>NC_140418.1:31405000-32655000 GCF_965140295.1 Lepidochelys olivacea
ATAACGAAACAAATACGTTGGCCCAACTTAATTCCTGGTGGAACAGCACAGAAGTAAATGGAGTAGCACCACTCATGAATTTAACCCTTTGTGTTTTGTCCTATGATATATTACTCTTGGGGAAGTGACTCTTTGTTTGAAGTTCTATTTGTAAAACTGCATTGTAAAACAAGAAAAAAAACCGTATTTAGAAAAATAACCTTCAAGGGTCCGTTACTGGTTTTGTGCTTGTCTGATAACTCAGGGATAACTCTGTCACATGAATGTAAAACTGGATAAGTGAGCTCAGAATCAGGCCCTAAATAGAAGAAACACGATGTACCTGTTTTTTATAATATTTAGCAATAAAATTTACAACCCTGTTATCTGCTAGTGATGCAAAAACAAACTCCTACAGGTGGAGCGTGCCACCTGTTTATACATAAACAAATAGCCTACTGCTGCCTGAAGGCATTGTAATGTTACAGTGCACAAAGCTCAGAAGGGGACAGAGGGGGGTGCGGTTGGTTGGTTCTAGTGAAAGCAGTCAGCCCAGGAGAAACTTAATTTGTCTAAGCCATCTGTAGGCAATGGAAGGTGAAGTTCCAGTCAAAGCTAAAGTTCACATATCTAAACAGACTGTCTGTTGAGTTGGCATAGACTACGGCTGAGTGAACAATTAAAGCAGAAATCTGAGCCTGCCCAAACCAACCGCAGGAGAGTTCAGTTTGGGCAGAGCTTTTTGTTATGGTATCATAATATTTTGTCACCATTTCTTGACACAAAACAAAGGCAGCTTGCTATCCCTGGAATAGAAGGAGGTCAGGTCACTTCCCTATGCCAACACCTTGTAGTTCCCTGAATTATGTGGCTTTGACTCTGCTCTGGAGTGTGGAGAGGAGAGGGCTGGCGGCTTACACATTATACCACTGGCCCAGAAGAGACCTTCACTCTGGGACCTATTACCAGAGCATGGAGTTCCAGATTGTGAAGAGCCCATTGCCTCTTGATGTGGCCAGCCCACAGAAGCTCCATGATCTGGTAGCCTATTCCTCAGGTGTCTCGAGAAACTCAGATTCTTAGAACTTTGTAGACTTCAGAAAAATGAAAAGTTTTCCTATCCATGGACCTAAGTCGTTCATAAAATAATGACCCATTTAGAAGGTACTGTGAGCAAACATCACACACTACATTTGTAACTCCATAAGATTTCATATTAAGTATAATAAAAGTGCATTTCAAAGGTAATTGGTACACTACACAAGGTTCTTTGAACATCTGCACAGGTGGATGTGCATGTATTAGACTGATTGAAGTAGAAAAGCTGCAGGAATTGTTACCTGGCCCTTATCAAACAAGCTTTAATAAGGGGCATTATCAATATTGACAATCCATGCTACACAACCAGTGGATTTGACAATGAACTTAACAAAAAGGCTTACTGGTACTTTGGCTACCTTTGTTGGTGGTGTTCATGTTGTACAATAGAACAAACTCAGGTCAACTGGACCTCATTTATCAGCTCCCTCAAGTCTAGTCCAGGAGGCTTTGCAAATTCTGATCTGTTTTCACTGCTGAGTTAGCTTCAGTGATGGGCATCTGGGTCTGAACTCCTGGCTAAGCCTAGCCTGAGTAGCCGTACTGCAAGGCCATACTTGAGTGTCCACTCAACTGCATCCACACTGGCTCTGCGCTCCTGTGAGACATTAGGTCTTTTGGGGACACATACCACCATTAATAGTCCAGAAAAGCTGAGCTGCTCTATCGTTCTTTCCTAATGAATTGTGGGAGAACTCTGTGGTCTTCTGGGCACAGAAGGGGAATTGTGGAAAGGCACTGGAAAACTATGAGCACTCAAATGGTTTAGACAACGTTGACAGGTTACCAGCCAAAGCGCAAACAACACTTGGTCTTTAGTCTTCACTCCAGAGTGGGAGAACTGGTTGATTGTAAAGTTTTTAAATGAGAGGTTTGTTGTGTGTGGGTGGGAGTCAGGTTGGAGCAACACCTGAGTACAAGTCAGAATTAATTCTGCAGTGACGACAAGCCCTTTGAAAGCCATCAGACTCAGATTTTCCAATCTATTCAATTATAAACTGAAAAGCAGATGACCTTGATCAAACAGAAGTTGACACTCTTGTCCAATAACAAGACTGCCAAGTTTTTTGCTAATTGCCCTAATATTATAAAGAGGGAGTGAATGAAGACTGAAGAGGAGATGCAGTAGTGAGAATTTCAGTGGTTCAGTTAGTGATTGTTTTGGTTGACCAGTGATATGCTGGCTCTCCAGTCATCTGCAAGTGTAACAGAAACTTGCAGATTTCATAGTATTCTGCACAATCATGCCTTTATTTTTTCAAGAAAAATACATGCCATTTCTAACTCTTCTGGTGGCAGAGGTAGTGTACTCTCCTGTTTTAAAACCTGTGGCATTTTATGAGCAGTAAGATGACTCCACTAGAAGGAGTGAGGCAAGTTTCTTGGTCTGGGAAAGTAAGCCTCAAAGTCCAGTTCTGACTACTTACACCTACATTTCGAGGGCCAGATCCTCCATCCAGTTACATCAGTGTAGTGGAGTTACACTGGTGTAACAGAATACAGAATGCTTTAGATCAGGCTCATAGTCTATATTAGAATGTGATATGTGATGTGTCTCACCTGAAGCCAATTAAATATATTGAAGGCCTGTGTGCCCTATTTATTATTCCCAACAAGAAGCTTGGGTGATGTTTGGAAAACGTTTGTGATGCCTAATTAAATGAACACTGAAGAAATCTGTCTGTATTAATAAATAATGCTGATAATTTATATTTCTTTAGAGGGAGATGAAAATAAATGTGTTTTCCTCACTTTCATTAATCAGAAATGTAATAATATTTGTGTACAACTACGTTTCCCTCTCTCACGGACCGCAAACTACTTGGGGATAAACTTCTTGAATTTGTCAGGAAAAGATATGATTTTTTTTTCCAGCCAAATCTCTCTTCTACATAGCTAAAAATGAGTTTACCAACAGCTATAGCTATGTATTTAGAAAGTTTTCATAGGCTATTGATTTGTGCAGCATAGAGATGAATATGGAACTGCCTTTGTTAATAAATTAAACAAAACAAAACAGCTAAAAGATACCATATTAATTATTTTTATTTTGTTTAGCAAGAGAGGAATAAGTCTGTCAATTTGTGAAACACACGTAATATTATAAGTGTGTATTTGTATCTATGCTTATCTATTGGAGGGAACCAGCACTGCTCAACCGTGTGTCAGAGCCCCCAGAGCATTTTACAGCTTAAAGGAGATGCTTCTTTAGTTACAGTAGCAGAGGCCCGTGGTTTTGGAGTAAATAGTTCTCTGCCATCACTTACAACAGTGACAAGCATGAAGTCCTATAGGTAGAGATGGATTTGGTACAATACGAAGATTATTTGGTACATTAAAAGAACATGTTCTTTATAAAAATTAGTGTTGCCCATTTTAGATACAATACTACAGTTTGGTTGAAAAATGTCGTGCTTCTTGTGGGCGGGAGTGATAAACATTCCTATGTGAAAGAAATGTTTTTAAAACTGCTGGAACAATATGCCTTGGCTCCTCATAACTGTTTAAAGCCTAAACACAGCAGGGGAGGTTGTGCAACACATGCATTTCCAAAACCTTTCTGACTATATGCATGACCAGGTGGGTTACTTCTCCCCTGTTTCTTTACCCTAATGAGTTATATTTAGGTGTTTCATAAATAGTTCTTTTTACTATCATCCTACTATTCTTCAAAGGTTGCAAAACAGAGTGCAAGTTCCTTGTTTATATTTCTACCTCTAGTGTCTTCAGGACTCTATCAGTATATCTTGATTGTCTTGTTAAGAGATTTTTTTCAATCCACTGAAGGCTTAAAAAAATTACTGCAGTATTACACTGTGACTAGCAAAAATAATCAAAAGGCAAAACATATGCATAAAACCTTAGCTAGAAGCAATGGCCCAAGGCCTTATGAAGCTTGCAGATCGTGGCTGTTGTACATGTGTCTCTAAGCCATGTGGAAGAGAGACATGTGCACATCCAAAAAGTTAAGAGCTACTACATTATCATTTGAAAACTGCTGACAAACTTTTGTCTTGTTTGTTGTTGTCTGATTCTGAGAAGCTTAAACATGTTTTTATTAGAGGTAGTTGGGAGTTTTTCAACACAACAAAATTTTAGTTGGAAAAACATTTAAACTGATTTTTTTTTTTTTGCACAAACCTATCAGTTTCTATGAACATTTAATCAGGAATGTTTCTCGGACCCAGGGTAGAATTTTGGGTATAAACCAGTGAGAGAGAGAGAACACCCACAATAGCAAGTAGCCTGAATCAGGCACAGCAGGGACTTGAACCTGGGACTCCTACATCCCAGATGAGTGCTTCACTATTCTGGTGTCTCTTTTTTCTTTAATTTTTTTCACATTTCAGGATTTAGAGCACTCATAGAGAGTAACCAAATGCTACATTAAATCCTACACATTATGTTACCTATGATATAGAATGTGCATATTTTCTTCAAAGCCCCCAAACCCAGACACCTGTAAAAAAACGTGTATACATTGTCATCTAAGACTGCATAAGAGCTTGCCCTAAGTTGTACAGTTTTAAGTGATCAGCAAATTGTACTTGTGTGCATGTATTATGAAACATATGATTAAAAGGACATATTGCCCAAATAGCTGGGAGATGAAAGACAGAATTCTATTAAGGCGAGTGAGACACAGAGTGAGTCTGATATGTTTGCTTCTGTAAGACAGTCCTGGACACTACAAGATAGAAAGTGCCAACGATTGTCCTACAGCTAGTCTTTATTTCTCATGTAACATACTGTACATATTAAAAACCAGGAGCTCCAGTCTTGCAAGCCTGGCACACACTTGGAAATACATGGTGTGAAAAGCTGTGAAAGACTGGACCTTAACTGAACTTGTTTTTATATACACGGAAACACTTGCAAAGAGAGTACTGAAGCATATCTTAGTTCTGATGTGATAAGGAGTAAGTAGTAATTATTCCAGAAGCAATATTTCTCATACTTCCAGGTACAAACCAACTGCTTTTTCTTGACATGCTATAAGTATGTAGTTAAACTGGTAAAACATCTTTGTGACTCTGTTTGTAGAACCTGAACAATATGTACATATCACTGAGTGAAATCCTTTGAAAGTTAATCACTTCATTCATGTCCTTTGTTTATTAATATATTTGTTAAAACTCCATCAAAACTAGTACATAGAAGCCATTGTATATAACCACTATAAACACCACAAACACTATTTGCTTTAAATTAAGATTGCTACTTTACATTAAAGATGGACTGTATAGCAAGTAATGTTATGTGTTTGGGGTTTTTAAACAATAAATAGAGATGTATAGTGAAAGGAAGCTCTATAAATATACACAATAGTTCAAACTCATCATCTCTTCCCCCTCAATCACCACCCAACCTATATAGACAAGGAACTCACATACTCCCACTCACCCTCCATCACACACATTGCCAACATGGCCCACAAACACTACCCACAGATCATCCTCAATATCACCCACCTGCTATGTGTCAGAAACCAAGATTTCACTCTCCATGAACACACATAAAAGACTCACCCTCTACATCCCTAGTATAGCCAAGAGATGGAAACACATCACACCTTAAGTCTCCACGTACAGTTCAGAAACAGCATCTTTCTGTATTCACCATTCCACTGTGAAGCAGAAAGTCCAGTATACCACCCCATACATACTAGAAATCACCCTACATAGACACTTGGGATGATGGTGTAGGACCTTACTTTCCAGATATAATCTATCTACTCATCTTTACCCACTCCACTCTACGCACACATAGATAACAGACCTCAGAAAGCCACATTCAGAAAACGAAGCTACATCTGTGGAATGTGTTACCTATTCATTTGCAGGCAATGAACTCGGGAAGAGGCTCTGAGGATTAGTAGTTATAATGGATAGTGGGGTGGGATGGCAGAGTTACTGGTCAGTGTGGGTTTTTCTTTGTTATGCAATGCAGTGCAGTACAAGTAGTTATGATTTTGCACACACACCCCCACCACACACTTGACAGCATCCTCTTTAAAATAAGATGAGAGGTTTATTGTAAACCTACAAACTTAAATAGATTCAGAAAATGCAGTTGCCATGAACAGTACACCAGCAATGGACTTTTCATCTCAAGCAGTCGCAGGTAATTTAACTGTCTCCTTCCTTTGCAAGCCATCAGGCCAGCTCATCACATGTACCATAGCTCACCACATGTACCTGTTCTGCTAACACAGGCTGCGCCTAATCCTTCCTTGAATGATGGGCCACATCTTTAATACTTGCTTTAATTTTATCCTCTGTAATTTTACATTAAGATTGGGGTAACAGATGGCTGCATTTATTTGTATTCACAAGTTCCTTTCAGGAGCAAATCTCTCCTGATAAAAGCAATAACTCTTTTTAAGCTACAGTTTTCTAGAATCCTTCTGAATTTCTGGCTCATGAATTGCTCTGTAGTATGTCATGTCTGGGCATATCAGTCAAGACATGATGAAACAAAGAGCAATGTCATAGTTACAACAAAATCCAGTGTGAAGGGACCAATCTGACTGAAATGCTATGACTTTCAGTTGGAGATAAAGTGATACAGACAGAAGAAAAACGTAAGCCATCGCTCTATCCTTAAATATGGCTGTGTTAACAGGGTTTCTTCCTTTTTTTTTTTTTTCGTTTTGACTTGCCATTGTATTTCCAGGGACAAAATGGTATTGTACTATAAACCAGTTGAGCCATCTAGCCCACTTGTAATGAGACAGAAACCAATAATTTTTCTTTAAAATGCGGTAGATCTGCTGCCATCTTCTTTTGTTTTGAAGTTTACTGTAGATCAGCATCTTCCATTCAGGCAGCGTATTTTATTTCAATATAGCAGTAAGGTGGAAATAGTTCAATTCACTTAATGAAGCAGCTTGCATCTGGAGTGCTGGTAAAGAATATATTGCTTTAAAGTATTTTTGTGCTTCTTTTTAAACAGGTGTTCTGTATAATTCAGGGCAGAAAAGGGTGTCATTGGTGCATTCAGTTCAGACATCTATGACTTCAGCTGTCTCCACAGTATGTCCAAAAGAATGTATATTACATAGATTGAAAGTGTATCATATTTTGGTGTGTTTACATATAGAGTAAGGCTTTCAAGGCCTCATAATAGTAATAGCATTTAAGGCCAGAAGGAGCCACTAGATCTAGTCAGACCTCCTGTATATCACAGGCCACCAAAGCAGCCAGCACCTGCATAATAAACTCAACAACAGAAATGAGACCCAAGTAAATGAGACCTACAGAAGACTAGACTATTGTGTGCCACAGGCAGCGAATATGAAGGACTGAGGTGCACTGGTGCTTGAGGCTTCTGCAGTGTCAGGGAAATGATTGAGATATACCCAGATAATCCTGGCAAGACATTTGGATGCCTTAGTCTCAATAGGAATTAGTGGGAATTGAACATTCAAATGGAACCCAGAACATATTGTAAATCTGTGCCTTGAGCCTGTAATTAGAATAGGAGTACTTGTGGCACCTTAGAGACTAACCAATTTATTTGAGCATAAGCTTTCGTGAGCTACAGCTCACTTCATCGGATGCATACCGTGGAAACTGCAGCAGACTTTATATATACACAGAGAATATGAAACAATACCTCCTCCCACCCCACTGTCCTGCTGGTAATAGCTTATCTAAAGTGATCATCAGGTGGGCCATTTCCAGCACAAATCCAGGTTTTCTCACCCTCCACCCCCCACACAAATTCACTCTCCTGCTGGTGATAGCCCATCCAAAGTGACAACTCTTTACACAATGTGCATGACAATCAAGTTGGGCTATTACCAGCAGGAGAGTGAGTTTGTGTGTATATGGGGGTGGGGGGGATGTGAGAAAACCTGGATTTGTGCAGGAAATAGCCCAACTTGATTGTCATGCACATTGTGTAAAGAGTTGTCACTTTGGATGGGCTATCACCAGCAGGAGAGTGAATTTGTGTTGCGGGGTGGAGGGTGAGAAAACCTGGATTTGTGCTGGAAATGGCCCACCTGATGATCACTTTAGATAAGCTATTACCAGCAGGACAGTGGGGTGGGAGGAGGTATTGTTTCATATTCTCTGTGTATATATAAAGTCTGCTGCAGTTTCCACGGTATGCATCCGATGAAGTGAGCTGTAGCTCACGAAAGCTTATGCTCAAATAAATTGGTTAGTCTCTAAGGTGCCACAAGTACTGCTTTTCTTTTTGCGAATACAGACTAACACCGCTGTTACTCTGAAACCTGTAATTAGAATGTCAGTGTGGACCTTGGCACACATATGGAGTCCTATTGAAGTCAATGGGTCTGTCCACTGTGGTTGATGCAAGACAGATCCAGACAGCTGATGCAATGCAGATGCTGGCCACACCTCTGAAATATTTCATCTATAAAGAGAGAATCCAGAACAGTGCATTTTTGATATATCAGACACATGGCGGGCATGATGCACCTTGCCAATACCTCAACATCCCTGTGCTCCATGTATAAATGTCACAAAGTGGGAGAGAAGACACCTAAATAGTGACACCCTGGGCACCACAATTACATCTCTACAAATCAGTGGGGTGGAGGCCTGGTCTATGCTAATCAAGGCATAGCATTATAACTGTCAGTTAGTGGCATGATATTTTTAAAAGTGCTACTTTATACTGGTATAAGTCCTAATGTGGATGCAGTTACAATGATACTGAAGGTATCTTACATGGATATCATTTATTTCATGTCCCTACCAGAATAAGCTATCCTAATATAAGCATTTTTATACTGATATAAAAGGTCTCAGAATTTGTTGGGCAGGTTGTTTCTTAAACAGTTATTGCTTTTATCAGGAGAGATTTGCTCCTGAAACCAACTTATGAACAACAACAACTATACTGATATAAAGTGGCAAAACTTTATAGTGTAGACAAGCCCTTAGTCAGGATGGATTTGGCCATTAGACAGTTTCACATCATTTGCTATCCCAGTGTCATGCTGTGGAATCATATTTGTTACACTAATGTTAGACATTTCCCACACGATGTGCCAATTATCCTATATTGTAATGAAAATCCTTTAATATAGTGCAATGCCAAATGCTTGAGGCAATGCTTGATCTAACTCCAAAATCGTTTTAGGAGTAACTAAGAGACACATCCTGCAGCTTGTACTTATGAAAGACTCCTATTGATGGCAGCCAAAGTTTTTCCTGAGAAAGGACTTGTGCGCTCTCCTCCCATATGTAACATGGAGAGGAACATGAGGATTCTGAGGGCAGAATTGGGTTAGGGTGAAGATTTGGCCCTAATTTAGAAGTGAAATACCAATCCCAAATTAAATAAATTTTAATTTTCTGGTTACCTGCAGTTCCAGAGCGGAAATTTTTTTGCACTCCATAGAGTGTCCATCTTCAATAGGCCGGTTCCCATCAACCCATTTACCCAAGAGTATGTATTTTCTTTAATCGATTCTGCCTTAAAGAAACCCTGTCCTTAAGAACAATGAATCTCTCTTTGTGCCATCTATTCTCTGGATAAACATCTACCACCTCCGTAGCCTGAGGACATTTTTCTATTAAGATGTTTGTTAACATTTCTGAGGTTGTCACATTTCAGGAAGTGAAACTGATGTGACAGTCAACATGAAATTATAATATCATTTTACAGGATATTCTGAACCACCAAACCTGCATGCCCCCAAAATACTACTCAACTTCTCAGGCTGTACATGCTCAGCATCATTTAAACACAAAAGCAAATGTAACGTTTTATTGATTTAATGCTCACCAAGCATTAAACTTTAAAAGTAGTTCCACACATTCGAGAGACCTTTACTTTGGTTTTTAGAAGTTATGTAAAACAGTACTTGAAGTTCCTTAGCTACAAACTCCAATTCTTGCCCTAAACTGTTAAATGCTCTTGCTGGTGACTGACACACACTGCATCACAGTGGCTAATTTCAGCCACCAGTGAAGTTATCACTATGTATCTTGTTCAAGTTGAAGTTGGCCAACTGCAATCCTTTAGGATAAGAGGTGCTTTACAAATGCACAATACAGTTGTCTATATCTAGTCTGTCTGCAGACATGTTTCTGAGATTTTTTCTGTCTGGTCTACCCACCATTTTAAAGAGAGTGATAAACAGCAAAAGTCAAAAAACACCAACTCCTCAGTTGCTCTGCCACCACAGAGCTGCTTAGACATGTTTGGGCAGGAGAAGTTATGTTGTCAGAGCGATGCTGTAGGTGGCTTTAAACCTGTAGCTATTTCTGGGACAAAACTAAACAGAATCCAGGTCAATGGAGATTTTTTTTGTTGAATGGGAGGCAGCAGGAGTTTTCCAGGAAGTCTGATAACGATGTGACCGTGCTACAGAATCTCAAAATACCAAGCTGGATGTCCTTTAGTCTTTGCCGGCCTCATGAAGAAAATTTCAATTAGTTTAGAATCAAGACAGCAGTCTGGTTTAGCCGTACTGGTCATACTAATCCTTCTCAAGCAGCAATTCTGCTCTGCTCTTTCTAAACAGCTACAAGCCTGGACATTAATTGCAGCTTCCTTTCTAGGCAGTAAAATGTATCGACCTGTTGGGACTCCAGTGTAGTCCAAGAGCATATACACAACTATGAAATCTAGCAATAAATAATTCATTGTGCATGATATGTATGGAGCAGGAGGCAAAAGGGCAGATGAACTCTTTCCACTGTGCGTTGCAAATTGTGCCATGTCTCTTTGTTCATGATATTAGTCCCTGATAACTAACGTTGGGCATCTGTTACAGATGCCATGAGTCATATAAGGCTGGTTCTCATATTATTGAATCCAGGTTTCCTGTTCCTTTTGCGGGGCCTTCAAGGTATTTATGTAAAAGGAATGAAAATTCTGAGCCCAGGAAGAGAACGACTAGAGCAAAAGAGACAGCAGTGTCTGCAGGTGAGGGCCAATTTTGAAAAGTGCTCAGAGCCAGATTCAGTTGCTCCACATCCTTTTAGCCACCTAACTAAGGGCGAGATTTGCAAAAGCGCTCCGCCCCAGCAGCCTCCACGGGGGACAACTAGGACCAGACTGTCACAAAAGTTAAGCACTCGACGTGCTGAGCCCTTGTGAAAATTGAGCCCTGAGAACCTGAGGGGAGACACGTTGTTTTCACAACTTAAGAGAGACTTGTAAAGGGCCCCAATCCCGTAAACGCTTACGAATGTACATAACTTTACCAACATTAGTAGCCCCAGTGACTACAGTGGGACTGCTGATGTAGGCACAGCACTGCTTGTGCTCAGTGTTTGTAAGATGGGAGTCCCTGAGGAGATTTCAGATACTACAAGGCCATCTCTGATCTTTCATAGTTTCCCTCATGATTTCTCTGAATTGAAACATTGTTTCCATGATTCCTCCACCTCCCTCCCCACAAAATTCCCCATGACAAATTTACAGCTTGAATGATGCCCAAGTCATATTTATTTGGGCAATGCCAACAGCTCAAACAATAGCATGGTTATTTAAAATTAGAGAGCTGGGCTGCAGAGAAAAGTTCTTGTCTTAAAAAAAAAAATCTTATTTCTGCGAGCGGCTGCCTGGTAAATGGTTGGGACACTGAATGGTTTGTTCTGAAAGGTCCTGGAGCTGCCTCCCAATTGTGACAGTGTGTGTGGGAGAAATTTCCCTGCAGGTGAAGAGGAGCTTTCCCAAGGTGTAACCTTCCTCTCCTTCAAAAAACCTTTCAGTCTGGGCAATTGAAAGAACTAGTCCACCCAAAAACAATATAAGGGGAGGGGGAGAAGAGAAGATAAACCCCTTGATTCTCCCCCAAGACCAATCAGTACTGCCCTTAAACCAGACACTGTAACCACTAAACATATGTTGTTTTAAAGCAATGTTGTTGTTAAATTAACAAAAACAGTTTTATCTGCCTCTGGATTATTCCTTACTGGTGAAAGACTCACCCCTGCCTGGTTTCCGCAAAAGTTTTGTCAAAATAGGCACATTACCAAGGGAATGTGTCAACTTTTATAAATTGTCATTTTCCAACAGCAAACCACTCCAGTGTTAACGAAGCTTCGGGTCAGATGCCTGTATGCTAGGAGCATGTCTGGAACCAATTCATTTCACCCAGCTCACCAAGCAGTTGTCAGTTTTCAATGACTTTGAGTAGCTGGTGATTTGGACACAAAAGGATTCATAACCATCACCGATTCCTGAGCTATGCAGCCTCGCCGATGCTGACTTCTGTGTCAAATCATCACTGCCACGTCAACCACACTGTACTGCATTTTGATGCATGCAGCAGAATATAGCTCCTGTGTGGCGATGAAGTGAATAAAGGTAACAGCAGCTATAATTAAGGGTAAGATTTTGTTATGGTTATTTTTAGTAAAAATCATGGACAGGTCATGGGCAATAAACAAAAATTCACAGAAGCCGTGACCTGTCTGTGACTTTTGCTGCTGCGGCTCAATGGTTTCTCCTGCCACCATGGTGGCTGGGAGCAGTGGGGTTCCTCCTTGGTCCACGGTGACCACATTTCCTAAAAAGAAAATGGGACACCCCCCCAACCGCTCACTTGAGGCATCCCCCTCCCCATTCTGAGGCTGTCACCTGTCGCTGGAACCTTGCAGGGGCCCCCCTGTCGCTGGAGCCCTGCCAGGGCCCTGCTGGCTGCCAGCTCTAGAGTCCCACAGCCCCGGGGGCTCAAGCAGAGAACGTGACTTCCATGACCTTGGTCACATAAATGTAGCTATAATGCATTGGTAGAACAGTTAGGAAACCATGCCAGCATTCTCTAGTGTTGCACTGGCAGGGAGATGGCCTAGATGACTGGCTCTTTACCCGGGGTCATGACCCTTCTTTTCTTAATGACTAGATGAAAGGGCCTGTCCTGAGACTTAGGTATTTCAACATGCAGTCACTGTCTGGAAAATCTTGGGAAGGAGTGACCAGCTAGGTCTTTTCCTTCTCCAACATCTAAGGTTCAAATCAGCCTGGTTAAGTCCCAAGGGCCAGAACTTCAGCTGGGTTGTGCAGTAGAGTCTTGTATCAGAATCTTCATTCTGGGGACATGGGGGAGTCTATTAATTTGCTACAGAGGACTCCCTATGCCCTTTTGCTATCCAGCACCATGTTTGTGCTTTGTTCCAGGCATTGAGTCAAAGACCTTGCCTAAGCAGTATCACATATTGCTACAGTGCTACAAGTACTCCTGTTCTTTTTGCAGGACAAAGGCTGTCTCTCTGTTCTCTTTGTTCGGCACCCAGCACAACGGGGTCCTGGTCCATGGCTGTCTCCCCTAGGTGATATGAGAATACAAATAATAGTAATTTGTTTTGTGTAAATGGACATCAATTAATCATCATGTTGGGAAATTCGTCATAGTTGAGGGGGAAAAAAAGATCAGAGTGCTCAGGCTAGACAGAAAACCCGCTGCATGCCCAGTCTTGTTGCATTCAGAAGACATGGATATAGTGGATTTGCTGTGGTTCTGTTCAGGGTTACATTTCGGGTTGGCCTGGAAGTTGTTAATGATTGCCATGAACCAGGTCTTTGGTTTATGGACAATTATAAACTTGGTTAAAACTGATGGTTGCTGTTAGGCACCCTTTATTCAGGCTAAATGGAAGAAGCAGTTAAATGTGTTTCATAGATGTAGCTGAAACAATAGGAGGCTACCTCCCAAGGCACCAGGTTGCATGGCAAAGCCTGAGTAGAGTAAGCTGTGTGGTCTGAGGGGTTTCCCTGGGACTAATTGCACATGCAAGGGGGAGGGGACTGCTTAGTTGCTACCATGTGAGTTAGAGGAAAGAGCCATCAGGCAGCGAGAGCACAATGGTGGTAAGCATGGCCCTGGGAAAAGCAGAGACACAGAGCTCCTTTGGGGCACAGCACATGCTGGAAAGGCAGACTTGGAAATGCTAATAAGCAATGGTCACATAAACACCACCTTTACCGGAAACCTGCTGACCACTATACTTACCTACATGATTCTAGCTTTCATCTAGAGCACACCACATGATCCATTCGCAACAGCCAAGCTCTAGGATACAACCGCATTTGCTCCAACCCCTCAGACAGAGACAAACACACACCTACAAGATCTCTATCAAGCGTTCTTACAACTACAATACCCACCTGCTGAAGTGAAGAAACAGATTGACAGAGCCAGAAGAGTACCCAGAAGTCACCTACTACAGGACAGGCCCAACAAAGAAAATAACAGAACGCCACTAGCAATCACCTTCAGCCCCCAACTAAAACCTCTCTAATGTATCATCAGGGATCTACAACCTATCTTGAAGGGAGACCCATCACTTTCACAGATCTTGGGAGAAAGGCCAGTCCTTGCTTACAGACAGCCCCCCACCCTGAAGCAAATACTCACCAGCAACCACACACCACACAACAAAAACACTAACCCAGGAACCTATCCTTGCAACAAAGCCCATTGCCAATTATGTCCACATATCTATTCAGGGTACACCATCATAGGGCCTAATAACATCAGCGGCTCGTTCACCTGCGCATCTACCAATGTGACATATGCCAGCATGTGCCAGGAATGCCCCTCTGCCATGTACATTGGCCAAACTGGACAGTCTCTACGTAAAAGAATAAATGGACACAAATCAGACGTCAAGAATTAGAACATTCAAAAACCAGTCGGAGAACACTTCAATCTCTCTGGTCACTCAATTACAGACCTAAAAGTGGCAATTCTTCAACAAAAAACCCTTCAAAAACAGACTCCAAGGAGAGACTGCTGAATTGGAATTAATTTGCAAACTGGATACGATTAATTTAGGCTTGAATAAGCACAAAGTAAAACTATTTCCCCTTGTTTATTTCCCCTCCTACTGTTCTTGTAAAGTGCTGGAAATGGCCCACCTTGGTCATCACTACAAAAGGTCTCCCCGCCCCTGCTCTCCTGCTGGTAATAGCTCACCTTTCCTGATCATTCTCCTTACAGTGTGTATGGTAACACCCATTGTTTCATGTTCTCTGTGTATATAAAATCTCCCTACTATATTTTCCACTGTAGGCATCCGATGAAGTGAGCTGTAGCTCACGAAAGCTTATGCTGTAATAAATTTGTTAGTCTCTAAGGTGCCACAAGTACTCCTTTTCTTTTTACGGATACAGGCTAACAGGGCTGCTACTCTGAAACCTGCCACTGTTGTTTGTATCTACTGTGTTCCTGGAAAGAGCACTTTGTGTACATTGTGTGTAAACAAACACTGCATTAAACAAAGACCTGATTTGTATAATCCCTGTCTTCTCCTAACACAATCAACCCATCAAGGCCCTGAAGAGCAGCTAACTGCTCAGGCCAAAGGGGGCAATAGGTAGGATTCATAGAGTCCACAAGTGTGGATTTCCTGATCCTTCCTGATCTTGGAAGGGACAATCAGCATCTCCTCTGTCACCTGATTGGAGGAGTCTTTGGGCCCCTAGCAAATCCTGGAGCTGAAAGGATCTCCCCAGCTCAGTCAGGTTATGTCACAAAATGCAGAATTTTAATTTAAATAACAATTTCTGGACCTCTGAGATTCAAGTCTTTCCTTTTCCAGATTACGTGCTTATTTTCAAGATTCAATATAAAAGTAAAAGGAATATTGGGGAATATCATCATTTTTCTTCTCTTTTCAAATCCATCCATTTCTTAATGTTTTCCACCCTTAAAAAAGGTTTCAATGTTTTTCCCTCCCCCCCCCCCCCAAGTCAAAAGAGTGATAAAATAGCCCTTCAAAAATAAACTGGTGAGCAGAACCCAGCTCTGCTGAAACATGAAAGTAACAAATTGGCACATACAAACTATGGAAGAAAATGTCAATAGAAAGAAGCTTTGTTTCAGGATTCTGACAGGATAATTATTGGACAAATAACAGGAGGAGGTAAAATGATTGAGAACTCAGCAAGAAAACCCTGACTGTGTCCTTTTAAGAAGTTTGTTTCTGCTTAAGTTTTAGGAGTGGAATTCTTACAGAATGAGACTCTAGTTGTAATTAGCAGCGTGGGCATCTTGGTTAATGACATTCCTGGAGTAAGTCTTCAGTGGCTGTGAAATGCCAAAATCCTATTAAAAAGGAACTCAAAGGAAAATGGCCATTTGAGACTCAATGCACCCCCACCCACGGTCCAGTTACCTAAATTGAATGTTCTAAGGATTCATTTTCATAGTTCTGAGCTTTAAAAGATGCTGTCAATTTAAAGAGCACAATGAATGTTTATGAAAATGCAGTGGTCCATTCAGGGGTGTACCCAGCTCACTGGTTCATGTACAGAGTGCAGCAGGTATTACTGATTACTTAGTTATTTTGGTGCAAGCCCCTTGGTGTGGACACTTTCAAACTGCCTTGAGAGTGCCATGTATTGATTTAGCTTAAGCACAACTTATTTAGATGCTGTGAAGAATTTAATAGGGTAAATCAATATGAGGCGCTCTTAAATCAGCTTAAAAGTGTCCATGCATAGGGGATGCATCAGTTAAGTAAATCTGTTTCTAAACCTTCTTCGCTAAACTGGCACAACTTGTAGGTAGACATGAACTTAGTGTTCCTGAGGAAGAGACGAGAGATTTCCTGAGCTACTATGAAATATTATACTAAATAATCCCTTTATAGATAACATACAGTAAGTGCAATTTTTATTTATTTATTTTTTACAGGTTCTAAAGCAGTTCAGATTCCACATGCACAAAGAATAATCCTTATCTGGTAGGGATCAAGCCTCCATGGATTGGGCTGACTACCACTTTCTTGAAATGCAAATATAATGTATTTCAAAGATATTTCCAGAAGAAAGTAACAGATTAATCTGATTAAATGAATAAGAAAGCATCTCTTGCAGCCCTAACAATATACATTTAGTATTTGCATATAGTCTGAATGAAAGTTGTCAATATCATGCAAACTAGGAGGTGAGCAATAATGTTTCCTTTTAGATAGGTTTCAGAGTAGCAGCCGTGTTAGTCTGTATCCGCAAAAAGAAAAGGAGTACTTGTGGCACCTTAGAGATAAATTTATTAGAGCATAAGCTTTCGTGAGCTATAGCTCACTTCATCGGATGCCTACAGTGGAAAATATAGTAGGGAGATTTTATATACACAGAGAACATGAAACATGAAACAATGGGTGTTACCATTCTACCTGTAAGGAGAATGATCAGGTAAGGTGAGCTATTACCAGCAGGAGAGGAAAACAACAACCTTTTGTAGTGATAATCAAGGTGGGCCATTTCCAGCAGTTGACAAGAATGTGTGAAAAATGAGGTGTGTGTGGGGGAAAATAGTTTTACTTTGTGTAATGACACATCCACTCCCAGTCTTTATTCAAGCCTAATTTAATGTTCTCCAGTTTGCAAATTAATTCCAATTCAGCAGTCTCTCCTTGGAGTCTGTTTTTGAAGGGTTTTTTGTTGAAGAATTGCCACTTTTAGGTCTGTAATCGAGTGACCAGAGAGATTGAAGTGTTCTCCGACTGGTTTTTGAATGTTCTAATTCTTGACGTCTGATTTGTGTCCATTTATCCTTTTACGTAGAGACTGTCCAGTTTGGCCAATGTACATGGCAGAGGGGCATTCCTGGCACATGCTGGCATATGTCACATTGGTAGATGCGCAGGTGAACGAGCCTCCGATAGTGGGGCTGATGTTATTAGCCCTATGATGGTGTCCTCTGAATAGATATGTGGACATAATTGGCAATGGGCTTTGTTGCAAGGATAGGTTCCTGGGTTAGTGTTTTTGTTGTGTGATGTGTAGTTGCTGGTGAGTATTTGCTTCAGGTTGGGGGGTCTGTCTGTAAGCAAGGACTGGCCTTTCTCCCAAGATCTGTGAGAGCAATGGGTCGCTCTTCAAGATAGGTTGTAGATCCTTGATGATGCGTTGGAGAGGTTTTAGTTGGGGGCTGAAGGTGATGGCTAGTGGCGTTCTGTTATTTTCTTTGTTGGGCCTGTCCTGTAGTAGGTAACTTCTGGGTACTCTACAAAAGGTTTGGGGTTTTTTTGTGTTTTTTTTCCCCTTTCTTCTCTCCTGCTGGTAATAGCTCACCTTACCTGATCACTCTCATTACAGTGCGTATGGTAACACCCATTGTTTCATGTTCTCTGTGTATATAAAATCTCCCCACTGTATGTATCCAATGAAGTGAGCGGTGTCTCTTAGAGATCTTGAAATATAAGATAAAAGGTAACAGATATAAACTGAGACAGTCTTACTTTGGCCTGATCTGCATGACAAAGTTAAGTCAATCAAAGTCTGCTTTTTCTGACATAGTTTTGCATGCATCTACACCTAAATCTGATGGCTACCAATAAACACAATAACACAACCACCTCCTTGAATGTTGGAGAGCCACAGCAAACGTACTTGTCAATGTAGTGCAAAGGTAGACACCGCATTACCTGTGTCAACCCTAACAGTTCTCTAATAGCTCCACCATTATGCCCCAGGCCCCACAACATTGGTTGTTTCAGACATAACTTTGAACTCCACTGCCCAGGGGTCACAGATACTGGCAGCCCATCCCCACACCATGGTGTTTTTTAAATGCCTTTTCATGAGTGTCTACCCTGGCAAGCACACCTACTAACCCATCCACCCATGCTGGCTCCATGCACATGCCAGGCAACTACTACATGCCCTCCTGCCTGGAGCAGGAAAGTAGTCATGGGTCTCCTTGGCCTGTGGGGAGAAGAGGCTGTGTAAGTGGTGCTAAGGAGCGATTGAAGAAACAGACATCTATGTGTAGACTGCACAAGGGATACTAAAACTGGGGCACAACAGGAATGAGCAGCCATGCCAGGTGGAGGCAAAGGTACTTTAGCAAGCATACAAGAAGTGAAGGAAGCAACAACAAACCTGGCCCCGCCCTGCAGGCCTGCCACGTCTATAACGAACTGCATGCAACACTTGGCAGTGAGCCAACCAGCACCCAGAATGTGACTGCAGATGCTTCGCTAGAACCTGGCACAAAGACCCCTGCAGTGTATAGACAGGACAACATCGAACAGAGACAAAAACCATGCGGTGACCCAGGAGCCGTTTGAAACTCCGCTGGAGTCAAGCCAGTCTTTCCAGGCAAGCATAGATGAGCCTTTGATCAAGAGAAAGGGAGCTCTGGTAAGTGTAAATGCGCATTATTCATTATAAGCATTTTTTAAAATCTTTTTGTTGCCCAAAACTGCCTCTCCTTTCCCCACTCACCCTTCTTCCCTTGTTTAAAAATAAATGCTCAATAAATTGGTTAGTCTCTAAGGTGCCACAAGTACTCCTTTTCTTTTTGCGAATACAGACTAACACGGCTGTTACTCTGAAACCTGTTTAAAAATGGTGCCCATCACATCTGCATATTTACAGAACAAAGGCATTGACTTTGGATTTCTCACTTTAAATTTATTTTCTAACATTTCAAAAGTAAAAAATAATTAGGCAGTGCAAATTACACAGTTCACAGCAAGTCACTGCCCTGTGCTCAGATAGAGATGATGAGAAAGAGGTAGAGGAAGCATTTACTTTTCCTTTACTACGGTTTACTGGGCGAGGTGGGGGCACAATTCTCCCCATGCAGAGTACTTTGTTTTTCTGAACAGGTATGTCCCTTTTATCCTCTTGAGCCATCTCAGTGGAATTCTCATGGAGATACTCTGCACTTCTCTCCTGAAGATTTCTAGGGATGGCAGCTTTGTTTCTGTCCCTGTGATATATGAGGCATCCCTACACCACTCTGTGACGAGTTCTGCTGACACCACTGCAGTAAACAGGCGAGCAGCATACAGGGCCCTGAGCAGTTTCAGAATGCCAGTTTCAGCTGGGGTCTAGTGCTGTTTTTTGTTTGTTTTAATCAGCAGCCTCTGCCATGGTAGCCTTAAGAGGTTCCCACTATGTGCCTGCTGAACATCTGTTCCTGATCAGTAGAAGAAAGAAGCAGACATAGGAGGATATGTTCTGCAAGATCCTCTACTGCAACTGACCATGAATACAGGGACTGGAGGGGCAGAATGGCCGAGAGCAGGATGAAAGGCCAGGAATGGAGTGAGCAGATGCTGCAGAAGAGGCAAAAGTGACAGAGAGGTGCAGTGGGAAGTGCCGCAGGACATTATGGCTTTGCTCAGGCAGCAAATGGAGATGCTGCAGAACATTATTGGGCTACATTCCCAAAGACCCCAGACACAGCAGCTCTTCCAATTCATGGAAAAGTCCATGCTTGCTGCTCCCTGTATTTGCCAACGGGCTGCAGCGTGGCATGAATCCTTACCTCAAATCCTTACTCCACAGCATGGGAAAACAAGGAGAACCATGACTATACTTAAGACGACCTGTATCAACTACAGGATCAGCCACCAGATACCATGCACTGCATGTTTTTTTAACATGAATTAAACCTTGTAATACATTATTAGTATGTATGCCTGTTTAATGTTGTCCTTTAAAAATATGGGCCACCATCTTACAGTGGTGCTACCATGTTTAATTTTAACTTTGTTTCCTGTTTCTATGCACACAATAAAGTTATTTTATATATATGGCTGACTGTTAAAATGTTCCTGTAAGGCCTCCCTCAGCTGTATAACTCCATAATTGGCTCTTCTAATAGCCCTTTTGTCTGGCTGCTCAAATTTAGCAGCCCGCCAGTCCACTTCACCCTTCCAGTAGCGTTTCCCACTTTGTCTTACAGACATGTAGTGGTACACAGCATGCAGCTATAATAGGAATGTTTGTGTTGCTGAGATCCAGTCTAGTCATTAAACATTACCAGTGAGCTTTTAAATTGACCAAAAGCACATTCAGCATTCATCCTGCACCTCCTCAGCTGGTAGTTGAATCTTTCAGTGGTGCTGTCGAGGTAGCCAGTGTACAGTTTTATGAGCCAGGGAAGCAAAGGATAGGTTGGGTCCCTCAGAATCACTACTGGCATTTCAACATTGGCAATGGGAATACACCAGTCAGAGACGAATTTCCGTGCTTACAGCTTTTGGAAAAGTCCTAGCCAGCCCACACTAATATTTAATGACGCATCCCTGCTGATCCACCGTTGCCTGCATAACCATGGAAAAGTATATCTTTCTGTTTATGTACTCACTGGCAAGGTGGTGTGGTGCTACATAGATACATGTATCCAGTCTGTTGTCACACCACAGTTCTGGAAACCCCATTGCTTCAAATTCATCTACCGTTTCCTGCACATTGCTGAAAGTCACAGCCCTGTGCAGCAGGAGATGCTTAATGGCTTTGCACACTTAGATGACAATGGCCCCACTGTGGATTTTCCAACTCCAAACTAGTTGCCTGCTGACTGATAATCTGGTGTTGCAAGCTTCTAGAGTGCAATTGCCACTTTCTTCTCCACTGTCAATGCAGTGCTCATTCCAGTGTCCCTGTGCTGGATGGCTGGGGCAAGCTGGGCACACACACATCCAGGGAAGTGGCTTTTTGCATCTGAAAGTTCTGCAATCAGTGCTCATCATCACAAACCTGTATTACGAGGTACTGATTAGTGGGATCACCAGTTTCTTAGGCCCAGCAGCCATGATCCACCATGAATATCAGCAGCAACCTGAAATTTTCATTTACTGTGTCCATCAGCAACCAGATTGTCGTCAAATGTCTCTTCCTCCTTACATACCCAGTTGTAGTAATACTCACTGATGGTCCATAAATACAGTACAGTAAAACTCAGAGTTACAAATCCCACTGTTACGGACTGACCGGACAACCACACACCTCATTTGGAACTGGAAGTACTCAATCAGGCAGCAGAGACCAAAAAAACCAACAACCACCAGACACTGTCTAGGTTAGTACAGTACTATGCTAAACATAAACTATTAAAAAAATATATAGGGAACATTTAAAAAAAGATTTGACAACTAAGGTAAGGAAACTTTTAATGTACTAAAAGAAAAGGAGGACTTGTGGCACCTTAGAGACTAACCAATTTATTTGAGCATAAGCTTTCGTGAGCTACAGCTCACTTCATTGGATGCATCACAAAAGCTGATGCTCAAATAAATTGGTTAGTCTCTAAGGTGCCACAAGTCCTCCTTTCCTTTTTGCGAATACAGACTAACATGGCTGCTACTCTGAAACCTGTTTTAATGTGCTGTTTCATTTAAATTAAGATAGTTAAAAGCAGCATTTTTCTTCTGCACAGTGAAGTTTCAGAGCTGTATTAAGTCAATGTTCAGTTGTAAACTTTTGAAAGAACAATGCTAACGTTTTGTTCAGAATTACGAACAAGCTCTATTCCTGGGCTGTTTGTAACTCTGAGGTTCTACTGCAGAATTATGTGTCCTGTATTAACAATGGCCATGAGAATTATGTTGAGCTCTGCAGAGTCCATGCTTCTGCCAGAGAGATGGTAGAGACTGAAAAGTATCACACATGACTATGAAAGTTTATACGAGCGTGAAAATTATGGGATGGAGAAAGTGGCATTGTGGGAACTTGATGTCTAGTTCCCAGAAATTCCTGAGGAAATTGCTTATATTCCACAAAACGCTGCAAAAATGTACCACAAGGCATTGTGCTGGACAGTGGCATGCCACATGCTGGCCTGCCTACCCATGGTACGCCATATTTTCAATCGACGCAAACGCTTGTGGTGAGAATGCACAGTGCTGATGCAAGCAGCTAAGTTTGCGTGCATCTGAACAATATATAAAAGTGAGTGGCTGTATGCTGACGTAACTTATGTTGACCAAACTTTGTTGTGTAGCCACAGGCTTCTAGTGTATGATGCAGAGTCTGCATTTACACATATCTGTGTTTATGTACACATATCTACTTTCCTCACAGTGTATTTAATCCCATCAGAAAACCTCCTCTGCTTTAATAGCCATTATTCTGCTATCATGTAGGGTAGGTAACTCTATAGTACCACATTCCCTTAGTATTTAAAAATAGAGAGGAACATCTCTTGCTCATTATCTAGCACTTCTGTTGTGTATTCACTCAATATACACACAGTAAACTGAATAGACAAATCTATAACAAATGATAAATGATTACAGATGGCACTGAGTTCTTGATAAGGATTGTGCATATGTCCTTTAGATTGTGCATCAGATAAACAGCATGACTTGTATTTTCAAACAGGTCCCAAAGGAATTAGATTCCCCTGAATTTCAGTGGAAGTTGAATATCTGATTTGCATAGGCTCATATGAAACTCGCAGCATATACAGTTTATATATACTTTCCAGCATTAACATATTTCTAGCAGTAACTTGCAATTTTTAGAGCATAAATCCTGGACCAGTGTCATCATAGCTTTCTAGGAATACTAATAAATAGATGCTATTTTTTTTTAAATTAAAATTCAGATATAGAATTAGGTCTGACCTATTTAAAAAAGCAGCCTTCATTTTTGATGACACAATTATCAGTTAGACCCATGAGGACCTCATTGTGCCTGTTAAAATGGAAGCCAGGCTGAGGACTTCAAAGGCACCAGGTCCTTTATTTATTTTAGCCAAATATGAAGACATCTAAGCAACATACAAAATCCACAGTTCAAAACCTTGAATAAAAACATGTTTGAATCAAACCCAGCAAACCTAACAGCCCAGGCAACCGACATTACATTTTTGAAATCATTTTATCATCTGATAGGCAACCAGTTGTATTCTGAAATGTTTGCTTTATACGTAGGGACTAATACGTTCTGTTTTTCCATTCACAACTCCCATTGTTATACACTAAGTTCTGGCTCCAACTGAAGAATTTACCCCTGATTTTTAAAGGTATTTAGACTTCTAAAGATGCATATAGGTGCCTAATGTTTTTTCAAAAGTGCCTAGGTTCCTGACTCTCATTGATTTCAATGGAAGTTTGGCACTTAGATGCTTTTGAAAATCACACTAGAGGCATATCTGCATCTTTAGGTGCATAAATACCTTTCAAAATGTGGCCCTTGGTCTTTAGTTGTTAAACAGAAAATTTTCAGCAATACACTTGATTAATGTAACACTATAATTAAGAATGTGAACAGAGCTGAAACATATACAACAAAATCCAACACCACCACCCACTCTCCAGAAATAAAGCAAAGCCTCAGCCTTAACACCAAGAACAGAATACATTCATTCACTGGTAGGCAGGAGCCAGGGATACTTCAGATCTTCTAGAATATTTTACAAAATAATTTTAATTAAAAAAAAGAGTCTATTCTATGTTCCCATGTATATGAGCGTGTCACATACATAACACAAATGAACACTCTCTCAACAGCCCTAGGAGGTGGGCATTCTTCTATTGCAGCTGTGAAACGTGTCCTCTAATTCTGGTACCGTATAGCCACACAAAAAACTACAGTGCTCGGCCTTTTTATAGGTTATACTCAGTTCCTTAGATGGATGTTTAGGAGAGTTGCAGCCTTCATTTGGAGACAAATTGTGTTTTTCAAGATAAGGGGGCTTATAATAATAATACTTAATAAAAAATACCTAGTTCTCATATTAGAGAGACAAAGTGGATGAGATAATATCTTTTATTGAACCAACAAGATATTACTTCACCCACCTTGTCTCCCTAATATGCTGAGACCAACAAGGTTACAACTATACTGCATAACGCTCATATAGCATTTTCCATCCATACATTGCGAAACACTTTATTAGGGTCAGTATCATTCTCTTCATTTTACAGACAGGGAAACTGAGGCACAGGGAAGCGAGGCAACTTGCCCCGTCATCAGCAAATGAGTGGCAGAACCAGGAATGGAGCCCAGGATTTTGGGTCCCAGTCCAATGCTCTATACCCTAGCAATACTGCTACTTGATTGGCTTTTCAAAAAACAACAAAGCTGTATGTGTATCTTTACATTATTCTGTGCCTCTATAATGCCAGCTCAGCAGGGTAAGGGAGCAGTTAGTGTACTAGCACAGTCTTCTGTAGATAAAGCACCATGTTACTCCCATAGCTTTACATATATAAAACATACCTTAAACCAAATAGAAAACAGCCTATCCAGGCTACAACAAATGACTCTTTCTAGCTTGGTGTGTACATTTCCCTTTACTGACCCTTGTATGGGAGCTGGTTAACTACTAACCTCTGTTCTCCACATCCTCCTTTATCTCTCTCGAGGCTGTTTTACAGAACTCCTTGCTTTGCACATCTGCTTTGGGAAAGAACCCTCTGAGCATCTAATGACCCCTTCAGCCAGCACTTGCAGCCTTGCTTCATTACCCCCAATCCACTCCACCTGTGAGAGTATGGGAGCATTAGGAAAGGAATTAACTCCTTGCTTGTTGGTACTAAGGTAGGATTGTTTCTCTCATTCACGGCTATGCTATCTGTTTGTAGATATTTAAAAACACTCTATTTTAAAAACTGGTTGACATGAGGACACATTCACAAACACAGTAAAGTTCAGTACAAACTCAGTAATGGTAGTATCAGGGGGACATTGTTAATAACACTGATTTGCAGTTTCTCAGACATTGTGGGTTTGACCCCATTTCTGGTCTCAGGAAACTTCAGATAACTGAGGCTTCAAGATGGTCTGTAATTATAATACTAGTAACTAGAGGTGAATGGTGTTGTGCCTTCCAGATACAGAGAGCAAAGTATATGCTTCCTGTCTAGATCTCTTGAATTTCAGATAAGGAAAACAGCCAAGGGAGAACAAATACAAGGGCTCCCTATGAGAGAGAAAGAAGAACCTGGATTTGTGCAGGAAATGGCCCACCTTGATTATCATACACATTGTGAAGAGAATGGTCTCTTTGGATGGGCTATTACCAGCAGGAGAGTGAGTTTGTGTGTGGGGGGGCGGAGGGTGAGAAACCCTGGATTTGTGCTGGAAATGGCCCAACTTGATGATCACTTTAGCTAAGCTATTACCAGCAGGACAGTGGGGTGGGAGGGGGTATTGTTTCATGGTCTCTGTGTGTATATAATGTCTACTGCAGTTTCCACAGTATGCATCCGATGAAGTGAGCTGTAGCTCACGAAAGCTCATGCTCAAATAAATTGGTTAGTCTCTAAGGTGCCACAAGTACTCCTTTTCTTTTTGCAAAGACAGACTAACACGGCTGTTACTCTGAAAGATGACTGTATGTCTCTGTGTAAAATCTCCTCCATCTTGAATTCCCTCACACCCCAGCCCTGAGCAGACAAGCAGGCAGCCTTCTTGCATTTAAAATTACAGAACACAGAATCATGGCTATAAACAGCAAAGGCCACAAAAAATTTTGAGTTAATTCCTGATTGATGTGCTGAATGCTCCCACTAACAAAGGCAGAAGAAATTGGGTTGTAGGGAGGGAATCCAGCCAGAGGTGACCTGGGCAGGGTCAGGTCGCCTCTGAATCGAGCACAGAAATAAGAAAAGGAGTACTTGTGGCACCTTAGAGACTAACCAATTTATTTGAGCATAAGCTTTCGTGAGCTACAGCTCACTTCATCGTAACACGGCTGTTACTCTGAAACCAAGCACAGAAATGTGTTTGTACTAACTTTTTGAAAATGTGTTGCTTTCTGTGAAATCCTCTGGCATTTGATTCACTGAAGATACCACAGAATGAATTGTTCTGACACATTGCTAATGTCCTGGGGATGCCACACATGGGATGGCACAGGATGTCCCATTCTGAGACAGTATCACAGAGGGAGAATTGGTAGGAAGTGCATGGATGGAGGGGAAATATATTATTCAAACAAACTTTTGTAAAGTATGGAATGCTGCCAGGACCTTGCTTAGTGGGATAGAATCAGCTTTCTTTCCGCCTTTGCAATTCACCTCTGAACACAATTAAAACCTCAGGGATTTTACAGAAGAAGTGTATATGTGTGGGGGGAGGGGCGGGTTTGTTTGTTTTGTTTTATGAGAAAAGCAGGGAATCTGCCAAGCTTCATGACACCAGTACCTGGCAGAGCAAGCAAGATGGCTGTGGTAAAGCAGCCAGAGGCTAAGCACATTCTACTGAGTTTTGAGCTCCTTTTTATTCATTTTTAATGGCCTTTTTCAAAAGCTGCTCTTTGCACCTTTCCCAGTGAAATCCAAGTTAGTGTGGTTGTATTCTCATGTACCTACCAAGCGTATCCAGGAGACTTCACTTCTTTCTCTCTCTCTAATTTCCCTCTGGATTTCAAGAGTAACACTTACTGTTCACCCAGATTAAGGATTCATTGCATAGTGAGAAAGTCCATTTCATTTCAACATGGCTTGTAGCTGCCAACTTACCCACTAGCACTTGAATCACAATTCCCTTGTCTGAGATCCAAAGCCATAATTAAGATGCTCAAATGTTTCTCTAATATAACATCCCTGCTCCAGGACTGAAGTAGTAGTAATAATACAGTGCTGTTCTACTGGGCCTCTTATTCACAGCTCTCAACATGGGTTATTTTTTTTCCAAATATTTAATAAAAACCTCATAACATCAGTGATTTTGCATATATAGGTAAACTGAGGCACAGGGAATTTATTACTAAGATCCTGTTGCTACTGAAATCAATAGGAAATAACTTATAAAACTCATTGAGAGCAGGACTGGTGTGTATGCAACTTGCTCGACATATCTCAGTGAGTTGGTAGCAGAGTCGCAAAGCAGGAGCACGAGTCCCAGTCCCTTGCTCTGATCAAACAAAAATTTCTACAATCTCTTGCATGCCACATCTCAAGGCGCTTGATGTAATATAATATAAATGAGATCTAGAAAGTCCTAATAAAACTTTCCTATTCCAATTACACAAAATTAGTCTTCAGTCTTCTGAAATAAATTTTCTCATTTGCATTACAACAATGGGCAACTTTTGTTTAATCCTACAGCTCAGTAGAGTCAGGGGTTTCTACCATTGCATTATGTATGTCTTAGCACAGAGTAAAATCTGAATCTGCTTTGTTGTATGTAAAACAAGCCTGGATGAATAACTTTGGGATTCCATACTGGCCAGGCTCTAGCCACATGCCAAATTAACATGTTTCAAATAGTCTTTTCCTGAATATGATGCAGACAACACACTTGTTTCTGTTAAGCAAAACTTTAGGAGCTGGGAGGGGCAGAAAAATAAATAGAATGTGGTGGATACTGTAGATACATAAAAGAAGCCAGAATGTAGCCAGGGGGTGTATTATGCAGTACTAAGAGATGCTGCAGAAGCTACTTCTCTTTACCGATAAATCCGTCCTTGTATGTATTTCTTTTAAACAGCTAAAGGCCGAGTTTTTATTTTTACAGATTGGTATGCATAACCTAAATGAGACTTTAAAGGCCCAGTCCTGCAGCCCTTACTCAGTTGAACAAATCCACTCAAGAAAGAAATTGTCTCACTGACTTCATTGGGATTCTCAAGTCAGTACAGGCATCAAGATCTGGCCCTAATTCATCCGAGTCACAATGATCTATTGAAAGCAAAATCAGCCCCAGAAAGATATGATCATTTCCCTAAGTGCATTTCCCTAAGTGAGAAAGGAAAGAAAGAACAAGAAAACTCCCTGCTTCCTCCTATTTGATATATGTGTTATAGATTTTTTATTCTCTTTCTTCATTAACTGTGAAATGGCTATTATAGCATTTTAATTGTTGCCTGAGGGTGGATAAAAATAGGAATACAAGGCACACATTATTATATACTCTGCCCATAGCCTTAACATGCAATTGTATTTTATGACATTATACATCATGTTGTAAAATGTGATCAGGAGCAGATTCCAAGCAAATCAAAAAGAAAAGGAGTACTTGGATGCATCTGATGAAGTGAGCCGTAGCTCACGAAAGCTTATGCTCAAATAAATATGTTAGTCTTTAAGGTGGCACAAGTACTCCTTGTCTTTTTGCGAATACAGACTAACGCGGCTGCTACTCTGAAACCAAGCAAATCAAGATTGCTACTTGCTTGTCTTGCAGAGTTGGTGCTAATTGTTTTATAACTGCATGATCTGCACAACACCCTTTGATTCATGTAACTGATAAGCCACAACATTTGAAACAGAGCTAACAATTCTGCAGTGCTGTACGCGGAAACAGATATTCTGGACAGTAGTAGTGGGTATGGATGCTGATGGCATAACTCAGAGTTATAAATGGGTTACATCATGCCCTCGGGGGGGGGGGGAACAGGGGAGGGGGCAGGAAAGCTAAAGATACTTGGAAATTTCTTCCAGTTGTTACTTAAACTTTCTGAGGTATACACTCATCGGGGATGGGATGGAAGGAGAAGGCAGAGTTCCCCTAACCAGGGAGCAGGTAGGGAGGTGGACACAAAAGGTCAGTGAACTGATCAGAAAAACACTCCCAGGAATACAGCAGAGGCCCAGTAAACTCATGTATCAGTGCAAGAGAGGAAGAAAATGGGTGTCACTATCTCACCTTGCAGTAGTGATAGGGAGGCTATTCTAGTCTCACTCTGCTGGGCAGCAGCTGATGAGGTGAGGAGTCAGAGGTGCCAGGAAACAGGTTGTGTGACTCCTTCAGCATTCATGTCTAGGTATTAACATTGTACACAGTTCCTGACCCTTTGTCAGGGATAACAACCTAGGGAGAAGGTCTCCCTGAACCGATGCTGCCCCAAAAGCAGTGTGTGTGGAAGGATTTCTGCACAGCTGAAGCAATAGCCTGATGCCTCTCACAGAACTCCCTGATCTCAGACAGATTTGAGGGCTTTGGAGTGGGGTTGCCAGCTGATTTAATCACCCGTCTGGCAAATTTCACAAACGGCAATATGGCCCTGCAGCTCTACAGTGTAGGCACACAAGTAGGCATCTGCAGGCTAAGAAATATGGACTAATTTCTTGACTGATTACAAGTTCTTCCCTTCCTATAGGAAGTGGAGCAAAGAAAAGAAGCTTTTACTTAACGGCAGCTTACTAATTAGACCAACATTTTCAAGTTTGGTGGCCTGATTTCCAAATGTGCTCAGTACTTGCTATCTCCATAAAATCATACCACTTTCTTGGAGATGCAGTGTGGTCCAGTGAGTAGGGTATTAGGCTAGTAGAGAGGAGATTGCAGTCTACTCCGGCTTCGGCCACTAAGCTGCTATTGGCCATTTGTGTCTGTTTCTCCTCCCATACTTGTCTATTTCGACTGTAAATTCTTTGGTGCAGAGAGTGTCTCTCCATCTTTTTTTGTACAGTGCTTATCTCAATGAGGTCCTGACCTTCATTGACACTTGTGGGTTCTACTGTAATTAATAATAAATGCGTAAACATGGATTTAGGTGTATGTCTTTGAATACTCAAGGGTAGGGCCAATATTTTCAGTAATTTTGTGTGGAAATAGGTTTCAAGGTGAATGAAATTATGCAGATCACTTAGGAGATATTTTTGCATGGAACAACATTCCAGCATCCTCTGGGATTTGCAGGATGATGTCATGAGCTAAGGCAAAACATTTTTTTGTGAATACATCTGCATGTGGCATCTGTTTTTTAGTGTATGTTAAATATTGTTATGGTTAAGGTTAACTGAGGAAGAGGCAAGCGGTGCTATGTTGTTATTTGCTGTGAAGTGATGTGAAGCCCTGGCTGGGATGATTTAATTGGGGATTGGTCCTGCTTTGAGCAGGGGGTTGGACTAGATGACCTCCTGAGGTCCCTTCCTACCCTGATATTCTATGATTCTAACAAATGTTTGAACAGCTGTTGCCGAATAGACAGTATTGATATAAGTGCTGTAATCATTACTGTAGGAGTTTTGGTTGTTTATGGTAAAATAGGATGAATCAAATAAACTTTGTAGGAGAGCTCATGGCCGAGGGTTAGGCATGCTTGTGGAGAGTTGTTGTAATTTACGATGTCAAATCCAGAGTGGCCACTTCAGTGAGCTTTGTAGAGGCGTATGGTTTGTGAGGCTCAAAATATGGGTATATGTCTACACAACAGCTGGAAGCATGCCTCTAGATATGACATACGCAAGCTCCTCTTGAGCTACTGAGCTAAAAATAGCAGTGTGAACTTTGTGACATTCATGGCAGCAAGGACTTGCCACCTAAGCTCAGACTCAGGGGATCGCGTGGGTAGCATGTGCTGCAGCCCAGGCAGCAGTAACTACACTGTTATTTTTAGCACACTAGTTCAAGAGGCATTCGCATGTGTCTGTGGACACAGGCTGGGAGGCATGGCCCCAGCTGCAGTGTAGACACCCCCTACATAGTTTAGCCTGATTGAGTAGGGACTAGCAGCTCTGGGACTGTTCAGGATGGTTGCTAATTTTACACAGGTTCCTTCATTTATGCTTTAGTTTACTGAGATTCATTCACCTGCACTAAGTTACTGCCCCAGCACCATCTTCTACATCTTGATCAGCGGCAGAAAACTAGAAATCAGCTGTGCTCATAGTATATCATTAATAGCTTGTCATGGAAGGCAAGTGCAATTTTGTACTAAAAACAGATGGTTGCTGTCATTTTATTAACAACCAGGTAGCTCAAAGAAATCAGTAGATACAGTGATTATTGGCAAGAGCAAGAGTCAGCACTTCAAGGCTATCCAGTGTGCTGAACAGACGGCAGTGGAAAATTAGGCTGAGGGATTTGGACACTCAGTTCTCATTAAAATTAAAGGGAATAGTGCATCCAAATCCCAAAGCAACTTTGAAACTTTCAGTCTGGGGAGAGATTGTAAAAGAACACTGGGACAGATTGGGACAGATTTTTAGGTGATCAGCACCCACAAAATGGGGCAAGATTTCCAGTTTATATTCTGGCACCTACATAGAAGCTAGATTTTTCCAAATGTCGCAGCACCTAGCAGCAGCCCAGTGTTTTGCTGAGCCTTTGGAAAATCCAGTCATCAGTTGTGGTGCCTAAATGGGCTAAGCCCTTCTAAACATCTGGCCCTTAGGCTCACTTTTACCTCCAGAGAAAGAAACCCATGCTGGGATGGGGAGGAGATACACTATTTGCAAATGGCCCACCTTGATTATCACTTCAAAAGGTTTTCTCTCCCCCCCACCCCACTCTCCTGCTGGTATTAGCTCATCTTAAGTGATCACTCTCCTTACAATGTATATTTTTTCATGGTCTGTGTATATGTATAAAATCTTCTCACTGTATTTTCCACTTTATGCATCCAATGAAGTGAGCTATAGCTCACGAAAGCTTATGCTCAAATAAATTGGTTAGTCTCTAAGGTGCCACAAGTACTCCTTTTCTTTTTGCGAATACAGACTAACATGGCTGCTACTCTGAAAAATATTTGCAAAGACGGGAAAGTGGGGAAGTAGCCCTTTGGTGGCCTTTGCCATACCAGTAGAACAGTGTAATTACCCTAAGCATACTTGCAGTTGTGCTGGAGGGATAGCAGGGCTGGGAATCCCCCTGGATATGCTCCGTTGGGTTGCTAAGCTCTGCAGAAAGATCAAGGATGGATTAGTCACAGGAGCTGAATGGCTCTCCTATGTATTTCCTGTAGGAGACAGGTGAGGCACAATGGCAAGGAACTGCCAGTGTACCTGATCTGTGGACAAAGTAATTAACATATATGGAACAAAGCACCCCTTGTTGCATTCCTACACATTCTGAAAAATCCCTATGGAAACCATTTGCAGGGGCCAAATAGTTCTCTAGGCATAGTACATGGAAGAAATATGTTGCAGCACATAAAAATATTTTTTCTTAAAGTAATTGTGTGTAGTCCGTTGGTTCGACAATGACGTTTTCATGCTCTCTCTTTTTGTGGATTCTGGAGTGACTCTGAAGTCCAAAGCATGACGCGCATGCTTGTGGGCCGATTGGGCAGACAAAGTCATTGGTGAGAGTCTCGGCAGTGGTATGACGCTTTTCTCTTGCAGCTAACAATCGATTATTTCTGTCCTCTTTAAAGGCTTGGAAAGCTCTGAGTGTTGTGCATTGATCTATTTAATGCAGCCTTCTCAAAATCATCCCATTTTATTGCACCAAAATGTATGCTATTCTTGATGCTGTCCTTGTAGCGCTTTCTGGGGCAGCCTTGATTCTGGTGTCCTTGTGAAAATTCTCCATAGAATTTTTTTCTGGGGAGTCGATATTCAGGCATCCTAATGATGTGTCCAACCCAGAGTAGTTGGACTTTTATCAGCATGGCCCCAATGCTTGTGGTATTTGACTTTTGGAGAACCTCCAGGTTGGTAATTTTGTCCTGCCAGTGGATCCCCATAGTGGTGTGCACAGACCGCATATGGAAGGCCTCTAGCTGTTTGATATGCCATTTGTATGGTGTCCAGGTCTCACAGCCATAGAGGAGAGATATTAGCACAAAAGCATTATAAAGTTTTATTTTTGTTGAGAGGGTTATTGTTGTGGGATTTCAGGACTTTGTTACATAACTTTCCTAATGACTGAGAAGCTGTCTGTATCCTGTTCATGATCTCTTTGTCAAGAGATCCATCATGAGAGATGTTGTTGCCAAGACAGGTAAAACTGTCAACTTACTTTAGCTGGTTGCCACTAATGGAGATGCGAGGGAACAGGGCACAGAGCAGTGAAAATGATTGGTGCACCACCACAATTTTCTCCAGGTTGATTGTGAGACCAAACAATGTTGATGCTTCAGCAAAGTGATCTGCGAAGCACTGGAGATCTCCCTCTGTGCGTGCTAGGAGGGCACAATCATCTGCAAAGAGTGCCTCTCTTCTTAGTAGTCCTGTTACTTCTGTTTTTGCTTTAAGCCTTGTAAGATTGAAGACTGAGCCGTCGTGTCTGTATCTGATGCATATGCCTCTGTTCAGTCCATCTGTAGCATAGTTGAGAACTTGGGTGAAGAAGAGGTTGAACAGTACAGGGGCAAAGACGCAGCCTTGTTTGACTCCATTTGAAATGGGAAAGGAGTCAGTGAGATCTTCATTAAAAAGTACCTGACCTTTCATCCCCTCATGAAATAAACAAATGATCTTTATCAGTTTTGGTGGGCAACCACATTTGCTGAGGATTATCCATAAACCACCTCTATTGACTGTATCAAATGCTTTTGACAGATTGATGAAAACACTGAACAGATTCATATTTTGTTCAATACATTTTTCTTGTATTTGCCTGATATTGAAAATCATGTCAATGGTGCTACAACCAGGTCTGAATCTGCACTAAGTCTCAGGTAGGTTGGCTTCTGAGATAGATTAAATCAGTTTTCTGCTACCTTCTCCCACTATTTATCTTGTATCAAGCGTAGTTGTCTTTGTGCCTTGCTTTGCAGGTGTTTAAATCTGTCTCTCTTTGAGGAAGACCGAATATCATTTTGCCAGATTTGGAAAGTCTTGTTTTTTTTTTCTTTCAAGAGTACTGTGCTTTCCTCACCATTTTCATCAAACCAATTACGGTGAGCCCTTTTCTTCCATCCAAGGATGTCAGTTGCAGTTTTTTGTACTGTCTCTCTAAATTCCTCCCATGAGACAGGGTTATCACCAAGGCTGGTTTCTAGTGCACTTTGTAGCTTGTCTTGATAGAAGACATAATTTAGTTTAACAATATCAGAGGATGTCTTGATTGTTTTGGGGCATTTTGGGCATGTGGGTACAATGTGTAGATTCAGTATTGACCTAATCATTCTATGATCCGTCCAACATTCTTCTCCATGCATGGCTCTGGTGATCCTGACACCACTTATGTCACATTGTTGGACAATGATGTAATCTATTAGAAGCCATTGTTTGGATCTGGGGTGCATCCATGTAGTTTTATATTTGTTTTCCTGTCTGAATATGGTATTTGTAATTGTCAAGCTATGTTCTGCATACTTGCTTAGGAGTAGGAGACCATTTCTGTTCATTTTTCCAATGCCATTTTCCCCAATGACACGTTCCTGTTATCTTTACCTACTCTTGCATTAAAATCTCCTAGGATGATTAGTTTGTCACTTTGTGGTGTTGACTTGATGAGAGAGTCGAGATCAGAGTAGAACCGTTCCTTAGCATCATCAGGGCTTGTTAAGGTGGGTGCATATGCACTGATGATCGTGACTTATTTAGTGGTAACCAGAGTTTCATGAGTCTTTTGTTAATGCCTATTGGAAAGTCTTCAAGACACTGCAAGAGTTTGGCCTTAATGGCAATTCCCACTTCATGGATTCTATCATCGTGTGGTTCTTTTCCCTTCCAAAATAAGGTATAGCCCCCAGCCAGTTCTGTAATAATGCCCTCGTCTGCCAATCTAGTTTCACTGAGTGCTGCAATGTCAATGTTACACCGGGCTAGCTCTTTTCAAAGGAGAGCTGTTCTTCTTTCAATCCGAGAGCTATTGTCTTTGTCTATCATAGTCCTGATGTTCCAAGCAGCAATCTTTAGTGCTTTTTTAGTTATCTTTGGTTTTCAACTGTGTTGAGGATGATCCACCAGCCGCAGTAAACTGACCAGATTTCATTTGGGGTGGCAATGTTTGAGGCCTCTCTTGTAGCCCCTTCCCTTACAAAGGGAGAGCAGTGCAATCCTAAAAAGGGCTGCTCTGTCACCTGAGGTGCTGTCGAGCTTCCTTTCTGCCCTTGGGTTAGGGATGGGCGACCAATGTCTCAGGCTGCCTGCATGCAGGCTTGTGGCTACACTGCCAGTAATCATCTTCACCTGTTGCTTTGCCACTCCCCCATCGCCACAGGACTTTTGAAGAGAGATGTGCATGAATGACATGTGCGTGAAGTTGATTCAAATGGGAGAGTCATTGCACTGGGACAATCCCATTCTCTCAGCTGCTGAAGCTTGGCCCAGTGGTACAAAGACTGTTACAACTAGAGGCTTTTTTAGCTGCAGTGGATAGCCATGACTTCTATAGTGCCCCATCATGCCTTTCGCCTTCCACAATATGTTGCTGCACCGTTTTTCAAGCCATTGGACTAATATATAGTCTCTTTCGCCTTGGCTACCAGAACAGTCTTCATAAGCTTGGGAGGGCAATCCCTAAATCACAGTCAGTTTCCACACTTCTGGTTACCCTCACCTGGTTTAACCCGCCTGCCAAGACGGTTTGCCACCATGTGGCTGCTGTTGCTTACTGACAGCTACTTGGAGCCACAGGTGAGAGCTGGGTGTACAGCGAGGACCACAGAGGAAAAGAACCACTCAAGGAGTGCGGCAGTTTGGATCTCTCAAAGGTACTACCTCTCCCATACGCCCCTTACACTTTAATCTTAAAGTAATTAAAATGCCCTAATAAGGTATGCACATTGCTGAACTGATTTTAAATGAAAAACAATTGGTTGCTGCAGAGCAAAGTAACAATGACACTGAAATTTTTACTGCTGGGTAGGCTCTATAATAATAAAATATACATCCAAGTTAATATTGCCACTGTAATAGTTGATATTCGTTGATTAGTGCTATATACATGAGTATGCACTGTGTTCTGAGTTACCAATCAGAAACAAGAGTTTAACTGTGTTTGATTTGAAAACTGTCAGAATCCTTTATTGGTGCCTTCTAGGTTATTCCATAGAGCTCGGTTTTTCGAGGGCGAATACAGAAAAAGCAGCATTGGTGGGTATATAGGTCTTGTGCTGTTGTTCATATAGTGACTTGCAGTATGATTTCATAATTGTTCTGCGGTGGATGGCAAACTACCAGTGCCATATACTTTGTGCTTGTCTAATTTATACAAAAAATACCTAGTACTGGTGATTATTCATCTAGAAATCACCCTGAAAGCCTAAATTAGAAATAAAACAAAGCGCAATCTAGAAATGGCCTGGGCACTTGGTGTTTTGAATAAGCAATGTCTATTTCTAAAATGTTCTTTATTTCATTTTGAGGTATTCCTGGTGCAGCTTGGTTAACTTTACTTTTTACTTCATGACTGTGTTTTAGATTACCATTTGTTCTAATTAACATTTGGCCTTTCCACTGAGCCACAAAAACTAGTTAGCTAGAGGAGCAACAGGGGAATCACTGATATTAAGAGAAGCAATGTCACGCAACCCTCATGAAACTCTAATGGTTTTGTAATCATTTCAATAATTCTTTCACTAACAATTAAAAGCTGGCATCCGGGCAATGAATCTCGCTTCAGGCAGGCATGAGAATTAAAAGGTTGAAGAGTGCAACTGTCTGCCTTATGCTAATTTAGACCTTAATAGATTTAAAACAAACAAACCCAAAGCGGAAAAGGGACCTGTGATCTAATTTTAATTTAATTTAAATAAAATTAATTTCTAAAAATTATTTCATTCAACCGTGGGCAGCAAGGAGGACTTCAGAAAGCTCATGCACTCAAGCAGACCTAATGGTCAGCGCTTCATATGAGAAACAGCCAAAGCTGACAGGGACAATTTATTTATCTAAAATGTTGGGTGTATAGAGGAATATCTCTCCATTACCCCTGTGGTTAAACCTAGTCCCGCCTTTAAATTAACACAGTTTTTAAAATTGGGTCCGGAGTAATGGTGGGCAACCTGCAGGCCATATGCGGCCCATCAGGGCAAGCCACTGGCAGGCTGCCTAACCATTTGTTTACTTTTGCATGGCCGCACGCAGCTCCCAGTGGTTGTGGTTTGCTGTTCCTGGCCAATGGGAGCAGCGGGAAGCAGCGCAGGCCTAGACATAGCTTCCCGCAGCTCCCATTGGCCGGGAACAGCGAACCATGGCCACTGGGAGCTGCGGGCAGCCATGCAAATGTAAACAAATGGTTTGGCAGCCCGCCAGCAGCTTACCCTGATGAGCTGCATGCAGCTCACGTGCTGCAGGTTGCCCACCACTGGTCCAGAGTCTCAACTAAAGTCAGTGGACCTCATCGATTTCCACCAACTTTCCATATGAAGTATTTGACCATGGGGTATTATACTTCCTCTCCAACCTCACTGTCAGGGTGTTAGATCTCTTATGTGACATGCTATGAACTTTTGTGCATTTGGGGTTTGTTGCGTGAATCTCTCTTGCAGGTTCAGGACAAACTCAAGGCCACTGCCCTTAAAATGAAATGACTGAAGAGACCTCATGTTGAAGTGAAATGTTAAAGCCTTTATGGTTATGGAGGGAAGCAAAATGTGACTCCGTGTGAGTCTGTTGAATTCTAACGTATCTATATGGGTTGGAAATTATTGTGATTTTGTGCTCTATAAAATAGTAACAGTATTTGTTCAAATATTTATGCGATTTCCAAGGCTTCTTTCAAACCTGAGTGAAAGGATCTTCACATTAACATGTCACTTTCTTGCACAAAACTAAAAGAACATTATTTTGGCTGATCTCTAAACATTCAGGATACCTGACTGATAATAAGTAATAGCTACCATACCAGAAAACATGTTTTTCCACAGTTAGAACACAGACTTATTCTGTAATTAAGAACTGGCCTTATAGATAGTTAATAACACCCTTGTGTAGTGTAGCCATAATCCCTTAAAAATAAAAACAGCTGTTAATGTCTGTAATGACTGGTTTGTAAGAGTGATAGCTGACCTTGGGTTTCACTCCTGTCACTGTCTGACAAATCAATTATTGCTTACAGATAGCCACTGGTTTCTTTAGGATTTGCGTTTAATTAAATTTTACTTGGAGAAACTGACTCATTCCCAATAAGTTATTTCAAAATATAAGATACAGTCCCTTACCACATATGACTTGTCCCTTACATTACTGCCCAAGTCACCATAGGCATATGTTGCTGTTAACACCCAAGAGGGTAGCAGTCAGCTGCAAAACTACCAGTTCCATCCAATCATTACATGGGTTGAAGTGCAGAATTTGACCAATTTTCAGATGACAATTTTCTTTGGGAGCAAAACTTTACAAGAGGCATTTGATCCAATGAGCAAACCTAACTGCATAGTTGTATACAGGCTAACAAAAAACCCTTTTGTCAATCAAACATGAAGTTTGGGAAAGTGAAATCTAACTACCAGCTGCCCAACCAAGAAGCTTCTGATCTAGCTTCACTAAAGACTTTGGATGCATTGACTGACCAGCATTTTTGACCTGAGGCTGAATATGAAATGGGCTTTTTACCTCTGTTTGCCTTTGCTTTTCCAGACTAAAGTGAAGATTGTGTTCTCTGTTACCTCACTATAAATCCAGAGTGACTCCACTGATTTGAACAGTGTTATCTCACAGAGCCATTCACATAACTGAGATCAAAACTTGAACCTAATTACCTACACTGGCCAAGCATGCCTCCATGTGCACTTTGGGAAGAGTGCACATGTCTCATTGTATATGCTGGGCCTCCCACTTCAGGAATGATGTGGACAAATTGGAGAAAGCCCAGAGGAAAGCATCAAAGATTATTAAAGTTCTAGAAAACATGATCATGAAATGACCACAAATAACAAATACTTTCCTACCTTCTGAAGTTGTTAAAGAATCCAATAGTAATGCTATTCAGAAGGATAGAAGCACATTGAATTTGTGGCTGAATTAAACAGGCCTCTTATTCTCTACATTTTGGTATTTAATGTACATTAGCCCAGAAACAGCAGATGATGGAAGAGAAGATGAGAAGTGAGATTCTCAGAATTTGCTAGCTTCTGTCTCTGAAAGCCTGTCTAACCTTTTTGAGGTTTCATAACAGCCATTGTTGAAGGCAGGAATTAGGATTCACTGCAAAAGTGCCACTTTACACAATTCCTCTCATATGGCCATCGTAATCATCATCTCATCATAGTACCTGAATGCCTCACAGTCAGCAAGAGATTTTATTCTCTCAACACTCCTTTGAGGTATGGAAGTATCCCCATTTTACAGATGGGGAACTAAAGCACCAGGTAGATTAATGGTTAGGGCCCAGATCCACTGAGGTATTTAGGCTCCTAACTTCCACTGAAATTAATGCACCTCCCTCTGGACCCAAGTCAGGTGCCTGTCACACCCCTCTAGTCAGCATTTCCTATTGGTTAGCGTAGGTTACGCCCTGTTCAGCTTGCTGGCTTTTGTAGATCCTATTTTTAGGTACCTAACTCTCCCCATGCATTGTATGGGGAGCCTGGGAATCTAACTTCGTGCTGAGGATTCACTAGGTGGCAGGGCACCTAAACATTAGACATTTCAATATTGAGTCCAAGACCCCTTTGTGGTAGAACCTTGTGAACCGACGGGACCTAACTGCAAGTGTCAGGTGCGAGTCAGCTCCTCTCTGATTGACTCCTCCTGCCTGTGGGGTCCACGCATCGATGGCTGCATGCCCTGCTCCTGCTGGCCACTGCCACCACCTCGCTGTGCTACATGTGCTGGACCGTGAGCATGCTGAGGACCCCAGGCTATCACACAGCCCAGTGAAGCAGTGGCAGCTGGCAGGAGCCGGGCTCGCAGGCACTAGCGTGCTGCCCCACAGGCCGGAGATGGGTTGTGGGCATGGGACATGGGAAGCCTGGACCTGGCCGTGCCCATGGATGAGGTGGAGACATCGTGACACAGGTTTATGGGGAGGCAGTAGGTTTGAGTTGAGTCTGAAAATGACTTGACACTCTCAGCATGGGGCTTTAAAATTAGACGCCACCAAGCCTCTACTTTGTGTTTCTAGCACCAAGTGAGTTGCCCAGGGTACATGAAGCCTGTGGCTGAGGCACTAAACCCAGGGGCCCTGAGTGCTACCCAGTGCCTCACACACTAGATCATTCCTCCCACTCTAGGCATGTACTCTAACAGAACTCCAAGCTTCCCCTTGTGCTGGGTCTTCATTTCAGCATACAGGCAGCTGGGTCAGTGTCCAGCTTTCTCTTCATTGGAAACCCAAGCTGCTCCCAACCCCCCTCATGCATTTCACATTGCCCTTCTTTAGGAGACACACCTGGTCAAGCCACGCTGTCTGTTTCCTTAAGGGACAGAGTCCTGTCTAGCTGGGAGCAGGGCCTGCGAAGCATGAGGCTGAGATGCCTCATTTACTGTGCAGGTAGGACCGGCTCTGGGCACCAGCAAAGCAAGCACGTGCTTGGGGCAACACAATTCCAGGGGTGGCATTCCGGCCACCCTTCTTTTTGTTTGTTTGTTTGCTTGGGCAGTTGTGCGTTCGGAGCTTGCGGCGGCAAATTTTTTGCTTGGGGTGACAAACAACCTAGAGCCGGCCCTGCGTGCAGGGAAGGGGGAGGAGGAGGAAGGATGAGACGGTTTTATTCAATATCTTCATAAATGATCTGGAGGATGGTGTGGATTGCACTCTCAGCAAATTTGCGGATGATACTAAACTGGGAGGAGTGGTAGATACGCTGGAGGGGAGGGATAGGATACAGAAGGACCTAGACCAATTGGAAGATTGGGCCAAAAGGAATCTGATGAGGTTCAATAAGGATAAGTGCAGGGTCCTGCACTTAGGATGGAAGAACCCAATGCACAGCTACAGACTAGGGACCGAATGGCTAGGCAGCAGTTCTGCGGAAAAGGACCTAGGGGTGACAGTGGACGAGAAGCTGGATATGAGTCAGCAGTGTGCCCTTGTTGCCAAGAAGGCCAATGGCATTTTGGGATGTATAAGTAGGGGCACAGCGAGCAGATCGAGGGACGTGATCGTTCCCCTCTATTCGACATTGGTGAGGCCTCATCTGGAGTACTGTGTCCAGTTTTGGGCCCCACAGTACAAGAAGGATGTGGATAAATTGGAGAGAGTCCAGCGAAGGGCAACAAAAATGATTAGGGGACTGGAACACATGACTTATGAGGAGAGGCTGAGGGAGCTGGGATTGTTTAGCCTGCAGAAGAGAAGAATGAGGGGGGATTTGATAGCTGCTTTCAACTACCTGAAAGGGGGTTCCAAAGAGGATGGCTCTAGACTGTTCTCAATGGTAGCAGATGACAGAACGAGGAGTAATGGTCTCAAGTTGCAGTGGGGGAGGTTTAGATTGGATATTAGGAAAAACTTTTTCACTAAGAGGGTGGTGAAACACTGGAATGCGTTACCTAGGGAGGTGGTAGAATCTCCTTCCTTAGAGGTTTTTAAGGTCAGGCTTGACAAAGCCCTGGCTGGGATGATTTAACTGGGAATTGGTCCTGCTTTGAGCAGGGGGTTGGACTAGATGACCTTCTGGGGTCCCTTCCAACCCTGATATTCTATGATTCTATGATTCTATGATCTGGTGTGTATAGTGCGTGCAGCAGTGGTGGATTATGCAGTTAGTCGTGGTCCCTTCCCTCCCCACACCCTTCAGGAGTCCCACACCTGCTCAGCTGCCCTACCTCTCTCTGTCCCATTTCCCTTGGGCAGGCCTCGTCTTACACCCACCGCTGTTTCCCCTCCTCCCCTCACACTGACTCCACTGCACTGCTTGCTGCCACAGAGATCTGGCTCCAGGAGGCAGGGCCACCTTCTGCCCAGTGTTTCGTACAAACACAGGAGCGTGTCTGGCGCCTGCAGCAGCACCTCCACCTTCCCTCCCATCCACAGAGGTCAGGCTGCAGTGCTCCCCTCCTCTCTTTGAGAGGGCAGGGAGGAGGATCTGCTGCCCATAACAACCCTGGCATGCTCGCAGCTGTTCCAGGTGGGGTTTAAAGAGCTGTTCATAGGACTGGGGCGGGGGAAGAAGTAAATGCCAGCAAGGCTGAATTTGTGGTTGGAAAGTAAATGAATGGGGCTGGGCAGGGGCTGGGAAGAACAGAGCTGAGGGTAGAGCCAGAGTTTTGTTGAGAGTGGTAATTTTTAAGGTCATTTCTAGAAATAGCAGAGAAAGGTAGAAGGGAAGCCATAAAAAGGGTCTGAAACATGCAGCTGGAGGAGACTAGATCATTGTCATGAATATATGACAGTGGAGACCATAATACTAAGCAGAAGGGGAGAAACTAATTCACTGGCTGGAGACTTTCCTATGTTTAAACAGGAAACATAATTTAGAGGAGGGTGGTAACTTCCCTGTCTTTGTTCCTACAAATAAATCATTGACTAACACCTGTAGGCACTTGGACAGCTGTGCCATCAGCTATGCCCAGTGCACCCTTGAACTGCCGGGGTGCTGTGCTGGGTATACAAAAGTCAGTATTGGGTCTGGTGTTTCCTCAAGATCGGCAGTTCACATGAATATTTTTTGCCTCCATCTCCTGTCTCTGGGATTGTGACAAAGCTGAAAGCAACATTTAAAAGGGACAATTGAGCTTTTCTTGCTTTAAACTTCCTGAACTGAAACTTTAAAGTTTGCTCTGAAAATTACACTTTATAGGCCTGTCCTGCACCATGAAAAAACTTTGACTGCAGGGGGAGCAGGTCTGGGTTGTAACATCAGTTCCTGTGGATCTTAAGGTTCTGATTATTTGAATTATTTGTATTACAGTGCCCCCTGCAGTTGGGCCCCATTGTGCTAGATACTGTACAGAAACTTAGTAAGAGAGTCCTTGCTCCAAGCAGACTTCTGCTTGAATAGATAAGACAAAGGCTGAGAAGGAAAATGATTTGCCCAAGGTTACACAGCAGGTCAGTGGCAGCTCTGGGGACACTGTCTATTGCCATTTCTAACATGTATCTAAATGCTGTGTCTATTTTGATGGCTGCAGTGTAAGCACAGATTAGACTATGAGCTGATTTCAGACTTGCTGAGTGCCTATGGCTCTCATTGGTTCCAACCAGTGGGTTTCTGGTGCTGAGAGAAGAGGAAAGTAGCACTCTTAGTGCACTGCTATTGAAGGAGGCTTCTGGGTTTTAACTTACTATAGAAGTTAAACATTTTCATTTTTGTGGATGATACAAAATTCCTTATGAAAGCAACAGTGAAAGCAGATAGCACTTGCAGTTCCTATTTGAAGGCAAGTGGAACTATACGAAATGTTGATCAAACAAAATTACTCTGTATCATAAAGTATTCTAGTTAGAAATTTGGAATCAGTTTAAATGGCACAGGAGGGTTAATCCAGTTACTTGTCATGACAAAAGGCCTGGATTCACAAACTAATCCCTTTGCCAAAACTCATTGGTCATACACATTTAGAAGGGGCATAAATCAAATGTGTCAGTGTAAAATGCTATTGCCTACTAAACATGATCACTGATTTGGAAATAAATTACTTGTATTTAACTAAAAAGCACTTGCCAGTTATTTTCTTCCATGAATTTATTTTTATGCATGCTTTATTGGAAATGTGGGCAATACTGTTACAGTTAGTTCCTGTCTTAATGGATGTTCTGATAATAAACGTCATGAGTTCTCTATTCTTTAGAGAGTCTTTCAGAGTAAAGATCTTTTGGCAGCTATTCTATCCAATCTGTTTGAAGCTTCTTTAGAAGGATGAAATGGTATTATTTCACCTAAAGAACAAAATGTCTAGACTTTATTTCACTCAGGTTACTAACCTGATTAGATTTTGGACAGGATGTTGAGAGAAAATTTATTTAACATTGTTGTCGACCCTGATAACCTTTACTCCCACTCTGGCTAATCTCTTCTGTTTACTCTCTTTCTGGTCTACACCATAATGGATTGATATAGAGTCAGATGAGCACTTTGACATCCACATCCTGATGGACAGAGCATATTACAACAGAGAGAACACATCTGAAATAATCCTGCCCATTCCACAAAGTCTCTTTGCAAATTGGAATGACCATATGCTGTGGTTTAAGTGAGGAACATGACTGAACAAATTTAAAAATATTATTCAGTTGCTACCTTGAATTATCACAAATGAAGATACTACCTGAAATCTAAGTGAAGATTACTTAGCTGATGGCCAGTGTTTCTCAAGCTGCACACTGAGTTTTCTGTGGGATGGTATTGGTAGGGTCTCCAGAGCAATGGGTTTTGGAATTAAGAGCCATTTGAAATGTCTGGACCAATTCACACCTCTTAGAGCTATTGTGTCAGGCTGTCTGCAGACTCAGGCAGATATTGCTGATTAGGTTATGCTCCATTCATATTATCACATTTTTTTCACAATCATGAGAACTAGAAACTTACTTTTTGGAATGAAAGTTGAGATTTGGGTGTAATCACAGGACTCCAAGACCTGCCTATGCCTGTACTTAAGTGTGGCTGTGCTGCACATCTGGGCCCAATGAATGGGTAGTTCGCAAAGGACTGTGGGTGAATGGGGGTACTTCTTCCCTCTTACCCCCTTCTGCAGGTGCACAGTGCAAGTCACAATGTAACCCTGTACATGTATTGCATAATTTTGTTCATATGTCTGAGGCTTTTATAAACACTTTGTGAACCAACTTACAATGCAAAGCACATTTAATTATGGCAATAACTCAGTATTGTGAAAAAAATGACAGTTTCATCTAGGAATGCCTCGTTTCAAAACTCTTAAGTGCTGATGCCAGTTTACAAATGATATCAGCATTACTAGTATAACCTGTTTAACGGTCAAATGTAAATGACTACAAACAACCTATTTTCAGGTGCTCACACTTGGGCTGGATTTCAAGTTCGTTTTCAGAATAAATCCCATTATGTATATTTTTCTGGCAGACAGTACAGTTCGCTGGATTACAGTACAGGAGAGCTGGGTTCATTGGTCATCTTCAGGCTGCTGGAGGCTACAAGCTTTACATTTTTTTTCTCCAGCATATATCCAGAGATGGGGGTGAACACTGCAGAGCAGACGTTTTGTCTTGTTCTCTGGAAAAAGCTAACTGCTTAAAAACAGGATCATAGCAGTTTGTGAATCTCTGTGGCCGTACAGTTAGAGCTGATCATGAATTTTTTTGACAAAATGTTTTTCGCTGAAAAATGTTGATTTGGCAAAAACAATTTTTTTTTTATGAAATGGGAACAGTTTTGATAAATTTCCTGACTTGAAAATGTTTTGAGAAAAAAAATTAAAATTGTCCAAATGTTTTGTTTTGACATTTTCTAAATGAGATTCCAGTTTCCAGTTCAAAATGATTTTCATTTAGAAATTTAGGACTAATTTAAAAAAAGTTTTAAACAAAAAAGGAATCAAAATGAAATGAAATGTTTCAATTGCCCCAAATCAAATGCAGGGGAAGGGTCAGTTTTCAAAAAAAATATTTTTACTTTTGCATCCTGAGTTGGGATGGGGAAAAAATGTTTAAGTCTTGAAAATTTTCACAGGATGGGGAAAACCATTTCCTGCCCTGCCCAGTTCTACCTATAGTACATATTCTTCCATAACTCACCAATAACTTGGACTGTATATGCCATAGGGATAAATTCTTTAGTTTTTACTGGAGCAAAACTCCCACTGACATTATTGGGAGGTACTGGGTGCTCAGTGTTTTTGAAAATCAAGCCACCTCTTTAAAAGCTTGATCCTGCTGCTGTTCAAGTTAATGGTAAAACTCCCATTGATTTCAGTGGAGCAGGATCAATACCTAAATTCCTAAATATAAACTCAGGCACACACTTCCGAAAATCTTGTCCACTGTGTATCAAAAGTTATAACTATAATAGAGCTACTATATTTTAGCATTTTCTAGGTACATTAGCAGTTTCTGTGAATAAATCAGCAACAATACTAGTAAAATCTTTCTCTATCTGAAACTATTTCCTATCTACCAATAATTTTATCTTATTTTTAATTTGATTAAACTACATAAACAAAAGTATTTGCATCAGAATTAACATAAACTGCCTATTTTTAAAATAAGTTTCGTAGATATTTCTAATGGGTATTATGGGTTAAATCCAGTTGCCATTTAACTAATAAGGAAGGCATCAAAGTTTTGAATGAGAGAGAAGAAAAAAGAGCAGAAGTAAACCTATGAAAATAGATGACTATTATTAAAAGCTATTAACTGAAAGTTGTTTTGACATTATTAACTATGAGAATGAGATTGGTCCCCTAATATGATAATGGAGAAATAATTTTGTTCTTCAACCAGAATTAAACTGAAGTGTTTAATCAATCATGCATCTAATTAGATAATTAGTTAATATTGTTATTCTGACCAAAAATTTCAAACTTGGCAAAAGTTTGGCAATTTTTCAAAAGTTAAGAAATTTTAGGCATGGGAATACATATTCAGGAACCTAAATAAATCTGGACTGGCTTATAGAGTACCTGCAGTTTTTTTCTACTGAACTGAGGAATTCATCATGTCTGAAAATCAGTCTGCTAGTTTGGTGCCCAAGTATGGATTTGGATGCCTAGATTTTGGCACTGGAGTTTGGAACTTTTGACCTTAATATTTATGATATACATAGTAGATCAAAAGGACTCTGTTTGCTGTCAGTGATACCGTTAGTATTTTGGAAACCCCACAGAGTCTGGTTTAGCTTTCTAGAGCACTGAGATACCCACTCTAGGACCTGGATTATCATCTTCAATCTTTGTAGTAGGTCTCTTGGAATTTTTCCCACAGTACTATATTTATCTTCCAGATTTTTTTTTTTTAATTCAAACAGGAAAGTCCACAGTACAAGAAACTTTACGACCATTTAATTCTCAATTTATTTCATTCAACTTATGCATGAATTATAAGGTTTCCATCTGTGACTTGTAGTAGTCTTGTTGCTGCATGATATAAATATTGCAAAACGTCTAATGGGACTGAAAACAATTTGTAAACCTGGTGTGAAATTTTATGAGGCACTGGAAAGATTATATATTTCGTTAATTGTTTTGCCCACTGGACAGTGATCACATGATCTGAAACTTTTTGGAAAATCTAAAAGGTTAATGGAGGAATTTATTGTTCTGTAAAATCATTTTAAGCCCACCACTTTATTAGCTTCAAGGCTCAGCAGGCCTGGTAGTGATAGAGGTGGCATGGTCTAGCAAAATGAGCACAGAACTGGGAATCCAAAGACTCTCAGTTCTAATTCCAGTCCTACCACTGACTTGCTGTGTGGCCCAGGCTTCCCACTGACTTCAGTGGGAGTAGGGTTGGATATTTACTCTCTTTGATCCCAATTCTGCACTGCTTACGAAGAGTGGTGTTTCTTCACATTAGTAATCTCATTGAAGGTGCATACAGCTGCCTAGTTACACTGAAGCCAACACATAAGTACTTCTCAACATGAGTAAGGGATGCAGAATCACGATTTTCATGGTAGCTTTCCCTTCTGTAGAATGATACTTACTCACCTAACAGTTATAGTGAGGAGAAATTAGTTAATGGGGGTACAGTGCTTTGAAAAATGGTACATAGTAGATGGTAAGCATTATTGAAGGACATAAAGTGGTCTGCAGTGATGCCCAGGTCTTTCTTCTGAGATAATAGAGTTAACTAAGGGCCAAATAAGGTATGAATAGTTCATTTCCTCACCCCACCCCCGCCCAAGTGAATGTCCTTGTCAAATATAATCCTTCAAGAAGATAGTGCAGAAGGAAGAGAGTATCAAAAGGCTCAGGATGAAAAAGCACAGAAGAATTATCATTTGCTTTCTAAAAAGGCTTTTTTGTGGGGGTGGGGGAAAGGGGCATCAAACTCTGAAAAATGCCCCACCTGGGTGCCCACACGGTATTCAAAAGTAAAAATTCATGCTGCCAATGAAAAGCCATTTCAAAAAGCTTCTGATGTGTGTCACAGACAATTCCCTGGAGCCCTCATAAAAGCCCTGATAATGATCAGTTGGTATTGAACTGATCTGCAACCCGGAAAATACAGGTTGAACCTGTTGTGCTACTGGCTACAGTGTGCATCAGTGTGCACGTGTGTTCATCTGTGTTTGTATGTGAGTGGAGGGAGGAAGCATCTATAGTTAAAGAATTTCATTGTAAAAAGGTATGTATCATTCTTCAACCTTTCCCAACAGTTCTCCAAATGTAACTATTTTTTACATTCTCAGCCTGTGAAGATAAACTAACTTTACACAACTACATTTCACTCTCATAGCAATATGGCTATTCAAATGAACAGTGATCAGGAGTCGTATTCTGAATGAACAGGCTCTGTCACTTCTAGGGTTAGGGAACAAAATTTATGAAGATTAGTGTATAAAAGCTTCATCCACAATGAAAAGTCAGAAATAGGACCACAAATTTGCAATACTGAATGCAGGTTCCTTTTTCATTACCAACATGCTGTTCTCTAATCTCTACATTTTACTATGAGCAGCTACTCAACAGCTCTCCTGTTCCTTGTAAGGTCAGCAAACAGGGACCATTTCTAATTCTAGTAACAGCATCTGGCCACATCACTGAAGATAATAATGCATAAGGGGGGCAAACTTTTTCTCCCTCTGCGTGACAGTTCTGCAGGCAACTACTAATGACCAAAGGACTAAGCCATAGACCACAGGAGATATATCAGCAATCTAGACTTCACATGTAATCATATCTCTTACATTTAAAATACATGACTATTAGGCTTAGACCCTCACAGGTATTTAGGTGCCCAACTAATGCGGATGATACTAAACTGGGAGGAGTGGTAGATACGCTGGAGGGGAGGGATAGGATACAGAAGGACCTAGACCAATTGGAAGATTGGGCCAAAAGGAATCTGATGAGGTTCAATAAGGATAAGTGCAGGGTCCTGCACTTAGGACGGAAGAACCCAATGCACAGCTACAGACTAGGGACCGAATGGCTAGGCAGCAGTTCTGCGGAAAAGGACCTAGGGGTGACAGTGGACGAGAAGCTGGATATGAGTCAGCAGTGTGCCCTTGTTGCCAAGAAGGCCAATGGCATTTTGGGATGTATAAGTAGGGGCATAGCGAGCAGATCGAGGGACGTGATCGTTCCCCTCTATTCGACATTGGTGAGGCCTCATCTGGAGTACTGTGTCCAGTTTTGGGCCCCACACTTCAAGAAGGATGTGGATAAATTGGAGAGAGTCCAGCGAAGGGCAACAAAAATGATTAGGGGACTGGAACACATGACTTATGAGGAGAGGCTGAGGGAGCTGGGATTGTTTAGCCTGCAGAAGAGAAGAATGAGGGGGGATTTGATAGCTGCTTTCAACTACCTGAAAGGGGGTTCCAAAGAGGATGGCTCTAGACTGTTCTCAATGGTAGCAGATGACAGAACGAGGAGTAATGGTCTCAAGTTGCAGTGGGGGAGGTTTAGATTGGATATTAGGAAAAACTTTTTCACTAAGAGGGTGGTGAAACACTGGAATGCGTTACCTAGGGAGGTGGTAGAATCTCCTTCCTTAGAGGTTTTTAAGGTCAGGCTTGACAAAGCCCTGGCTGGGATGATTTAACTGGGAATTGGTCCTGCTTTGAGCAGGGGGTTGGACTAGATGACCTTCTGGGGTCCCCTCCAACCCTGATATTCTATGATTCTATGATTCTAACTCCCAACTCAATGGGAGTGCAACAGCTCAATACCTCTGGGGATCTGGGTCTTAGCAGACTCAAAAAGTGATGATCTTTCACTGTTGTCTTAATAGTACTCATTTTAGAAGTAAATCCTGCCTCAAACCATCATGAATGTAGATATCCCTCGACATGACAGCATTGCCGTTTGTGGAAAGGGGGCCAGATGCTGCAGGGAATCTTGAGGGCTGGCCCCTTGACCAACTCTGAGGCAGCTTTAGTGACTATGGAGTGGCTATGCAGTCTGTGGAAGGAAGATTCTTTGCCCCTCCCCTCCATCCTGTTACCTTCCACAGGTCCCCAGTACCATGCCAGTGTACTTCGGCTCACACAGGGTTCAAGATAAACCCTTGTGTTTTCATGAAGGTTCAGCTGACACTGAAGTCACCAGGCTCTCTTTAAATAAACATTTGTTGGTCTGGTTGCACTGATGATAGACAAGCATTTTTGCTAATAACCTAAGATATTATATATGTTGGGCTGATTTTTCCCAGAAGAATGTGAACCTACAGCAAATACAATGATGCAAGCTAAAATATTGTTCCTTAATGCACCAGTGCCTGTCAGGCTGAGCCTAGCTGGCAGCAATAGATAAATCTGATTTATGATAGAAACAGCACAATAGAGGCAGACTATCACAGACACATTTTCCTCATCTTCCCAGTAGCATAAATCAAGGAGGTGTTATGTGGGGTAAGGAGTAAAATGTCTTTGCACTCACTTCTATGCTCACTATAATAGGTAAGAGGAGAGAGGGGATTGTATGGTATTAACCTGGTATTATTCTTTGACCTGATATTAGTATAACATATTCTTTCTAGCATCAGCTACAATGATTCTGTAAACATAGGTTGCAAGAATGGGAGTCAGATGCAGTTCATTACTAGCAGGTTCTGTAATATAATTTAGGGCCAAATCCTGTAATCCTTACTCGCATGAGATAATTCCATTGGCTGCAATGTAACTATTCACATGAGTGAGAATGATTCAAGCGAGTAACTGTTTGCAAGATCAGAATCTTGGCAGGTAGGCAGAGTAAATAAAAATGGCTGTTTGTGATTTGCCATGATCATAGCAAATTTTTATTAAAAATAGTTATGTTATGTCTTTACACATTGCCTGTTCAAGCAAGGATTTTTATCTCTGATGCCTGGATGGACACCTGTAACCAGAGTTACTGACAAAGGAGTATCAGATGTTTGTATGGCTGGACTTGGTTTGTAAAAGAAAGAACTGAGAAACAATTAACTTGTAAATCTCAATACAGTGTTTACGCTGAATGAGTGTCATCTCTCACTTCCCTTACTTGTCTAGCGAAACCCCATCCTTCCATCACATCCACAAGGCTGATCTGAAAAAAGCCTCAGTCCCTACAGTAGCAGAGATGCCAGGCAGTTCCATAGCCATGTGTCCCAACATAATTAAATTACCCATAGTAATTACCCTTAATAATCTGTTTAGTTTTGTTGGCATAAGCCATAACTTGAAATCATTACACTGATATGAATGCTCTGATAATCTACCTCATCAAAATACATCCAGTCTTTCAAACTAGGAATTTATTGCTATTCACAAGGTCCCCACAAGACAGCCCAGTTGATAGCTATTTTTTCAGTTTGGAGAAGGAGGCTAGGAGTGTGTTTGCAATAAAAAACCAGAGACCGGGTTTATTGATGCAGCATCCAGTGGGGCAAAGAAGGAGATACAGGCACAGTTATCTGCTGTTTTAGAGACAACAGCTATTCCAGGAGGGACTGATGGGGAACTGATGAGCCATAAGAAAGTTTCATTTTACAGCCTCTCAGACTCTAGATTTTATAATTACAAATGTATGTAGAATGAGCCCTATTTTCACTGTTTACTGAAACTGAAACTTTTGGGAGGCAGTACATAATTAAAGCAGTGTTGACCCATGATCTTTCAAAAAGTATCATGGGATTCTCCATAAAAAACTCATGGTTATATTTTATCCAAAGGTCTTTCAGCAGGACCATCTTTTTGTTCTGTTTGTACAGCATCTACCACTGGAATCCTGCTCCATGACTGGGGTTTCTAGATGCTACTGCAATACAAGTAAATTATACTAATACTTCCAGCAGCATGGGGCCCCATAGACAGATACCAGGACAATGGTTCATTCCTGAGAAAGTTGTCCCATAGCAGAGGGGTAGCTGTGTTAGTCTGTATCCACAAAAACAACGAGGAGTCTGGTGACACCTTAAAGACTAAGGTGACACCAGACTCCTTGTTGTTTTTGTCCCGTAGAAAATCACTAACTCAACTACCTATAGCATCCTAGGTAAAGTACTTTGAAATGCTCATATGAAAAGCTCATATTTAATAACAACTCAGCATTTCTCTAAAAATAGTAATTTTACAATACTGTGAAGATGGATTTAGTAAAGCAGGCTTAATGATTGGTTCCTAAATGGTGAGGCATACCTACAACTGCTCTTTCCCGTACAGAGTTTAATTATGGAACAAAGACAGTCTCACTTAAGAAGCCTTTTATTTGACCTTTAATAATAGAACTTTCAATAATCTACTGGAATAAAATTGGTCTTCACAGGTGTGGTGTTTAGATGTTGCTTGTAATTATTAGAATTGGGAGCACTGGCTGTTGGGAGTCTGAAAGGACAGGAAACAGGAAGGAGGGGGGAGGAGTTGAGAGGCTGGGAGAAAGCTACAGAGGGTGCAGCAGCAGCTTGGTAAAGAGGTTTCCACTTTGAAAATAAAGTCCTGTTGAAGCTTGTTAGTACCTTGCCTGGTTGATACAACATTTTGGCAACAAGGATGGATCTTCTGCCTCTGAACCCACCTGCATCCTTTCTACAAAGCCCAGATGAGCCTCCAATTGCTTTTACTGCCTGGATCCATATCTTTGAGACTTATACGCTTGCAATCAGTGCTACAGAGATTTCTGAAGTAAGAAAGCATGCTCTGCTGATCCACTGCGTTGGAGCAGAAGGGCAGCATATATTTTACATTTTTCCCCTTCCAGATGATAAATATGAGACTGCACTCACTGCAATAAAGAATTTTAGTGTGCCAAAACTGAATGTAGTAGCTAATCGCTACAGATTTTGCCAGCATGAGCAGAAACCAGGGGAAACTATAATGCAGTATATTGCTTCCCTGAAGAGTCTGATTGTAATTTGTGACTTTGGGAATATGGCAGATGAGATTATTATAGACCAGCTCATTAAGAAAACAACCATCCTTCATGTAAGAGAACACTTACTTCTAGAACACAACTGACACTAGAAAAAGCAATAACCATTGCTACTCAGATTGAGTCAGCTACAGCTGAAGCCAAAGTAATGAGCATGGATACAGGAGGCACAGTCCAGGCTCTGACTCCTTTGCAGAAAAGTTCACTATCACTGCAGACACACAATTGCAAGAGGAAAACTCATGAAAAACCACCAAATCAGCAAATTCAAAATACAGTAAAAGCATGTTTTCTCTGTGGATCCCCACAACACCTTGCAAGCTACACAGGATGTGTGGCAAAAGTAGCTCAGTGCAATCATTGCAAAAAGTTTGGACATTTTGCTAAAATATGTCACAGTAGTCGGTTCAATCAACAGGTGCATGCAGTTACAATACCAGATGTTTCTGTGCTGAGCATGGACAAAATCACTACTGCACATATTCCAGAACAGATAAAGTACACTGTAAATGTTTCTGCCATACCCTCAGGCAAACCACTCTCTATTCAGCTAATGTTGGATACTGGCTCAGCAGTATCTATACTACCTGATTCCATTTATCTGCATTACTTTAAAGATGTGCCTCTTACTAAACCCAAACATCACTTGGTGTGCTATTTGAAAAACCATATTCCAGTACATGGCTGCCTGCCAGCAATAGTTACTTTTGGTGATTGCTGTGTAAACTGCAGAGTTCTACATTGTCCACAATGGCACTCCTATCCTTGGCAGAGATTTATTGGCTGCTTTAAATCTCACGTGTAGGGGCAAGATTGCGGAAGATTGGCAAGGAGCTAAGTGGTAGACTGAGTACGTGACTGGATGTAAGTGGAGGATGCAGGCAGTTTCAATTAACTTTGTCCGACAGACCCTGCCAAAATATATTTTAGCATAACTCAGCATATTTTTTTGCCTTTAAACAAGTCAGTTTATATAACAAGCATAAATTATACATGTAAGAATGTAATCAGCTGTTGACCCTATGTAAGCCTGAGATAAGGGTGGAGAATATAACAAAGCAGAGGACTCCCCTCTGGCAGAGTCCTGCATGGGCAGCTGTCCCGAATGGCCAGAGTCCCCTGCAGCCCCTGGTGTCATTGATTCTGAGGAATCAACATGGAGTTTAGTGCTATCTGGATGATATTATCGTGTTTGGAAATACTTCTGAGGAGCATGACAATAACCTGCAGTCTGTGCTAAACTGCATCAGCACAGCAGGCCTCCAGCTCAATAGGTCCAAATGCAAATTTAGACAAACTGAACTCTCCTTTCTGGGGCATACAATTTCACAGGCTGGACTAAAACCTGATCCAGATCATATCCTGGCAATTTCAAATGCTCCTCTCCAACAGATTTGCAAACCTTACGTTCATTCTTGGGCCTTACCTCCTGGTATGCAAAATTCATTCCCAATTATGCTTCTGTCATTGAACCATTACGGGAATTATGAGAAGTTCAACCTTACTGTGGACAACTGATGCACAAGCTAGTTTTGAAGCGGTGAAAGACTTGGTTGTACATAGTCCAGTACTTGCACTATTCAGTCCTGCATTGCCCACAATTGTAAATACTGATGCTTCTGATTATGGACTTGGGGCTGCTCTCACACAACTGCATGAGGACAGCACAGAGAGGACTGTTGCATTTGCTTCAAGGACACTATGTAATGCTGACAGAAAATATTCTACAGTCAAAAAAGAAGCACTTGCCTGTGTCTGGGCTACTGAAAAATGGAGAACTTACCTGTGGGGCTGCACGTTCAAGTTGCGCACCGACCACAGCCCTTTGACGACATTGCTCACCACAAAAGGACTAGGAAGAGCAGGATACCATATTGCTTGATGGTCTGCAAGACTACTCTCTTTCAATTATGAACTGGAATATAAGCCTGGAAACCAAAATGTGGTAGCTGATTGCCTTTCTCGCCTGCCTTTGCCTTCACCAGATGGTCCATCGGAGGATGAGGATGTAGTGGTTGCGCTTATTACAAGCACTCTCATTGCAGTTACAAGAGAACAATTTCAAGCTGCTTGTTCAGCATGTCCAATTCAACAAAAACTATGGGAATTTCTGACAAAGAGATGGCCCAGTCACCCTAAAAACCTTGACCCAGTTTTGCTGCCTTATTTTAGAGTTCGGGATGAACTTTCTTTTTTTTGATGGCTGTGTGCTAAGAGGTACACACCGGATACTTGTGCCAGAAGAATTACAGTCAAAACTCATACACCTGGCACATGATACTCATCAAGGAATTGTGTGAACCAAACAACGACTACGGGATCTGTATTGGTGGCCAGGAATGGACTCTCAAACTGAAGCACTCATAAAATCCTCAAAAAGAAAAGGAGTACTTGTGGCACCTTAGAGACTAACCAATTTATTTGAGCATAAGCTTTCATGAGCTACAGTTCACTTCATCGGATGCATACTGTGGAAAGTGTAGAAGATCTTTTATACACACAAAGTATAAAAGATTTTCTACACTTTCCACAGTATGCATCCGATGAAGTAGTGAGCTGTAGCTCACAAAAGCTTATGCTCAAATAAATTGGTTAGTCTCTAAGGTGCCACAAGTACTCCTTTTCTTTTTGCGAATACAGACTAACACGGTTGTTACTCTGAAACCTGTCATAAAATCCTGTGACACTTGCCAAATGCATGATAAGACAGGAGTGACATGTACCCCTCCATTACAGCCTGTTCCTCTTCCTGAATCTGTATGGGAAAAAGTGGTGATTGACCTTGTAGGACCCTTTGATACTGCTCCAACTGACTGCTGTTATGCCATCACTTTAATAGACTATTTCAGTAAATGGCCTGAGGTAGTGTTTACATCACAAATCTCTTCTGCTATAGTAATTAAGTTCCTCTCTTCAGTTTTTAGCAGGGAAGGTAACCCCAAAGAACAAGTTTCAGATAATGGTAGTCAATTAACTTCCCTGGAGTTTGAAACTTTTCTAGCACAGAGGAACATTTTACACAGAAGGTCATCCCTATATTACTCTCAAGCCAATGGGGAAATTGAACGGTTTAACAGAAGTTTGAAAGAGAGTTTGCAAACGGCTAAACTGGAACAGCAATTGTGGATAGCCTTCACTACTGATTTCTTGTACCAGGCTACACGACATTCCACAATGCAAAGATCACCCACAGTGTTACTGCATGGGAAACAGATGAATACTAAACTGATCATTGCTGGATTGTTAAAGGCACAACCTGATGCCCCAAATGAGGATGATGTGAGAAAAACAGTTGAACAGAACCAAGCAAAGTCTAAGGCTTTCACAGACAAGCAGTGGGGTGCTAAGAAACCAAAGTTTGAGTGTGGTTTCTTCATTAGAATACGAAAACCTGGAATTTTTTGCAAAGGGGACCATAAATTCACAGCTCCTCTTAAAATCATAGAGAAGAAGGGAACTTACACCTATCTACTTTCTGATGGGCGGGTATGGAATGCTTCTTATCTTGCACCCACCTATGCACCAAGAGGAGATTATGCCAACACCCAGTCTGCATTGGATGACTTCACCGTAGTACCAACACAACAGACATTGCACTGGAACCGGGGCTTGAGAGAAGGCCTGTCAGACCCAGATGACCATCTGTCTGGACTAGAGACTATGTTATGTAGTATCTACAGCGTTTTCAGTGTCATATTTCTGCCAACAGTATAGTGTCTTGTTTCATATTTGTTCCTGTGCTAAGAACAATAATGTTTATTTTAATTGGAAGAGTTTCTGAAGAGAGGAGGGAATGTGGTATGTAGATGTTGCTTGTAATTATTAGAATTGGGAGCACTGGCTGTCGGGAGTCTGAAAGGACAGGAAACAGGAAGGAGGGGGGAGGAGTTGAGAGGCTGGGAGAAAGCTACAGAGGGTGTAGCAGCAGCTTGGTAAAGAGGTTTCCACTTTAAAAATAAAGTCCTGTTGAAGCTTGTTAGTGCCTTGCCTGGTTGATATAACAACAGTGCAGGCGAAATATCCTCAGTTAAATATTCCTGCTGTGCTATTTCTATGAAAGTCCAAGTTATGGTACTTCTTTATACCCTCACTCTTATCTCTTTCCCTCTTAATAAAAGAACATTCTGTAAACATTGATAACACAGGCTCATTAGATAAAGTGAGTGTTAAAGAAAAGCAACAATGAGATTTTCAGGGCTGATTGGCTGCAGCTTTCAGCTGGTTCCAGACGTGATGGGAGATTTATTTTGTTTAAAATAAAAAAGGCCCGGAAATTCAAGATGAGAATTTCATAAATATTGAATTGATATTAAGCACTGGTGAAATGATTGGATCTGCTTTATCCTAGGAGGAATTAGAAATTTAGGGTTGCCTCTGAAAAATAGCAATAATGCCTTGTCTCTTTAAGAAAACTATAGGAAATCACTGGAACAGAATCAATGACAGCTAATCAGTTTGACCAGCATTCTTCTTTCATGTTAGAGCAAAAATATGTAAAGAGCCAAGAGTATAATAAATTGCTACTTAATAAACCAAAAGTAAGTCTTCCTTTCTCAGCTGATTCTCTCATTCAGCTTCCCCAGCTATAAAACTCCTATTAAAGAAAGTTTAGCAGCTGTACTGCTCTCTGAGGCATTAAAAATCTAGATATGGGTCTCTTTATCCCTGAGCCAATGAAGCACAAACCATGATATGCTGAGGCCTGGGGAAGAGAGGAACTAGATTCCTACTCTACAATGTTTCCTGCTGACCAATCCACAGAAAGACATTTGTTTTGTGCTCCAAAAGGCAGCTTGCTAGACCTCCTGCCTGTAAGATAAGCATCGAGTTATTTGTGGCCATCTACAAAGGAGGGAGGTGAAGAGATGCAAGGAAAAAGGGGTGGCCAAAAAAGAAAAGGGGTGGAATGTTTGCAGTAGCCTCTTTCTAGGCTGGGTTTTTGTCAAAGCCAGGCACACCAATGGAAGTGTGTTTCTGAAGCAAAAGCTCTCTGAAACCTTGAATAGTATTTTTGTGACTATTCTTTCTAGTCTTCAAATGTTGGTTTTGAGACCTGCATATCAGTTGCCTGTTATCTAGCCTGGTTCTTATTCTGTGGGTCTACGGTGTGCCCTGCTTAAGACCTGTTGGCATGGAAGGCAGGAGAGTGTTATTGTTAAAATTTACCAAGTTAACTATAACTGAATAGTTATCCTCCCTGCTCCTTTCCCCTCCTTCCTTCCTTCCTTCCTTCCTTCCTTCCTTCACTTAAAGGGTTAGAGTCCATTAATATAAGAATCTAAATACTAGCCATCACTTGGCAAAATTAAAAAAAAAGAATGTTAATAAATCAACAAACTATGCCCTACATCTGTGAGTCAAATAATCTGCCAAAAGCCTACTGCTTTTTCAGAGTATAGGGCAAGAAATGACCACTTGGGTATCTTGGATTTTAATTATTGATGATCTATTGCCACTAAATTGTTTTCTGTATATGATCAGGAACTGCTTTTTTCGTTCTTGTCTTTCACCTCCTGATTTGTCTGTACTAATTGTTAGGAAAATTGACCAGTAGTTGCATGAATTGACTAGCTTACCTTGTGGAAACCAGGATAATTCACACTTTAGGTGACACTGAAAACATCGTTCTAGATACTTTTTTTTTTCATGAGCAGAAAAATGTAATTTCAAATAAAATTAAAAATACACAAATGTAAATATATTTGAATTTATTATTAAAGCAAACTATTCAGCAAGCAAATATAAGAATCTTAATGTAATTTAAATTAAAGGACCAACTTTTGCTCCAAGTCACACAGGCAAAAATCCTAAGTACATTCGTTGAGATAAATAGAAATGTATTCAGTTTACATCTGTATAACTTGGAGCAAAGTTCATACAAAGCCATCACTTTTTATGACTATTCTGTAACTTAATGTTAATCTCAGTTTGCAGGCAGGTTGCTCGCCCAGACACAAATAAAATTATAGAATTTTTAGTATTCGTATCTTAAGGCCTGCTCCAATGCCTTTTAAAGTCAGTGCAAGTTTTTCTGTTTACTTCAAAAGGCTTTGAATCTTAGATATTATCTGAAGCATTTGTATGCAGCTAGATATATTTCTTGGATTTAATTCTGTTCTTAATTACACAAGTGTAATCACACAGAGCTTGGTAGTTTTAAACCAGTAGAGATGAGCAGAAAAGGCACAGTGACTTAAGTGGAATCATGTACATGTATGCAGGGATGAATTTGGCCTTTTGTTGTTACCATGTTGAGTGGTGGTGGGTGATTTGCAGGCCTGTCTACTTTCTCTGCTCTCAAGGAGATTGGTAAGCTTTGCTTCAGGGTTGGCCAGTCATGCCATCTCAACTTGCTTCCAACTCAGGTGTCAACTCAAGAATCAAGAAATGTCACCCTCCCTGGCCCCCACCCCGAGGTTCTCTTGAGATGCTATTAGCTGCTGAAATTCAGGCACTGAAGGGTGAGGCTAACTCTGCAGAGGCCCCTGTGAACTCTGGAACTCCTTCCACTCTTTTAGGGAGTATTCCTGGGGGAGCCACAGGTGGGAGAGTCCTGGAAATGCCCTGCCAGGGAGCTGGAAGGAAGTTGGGACAGATGCAGGAAGATTCTGAATCAATTGTCTTCAGCAGAGCAGAGATCCACTCATTCTTGGAACCTCACCCCCGTTCTATGGCCTGAGAGCAAGGGGACGGGATCACCCTCATGAAACGATCTGGGGAATAATCATAGCATTATCTTCATCACTTGACACTTTTGCTTAGTTGTTTCAGCAGGGAGCTAGCCATGTGGCCCCATTAACCACCTTCCTTATCCTTATTTAATGTATTTATATCTAGAATTTAAAAAGAAAATCAAAGCTAGTCTGAAAACAACAACCTTTTTTCATGCTGGTCTATTAGAAATTACCTGTCACCTCATGTGCTATAATTTCTCCTCCCTAATCATTAAGCAATTATTATTTTCAATGAGGGGCTACAATTTCTGGATTTCAAACTTATCACCCTGCATGGCATATAGACCAGCGGGGGGCAACCTGCAGCCCGCGGGCCACATGCAGCCCATCAGGGTAATCTGCTGGCAGGCCACTAGACAGTTTGCTTACATTTGCATGGCCACCCGCAGCTCCCGTTGGCCAGGATCGTCAAACGGTAGCCACTGAGAGCTGCAGGCAGCAGTGCAAATATAAACAAACTGTCTGGTGGCCCGCCAGCGGATTACCCAGACGGGCTGCATGCGGCCCATGGGCTGCAGGTTGCCCGCCACTGATATAGACAGAGGAAACATGGCACAAAGAACATGTGTGCTGAAAAGATTCTGTTATTTGCACACATTGTTAATATTTGCACACTTCTGTCCTGGATTTGTTTTCATTACTCTGTTAGCATAGACTGTTCAATTTATTTTGTCTACCCTCTTCTTGTATTGTGTTATTGATGCCTGTGAAGTTTGAGGTTTGTACAATCCTCTGTGATTCAAAGGCATAAGACATGGTGTGATGTTGGTCTGCAAGTCATTTTGGGTACAAAAGTATTTGACAGGCAACTTTGGTAATGAGAGTTACATGCATCTGTATTCAACTCCTTCGTACTTGAATTTTAATATATTAATTATTGTGTTAGTTATGGAACCTTTAATTGGAGTTGGTCAGAAAATTGACGTGGCAGGGGAAATACTTCATAGAATCATAGAACTGGAAGGGACCACCAGAGGCCATCTAGTCCAGTCCCCTGCACTCATGGCAGGACTAATTATCTAGGATTAATTCATGAAAGCTTTCATTTCTGCTTTTCATCAACATTTTGTTTGTCATCCTTTTCCAAAAATGGAGTATACTGCACTGGTTTTTAGTCTGTTGTCATTTTGTACTGACAGTGGAAGGATTTTAAAATAGCCTCCCAAACGTAATTAACTGCTATGCATGTTCTGATGACTATTCAGTAAGTTCTCCTGCCATTTCTTCTCTAGCAAATGCAAGCTTCCCTCCCTCTGATTGTAATATGTAAGGTTGTTTTTTTTAACCTGAAAAATCCAGATTAAACAAGAACTTTTAACTGTTGTACAAGTTTTGTTCCCCTTTTTCAGTAACTTTCAGTCATTAGCTGCAGTTGCCAAAAATCTAGCAGCTGAAAGGGGCAAACAGATAGATAGGTGGAGCAAAGCCATTTGACCAAAAATTGATTGAGAGGTAGTAGTGTATAAAATAGGGAATCATGGGAACAAGCATTCTGTATGATTAATGGCAGATTTGTTAATGAGTAACTGACAAAGAACAGTTCACACCTCTTCATTATGGTTATTTAGGAAGTAAATTGGTTTACTGAAATCATAAGACTATTGTCTTTTATTTGCATAGCCTTGTCTGATTTACTAAAAATCACTTAGGTGTTTTGCAAGTTTTTTCTTTCCTTTTTTTTTAAAGCAGAGCAATTGACTCATGCTTCTTAATCCATATGTGCACACAAGCACAGGCTGTTATGTGCACACAAGAATACATATTTGGGTGAAGGTTCAGAAAAAGTGGAGTTGTTTCAGATTCACACCCATGTAAATGAGAGCAAAATACAGCCTTTTGTATTTTACCAACTTTAGTACAGTTTTCTGGAACCTTGTCTTTTAATTACCAACCTGACTGTCACCTCAACATGTCCCTTGGGGGTGTGCGCGGAAATTTAACAAGCATTAATTGACGTTTTCCCATGCCTTTTTGGTATTGCATTATTGCTATTTTTTAATTAGGACTTGTTATTCCACGGATAGTGCAGGCACACATTACCGTTTTCTCCCATGGTGTCAGTCCACAGTTTTAATATGTGCCAGGTGGTCTAGTGTGCTGGCTACGAGCCATTCTGTTGGGTCATGTGGACCACCAATTTCCATATCATATTGACTGATCAATCCATTGGCATGGTGTCTGTCAAGATGTTAGCTTTTGTGGCTCCACTGTAAGTCTAACTAATGGAGGTCCCATTAGCTCACCAGTAGAGAGGCTGGTACTTCTGCAACCAATAATCAATAGAATCTTTTCTCCAGGTTGCATGTAGGCTATTCTCTAGGTGGCTGGCTGATGACCACCTGGTGTGGGTATGTATCTGCATAGGCATGTACACTTATATTGCTACAATTAACCGTCTGGAAAAATTGAGTTGATTCCAACTGAATTACACAAGGGATGGATAAAAGAAAGGAAACATAGAACAACAATATAAATTAGTGATCCTGTTCCCTGCCTTATCTTGTGGGGCCCTCTGGCAGCTTACTAGCTAGGACTTTCCGCAGCCTGAGAGGTGGGGGGGTCCAGCAGCCCTACTTGCCCCTTTAGACCTCTACTGCAGCTACAGGAGAGCTGTAGTAAGTATGCATGTAAACATGCCCTTAACATTAATTGATTTGGGTTCCTCAATATTTTGGGTGTGCAACTTGACACACCTTAAAGGTGTGATTCTCAGCAGGCAGGTGCTCAAACTTTCTGAAAACCAGGCCCCTGTTAGGTGTCCTAAGTTAAGCACCCAAAATCACAAGTCACTTTAATGATTTTAGCCCATGCCTCTTAATACTGAAAGTCCTGGGTTCAGATGCTGCAGATAAAACCATGATGGTTATTATATAAGTGCTACAGGCTTTCTGAGAGACTTAAATATCAAATTCAATGGGACTACTTACATGAGTAAAGTTAAGTATGGGCAGGTTTGCAGGATTGGGGCCTTAGTTAGTTTTGTTTGTTTTAGACAGCAATGGTTCACTCTGAGCTGGGTTAATCTAGTGTGTGAAATGAAGAAACAATCCACCTATATCCACTTGTTTAAAAAAACACTTTGAATATGTTATCATAAAAGGAGATGTGGACATGCAATGAGTCATATTTCAAAATAAACTCACTTATTCTTTTACAAAAGTTTCTTTCCAAAAAATATCCTTAAGTCCTATAAGATTTCTCTACAGGGTAAAAAAAAAATCACCATAATCTTTTTTTTTTTTTTTTTTACAATAAAGCATTGACCAGTCCACCAAAATTTACTGACATTCTAATATCTTGTTCCTGTACTCCTGAATTGCAACATATGCACATTTTTAAAAGAAATATTTGTTCCTGAGTTACCTCATGTGCCAAATTTTAGACCAGAGTAGTCCATTTATCAACCCCTGAAAATTCAGATTCAAAACAGTCCCCCTGGCAGCACAAACATCACCTCTATAATTACATCTGTAGTAATTTCCATTCCACAGAAAGGGTCCTATTGACCTGAAATGATGAACAGTACTTCATGTTGAAAAATGCCAGTCATGACAGTGTACCAAATACTGGCAGTTTATTCTCAAACTAATGCAAACTCAAGTGAAAAAAACTAAGTCTCCCTCTAACTGTAACATACACATAAAAAGCAAAGTCTGTTTGTCATAGGCATTTGTAATATGCTGTTCTTCACTATGGGCTTAATCCTGGAGAGTTCTGGTCCAAACAGAAAAGCACTGAAACATTTGCTTAAATATAAGCAATTGAAGAGTCCCATTGATGTTAGTGAGATAGTTTAAGTCTGATGCAAATGGGCAATGGGTCACGGGCTGCATCCTTAAAGTTAAGAAGACATGCAACAGGGCAGTCTTTCCCATTAAAGGCAAATGGAGAGTAGCCAGGGAGTAATCAGCCCTGTCCAGGAGAGGACCCCAGCAAGCAGATTCTTGGAATCATCCCACCCAGGTGGACAACATTGAAGGAATGAGTCTGATGATTGTCAGCTAGAGGATATTAATGAGGTACCCAGGTCCCTGAAGGATTCTGGGACCAAGAAAGGGAAGGGAAGGGATTCTAGGTAAATACTAGGGAACTTAAAATGCACAGCAGCAGGGTCCCCACAGACAGTTAGTGCATGGCATAGTAGAGCGCTGTAGATTTACTCCTCAGCTTGTAGACATGCCGTAAGCCTGTACTACCTGAGCTAAACTAGTAACTCTGTTATCTCGTATCAGCAATAGGCTCTTATCCTCTATGGATCAGCCAATAGTGGACACAACATACTTAGCTCTATAGTTGTATTGGAACTTTGAAATATTTCCCTTAGATTGAGAACTAATTGCACTCAACCCTTTCCACAAATGACTGTGAAATTTGTTTAGTTTGACGTTTTCCATGTGGAAAAGGATACACTTACAAAATGTTCAAGAACAATTAATAGCTTTAAGGCCAGAAAGGACCATTGTGATCATCCGCTGTGTTCTCCTATATGACTCAGGCACAGAGCTTCCCTGAATGAATTCCTGTTTGAACAAGATCATAGTTTTTAGAAAAGCATCCAATCTTGATTTAAAAAATTTCCAGTCACAAAGAATCCACCACAACCTTTAGTAAATTATTCCAAGCATTAATTACTCTGTGTGTTAAAATTTTTCACCTTGTTTCCAGTCTGAACCCATCTTGCTTCAACGTCCAGCTCTTGGATCTTGTTATACTTTTGTCTGCTAGACTGAAGAGCCCATTATCAATTTTTTGTTCCCCATGTAGATAAGTATAAACTGTGATCAAGTCACCCCTGACTTTCTGTTTGTTAAGCATATTTTCCAAGCCTTTAATCATTCTCATAGCTCTTCTCTGAACCCTCTCCAATTTATCAACATTCTTCTTGAATTATAGACAATAGAACTGAAAACAGGATTCTAGGAGTGGTCACATCAGTGCCAAATACAGAGGTAATATAACCTCCACACATCTATTCAATATTCCCCTGTTCATGCATGCAAGGATTGCACTAGCCCTTTTCGCCACAGTATCACACTAGGATATCATGTTCAGGTGATCATCCACCATGACCCCTGAGTCTACTTCCCATGATCGAGTCCTCCATTTTATAAGTATGGCATAAATTATTTGTTCCTAGATGTATACCTTTATGTTTGGCCATGTTGAAATGCATATGCTTGCACCCTGCTTACCAAGCAATCTAGATTGCTCTGTTTCAGTGACCTGTCCTCTTCATTATTTACCAATCCCCCAATCCTTGTGTCATCTGAAAACTTTATCAGTGATGATTTTCTGTTTTCTTCAATGTGATTGATAAAAATGCTAAATTGTGTAGTGCCAAGAACCAGTCCCTGTGAGACCCCATTAGAAACACAATAGCTTGATAATTTGCAATTACATTGTGAGACGTGTCAGGTTTTAATTCATTTAATGTGTGCCATATTAATTTTGTGACATTCTAGTTTTTAAATGTTGTACAATACAAAGTCAAATGCCTCACAGAAGTATAATACATCAACGCTACTAAATTTGTCATCTCGTCCAAAAAGGATTTGAAGTTAGTTTGACAGGATCTATTTTTCTAAACCCATGGGTGACACATAATGGAGGCTTGGGGAGGCTAAGCCCCCTCCCTCCTCAACCTCACTCTGCCAGGGGGGCGGGCAATGGCAGTTTACCATATGCCCAGGGACCATCGCCAATTTGGTGTCCCCTGAAAAATCACCCCCTGCCATGGCAATGGAGTGGCTGCAGCAGTAGCACAGAGCTTTTCTGGTCTTGGGTCCACAGCCGGGGAGGGGCAGGCAGAAAGGAGCAAACATGGGGCAGGGCCTTGGGGGGAAGAGGTGGATGGGGAGGAGCTCCAGGCTCAGCGCTCCAGACAGGGCTGAGAACTCCACTGTGGTACTGGTCAGGGCCTCCTCTGTGGCCCCAATCAAGCTCCCAGTCCCCACCCCCAGCTGGGGCCATGGGGTGGGCTGAGAAAAGCAAGCGGGGGCATGGCATTGGCTGGAAGAGGTGGGAACTTGGCTGGAAGAGGTGGGGTAAGGGTCTAGCTTTCCCAAGGGGAAGCTTCACCCACCATCCATGCATAAACCCATATTGATTGGCAATAATTATATTACTCTCCTTTAATTCTTTATTGACTGATCCCATATCAGCTGTTCCATTATTTTGTCCAGAACTAACATTGGCTGATAGGCCTATAATTACCTGTGGTGAGTGGTTTACCCTTTTAAAATACTGGAACAACATTAGCTTTCTTTGAGTCTTCTCTAACTTCCCCAGTGTTATTGAACATTCATAGTAATGGTCTAGCAAGCTTCTCAGCCAGCTCTTTTGAACTCTTGAATGCAAGTTATACAGACCTGCTAATTTAGAAATGTTTAACTTTACAATGTCTAATAATAAAGGCAGACTTTTGAAAATCTGGCTTTTAAAATTAGTTAATCTTACATTTTGGTGACTCAACATTCACTTAATAATGTGTCAATTGAGTAGTGGAACTATTATAATTTAATTTTATTTATAACAAATAATATGGTAATTGTCATCCTCTCACCTTGTGAATGGAAATTCTGTATCAGAGTAGACTACAAGGCAAAGTTGTAAATAACTACTCAGTTTTTCTAGGGCAACTTTTTTTAATCAGATGTGAAATATACAAGATTTTCAGCTTAGTCAGAAGGTAAATCATTTAATCAGTAACAAGTAGTACAGAATTTATGTCATCACTATGAAGGAATTTATTTACTACACTGACAGCCACTAACCACAAAACAATTCATTTCCAGTGAAAAATAAAGCAAAATTAGTTTTAGACTTGGCAAGGAATTGTTTTATTATAACCCATTCTCCCTTTTCTGGTTTTAAAGATTATGAAATGTGAAAAGAGAGGCCCAATATTTCAGCATTTGTATTCGTCCGATGGACTGCATGTGTAATCATATGGGATTTGCAAACCATTCATGTAGAAAGAGAATGAAATGAAATCATGCCAGTTTGCTAGCAGGTGCAGCTGTCACGGTCTTATAACTTAATAAATAACATACACAATAAACATACTCTTAGGCTGAAACCACAGGACAGAGAAAAGCCAAAATATAAAGTGGAGAACAAATGAATAATGTATATACTGCAAGCAAACTCATGTTTACACCAGTCAGAACTGACTCCTTGCTAGAAAAAAACCTGATTTATGCAAGAGAACCCAATACCCAGTGGACGGATTTTAACTTAACTGCCAAGTAAGCACAGTTAATAAATGTCTGATTTTCTATAAACTAAGAAATATGTTGTACCATGCCTCTTAATGTGGCCAAATTGTCTGGAATAAGACTTTTAAGCCTGTGATCAATCATTTCAGATGCAGTGGAAACAACTTTATACAGAAAATAGTATAAATTTGCAACAGTTGCCTAAAAAGAAATCAAATATGGTCTGTCAACCCAAACCATCATGCACAATTGCATTTAAGAGGTGAGCAACTAGAGACAAACTTTGAATAAAAATGGGGTGCGTAGGTAAAAATTTTTATTCTAGAAGGAATATGGAAAAGTTAATTAGCATAGTAAGTTTCGAATTTGTACTTAGTTTGTTACAGAAATTAATGAAGACACGAGCGTAAATGTGACTTCTCTTAGGGATGTTTTGAGAAAGGAATTCAGAAGCATTGCTCCAAAGGGAAAAATGCCATACATAATCAGGCACAATTAAGTATCTAGTTTTATAGTAGCATCCTTGGTTATTCTTTCTTTGTGCACACACCCAAAATGCTTGTGGTCTCTTCAGTTATTCTAACCTGGTAGAATCCTTGTCAGTATTTGCACAAACTCAACACTCTGGTCCTCAGCCAGCCGCATACTTATCTGCAACCTGGAGAATAGAATTTTTGATTGCAGAAATATGAAGGAGGGCTACATTTATCTTGGTATAATTCCAATGAAATCAAGAGCATTACACCAGGGTCGGCTATGTTCCATTTAAAGAGATGAAGAAATTATGTCATGCATAATTTTATGTGACCAGCAAAAGACATTAGAAAATAGCTTAAGTTTTATGGATCCCAATTTTCAGGCTGGGGCTTCCACAAACACATGGATTGCCCTTTGACAACTTTCTGTGGTTTACCCTCGAGAGCGGCTTCTTGATGGAAAATAGGATTCAAGGGCTAAAATGTGGGAATATGAAAGTCCAGATTGCCAGCTAGAGCAGTGTAGCTCTACTGAAGACATTAGAACCACACTGATTTACACCAGTTGAAAATCTGGGCAGAAGCATTCATGTATTCTTTATGTAATATAACAAGGCATCCTCTTGAGCCTTCACCGCTCTTCCCTAGCTACAAGTACTCACTACTATGTGGCCGCCTACTTGGTGATATGACACACTAAGATCCCCTTCAGAATTCTTGCTGACCTGACTCCTTTGTAGCAGAGCAAGAGAAAGCTCGGGAAATTATGAAGATTGCTTCCCCAACAAGCCCAGCCTCTGTTGTTCCAGCCAAATAAATGACTCTGGTGACTTGAGCTTGTCTCTCCTATTTGGCGTCACAGAACTTGACCACCATACAGTTGGTCAGCCCAGAAAATACCTTTCTGCTAAAATAGAGAGAGCCGCATGGTCTGAGCACAGGGCTGGGTAGCTGGAACTCTTGAGTTCTTATTCCGGCATAGATATTTGAGGCTTTATTTGTTCATATTTAAAACACGTATTGAGGATAAATTCTCTGGCTCAGAACTTGCAACTGGATCCACATGAGCAGACCTGTGACCATGCAACATCCTGCTGAAGTCTCTGTGTACAGGATCATGGCCAATGTCAATTAGTTTTTTAGTCCCTTCCATTAGGGATGATCCAAAGCTCACTGAAGACTGTGGAAAGATGATCCCTTGCTTCAGCGAGGTTTGGATCAATCTGTCTGGAATGTACAACAATATAGGGAGACTGCCAGCCTATTTAGAACTCAAAATATACCCACGAACTCTTCCAAAAATGCTACTGTGACCAAACACTGCAGGAACAATGTTATAAACTGTAGAAATTTTAGTTTACTATGGGAGAAGGTAAAGATAAATTGATAGAGATGGAATTCCTGGAGGATACCAAACACAGTGTCTTTAAACTATTAAAATAACGTCTCTCTCATTCTCGTTAATGTATGTCCTTCAGGACTGATACATGATTATTTCCCTTTAAGAAAGGCAGTGTGGCCTGCTGGATAGAGCATGGGAGTGAGACTCAGAAGACCTAGTTTCTAATCCTACTTCTTTTACTAGTCTGTTAGGTGACCATGGGCAAACCACTTCACCTCCCTGTGCTCAGTATTTCCACTTATAACATGAGGAAGATGATACTGGCCTCCTTTGTAAATTGCTTTCAGATCTACTGATGCAATTTTCTATGTACAAACTAGTGTTGTTATTATTAAGGTACCTGTGGTAGCCTAAATCCCCTAGCATTGATATTTAATTCTCTTTAGTGCAAAGAATTCTACTGCCTTTATGTGAAAGCTCATGTGGCATGATAGTAACCATGGAATCTTGCTGGTAAATATTTTTATACAAATGCTACAATACTCTATAATAATTTTTCAAAGTACTGCTGTATCCTACTGTAGTAAGAATCCTAGAGATTGGGGGATGTTCGATGGAAAGTTGGAAAATACAGAAAGTAAATACCCATGAGCAATGAGGCCATGATTTAAAAAAAACAAAACAAACAAACAAACAAAAACTATAAAAAGGGGCCAGAGGCCATTGTGCATTTCCACGAGGCTACCACAGCATCTTGTGCAGAAACACTTTCTACACATGAGTGTATAGGAGTATGAATGTCTAAAAGTGGGTTTAAAGACAGTCAGATCTTTAGTCTCCCCCCCTTTTTTCCTAGGTTCTTCTTACTAGGCCCCAATGTAGCAAAGCACACTGCAAGTACAGTGCTTTGTGGATTTAGTTGGTTTCAGCCTAGCAGCCGTGTTAGTCTGTATCTGCAAAAAGAAAAGGAGTACTTGTGGTACCTTAGAGACTAACAAATTTATTTCAGCATAAGCTTTCATGCGCTACAGCTCACTTCATTGGATGCATACAGTGGAAAATACAGTGGGGAGATTTTATATACACAGAGAACATGAAACAATGGCAATAAGGATAAGTGCAGGGTCCTGCACTTAGGATGGAAGAATCCAATGCACAGCTACAGACTAGGGACCGAATGGCTAGGCAGCAGGTCTGCGGAAAAGGACCTAGGGGTGACAGTGGACGAGAAGCTGGATATGAGTCAGCAGTGTGCCCTTGTTGCCAAGAAGGCCAATGGCATTTTGGGATGTATAAGTAGGGGCACAGCGAGCAGATCAAGGGACGTGATCGTTCCCCTCTATTCGACATTGGTGAGGCCTCATCTGGAGTACTGTGTCCAGTTTTGGGCCCCACAGTACAAGAAGGATGTGGATAAATTGGAGAGAGTCCAGCGAAGGGCAACAAAAATTATTAGAGGTCTAGAACACATGACTTATGAGGAGAGGCTGAGGGAGCTGGGATTGTTTAGCCTGCAGAAGAGAAGAATGAGGGGGGATTTGATAGCTGCTTTCAACTACCTGAAAGGGGGTTCCAAAGAGGATGGCTCTAGACTGTTCTCAATGGTAGCAGATGACAGAACGAGGAGTAATGGTCTCAAGTTGCAGTGGGGGAGGTTTAGATTGGATATTAGGAAAAACTTTTTCACTAAGAGGGTGGTGAAACACTGGAATGCGTTACCTAGGGAGGTGGTAGAATCTCCTTCCTTAGAGGTTTTTAAGGTCAGGCTTGACAAAGCCCTGGCTGGGATGATTTAACTGGGAATTGGTCCTGCTTCGAGCAGGGGGTTGGACTAGATGACCTTCAGGGGTCCCTTCCAACCCTGATATTCTTTGATTCTATGAATGGGTGTTACCATACAGACTGTAACAAGAGTGATCAGGAAAGGTGAGCTATTACCAGCAGGAGAGCGGGGCTGGGGGGGAACCTTTTGTAGTGATAATCAAGGTGGGCCATTTCGAGCAGTTGACAACAACAGTGGGGGGGGGAATAAACAAGGGGAAATAGTTTTACTTTGTGTAATGACACATCCACTCCCCATCTTTATTCAAGCCTAAGTTAATGGTCTCCAGTTTGCAAATTAATTCCAATTCAGCAGTCTCTCCTTGGAGTCTGTTTTCGAAGTTTTTTTGTTGAAGAATTGCCACTTTTAGGTCTGTAATTGTGTGACCAAAGAGATTGAAGTGTTCTCCGACTGGTTTTTGAATGTTCTAATTCTTGACGTCTGATTTGTGTCCATTTATTCTTTTATGTAGAGACTGTCCAGTTTGCCCAATGTACATGGCAGAGGGGCATTGCTGGCATATGATGGCATATATCACATTGGTAGATGCGCAGGTGAACGAGCCTCTGATAGTGTGGCTGATGTGATTAGGCCCTATGATGGTGTCCCCTGAATAGATATATGGACACAGTTGGCAACAGGCTTTGTTGCAAGGATAGGTTCCTGGGTTAGTGTTTTTGTTGTGTAGTGTGTGGTTTCTGGTGAGTATTTGCTTCAGGTTGGGGGGCTGTCTGTGGGCAAGGACTGGCCTGTCTCCCAAGATCTGTGAGAGTGATGGGTCATCCTTCAGGATAGGTTGTAGGTCCTTGATAATGCATTAGAGAGGTTTTAGTTGGGGGCTGAAGGTGATGGCTAGTGGTGTTCTGTTATTTTCTTTGTTGGGCCTGTCCTGTACTATGTAACTTCTGGGTACTCTTCTGGCTCTGTCAATCTGTTTCTTCACTTGAGCAGGTGGGTATTGTAGTTGTAAGAATGCTTGATAGAGATATTGTAGGTGTTTGTCTCTGTCTGAGGGGTTGGCGCAAATGTAGTTGTATCACAGAGCTTGGCTGTAGACAATGGATTGTGTGGTGTGGTCTGGATGAAAGCTGGAGGCATGTAGGTAAGTATAGTGGTCAGTAGGTTTCCGGTGTAGGGTGGTGTTTGTGTGACCATCACTTATTAGCACCGTAGTGTCCAGGAAGTGGATCTCTTGTGTGGACTGGTCCAGGCTGAGGTTGATGGTGGGATGGAAATTGTTGAAATCGTGGTGGAATTCCTCAAGGGCTTCTTTTCCATGGGTCCAGATGATGAAGATGTCAACAATGTAGCACAAGTAGAGTAGGGGCATTAGGGGACGAGAGCTGAGGAAGCGTTGTTCTAAGTCAGCCATAAAAATGTTGGTATACTGTGGGGCCATGCGGGTACCCATAGCAGTGCTGCTGATTTGAAGGTATACATTGTCCCCAAATGTGAAGTAGTTATGGGTGAGGACAAAATCACAAAGTTCAGCCACCAGGTTGGCCGTGACATTATCGGGAATACTGTTCCTGACGACTTGTAGTCCATCTTTGTGTGGAATGTTGGTGTAGAGGGCTTCTACATCCATAGTGGCTAGGATTTAAGTACCTGCATGGGGAACAAAAATGTGATGATGAGGAAAGCCTCAAAATATATCATATTTAAAATGTTAACTTCAAGCAATGAACAGCCAATTCATACACTGATCTGCAATGCTTCTGAAGTTGTTCTAATGCACATGAATAGCAGTCATGTGCTTTCGATATGCTATTAGCAATGGTAGGGACACATGGTTCCATTAACTGTGCTCTATTGCAATAGGAGTTTGAGGTTTGCTAAAAGCAGCAGGTGTTCACTGATGTCTTTATTTTTTAACATGAAAATAGTTCCCAAATGAAGTTTGTTGCTTGCAAGGCATTCTCTGGATATTAGGAAGTTTGAACGTGAATTTAGAGCTTTCCAATGATGACAGATTGGCAGTTCTTGTGCCTAAAGTTCTCTAATCATCTGTAGAACATGTACACCCAACAGATTTGCCAGTGTGGCTTACTCTGGCCAAGGAAAGCCATATCTAGGGTTATGAGACGATCACTAAGTTTTCATTTTCAATCAGCCTTTAGCTTCTTTGCTAAGACTGCTTACAAGGGCATTAGCTGATGTGGTGGGTTGGGTTTGGTGTTTTGTTTAATAGTGAGGGCACTAGGAGTTGGACCAAAGACTGCAAGCTCATTTGACAAAGCAACCATCACATGTGAGTGCCTTTGGGTGTTTATTGTCCTAACTGGACTCTGAACCACAAGCAAAATAAGGGGCTCCATATCTCACTGTGAATCCTCAGAAGCATGGGCAGTGTGTGACTCCTGCATTTGGGGAGGCTGGGCGTGTGCACCAGAAGCTCCCTAGAAGTGGGAGTACCACTAATGCCTGGATCATGGCCCTGCCCGCTGCTCCATCCTGAGGCCTGCCCACACTTGGCTTCCTCCCCCTGAGACCGCACCCACATTCCAGTCACACTCTACCCCAGGCCTGGCCCCCCCGCCCCACCCGTCACTTGTGACTCTTTGCCCCTCTCCCCTGATGCCCCCTCTGCCATATCTCGGGGGTGGGGGAGAAGTGGAGTGGGTGCGGGAAGAGGAGCAGTATGGACAGGGCCATAGGGGAAGAAGACAAGCAGGAGGAGGGCCTTGGGGTAGAGGGCAGGCAGGGCTACGGCCCAGATGCCCTTTTGGTGGCGGCACTCCAAAGGCAGCAGGCCAGTACACTTTCAGAGGGAGATGTGCTGCATCCTGTTTGGGGAGGCTTAGCCTCTCTGGGCCTCTTACACCCGCCGTCCATGCTCAGAAGGCATTCAGTCTCCTATCAGGGCTTTAACATGGGACTGGGATCATGTGCCATGGAACAAGGTCAGTAAGGAAAGCAGCAGGTTGTACTTAGGTGAAGTACAGAAGTTGCCAGAGAAGCAGAAATATTTTTTTCCCTCTGTGCTGAATGTGCTCAATAAAGGTGTAGCATCAGCTGCCAGTTTTCATTAACAAGTAAATGAAAAACAAACATGTGTGGTAGGCAGCATGCCTAGGGATGGCTTAAACAGGACTGATCTGCTTTAGATTTCAGCTATTTTTTTCAGGACAACAATGTGGAGCACTTTCTTGTTTATAGGATAAACACAAGGGATGAAGGCAATCTGTGTAGCACACAGGAATGGCTGCCAACCCATAACATTGTGCAGAATGCAAAAACTCCATGGCTCACTCCCTTTGGAGCTCTACCCTGCAATCTTCCTGCATATTTGTTTCAGTGTAAATAACAGTTAAATCTTCAGAACAGACAAGCTGCCAGTAAAATTCTGAACAAAGTATTAGTTCATTTTCCTGCCTTTGCAACAAATATTAAGCAAACCAGAAGACCAGTTTCAATGTCATTCCTTCTGTAGGATGTAAATTACTTAGGCATTATTATTTACAAGAACTGAAAATGTATTGGCTGTTATGGAAAGGCACTGGTCCCTGCATGGTTAAACTAGGGCTGTCAAGCGATTAAAGTGATTAATCACACTGTTAAATAACAATAGAATACTCTTTATTTTAAATATTTTTGGATGTTTACTACATTTTCAAGTACATTAATTTCATTTACTACACAGAATACAAAGTGTACAGTGCTCACTTTATATTTATTTTTTATTACAAATATTTGCTCTGTAAAAACAAAAAAATATATTTTTCAATTCACCTCATACAAGTACTGTACTGCAGTCTCTTTAGCATGAAAGTTGAACTTACAAATGTAGAATTATGTACAGAAAAAACTGCATTCAAAAATAAAACAATGTAAAACTTTGGAGTCCACTCAGTCCTACTTCTTGGTCATCCAATTGCCCAGACAAACAAGGTTGGTTACAATTTGCAAGAGATACTGCTGCCTGCTGCTTGTTTACAATGTCACCTGAAAGAGAGAACAGGCGTTCACATGGCACTGTTGTAGCCGGCATTGTAATATATTTATGTGCCAGATGCGCTAAAGGTTCATATGTCCCTTCATGCTTCAACCAACATTCCAGAGGACATACTTCCATGCCGATGATGGGTTTTGCTTGATAATGATCCAAAGCAGTGTGGACTGACGCATGTTCTTTTTCATCATCTGAGTCAGATGCCATCAGCAGAAGGTTCATTTTCTTTTTTGGTGATTTGGGTTTTGTAGTTTCCGTATCAGAGTGTTGCTCTTTTAAGACTTCTAAAATCATGCTCCACACCTTGTCCCTCTCAGATTTTGGACAGCACTTCATATTCTTAAACCTTGGGTCAAGTGCTGTAGCTATTTTTAGAAATCTCACATTGGTACTGTCATAAATATAAAGGGAAGGGTAACCGCCTTTCTGTATACAGTGCTATAAAATCCTTCCTGGCCAGAGGCAAAATCCTTTCACCCTTAAAGGGTTAAGAAGCTAAGGTAACCTCACTGGCACCTGACCCAAAATGACCAATAAGGGAACAAGATACTTTCAAATCTGGAGGGGGGAAAAAGTTTTTGTCTATCTGTGTGATACCTTTGCCAGGAACAGATCAAGGATGCAAGCCTTCCAACTCCTGTAAAGTTAGTAAGTAATCTAGGTAGAAAATGTGTTAGATTTTCTTTTGGTTTTTTTTTTTGACTTGTAAAATTCGCTGTGCTTGAGGGAATGCATATTCTTGTTTTTTGTGTCTTTTTGTAACTTAAGGTTTTGCCTAGAGGAATGCTCTGTATTTTGAATCTGATAAGATCCAAAGGTTTGGGTCTGTGTTCACCTGTACCAATTGGTGAGGATGTTATTATCAAGCCTTCCCCAGGAAAAGGGATGTAGGGCTTGGGAGGATATTTGGGGGGTAAGATGTCTCCAAGTGGTCTCTTTCCCTGTTCTTTGTTTAAATCTCTTTAAGCAGCATACTGTTCAAGGACAAGGCAAACTTTGTACGTTGGGGAAGTTTTTAACTTAAGCTGGTAGGAATATTCTTAGGGGGTCTTTCATGCAGGTCCCCACATCTGTACCCTAGAGTTCAGAGTGGGGAAGGAACCTTGACAGGTACCTTCTTTGCATTTTGTCAAATCTGCTGTGAAAGTGGTCTTAGAACAGGTGCCGGATCTTCATCCAAGACTGCTATAACATGAAATATATGCAGAATGCGGGTAAAACAGAGCAGGAGATGTACAGTTTCCCCCCCCCCCCCGCCCCAAGGAGAGTCACAAATGTAATTAACCTTTATTAATGAGCATCTTTAGCATGGAAGCATGTCCTCTGGAATGGTGGCTGAAGCATGAAGGGACATACGAATGTTTAGCATATCAGGCATGTAAATACCTTGCAATGCCAGCTACAAAAGTGCCATGTGAATGCCTGTTCTCACTTTCAGGTGACATTATAAATAAGAAGCAGACAGCAGTATCTCCTGTCAATTTGTCTTAGCAATTGGCAGAATAAGAAGTAGGACTGAGTGGACTTATAGGTTCTAAAGTTTTATACTGTTTTGTTTCTGAATGCAGTTATGTAAATAAAAAAAGTTCTGCATTTGTAAGTTACACTTTCATGATAAATAGATTGCACTTCAGTACTTGTAGGAGATTAATTGAAAAATACTATTTCTTTTGTTTATCATTTTTACAGTGCATATATTTGTAATAAAAATAATAATATAAAGTGAGTACTGTGCACGTTGCATTCTGTGTTGTAACTGAAATCAATAATGAAAATGTAGAAAAACATCCAAAAATATTTAATAAATTTCAATTGATATTCCATTGTTATAAGTCCGATTAATCGCGATTAATTTTTTAAAATTGCGATTAATTTTTTTGAGTTAACTGTGATTAATTGACAGCCCTGCTTGAAACTGCTCCCCATAAGTCTGATTTTTTTCAGCTTCACCAAACCAAACCTATCCTGAAATGTCATGTGCCACATCTCATCCCAGGTTAGAATTTTTTTTTTCTGGGAAAGTCTGGAAAAAGGAGTTTCAAGGACATGAGGCTAGATACTTAGTTGGTGTTGATCGCTGCAGCTCCATTGAAGTCCATTGAGCTGTACCAATTGATAGTAGCTGACAATGTGGCTGATGTTGTTTCCCAGATTTCAATTTTCATCGTTTTAAGTATTCTCTGACTGTTTCTTGGGATCCTTGTATTACAAATTCTGTTCTTTAAAACAGATATACTAGGGAGGTTTTTTTTTTAAAAAAAGTACAGACAAGGATGTTTCAGAAACAAGGAAGCTCTAAAAAGATGTGTATGTAAAAATCCCCAGAGTCCTCCACATTGAAAAAGTCCAGGGCTTAGCATTGCAACATACAAAACATTAAGCTGATAAGTTAGAATGGTAATTCACTGCAATGCTAATAAATGAAAGGCACAAGCCTTGAATACCATAGAGTGAGGGAGGCAGTGGAACGGTAACAGCCAGCCAGAGAATCCATAAGTCGTCCTAGGTAACAGGGCAGAATGGTTTTTGGGAAGTGGGGAAAATGTATTTAGCATAACTCCTGACTGCTACTCTCAAGTACTCCCGTCCTGTCCGATAGTGATGGCAGCATATACCTAGGGCAGTGCACATTAGGGTATCCCATTAGCTTCACTGGCACTGATTTTACATTTGCCACTAACATGCTAGAATGGAAGACCAACGAGCATGTGCCAAGGAATGCTGCTACACAGCTAACAATCATGTGGGTGTCAAAAGCTTTGGTGGTGCAATAAGATTGTCAGTGATAGTCATAAAGTGAATATTCAGCCAAGCCACCTTAAGCCACTTGCCAGAGACTGATCAAAGTGGTGCTCAATCTGCAAGAAGTTTATATAGCCCTTTGGGATTTGCCATAAGGACAAGGATGAGCTTCACTGGCTCTATGAGCCTCCCCCGTACCTTCAATACAGCAAAGCTGGAATCCAGACAGTGGCGGTGCTGTTCCTACAGCCTCATACTTCCATCTGAAAGCATAGAATTTTGCCCAAAAGGGAGAGAATAAAGGCTCACATGTCACACAGGATAAACTAAGTAGTATCAGACATGTTAACATATATGTACATGCCTGATACACGTGGACAGTTTTCATTGTCCATATGTACAAACTTTGCTCTCTCATTTAAATCTGTGTAACCACACATTGGCACAGACCTCCCTGGTTACTGAGAGCAGAATTTGGCCTTCAGTCTTAAAGTACTATAGCATTGGCACACAAATATGATTATTTGCTGCTGGGCAGATTTGCCCAGTATCGGGGCGGCTCCAGCGTTGGGCGGCAAAAAAACCCACAAAAAACCTTGCTGCCGAACATGGAGGCAGAGTGATGGTGCGGCCGCCGAAGATGAGTCGTGTCCCCGCCACCGAATTGCCACTGAGCGTGAAACTTGCTGTGATGGAGTGGCTGCCGAATTCCCTTTACATTCTGCAAGCAGGGCACTGCTGAGATATATTGTGATTAAAATGCCATTGTGCTAAGAACCTACATTTTAGGTGCAGAGCTCAAACTTTGGACCACCTGATCCTGGGATCAAGGGGGTGCAGTGCGTCAGTATACATTGTTCACCTTAAAACCATGGTTCGGTCAAAGAGTGAAGGTAAGTTTTTGGTGCTTTCATTTTTTGTGTCTCTGTTTACAAAACCACCACAAACTTTGGTACAGCTGGCAGCCCCAGCTTGGGTCTGTAAAAGCTGTTGTGTTCCAGCTCATAAATTGGGGTAAGATGGTAGCGCTGTGTGATGAGGCTTGCAAAATGCCTGCCCGGACTATGCCTGGCTCAAAGCATTCATCCCTCACTTTTATGAACACTAAATGCACCACCTGCCCCCTTCCCAACCTTTATTATGCAAAGAAAACCACTGATTTCATGGTGCAGAGTCAGAAATATGTGGCCAGATCATCTCTGTTCCTGAAGATGTATTACAGTGAAGCAAAATCATCTCTGAGCTGAGGGTCACATTTCCCCATTACAGGGTTCCTCACACCATTGAAAACCAAATGAGTTTCTGCTCCATGCATTCCTGCTGTATCTCACTCTTTTACAGTTCATGTAAATTATTAACATCAGTAATGATAGAAATCTTTTCACATGTTAAATAAGAGAACTTCCACATCATTTCAATTACTCTGTATGATTTTGTCCCATGACCCTCATTTTGGAACATGCACACTTCAAAAGCAACCCCTCCCCAATCCCACCTTCAGACTCCTTCCAGGGCTGGCATATACTGGATTGGCATGGTGCCACCTCTTTGGTGAGCAGAAAGTGCAGAAGGCCTCTTGCCCCATGGCTCTATTCCTGCTTTCCCTGCTCCAGGCAGGAGTATTGTCGATCAAACTGCAGCATAGCAGATTTAGATTAAATTTCAGAAAAAACTAGGAAGCAAGAACACTAGGACAATGGAACAGGCTGCCTCTGGAGTTTGTGGAAGCTCCTTCACTGGAGGTTTTCAAAATGAGGCTGGATGGCCATCTGTCTTGGATGATTTAGACACAACAAATCCTGCATCTCATCTGGGGGTTAGACTAGATGACCCTTGCAGTCCCTTCTATCCCTATGGTTCTATGATTCTGCAATGCAGACAATCTTGCCCAGATCCTCTGCCAATGGGTCAATTTTACCCTACAAGAATATTAAGGCTGAGAGAGGAGGCAGTAGGAACCTGGAAGCTGATAAGCTGACACCTCCTCTACCCTACCAGGTTAGGCCTCATTTGGGCACATTAAGGAACTAGCCAAGGGTCCACCAACACATCAACCTGACATGTGAATTTCTTTGTTATGCTTGGCTTGCTCACTGACTTAATGTTCTTCAACGAATTTTGGGGCTGGTGACGCTCTTTTGCCATTTGTCAAGGTAATGGACAATACATAAAAAATTGCTAACAAACTAAATTTTGTAGTTCTATAGATCTCTGGGGACTGGAGCCTGCGCTATAATAAAAATATTGCTCGGGCATGCAGGAGTGAAATCAGGAAGGTCATATCACACCTGGAGTTGCAGCTAGCAAGAGGTGTTAAAAGTAACAAGAAGGGTTTCTTTAGGTGTATTAGCAACAAGAAGAAAGTCAAGGAAAGTGTGGGCCCCTTACTGAATGAGGGAGGCAACCTAGTGATAGAGGATGTGGAAAAAGCTAATGTACTCAATGCTTTTTTTGCCTCTGTCTTCATGAACAAGGTCAGCCCCCAGACTACTGCACTGGGCAGCACAGCATGGGGAGGAGGTGACCAGCCCTCTGTGGAGAAAGAAGTGGTTCGGGACTATTTAGAAAAGCTGGACGTGCACAAGTCCATGGGGCCAGATGCGTTGCATCCGAGAGTGCTAAAGGAGTTGGCGGATGTGACTGCAGAGCCATTGGCCATTATCTTTGAAAACTCATGGCGATCAGGGGAAGTCCTGGATGACTGGAAAAAGGCTAATGTAGTGCCCATCTTTAAAAAAGGGAAGAAGGAGGATCCTGGGAACTACAGGCCAGTCAGCCTCAGTCCCTGGAAAAATCATGGAGCAGGTCCTCAAGGAATCAATTCTGAAGCCCTTAGAGGAGAGGAAAGTGATCAGAAACAGTCAGCATGGATTCACGAAGAGCAAGTCATGCCTGACTAATCTAATTGCCTTCTATGACGAGATAACTGGTTCTGTGGATGAAGGGAAAGCAGTGGACGTGTTGTTCCTTGGCTTTAGCAAAGCTTTTGACACTGTCTCCCACAGTATTCTTGCCAGCAAGTTAAAGAAGTATGGGCTGGATGAATGGACTATAAGGTGGATAGAAAGCTGGTTAGATTGTCAGGCTCAATGGGTAGTGATCAATGGCTCCATATCTAGTTGGCAGTCGGTATCAAGTGGAGTGCCCCAACGGTCGGTCGTGGGGCCGGTTTTGTTCAATATCTTCATAAATGATCTGGAGGATGGTGTGGATTGCACCCTCAGCAAGTTTGCAGATGACACTAAACTGGGAGGAGAGGTAGATACGCTGGAGGGTAGGGATAGGATACAGAGAGACCTAGACAAATTGGAGGATTGGGCCAAAAGAAATCTGATGAGGTTCAACAAGGACAAGTGCAGAATCCTGCACTTAGGACGAAAGAATCCAATGCACCACTACAGACTAGGGACCAAATGGCTAGGCAGCAGTTCTGCAGAAAAGGACAAGGGGGTTACAGTGGATGAGAAGCTGGATATGAGTCAACAGTGTGCCCTTGTTGCCAAGAAGGCCAATGGCATTTTGGGATGTATAAGTAGGGGCATTGCCAGCAGATCGAGGGACGTGATCGTTCCCCTCTATTCGACACTGGTGAGACTTCATCTGGAGTACTGTGTCCAGTTTTGGGTCTCACACTGCAAGAAGGATGTGGAAAAATTGGAAAGAGTCCAGCAGAGGGCAACAAAAATTATTAGGGGACTGGAACACACGAGTTATGAGGAGAGGCTGAGGGAACTGGGGATGTTTAGTCTACGGAAGAGAAGAATGAGGGGGGATTTGATAGCTGGTTTCAACTACCTGAAAGGGCGTTCCAAAGAGGATGGCTCTAGACTGTTCTCAGTGGTAGCAGATAACAGAACAAGGAGTAATGGTCTCAAGTTGCAGTGGGGGAGATTTAGGTTGGATATTAGGAAAAACTTTTTCACTAGGAGGGTGGTGAAACACTGTAATGCGTTACCTAGGGAGGTGGAGGAATCTCCTTCCTTTTGAAGTTTTTAAGGTCAGGCTTGACAAAGCCCTGGCTGGGATGATTTAGTTGGGGATCGGTCCTGCTTTGAGCAGGGGGTTGGACTAGATGACCTCCTGAGGTCCCTTCCAACCCTGATATTCTATGATTCCTTCTTCACTCTGAGCTGGGAGCGAAAACAAGGGGCCTGATTCTCTGGCATGCTGTACTCCCATTGATGTGTGTCAGGCAGCACAAAGTGGTCAGTGACTTTTCATAACTCTCCATCTGGGGATGACCCACAGCATGGACGAGTCCCCAGCAAACACACAGGTAATGTAGACAGCCCTCCTGCAGATCTTGGCATAGTGGCTGAGAAGAGAAATATCTGGAGCTCAGTGTGCTCCAGTTATCGCCATTAAAAGGATTCTCTCTTAAATTCTGTCCACCAGCTAGCAAAAGTCAAAGCATCCCTCAATCTGCTTTCACCTCTATTGGGGGCCAGCACCAGGGCAGAAAATCAGAGAGTCCTAACCAGTTACTTGACAGCCTCTGCTTGAGCTATGCTCAACAGAAACTTGGTGCAGCAGTGAACCTGTCCCAAAGCAGGTCTGAAATGTGCCAGGAGTGTAAAACTGGACCCATAGTTTGTAGGGTTTTCAACATGCAAACAATTGAAATGACCCAGTATTGGCTAATTATGCATGGTGTGCTTTGCTGGTGTAACGTTATTGCACATATTTGTTAATAGGTCACCATATCTGTTTTCACTTTGTATAACTAACCAACACAGGCCATCTAGACTATGGGAATCTGCTGGAATAAAACATAATAAAAACCTCAGAAACCGCTTCTGTAGCTAAAATATCTCAGCCATTTCACAGTTTATTTTTTATTTCTAACATTTCAAATATGATGACCATTTATTTTGGAAACTCAGTGCCTGTCAGGTCAAGGATATTTTCTCCTCCCCTGCTCGCTTCCCCCTTTCCTTCTCAAATTGAAGGGGAAAAAGATTTAGGGAGCCAATCTTTTGAGGTGAGTGTGAGCATACTTCAACTTGCTTTGCAAGAAAAGCCTATAGGAGCATGCTCTAAATCAACTCTGAACTGGCCTTCCCAGAGGAGATGAGCTTTTAGATGTCACTGACTGGCTTTAGACTGCATTTCTACAAGCTGTATATTACAAGAAGGACCAGCAGAGCTGAAATACTGGAGTAAACTAATGACCCATTGTATCTGCTGTCTTCAGTCTCACAGGAAATAAACTGGGGGTGGACTTCAGCAGGAAAAAAGAACAATGTGGATCACTTGTAAAATCTACCTGTCTCAAGCACTGCTATGCATCTAATACTCCTTTTATTCTTTTGTAAGGTTGCTTAACACAAAACCTTTCTGAATTTCTTTGGTACCACATCCAAAGATTAAACCACCTAATAAGAGAGATCCTCTGACAGCAATAAAGTCTGGCCAGGATCACTATTTTAAATGTGGAAATATTGGAATGGAATCCGAAACAAACTAAAAAAAAGGGGGGGGGGGACTAATTGTAAGCAAACCAATAAACAAGGAAGCAGCAGCAACAGGCGTGTTCTGAAAGACAAAAGGTGGAGACTAACCAATTTATTTGAGCATGAGCTTTCGTGAGCTACAGCTCACTTCATCGGATGCATGCCGTGGAAACTGCAGCAGACTTTATATACACAGAGAATATGAAAAAATACCTCCTCCCACCCCACTGTCCTGCTGGTAATAGCTTATCTAAAGTGATTATCAGGTGGGCCATTTCCAGCACAATCCAGGTTTTCTCACCCTCCACCCCTCCACACAAATTCACTCTCCTGCTGGTGATAGCCCATCCAAAGTGACAACTCTTTACACAATGTGCATGATAATAAAGTTGGGCCATTTCCTGCACAAATCCAGGTTCTCTCACCCCCTCACCCCCCTCCCAAAAACCACACACACAAACTCACTCTCCTGCTGGTAATAGCTCATCCAAAGTGACCATTCTCCCTACAATGTGCATAATTAAGGTGGGCCATTTCCAGCACAAATCCAGGTTTTCTCACATTCCCCCCACCCCCATACACACACAAACTCACTCTCCTGCTGGTAATAGCTCATCCAAACTGACCACTCTCCAAGTTTAAATCCAAGTTAAACCAGAACATCGGAGGGGGGGGTAGGAAAAAATAAGCGGAAATAGGCTACCTTGCATAATGACTTAGCCACTCCCAGTCTCTATTTAAGCCTAAATTAATAGTATCCAATTTGCAAATGAATTCCAATTCAGCTGTTTCTCCCTGGAGTCTGGATTTGAAGTTTTTTTGTTTTAAGATAGCGACCTTCATGTCTGTGATTGCGTGACCAGAGAGATTGAAGTGTTCTCCGACTGGTTTATGAATGTTATAATTCTTGACATCTGATTTGTGTCCATTTATTCTTTTACGTAGAGACTGTCCAGTTTGACCAATGTACATGGCAGCCTATTTCCTCTTGTTTTTTCCTACCCCCCCCTCCGATGTTCTGGTTTAACTTGGATTTAAACTTGGAGAGTGGTCAGTTTGGATGAGCTATTACCAGCAGGAGAGTGAGTTTGTGTGTGTATGGGGGTGGGGGGAATGTGAGAAAACCTGGATTTGTGCTGGAAATGGCCCACCTTAATTATGCACATTGTAGGGAGAATGGTCACTTTGGATGAGCTATTACCAGCAGGAGAGTGAGTTTGTGTGTGTGGTTTTTGGGAGGGGGGTGAGGGGGTGAGAGAACCTGGATTTGTGCAGGAAATGGCCCAACTTTATTATCATGCACATTGTGTAAAGAGTTGTCACTTTGGATGGGCTATCACCAGCAGGAGAGTGAATTTGTGTGGAGGGGTGGAGGGTGAGAAAACCTGGATTTGTGCTGGAAATGGCCCACCTGATAATCACTTTAGATAAGCTATTACCAGCAGGACAGTGGGGTGGGAGGAGGTATTTTTTCATATTCTCTGTGTATATAAAGTCTGCTGCTGTTTCCACGGCATGCATCCGATGAAGTGAGCTGTAGCTCACGAAAGCTCATGCTCAAATAAATTGGTTAGTCTCTAAGGTGCCACAAGTACTCCTTTTCTTTTTGCGAACATCTACGTTGTAATTTTATAGCTTTGCAGATCGAGCCCCGTGACCACAAGTCAGCTGACATGGGCCATCTGTGGGTGTTTTATTGCAGTGAGATGTACCCAGTGTAGTTGGTGTTCCCTGCTCACATGCAGAAAGATTCATCAATTGCCAGATTTGGGTCAGGAAATAATTTCAACCATGGTACATTGGCAAGGACTATGGGAGTTTTTTTCTCCTTCCTCTGGATATTGAGTGAGAGATATTGTACCCACACATAGTTCCCTGCTCCAAGATAAAATTCAGGTCTATAGGGCTTAGTATGATACTGGTGTCAGTAGCCATTGGTCCTGGATCTGAATTTCTAAAGATTTGTTTTACTGTCCCTCTTTGGATTGGGACAGTTCAACCACCAGAGCAGCGTCTCTCCAACCCCATATTAGGAGGTTGGTACTAACACAGAAGAAAGACAGTCACCTACTGAATCATCAGTGCAAATTCCAGCAGCTCTCTGATGTTACCGGAATGTCTGGCATTCAAATATTTACACAATCTGACCCTAATGAACTTCTATGGCAGCACAAGGTAGAAAGCAGTACAAGTTCTGATAGAGTGGATATGGTTGCAGATTTACACTAAGTAAATCTAAGGGCTTGTCTTAGGAAATTTTACCAGTTATACAGGTATAGTTATGCAGGCCTAACCCACCATTTGGACATTATTATAATATGAATATTGCTTTTTTTTTCAGTTGAGATTAAACCCCTTCCCAAGTGACATAAACTAAACTGACAAAAAACACTGTTATACCAGAATGAGTGTCTCTATATAGGAGGGGGAAAACATTGTACTGGTATAACTAAATGGTTTTAAATTCATGCCTTAGGTTGTATTGAAATAATATATACAAAGAGAATATATACGGAGAACATATAATGACAGTGTGGAATCTGGAAGCAGAACAAGGAGCTGGGATATATTGGCTAATATCTTTACTAATAATGACATCTGACATTCTTCATGCCACCATCTAGTGATGGAACAACATGGTGATTAACATAGTGAATTTAGCTTATTACTCTTGGGGATTGTCCACACAGGGAAGTTAATTTGGATTAAAGTAGAATATGGATTTAAAGCAGAATAGCTATTCCTGTTTAAGAAACTGTGTGGACACTTGAATGTCAGAAGAAGGCATTAATATGCCAGAAAGAGCATCCACACAGGAAGTTAATCAGAAATAGTTAATCAGGAATAAATTCCCATGGAGACAAACTTGAAGAAAAACACTGAGGAAAACTCAAGAGCCCCTCCCTGAAACATACATATCTTTATGAGACCAGAATTGTTCCTGGCTCACTGCACAGTGTGAAACAAGGATAGTGATTTGCAAGAGTGGTTTTTGTTACATTATTATGGGCAGAATTATTTTGTATGTATTGAAATGTTTAAAAGTAACTCCAAACTCATAAATCCCACTGACCTCTTTGCTATTATATAGTCCCAACTAATCATTTAGCCAAATAATAAAACAAATAAAAGGAAGTTCTTCTTCACACAGTGCACCGTCAACCTGTGTAACTGCTTGCCTGAGGAGGTTGTGAAGGCTAGGACTATAACAGGGTTTAAAAAAGAACTGGATAAATTCATGGAGACTAAGTCCATTAATGGCTGTTAGCCAGGATGGGTAAGGAATGGTGTGCCTAGCCTCTGTTTGTCAGAGGGTGGAGATGGATGGCCGGAGAGAGATCACTTGATCATTACCTGTTAGGTTCATTCCCCGTAGGGCACCTGGCATTGGCCACTGTTGGTAGACAGGATACTGGGCTGGATGGACCTTTGGTCTGATCCGGTATGGCCATGCTTATGTTCTTATGTTAATATCCAACTACAGGTATTGCTTGTATGAAGGGCAGATAATGGAGATAAACAAAAAACATAAATAAGAAGTCTAAACACAGTTCATTTCAGAGCTCTCTGCATTTGATCTTTAGCAGATTCTTCTTGTTTTGCCACAATAAAGTTATTTGCCTCATGAGATGTTCTAAATATATACACATTTCTAGCATAATATGCTCAAGTGTGTCTGGATAAGGCAGAATTGCAGATTCCAAGTTCATAAAGTTGCTTTTTGACTGAAGAGAAACTTTTTTTTCAGATTAGACAGTGCAGAACTATAATTGGCAAAAGTCCCAATAAGTTACCCATTAGATTCCCATTTCCCGATCTCTTGCTACTGTCAGTAAAACGTTTTCAACAGACCCTGTCTTACACTTGTAGAATTAGGAGAAGAAACACGGGAATCTTCCTGACAAATTTAAACTGGATAAATCAATCAGACAGCTGAAGTCCAAGACTATCTGAAAGCCATGTACACAGTGGTGCTGGAACAATTTTTATAGCGGGGGAGCTGAAAGCGGAAACCATGTATTTGGATTGTTATTTGGGGGTGCCGCAGCACATCTAGTTCTATCACCTATGTATGTAGATAAACAATTTAGGAGGTTCTGCAGGCCGTTTTGGATTCCATCAGTGGAGTGTCATCAATGTTGTGCACATTATGGTGGCTTGCTGTGCTCCTCACAATCTTTGTGAAGCCAGAGGTGAGCCATTTTCCCCTGAATAGAACGATGACAGTGATGTACTAACCAGTGCACTTAGCCAGGAAATGCACCTATCACAGTTGGAGCTCAATGCTCCCAGGCAGCGCTCCCAGGGATGCTTTTTGTGCTACCATGTTATGGAGGAGGGAGAATAGTACCTTTATGAGTGTGTGTATGTGTGTGTGTGTGTTAGTTAATGCTTGTGTAATGCAATTCTTGGGGGTGTGGGTTTGATAGCTATGCAGTGTTCTTATGGCATAACCGTCAGTCCCGTGCTGGATGCTGGGGCCAGCAGGTCACCATTCCAGCTGACCAGGTCATCATGTGCCATTGTTGTCTCTGTGTTAGGTGAAGTACTCAGCACCTGGTCAAGGTCCTCATGAAATGGGCATGATGTTGGCGAATTGCCCACAGTGCAGTTCTGGTGCCTGGTTTTCCGGTACTCAGTCTTGAGCCACTTAAACTGTTTCCTGCACTGGTCATCATTCTGCTAAATTTCCAACACTGCCAGCTTCTTCGCTCGTCGATGTTGTGGTCATTCCTGGTTCTGTTACTAAAAGTCCTTTGTTTTGCTGGCTGGCCTTGCCTCAGTGATCTACCAAAATCTGTATGTCTTCCCACCACAAAGAAGCAGCATGCTTTGCAAGGGGCTTCTTTTGGTCAGTCTCCATTGCAAACACAGAAACTTCTCTGAAGGTGTGTTTGCAACTTTGTGGTCAGAAAACAATGGAAGGGTTAAATGCTGACTTGCCAAGCTGCTGAATTATCAGGAGGGTTGTTTCCCTTTCTCTGGAGTTTATTGGTGATTTTTGGGATCGAGAGGACAAAGAAATTGGCTATGGGATTGTTGGGATACTTTTGGCTGACTCCCAAGACTCAAATCAGGGGTGCCTGCATCTGCATTGTAAATCAATAAGGCTTGAACCCTAGGTTCTGGCTTGATTCAGGCTAAAACCCTCCACCCCCTGTAAGGTCCTAGGACCCTGATTCTAAGACTGAGAAATTTGTGTGTAGACAGAAGAAGGGTTTGGGCTGAAGCCTGAGTCTGAGTCAAGGTTTACACTGCAGTGTAGACATACCATCTGTGTCTCCTGAGCCTGCATGTGGCATCTTATGTCAAGGAAGCTGTATCTATATTTTGCCCAAATTGCCTCTTGTACCTGTTATGAGCACATTGTTGGTGTATTATGTATGCTAGAGGATTTGACTGTCAGTTTCCAGTTTGGCCAGTCCCCTACACCTCTACAGATATAGCACATCAGAAATGATATCAAGATACAGCTGAGCATGAAAAAGGTACTTTTGTTTGAAAAGAACATTGGAGCTAGTGATTAGTGTTTACATCACAACATACTAGGCTCCTGTGAGATGGAGGAGGCCAGCAGGCTGAATTTTGGGTTGATGAGCCGGTCTGTGTGGGAGGATTGGTTGCTGTTATTGACAGTGCATTGGGTATGCAGCATATTTTGGTGAAGTGTCATGTGCATGCTCCTAACAGTGTTTACTGAATGGATCCCAAACACCATAAAGCTGAATACAAACAAAAATAACAAAAGAATTAGGCCAGGAGTGATGTAATATTTTAAATGTTATTGGCTAAACACTATAGCTGGAGCCCTTAGTCCTAGAACATAATGTTATTTGGCTAAACATTATAGCAGGAGCTATCCTTTCCAAATCCCAACCTACAAAGCTAACATTTCTGTTTTGGTACAGCTGTTTCTTGAGTCTCAATCACTCTAGCAGAATGCTGTTACTCAACTGCTCCTGTCAATCAGCTTCTGTCCTAAGCAAGCTCCAACTTGCAGTATTTATAAAGAGACCCATCCTGTTCCCTTTAAACTTTTTGGGAACTTTGCCATTGGCTTAAGTGAGGGCATGATTGGGACCAAGGCATGAGACTCTAGGATGAATTGTCATGTGTCGTAAGTAGCTCATGGAAAGAAACTGAGAGCAGGGAAAAATAGATTTTTAACTTCCAGATGACTTTTTGCTATCCCCATACGTGAATATGTATAGGTTTGATTTTCAAAATATTTAAGTTTTTCTATTTAGAATCATAAGAAGAACATAATGCCCAGACACTACACTCACATCTGTGAACAAATAATATAATATTGACATAAGAATGACCATACTGGGTCTGATGAATGGTCCTTCTAGCCCAGTATTCTGTCTTCTGACACGTAACAGCTAATTTAGACTTTGTCATTTTCCATGTATAGTTGGGATTATATTTTCCAATGTGCGTTACTTTGCATTTATCAACATTGAATTTCATCTGCTATTTTCTTGCCGTCACCCTGTTTTGTGAGATCCCTTTGTAACTTTTTGCAGTCAGCTTTTAACTTAACTATCTATAATAATTGTGTATCCTGTGCAAACTTTGCCACCTCACTGTTTACCCCCTTTTCCAGACAATTTATGAATATGTTGAATAGCATTGGTCCCAGTAGAGATCTTTGCGGGACTCTGCTATTTACTTCTCTCCAGTGTGAAAATTGACCATATATTCCTACCTTTGGTGAGTGACTGTGTCAAATGCTTACTGAAAGTCCAGTTACACTAAATCCACCGGATTCATAGTTTCATACGTATTTAGGCCAGAAGGACCATTATGATCATCTAGTCTGACCTCCTGCACAACGCAGGCCACAGAATTTCACCCACCACTCCTGCAAAAAAACTTTCACCTATGTCTGAGCTATTAAAGTCCTCAAATCGTGGTTTAAAGACTTCAAGGAGCAGAGAATCCTCCAGCAAGTGACCCGTGCCCCATGCTACAGAAGAAGGCGTAAAACCTCCAGGGCCTCTTCCAATCTGTCCTGGAGGAAAATTCCTTCCCGACCCCAAATATGGCGATCAGCTAAACCCTGAGCATATGGGCAATATTCATCAGCCAGATACTACAGAAAATTCTTTCCTGGGTAACTCAGATCCCACCCCATGTAATATCCCATCACAGGCCATTGGGCCTATTTACCATGAATATTTAATTACCAAAACTATGTTATCCCATCATACCATCTCCTCCATAAACTTATCGAGTTTAATCTTAAAGCCAGATAGATCTTTTGCCCCCACTGCTTCCCTTGGAAGGCTATTCCAAAACTTCACTCTGGTGATTAGAAACCTTTGTCTAATTTCAAGTCTAAACTTCCTGGTGGCCAGTTTATATCCATTTGTTCTTGTGTCCACATTGGTACTGAGCTTAAATAATTCCTGTCCCTCTCCGGTATTTATCCCTCTGATATATTTATAGAGAGCAATCATATCTCCCCTCAACCTCCTTTTAGTTAGGCTAAACAAGCCAAGCTCCTTGAGTCTCCTTTCATAAGACAAGTTTCACTAGATGTGAAAGAAAGCATAGAGTCAAATACAGTAACGATCTTAAATGAATCAAACAGTTCCATAGAATTTCTATTGATTAAAAATCCATGTTTGAATAATAAGAGGATAGCAGCAGAAATATACTATTGACCACCTGACCAGGATGGTGGTTGTGAAATGCTCAGGGGGATTAGAAAGGCTAAAAAAACCAGACAAACCAAAAATAATGAGGGATTTCAGCTACCCCTTTATTGAATAGGGACATGTCACCTCAAGACAGGATGCAGAGATAAAGTCTCTAGACACACTTAATGACTGCTTCTTGGAGCACCTAGTCCTGGAACCCATAAGGGGAGAGGCAATTCTTTATTTAGTCTTAAGTGGTACATAGGATCTGGTCCAAGAGGTGAATACAGCTGAACCGCTAGATAATAGCAAATTTTATATCCTTGTAGAGGGGAAATACCAAAGAAACCCACCACAGTAGCATTTAACATCAAAAAGTGAAACTACACAAAAATGAGGAGGCTAGTTATATGAAAATTAACAGGAACAGTCAAAAGAGCTAAGTGCCTTCAAGCTGCATGGAAACTTTTTAAAAACACCAGGCTCAAACTATAGGTATACCCTACATTATAAAATAAAAACAAGTAAGAGGACCAAAATCTGCCACCATGGCTAAACAACAAAGTAAAGGAGGCTGTTAGAGACAAGAAAGACGTCTTTCTTTCAAGAAAAACTCCCCCAACCAGTATGACCTACTCTGTCATTCCTATATATTTTGTACACTGATACTACCGTGTCCCATTGATTATCACTGTTCCACCAAGTTACTGTGAGGACTATTATATGAATATTCTCATTTAATACTAGGCACTCTAGTTCACCCATCTTAGTATTTAGACATATAGCATTTGTATACAAGAACTTGGTCTGTCCAACCTGTGTGCTCCTTTGCACCTGTTGGCTTTCCCAAAGCCCTTAGTTGACCTTAGGAGCCCTCTATGAGCTTTTTATTTTACATGCAAGTTATTGGGTTCCATTTGGGTTAGGTGGAGACCATCCATCCTGCATAGGCTCTTCCTTTCCCCAAAGATTCCCCAGTTACTAATAAACCTAAACACCTTCTTCGAATACCATCATCTCATCCACTCATTGAGACCCTGCAGTTCTGCCTGTCTAATTGGCCCAGCGTGTGGATCTGGAAGCATTTCAAATAATACTACCATGGAAGTCCTGGACTTTTAATCTCTTATCTTGTAGCCTAAATTTAGCTTCCAGGACCTTTCTTCTACCTTTCCCTATGTCACTGTTACCTACATGTACCACGACCACCTGCTTCTCCCCAGTACTGCACATGAGTCTGTCCAGATGTCTTGAGAGGTCTGCAACCTTTGCACCTGGCAGGCAATTCACTTGGCAGTTTTCCCAGTCATCACAAACCCAACTATCTGTATTTCTAATAATTGAATCCCCCATTACTATTACCTGTCCCTTCCTAATAATTGGAGTCCCCTCCACCAGTGAGGTATCATCTGGAAGAAGGGTCCAAACTATGGGATTATTTCCCTCCACTCCAGCTTGATGTTCTCCTTCCCCAAGATTTTCATCCTTCTTGAAAGCGCAGGCTATCAGACTGGAACCACTCTACTGTGTCCCGCAAAGTCTTGTCAATGTACCTCTCCATCTCCCTTAGCTCCTCCAGTTCAGCCACTCTGGTCTCAAGATACCATTCTCGGTCTCTGAGGACCATGAACTGCTTGCACCAAAAACACATATGCTACCTGCCCACAAGGCAAATGCTGCTTTCAGTGTAATAAACTGGCTAGCTCCTATTCTGCTGCTGGATTTCTGCATGTGTTATCTGTACTCTTGCACAGCCATTTGTTTGTTCTTTGGTGGTGGTGGGGGGGGATGTCGGGCAGGTGGTGGTTATTAGCGAATATTTATTAGGTATATCAGGCTCTCATGTCCCATCTCTAAACTCCCTCACAAAACTCCCCTCTTTTGTGCTTCTGTTCATTAGCTACTCTGGTTGCTCTGGATCAGACATTTTAAACCACTTTTTACCCTGAGTAGCCCCCCCACACCCCCCGGGAGCTGCGGGGGGCTGTGCCTGTGGATGGTCAACGTCAGCAAAATGTCTCGTGGCCCGCAATCAGATTACTCTGATGGGCCACAGGTTGCCCACCACTGGTCTACACTACATTATGCAGGCCCAAATCCAGCTACCCACATCCCAGACTTCCTAGCATCCTCCCAAAATGTGGCTGCTGTAGCCCTTTGTTCATGGTGCAGTATGGGAAAACTTGACTGTCCAGAGGACAAAGAAAGTCTGCCCATGGGACCGTGGAAAACTTTTGGTGGACTCCCAGAGCACAAGTCCAGAGGTGCTCCGTCTACGGTGCAAAGCAATAGTACTTGAATCCTAAGTTCTGGCTTGACTCAGGCTCAGACCCTCCACCCCTGTGGGGTCCTGAAAACCTGGGTCCGAGCCCTGGATAAGTGCTATTTGTGTGTAGATGGAAGGGGAGTCAGGCTTGGACCTGAGGTCAGACCCTGGGCTTGCATTACAGTGTAGATATACCCTCAGAATCCTTAAAATATTTACTGATCTTGCCAGCACTAAATCTATCATTTGACATCATTAGCAAAGCTATGATGGCTTGCGTGTGAGAGTTTCATTATCATACAACTGGTTGTCCTTTGCATTAGAAATAGTACCTTGAAAATTATTAACTGCTTGGTTCCAAAATGCATTGGACTGCAGGATAAATGATTCCTTTGAGCACCATGCTAGTGTACACACCGCAGCATACAGGAACAAATTGCCCCAAAATTGTAACCCTGCACTCATCTTCCGCTGAGTATCAGATGTGCTAACGTGCATTGCAACAAAACAGCTGAGCTAAGAACACTCTGATAGATGGCTCACAAATGTCTTCCTTCTACTTGTTTTATATCTTAGTCTCAATGTTATGTTGCCACTAAGATCAACTGTTAGGTTATGGTACAGTATTAACTTTTGTCTAGGTTGTTTCCTAAAATACTATGCTGCCCTCTAGAGTTTGAATAATATAGTAGTTCCCTTTAAAAACAAAGGCGGGTGGGGCGGGGGGAAGCGGGTGTCACTGAGGAGATTCATATTTGAATGATGTGAGCAGTTTAAGGGTGAGATTTTCAAAGCTGCCTATGGAATTTGGATAGCCAGAAAAAGGGGTATTATGGTTTTGTGCTTCCATATAAAAAAACTTTACAATGGAAATGGGAGCAGAGTGTTCCATATCTCTGCTATTGTGGATTAACACACAACACAGATAAGGGCCCAATCCTGCCCTGGCTAACACTGGCTAATGCTGAGATGCATCCTCTGCTGCAGGGATGTTGCTAGCAAACAGTTCCTTCCAACAATGGTGTCTCCAGGGGTAGGAAGAATTGATTTACAAGGAGAAGTTAAAAGAATTAAACACATCCAGTTAGGCTAAACGATGACTAAATGGGATAAAATAACTCACTGCAACTGTTTGAAGAGGATAAACACAGAAGAAAGAGAGAAATTGCTTTTGGTACTACTGGGAATACCAGGGTAATATTAAAAAGAGAGATGATTATCAGAATCCTAATGTTTAACTCAGTGCAATAGTTTCTCCTACATGAATTGTTTAAGTTGAGACTGGACAAACAATGGTGGTGATGCTGTATGAAACAAGTCCTGCACTAGTAGAGAGATGGTCTAGGAAGTCACCTAATAATTCTTTCCACCTGTAGCTTCTATAAGTCAGTAATTTAGTCTTCAAGTTACAGTGTGATGCTGTCACATCTGCAGACAAACATATCGCAGAAGCGGAGTCCACGCTGGCAAAAATGGTCACCCTCTTTGAGTGTCACCCTTTTTGAATGTCCAACTTGATAAACCTAGGGCCTGACTGTGCACAGGTTCTGAAGACCTGCAACTCCTGCCAACTTCAAATTGAGTTGCGAGTGTATAACACCTACAGAAAAGCAGGCCCTCGGGTCCTGATTTTCCTCTGAGACCTGTTTTATATTTCTGGTAGCTTTACTAACTTCACTGGAGGAATTCTTGACTCTCACTGGCGTAATTAGAATCAGGATTAAAGTGTCTCAGAACTGGGGACATGCCAAATTTAAGGTGAAATTTGGATCTTAATCTCTGTCCAGGATGGGGAAAGCTTTTTCTGCAGCAAATTCTCACTAGCTGGTCCTTCAGTCAGCATTAATGGAGCCTTCATGGCAAATGCAGACAAGAAATTAAACAAAACAACTCTTACTACAAAATCAAGTCTTCATTATCTATCCTGCATCACTTTATGCCTTTGGATTTGAACGGGTATATGTGGAAGCTTCTGGAAGCCCCTCTCCTAGTCCTGAATATTTTCCGTGGCATTCCAAAGGGACCCTAAAGATGGAGATTGACAACAGCTGAAGGGAAATGTAAAATACGTTAACTGTGATTTCCTGTTGAAAACAGCTTGTCAGAGCTCCTACTGGCTTGACTAAAGATAAGGCTCTCTTTTAGTTCATCTGGTATTTTTGCTGCCTGTGGGCCACAAGAATTCATTTCAAGCTTCGGCTATGTTAATAATAAATAGGATCCACAGTTAGTCAAGTGATCGGTTGAACATGCTGTAGTCTGGCCAGCATATTTGGCAGACACCACTTAGTTGGGCAATGGGGGCGGGATTGATTGGTAGTTGCAGTAGCAGGACCAAAAGACTCCTGAATGCCAGCCTTTGAACTAAGCCCCTTCATTTCCAGCTACTGAAACAAGGATCACAATCTCCAAAACTCCATCTCTCCCCACCATGCCTGGAGTCTGATTATTGTATCTCTGCTAGGTCTGTGACCAGAGAATGACTAACCTGGACACCCTCCTAAAGGACATAGGGATACCATTTGGCTTATTGCTCATAAGGCAAAGAGTGTCCTGTCTTATTCTTAAAATCATATAAACCTCTGTTTTGGCTCTTTGGCACACTTTAAATTTAATCTTCTTCCCAGCACCTTATAGCCTTGCCTGAAAACACTGTTGAATAGGTAGTGAGCCATGCATGTGAGAGGAAGGCTGGTGTAATGATTAGGGCAGTGGTTCTCAACCAGGGGTATGTGTACCCCTGGGGATACTCAGAGGTCTTCCAGGGAGTACATCAACTCATAACGATATTTGCCTAGTTTTAAAACAGGCTACCTAAAAGCACAAGCAAAATCAGTAAAAACTAAAATTTCATAGACAATGATTTGTTTATACACTGAAATGTAAGTTATAAATGAGAAAGAAGGCATTTTCAGTAATAGTGTGCTGTTAGTGTGCTGTGACACCTTTGTATTTTTATGTTTGATTTTGTAAATTTTTAAGTGAGGTGTAACTTGGGAGTACAGAAGACAAACCAGACTCTTGAAAGGGGTATAGTAGTCTGGAAAGGTTGAGAGTCACTGGGTTAGGGCACAAGCCTAGAACTTAAAAGAGCTGGGTTTAATTCTCTGCTCTGCTACAGACTTTCTGGGTGATCTTGGATAAGTTACTTAGCTTCTCTGTGCCTCAGCTCCCCACCCATACAAATAATGCTTCTCTGCATCACAGGGGTGTTGTGAGATGAAATATACAAAAGACTATTAAGTGTTCTGAGATCTACTGATGAAAAGTGCTACATAAGAGCTTGGTATTACTAATTTTCCCAGGATAAATATAGATGATCCTTCACTGGCCTTTGTTTAGTCTATATTTGCAAATTTCCAGATATTCAGTATTATAATTCTTGACATTTATAGCCTAATATGTAGTCATGCTGTGTATAACACTTGTCACATATAAAGAGTAAAACAACAAAGCAGGCAGCATAAACTGGATGGGAGTGAATTAAAAGTGTATGTAGATGGATGTGAAAAAGAACTTCCAAATGAACGGCTTGCCTGTTTGATATCTGAACAGTTACACTGAATACATGAAATATCAAATGACTAAATGGATATTTTCAGCTGAGGGGTGCATGTGAGGGCGAGCAACCCTGGATGGAAACTAGAAGAGCCTGAAAGACTTTTATTTCAAGTAGAGAATAATGGTTTTGGAAATAATTTAAGAGGCATGACTGTTGATGCAGACACACAAGGTTGTTCATGGAAACTGGATCCAACTTGTACTCTCTACAAAATAGAATTTGCATGACAAGTAAATGTAATTGACTGAAATTGCATCACTTTCCCTACTGTATAATAATAGTTAAAGCTCCTTTCTCTTCTTCAAGGAGGCCTCTAATCTTACTATCCCAAAATGCTAATGCACTAACCAATAATGAATAGGACAACAAGACATGTCTTTAACCTCTCCTGTATTGCCTTTTCCATAACCCCCACTTCAACTATATGTTGACTATTTAGATTGCAAGCTTTTTGGGATGAGGTTTGATTTTTCTATCTGTCACCAAACCATTAAGCACACTTGGTGCCCTATAAATAATCAGTAAAATCAACCAGTCTTGCTACATTGTAGGTAAAAACAAACAAACAAACAGCTGGCCTGCATAGAAGCCCGAGAGTGCACATCAGTAGGGAGATGCTGCTTCCATACACTGCAGGGAATCAGGCATTCAGTATGTGGTACATCAGAATCAGCAAGCTAAAATATGTACATAGCAGCTATTCCATTAATGCTGGAAAATCTCTATTTCTCCCACACAACACTTCTCCCTGGTTGTGCCCCCAGGTTGGCCATTGCATCCAGTAGGTCCTATGGCTAGCCATAATTCTTCTTCCCTGATGTTTTCATGAATAGAGTAAGCAGTGAAGCACTCCAAGGTATTGTTTTTATGGGCCCATTACCATGCACATATGGCGGTAGAAGGATACCAGCTTGGTTCCTCACAATGCACCCCAGGCACCTATTAGCAATCCCATTAAATGTGCCTCAATAAACCATATTTAAGAATAAGATTTAGAAGACTTACAAAAGTGTGCTGGTGCCACACATCTTCCTACGAATTAAAAATAATTGTATTAGACTATTCAAACACACGCAGACAGGAACACATAATAGTATAAAAATTCAATACACATCTAGAAGATAGAATACTGGACTGGGCTTCCAGGAGAGCTGGGTTCTATAACCATCTTTTCCACTGGCATATTGGGTGAGCTTTGGCAAAGCTCTGAGCCTACCCGGTTTCTGCAAAATATGAAGTGCTATGTAAGAGGCAGCTGGTATTATTATCTCTTTGTAATGTCTGCAGTTCTAGTCCCTGACACTGGTTCTAACCAGTATCTGAACATAGCGGGATACTTTTTTGGGGAACGGTCTTGCATATTTTGCTTCCAAAATCTTCTTTAAAAGTTAATTGAATAGATAACTGCGTGCTGTGGAACAGCATACAAACTGTACTGGTGGAATGCCGAAGCTGTCCCACAGAGGATAAATAATGAAAGAAACACTGTGCTAGAGAGAGCAAGCAAGCATCAGAATACTATACCTTGGTAGTTAAAGCACTCATGCAGGAGACCAAGGCTCCAGTCCCCGCCTATTCCAATGATTTTTTTAAATTATCCACAGGGGTACAGCTTCAACCAAAGAGACCGAGGGAGCCTCACCTCAGAATAGCTTACAGCCCAGAGGCTAGGGCACTCAGCTGACATTTAGCAGATCCCTGTGCAAATCCTCTCTCCCTCAGGTGGAGCAGGGAGTTGAACCAGGGGTTTCCCACATCCTAAGTGAATAACCTAGCTATTGGGCTAAACATTATAAGGGAACGGCTCCTCTTCCTCGCCTGCCTTGCCATGTTGTGAAAGCTTGCCTACAGGGACCCAATCCAGAAGGTGAGGTTTGAGCACATTCACTGGATCAGGCTCCTTAGGTGACTTAGTTGGAGGGGCTCCTCTCCTGGTTTGTGCATCGCTCTGGGGCTTAGGCGTCCAGACGGCTGGTGTGGGGCTGCACTGTGCATATTCAGAGGCAAAACCACACATGCTTAAGATACTTTTATTGCAAAAAAGAAAAAAAAATTGCGCACCAAGCAAGTTTAGGCACCTGCAGGGTTTGAGGGCAGCTGAGTGGGGGCTTGTGAATCCCAGTGGGGCCTGATTCTGGGATCTAGGCGTCGAAAGTGGCAATTAGCCTTCTTAGCTCTTTTGTGAATCCAGGCCCCAAATGTGTAACTTTTCCTGTGCTGTATCCTTTGGTGTGTCATGGGCATGCTGAACATCATTCTTGCCTGGAATCTGATTGTTCTAAACTTTCCATTTTTCCTATAGTTAATGCAACACTTGTATCAGTCAGCATTGCCCCTTCCTGTACTTTTACCTTGACGAATTTGCCCAGTGAAAAGCATCTGCACTGATGAGAAGGGATTAAAAACACGTACGTGTGTGTGTGTGTGTGTGTGTGTGTGTGTGTGTGTGTGTGTGTGTGGAGAGAGATCAAGAGATCTTGATCTTTAGTATATATTTTATTACCATTTTATTACCTATATCCTACCCCTGCATGGTAACTTCCTGATTAAAAAAAGAGTACTGGCTTATTAGATTTTACAGAAAAGCTCAGGCTTTTGTATTCAGTAGAAACATACATCAGTAAACAATGGGCACAGATGTAAATTAAGTGTTTATGAACTGTACTGTGTTATACACATCTTAATTTTTAAATTAAAAATACGCATAAAATGTGACTTCACCATTGTGTTCAGTTAATTTTGTCTGCAGCCACATCTCTTTGGGCTACAACCCAGTCAGATCTCAGGCTAAACAGGATAGCTCTGGATCTGTACTCAGATGGGAGATGACAAGGAAAAAACCCCGAGCTGCTACAGGAAGTGACCTTGGTAATTCAATAAGGGACAGTCACCCCTGAATCAATACGGAACATGATGGGAATAAGAAGAAAGCTACTAGAGGCACTGTCCAAAATGTGATTTTATCGTATGCTACCTTATTGTGAATAGCAAATCAAATGTCTCTTCCTTGGCATTTTTTTCATATCAAAAATTCAGAAATGTATCAGGATTGAAAATAAATGAAATCTAAAGCAAGATTAGGTGCTCAAATTATTTGGGAGTTGAGTCTTTTCAGAATAGTGTTATTCTATACAGTTGAAGTTCCTACTAGTACAAGGAGAGCAGATAAGAGTGATAACTGTGGCAGATATAACATACAGAAAACAACATCACCACTACAAATTTACCCCTTCTTCTTCCTCCCAGCCTGGGGCCCACTACTGAAGAAATGAAAAAAATTCTCTGGGACTCTCCACTCCTTGATATGGGTACCACTCAGAGGCTAGGATGAATGGACAATCTGAAAGCATCCATTTTTGAAAGAAACTTCTGCATAGGGAGACAGAGAGAGAGAAAGAGAAGCTTCTAAGGACAGCCTGGGTCCAGCCTGAACAACTGGGCCTCGCCCGTCCCTGACTTGACTGCTGATGCGACCATGTCATGGCATTGAAGGAAGATTCATGGGAAAGATCTTGCCCAGGCTGCAGACGCACAGCAGCATGCAGAAGGAAAGCACTGCTGCTAGGCACTTGCCGCATGCGTCCGGGTCTTGTACTGCACCAATGGAAGTTATGTTGCTGTAAAATGGTTTAAGATTATTCGTTCTTTATTTAATTTGCCATATATTATTTAACTTCTCAAATTCCAAGTCCTTTCTCCTTTCCCACTATTTTATAATAAATGTATCACCTTGCACACCAGTCCTGAGTAATCCAACAAATCAAAACCCACTCTGCCTTCTGACTGTTAGTGGATTCATAATTTCTTTTTTTGGGTGGGAATCATTTATGTCTTGAAGGTTTCCAGTGAGAGGTACCTGGCGTTTAAAATCTAAACCAGTGATAACTTTAAATCTAGGCCACATTCATCACAGAGACACTTTTCAGAATAGATAACAAGAAGTGATTAACCCTACAGTAATAAACCCATTTGCTTATCCAATGTATGGACCAAATAAACCACATTTAATTGAAGAGTTAGATTAGATAATGAGTAAGGAAGCCCTTTTCTATTTAAAATTCTAAGCATCATTATAAACAAAAGTTAAAGGAAGAGAAAAGGCTTTAAAATTTAAAATGTCTAGACTTGATGTCAGGACTTTCTCTTTAAATGTTAAAATTAATCTTTATTTTCCAGTTGAAGCATCATCTTGGGGTAATCTTTTGAAGGTCACAGTGGGGAGGAACAGGCTTTAATGGAGTGTTTTGGTAACAATCATATCACTAACAACTGAAAAACAGAACAGACTGAACTTTTATACAGATTACATCAAGCCTATTCCAGAGATAACACGTTTGCTAAACTTCTCAGAATCAGCTGAGCCCACAAGTCATCTCCTTCTGACGGAATTGTTTCCTGCTGGGACTGGATAGTGGAGCAGTATATTATGTTGCCCAAAATACTAAAAGTATGAAGTGAGGCTCTCTTTATTTTGTGTAAATAAGCACATAAGAGTTCTCCACTTGAAGGGCAAAAAGGTTGTTTGCATATGCAGACAGTGGAAAGTACCTGTTGACTAGTCCTAGAGACATTTGAAATTACTTCACTGAAAAATAAATGTCTTGTATTTTTTCGAGATACGTGCACGTATTGTGTTGGTAAATGCAAAAAACAAACCCTTCCAGTGTTTCCAGCCAGCTACTGTACCCAGACTGAATGCACTGTAGTTGGGCTTTGATATTTAAATAAGCTCCTTCCCTAACTGTAAAAGAAAACACAAAGTTTCTAAATCTAAAACAATGAATTTCACAAATTCTGGAAACTTAAAGTCAGTGTTAGCCTGGCAGCTGGTGCTGTCCAGTCCCAATAAACCTGGTGCTTCATAGCTTAGGATAAGGGAACTTAGTATGGTGCAGGAAAATGGGTTTATTTGGTTTTTTCACGTTTCACATTTTCAAAAATATCTTTACTTGATTCTCCAACATCATCTCTTGCTACAGAGCCTGTGAGCAGCTTTAGAGAAAATGGTAGAATGTTAGAACACCTAACAATAAGAGGACGTGAAGAAAGTTAGATAAATTAATGAACAATGAGTTTCAGCTCTTGATTGGGCCTCAACTAGCAGGATAATTTAAATCAGTGACACCTTGTTGTGCAATATTTAAAAATAATGTTTTAACCCTCCAGAATTTTTTTATGTAAAATCAGATATAAATAGATTATAAAGGCAGAAGGAACTATTATGGTCATCTAGTCTGACATCATATTAATCATCATAGACACTGAGAAGTTAATAATAATTCTAATAGTGAAAGTTCTTAACAATTCTACCACCACTCCAAACAACAAAACACAACACAACAAAAGCCAAACAAACCCAAGGGGCAAGGACATTTCTTACAAAGAGAAATGTAATTTATTCTATGTCTTCAACATGCACAATGGAACACATTAAAATGAGACTATTCTCTGCTTAATAAACATGCTTGGCATCCTTTGCTGTGAAGAGGAGTTGAACATATGTAACGAAGGGAAACTCTCCAAAGTGCAGCACCTGTTTGTGGATAACTGTGGAAGTCATCTGGCATATTTCACACATAACTAAAATTTCCTTTTCTTAAATGGGTGTTGTGGCGCAACTTGAACTTTATCTTGGGAAAGCTAAATATAGTTTGTTGTCTAAAATATGGCCAGGTGGATAAAACTACAATTGACAGATATAACTTAGCCTGCTGCTGTTGAAATCAATGGCTGTTCTGTGTGTGTGATGATGGCAGGCATGGGCCCTTATGCAGTTTAGTAATGAGCACATGGACTCAAATATAAGTGGCTTGTGGATCACTGAATTTGGGAGCTACAAATGCTCTCAGTCGTGTGAGTAGTCAACACATAATGGAAACCTGTTTTTTAAAAAAACAAAAATATATTCTAAGAAGAGCTGAGCTTGTCACACTAAATTATATTGCAGAAAAACAAGAACAAACAAAAGGTATATATTTAATGTAGCTCTATATTTATCATTATATATTGCAAATGCTTTCCTCTATTTATGGAAATAATAATAATTCATAATAATAATTCATAAAACTCAGCTCTGTATACCATCTGGATGTGCTAGAGTAGCAGGTATCAGTTTGGCAAACAAACTAACAGACTGACCTGAAATGTAAGAGATTATTGGCAAAGAAATTTCCAAATGAACTTGAGTAGTCTCTAAATAAAAATCTGCTTTTCTTGGGATCTCAAATCAATGCATCAGTTTGGGCTATTGTAGTTACCTGTGGTTACGAGAAGGAACTAAGGAAGACACCATGAAATACATGAAAGAAATAAGTCTGAATCAGAAGGGTAAATGCACACAGCCAAATTTGCACTTGGACATTGGTATATGGGGCTCTCATTGATCTAAGTGAGAGATGTGTACTTACCTGTGGGGTAGATTTCAGCCCATCATCTGTTAATTATTTTCTTTTTGTGTGTGTCTTATTGTCATGAGGCTATGCTGAGAAGTACAAAAGGGAAGTGTGTTCTGTGTCAGGACAACCACAGCAGGATAAATTCAGTGATCTGTTACATTTGGCCAGCATCACTGAAATGAATGGTTTTACAGAGGATCAACAGGCAGAACATCGCGAATTCATGTTAGGGTCTAAGGCAATGTACATTGAAATCAATGGGAGTCTTTCTACCGAAGATGGATCAAGCTCTTAAAACTGAAAACAGGAAGTGAAATTGATTGTATTCTTTTCTGAAACTATAGAGCTTCTGAAACCTTTATAATCTTTTCAGAAAGCTTCTGAGAGATTGCACTCTTTTCATATGCTAAAGAGCTTCTATGTTCTTCTGAAGCAAACAAATTACTAACTGCCACCTTCTTCTCCAAACAGAGGGAACAGAATGATAAACTATTAAATCCTTTGCCCTGTGTTCTTTTATTTTAGTCCTTCCAACATGTATTGTTTTCCCTAAACAAACTTAGGACTGGATCCAACTTCCCTTATTTTCAATGGAAGTTGGATCTGGCTCTTACTGTTTTCTATTGGAATTGTAAGGAATGGAGGAGGAGGTTTGTTTTAAATTATATTACTTTCCAATTGCTAGAGACATTTTAAAAAAAGTTAAGAAAAAAATCTATATTTATTTTACCATTTTGATTTAAGACAATTATACAGTCTCATTACATTGTCAAAATTGTAGCAAAACAAAATTTAATAGGCATAACTTCCTGAACAAACAGGATTTTTCTATCCTCAGTGCAAAAATCACAAATGTATGGAATTTTATTACACTTGCCTTCCTTGTCACTAATCAATCACTAATTACTTAAATTCCTCTTTCTAGTTACAAAGTAAGATTTCCTCAATTGCTTTAAAAAGTCTTATTTTTGGACAAAAATTTTGTGCACTTTATAGTGCAACCATTTCCTTTTATTCAAGAGTGATTATTAAACTGGTATCTAAGTGTACTCTCCAGGATCTGTGGCAAAAATTCCCTTTCACATTATGAGGAGCTGCATGTGTAAAACCAAAGAACTATATGGCCATAAATTTTTAAAGTCACCCAAAAACTGTGTCACATATACAAGAAAAATAACTAAAGGTAATCTTGATGCATAGATGCATCTCAATATTTTCAGCTGAGAATTTCAAAGCATTTTACAAACACCAGTGCAGGAAGCCATTCAATGCCCCTATTAGATAGGTAGGTATCACCGTAATTTGTGGCACAGAGAAATTATGTGACTTTCCAAACATCTCATAGGAAGCCATTGTTGAAGCTGACAGCAGAGTATTAATCTCCTAACTCCCGATTCTGTTCTTTTACTTCAAGGCAATTCTTCCACAGGTACCATTAATGAGTACAGCTAGAAGTTGTGTATGCATCCAGAGAAGGTCAGACCCTGTGTTATCAAACTAACGCCTGTGCAGACTGTGGATGCATTCCATCAGACTCCCTCAACATGCTTCACACATATAGCTCAATATGCTAACCAGAATTAATACCCATAATTAGCCAATTTTTATAAATATATCTGATTTATTTAGTTAAGTTTTTTGAAAACATTTTTAAAATGTTAATTATGGACATGAAATATTAATTTTAAAAAGACAAAGCAAGCATGTGGGTTAAAATGTTCCTTAATGCATTTTTCTTCTGCAGAATATGCATTTAAGTATTTATTTTTTTAAACATCATTGTTCCACACAACTCAGTTGGCTAGTATAGACAACCACAGTACTGCACATAATGAAAATGTGTTATAGGGAAGGAAACTTCCAAGGCCAAGAGTTTCAAATGAGACTACTGATTCTGGGTGTTCAATTTGAGATACATTAAAGAGGTTTGATTTTCAAAGAGTGATGAGCATCTGTCTTCTGAAAATAGGCTACCTTTACGTGTCTCAAACTCATTGAAAATCTTGGACAAAAGCAAATAGTCAACTTTGTTTACTAACTTAAGATTGGTCTGAGAGTCCTCATGCTTTTTACATCTGTGAACATGGCACAAACCTCCTTCTCGTGAACTGAAAAGAAAACCAAGACCAAGATTTTTTTCTTTTTTCCTGCTTTTTCTTGTTCCACTTCCTTCATTATGACATTGGAACTAAACAAATTCTCCTAAAATAGATATTCAAGATCACCAATAAAACCTCCAGCAACTAAATATTTAACTCTAATATTGTATGAACAAGTCCTTTTTTATTATTCAGAGATATGAAAGGGTTTGTTTCTATGGTATCTAAAGTTTATATATATTTTTAAGAAATCCATTAAAAACTCATCCAGAAATAATTTTTGTCCTTCAGACAATGTGATTAAATGGGCTGACAGAAATAAATTAATGCCACTGGTTTCAACATTCTTAAGTGAGAGGAGATCTTTATAAGAGCAACATTAAATAACTTAAAGTTACTAGCCAAGTTGCATTAACTGGGATCAATATTTCCATAAATACCAAATTAACAACACCTCATTTCTTGATAACTGGCTCAACGTGGATGCAAATTGCTAGCTAACCTGTCCTCTGTATAAATAAAACTTAAAACAAATAGTTGAGGTAGATCCTATTCATTACAACACATGCCTTCATCCTTTAGGAAACATCTATTTGCATTATCCTGACTGATAGTAAAGACAAATACCCAGAAGAATTAGTTTTTTAAGTTAGCAACAGGGTTGTTTTTTTTCCTTGCCAGTTTTGCTGCTAGTGTCGTAACAGTGGTTCCTCACAAAAAAAAAAAAAAAAAAAAAGGAAAAAAAGGAACAAAAAAGAAAAGAAAGATTTGAAGCACCAATGCTACTAAAATATGTTGAGATCATTCTGCAAAATGAATATTCAGCCTAGAAAATTACTTATGTGAAAAAATTCAACAAGAAATCAATTAAAAAAATCTTCTTGACTGGTACACCATGTACATATCCACAATATTTGTTGAAAATAGCTTTTTTGGATATTTTCACCCGATAATCCATCAGCTTAATGTAGTATAATCAGCAGGGAGTGTGTCCAGTGCCATCCTGAAAAATTTGGCTCTTTTTCAAAGTGAAACTTAGTGAGTCCTTGCTCTGGGATTTATATAAAGCAATAAAAACCAACAAAACACAGAGATGCAAATATATTTTAAAATATAATATTAGCATTGTCAACACCAAAGATTTTATTTACTGCACAGAAAAGAAAATATTCTGAATAGTGTAATTTGTTTCGGGGAATGCACAAAAAAGTTTCAACAGCTAACACACATTGTTTCTTTGCAAAATAGCCCATTGCATGATTCCCAAGCTGAAATTGTTTGTCCCTATTTGTACTTGTATTCTTGCAAACAAACCTGTACAATGCTAGGGAAGGTCATTAGCTACAATTGTGCCTGCTTTTTTTTTTTTTTTTTTTTGCATTACCTATCTTTGTCTTTATACAAACCAAAACAAAAACAATGATAGGCCTGTTAAATTAGACTAGAGGTGACCTGTCATTGATCTTCACATTTTAAGGAGAGATTCTGAAATGACTGTTACTAAGTCTCTCTCTGTATTATTTTCTCCATCTGTAAAATAGTAAAGACCTTTATTTATTTGTTTAGCACCAACACTGTGTTTGACATTTTACCAAGTACAAAAATAAAGACTGAATCTGCTCTGAAGAGGTTACAGTCTTACAGGCACACACACACAGAAAACGGGATGCAATGAAAGATCATGAGCTGGGGACAACTTATTGTGGGTTAAACTGAGAAAAAGACTCTTCTTACGAGCCCCATGGAATCAAGCACATTGGGTCTGGAAATTACTGCAACACAATAAAAATGGAGCCCCGCACTGCCATTTTCAGTCTTTTTGGAGCAGAAACACAGTCCGCAGTGTGGGTAGCCATAGTATGTGGAGGCTGTTAGCGAGCTTAAGAATCACAAGCAGGCAACTCTGATTCTTTTTGTGCATATGAGTAACCAATGCTTGTATAAATAATCAACAAATTAATGTTCTTTTCCCCTACTTTGTTCACTGTGATTAAAAGACCTGGAATAAAATTCATTAATTTTGATGCATCATAACCTCACAACCAGCATCTCCTAATATTAGTTTAAGCCAACATTATCTGTCAAAAATAACCCAGCGCCTGAGAAATATGCCATCTGAGCAGCTTAATAGGGATGTCTTTATGGGACTGACATAGGCTTACAAGCAGGGAAATTTCCCAGAACCATATATTATGAATGCTTCCTGATCTGAGCTGAAACAAAGCCCCAGATCTGAACATCCTGAATGTTGAGCTGGTTTAACAGCTAATTTGGGGTCCTTTGTGACACTGGAAATGAGAGGGAAGGAGGGAGCATTTAACAATATGTCGCCAGGCGTCAGACAGATATGAAAACCTCTACCCCACCATCACATCTGTCGCCTTCCAGGGCCAGGCATAAGCACTTGGGTCTTATCTTCCAGCTCACAGGACTCAACCCCCTATCCCTCTCTCTTCAAATCCCAGCCTGGCCATTCAGTACTCAATCAGCCCTTAGGCCTAACCACACCATCCTTTCTTTGTCCATAAAGATGTCAGACACACCCCATGAAAGAGAAACCAGTGCCTATTGAAACTCCTTCCTTCATACCTTCCTCGATGCTTCTGCACTTGGACACAATTTCATCTCCTATCTACAACCATCCCCAAAACAGCAAGAAAGGCACTGCAGACCTTGGCAACCCTCAGAGGCTGCTGCCCTACAACATATGAGAAAAAGCCTATGCTCATGCTTATGCTCAAATAGATTGGTTAGTCTCTAAGGTGCCACTAGTACTCCTTTTCTCTTTTCTCCTCAGTGATTTTAGAAAAGTTTCTCAGAAGGTTTAGTTTAGTGGTGGAGAAGAAGCATTTTTCTGTTGCAGGTGAGTTCTCTGCCTTGCCAAGGAGCACATGAGGTCCAGTCCCACTCTCATTAAAGACAATAACCAAGATCCTCAAAGGTATTTAGGCATCTAACTCAGTTTGCTTTCACTGGAATCTTGGAGCCTAAATACTTTTGAGGATCTGGGCAAAGGGGCCCTGTGTCATGGATTTCAGAGGGAGAGGGAGCAGGCCCAATGTGGTGTTTTAAGTGATGGTGGCCTAGAGCTTTCATCCATCTAAAGCTTTAATAGTATGAGTGATGCTTGAAAGAGGGAGCAGATTACATTCTTCAATATCTCGTGTTAAGCACTTGGATCTCACTTATGTCACAGTAACTCTACTGGCTTCAGTGGAGTAGCCCCCTGCTTCAAAAGTCAAGCCCATGCATTCTGTTAAAAGGAAGGATAGTTCCTGTTAATGTCATCATGAGTTTCTGGTTTATTCTGTGGTTTGTTATGCTAGGGGTCAGGCAAGCACACCAGCTCACTGCACCTGTGGGGGTGTGACAGTCCCCTTCCATTTGGGCTCAATGAGGGAGCAATTAACTGTCACTTTGTTTAATGATAGCTGAAACAATGGTAATCCACTGTTCAATTACTAGACTTCATGAAAACCTGGACAGTGACTGGGCTGTGCAGCCCAAGGGGTTTCCTAGGTGTCTGATAACCGATGCAAGGGCAGAGGATTGATTTGTTTACAGTTGTGTATCTTTGTGTGAAAGAGAATCAAAAGAAACACCTCAGTAGTAGACAAGGAAGGCAGCAAGGAAGCCTCAGAGGCAGCCAAAGAAGCACCTGTAGTGTGACTGAAAAAAGCTAAGAGGGCGAGAGCTTTTGGGTAGAGTGCTGGCTTGAAAAAAAACCTTGAAACTGTAAGGAAACAAACTGTCTTCTGCTATTTGATCCTACTGTGTTCAGGGAAACAAAACATTATGTACATTCTTTGTAAATAAACAGAAATGCTTCAATGAAATACTTACCTCCATCATCAATTTCTTGTCCTGACAGAAACAACCTGCAAGACCCCAAATTTTGGCTGACTGCTCAGGTTAAAAGAGATAATGGCTATTATTTTCCTTATTGTACTTTTCTTATCTTCAAGTACAAAAATCAATACATATTTTATTTAAATATATTTGAAGTACATATATTTATGAACAAAGATTGAATTAATAAATTCTGGATTAATTTTCTAAATGCTTTCTGGGCAAACATCTCTAATTTCTAGTGAAACTAGCCACTGAAGGTGCAATCTAAGGGCTTGGCTACACTTGCGAGTTACAGCGCAATAAAGCAGCCCCAGGCATCTTAGCTCACTCCCCGTCCACACTGGCAAGGTATGTAGAGCGCTGTGACTCTGCGGCTACAGCGCTGCTGGTACTCCACCTCGGCAAGTGGAATAACTTTTGCTGCACCCCCACTGGAGTGCCGCAGCGCCAGTGTGGACGAGGTGTTGCATTACTGTGCTCTGATTGACCTCTGGAAACGTCCCTTAAGTCAAGTGGCCACTCTTGTCATTGTTGTGAAATCGGCAGCAGGAATGCGGAAATGCTGTTGAAAGCTCCGTTTGGGAGAAGCTGGCTGCTTATCTGCTCCGAGAAAAAGCAAACATTTACTCTTTGTTTTGAGTGAGTGAGGGGGGGGAGGGTCTGAACTTACAAGACAGCATGCTGACACATTCTCAGCACCCCAAAAACCTACTCTCTCTCCCCCCACATACACACCACACACTCCCTGTCACACTCCCCCCCCCCCGCCATTTGAAAAGCATGTTGTAGTATCTTGCATGCTGGGATAGCTGCCCATAATGCACCGCTCCCAATGCCGCTGCAAGTGCCGCAAATGTGGCCACGCCAGTGCGCTGTCAGTGTGGACAGACTGCAGCGCTTTCCCTACTGTGCTCTACGAAGGCGGGTTTAACTCACAGCACTCTACATCTGCAAGTGTAGCCATGCCCTAAGTCTTTAAAGGTACTTTTTACTCCTGTTCAAAATGAAATAGAAATTGGCAAATTCCTAGACTAATCCATCTAAGGAAATATAGTGTTTGGAATAAGCCTTCCTTCATCCCTTTATTTCACTCTAAATATCAGCACAGAATGAACAACATCCGAAACAGCAAAGATACCTTACAAGCATAAAACAATACCAGTGACAAACTCTCCAAGAACTTCACAAGTGGTAAAGTCACGTATATGTTAGTGGGAAAACTTTGCTGCAAACTATGCATGGCAGACCTGACTTTGCTGTCAGCCACAGTGCAAATTGGGAGTAATTCCCATTAAAAGTAATGAAATTACAGTGGGGCAAAAAGGGTGTAATCAAAATCAGAACTGGGCCCATTGATTTCAGCTGTTCAAGCACCGTTTCCCAGAATCCCTCTGTAAATGAGCTTCTATCATGTTGAGCCAGTAGAGTTCAGCTCTCTTGAACTCTCTACAACATTCACTCTCATTTGAAAAAGAATCAGAACAGATTCAAGCTCAATAGTTATGTATCTTATTTAACCAAAGATCATGGCAAATCCAAGAGCTTATAATATTTTATATGAAAATGAGTTGTTTACTAAATAATTTATGAAGAATGGGTTTTACTTTCTTAATTTTTGCAGTGGCAAGCTTCAGCTGAAAATTCATCACTCAAAGTGTCTTTGCCTCTTAAACATAACTTCTTAACCCCCCACGGCTCGCTCTCCCCAACCCTCACTCACTTTCACTCGGCTGGAGCAGGGGATTGGAGTGTGGGAGGGGATGAGAGCTGTAGACTTCAGGGTGGGGCCGTAAATGAGGGGTTCAGGATGTGGGAGAGGCCTCCAGGCTGGGGCAGGGAGTTGGAGTATAGGAGGGGGTACGGGTTCTGCACTGGGGGTGTGGACTCTGCGGTGGGGCCGGGGATGAGGGTTTTGGTGTGCAGGAGGGTGCTCGAGATTTGGGGGGTCTGAGGATGGGGGCAGGGGGTTGAGGCTTGGGGCTGAGGCACGGGCTTACCTTGGGTGGCTCCTGGTCAGCAGCACAGCAGGGCTAAGGCAGGCTCCCTGCCACTCCTGTCCCCGCTTTGCGACCCGGAAGCAGCCAGCAGGTCCGACTCCTATGCGGCGGGTGGAGGGAGGAGACTGTGCGCTGCTCTCGCACGCAGGCTGCCACCCCCCCCAGTTCCCACTGGCTGCAGTTCCCGGCCAATGGGAGTGCGGAGCCGGTTCTCGGGGCGGGGACAGTGCACAGAGCCCCGTGGTCCCCCCACCTAGGAGCTGGACCTGCTGGCCACTTCCAGGGCGCAGCGCGGTTCCAGGACAGGTCGGGACTAGCCTGCCTTAGTCCTGCAGCACCACCGACCACACTTTTAACAGCTTGGTCGGCAGTGCTGACCGGAGCCACCAGGATCTCTTTTCAACCAGGCGTTCTGGTCGAAAACAGGACACCTGGCAACCCTACTCCTAACCCCTCAACGTCTTTCCCACCCCATTTTATTTTCCATGCACAATTTACTTTTCAAATATTCTATTCCTCACTGAAGTAACAAAGTATTTGTGAGTAAACAGTTCCTTCTGCATTTCTTGCATCACATTTTATGTTAGTCAAACCAGGGTTCTTACACCTCCTGAGATCAAAAGCTATACAGAAGATTGAGGAGGAAGAAAGAGAGAGAATCTGATGAAATTGCCTGCCATAGCTGGAAGGGGAGAAAGGGGCAACTCCACTTTCCTGAGGTATTCATGTTTCTATATTTCTTTTTTTAAATAGAAAAGTTGTATAATATAGAGTTGTCCTTTTAGCCAGGGCCTTATGTAAAAGACAATCTAAGGGAAGTTCAGCAAAACAGCTCCCCCTTCTGGCATCATTGTGCAATTATTACTTATTAAAATAATTTGATTTTGAGTTTAATGTGGGGATATTACAGCACCTTCTCTTCTGCCCCACACTAGATGACACGTCATTATTACCCAGAATCTAGATGAAGCAGATCTGCTAGGTAAAGCAGAACCTTGTCCAAGCCACTGTAGCATGCCATTTAATTGCATTACTATTTTTCTCCTAAGCAAACTGATTCTTGGATGTTGTAGATAATTTATCATTAGAAATAAAATAAAATCAACAAGACTTGTTCTTATCGAACATGAATGCTTCTTTACTCACTGTGCAATGTCAGATCATATTGCTTTATACAGTACTTGATTTCTCAAACCCTTTACCATATTATCTGAGTATTTTATGTTTGTAACCATCAGCAATATTAATAAATCAATGAGCTGCTTGTGTGTGTATCCCTGTATATTTTAGTTTGGGTCATTTACCTTAGTGTACAAAAGACATCTGGATAAAATGATCTATACTGCATTTTCTGAGGCTTGTTACAGGAGGTGTGTAGGAACCCATGGGCCTAAAACTGGGGAGTGTGACAGACACTGCCTCCTCATTACCACCCATAGGCCCAGGTAGGGTTGCCACCAAAAAATACTTGCCCTGAGGAACATGAGTGGCAGCCCTCCATGATTCCCTGATTGGCTGGCACTCTGCATGTAAACCAGGAAGCCATTTCTGGGAGTTGGCTGAGAAGTAAAAAGCTTCAGTGTGCTTTTGAGATGGACCTTGTCTTGTTTCTCCTCACTACAACTCACCTGGATCCCAGTCTCTTGGCTCTCTATCTTGCATGGCTCCTGACTGTGATCTTGATTTACTCTCTTTGGTTTAGGACCATTGCTAACCCGAGGGCAAGACCTTGGCTTGGTCTGACCCTGATTCTTGCCTCACACTCCCAATTTGACATCAGACTCTGACTTGTGATTTTTAACTGGCCTGGGCCCGGGCTCATCTTTGACCCCAATACTGAGCAGCTTGTTCTGTTCCCTCAGGCAACCCATGACCTGGCTTTGACAAAGAGCCTGTGGAAACCTTTCTTTCAATGTTGCTTGTCTTTCTAAATGATATTCTCTATTTGAACAGCACATTATTGGGTTCAACGCCTAAATAGCTGGGTGAGATTCAGTGGCCTGCACTATGCAGCAAACAGATGATCATAATGTTGATTTCTGGCCTAAAACCTATGGTTGGGGCTCTGTGCTGTACCACTTAGAGGTGTAGCTAAGAACTCAGTCCAAAGTGATGATGGGCTAACCTTCCACCCTCCTGATCCTGGGCTTCTATGGGTGTTGGAGAGATGAGGGGAGAACTGGGCCTGCTGTTGGCCACTGCTTAAATTACAGCAACCTGGGCTGCCCTACGGTCTGCTGCACTGTCCAGATTTTCCTCAGATCTACATACTGCAGTCTCATCCCTAACACACCCTTTCTACCCCAGACCTACCTTTAGTAAATCTCCCACATCAGAGCATGCAAGTGAGTCCTCTGAAGATAGCCTTACAGATATCTCTTTGCAGTGCCTGTGCCAAGGGAATATGGCTTTTAGGACCATTTACACCATTTTGGTCTTTCTACCTGGTGTAAAGGGGCTGTAGCAAGGGATATGGTCTCACCTCCTGAGTCTAACATCTCTTAGTGCATCCATGATTTTCCAGAAACTGAAAAGTTAAAATGTGGGCATGGGGGTAAGAGGAGGGGGAGTCACTATGCAGAAGGCTCCAACATTTAAGTAGAATCTATCAATCTATTACCAGCCTCAACCAGAAGTGTATGTTACTCTTACCTCTTATCATTTAAGTAGAATCTATCAAGTAGAATCTATCAATCTATTACCAGCCTCAACCAGAAGTGTATGTTACTCTTACCTCTTATCTCCAGAACAACACAATGCTTTGTACAGCATATCCTGCTTGCTTTAGGAAACAGATGAGCAAAACTGCTTCCCAGATCTGGTTCATAAAGCAACAGTGACATATGCTGTTTATTTAAATCCATTCCCAAGAGCACATATGTGGCCTGCTCATTTCTATTCAGGACTCCTGAAGTGTAGAGCATCAGAACCCAAATCTTAAACTATCACATTTTTATCCTCCTCCCTACTCTCTGAGGTCATAAATCAAGGGCAATAATTGTTGGTTTGCATTGTGCCACCATTATGAGGCAAGTCTGCCACTCTTCTCACATTCTACTCTAATGGTTGGGATTGGTTGGGGTGTGTGAACTAGGAGCCTCAGATTATACATGACAGGTGTTAGTTGCATGGCTTTTCATTGAGAGTCTTGGATTCTGGAGCTCACATTCCCCCTTGCACCTCATTCCAACATAGAGTTTGTTGATCTTAAGGCCTATAAATAAACCTATTTATTTAGGTCTGAGGTTCTTTTTTCTTGGAGTGCATGTTAAAGTCCTTTGAGTGGCATCAAGTTACCTGATCAATTATTAATGTTGTTTAATTAGCATGTGTCTTGTATCATTATGTATGTGCTGAATGATGTAGTCCATTAAAAAAACAACTTAAAATGAATCTCAGAATAACTAAATGAAGAGGTTGTTAAAGTTGTGATGCAAACCTAAACAAGAAATTGCACAGTTGAGAAGGAAACAAAGCACATTCTCTTCAGTAGCCCCTTAGAAACTTGATAGGCCACATGTTCCCAAGATAGCGAGAATATGGATTGACTGGTTCTATTTCTTCTATACTTAAGGGGAAATTATGTTATGTCAGATACGGCAATGGGGGCATAGGGTGATGTATTGATAGTGGCCACTTTAAAGTATTGTGATGTCTCAAATAAGGGGTTTGATGAGTATGTTGTACTCCTAACTCTTACTGATGCCTATTGAGGCAAGAGGGATAAAGCTGGGCATGAAAGGGAGTACATTCCCACTGACATTTTCCTCACTCTAAGCATTGGACTAGTGTGTTATACCCTCCCTTCACAGTGTATAGTTCATAGCGTTCAAAATTCAGTTTTCTTCCCTAAAGTGACTCTGAAATGTGGAGTTCCACATTTATTATGTCTCAGGGACTTTACATCGAATATGTTAATCAGCTTGCAAGTAAAAACATTGTTTTCTGCCCACCAGCCCTGGAAATGCTGTCTGGAAAATGAGAGTCAATGTGGGTTCTTTTTAGCTTGCACATCACCAGCAATAAAGACTCTACCATTACCACCAGAATTTAATTAATAATTCTGTTGGTGATGCACAAATAAATCCAGCTCCTGTGCTGACCCTGCAGAGAAAAAACAATGTAATAAAATTTATTTTAATGACTAAATTGAGCAGATATGACACTGAGTAACTACAGGGAGAACATCTATTGAATAATAAGGTGTAATCTTTGCAGAATAGAACCACACTTTAGGGGAGTTTTTGTTTGTGAATAGTCATTTTGGATGCCTTGCTGTAAAAGGGTTTTAAAAAGTATAATTAACTTCTCACGGTGCCACTAAACATAATGCAGATCCTTTTCATCCTTCCTTGCTCTCTCCCTTGAAGAGACAGACTGAGTGATCACTATTATGCATGTTCTTTCAAATATAAGTATGGTAAAATAAATAAGTAGTCTGTTACCATAACCTTCTCTTTCACAAGTGCATAATTAATAGTCTCCCAGAATGATTTAAGTCCACAATTCAAACCAATACCTTATCTCAGACTTCAACAAGGATCATAATTTGCCCAAGCTATTAATTTGCATTATTTCTTGTGTTCTATTTAATCTACTTTCTGATCAAAATATTGGCGCTTGTGTAGATATGCAGACAGAAATGCAAAGGAGACCGGTTCTAGTTGCAGTTAAATGAATTCTTGAGTTGTCCAGTAACAGTGCTTCCATTTGCTCACATTTGAGACCTGAAACAAAAATTAGCAATCTAAAAAATATATTATGGGGTCGTTTATGGATTAAAGAATATGTATGATTGGGTAATGCACAACATGTTGATTTATTATATATATAAAAAAACCCATGCCAAGATTTTGTACAATTCCAACTTCAGGCAAATAAGTTGAAATATCTATACTTCATCTTTATGGCTTCCTCCCTCAGGAGCCCAGGACTATCACAAACCTTACCACTTTCTGTTCCAAGCGCAAGGTGCGTTTCTTTGACCTTGCCTTCTCTGACATAAACAACATAACATGACAACATGTATATTTTTTTAAAAAGCCTACCAACACAAAATGGTCCACTACACATGCATCTCCCCGTGGGGAGTGGGGGAGAGAACAAACAGCACATGATAGATATTAGCCATAATGCATGACTGGAAGGTGATCAGATACTATGGAGATGAGCTCTAATGTCTTTTCATTCTACTCAATGAGTACATTAATTCCATCATTTCATTTTCTTTCACCTAATAAACTGGTATTCTTTAATTCCTTCTGATATGTCTTTGGCTTCTTTAAATCAGAGCTGCATCATACTGGCTAGCTACAAGTATTCTAGTAATCAGAGCCGTCCCCAGGGTAACGCGAATCAGGGTGACCGCTTCAGGCCCTGCGCTTTGGGGGCCCCCATGGGCTGGTGCGATTGGCTGGCGTGATCGGTCCGAGAAGAGACAAATCTGTCACTTCTGCACCAGGCCCTGCATTATCCTAGGGACAGCCCTGCTAGTAATTAAGTGATAATCCCTCTGGATACAGTAAAATGATTTATTAGTAGTAATATTAACCTCCAGGTTGCTGCTCAAATCTTGACCTCATTGGTAGTATCCAAAATTACCACAGCTGTACAGAGGTCTATGTGAAATGAATGTGTGTTATCTGTCTAGTTTCTATTTTATATGATTGTCCATTTAACACTGGGAACCCAAGATATGATGGCAAGATCAGCATAGAGGCCAAAGATGGAATGCTCTGAGGGACTGAACTACATATCCTCTCATAGTGATGGTCCCAACTAGGAGAGGGATGAAGCACATTGGAAGAAACAATGAAGTGGCTCGTGCCACTCAGCTCTACTGGGTCTGTGGATAAATAAGACTTAAATTTTCAGTCCTAATTAAAACCTCTGGAAAGCCGTATCTGGTCTATATGCTATAGCAGCAGCAGAAGCAGTGGCCAATATATCACTGGTGATGTGAGCAAAATGTCACAGATGAACAAAGGAATCAAAAGCTGATTATTGTAGCTCTTTGTATGTGTATTATGTAGTATTATGCAACTGCTGATAGACCTATGCATCAGAGAAACTGCTGTGCAGGAAGTCATATGTAAAGTGCCTTTTTTGAAGTGGATTTGCGTCTTTTTGGAATAAACAGGTGATTTGGTTTGTGATTACATTTATAGCACTGTGGGCCAGTCCTCAATGGAATAGGAATGATGCGTGCATAATAGTTAAGAGACAGACTGCTAGTTGTAGTGCAGCCTACTGACCTCACTCTGAGATGAGGATGCTATACATAGACACTGATAAGATACGCTTCTGTACTGAGAGCCAGTCAGTTCTACAAGTAAGGAATTTCTACTGCATGATTACTGATGAAACTTAGCAAGTACACATACCGATGTATGAGATTTCAGCAATGTAATGAGATTAGGGGAATAGGAAAATCATATTAGGAACTTGCAACCAGGAGTGTAGGTAAAGAATATATTAAAATTATCATAGAATATTAGGGTAGGAAGGGACCTCAGGAGGTCATCTAGTCCAACCCCCTGCTCAAAGCAGGACCAATCCCAAATTTTTACCCTGGATCCCTAAATGGCCCCTCAAGGATTGAGCTCACAACCCTGGATTTAGCAGGCCAATTCTCAAACCACTGAGCTATCCCTCTCCTCTTTTAGAGAAAAGAGTCTTGTATTTGGTATGTATATGATGACATGCTGATTGTTTAGGAGAGGGAGGGAAGTTCGTCATAATAAAAAGAAAAGGAGTACTTGTGGCACCTTAGAGACTAACCAATTTATTTGAGCATGAGCTTTTGTGAGCTACAGCTCACTTCATCGGATACATACCGTGGAAACTGCAGCAGACATTATATACACACAGAGATCATGAAACAATACCTCCTCCCACCCCACTGTCCTGCTGGTAATAGCTTATCTAAAGTGATCATCAAGTTGGGCTATTTCCAGCACAAATCCAGGTTTTCTCACCCTCCACCCCCCCACACACACAAACTCAATCTCCTGCTGGTAATAGCCCATCCAAAGTGACAACTCTCTTCACAATGTGCATGATAATCAAGGTGGGCCATTTCCTGCACAAATGGTCACTTTGGATGAGCTATTACCAGCAGGATAGTGAGTTTGTGTGTGTGGTTTTTGGAGGCGGGTGAGGGGGTGAGAGAACCTGGATTTGTGCAGGAAATGGCCCACCTTCATTATCATGCACATTGTGAAGAGAGTTATCACTTTGGATGGGCTATTACCAGCAGGAGATTGAGTTTGTGTGTGGAGGGGTGGAGGGTGAGAAAACCTGGATTTGTGCTGGAAATAGCCCAACTTGATGATCACTTTAGATAAGCTATTACCAGCAGGACAGTGGGGTGGGAGGAGGTATTGTTTCATGATCTCTGTGTGTATATAATGTCTGCTGCAGTTTCCACGGTATGCATCTGTCATAAATATAAAGGGAAGGGTAAACCCCTTTGAAATCCCTCCTGGCCAGGGGAAAGCTCCTCTCACCTGTAAAGGGTTAAGAAGCTAAAGGTAACCTCGCTGGCACCTGACCAAAATGACCAATGAGGAGACAAGATACTTTCAAAAGCTGGGAGGAGGGAGAGAAACAAAGGGTTTGTGTGTCTGTCTGTAGTCGTCTTGGCCGGGGACAGAACAGGAATGGAGTCTTAGAACTTTTAGTAAGTAATCTAGCTAGGTATGTGTTAGATTATGATTTCTTTAAATGGCTGAGAAAAGAATTGTGCTGAATAGAATAACTATTTCTGTCTGTGTATCTTTTTTGTAACTTAAGGTTTTGCCTAGAGGGGTTCTCTATGTTTTTGAATCTAATTACCCTGTAAGATATATACCATCCTGATTTTACAGGGGGGATTTCTTTATTTCTATTTACTTCTATTTTTTATTAAAAGTCTTCTTGTAAAACACTGAATGCTTTTTCATTGTTCTCAGATCCAAGGGTTTGGGTTTGTGGTCACCTATGCAAATTGGTGAGGCTTTTTATCCAACATTTCCCAGGAAAGGGGGGGTGCAAGTGTTGGGAGGATTGTTCATTGTTCTTAAGATCCAAGGGTCTGGGTCTGTAGTCACCTAGGCAAATTGGTGAGGCTTTTTACCAAACCTTGTCCAGGAAGTGGGGTGCAAGGTTTTGGGAAGTATTTTGGGGGGAAGGACGCGTCCAAACAGCTCTTCCCCAGTAACCAGTATTAGTTTGGTGGTGGTAGCGGCCTGTCCAAGGGGTAATATTTTGTACCTTGGGGAAGTTTTGACCTAAGCTGGTAAAGATAAGCTTAGGAGGTTTTTCATGCAGGTCCCCACATCTGTACCCTAGAGTTCAGAGTGGGGGAGGAACCTTGACATGGTGGCACAGTGGTGGGATTAACCTGAAATCATTTTGAGATCCAGTTGAGATTTTTTGAACTAGAAATACAGATTTTAAAAAGGATTTTTTAGGAAGTCCAGAAGGCAGCTTTGAAACTGAAAGCAGCTTGGTTTCTCTCTGCTTTGTGGCCAAGCAGAGACAAAAGGGGATTATCTTGTGAATTGCAGATTTTCTTTGCCTGGAGGCAGGGTACTTAACTCCTGCAGGGAAATTCACAGTCTTCCAACCCAGAGGGTTTTTTTTTTTTTTTCTTTTCTTCCTAAAAGTAAATAGGGGGTGTGTGCTCTACCCATTTGCCTGGAGACAAAAGTGGCAGGGGTTTTTTTTTGGGATTTTGATTTTTTTTTTTTTTTTTTGTTTTACAAGGAGCACAGGTTTGAAAAGAAATTTTTTTCTTCTTTGGGCTGGGTAAGCAGGTTTCCAAGTAGTTGGAGGTTTTTTGCTTTAATTTGGGCCCAGAGCAGAGACAAGGGAATTGTCTTTTTCTGTAGGCTGACAATCACTATCAGAGAATAGGTATTCTATTCCAGCACAGCAAAATTTTACAGCCAAGTTTTGTTTGTTTATTTCTAAACCTCGGGTGTAAAGTTAGTTAAAAACAGAGAGGTTAGAATGGCCAAATCCTCAGCTCGACTACAGCTGGAATTAACCAAATTTCAGGCTGAGGAAAAACAAAGGGAACATGAAAGACAGATAGAACTCATGCAGCTGAAGAAGGAACAAGAAAGGGAGGCAGAACAACACCAAGAGGCTGCCCACAAGAGGGAAATGGAGGCAAGGAAGCATGTGGAGGAGGAGAGGGAAAAAGAGAGGAAGCATGTGGAGGAGGAGAAGGAAAAAGAGAGGAAGCATGTGGAGGAGATGGAGAGGATAAAGGCCCAGCAGAATATACCAACAAACCCTAGCAATCCTTCTCCAGGTACCACTTCCCATCCCAGAAAGTTCCCCACCTACAAGGCAGGTGATGATACTGAGGCCTTCTTAGAAAACTTCGAAAGGGCCTGCCTTGGGTACAACATCTCTACTGACCAATACATGGTAGAGCTGAGGCCGCAGCTCAGTGGACCCTTAGCTGAGGTGGCAGCTGAAATGCTTAAAGAACACATGAACAAGTATGAACTGTTTAAATCCAAGGCGAGAGTCAGAATGGGGATAACACCCGAGCAGTCTCGTCGGAGGTTCAGAGCCCTAAGGTGGAAACCAGACATGTCATTTACCCGACATGCCTACCACATTGTAAAACATTGGGATGCCTGGATATCAGGAGCAAGTGTTGAATCTCCAGTAAATTTGCCCTTCCTAATGCAAATGGAACAATTCTTAGAGGGTGTTCCTGAGGAAATAGAAAGATACATCCTAGATGGGAAACCCAAAACTGTAATTGAGGCAGGAGAGATTGGAGCCAGATGGGTGGAGGTGGCAGAGAAGAAGAAAACTGGTCGCAGTTGGAGCGGAGACCAGAAGGGACCACCCCAGACCACACCCTATTACCGGGGGCCGCCCAAAGCCCCACCTACCTCCCAAAGAACCCTCCAGACCCCTTATCGTCCCACCACCCCGTTCTCCAGCAACCCTCCTCGCCCCAGTGACCCGTCAGCTGGACGATGTTTTAAGTGTAACGAGCTGGGGCATGTAAAGGCCAACTGCCCCAAGAACCCCAACAGATTACAGTTCATTGCACTGGAATCACACCAGAGGTCCACAGGCCCAGATACCTCCCAGATACCCTTGGAACGGAGGGAAACTGTGAGTGTGGGTGGGAAGAAGGTCACCGCGTGGAGGGACACCGGAGCACAAGTGTCAGCTATCCATGCTTCCTTAGTGGACCCCAATTTAATCAACCCAGAGATCCAAGTGACGATTCAACCCTTCAAGTCCAACTCTTTCAATTTGCCTACAGCCAAGTTGCCTGTCCAGTACAAGGGCTGGTCAGGAATGTGGACTTTTGCAGTCTATGATGATTATCCCATCCCCATGCTGTTGGGGGAAGACTTGGCCAATCATGTGAAGCAGGCCAAGAGGGTGGGAATGGTCACCCGCAACCAGGCTAAACAAGCCGTGAGGCCTAGCTCTGTTCCGGAAACTTCTATCAGGACCCAGTCAGAGGTGATGGACCTGGACCCCAGGCCAATGTCTGCAACAGCAGTAGTGGATCCAGTCCCAGAGACCCAGACGGAACCAGTCCCAGAACCGGAACCAGCCGAACAACCAACACCAGACCCCGTGTCAGCACTGAATCCAGTACTTGCAACCTCAACACCAGAGGGCCCCACCGAACCTGAACTGGCAGCAGCCGATAACCCTACACAAGAGGCTCAGCCGGAGCCTGAATCCCAACATAGTGCACCAGCGGAGAGCGGTTCACAGTCAACAGAAACAGCTCCATCCCCTATATCGCTTCCAGAGGGACCAAGCCTAGGTCCACAATCCCATGAGGAACTGATGTCTCCAGCATCAAGGGAACAGTTCCAGACCGAACAGGAAGCAGATGAAAGCCTCCAGAGAGCTTGGACGGCGGCACGGAGCAACCCACCGCCTCTCAGCTCTTCTAATCGATCCAGGTTTGTTGTAGAAAGAGGACTTTTATACAAGGAAACTCTTTCTGGGGGACACCAGGAAGACTGGCATCCTCAGAGACAGTTGGTAGTTCCAACTAAATACCGGGCCAAGCTCTTGAGCTTAGCCCATGATCACCCTAGTGGCCATGCTGGGGTGAACAGGACCAAAGACCGTTTGGGGGGGTCATTCCACTGGGAGGGAATGGGCAAGGATGTTTCTACCTATGTCCAGTCTTGTGAGGTGTGCCAAAGAGTGGGAAAACCCCAAGACCAGGTCAAAGCTCCTCTCCAGCCACTCCCCATCATTAAAGTTCCATTTCAGCGAGTAGCTGTGGATATTCTGGGTCCTTTTCCGAAAAAGACACCCAGAGGAAAGCAGTACATACTGACTTTCATGGATTTTGCCACCCGATGGCCGGAAGCAGTAGCTCTAAGCAACACCAGGGCTAAAAGTGTGTGCCAGGCACTAGCAGACATTTTTGCCAGGGTAGGTTGGCCCTCCGACATCCTCACAGATGCAGGGACTAGTTTCCTGGCAGGAACTATGAAAAACCTTTGGGAAGCTCATGGGGTAAATCACTTGGTTGCCACTCCTTACCATCACCAAACAAATGGCATGGTGGAGAAGTTTAATGGAACTTTGGGGGCCATGATACGTAAATTCGTAAATGAGCACTCCAATGATTGGGACCTAGTATTGCAGCAGTTGCTCTTTGCCTACAGAGCTGTACCACATCCCAGTTTAGGGTTTTCCCCATTTGAACTTGTATATGGCCGTGAGGTTAAGGGGCCATTGCAGTTGGTGAAGCAGCAATGGGAGGGATTTACACCTTCTCCAGGAACTAACATTCTGGACTTTGTAACCAACCTACAAAACACCCTCTGAACCTCTTTAGCCCTTGCTAGAGAAAACTTACAGGATGCTCAAAAAGAGCAAAAAGCCTGGTATGATAAACATGCCAGAGAGCGTTCCTTCAAAGTAGGAGACCAGGTCATGGTCTTAAAGGCACTCCAGGCCCATAAAATGGAAGCATCATGGGAAGGGCCATTCACGGTCCAGGAGCGCCTGGGAGCTGTTAATTATCTCATAGCATTCCCCACCTCCAACCGAAAGCCTAAGGTGTACCATATTAATTCTCTAAAGCCCTTTTATTCCAGAGAATTAAAGGTTTGTCAGTTTACAGCCCAGGGAGGAGACGACGCTGAGTGGCCTGAAGGTGTTTACTACGAAGGGAAATGTGCTGGTGGTGTGGAAGAGGTGAACCTCTCCATGACCCTTGGGCGTATGCAGCGACAGCAGATCCAGGAGCTGTGCACTAGCTACGCGCCAACGTTCTCAGCCACCCCAGGACTGACTGAACGGGCATACCACTCCATTGACACAGGTAATGCTCACCCAATTAGGGTCCAACCTTACCGGGTGTCTCCTCAAGCTAAAACTGCTATAGAACGGGAGATCCAGGATATGTTACAGATGGGTGTAATCCGCCCCTCTGAAAGTGCATGGGCATCTCCAGTGTTTCTAGTTCCCAAACCAGATGGGGAAATACGTTTTTGCGTGGACTACCGTAAGCTAAATGCTGTAACTCGCCCAGACAACTATCCCATGCCACGCACAGATGAACTATTAGAGAAACTGGGAAGGGCCCAGTTCATCTCTACCTTGGACTTAACCAAGGGGTACTGGCAGGTACCGCTAGATGAATCTGCCAAGGAAAGGTCAGCCTTCATCACACATCTCGGGCTGTATGAATTTAATGTACTCCCTTTCGGGCTGCGAAATGCACCCGCCACTTTCCAAAGACTTGTAGATGGTCTCCTAGCGGGATTAGGAGAATATGCAGTCGCCTACCTTGACGATGTGGCCATATTTTCGGATTCCTGGGCAGACCACCTGGAACATCTACAAAAAGTCCTTGAGCGCATAAGGGAGGCAGGACTAACTGTTAAGGCTAAGAAGTGTCAAATAGGCCTAAACAGAGTGACTTACCTTGGACACCAGGTGGGTCAAGGAACTATCAGCCCCCTACAGGCCAAAGTGGATGCTATCCAAAAGTGGCCTGTCCCAAAGTCAAAGAAACAGGTTCAATCCTTCTTAGGCTTGGCCGGTTATTACAGACGATTTGTACCGCACTACAGCCAAATCGCTGCCCCACTGACAGACCTAACCAAAAAGAAACAGCCAAATGCTGTTCAGTGGACCGGAAAGTGTCAGAAGGCCTTTAACAAGCTTAAAGCGACACTCATGTCTGACCCTGTACTAAGGGCCCCAGACTTTGACAAACCGTTCCTAGTAACCACAGATGCATCCGAGCGTGGTGTGGGAGCAGTTTTAATGCAGAAAGGACCTGATCAAGAATTCCACCCTGTAGTGTTTCTCAGCAAAAAACTGTCTGAGAGGGAAAGCAACTGGTCAGTCACTGAAAAAGAATGTTATGCCATTGTCTACGCTCTGGAAAAGCTACGCCCATATGTTTGGGGACGGCGTTTCCACCTGCAAACCGACCATGCTGCACTAAAGTGGCTTCACACCGTCAAAGAAACTAACAGAAAACTTCTTCGGTGGAGTTTAGCTCTCCAAGATTTTGATTTCGACATCCAACACATCTCAGGAGCTTCTAACAAAGTGGCTGATGCACTCTCCCGTGAAAGTTTCCCAGAATCAACTGGTTAAAATCGTCCTTGAGATGTGGAAAATATTGTTAGTCTTTATGTACTTGGTAGTATATTTAGAGATGCATGTGTCTTATTAACTCTGTTTTCCTAGAGCTCCAGGAAGAAATCCCAGCCAGTGTTTCACCCTAGCTGAGATTTGGGGGGCGTGTCATAAATATAAAGGGAAGGGTAAACCCCTTTGAAATCCCTCCTGGCCAGGGGAAAGCTCCTCTCACCTGTAAAGGGTTAAGAAGCTAAAGGTAACCTCGCTGGCACCTGACCAAAATGACCAATGAGGAGACAAGATACTTTCAAAAGCTGGGAGGAGGGAGAGAAACAAAGGGTTTGTGTGTCTGTCTGTAGTCGTCTTGGCCGGGGACAGAACAGGAATGGAGTCTTAGAACTTTTAGTAAGTAATCTAGCTAGGTATGTGTTAGATTATGATTTCTTTAAATGGCTGAGAAAAGAATTGTGCTGAATAGAATAACTATTTCTGTCTGTGTATCTTTTTTGTAACTTAAGGTTTTGCCTAGAGGGGTTCTCTATGTTTTTGAATCTAATTACCCTGTAAGATATATACCATCCTGATTTTACAGGGGGGATTTCTTTATTTCTATTTACTTCTATTTTTTATTAAAAGTCTTCTTGTAAAACACTGAATGCTTTTTCATTGTTCTCAGATCCAAGGGTTTGGGTTTGTGGTCACCTATGCAAATTGGTGAGGCTTTTTATCCAACATTTCCCAGGAAAGGGGGGGTGCAAGTGTTGGGAGGATTGTTCATTGTTCTTAAGATCCAAGGGTCTGGGTCTGTAGTCACCTAGGCAAATTGGTGAGGCTTTTTACCAAACCTTGTCCAGGAAGTGGGGTGCAAGGTTTTGGGAAGTATTTTGGGGGGAAGGACGCGTCCAAACAGCTCTTCCCCAGTAACCAGTATTAGTTTGGTGGTGGTAGCGGCCTGTCCAAGGGGTAATATTTTGTACCTTGGGGAAGTTTTGACCTAAGCTGGTAAAGATAAGCTTAGGAGGTTTTTCATGCAGGTCCCCACATCTGTACCCTAGAGTTCAGAGTGGGGGAGGAACCTTGACAGCATCTGATGAAGTGAGCTGTAGCTCACGAAAGCTCATGCTCAAATAAATTGGTTAGTCTCTAAGGTGCCACAAGTACTCCTTTTCTTTTTGTGAATACAGACTAACACGGCTGTTACTCTGAAACCCATCATAATAAAGGCTTCATGGCAAAAGGGAGGACTTGGGATTTTATACTTTTAGCTTCTGGTTTTTATTTGTATATGTTAAAGCATTGACACTGAAAACGGTCCTGACAGGAAATCTGGGCACCTTTAACATTAATTCCCTCAGAAAATATGTTTCAGACATCGAATCCTGAATGTCTTACTTAGAAAATTAGCTACAAAAAGTACCCATTGAAACAAGAGAGATGGATTGGAAACAGCTGAAGACATTTATCTTCATATACTAGACAATACAGAGGCCTTAAAAGGTTAAAATATGATAATTTTTCTTCAGACGTGTTTTCAGGCCTTTTCAGGTTAGAACCCTCACTCCTATTTGATAGACTAAGTGCATTGAGACAATAAAAAAAGGCGGGAAAATGATAAGCAGAAAGCTGGGATATTTAAATTGCTGAAATTCAGTGATAAGCTCTTAATACTGAATGTGGCTAGGAAACTGGGAGGAATAAGATAAAATGGGCTCCATTTTCCCAGCCTTTTCAGCGGGACTTCATCCAAAGAGACTGAACTTTGTAATTACACTTGAGAAAGTGGATATTTCTGTACTGAGAGATGTGTAATGGGACAAATATCAATCCGAGGATATCGGAGTCTGCTTCTTAGCCAGAGGATATGTGTAGCAAGATGCAGTCTTTGTGCCAACCCCCCATGATATGGGATAATACTGCAGATACCTGACCTCTGTTTTCTCTCGTAGGTCTTTAGTGATCCACACAGCTTTCATCACTGTTCAGTTGCTTGAGGGATTTAACTCTTCAGACAGTCGTGTAGGAGTCCACCCCGCTGGGGTGTTAGAATCCAAACAAACACAAAATGAAAAGACTCTCCCTTGATACTGGGCTCTACTTTGGTTCTCCCACCCTTGTACAGAGTGCTGACTCTAAGGCCATTTGTCAGGAATCATGCCCTGCAGCCGAGGTAATCTCCAGGCAGCCTCACCAGTACTGCTGGCCTGCCTGACTTGCCATGCCGCCTGACAGGCTGGAGGGGCCAGCAGTAGCAGCTGCTTGCTGGCTTCTCAATCCTCATACCCACCTCTGTGCCTGCTCCTGCATTACCTTGTTCCTGCTGCTCCTGACTTGCCCCCAGCCTTGCCTCTGGCCTGCCCCTGCCTTGGACCCCTCCTTGCCTGCTACCCTGCTTGCTACAGTCCCTCTCCTCCAATTTGACCCTTGGCTCCAGCTTCTGACTACAGGCTCCAGCTCTGACCCTAGTCCTTGGGTCCTGACGCCCGCTCCAACCACTATGATAGAGCACCCTTGTCCTGGTCAGCTGACACAACTCGCCCTGAAGTTCTTCCCCAGTTCTCCCAGTCACCTGGGCTCTGAATTCTTCATTTTTTTAAGAGCAAGAGCTTCTCCTCACGTTATTACCTAATTTAGTCACCATTCGTATCTCCTCCACCTGGGAGCAGGGGGCACAATGTCTGTTATAGATGCAGTTGGGTCTGGACTTCTCTTAAGAGACCAGTTCAGTCTTTGACAGTATGAGAGTGGTTGCATTTTGATGGGCCTGGTGACATTGCATTGATTCTTTTAATACCATGTTAGGCCAGGGGATGGGCAGTTGGTGCGATATATGACTACTTACACTTTAATGTTGAGCATACTGTGCAGGGAATTCTGTCTGGCAAGCGTTAGATGGAGGGGTCACTTTATGTCTGCCAAAGCTTGTTAGGAGGGAGGAACCAGATCTGTGTGCTTGGTTGACACACAAAAATGGATGGGACTTAGAAGGATAAGATCTTTCTTTCTGGAAGTCATATTTAATCACAGTATGCATTGTGTGTGTGATTTCATTTAAGAAGGAATCCAGTATGTATAGTGTCCCTAAAGGGCAAAAAAAACCCGATTACCTGATATTGGCGGGGGGGGGGGAAGAGGGGCGCAGTATTTTCACAGCTGTTGTTGCTGACTTCCAGAAGTCATAGAATCATAGACTTTAAGGTCATAGACTTTATGATCATCTAGTCTGATTTCCTGCACAACGCAGGCCAAAGAATCTCACCCATCCACTCCTGTAACAAACCTCTAACCTATGTCTGAGCTATTGAAGTCCTCAAATAATGGTTTAAAGACTTCAAGGTGCAGAGAATCCTCCAGCAAGTGACCCGTGCCCCACGCTGCAGAGGAAGGCGAAAACCGTCCAGGGCCTCTGCCAATCTACCCTGAAGGAAAATTCCTTTCTGACCCCAAATATGCGGATCAGCTAAACCCTGAGCATGTGAGCAAGACTCACCAGCCAGACACCCAGGAAACAATTCTCTGTAGTAACTCAGATCCCACACCATCTAACATCCCATCACAGGCCATTGGGCATATCTACCGCTAATAGTCGAAGATCAATTAATTGCCAAAATTAGGCTATTCCATCATATCATCCCTTCCATAAACTTATCAAGCTTAGTCTTGAAGCCAGATATGTCTTTTGTCCCCACTGCTTCCCTTGGAAGCCTGTTCCAGTACTTCACTCCTCTGATGATTAGAAACCTTCATCTAATTTCAAGTCTAAACTTCCTTGATGGCCAGTTTATATCCATTTTTCTTGTGTCCACATTGGTACTGAGCTTAAATAATTCTTCTCCCTCCATGGTATTTATCCCTCCGATATATTTATAGAGAGCAATAATATCTCCTCTCAGCCTTCTTTTGGTTAGGCTAACAAGCCAAGCTCTTTGAGTCTCCTTTCATAAGACAGGTTTTCCATTCCTCGGATCATCCTAGTAGCCCTTCTCTGTACCTGTTCCAGTTTGAATTCATCCTTCTTAAACATGGGAGACCAGAACTGCACACAATATTCCAGATGAGGTGTCACGAGTGCCTGTGTAACGGTACTAACACCTCCTTATCTCTATGGGAAATACCTCTTCTGATGCATCCTACGACCACATTAGCTTTTTTCATGGCCATATCATATTGGTGGCTCATAGTCATCCTATGATCAACCAATACTCCAAGGTCCTTCTCCTCTTTTACTTCCAAGTGATGTGCCCCCAGTTTATAACAAAAATTCTTGTTATTAATCCCTAAATGCATGACCTTACACTTTTCACTATTAAATTTCATCCTATTACTATTACTCCAATTTACAAGGGCATCCAGATCTTCCTGTATGATATCCTGGTCCTTCTCTGTATTGGCAATACCTCCAGCTTTGTGTCATCCGCAAACTTTATTTGCACATTCCCGCTTTTTGTGCCAAGGTCAGTAATAAAAAGATTAAATAAGATTGGTCCCAAAACCGATCCCTGAGAAAATCCGCTATTAAGCTCCTTCCAGCCTGACAGTTCACCTTTCAGTGTGACCCGTGGTAGTCTCCCCTTTAACCAATTCCTTATCCACCTTTCAATGTTCATATTGATCCCCATCTTTTCCAATTTAGCTAATAATTCCCCATGTGGAACCTTAACAAATGCCTTACTGAAATTAAGGTAAATTAGATCCATTGCATTTCCTTTGTCTAAAAAATCTTTTACCTTCTCAAAGAAGGAGATCAGGTTGGTTTGACACGATCTACGTTTTGTAAAACCATGTTGTATTTTGTCCCAATTACCGTTGACCTTAATGTCCTTAACTACTTTCTCCTTCAAAAATTTTTTCAAGACCTTGCATACTACAGATGTCAAACTAACAGGCCTGTAGTTACCTGGATCACCTTTTTTCCCTTTCTTAAAAATAGGAACTATGTTAGCAATTCTCCAGGCATACGGTACAACCCCTGAGTTTACAGATTCATTAAAAATTTTTGCTAATGGGCTTGCAATTTCATGTGCCAATTCCTTTAATATTCTTGGATGAAGATTATCTGGGCCCCCTGATTTAGTCCCATTAAGCTGTTCAAGTTTGGCTTCTACCTCAGATGTGGTAATATCTACCTCCATATCCTCCTTCCCATTTGTCATCCTACCATTATCCCTAAGCTCCTCATTAAAGACCGAGGCAAAGTATTTGTTTAGATATTGGGCCATGCCTAGATTATCCTTAACCACCACTCCATCCTCAGTGTTTAGCGGTCCCACTTCTTCTTTCTTTGTTTTCTTCTTATTTATATAGCTATAGAACCTTTTAATATTGGTTTTAATTCCCTTTGCAAGGTCCAACTCTACTTGACTTTTGGCCTTTTTCACTTTATCCTTACATGTTCTGACCTCAATAAGGTAGCTTTCCTTGCTGATCCCTCGCATCTTCCACTCCTTGTAGGCTTTCTGCTTTTTCTCTAAGATGCTTGCTCATCCAGCTTGGTCTACAACTCCTGCCTATGATTTTTTCCCCTTTCTTGGGATGCAGGCTTCTGATAGTTTCTGCAACTTTGACTTGAAGTAATTCTAGGTCTCCTCCGCCTTTAGATCCGCAAGTTCTTCAGTTCAATCCACTTCCCTAACTAATTTTCTTAATTTTTTAAAGTTAGCTCTTTTGAAATCAAAAACCCTAGGCACAGATCTGTTTTTGTTTATCCTTCCATTTAGTTTGAACTGAATTAGCTCATGATCGCTCAAACCAAGGTTGTCCTCTACAACCATTTCTTCTATGAGGTCTTCACTACTTACCAAAACCAAATCTAAACTGGCATCCCCTCTTGTTGTTTAAGCAACTATTTGGTGAAGGAATCCATCAGCTATCGCATCCAGGAAAAGCTGAGCCCTATTATTATTACTAGCACTTGTCCTCCAATCTATATCTGGGAAGTTAAAGTCTCCCATGATCACACAATTCGCATTAGTATGTACTTCATTAAAAACATTGAAGAGATCTCTATCCATATCCAGATCAGATCTCGGTGGTCAATAGCACACCCCAAGCACTATCCCAGGGGAGGGTCTAGTAGCTTTCTTCCCCAATACAATTTTTGCCCAGACAGACTCTGTCTTATCCATTCCATCACTTATTATTTCTTTACAGTCTACCTCATCATTGATATACAATGCTACTCCACCACCTTTGCCTTTATTTCTGTCTTTCCTAAACAGCACATACCCTTCAATACCTGTAGTCCAGTCATGACTAGTATTCCACCAGGCTACTAGCTCATTTTACTTTTGCCATCACCAATTCAGTTGTTCCTGCTTCAATCCATTGCTCATCATATGAGGACTAAGTGGCAGGAAAAGGGAACAAAGTATCACAAAAGTATATGAAAAAGTATTGAGATGAAATTAAGAAAGATAAAACTTTTGATTAATATCAGAAAAGCTTCTGAGGAGTGAGATGTATTATTTAGTGAAATAGTCCGTAAAGTAATCACTTGGAAGTCTAAAAGTAGATTGGACCAAAAACTGGTAAAATGTACAGTGAAAATGGATTCAGCACTGTCAGGGAGCTGGATTATACAAACTAATGGAGATGCAATAAAGTCTATAATTCTTTATCCTATGGTCCTCAACATGTACCATAATAACAATCAGCAGGTTCAATATAAACAGGAAAATGGGAATCATTGGCCAAAAGTGAACAGTTAGAATCCCTTAAGCTGATTATATGTTGTATGATATCTACAGTACAAGGGTCTACAAGGAAAAAAAACATTGAGTATCTCAAACCAAGATTAACTAAAATCATAACAAAACCCGCAGTAATCTCCCTCTTTAGAGGAAATATAAATAAAAATATTCAGTAACAGTTTAGCCAAAAAAAGTAAATATTTGACATGTAAAGAATTTGAATCTCATAGGTCACTGTTTATATAGACTTAGCTCTTCCAGTTATCAAGTACAAAAAGCTACTACATTAGTCACAAATTGACAATTAACTTAAACAAATATTCTTACTATTTGATTTAATTTAAATACTTTCATTTAGCTTTAGGAGGAAATGAACGGAGATTTACATGTCCCAATATGCCAAGAGATATTAACGGCAGCACATGTCGTCATACCTGAACCAGTGCTGATCTAGCTAGCTCAGACCATAGCACGGGAGTTGCGACAGCAGAGGCTGTATAAGCCCATGGGCCCCTTGGTGTATCCTCAGGCAGCTCACCTCTGCTGTTGCACCTTCTCTTCTATTGTTATTTGAGCTAGATGGATCAAAACTCGCTTAAGAACATCTACACATGTTGCAGTCACATCTCTGGATGCAGTGTAGGCATATCTTCACTCTCAATCAGACCAGCTTCGGACATCGTGTAGTTTACACACCGTCTTCCGCTCTTTTTGCCAAGCATATAATTTATCATGCTTTTGGAATTTATATATGCTTTAAGATCACCTATCAATTTGTCATTTTCCAGATACCCAGACCTAAGAGGAGAAACTCTAAATACATTAAGCAGGACAGATGTGTGGGTGTTCCAATGAGTGACACAAATTCCCATTTATCTGCTGCTAGTGTGGTAACCTGAACACACCTTTCTGGGCAAGCAAGCTTCATATTAAGTGGAAGATCAGCAATGAGAATATTCATAGCGTAACCCACCAACCACATCCATCAGTTGTGGTTTGATTTTGGTGGCTTTCTTGGTACAGACATATTATTAGGATCTAAGAGCAATGAATGAGGGGGGATTTGATAGCTGCTTTCAACTACCTGAAAGGGGGTTCCAAAGAGGATGGATCTAGACTGTTCTTAGTGGTAGCTGATGACAGAACAAGGAGTAATGGTCTCAAGTTGCAGTGGGGGAGGTTTAGGTTGGATATTAGGAAAAACCTTTTTCACTAGGAAGGTGGTGAAACACTGGAATGCGTTACCTAGGGAGGTGGTGGAATCTCCTTCCTTAGATATTTTTAAGTTCAGGCTTGACAAAGCCCTGGCTGGAATGATTTAGTTGGGGATTGGTCCTGCTTTGAGAAGGGGGTTGACTAGATGACCTCCCGAGGTCCCTTCCAACCCTGATATTCTATGATTCTATGATTCCATGAATTATTAAGTGCTTTTACCAAGAACCACTGCTGCATGGCTGGTGAGACTGGTTGGGAGCAATGGCTAACATACTGGTGTGGCCAGAATTACTGTAGGGCAAAGTTTCTTGCCCTTCTGAAATCTCAAATGGCTCTGGTACCATGAATGTCCAGGGAATGGACCAGAGGAGAACGCTCCATGGATTCTTAGGACAACATCATTGCAGTCCATTCAGATTTGTTTAAGGCTCCCTCCACCTTCACTAAATGTAAAAAAAATCAGGAAGGGAAGGAAAACCAGACATGGGCCTACCAAGGATTTGACCCCCAGGAGGAAAAACCCAACCTCCTATTTCCTGGAAAAATTGAGACGAAACTAATTACTGACTCAGATTCTGACCCAAAGCAACCAGATCTTGTGGACCAAACCCCTACTCCAAAACCAGGGACTCATATGACTTGGCTTGGAATGACAGAAAGATGAGATGTTCCAGGAAGTATATTGTTAATCAGCCAAAAGTGGAGGGGAATGTAATTATGACTCTGGAATGACTGGGTCATTGATTTACCCATTTTCAGTTATGGAGTAGACTGGCTCCCTCAGACAGAGTAGTGGGCCAGATTATTAGTACTTAAACTGGTGCATAATGCACTCTTACACTGGTCTATTCAGTACCCTCAGTGGCTCACCTGAAGACCAGGGAATGTCTCAATAAGAGGCTTTAAGATAATAGCCAATTAATTTAACTCTAGTTATGATCTATGCCACTCCCCAAATTCTTAATAAGCATAATGATAAAGGATCTTGAGACCTTTCTCTAGGTAAATGTCAGAACAGCCTAACACATCCATGTGAATGGAAGAGGATACTGCACATAGTCAGAGATAATTACAGTGTGCTGCATATACATCTGCTTTGTCTGCTCTGTTTTGGTGTGGCTTTAAGGAGATCTAGAAATGTCATGAAGCATTGTTGTAGACAGCTTAACAAGATATTCCAGCTGTTTAGATTTTAGAAGAGGAACCCTCAAACTGAGTCCAGGAACATTCTGTCACATTCTCCTTTGTGCCTTTTTTGTTTTGTCCTTCTATTGCATAGTTCACAAAGCTGCAATAGACAAGAAAATACCATTTGACCACGAGAAAAATATTTCTAACAATTTTGTTGGAGGGAAAAAAATGAAAGCAACATGATTTGCATAAACTGCATCTGACCAAGATAACCAAATTTTGAAGATGAGCACAACCTTCATATTAATTTAATTTAATTTAATTTAATGGCCATAGATTAATTGTTTTAGGGGATTGCATTAGCATATTGCAAATATTATAAAATGTTGCTAATAAGTACTTTAATTACTGTCTTGACATCTTAGGTTGTGACGAGACCTCAAGGGGAGCTTAATTGTGACACGTTCAAGAATATATTACATGCTTATCTCTACAATGGTGCTCATCAGTAAAGTTTAGAATATTGGAAAATGTTATTAATACCATTAAGTTAACTTGTGTATCAGCTATATTTCTGAGTAGTTAATGAGCTTGTCTATCCTTCTTTACGAAGGAGTTAAGACTTGATTAGATTTTTCAGTATTTGAGAGGTCTTTTGTGTGTGTTATTATGCTGAGCTTTCCATTCTCATGTTGGAATCCCTGCATAATTAAACAGTTTTGCAGACTGCATCGCTCAACATACAGCTATCAGACAAAACTAAGTTTTTCACAAGTGACTGAAGTATGTCTGTACAAAGCATACTGTATCCCCTTTTTGCTACTCATTACCTAACTTCCTCTGTCGCTCACTGAAGATGTGTTTCTGACAAAGATTGACTGTCTTGTTTCTACTAATGTTATAACTTGTACTTTCATATACTGTATTGGCTACATGTTAACAAGTGAACTATTTATATTTTCCCTTCAGTACGCCTGGCTTTCTTGAGTTGACCTGACTACAACATTACTGCAGCAGTGATAAATTCAGAATTTAAAAGGATCTATTGAAATACAGCCTAAGTGGGGCTCCATAGTGCTTGGTACTATAGAAACAAAGAGTAATAGATAGTCCCTGCCCCAAGGAGATTGCAATCTACATAATCCAGACACGCACAGGATGGAGAAGGGGTAGAACACAGCAGCAGAGTGAACTGTAAGAAGGCAGCAAATGATAGTTCAAGGATTTCTTTGTGGGCTGGATTTAGTTAGGAGGGAATCAAGTACATGGGAAAAAAAAGGGAAGGGTGAGAAGATATTGAAGGGAAGATGAAAGAGTAAGAGGAGCAGATATGGAGTGATGCTGAGGTGAAGAGATGGTGGGGGAGAGTTGGACCAAACAGCCAATCAGCACAGAGGAAGTTCAATCAAAACTACAAACTGAAATGCCTTTGCCAGTGTAAAGCTTCATTGTGTTTAAGAGGAAAGGGTTAAAATTAGTGGGAACCGATCACATTTGAGAGCCTAAATAATGATTTAACTATGTCTATGGTGTCAAGGTTCCTCCCCCACTCTGAACTCTAGGGTACAGATGTGGGGACCTGCATGAAAAACCTCCTAAGCTTATCTTTACCAGCTTAGGTCAAAACTTCCCCAAGGTACAAAATATTCCACCCGTCATCCTTGGATTGGCCGCTACCACCACCAAACTAATACTGGTTACTGGGGAAGAGCTGTTTGGACGCGTCTTTCCCCCCAAAATACTTCCCAAAACCTTGCACCCCACTTCCTGGACAAGGTTTGGTAAAAAGCCTCACCAATTTGCCTAGGTGACTACAGACCCAGACCCTTGGATCTTAAGAACAATGAACAATCCTCCCAACACTTGCACCCCCCCTTTCCTGGGAAATGTTGGATAAAAAGCCTCACCAATTTGCATAGGTGACCACAGACCCAAACCCTTGGATCTGAGAACAATGAAAAAGCATTCAGTTTCTTACAAGAAGACTTTTAATAAAAATAGAAGTAAATAGAAATAAAGTAAATCCCCCCTGTAAAATCAGGATGGTAGATATCTTACAGGGTAATTAGATTCAAAAACATAGAGAACCCCTCTAGGCAAAACCTTAAGTTACAAAAAAGATACACAGACAGAAATAGTTATTCTATTCAGCACAATTCTTTTCTCAGCCATTTAAAGAAATCATACCTAGCTAGATTACTTACTACAAGTTCTAAGACTCCATTCCTGGTCTATCCCTGGCAGAAACCAGCATATAGACAGACACACACAGACCCTTTGTTTCTCTCCCTCCTCCCAGCTTTTGAAAGTATCTTGTCTCCTCATTGGTCATTTTGGTCAGGTGCCAGCAAGGTTACCTTTAGCTTCTTAACCCTTTACAGGTGAGAGGAGCTTTCCCCTGGCCAGGAGGGATTTCAAAGGGGTTTACCCTTCCCTTTATATTTATGACATATGGGTTCAGTGGAAAAATAATGTATAATCTCCCTTGATATGGAAGTGCTTGAAGAGGATTAGAAGGGACTAGTGTAGTGAACTCCAAAATTGATTCCTTTGACAAATATTCTTTAAACGGAAAAGGATGGAGTGGGAATTGTGCATCTATTCAGGGATTAAATATAAATGTAGTACATGAGGTTTTCTTAACGCTATTTTATCCTTTCAATATCTTCTGCTAAATTTAGTGACTTGTTAGAAATCATTAATCTTGTTGAAAGTCAAGTAAAAAACACTAAGTGAGATTTTTATTTGTTTTTTACTGAGATTATAGTGTAGACATAATTTCTCTGGTGCTGCACAAGTGGAATTCATCTGACTGGTGGCGAGGTATGGAACGTAACACAACATACCTGTCTATGGAGTTAATTTCAGAGGAGTGAAGTGCTCCTATCGCCAAGGAAACAAAGCTTACAGTGGCTTAATACTAAGACGGTTTCCTGTGCAGAATATACTATACTTCCTACTAATCATGGTGAGCCATAGTTGCTTGCCTGAATTAGTACAAGGTAAAAATGAAGCTACAGCTAGCAATGCTACTGCAGAGTAAGTGAAATTATTTCTGTTCTACATAATTTTGTGCAGTAAGCAGGGAAAATATTAGTAGGTATTTTCAACTGAAGAATACACCTGTAGTTAAATATTGCATCTTTCTGTCTTAAGGTGCATTAAATAATTTACACATTTAGTGCCAGATATTTTTGAGCCTAAATTACAATATACCTAAACTGAAAAGTACCATTTAAAATATAAAAGCAACTTCAGAACAGCTTTATATGCAAATGTTGAGGAATTCACAGACTACACAAAATAAGCCTATGGTATTGATACTGTTTAAAAATATTTTCATATAAATGAAAACAGTCAACTGTAATGCAGACACAGGATGTTTCTAATGTAACCTGCTTAGGTGGAGGTGCAGAAGTAAATGAAATTGCTACTGAGATTGTAAAGCTTGATGGTGCTGTGGGCTTAGAAACCAGACAGACGGCATTAGCCAGACAGTATTTATCTAGCAGTGGGTGGGTAAAGGCTTTGGACAATCATTTACATGTTTTTTCACTCACTGGGCACAGCATATTTTACTAGTGGTTTGTTTGGTCATATCATTCAGATATCAAAATGGAGTCTCAATATTCTTCTTCATATACTTCGCTATTATTGTTCACGGTCTCCTCAAAAAAGGAGTTAATGTTCAATCTGGCTGGCAATTCTCAGTCTGAGGCTGAGAATTAGAACTTTTAATTGCCAATTAGCAGTCTAATTATGAAGATAAGCACCAGATGCTTGATTTCATTGATCTCAAAGTGAGTGAGGCACTTAAGTTACTTTGTAAAAAGAAAAGGAGTACTTGTGGCACCTTAGAGACTAACAAATTTATTTGAACATAAGCTTTCCTGAGCTTCAGCTCACTTCATTGGATGCTGTAGCTCACGAAAGCTTATGCTCAAATAAATTTGTTAGTTTCTAAGGTGCCACAAGTACTCCTTTTCTTTTTGCGAATACAGACTAACACGGCTGCTACTCTGAAATAAGTTACTTTGTGAATTCCATCCTTCATGAATAAATGGAAAATCCAGCCAGATCTAAACAATTTGTTTTCTAAAAGGGAGCACTTCATGTCAGGAATTCATAATAGGAACAAGGGCATTAATGTACCTTCATTTTAATTATGTTGCTGCATTGAACCTACCTGTAATGCATTTTACTCTGGAAGTGGAGTGTTTTCAAGTTTTTAAATGATTTCTGAATGGATTATTATTAGAATGAACATTTTCAGCTTTGTGCTATATGTCTTGTTCAAGAAAATATTATAGCTGTAAACTATTAAAGGAAATTTCAGAATCCCATATAACAAATTTGTATTGTATTTGAGGTTTTGCTCACTGAAATCCTCACATTCCATTTGCACCTATAGTTTCTTTGCACACACTAGATTGCCACACTCATGGACTCTTCCAGAAAAATCACCAACTTCTATAAAGATTGAGATAAGGAGCTGTCTTTTTTCTTACAGATCCACAGAAAGGATAAGACTAATTCACTTGCACCGGTGTTTCTGTGGGACCTTAAGCTGCAAGATTGTAGTATGGGAACTAGTGTATGTGTGAAGTGTTTCCTCTTTTACATTTCTCAGCTTCAAAGAAACCTCAGGCTGAGCAGTATAGGGTATTGTCTCTCTCTGTTACAGTAACAGTTAACAGTTAACTTGCTCCTCAACACAAAGAAGTGGGGTTCTAACATGTACTGTATTTTAGCTTTCACTGTTGTCATGCTAGAGCACTTTCATTCCAAGTTAAAACTTTGTGAAAACATACAGCAGAAAGAGGAAGAGAGAGGATATGAAGTAAATAAACCACAAACTGCCTTTTCCTCTCATCATATGTCTATTTAGCATACACACAAGAAATTCCACATGCTCGATCTCCTCTGAAGCACCAATGATCCCTTTTCCCACTAATGCCCAAGCAGGAAGCCTGAAGTGAAGACGAACAGTGATCAGCCTGACTAGTGCCTGACATATGTTGAGCAATGCTGCTAGCAATCATTCCTCTTCAGAGTGATTGTGCAGTGTCACTGGCCACAAGTACTACACAACCAGTGTTTACCCGTTCCTCAGAGAACAGCAGCCATGAAAGGATGAATCCCTCTATACTTAACGTTTGAACACCAGTTGCAATGCAATAGTGATTGAACCCTCCTTGCTCTGTACCTTCTGCCATTGTGTGTCTGTGTTAGCAATTCTTGCTGTTTTCGGTGGAAGCCAGGTATTTGCTATAACAGTGTGGATAATGAAATGTAGCAAAGTGCCTTCCTTGTCTTACTCCAAGCCAGGTCCTTGACAAGGTCTGAAATCAGTATAAATGAAATCTACACACATCTGTGCGAATGTAAAGAGATGAAAATAATTGGTTATCGCTAAGGAGTCAGCTGCTGTACTATGCAACAACTTCCAAACCTCCAGAGGCCAGTCTGGTTTTCTGTATAAATAATCAAGTATCAAGGGGTAACTGTGTTAGTCTGAATCCACAAAAACAACAAGGAGTCTGGTGGCACCTTAAAGACTAACAGATTTATTTGGGCATAAGCTTTCGTGGGTAAAAAAACACTTCTTCAGATGCATCTGAAGGATCATTTACTCACGAAAACTTATGCCCAAATAAATCTGTTAGTCTTTAAAGTGCCACCGGAATCCTTGTTGTTTCAATATAAATAATGTCTCAATACAATGAGATGAAACTTTTTCTGTAGACGTCCAGTCTTAACACAGTTCTTTAGTTGCCTCCTCTATCCCTTTTACCTTTCCTCCTCCCTCTTTAATCCTCCTGCAAAATTTATTATTCCCCTCCTCCCCAGCCCCTGTAAAACCCCATCTCTTGAAGTTGTCTGATTTAAGTGAAAATATCAGTTTTTATTTACTTAAAAATAAATGTCTGGCCTTCATGTTCTCAAAAGGGGACATGTCCTCTAAAAAGTGACACCTGTTATAGAACAGCTTGAAAAGGTGTCCCCTAAAGGCTGTGTATATAGGGCTATGTTTGGACCCAGCTCAAGGTACAAACAGGGTCTTGTGCAGTTTGGGGGAGGGGCAGCTGCTTGGCACCTAGAGGTCACCAAACCTGCTGAATCAGCAGCCCAGAGCTGTCAGCTGAACTAGAGTTCCCAGCATGCCTTGCTTTGGGCTCACAGGAAGCCATGGCACTTCCTGTTTCCGGTGGCAGCAGGTTTATCTTGTTTTGTGGAGAAAGGCGAGTCTCCCACTGGGTTTGGGGGGAGGCTCAGGCCTGCTGGGGAGCTACCGGGCTCCAGCAGGGTGGACAAAGGAGTGCAAGTCCCGGGGTGGAGTGCTGAGGGGTCCAGCACTGCCACTCCCGGCATTTACTTGGTCCAAACAGGGCTCTCCTCGGGGCAGGACGTTCAGGCCAGAGGGCTCCTGCTTTTGGGGAGCCAGCACTCAGGGCACTGTGCTGCACCTTAGCTTGTGCGTGTGTGAGGTGGGGCTGTGTCTGAGTTCCCTGCAGCTACACCTCGCTGATTTTATATATATCCCAGAGTCTTGACTAGGAGATCCCCAAACCAAGACCATACAGGGGGACTCCCTTCAGGCAAACACTGGCGTTGGGTTTTTCGTCTTCATATTGAGCCCTTCTGCAAACACTCTACAGGGCTCTCATCTCATTGTTGCCTGCTTCTTGTGATCATCAAAACAGGGCTGTATGCATTTTGGCTGCCCTGCACAGATCAAATCCGTGTCCTTTCACCATGTATAGCCTTTGTGAATCATATAGGTACCTCATGAACATCAAAACAGGCCTGTTTTCCCCCCACAAGTTCATGAAATTTTCTGTTTCCAGTGATGACACACAACACAAACTTAAATGTCAAAGTGAGGGAGTGTTGTTTAGTGGTTAGACCAGGAGGCTGGATCTGAGGAGATCTGGTGGTTATTCCCAACTTTGCCACTGACTTGCTCTTTGACATTGGGTAAATTACATATTCTCTCTGTGCCTTAGTTTACCCATCTGTAAATTGGTGATAATTACCCATTTGGTAAAATGTTTTTAGATTCTTAGATAAAAGGTGTCATATAAACACAGACTATTAGTGTTTTATGATTTTGTAGGAGGAATTGAAGACCAACCTTCAGAATGTTCATAATTTTGATCTCAGGATCATGGCTGAAACTACTGCAAAGGTACCTTTTCAGTAGTTTATGGTCAGTCCTTAACTCATAGCAGTTTAAAGGAAGGCCAAATCAGTTAATAGAAACATTTAGATTTAGAAAAGTAAAAGATTTCTTATTTAAAAAAGGTACCCACTCATTTGAAATGACACTAATGAAAATAAAAATGTAATCAGTGTTACCCAGTCCTACATTTTAATTTGTCTCTGCAATGCAAGGATATTTTACTTTACTGCAAAAATATGAGGCACACTTTCCCCCTTCTCTTTAGTACTCCTTTGTCGCTGGTTAATGATGTTTACATGATAGCAAGGTCCCCAGCTTGCGGGAATAAGAAACTGGACAAAACATCTATGTTAAAGGTAAGTTTGTTTTTATTGTTGCAACTTATCACCTAAGAACGCTTGGAGGCATAAACATATTGCTCATTTAGGAAACTTCCCAGAGCTTTTCCAAATAAATTATTACACTTTGTTATACTTCCAAGGTGATTCTCACAAACTATATATAAACTTAGAATGACAAGAAAAAATCAATGCATCTGAAATTTCTTTTTGTGTATGTTTTTCTGGAAGCAGCTCTGTTTAAAAAAAAGTACAGGCAGTTAAAAATTGGAACAGTCTTAAAATTTGCTACTTGCTTTCAAATGGTTTAATGCTCTTATTTCTCAAAAAATGTCTTTCCCCCCTAGAAACTAAAAAAAGAAAAAAAAAAGTTTGGTCAGGAGATAAAAAATGAGTAGTAGGATCTGAGCTATAAAATTGTCAGGATAGTTATATGTATTAATAAGCATCTGTCATATGGTATAAGTTTTCATTAATATATTTAATTTCTCTTGTCTATATTAACTTTGTAATGGCTCCATCTTGTGGCTAATACGTATAATTTAGGATTAACTTTCATTACAAGTTTCAGAGTAACAGCTGTGTTAGTCTGTATACGCAAAAAGAAAAGGAGTACTTGTGGCACCTTAGAGACTAACCAATTTATTTGAGCATGAGCTTTCGTGAGCTACAGCTCACTTCATCGGATGCATACCGTGGAAACTGCAGCAGATTGTGAAGAGAGTTGTCACTTTGGATGGGCTATTACCAGCAGGAGAGTGAGTTTGTGTGTAGGGGGGTGGAGGGTGAGAAAACCTGGATTTGTGCTGGAAATGGCCCAACTTGATGATCACTTTAGATAAGCTATTACCAGCAGGACAGTGGGGTGGGAGGAGGTATTGTTTCATGATCTCTGTGTGTATATAATATCTGCTGCAGTTTCCACGGTATGCCTCCGATGAAGTGAGCTGTAGCTCACGAAAGCTCATGCTCAAATAAATTGGTTAGTCTCTAAGGTGCCACAAGTACTCCTTTTCATTACAAGTTTCAGAGTGGTAGCCGGCTAGTCTACACTGGCAATGCTAAAGCGGCAACTCTTTAACATGCCTTGTGTGGTCATGGCGCAGCGCTCTCTCCCAGCACTCTAAAAAAACCACCTCAACCAGGGGCATAGCTCCCAGTTCTGTGGCACTGTTTACACTGGTGCTTTACAGCGCTGCAACTTGCTGCGCTCAGGAGGGTGTTTTTTCACACCCCTGATGGAGAAAGTTGCAGCGCTGTTAATTGCCAGTGTAGATAAGCTGAGGCCCAAATAAATTTGTTAGTCTCAAAGGTGCCACAAGGATTCCTTGTTGTTTTTTCATTACAAGTTTTGCTTTCAGTGTATTAAGTATCTTTTGGCACTACATTTTCTCATTCTTCTTTTATAAGCTCACAATGGGGTATTTTTAAACCAGACAAATGAAAGAGAAAACCTCATAAGAATCTTGCTGATTTTTACGTGTTTTTGCTACTAAGTTGTTTTAATTAAAATAATAAAAAGAGATATTTTTTTCTGAACATTTAAGTTAACCCCATTTAGGGGGAGGAGAGAGAACCCTGGGCAATTTTCATTCTTTTGCATCCAGTTGTAAAAAGGAATAACAGAAAAAGTGGTCATGCCTGATGGGAAACATAAAACATAAAACCAACATTTTTGGTTTTGATGAAAACTGGAACACTTAAAAAAATTTGTTTGCATGTCTCTCGTTTTCAAAAATGCACTTTTTAAAAAAAAATTGAATGAAAAATTCAAAACTACTAATGCTCAAAGATTGCACATATATAATACCAATTCTGATGTTATTTGTGTTTCCTATAGATGTTTAAGAGTGATGTTGCTGACCAGCAGTTCAGCCTGGAAACTGCAATTAGAAATATTGATAAAATGTCCAGTGAGTTGAAGAAGCTAAATGGTAATTCTGAGTGTATCTATCATCAAACTAATGGGGAAATGACTGAATTGTTTGATGCAATGTTGTTCTAGCCATGTCGGTCGCAGGATATTAGAGACACAAGGCGGGTGAGATAATACGGGATCAACTTCTGGTGGTGAGAGATTAGATTTCAAGTTTACACAGAGCCCTTCTTCGGGTCTGGGAAATGTACTCAGAATGTCAGCTAAATACAAGGATTGTTTAGTAGTTCTTAACACATATTTCAAGCAACCATTCAAGATGAAGTGGTCTGTTAACACCTCTCCAGTCATGGGAGAGGGAAAGGAAGCAGGGCCTGGGGCGGGTGGGGGGGACTAAGGCGAGGGCAGGGGGTGGGGTTATGGATTGTTATATCCAGTGTCTCTATTCAGTCTTTGCACTGGAATTATGGCTTTCTATAACAATCTGTAACCCACTAACAATGCCCCCCTCACTACCCCCAGTTGCCTCCCCCTCTTTCTTTCCCTCCTGTGACTGGTGGATTGTTAGTGAGCTACTTCACCTTGAGTGGTCCCTTGAAATATATCTATCTACTTATGCTAAATAATCTGTTCTATCTTTTATTTACCTCTGAGTACATTTCACAGCTGCTAATGAACTCATGCAGATTTTGTGACTATGTTGTTCCTTCTATTTTATGAAAGAAGAATTTGTCCCCTTATAGTGAAAAATTAATAAAATCATATTTACTGTACAAAAATAGGCTAATATTAACCAAACATGGAAAAGTCCTGCTTGATAACAGTTAATTCTTTAGCAAGTGCATACCATAGCTTCCTAACAAAAGATATATAGTAATACACTAATAACAAATTGTATTTAAATGCCTTGGAGAAATGCTATTATCCTTTTAATTTACAGAAGAGTTGAATGATGAATACTCTACAGTAAAAAAAAAAAAAAAAACTTCTACAGTAAATTTTGACCCATATGATACCTATTATACAGTAAATGTTCATGACTGTATACTGTACTTTTTCTAACAGTGCAAAGCCAACTGCTTCTCTGTGACCTTACTTTGAACTTCAGTCATCCTGTGAAGACCAACGTTTCAAGGGAGGTAGAAGAAAAGAAAACAAATTTTGAGGAATTACCTAATTCCATCAAGTTCCATGCTGATGCTTCCATTACCAATTCTTTAAGCCATTAAAATTTCAGCATGGTTTTCTGCTCTGGTTGAAGCTTTTATAATATGACATTCTGTGTTATCAGAGTATGAAAAGTAGTATCTGAAGAATGTTTCAATATGTGAAAAACAAATATTTGAATAACTCAGAAACAACTAAAATAATAAAAAGGCAAATAATTGGTCCATAGCCTATACATTTTCCAAAATCCCCCTTTTTATTAAACAGCTGAGGTTGCTGAGAACAGTGACATGGGAAACTAGATGGCTCAGGAAATTGTTTATAGGATATGATGTATTTCATGTCAAGTTAACTGATCTGAATCGAGACCAACTGGTAACAAAATTAGAACTATTTGCTACCAGCTAGATCATTGTTTCCCAACTTGGAAAGGTAGTGCTAAGCCCAGATGAGCTCAAGGGCAAGAAAACAGCACAGGGAGGGAAAAAAATGGCATGACGCTTTATTTGCCCAACTGTCGTCCTCACTACAAACCTATAGCTATGAGTAAAATAGCAGGTGACTTCCTGAAAGCCATTCCTCTGCCTGTAGTGACCCCCTAATGCAGCCAGCTACAAGATACTAAGGGAGGAGTAAGGCTGACAAACTTAGAAGCAAGACTCAAATCATGCACATGCCAGAAAATGGAATTAAATATAAGATCTTAGACAAATAATGGGACCCGTCCTGTTCCTTATTAAGTCAGTGGGAAAAACTATGGGGCCTAATATTTATAACTGATTCTGAATTACAGTTTATATTTTAAGACAGAAAATGTCAGTTTCATAAAGAATGTGGAATAGGCACTTATCCCAGGCCTATTAGCCCCACCCTGCTTGGTTGTCTACTCCCTGGGTAATGAGTTTGGGTGTAAGCCTGTGGCTTGGTCAGGTGACTAAACATCACATGATGGTAGTCAGGGGTTGTGCTTTATATAAAAGTGAGTCTTCTCAGGATGGAAGGAGATAGACCTCCAGGAAGGAAGGAGGTTCTTGAAGGGTACCTAGCAGCAGAGGGACCTGGGTCTGGGTTTGCCACACCAGCTAAAGGTAAAAGCCTGACTGGAGTTTACCAGCTAAAGGTAAAGGCCTGAAGGACAGGAGCAAAATTCCTGAAGAGGGAATTAGGAGGTTCTGAGGAAGGGTCATTCTAGAAAAAAGTAGTCTGGACAGGCCAGTACAGGTAGGTATTTGAAGGGAGATGCCATTTGTTTAGGGGTCCAGCCTGTGGCTCCTACTGATGGTCAGAAGAAGTTAATTTTCTCTTGACCCGCATCAAGAGAGTACAATTGGTGACTGAGCCATGTGATCTCACTCCCTGAGTAAGACCTGATGCTAGGCGTTGGATGTCTGTCTTTGTTTGTTGAGCTGTTTTCATGTACTGGATCCTGGGAGAGGTGTTTATTTGATATGCACAAAAGTCAGGAATAGTTTTTGAGAACCCTGAGAGTAAAGAAACTGAGATAGAGACAGGGTCTATCACCAGATGCGGTGAGACCCAGTTACATTGCCGTTTTCAGAGCCTGTTCTTTGCAGAAAGGAGTGGGTGCAAGGTTATGCATTCTTGGGACCCAATCTATGCAGGGACGGATTTGGGAATGAAAGTTGTCTCTAGATCATGTAGAAGAAGGAACATATACCATATAGACCATTAAACTAACAAGTCACATAGTTCCTACCATTATAATAAATGTAGCCCTAAAGTGCAGGTCTCTACTGAAAAGTGGACTGTGACATATGGCATTTTTATTGACTTTTATTGACTTAATTTACACACGTTTTTTTAAATTTTATATCAACTTACATAAAATATATCAAAGTAAACAATACAATCTTTCAATACAGGTAACAGTCACTAGCAGTTACTCTGTACTGTACAAGCATTATACAGACATTAATTGATTTCAGTTTGCAGCTTAATGTAATTGGTACCATAAACTCGACATGAACAATAGTTTGCATAGCTTTGCTTTGTAAGAAAGCAATGTAATTCTCTGCTATGTAAACCACATGTGATCCTGCAATATGGAATGGAGAACACTTCACATGTGAGATGAAGGTTGGAAAATGACATCACTCTCATGTAGAGTTTTCATGCAGTGTATGAACAATGGAGAGTAATAAATACATTGTAGAAAGTATTTTGCAAATCTGTTTTTTTAAAAACACACTTTAAATTGAGATAATTATATTTTTTCATTAAAATCAAAAGGAATTTTAATCCATAATTTCAGTTAGCTGAATACAAATGGAAATATCATGAGGTTTGTATGTTCTTGTAGACCATTGATCACAGACATTAAGCTTTCTTCTAAGTAGATCCTGCAGCGTATGTTAACTTGCATTGGTTTCTTGAACCGCGGTCTTTTCCATCAATCAGCAGAAGAGGTGTTCTTTGAAAGTAATCAATAATATCTGCCACTGAAGAAAAATCCTGTGGATTAAAAACAAAGGCGGTTGGGGGGTGTCATCAGGATTCTCACTACTTCTCAGGCTAAAGCAGTACTATTTATTTAGACTGTGACTATTTGATGCTCTCTTGTGACTAAGTTTTGGATAAATTGCTGTACTGGAATAGACCATGAGGTCATCTACCACTGCATCAGCATTTGCTTCCAGTACTGGTCTTCCCATCTTGTATATCTCCATGGAACATTCTTGTCCAAAATTTCACTCACCCAGTGAAGTTGTGAGGTATTATAAGGCAATCAGTTTTTCTTGAATTTAAGTCACTGGGCCCAGTTCTGCTCTTCACTGCACCAGTTTGTATGTGGAATACCTTCAGTGAACTAAGTGACATTCTTCTTGGTAAAACTGCTGGACACTGGTTGAGGGGGAGGGGATGATGCAAAGAAAGAAACATACTGTACCTCTTTTCCTTTCAGGCCAGTTCCTAACAAGTAAACTTGATTTTGCTCCTGATAACGAATCTGAATATTATATACTTTATCTTTGTATAATACCATCAGTACGTATGGATGTGTATAAGTTTTTCTTGAGCTGTTTCTCACCAAGAAAGTCCCATCCTAAAAGAATGCACATGAAAATCAAATCAATTTTTGACCAACATAGCAACCACGTAAGTAGAATGCAGAGTTTGTTTCTAAATGCACATTCATTCTGGATTCTAATTTTTCAGAAAGAGAACAATTGCAACTACAGCTTTGAGGAAGTTAGACTAATTTCTTAAAGAAAGAAGCAAAACAGAAACAAAGCCTTGCAATCTGTTATCTAAAATGTCCCATTTCAAAGGCTAGTTCAGATGCAGTAATAGTAATTTTAGAGAGAAAAATTACTCTGATTTTGGGACACTTAGCAAAATGTTATGTGTGAAATTCTGGCCTTAGTGAAGTTGTTGGCAAAACTTCCACTGACTTCAGAGAAGCCAGGATTTCAGCCCAAAAGGTGAAACCCATTGGTGTTTTGGGGACTTTTGTACAAAGCTGAAAGGGATGCAGTCCACTACACTTAGAGGTTTAGACAATCTTGGAATGTTCTAACCTGCTGCATAAGGGGAACTGGAGCCTTTTCTATCAGAGTGAATGGGAGGGAAATGGGGAAATGAAATATGCCCCTCCCAGTGAGTGCTGGTTTAAAATATCTTTAGGAAAAGTGGATTAGCTAGAGGGATGCAGGTTTCTTCCATAGATGATCTTACCTCCTGGAGACAAAAGTTTCTATTGAGCTCCCTACCATGTGAAGCTCTCCCCACTCATTATTGCAGGTGAAAGAGCCCCTGATGGCATAGCTAATGTGATTAGGTTCTATGATGGTGCCACTTTAATAGATATGTGGACAGAGCTGGCATCGGGCTTGTCATAAATATAAAGGGAAGGGTAAACCCCTTTGAAATCCCTCCTGGCCAGGGGAAAGCTCCTCTCACCTGTAAAGGGTTAAGAAGCTAAAGGTAACCTCGCTGGCACCTGACCAAAATGACCAATAAGGAGACAAGATACTTTCAAAAGCTGGGAGGAGGGAGAGAAACAAAGGTTTTTGTGGGTCTGTCTGTAGTCATCTTGGCCGGGGACAGAACAGGAATGGAGTCTTAGAACTTTTAGTAAGTAATCTAGCTAGGTATGTGTTAGATTATGATTTCTTTAAATGGCTGAGAAAAGAATTGTGCTGAATAGAATAACTATTTCTGTCTGTGTATCTTTTTTGTAACTTAAGGTTTTACCTAGAGGGGTTCTCTATGTTTTTGAATCTAATTACCCTGTAAGATATATACCATCCTGATTTTACAGGGGGGATTTCTTTATTTCTATTTACTTCTATTTTTTATTAAAAGTCTTCTTGTAAAACACTGAATGCTTTTTCATTGTTCTCAGATCCAAGGGTTTGGGTTTGTGGTCACCTATGCAAATTGGTGAGGCTTTTTACCAAACCTTGTCCAGGAAGTGGGGTGCAAGGTTTTGGGAAGTATTTTGGGGGGAAGGACGCGTCCAAACAGCTCTTCCCCAGTAACCAGTATTAGTTTGGTGGTGGTAGCGGCCATTCCAAGGATAACGGGGGTAATATTTTGTACCTTGGGGAAGTTTTGACCTAAGCTGGTAAAGATAAGCTTAGGAGGTTTTTTCATGCAGGTCCCCACATCTGTACCCTAGAGTTCAGAGTGGGGGAGGAACCTTGACAGGGCTATGTTGCAAGGATAGGTTCCTGGGTTAGTGTTTTTGTTGTGTGGTTACTGGTGAGTATTTGCTTCATGTTGGTGGGCTGTCTGTAAACGAGGACTATTTTTAGAATAGTTTAAGAAAGGTGCCCATGTATGGTTAGTTTCTTCCTTACTGATCCAAGTTTTTAATAGCCCTCTGGTAATGCTCTGCCAATCTGAACACTGTATGCTTAATCAGTCTGTGTAAGTACCTTTTTGTTTGGGTAAATGCAGGTGTGTGTGTGTGTGTGTGTGTGTGTACACCATCACTACCTCTCCCCCTCCACACACACATATAGGATGTGCCATGACATTTTGCGGGTACATTGATAGTGGCCTGGAGAAAATCTGGACTAGAATCTCTTTATGTAAAAGTTGTGTTCATTCACTTTTTCTATATGAATGCAAAGACATATATCAGGACACAAACCATTTAAACAATGTGCCAAGTATATCTATATCCATTTAAGGGTAACTGCTAACACTGTACCTTATTTATATTCCTAAGAGCTGCTTCTGCTTCCTGCCGGCTGATGTCTGCAACATACCACTCTGCATTCAGTGAGTCCTGAAACTTTTTTTTTTTTTTTGGGAGGGAAAGAGGAGAAAGTTGGGTGTCAGTGAATTAATTTATGTGATGTTATAAACATACATGCACAGAAATAGAGAAGAATTTAAATGGAGGAGGGGAAGGGGAAGTAGTGTATTTCCAGATACAGGGATGAGCATTTTTAGTTTTGACCTTGTTAAGTTGATTTAATCATTCCAATACTCTTTGAAGGTGTTTGCACATGCTGCCACCTTGCTACCATGGAAACCAGAGAAGTGAGGACCTTAGGTTTTTGGTAAACATTCTATTTCCTGTAACATTTCTTTTGTTATGTCCAGATGAGTCACAGACATCTTAGGTCTCTCCTATTTTTACCATCAGCTGAGTTTAGAACTGTGGCTTGCTGTGGGCTCCCAAGCACCAAACCCATGCACATACAAACCTGTCTTACATGACTATTCAACGCATTAGCAAAAATCAGGTGCTAAGTGGAGGTGGTCTTCAAAGAAATATAGAGTAGGACTGTACTCGGAGAGACCGAATTTTCTTCTCTCACCCATTTTAGGTTGGTTTATTTGAGAGGAGAATTGAGTCCAAACCATCTGCGGGTATTTCAGCACATCTTTGCAAGACAGGAAGTGGTCTAGTAAACTTCACTATAGCTTCTGACTGTTTCACTGTACGTGTTTGCTGTATCTTCACTCCTCTTTTGTTTGGTGAAGACCAAGTAAGGAACAAAGGTTGGACATCGCAAGGCAAACCAGCAGCAAATGCAACAGTGTTTACCAAAGAATAACTGCAGACTATAAAACCAATTTAGGAAAAACATAATCTCACATTTAGTTGATTTGCTGTGCAAAGTGATTAGGATTAATGTCTGTCACATCATAGATGATTCATGCCTCCCCATTCTTGGGGCCACAATCTAAAAGGGATGACATGTGACTGCCCCACACATCTCCTCTGGCCAGTGAGCCCCCCAGCCCTGCTACCCCTGCTTCACCAGAGTTACCTGAACAGGAGGTGGGGGGGCGCTCTGTCCTTCTCCCGATGTGCCTTCCCCCCAGCATGTCGGCTGCTCTCCCTGGCAGCCAGGCCCGGGCAAGGAGCAGGATGGAGCTGCTTCTCATGTGGCTGAAGCCAGTCACTACGGGTTGCTGCTGTGTGCAGCACGGCAGCTGCCTGAGAGACAGCCCATCTGGGAGGAGGTGGCAGTGGTGGGCTGCCCCCTGCCTGGGCTCAGTGCTGGGGGATGGACTGAGTGAGCCAAAAATGGGCTGTGGAGAGAGGGGCTTTCTCTCAGGCAGCCATGCTGCACAGAGCAATGAGATCCTGAGTGGCCAGTGTGAGAAGTGGCTGGTCCTGCCCCTTCTGCTCCTGGCCTGGACCACCTCTGAGGGACGGGCTGGGTATGTCACGGGGCAGGTACAACAGGAGAAGGGAGCCCCTCTTCCTCCCCCTCCTCCAGGCCAAGCAAAATCGGGGGGGGGGCACTTGACCCTCTATACCCCCCTACCTCTGAGTCACATTATTATACCTCATCTTCATCCATGCTTGGTGGCTGCACAATCTGCCTGTTAGGAATTGGTAATGGAGGTCTGCCATCTGCTGGGCCTTTTGAAGGAGCTCTATTGATGTTACCTTTAAAGTTCCAGAATACATTTAAATTAAAAACAGAAAGATAAAACTTACTCTATGGAGCAGATATTAGAGTGTAGTTTAGGACTTTGATTCTCAGTAATACCAAGGCCTCTTTACACCACTCAGGCAGCATAAGGGGCCTTAAAGTGGGTGAAAAATATACTCACACTTAGTGCAATTGAGAATCTGACCTAGATTTCTTTATGTAATGGGACAAATTCATCTTTGGTATTACATGAGGGTTACTCCCATGGACTTTAATGGAACTTCAGGAGCTATGGATGCCTCAAAGGCAACTGTATTTGAAATAGGAATTACAGACGATGAACTCTATCTCAATTATTTAACTATGACAGTATCTTCAGTTACCTTAGCTACAGCTAACCTGAACTTCTACAGGTTTCAGAGTAGCAGCCGTGTTAGTCTGTATCCGCAAAAAGAAAAGGAGGACTTGTGGCACCTTAGAGACTAACAAATCTACTTATGCGCAAATAAATTTGTCAGTCTCTAAGGTGCCACAAGTCCTCCTTTTCTTTAAACTTCTACAGTTACAAACCACAAGGTCGCTCTGCTACAAGTTTATAAAATTGTATTGGAGAGAGAAAAAATTTGCTGCTTTTTTTTCCTTTGTGGAAACCTTGGACATTTAAATTAATGGTAACAGCTACCAGTGTTGAACATTCTTGAATGTTATGCCAAGAGATCATGATTTTCAATGTTGCTTATTTTTAATTACAGTATTTTTTGCGAATTAAATATGTAGCTGAGACAAACTTAATTTCACCTTGGAAATGTCTTTCATACCAGCCCAGTGTATGGTATGGTATTGGTGTAGCATTATACAGATCTGAAACATTCATTGCTTTTCCCTACCATCACACAAATCATTATTGGAATGATATAATCACATGGAACCTTCAGCATGAATGTAGTCAATAGATAGTAATCTGAGACTAGTGCTTTTAAATTATAGCTCTAGTGAAGCAAACATTTATATCAAATTTTGTCAGTGCCTTAACTGTATAGACAGCATTGCCAAAATTTAACAAGAAAAAGAAAACACCTTAAACATAGACTAAATGAACTAAAGAAGTTAAGTAACCAATGTTTAAAGTGGTCTGAAAAAGTTAGGGGTCTATCATAATTTGGGAGTAGCAGTTCTGGTAAAACAATACTTAAAGTGTGCTCCTCAGAGACCTTTTTGGTGCTGCTGCTGCAGGAGTAAAGAGATGGACCAGAGCATCTAATATGAAAATAAAATGCATTCTTTACTCCTGGTGGGGTGGGAATGTGCCTTCCCCCACCCACCCACTTTAAGCACTGTTTGATAGTTTTTTATTGCTTTTAAATCCAAAAGCTGAGCATCCATGACAGATATCATGCGCTGCAACCGTAAGACTTCATTACATTTGGAGTGGAAATCCAGGTGCACAGAATACAAACCTAGCTGAAAGCGTGGTGGTAGTGATCCGCTTGAAGAAAGGCTGTTAGTACTGTTAAAGAAATCAATGAAATTGAAGTTTAACACACATAGGGTATGTTGCTATAACTATATTATTTAATATTTTATACTGTGGCAGCTCCCAGAGGCACAGACCTGAGCCCCTTTGTGTTACATGCGATACAAAGATGGAAGCATACATAGTGCATGTCCCCAAAGGGTTCCATCCTTCTTTCTTTTAGCACGCATGACAGATAAAGACATCCTGGTCTGCCCTGTATGAAAATTCACATGGTAATTATCGCCACTATTAACTCTCCTTGAGGTCTGGCACTCGGAGATAAGGTGCAGAGGGGCAGGGAACAGTCCATGGCACTACTACTCCTATAGGGACCATTTCAAGATCAGTACAATTGGAACCTAATTTCCCTCTAGAACCTATACCTCTGTTGGGTTTCCAACCCATGACCCCTTCCCAAGCTCTTTCCTCATAAAGGGAGTATATGAAGCAAAACTACAAACTGTTACTCATTCTGGAATTTCCCCAAAACTTCCCCCCTTCTGTGTCATCGTTCGCCCCCAGCCCCCGCCTTGGCTGAAGAACAAGCATCACTCAAACATTCAAGTTCCAGGAGGTGCAAAAACTTGACAAGAGCTGTGCCAGTGACTGAGTTCACACTTCTAGCCTCATCTATGCTTAGTTTGTTTGTTCTGCTCTTGCTGAACTATTCAGCCCCACTTTATAAGCTCTACAAAGGCCTTTTCAACTTCTTGTTAGAAATTTCTATAATTGAAACCAGCTCTCTTGGCAGTCCCAAAATGACAGCAGCCAAAGGCAACAATGAATTTATCAGATCTTATCTCTTTTTCCCAGAAAAGTTTCACCTAAGAACCCACTGCCAAGGGCTCCTCTTTTCCAGTGTCCAAATGAACCTCTCTTTGGATGTTCTGCAAAAAAGGCTCTGACTAAAATGTATATTATCATAGTGTCTCAAGCTCTTCTTTTAAGAAGAGGCATCTAATTTTGGATGTCCAGCTGTAGACACCTAAGGCCTGAGTTTTTTTTTTTTTAAACAGGGACTGAGTACCCACAATTCCAGTTGAAGTCAATGGGAACTGCAAGTGCTACAGTAATGCCTAGAATCCTCCTTCTGGGATCAGAACCCCATTGAGATAGGCACTACACAGATGTATAATAAGACAGTCTCTGCCCCCAAGAGAGTTTACAATCTCAGTAGACAAGGTAGAGAAAGAATGGGAGAAACAGATAAATGCCTTTAGCGGGGCACTCAAAAATTGAAGGACCCAAAATTAGTGTCTAATTGTAGCTCTTACCAAAGAGGTCCTAATAGACTCCTCTCTTAATGTAGAACTAAGAGAGCATCCTAGTGTACCTGATATATATTGTCTGTATCTTTGGATTATATAGAGACTTAAGGTCTTGGGTATCATGGTTTTACAGCACTGGGGGATTCCCCTAAGATGGTGGAAACAGCCCAAAGCAAACAGAGGGGAGCTAAGGATCTGGCCTGTGGATATTAAACTCGTTGGGTAGTAATCATGTGTTCTTTTGGGTCTTGTACAGCATTATATACACTCTCATTCCTTAACAAGTAATAGCTCAAAATAAGTGAGACAATAACTAGTGCAACAAACCTTTCTGCATATGATCCAGGCATACTGTTGGATCCTGAAGGACTGTGTTTAGGGGGTGGCTTGACAGTCCTTGAAGGGAATGTGTTGGAGCTGAAGGGGGGCAAAGATAGCTGTTGTGCTGGTCTCTGGGGGATTGCTGTGAAGAGGAAAAGAGAGCTAGCTAAAAATATTAGCGTGAGGTTACCATGGGTACTCGTAAAAGCAGCTTGTAAAAAGGGGTGAAGTGAACGAATACTATCACACTGCAGACGGCAGTCTATCTAATCAGATACAAGCAATGGAGCAGTCTGTCATTAAAAAGCCCTTCAGAACAATATACTGGGTCTTGGAATATTAATTTATTGATGGTAGATGGTTTATTCTTGTGTATTCATTTTAGAGGTGGAAAATTCAGTAGAAAATGTCAAGTTTTTTTTAATCGTGTTTGTTTCTGAAACATTAGATAAGCTACAGTCCAGCTTTAGAAACCCCTTAACTAAAATATTACACTAAAATTAAAGACAAAGTCCCCTAGTCAGCTTTCTCTGCCATGACATTGCTGACCCTTGGATTTGAGACTTCTTTATTGTGCATCCTCCGCCTCAGGGATTTGTGTTCTGATGCCATCTTCATTGTATGGGTCAGCAGACAATTGGGCTACCATGCCAAAGATCTATAGCATGATAAACTTGCTCTCCTTGGCACTACTCTCAGCCCAAGTTGGATTGGCAATAGGGGTGGAGGTTCAGAATGTGAATTCAGATCAGAATTGTGTAAATGGCCTCAACTTTTAATGGGATGAACCAAAACTCTGATATAGTCAACCTTAGACGTTGGCATGTTGGAAAGCAAAAAGTGAATTTTACAACTTTGGTCCATATACATTATTTTTGTTATAAAGCATTACACAGCATCTCAGGAACTGTGAGGGGGGATAACTTATAAATGCTATTATTATTATTATTACTATTTGAGCCAAATATTACTCTTTGCTCACATGAGTCATTAGGACTATCCTCACATGAAGTTGATAGCACTATATGTTGGAAGAATGCAAGCAGGGTCTGGCCAATTATCTTATAGTAGATCAAGAGGTCACTAGGTTTTCATTCCTGCTTTTTAGGTGCTCCATGGAAATATTTGTACAGATATATACTAAGTTAATGGTTATAAAATTGTAATACATTTAGATAAGCGTAGAAAATACTGGTGTCTTGTAACTGGCTGACTGGAAGAAATTGTTGATATGCTCCAACTTCCTGTTTTTTGTGGCTTCATTACTTAAATTTGTGTGACATTTTTGAAGATTCCTACAGTCTGTCAAGTTATGCTGTGCTACCTTTTTTATTTTACAGTAGTAACTATAAATAGATCTGTGCAGTCTTTCATTTGAGCTTTTTAACAGAGAGAGAGAATGTAAAATAATTTAAGCACTTACACTCATCTTCTTCCTGGGGAGAGAGGGGAAAAAAACAACAACAATGAACATTAAGAGGTTTATAATATCATAACTCTTAAAAATATTATCTCTTTACAAAAGCTACAATAGAAAAGTAGGTGATTTTTTGAGTATGCAGGTAATTCATGATGGGCTGCCTACATTTACCTAATACGTTGATATCATTGTCTTTGTGAAACACCAAATTCATTTTTTTTTAATTGTGGTACTGAGGCAAGGAAATCACAGGTCTAGATTTTCAAAAGTGAGTAGTGATTTAGGTGCATCAATTTTTGGGTGCATAACTTGAAACAGCTTAAAGAGGTCGGAGGACAGAACTTCAGCTGAGGTAAATTGTCATAGTTTCCAGAGCAGGAGTTCAGCACTCTGAAGTTCCTTTAAGATCTGTCAAGTCGGGGGAGCCTCAAACTGGGGTATACAAAATCACTAGTACCTTTAGAAAAAAAAAATCTGGGCCTTGACACTCTGCCTTTTCTTTATAATGCCTCTAATATCTAAAATAACATATCCGGGATTAAACTGTCCTGGAGCAAATTTGTATGGAGGAAACTGACTGAAAGTGAAGCTGTGTGCTAAGTAGGAACTACAGGAGAAACTCAGTTATGAACAGCTCGGGAATGGAGGTTGTTTGTAACTCTGAACATTTTGTAACTCTGAACAAAAACATTATGGTTGTTGTTTCAAAAGTTAACAACAGAACATCGACTTAATACAGCTTTGAAACTTTACTATGCAGAAGAAAAATGCTGCTTTTAACCAACTTTGTTTAAATAAAACAAGCATACTTACCTTGTCAAATCTTTTTTTAAACTTTCCCTTTATTTTTTAGTAGTTTACATTTAACACAGTAATAAACTGTACAATATTTGCTTTTTTTAATCTCTGCTACCTGATTGCGTACTTCTGATTCCAAATGAGATGTGTGTGGTTGATCGATCAGTTTGTAACTCTGGTGTTCGTAACTTGGAGGTTCTATTGCATAAGTATGTAAAGGAACTAGTCCATGTTAAACAGAACTACCAGCTTATGCAAGTTTTTTAATTCTATTGTAACACATACTTTAAAATCTTCTAATTGTAAAATAGTGTTTGCTCTGAAATATACTTACATCATATCTTCTTTCTGGTGCCCAGCCTTGCCTAAAATGAAGTAGGTGAAGAAACCAAATGTGAATTTTAGATGTAGAAAGTGTGAAAGAATTATATTCTACCCATATATACAGTGGGCCATGTTTTCAGCTGAGACTTAAGCTGATGTCAGTTTTTGCAGACACAAATGAATATGGGTATCAGTTTTAATCAGCAATTTCTTTTGCTCGTTTAGATATAAGTTCTTGATTTGCAACCACAAGAAGGTACTTGGATGTCTAAGCCCTGATCCTGTAATGAGCTTTGCAGAGATTCAGGGGTCCATCTGTGTGGAATTTATTGCATGGTTGGGGCTTAATTGATCTACATTTCAAGTGAAATAGTGCACCTGCTGTTTTCCTCACACAGAAATGGAGTTTGAGTATCTGGCCTTAAACTTCAACTGAATAATGAAAATATTAATTGTTCCCATGGAGCCCTTAGCCACACTGTCGTAGCTGAGGGCAGGCTTGTATGAAGATATCTGGCCTCCTTCCTAGCATTTTGGCTGCTGGTTGGTTAGCAGACCTCATAGTATGTTTCTTTTATGTGGTATACAACCCTATCCAGAAGCTGTGTAAGAAAGGCCAGCTCTTGCTAAAGGAAGTTTTTTGTCAAGAATTCAGGGATTTGCAGGGTGACAGAGCTGGCCAAGTTGTGGGGAATAAATGAAAGCCTTCTCCCTCCACCATATCATAAAAGGGATATGGAGGTGGGGGTTGAGTTTGGTAGTCAGGATAATGAGGAAAAAGAAGTCTTTCTAGGAAGAAGACTAGAGCTGATGGGAGAATCATGGATACCATCCTCTTCTCTTCTGGAACTTGGCTGAAGTGAGCCGTACTTTGGGCCTTAACTGTGGCCTTTCAGACAGGGTTTTGGAGCTGTGCTCTGTCTCCACTCCAGCTCCAGGCAAAAACCTGCAGCTCCTCTGCTCCAAGTTCCGCTCCAAAGCCCTGCTTTCGGATGAGGCAAGCCCTGCTGTATTTGTGTTTGGCCCTTAAAAAGGCAGGGCTTTTTCACATTACAATAAGTGGGCAACACTCTTAGGCAGTGGTGTCTCTACCGACATTGACTAATTGTGTTTTCCAGATTGTTGTTGAAAATAGTTAAATATAGTTGTATTAACATTTAAAAATAAATGTTTACTTTACGGGTGGTGGCTTCCTTCCAGGGACTGGATTGCCTCTTTCATGTTTATCGGCTGGTGGTATGGGAGGCTTTTGTATCTTTGCTAACTGTTCTCCCAGAGATCTAAAATACAAGAGAGAGATGGTATAGCAAATGTCAAATGCTCTTTACTGCAATATAATTTGGTAACACTGATAGTGTATGTCACCCAGAGGCTAATGTCTTACCTTAGTTGTGGTGCCATGGGCTGTAAAACAGTAAGGAAAAGTTATAAGAACATATAAATATATTTTAAAATAGATCCAGGTACAATAAGAACCAACTAAATGGCCTCTTACCTTGTCAGGAAACACTGCCCTCTTCCCTGAAAAGAATAAAAAACAACACTTAAAAAAAAACTTAAATAATTCATTATAAGTTCTGTGAAATAGTGGAGGCTCACCAGGCCTGGTTTTGATACCTTTTCTGGTGCAAGATGAACTTAGCATGAACAGATACTGACCTGCTGCTGGGCTGTCTCTTTCAAACGTCGGCCCAGGACGATCCAGTGGGGGTTTTGTACGTCTGTCTATAGAAGGAGCTGGGGCTAAACATAAATACTGTGTAAAATATTATGCTAATATAATGTATCTGTCACAATCTGGTGTCCCTTCTTAGAGTTGCAAGCAATACAATTAGGGGTCATAATTAATAGTTAAGGTTGGCTGAATTTTGTGTTAGCTTCTTTATAAGGTTGATGGACAATATCAATGTTTTAAAGCATTTTAAAATATTTTATTGATTTTAAATTTTCATTTGCCCAAAATTATGGGGGATGTCAGACAATGGCGGGGGTCAAACTAATTATTTAATGATGGTAGACACTGACATTCAAAAAGTTAAAGCTTTATAACCATTAAAAGACAAATTGTCAAATATACAAAGTAAATATCCTTAAATCAAACTTTAAGTTCTTAGACAATGTAAGAAATTCTGCTTATCTGTAAATTTTGATTATTATCAATGGAAATATTTCTTCATTGCTTTCAGGGAGTCAGCAAGGGGTGTATCCACCCCACACAAGGCCTGAAGGGGTTAAGGTGACCAGGTAGGCCAATTAACTGCTTAGGCTGCATCTGGAGTAGGAGCCAGGAAGCAGGGATTAATTAGAGACAAGACTCAGCTGGGCAGGAGCAGGAGGACCCTGTATAAAGCCCAGAAGAGTGGGGAGACTTTGCAGGGAAATAGTTTGCAGTTACTCCCTGTAAGGAGGGAATCTGGGCTGGCAAACCTGGTGGGGAGAGCCAGAAAGATAAGAGAGGCTTGGTGGAAAGCAGGCAGGTGTGGGATAGGGCATACCTTGGCTGCTGATGAGATGACCCCTGGGCCGGAACCTGGAGTACAAGATGGGATTGGGTTCCCCTCCCAGCCACTGGGGAAGTGGCACAGACCAGGCAGTGAAGAGCGATCTGCCTGGGACAATTCGTGCTGGAAGGCTTTGATACCCCAGAAGAAGAAGCAGGAGCTCCTGGAGCCAGAGAGGGGCTGCAGGCTAAGAGACATGGAGTGCAACCACAGAAGGGGTGTCGGTCTGGCAGAACAAATTCCCAGTACTGCCAGGAGGCGGTGCCATACAGCGGTGAGTAGAGCACCCCATCACAGGGGGATAGAGCCACTAAAACAGCTCTAGCTGGAGACCATGAAAATATGCATTGTACCATAGTTTAAAAAAACCCAGACAAATATTTTCACTTACGTTTTAAAGGCTTGGCACTTTTATCTCTATTCACATCATTATTGCTTGATGGAGGAGGGTAGGGTGACATCTAAAACAAATGGTTTTTCAAATGATTAAAGTCTTTTCTGCATGTCCAGAGTTCAAGGATTTTTGTCTTATCCTCTGTGGCTATTGAACACATCTCCAAAATCAGCTGTCAACCTGTGCATCTGTTAGAGCCCAAAGAGCCATTAGGGTCCCCACCTCCACCGCCACACCCATTGCAGAATACTATCCAGGTAAAAGGCCTTTTCTGGCAACTGCAGCATTGTCCCTGTCATCTCTCTGCCCCTTTGCAGGAAACCCTTAGTGCAGAGTTCATTCCAGGGCAGGTTGGGAGCATGTCAGGGGCAGGAGGGAGGAGTAGCTAGAATAGTCTTGCTTAACTCCTGATGAAGAGTTTTGTGCACATAAATCAAGGTCAAAAGTTATGAGCAGATCAAGGAGAGCATGGGAGCCTAGTCTTGCATTAAGGAGAGAGCTGCTGTGTCAGGGGCTGTCAAGTTCCTAGTGGCAGGACTGAGACCAAAGAGAGGAATGTGTTGCTGCGTATCTCATGAAAACGATTAAAGTGATTGCACTTAAGCCTGTAGTGCCTCAGACACACCTATTCTTGCCAGAGTTTCATTGTATGGCCTTCCAAGTAATGGAGGGGAGAGGTACAGCAGACTTCATACCACTCAGTAGGGAGTTCAGTGCTTACTGATTAGTTTTACTTGTATCCATATATAGCTTTCATGCACATTTGTGCTGGAATACAGAAAATTTGTATAGCCAGCTCAAGGGCTTGCAAGATCAAAGCCTTAATCTGCCAAATTAGGAAAAGGGTAGTTCTGTTAACCCAGTGGGTGTTGACAAATTCTGAGTGTATCTAAGAAAGCCTTCAGCAGGGGAGGGCAATGCCACTTCTTTATCCTTAACTTTGCTTGTTGCCTTTGGCGAGTCAGTTCAGTGCTCTTACCTTTCCATCTCATTCAGCGCCAGATCCTGTAAACCCTTCCCCCTCCATGGAGTGCTGCCAAATTCAATGGGACTGCCATGGAAGTGACAGTTTTCAAGATCAAGCCCTCTGGGGAAAGCCAGAGTAGTGCTAAACAAGGTGTTCAAAGGCTACCATTTTCTTGAGAATTGGCAAATGGTCACTAATTACCAGTGTATATTTTTCAACATTGCAGTATAAAACAATTTCCATATATTTGTTCCACAAAAAAGAAGTAATCATTTTAGCAAAAAATAATTTTTCTTACAGCCAAAATAATTTCCCTCCTCTTTGTACACACACAATCATTATGTTGGACATGGAGTTATACTTGGACCTTCTAGGACATAATGCTAACAGAAACAAATGACATATTCTTTAAGAAAAGAAACATACAGGAGTGCCTCTACCCGCATATGATGCTGGTACAGGGGATGGGCCAGGTCGCTGTGGTGGAATAGGAGGCTGGGGAGATGGTCTAGCCGTTGTGGGTCTATCTAAAAAAATAAATAAATAAAAAATTACAGACTGAACAGTTAAACACAAAAAAGGTTATTTTTCTTTCTCTCTGATTAGATCTTCATTCTTAAGTTTAGTTTATGGTTATGTAATTTTACATTACATGAAGAATCCAATTTTGCTGTGTTATATCTCTATAAATCCATAGTGACTCTGTCAGTGGTTGTTTTACTTTCCCTGTCCTTTTTACACCTGACGACTAGAATGTCACTCTGGTATTACGTGCACACACACACCCCGGGCTCAGTTGTCTGTTGGCCTACACTTTATGTATTCATTCACACCACTGCAAAGTAAGTATAAAATACACCAATCCAGATGGTAGTGTTTTGCACCGAAGTAAATGACCTCACAGGTGTAGGCCAATGGAGAATCAGGACTAGAAAATGATGAAAGTATGCACGATATGCTCTGGGATCAAGTCAACTCCACATAGAAGCGATATAAAATTACAATGAAAATAGGTGTAAGTATTGTATCTTGCACTAGTTACATAGTGTAACACCAAACTAAATGGGGGGAAGTGTGTGTTTATCTTGATGCAGATCCCAAACAAAAGTCTCAGCCTTCATCCTACTGAAGACCAGGGCAAAATTCAGTGACCTGTTTGTTTTTTTGTTTTTGTTTTAGAGAAACAAACCTTCTGGCATCTTTCTTTCTATGACTAATTTTTTAGCATGTGCTTAACTTAACATGTATATTCACTAAGACTGCTTTGCCTACAACTAATAAGACCTCTATCCAGCAAAGTGAACTCCTAAGTTGTCCCTTCAATATGCCTAAACCTCAATGTGATAAGACCAGAAGTTTAATGCTTTCACTCTCTTAGTTGCCAGTCTCAGAAAACATCCCAGAGTTTCCAAAAATTTGCATCTTTCCATGAAAAGACATTTAGAAAATCCACAAAGAGGTCTAGTAAAAGGCTCTATATTCTATTACCAATTCCCTAAAATATCCCATCCCTTCCAAAATTACATTTTGCACCAGTTACCTATGTACTCAGTGTTGCTTGGAATTGACTTGGCAGGAAATATGACATTATGGGGTGCTACGTCATTGTTGGATGGAGGAGGTTCATAATCATCACTGTCATGTCCTGGTTCATCAGTTGGTGATTCATAATCAGCGTCTTGTTCCTGTTCCTCATCTGGGCTTTCATAATCATCTTCTTCTTCCTGCCATATGCAAGTGAAACACAGACAATGATTAGATACTACATAACTTAATGCAATAAGTTATGTAGTAAGCTTGTGTTTTTTACATGGTCTTGTCTTTCATCTTGCAGGATACCAAATTTTATCACCAGCACTCAGGGATTGTTTCATCTCTTCATCAAATGAAGTGATGGAGTGTATCAACATTTACACAGAGCATAACACTGCACAGCAGTTTAGCATAGGAAATGAATATCCTTTTACAATAGGAAACCCTGAGGAAGCTTAACAAGAGAGAGAGTTGAAACTCAGTTGAATTTTTTTTCTCTCTAGGCTCTCATACTCGACCTATCTCCCAAGCCTCTAAGATTTAAAAAAGTTGCAGGGGATGTACTGGACCTCAGTTTTATTTCTCATGCAACCGATGTCAGAAGGTGCCTCCTAGCGCCAAACTGGGGAATCATCCAGTGGTGCACTCTTCCTTAATGATGCTTCCTGCAAAAGCAGGTCTTTGTTAGGGGCTTTGTAGTCATGTGGTTCTGACCCAGCCCAAATAGGTATATTGTGAGATCTGATAGGACAGTGATGGGCAACCTCCAGCCCGTGGGCCACATGTGGCCCATCAGGGTAATCTGATTGTGGGCCCCAAGACATTTTGCTGACATTGACCGTCCACAAGCACCACCCCCTGCAGCTCCCAGTAGCCAGGGTTCTCAGTTCCCAGCCAATGGGAGCTGTGGGGAGTGGCACCTGCAGACAAAGGGGCCACAGGGACCTGCTGTCTCTGATGTGGAGCTTCTCACTGATCTGTAAATGGTGTAATATTCAGTGTAATTTCTCACTAACCTAGAGGGTGGAAGTTTCAGAAATGCTGGGAACTGGGCTAACTCTGCTCCCACTGAAGTCCATGATAAAGCTCCTATTGACTTCAAGGGTATAGAATTAGGCCAGCACTGAGTGCTTTTGAAACTCCCAGCACATCCTCTTCTTTCCCCTTCTGCTGGGAGTGGGTAGCACAGCAATTGATGGAGCTTAAGGGAACAGAGAAGCTGCTTTGAGTATTAAGTGATCTAAAACATGATTCTTACAAATGAAGACCAGCCTTCTTCCTCTTCTTGACAGTATCCTGTGTAAGGAAACATAACCATGGACCTGTTAGCACATGTTGGCTTCAGAGTACCAAAGCCTCATCAGGTAAAAAAGGCACTGAGCATCACAAATAGTGACCACTAGAGCATCAAAATAACAGACCAGTTTGTCCAAGAAGAGGGATGTGTCTAACTCCCGTGGCAGCCAACAGGAATTATGTTCACATATTTGCAATTACCTTCTGGTTGAAGGTTATTAGTTGAACATCCCATGATTTCTGCTGTGACCAAGGCTATGTCTACACTGCCAAGTTTTTTTTTTGCCAAAAGCTATACCTTTTTTATTAAATCGCTTTAATTAAACCACTGTTGCATGTCCATACTGTGCTCCTTGTGCCACTGGAGTGCATCCACACTAGCAGCTCTTGCAACAACACAGACAGCAATACACTGTGGTAGCTATCCCACTGGGCATCTGGTCGTAGGGTGCTTTGGGAAGGGTTTGCAATGCCTCATGGGGCAGGTACAGCATCAGATGATGCAGGTTTCTCAATTCCATTGTTCCATGGGCATCCTACTACATTGCTAGCTGCTTTTCAACTGAAGTGTGTGGGGGAGAGTGTGTGACAGGGAGTGTGTGAGTATGGGGGAGACAGGGAAGGAGACACAGTGTATGTTGGGGGAGAGTGAGTGTGTCGGCATGCTGTCTCCTAAGTTCAGACAGCCGTGAAAGTAACTTGTTCTGAGGCAGGGGGAGGGGAAAACCCCAACATCAGCCCTCGCCTCCCTCCCTGGCTCTGCACAGCACACAGTATATGTGTGTCTCACACACACACACACACACACATTCACCCCGGCCTGCCTGCCACTGTGTTCTTAGTGTGGGAGACGACAGAAGCGTTCCATGTTAATGATTTGCTTTGTGTCCCAGAGCAGAGAGCACCACAGCACTACAGCTGTCTGAATGGAGCTTTGAAAGGGGAGGGGCACATGGCTGCTGAGTTCAAAACAATGGACAGAGCAGTCACTGCAGGCATTGTGGGACATCTCCAGAGGCCAATTACAGCGATAAAAGCAAGCAAGGTGTTTACACTGGCACTTTGGGGATAAAACCTTTCCGCACTCTTGTCAAGGGGGTTTCATTATAGCGCTGCAACTGAGGAGTTTCCTTGCAAAAAGTGTACACCTCTGCTGTGTCATCGCCAAACGCTGCCTTTTGGCAAAAAAACTTGGCAGTGTAGACCAGGCCTCAGATGTGTCCTACCCTTTCAGATTTAAATGCTAGTTGAAGAATAAAGCATTCAGAACTGACTCAGAGGTTAACCTCTCATCTCATGCTTTATCTTGTTGCTAATATTGAAAGTTTGTGTGCAGAGCTGGGCAATTTTTTTTTTTTCAAATAATAGTTCTTTTTCAACTGAAAAGCATTTTGGGGGTCTCTGTACATATTTGTGTATTCAGGTCCAATCTGCAAATAGTTTTGGCTGAAGGGAAAAAAAACTTCAAGAAAATTGTTTTGTGTCAACAAAATGAATTTTGACTTTTTTATTCAACCAAAATTTTGAAGAAAAATTTGGTTTCAGTTCAAATCTGAATGGAGTTTTTTTCAGATTTTTTCAGTCTGGTCCCTGAACCAAACAATCCATTATTGGCTCAGCTCTAGTTATGTATCCTTTTTAACCCATTTTCAATAGGACCAATGAGGGAGTAGTAACCTGTGGAAGTACGGGTGCTCTTGGCCCAGCTAGTAAAATGTTTATAATGGAAGCTCAGTGCAGGGAAGCCAGGTGGAAGCTGCTTAGCCCCTAATGAAGTCTAATTGCAAAGGGGAGAGGACATTGTGCCTTAGAGGTTCAATAGTCACATGACTGCTCCCAGATTGCATCTATTTCTCCACTTTTCTTCCCCCCATTATTCCTCCATCCCCGCTATTAAAACATCTTTTGTTAGATCTCCAACTTGATGTTTCTCCTTTCATTCCTTCTCTCACCCCTTGTGCTCTCTTGACTTCCTGTCTTTCTCCTCTTGCTCTTGGCCCACTCATCTTCCCTTCTCCTCACCTTCTGCTCTTCTACTTCCCTCCTTTTTCTCTGCCTTTCACACCTTCCTCTCCTTCTCTCCTCACTGCCTGCTTTATCTCCCCCCTTTGTTGTCATTCTCTCCTCCTTTCCCTAATGAGCACTGCAGATATGGCGGTGGGGGGCAAACATGAAGAGCGCTCTCAGCATCCTCGGTAGGCAAGGGGAAATTTGGAGCATCCCCCTGCCAAGAAAACATATCCAAGGACTTTTCTGGCCCAACTGTACCTGTTTACAGAACCTTGTTTCACTCACTCAAAAAACCTTATTGAATTAAGGTATCAACTAGTGTAACATTCCTTATTTGGTAACAGACACAACCCAAGCAGTTCTAACAAGAGATTGCATCACTCTGCACACACCCCACCCACATCCTCCTGGCATGTGCTACTCCCAGGTCTATTAAAGGCACTAGCTACGATAGCCCCCAGCATTTGGGTGTGTTTGAATCTGAGGTTTTCCTTCGTGCTCATCTCTAGTATCAACCATAATTTAGCTCATTAAATTGCAATTAATCCTGGAAGTTCTTGGACAGATGTATTATCCAAACTGAATTACTTCTATCTACTCAAGGTTAAACTCAAGGTAGATGAGAAAAGCTTGAAGATCTATGAGCATAAATATTTATCAGAGAATTTTTGAGTGAAGACAGTTGGATGGCAATGACTGTAAATAAACTGTGCAAGCAGCTAATTAATATTTTAATTTTTTTAAATACGCTGTGTATTTAGATAGACAGCAAGTACATATTTACCTGTATTGTCAGGAAACTTCTGCGGCTGGGTCCTGTGATGACATTAAAAATTTTTTTCACATTTTAATGATTATGAACTAAATATGTTTAAGTTTAGTAAAAGCTATAGCATAATTAGAGTTGAAGATAGTCTTCCAATATACAAGTGAACTTTATTTTGACCCCTTTCCCTACTAACTTTGCCAAAAAGCTAAAAATAAACTGCCTGAAGTTTCATAAACCTGATTCTAATCCAGGTTAGATTATTTTGGAAATGTTTAAGGCAAATTAGACCGTGTGTGTGTGTGTGAGAGAGAGAGAGATGTTTGAGAAGTTTGGTCATCTCATCTAATTTTCGGAGTTCTCTTCTATGTAGCCCCACTCCTGCACACATATGCACATATTTTTAACTGAGTAATTCCATTAAAGTCAGTGGGAACTATTCACTGTCATACAGTTAAGTACATAAGTGCTTGCAGGAGTGGGGCCTATTCTGTTTGTACTTAATTTTGATCCAGTTTGGCCTAAAAATCCCACAGTCTTCCACATTTGGTCAATTTCATGGGTTGTTAATTACACATGTGCAAAGTGGGTGTAAAACCATGCTACCCAGATCATGATGGTGATGTTCTATAGTCATTTTGCACCAGTGGCAATGACTACAAAAGGTGTAGGGCAGTGGGAAGCCAGGGACTCCAAATGTGTGTTAATCTGTGGGCTTTGGCAAGGACTAGTGCTTTTCGCTAATTTCAACCAAGGTTTATAGGATAAATAATTTAGTTATTAATAGTGGTTTATGTTTATATTGTGGTGCCTACTGCATTTATGAAATCTGCATTGTTTAAGAGGGCTCAATGTCAGAAGCTACTCTCATCAACTGGGGAGCAGGAGGGACACACCCACATGCAGAAGTGAATGTAAGCTGGTACGCCCCGGTATGGCGTACCGGCAAGAGCTGGTGCGCCATACCGGGACCGGCTTTCCCAGACAGCAATTTAAAGCCCTGGGGTAGCGGCGGCGGGGCTCTGGCGGGTATTTAAAGTGCCCTGGAGCTCCAGCCGCCACTACCACCCCGGCCTTTTAAATCCCCGCCGGAGCCCTGCAGCCAAAACCCTAGGGTAGCGGCGGCGGGGCTCCGGAGGGGATTTAAAGGGCTGGGGCGGTACCAGCTTCTGGAGCCCCGAGCCCTTTAAATCCCCACCTGAGCCCTGCTGCCCAAGCCCTGGGGTAGCAGCGGTGGGGCTCTGGATGGGATTTATAGGGCCTGGGGCTCTGCTGCGGTAGCGGCAGCTGGAGCCCTGGGCTCTTTAGGTGGCCCCTGGGCTCCCAGCCACCTCTGCAGCTAGTAGGTCGGGAATGATTTAAAGGGCCTGGGGCTCCCAGCCACCACTACTGTAGCTGGAGCCCCGAGCCCTTTAAATCAAAATTTTTAAGGCCCTGCCTCTTCTGGTTGAAGCTACGTCCCCTGCACAGGACTCTGGCGTTCCAGTAAGTCCTTTAACTTACTTTCACCCCTGCCCACATGTAGGGCTGAAGGGGTTAGTTTGGGGATTAAAGGGTCCACTGTGAAGTCTGGAGCTACTATTTTAGCTATTGTAGCATGGCAGTTGTGTTTTCATAATGCTCCTTTCTTTATGATGACAGCAGTAAAAAAGGCTCCCCAGATGACCCATTAAGAACGTTTTCCTGAACTCTCCATCCCAAGAATCCCATCACGGATGTTTAGGGACTGGTGACATGAAAAATAGAATTCAGAGAAATTCAGTCAATTTATCCTAGTGGCTGAGATTTTTTTCAGAGCTCCACAGAATATTTTGACAAATTATCTATTAAAAGTAATTAGCAATGTCTAAATCACCTGAACAGCTTAGAAAATCTCAAGCAATAATGAACAAGAGATCCCATATTTTATTAAAATAGAACACAGAACCCCACTATATTAATAATTTTGCTAATTTGTGAACCTGCTGATACTCATTCAAAATATTCAAAATAAATCTAAAGCAGTCTCGTGCCTTTTCTCGCCAAAGATTTAATATCAACATCCTCCAGAGACATTTCCTATTAAGGTTTTCTTAATTTTATAATATAATATACTGATATAGTCGTATATTACAAAGTATTGTAATTTTTATTCTGTTTTATTCATTACAATTTGTCTTTAAAGCACACCTCCAATAGTATATTAATATTAGTACCATAAACAGTAATAAATAATTGTAATTAGCTTAACTTCCCAAAATATGGCCCAGTGTTAAAACACTCATGCACATGAGTAAATTTGCTCACATGAGTAGTGTGACTGAGCTCAATTGGGTTTCTCAATCTGAAAGTCATGGTAGGTTTGGGATCTTAGTGAGGTTGTACTGCACTAACATGAATAACCGTAGAAAGAATAAATTGAAATTCCTTTTTATCATGTTTTCTGAGACTAATTTTGCTATTCAGTAACACTGGAGATCTTCTGTTAGCTCAAATGGAAAATTATTCTGAAAAGTTTTGTCTTAATAGTTTGCAAAAGAAAGAGGACTGAAAGGTTTACTTACCGTTTTGGGAAGAAACTTATTCTTCCTTCATTCCTATTGATTTCTTGACTTAACTTACTTATGATTCTGTTTAAAATAAACAAACAAAAAAACCTATTATACAAAAATGATTTCCTTAATACCTATCTCCTCTTCTTTTAGTTCAATGCTGCTTTAATTGGTTATTCCACTTATTTGATTTTTCTTTTCTTTTTTAAAATTTTATTTTCCTTCCCCTTCCTTTTGGGTAAATAAAATCTGTGAATGCAGGGTATCATACTCTACTGCATCACTAGGGTGGTTGATATGCATTCTTATCTCTATGCCCAATGCACTATAGTATTTTTATTGTCAAAAACAAAATGGCCAAAAAAATTGAAAAGTTGGGAGGGAGCACACATCAGAATGTGACACCATGTAACATAATGCTGATTGGTTAAGCATGATCTCACTTGGGTGATCCACGAAGAGGTGACAGCAAATGCTTCTACAGAGAAGCTTGTGGAGGGGCCCCTGTGGCAGAGTGGTGGAGTCCTGGAGGGGCTTTCAATGGACCAGAGGAAATAGGGGCTGAATGTGAATGTGAAGGAACTGCTGAGGCTGATGACCTCACAAGAGGTAGGGGAGCCTCTGGCAGGGGTGTTTGGTCCAGGTGAGAGTTGGAGAGTGAATCTCGAAAGAGGGAGATGGGGTGATGGGGCATCATAGGGAATAGGGAGCCAGAGGGTCAGAAAGAAGGTCTGGCTGGACTTGCCTGGGGATAGAGGCTACCTGAGAAAGGGTTAGTAGAGCTCCAAGGAGGGAACCCGAAAAGTCTGAAGAGTGCTCAGCTTGCAGTTCACCCCAGAAGCTTCCCACATAATACATCGAGGTGGGCTTTGGAGGGGGAGAGATTCCTTCAAGAAAGTGAGCACTCCCAAAGACATTCCAGTGACCCAGCAGCAGGGGTTGCGGCTGAGAGATGACACTGGACATGCACAGGTCACGGCACAATATGTATGTATATTTGTAAATAATTAAGATGCTCCAAGCCAGACTTACAAAGTCAGGGTAAGATCAGCAATTTCTGTGCATACAACTATTTCTCTAAGGCTTCCAGTTCCATTCTAGATTACATTTGTTCTTATTGTAATAAGTTACTTTTATTTTCACTAACTCTGATTAAATCAGAAAAGGTATTTAGTCACCAAACTGACTACCACTTTTTGAAGGGATGCTACCTAATAATTACCACATGCAAGAGAGTATCTCTGGGTTTCCAATTCCTGGGGAGAAAGGGTTAAAATCTTGAAACTTGAAATCTAAGAGAGACAAGAAGTGAATACTTGATGGTGGCAGCAAAGGTACCTGACAGACCAGGGGTTCTCAACCTATATGCTATAAAAACTCCATGGCCCACCTGTGTCACAACTGTTTTTCTGCCTATAAAAGCCAGGGCCAGCCTTAGGGGGGAGCAAGTAGGGCAATTCATTGGGGCCCCACAAAGCTAAGCTGCTCAGGTTTAGACTTAAGCCCTGGGTGGTGGGGCTAAGGGTCCCAAGCTTCAGCCCTGGGTGGTGGGGCTTCAGCTTTCTGCCCTGGGCCCCAGTGAGTCTAATGGCAGCCTCGCTTGGTGGACCCCCTGAAACCTGTTTGTGGCCCCTGGGGGCTCCTGATCTCTGGTTGAGAACTGCTGACCGAGACTACATGGAGATTCCTTGAGCTCTGCCCCCTTCCCTGCTCACAGTGCATAGTTGCCAAGTACCTATGCGGCCGCAGTTCACCAGAGGGGGAGCAGGTCGTCACAGTGTAGAATAAGCACTCCTGACTCTTCTTATCCTCTGCCTTTTCAGCCAGAGTCACCTAATCGGGATCCCTTCCATAAGCAGAAGCAGACAGGATAATCTGACCTATGTCACATCCAGCATTTGCAGGCTGTGCCAAAAATATTCATATATATTCAATATTTTGGGGCTGAGACACTATGACTTATGTAATTTTTCAGTAGTGCATGTTTGCAGTATTAGCGATGGGTCACATGAGTGATATTTTACCTTGGAGCAGATATGCAACTATTGCTCGTGATGTAAAGTAAACAATAACTCTAGAGGTTTCAAAGTAGCAGCTGTGTTAGTCTGTATCCGCAAAAAGAAAAGGAGTACTTGTGGCACCCTAGAGACTAAAATTTATTTGAGAGTAAGCTTTCGTGAGCTACAGCTCTAGAATCCATGGAAGCCAAGAGAGTAATCTGTATTCGCTGCCTTTGTGAGAGGTACCCTGAGACTCAGGGCCAAATTCACCACCAAGGTAAGCGGATGCAACTCTGTTAAAGTCAACAGAGCTGTGCTAGCTAATGGCAGTAGTAAACCTGTCCTTGAATATTTTATTTTGTTTTAAAGATAGTTGTACAGTTGTGATGAGTCATGGTCTTATTTTTAATTCCCCTTGTGCCTTTGGTCAGGAAATAACGTTAGGAAAGTCCCACGAATGCTGAAAACGCTTTTTGAGATTTGCATTTCGACATAGTTAAAAACATCCAAACTACTTCTAGTTCTTTTTTTTTCATGTAGGTGTGTCAGATATAACAATTATGGAAATAAAATATTTGACGGTAAAAAGTCAAGAAATTAAAGACCCTGTTTGGTTGGTGCCTGACAAAAACAACAACCCTTCTGACTTCTCTAATATGATACCATCTTTTCTTACTGTACAATTACACCACAGGCCTTAAACAGATCAGTCAGACTTTGGCATCTGTTCATACGCCAAATTCATTGATTATGGCTACAGTGTAAAATTAAGGTGACTATTTTTATGTTCCTCTTTCTCTGTTTTTCCGCAAATCAGGACCCTCTAATTCCTTCTGAAATAAGCAATAACATGAAACATGTGAGCTCTTTGGGGCAGGAAATATATCCATCTCTGTGGGCCTGATTCTCTAAAGACTTCTGCACAGGTCTCATTTTATGCACTGGGACTAGTTACACTGAAATCAAGCACATGTTTAAGTGTGTTGTTTGGTTAGGGCTTAACTGAAATAAATGCAAGCAATCCAGCACTATCCTATTAAAAAAATTGAACTAACATATTGCATCCAGTACCACCCAAGCAACGTTAATCTTATTCTCAGTATTCCTTTCTCTATCCTCCTTGCCTCTTCCCCCCGCCCTTCCCCCTTGGCCCCAGAACATAGTGTCTTGAGGCACTCAGTGAAATTGGAAATAATTCAGGGAAAGGATTGTGTCCTTACTCACCATGCAAAGTTCCATGGTGACCTATCATTTTGTAAGCAAGTATCAAATAGCAACTTAAAGTTATAATTATCCTATCTGAAAAATTAGAAAACGGAGTCATTTGAAGTCATGGACACCCAGCCAACCACCCTGCTATAGTGGGAAAATGGGGAGGAGGCTGCAGGAAAGCATTAATATTTTCAACTTTTCTTTTCTGCACCAGAACTTGGAGTTCTCTGATTTGTGTGCAGATTTGACATTTGCCCTTTTTAGAATCCCACAAACAATATCCTTGTTTAAAAGGGATTCAGGTTGGATATGTCTGAGATCCTCCCTAACACAAGCTCTAAAAAGCAAGGAAGTACCAAGTTACGGAACACCTCTTAATTGTGTCAGACACCCTGTCTCCACAGAGTGACAGATTCTACATCTTCACAAGCTACTTCCTTCTGCTGCAACTGATAAGTAAACTGACTGCACCCAGCCTTCTCCTCTCCCTTAGCATATAACACATACAACTTTACCTACAACCTCAGCAACTATTCTGGGGTAATGTATGTAGACAGGGTAGATATGTTGTGTGTTTGCAGGGAACAGGGTTTGAAAACTCATTGATCTGTCAAACTTTTTTTTTTATGAGCAGTTCTCTTTTTTTTAGTCTCTTTGGGAGTAGTTTACATTTTCCATTTCTTTTCCATTTAAGTAGGAAAACAAAGCATCCAGTCTAGCTCCAATAATCTCTATCCAGTCAGAACATCAAAGATACTGGGATTTCTGGCCATGGAGAACTTGCAGCACTGACCCCCACATTGGCTGCAGAGGGAATTTTCACTGAGCAAAGATTGCAGGACTTGGTGAGCAGTTTGCTCATCTCATCTTGCTGAAATAAATTCATTACTTGCTGCTTCAAACACTTCCTACTATATCATTCTTCTCAGATGAAAAATGTTTTTCCCTACATATAATATCCACAAATGATCTTTGCTCCTTTCCTTGTTTCTTTGTAGTTCTCCATCTGTCTGTATCCATCTTTTGTTGCTTGTATACTCTTTGAGGCAAGGAGAGTCTTTGTTCTGCATTTTGTACAGTGCCTAGCACAATGGTCTCCTGGTCCATGACTAGAACTCCTAGGCATCGTAATAATAGAAATAATTCATCTATCACAAGCCTTCAGCCAAGGCTTAGCGATGACATGAGCAAACCATTTCTTGCTTGCTTTTTCTGAGAACTGTGTGCCCTTAGCAACAAATGTTTTTATAGAACATTCAGGCACGGAAACAGCTGGGTCTGCAGCTAGGTAAGGGAGGAAGTATCAAAACCACACTGCTTTTTGAGATGGGAGTAGTGGGTGATAGGACAGGATAAGGCCATGCAGCAACACTTGCAAAAAATGTTGCTCTTGGACCCTTCTCTCTGCCTTCTCCACCAGCCGCTCATCTTAGAATTGGAAGGAAGTTGAAACAAAATCCTCTCAAACCAGCTTGTTTGCCTAATTATCTTCAAACGTTGTGGGTACAAGCAGAGTCCACCCCAATAATATTGGGGCCAGAGATAGCAAGATACATGAGGGAGCTGGGGGCAAAGTCCTACACTCTGGAAATCCCATTCCTTGGGCATAGTGAAGAGAATATCTGATTGTCTTGTGCCACCTGTGCTCTGCCCCTGGAAAACCAGTTCTGCAGGGCAGACACAATAGCATCATGTTGGGTTCAGAGTTCACTGAAACTCCCAGCTAAATCTCTTTTATTTCTCCTGCTTCTAGTGAGCTTGCATGCACATTCATCCCAGAACATCTATTTTAAAAAGAGATTGGTCTTTTTGGTCCCTCAGTTTTTGGTGTTCAACTTGAGACCCCATTCAGGGGCCTGCTTTGATGGACACTCAGCACTTTCTGAAAATTAGGCCACTTTAAAGTTTCTCAAGTTGAGCACCCAAAAATAGAGGCATCCAAAATTACTAGTCACATTTGACATGTAGGGTATATTTATACAAATATAAATTCACATAGGTGGAGTCCTTCTCAGGAATTCTGAAGGTTCCATTGGATTCTGTTTGCATTAATTGAGAAGAGACCAAGCTGCAGACTTCAAATCTGGGTTTTGATTCAGCCTGATATAGGGACAGACAGAGTGATCAATTCTCCCCCCCCCCCCCAAATGCAGCTGCTTCTGAACCTCCTCAAACTTCCAGAGTGTTCATATCTGTGGTGATGGTTTAGCCCATTATAGAGAGGAAGGCCAAGCATAAAGCTTGGATCTCAGTTTATATTTTGACTACCTGCCAATGCTTGGGGCTGTTCTGATCAGTTTCTTATTCTGACCACGTTGTATTAACCAAGACATATTTGCTGAAAGTTTGCCTCAAAATATTATGCAGTGTTTACTCACACTTGACACAGAAACAAGAGCCTTAATTATCATTTATAAGCTCAAACAGAGATACTGAGTAGCAAAAATAAAGCAAATGATAGTGCTGCTTTTGTGACTGAAGCTTTATGATGTGAGCACCTTGTCCATATGTTCCTTGCTATTTACGCTGCAGGCACCAATTGCAGTTCCACGATTAATGCTGAGTCCTGTTTTGCACGAAAGGAGAGATTCAGCCTCTTTGTTCTGTATAAAATGCAGCATCTCCTCCCCAAGAATGCATTTTCTGAGAGTTTACAAGTAAATCTGCCAGTTTGTGTTTGAAATTAATATAAAATTGGTCTATTCAAAAATTTACTATCTGACAGAATAATGTGAATTATCTTAATAAGAAAATACCACTTCAAATGTCCATATAATTAAAATTAATTGAAGGGTTTATGCATAGGGTATATCTGTAGACATTACTTTACAACTGAGCAAAGTTATTAATGATTGTTTTATTTAATTGTTAGGATTTTACAGGCTACAGACAGAGGTAAGTCAACAGCTTGGACAACTCTTAAGTAGGACCATTGGGACATAATTGGCAATTATGTGGGTTACCTCTTTTCTTCTGCTGCTGATTTGCATGCAACAGTTTTATTCCTTGTAATGAGTCATGAAGCAGACAGAATATGTAGCAAGAGTTCTCACAAGCACATGACTTGTGGCTGACAGTTACTTCTCCTAGCATGGCTGCATGCTAGTTTAGGCCATCTCCCAGTGGCACTGATGCCTCAGCTTCACTGCCCATTGAGGCACTTCTGCAAGGTAAACTGAGGCAGGACAATATGGAAGTCCTTGATGTGCTGTGACTGTTTAGCCTAAGGACTGGTCTCCTTCTACATCTCCTTTCACTTAATACGGGCCTTTACAACATAGTCTTTTATAACAAAGCAATTTGTCAATTACAAATTAAGGGCTGGATTCACCAGTATACCACTTGGTTGTCTTCCACTACTCTGATGTACCAGAGAATCTGCCCTTAAAAGTTAATATTTTGAAAAGTGATGTAAGTTGATACTCCATAACTTCAAATCATTAAAAATATCACATGCAACATTCTCTTGGGTATCTTGTTTAGGGTTCAGGTACGATATTTTTCAAAATTATTTAAAAGCCAAAGAAATTCTTAGACCGCAAATTATATTAACGTGACTATACAAAGGTAACACAATTATAATTTTATGTATACATTGTAATATCCCCAAATTAAACATAAACTGGAAATTGAGCATCAAGGTCACATATAAAAGACATCCAAGTATAGTACAGTATAGAAATGCACAGTGAAGGCACTCAAACCACTTTTGCTCTGCCATATACTAAAGGGGGAGGGGAAGATGTGACAATAGCTAATCTTTTTAAAAATGAGTTTAATCAAATCTGGGACCACAAATAGTAAAATGCCTTAATCATAATCATATAGTTATTGCATGACATCACTGCAGGGCAGAGTTAAGGTTATTTGGGTGCCTCGGCTGTACATTTTCTTGTTTTAAAATGTTTTGGATTTCTTTTATATGTAATCTGAACCTCAATTTCCTATTTGTAATACTTGATTTAGGGATGATTACAACATCCCTGTAATGTTTTTTTTAACTGTTATGTTACTGATATGCACTCTCAACTGTAACTTTCTTTACATAGTTTTGATGTTTTTGTTTTAATTTGTATGTGGGAATACAATTACAATTAAAAATTTAAAAAAAGGACTCCTTCTTATGACACCAGTTAAAGTTAAGCATGTATTTAAGTGCTTTGCTGAATGAAGGCTTCAAGTCAGTCAAAGATTCTCAGCAGAGAATTTCCCCACATTGTAAAGAGACTCAGCACTGCCATAGAATTGGCAGAGGCAGCTTAGCCTTCTCCACCTGCCTAGCATGAGGTTGGCAGGCCTGGCAGAAGTTACCAGGATTGGAGACCTCCTGGATTACAACCAGGGGACTGATTGGATCCCTATGCGCTCAGCAGACGCATAGGGCTCTTTGCCCTTGGCACCCCCACCCCCCCGGCGTGTACTTCAGGAGGTGGAGGCAGCCTTATTGCCCACTTATTGGTTTTTCCTCGAGCGGGTCCTGCGAGAAGGTATCCCCCATCCTCCCCCCACCTCAGGCCCTTTGGCCTGATCTTCATCAGGCCCGTGAGCCCTCTTGGCCCCCACCCCTTTGTACCCCGAGCCAGCTGCACGATTTGCAGCTGGTTCACATCCGAACCACACCACAGGACCATTTCTACATGCTCATGCTCCACACTCTTCATTTCCCCACCTTCATGTCCCATCCTGACACCAAATGGTGGGACATTCTACCAGCTGCAGAGGGTGAGGGATCCCGATGGGCCAGCCTGTATTCCACCTTGGTTCCACGGCCCACCAGGGACATTAGCTGGTGGCTTCCTCATGGATCCGTGAGCACAGGCACGTATCTGGAGTGGTTCACCCTCTTCCCAACACCTGCCCTCTTTGTGGTGTGAAGGAGACCCTGGCGCATGTCTAGCTGCAGTGTGCCAGGTTGCGGCCCCTTTTCCGGCTCCTCCAGAACCTCTTGTTGAGGTTCTGGCTGACTTTTTCCTGCACCTTTTTATATATGCACACCCAATACGTGGCCCCACGAAGTTGCAGGACCACCTCGTCAACCTCCTCCTAGCCATGGCCAAAGGGGCCATGTATAACAACAGGGAGAGGAGGCTGGCTGGGGAGGTGGGGGAAGGAGGATTGTGACTGTGGGGCCTGTTTTTGTTCTTTCATCCATTCAAACATCTGGGCAGAGTTCTTCTGGGTGGCATCCACTGGCTCCTTGGACACTTTTGAGGAGCAGTAGGTGCTGTCCAGGGTTCTCTGCTCGGTGTCCCCTTCTGGTTCCCTAGTTTGGCCCTCTGACCCCCTCACCTGTTCCTGTTTTTTTTCTTCGTTGTCCCACTTACTCAGTTGAGCACTGGGTTCAGTAGCTCCTCCCCAGGCTGGGGGAGAGGCCTTTAGCAGTTCACGGGCTTGTGCCCGCCCACTTCCTGGCACTTAATATAAGGTTGGCAGGAAGGGATGTCGTGGATGTGAGCACAGCTATACCCAATCCTCTGACAGCATGCAGAACCTCACCCTAGCAGCCTAAATTAGAGTTTTGATTCGAGGAGCACGTTAGACAGATCAAAGAACTAAGGCATATGTGTCTATGACGAGGAGACAAAGGGCTTTTAACAAAGCTAGCTTTTCTAAATCTGCTCTCCAAGTTAGGTTTTACAGTAACAAATACAACAGGCTTCAGGATGTTGCAGGGTCCTAAAGTCACTTGATTTTACAATAACTCAAACTAAATATTACATTATTAGAAATGTAAGTACTTTGAAAGCCAATATATATTGGTCTAAAATACAGAAAATATGTAAAGTTTGAAGTTATCAGCCCAGCAATTCTTCCAATGAATCACTCAGTATTTGCGTTGAGTGTAATTTGCTTTATATAGTGCCTTTCATACTTATGGTGTCTCATATCATTTTACAAAGCATGGGGTAAGATACTGGCAGTGGGGCAGCCATAGGTTTGACAATACTTTACAGCTGACCTTGGGTGTTAGAACTGTCTTTGCAAAGAGCTACAGTTTTAGCTTGGTTATCTCTTGCCAGGAGTATCTTTAATTTTTCCCTGAAGAGCCACCAGGGACAGGAAGAAGGACTTTGCTTGAATAGTTCTCCTCTATCACTGCATCCCCCAATAGTATGGCTTGGTAATCAGGAGCTCAAAAATCTATTTTTAAAAAGAGCCTAGATACAGCAGGAAATAACAAATATTAAATACCACTTAAGAAGCTCTTAATATAATGCTCTTGTGTTTTGCTTTGTTATTTTAAGTCTGTCTAGAAAAGAAACTTTATGGGAAGAAAACCAGAATTTTTTACACAACCTTACACATAATGGGCCAAAAAATTCTTTGCTCCTTTCAGGGACTAAGGGAGGAATTAAAACTTTATTGCTCAGGTACTCCGAGTCATTCTTCTACCCAAGGTAAGATCCCTCAGCAAGCATGCTGCATAGTACTCCTTATACCTTCCAGTGAAAGGTACTTTGCTAAGCCATTGCTGTCAGGCATACAAGGGGGTTGGGTGATGGTCTGGGGAACATCCCTTCAGGGAGGTGGACTAACCCACCCATTTAGAGCTCACACAGTAAGTGTTAGAGGTCTGCCGCAGGTGCAAGGGGAGAAAGCCTGCCTTCACCATCTTCCCCATAATGCTCCAGCCAGAATTGAACTCACACAGTGACCTACTGGTACCAATCACTTATTTCTGGCTGAATATTTTAACAAATCCTTGACCAGCTAAGGCTATAAACTTGTCAGTACACTGCATACTATGGCCATTAGGAATGTAACATGATAGGGGGACAAAACCCTGCTTCTGTTCCAGAAGTACAGGCTCTTAGCACTCAAACTAAAGAAGATCTCTGTTAACGCTGTTTGCTGAATAGGGGACTAGGAGATACAGTTGAACAATTTCAATTCCATCCAGTAGAGCATAGTGATACGCATACACACTAGCCAATAGGGTGCATAAGAGTTAATATATATATTTACTAAATAGTTTGTTTCATAAAACTATTTTAACAAGGTTTATTTTATGTTTGACGATGGGCCCCTTGCAGACACATGAAGATATGCCAGGGTGACACAGGAGGTAGATGTTGTTCCCCAAAATAAGAGATCGCCTTGTAACCACTTTCAGTAAATTGCCTGTCATATTCTGTAAGGGCAGTTGTGACCTAGTTAGCCACTGCTAAAGTTGCAGAAATATCCCAGACTAATGACCTTGTAATTTTCAAACTTTGAGCATGTAGGTTTCCTCAGATGGGTATATTTAGAAAAACCACATGCTCAGCCCATTGGTTTCTATGGCTGTGGCCTGTGGGTGACAAATGTAGCACAGTTACAAGTGTTGTACCACATTTGCAGCTACTGTAATTTATTGTAGCTCTGTTGAAGTTAATGGAGCTACCCCAATTTTCACCAGCTCAGGATCTGGCCCAGTACATGTAACTTTAGTAGTGTGCTTACAAGGCTGTAGACTTGCAAAAATGCATGCTTCATTTAGTGATAAGGCAGGTCAGACTTACATTTTTTTAGTTCATTAACGTGCATTTCTGCTTACAGAAAAAGAACTTATCTTATGGTTTAAAAAATAATAATAATTAAAAAAAACCCACAACTTCATCCCAGTTTTTAAAATGGTAATTATTTCTGCTTCCACTGCTAAACACCAATGTCCAGTAGTAAATTGTTGGCTCCAACTATTCTGAATTGGTCTGAAATCAACAAGGTGAAATTCAAATACAAATAAGTGAAAAGTTACCCATACTTATTAAGGGCAAAATCAAATGCACAAATACCAAATGGGAAATAACTGGGTAAGCAGCAATACTGCAGAAAAGGATCTGGGGGTTGTAGTGGATCACAAATTGAATATGAGTCAAGTGTGATGCAGTTTCAAATAAGGCTACTATCATGTGGGGATGTATTACCAGGGGTATTATATGTAGGACATGAGAAGTAAGCCTTCCACTCTACTCAGCATTGGTGAAGCCTCAGCTGGAGTATTGTGTCCAGTTTTGGGTACCACACTTTAAGAAAGACTTGAACAAATTTGAGAGAGTCCAGAGGAGAGCAATAAAAATGATAAAGGGTTTAGAAAACATGACCTACGAGGAAAGGGTGAAAAGATTGGGCATGTTTAGTCTTGAGGAAAGAAGGCTGAGGGGGGGCATAATAATAACAACAACATAATAATAACAGAAAATTGTGGAAATCACAGAGGTGCTTAATGACTTCTTTGTTCTGGTTTTCACCAAGAAGTTTGGTGGTGATTGGATTGGATAGTGAATGCCATTGAAAATGAGGTAGGATCAGAAGAAGCTAAAATAGGGAAAGAACAAGTTAAAAATTACTGGACAAATTAGATGTTTTCAAGGGCCTGATGAAATGCATTCTAGAATACTCAAGGAGCTGACTGAGGAGATGTCTGAGCCATCTTTGAGAAGTCGTGGAAGATATAGTGCCCATCTATAAAAAGAGAAATAGGGACAACCCAGGAAATTACAGATCAGTCATCTTAACTTCTGTACCCAGAAAGATAATGGAGCAAATAATTAAGCAATCAATTTGCAAACATCTAGAAGATAATAAGGTGATAAGTAACAGTCACCATGGATTTGTCAAAAACAAATCATGTCAGACCAACCTGATAGCTCTCTTTGACAGGGTAAGAAGCCTTGTGGAGGGGGGGAAGCGGTAGACATGGTATGTCTTGACTTTAGTAAAGCTTTTGATACTGTTTCACATGACCTTCTCATAAACAAACTAGGGAAATGCAACCTAGATGGAGCTACTATAAGGTGGGTGCCAAACTGGTTGGAAAATCGTTCCCAGAGAATAGTTATCCATGGTTCACAGTCAGGCTGGAAGGGCATAACAAGAGGAGGCCCTCAGGGATCAGTTCTGTGTCTGGTTCTGTTCAATATCTTCATCAATGATTTAGGTAATGGCATAGAGAGTACACTTATACAGTTTGCGGACAATACCAAGCTGGGAGAGTTTGCAAGTACTTTGAAGGATAGGATTAAAATTCAAAATGATCTGGACAAACTGGAGAAATGGTATGAAGTAAATAGGATGAAATTCAATAAGGACAAATGCAAAGTATTTCATTTAGGAAGGAACAATCAGTTGCACACAGACAAAATGGGAAATGACTGCCTAGAAAGGAGCACTGCAGAAAGGGATCTGGGAGTCATAGTGGACCACAAGCTAAATATGAGACAACAGTGTAATGCTGTTGCAAAAAAAGCAAACATTATTCTGGCATGTATTAGCAGGAGTGTTGTAAGCAAGAACACGAGAAGTAATTCTTCCACTCTATTCTGCGCTGATTAGGCCTGAGCTGGAGTATTGTGTCCAGTTCTGGGCACCACATTTCACAAAGGACAAATTGGAGAGAGTCCAGAGAAGGATGAAAAAAATGATTAAAGGTCTAGAAAACATGACCTATGAGGGAAGATTGAAAAAACTGGTTTTGTTTAGTCTGGAAAAGAGAAGACTGAGAGGGGAAATAACAGTTTTCAAGTATGTAAAAGGTTGTTACAAGGAGGAGGAAGAAAATTTGTTTTTCTTAACCTCTGAGGATAGGACAAGAAGGAATGGGCTTAAATTGCAGCAAGAGAGGTTTAGGTTGGAAAAAAATTCCTGTCAGGGTGGTTAAGCCCTGGAATAAATTGACTAGGGAGGTTGCGGAATCTCCATCATTGGAGATTTTTAAGAGCAGGTTAGACAAACACCTGTCAGGGATTATCTAGATAATTAGTCATGCCACAAGTGCAGGGGACTGGACTAGTTGACCTCTTGAGGTCCCTTCCAGTTCTATGATTCTATGATATAACACATGAGAACAGTCTTCAAATATGTATAGACAGGATGAGGATGATTGTTCTCCATGTTTGAGCCAATTACTTCCTGTCCTACCCTCGATCTGCAACAAGGAAGATGGTTTTAATATTAGGAAAACCTTTATAATTTTAAGAATAGGTAAGTACTGGAATATGTTGCCATGGGAAGCCTGTCACTGGAGGATTTTAAGAACAGGTTGGTCAAACATCTGTCTAGGTGAACCTAGTCTCGTCTCAGTGCAGAGGGTTGGACTAGATGACCTCTTGAGATCTTATCTAGCCCTAAATTTCTCTGATTGTATGAGGCTTTCTGTGTAGCCCATTATCCCATTCCTCTGGTCATGTGGATATACAGTATACAGGGCACTGCTTCCCCTGGGGGGAACTGATGAGAAAGCAGAGGACATGTACAGTAAGGGATCTATGAGTAGGATGAGAGGTGAATCTGAATAATCCAGAGGAGAGTTAGGCCCCTGCTGCCCTGCAGTCTCTTATTTTGTCTCTCTTGAGGTCAAACTGCTGCGTTATAAATGGCAGCATTTGTAATATGTAAAAAAGTCCTCTCTCAGACTCTAAATACATGGTGGATTACATAGGTCACCTGCATAACACTGTATTTGATACAGAAATCTTAGTCTGATACTTACATTTCATTGTGGTCTTACTCCCCTTGCTCCTTGAGATGAGGATTGAAGAAATAGGAAATACTAAATCATACCTTCCTCTAGAATGGGAGTAACTGCCTAATTTCTTAGGGTCAAAACATCCTTAGAATGGAATTAATTTCTACCTGTCTTTCCTTGGCTGAATGGATCACATGCTGCTTTGAGCCATCTCCCATTGGTGCTAATGTGTCCTTTCACTGACACTGATCAGTGGGGCATTTGCCTTTAAATAGCAGGTCAGAGTGGGGGGAGGTTGCTCTGCTGGTTAGGGCACTGGCCTGGAACTAGGAAGACACATGTTCAGTTCCCTGCTCTGCCCTGTACTTCCTGTGTGACCTTGGGCAAGTGCCTTAGACTCTCTGTGCTTCAGTTCCCTGTCTGTAAAATGGGGACAATAGCACTGCCCTACATCAGAGGCATGCTGTTAGAATACAAACATCAAAGATTGTGAGGCAATCAGATATCCCATTAATGAGGGGCATATAAGTAACAATGGTAGAGAGGCATAGATAGACCAGAAGTAATTGCTTTTGATCTCCTTTGTTTTAAAAGCCAGAAAAGATTTCACACCATTTGAGATGCTACTCAGGCCAGCCTATGGGATTGGAATCAGAGTTGATTATAACCTACAAGATCCGCTTTGGTATTAAAATGACTAGAGCGTATTGTGTCGTTGCAAGATGGAGATTTAGAGTGTGTGGCAGGGAGGGGAAAGAGGAACTATGGGATTATTTTTAATTTTTATTGTTTGCATAGTCTACTAGGCATTTTTACAAACCGGTAAGAAGGCAAGGCCACGAGGGATTTGTAATCTAAACAGACAACAAAGCAATGAAGTTAGAGTGAAAGAAAGCAATGGAGAGCATTATGGCTGAATAATAGAAATGTAGGTCTGGAAGGGACCTTGAGAGGTCATCCAGTCCATCCTCCCATTCTGAGGCAGGGATTCCATAACTTCCCTTAGTTAGATATTCGGTATTTACCTATCCTTCCAGTTAGAACAATTTTCTTAATATCTAACCTAAATCTCCTTTTTTGCTGTAGATTGAGCTGATTACTTCTTATCCTACTTTCAGGGATATAGAGAACAATTGATCACTGTCCTCTTTATAACAGCCCTTAACGTATTTGAAGATTATCAGGTCACCGCTATCTTCTTTACTGAAGACTAAACATGCCCAGCTTATTTAAATAAATAAATAAGATTTAAATAAATAAATCTGATCTCTGCAGAGATCAGATTTTCTAAACCTTTTATCATTTTTGTTGCTCTTTTCTAAACTCTTTCCAATTTGTCCACATCTTTCTTAAAATGGGGTACCCAAAATTGGACACAATACCCCCCAGATGGAGCCTCCCCAGTGCCAAGTACATCAGAACAATCACCTTCCATGTTTTACATACAACACTCCTGTTAATACATCCCAAATGATATTTGCCTTCTTTTGCAACTGTATCACATTTTTAGCTCATATTCAATTTTGCTCCACTATATTCCCTTAGATACTTTCTGCAGTATTTCTACCTAGGCAGTTATTTCCCATTTTTGTATCTGTGCATTTGATTTTTTTCCTTTCTAAGTGTAGTACTTTGCACTTCTATGTTAAATTTCATCTTGTTGGCTTTTACCAATTCTCCAATCTATCAAGGTCCTTTCAATTTCTAATCCTGTCCTCAGACATGCTTGCAATCCTTCCCAGCTTGGAGTCATCAGCAAATTGTATAAGTATACTCCATTAGCTGTGGAGTAAAGCTCCATTATCCAACTCATAATGAAAGCATTGAATAGTACTGGATACAGGACTGACCCCTGTGGGAATCTCTAGATAGGACCTCTCAGTCTGACAGTGAATCATTGATAACAACAGTGTGAATATGGTTTTTTGGCTAGTTGTGCACACACTTTATAGCAGTTTCATCTAAACCACATTTCCCTAGTTTGAGAATGTTAGTAAGGATTTTGACACAGTCCCACCTAAAAATCAAGATATATCTAATCAACTGCATCCCCCTCTCCTCTAGACCAGTAATTCTGTCAAAGAAAGAAATTAGGTTTGTTCGGCATGATTTTTTCTTGACAAATTCACATTGGCTATTGCTTATCACCCAGTTATCCTCTAAGTGCTTACAAATTGATTATTTAATAATTTTTCCAGTATCTTTCCAGGTATCAGTTAGGCTGACTGGTGTATAATTCTGTGGGTCTTCTTTGTTCCTATTTTTAAAGATAAAGATAGCTTTAAAGATAGCTACTATGTTTGCTCTTCTCCAGTCCTCTGGACATCTGTCCTCTAGGAGTTCTCAAAGATAATGACTAATGATTCCGAAATTGCTTCAGCTAGTTCCTTAAGTACTCAAAGGAGCTTTTCATCAGGCCCTGCTGACTTGAAACATCTATCTCATCTAAATATTCTTTAATTTGTTTTCTACCCCGTTAATATTAATTGTGTTATGCTTTTTGTCACAATTTAACTTTTTAGTGAAGACTGAAGCAAAATAGGTATTAAACACGTAAGCCTTCTTGGTATGGTCCATTATTAGCTCTCTTTCCATGCTAAGTAGCAGACTTGCACTTTCCTTCATCCTTCTCTTGCTCCTAATCTATTGAAAGAATCTCTACTTATTGCCTTTTATGTCTCTTGCCAGATGTAATTTATTTTGTGCCTTAGCTTGAGTTTGTGCCTACCTGCTTTGTGCTATTTTTTTCTACTCATTCTTAGTAATTTTTTCAAGTTTCCACTTTTTGGATTCCTTTTTGATTTGTAGATCACTAAAGAGCTCTTGATGCAGCCATATTGGCCTTTTACTGTTCTTCCTTTTTTTTCCTTTGCATCAGGATCATTTGCTGTTGTGCCTTTAATGTTGTTTCTTTGAGAAACTCCTAGCTTTCCCAATCTCCTTCCATCCTGAGATTTTCTTCCAATGGGACCTCAACTGTCATTTCCCCGAGTTTTAGTCTGCTTTTTTTGAAGTCTGTTGTCCTTATTCCGTTGCTTTCACTCCTTCTAATATGAATCTTGTTAATTCTACAGTTTTTGTTGGGATTTATTATTTTCAAGCATTTTTATCATCTACTTTACTCACTTCTCTGAGCTTGAGCTCTGGTGTTCACAACTCTTTTTACACGCTTGCCAGATTCAAGTCCTTAGTGAAAAGCAGCAAGTGATCATACTAGACAAGTTTGCTCACTTTCTACCACAGGTAAAGTGGACAAAGAAAATGCAATGGACATAATTTATCTTTTCAAAATCAATAAAGTTTAGGGGGATCTGGCAATAACTCCTATATTTAGGTTATCTATGTATATTACTCACATAAGACACTAATATATCTGTTTGTATATATCTCCATTATTTTTTCAAGTCACTCTTAGTGACCAATATTATGATAATGCATTTGAAACAGAATAATCCCAAAGCCCTAAAATATAAAGCATAAGTAATTAAAAAAACAAAAACAAGAAGAATGCAAGCCTAGGGGATCAGCAGAGCACAAGAAAGGGAGAGATCATCAAATAACTGAAAACTTTATTTCACAAGACCAAAATAAGGAGGAGTATGTTACAGAGCAGGCAAAGAAACTTTTATCTTTCATGGTGAAGTCTTGCAAACAGCAGATCTCAGTGCTATTCAGTGTTAATTTAATGCAAATATAATTGTAATCAATAACTTGCAATGATGGATGGAAAATATTGGTTCAAATGCCTTCCAATCATCTGCCCACAGCTGCACAGGAAAGTTATTCCAGTCTTAAGTCCCATACTTCAGTCTGATTTATCTTTAATAGGTATCTAGACATGATGGGGCATGATGAAAAACATTTAAAAAGAAACTAGATTAGATGTAGTGTTCAATTTGACATATTTCATATGTTTTCCTTCAGGATGAAAGTCCTCTATTCAACTGAGCAATGAAATCATACTCAGCAGGTGGTACTGTCAAAAGCACTCAGCATTGGCCTGACTGCTTCCATTGAAGTCAATAATGAGTTCTGTCATTAACTTGAATGGGAGCAAGGTGAGGCCAATTACAAAGATTTCTGAATATTTCCCCAGTGGGTTTTTTAATCTGTATCTGGTTATTTTCCACACAATAATGACACACACCATGTTTTCCTCACTTGTTTTTTTTCTAGGAATGTGTCCTTTCCTTTCCTGAGACAACACAAACAGCAGGTCTCTAGATCAATGTTTTAGAGGCCTCGCCATCCACTTGCCCTGTGCTTGTCCAGGAGTTATATCTCCAACCCATTCACTGTATCATCCATTTTGAAATATGAGATTTGGTTTGCATTTACTTACGGCACACTCAGTTTGGGAAATTTCTGAATATCGTTTTCAGACATGTTCTGCAACAGAAACACACATGGTATATGTTACAAAATTGTCCATGTAACAGCTTGGGAGATAAGGAAGCTTTAATATTATTTATGTGTCAAAACATTATAATTAACAGGACTGCAAGATAAGTAGAAAGCTAACGAAGAACAGGTACAAACTTAAACCACTGTTCAGCATTTAGGATTTGATTCAACAAAATATTAAGCATGTGCCTAATTTTAAGCACTAATGTGAAGTCAATGGCACTACAAGATATGCTTAAACTTAGGTTTGTGCTTAGGTGCCATGCCGTATTGTGCTGTAATTGGGTCTCTGCTTATGCTGTGCTGCTTGGTTGACCCTCTGTGTTATCGTGGGCTGAGATTTAAAATGTTGACCTGCTGCACCTAGGGGCAATGTATAAAAACCTTTCCTTCAACAGCCTTTTCCCTGTAGCTTGTCATAGTTACTGGAATTATACTGAGCAAACAGGCAAAATTTCAAGCATATACAAGATTGCATTTCAAACTATAACCAAGTGACTCAAAAGCTCATCCCATGGTCCCTAGGGAAATGTACAACCAGCTTAAATCAGAACAAAGATGGACACACATTTTAATGAAAAAATTCTGTTTATTAGTTCTTCTGCCTTCCTCTCTCTCTCTCTCTCTCTCTGCTTTGTTAGATCTTGATCCTCACTCAGTGTTGCCCTAGGGCTGGATGCATCTAGCCCACTGGTTAATAAATCTCTGGTGTCCATGGTACCAGAGAAGTGAAATATCCTTTGAGATAATACATCCCATCTCTATGTACCAATTCAAATAGAAAGTGGGGATCCGCCTCCCCTTGAGTTATAACCCTGATGACAGACATGAATTCCAAACACAGTTCATAGTCTACTGATGTCTCCACCCATAGCCATAACACTTCTGCTGGCAATACATGAACTCTCTGCTTCTCACGGAGAGCCCTACAGAAAAAGGTGGGTTATTTTTCCCAACTTTTTTTTTTTTTTAAACAATTGCCATTTCAAAAGCTGTGTGTGTGTGTGTGTGTTTAAATGAAAAGAGCTGTTCATGGTTGTGGGAGGCAGAAGTGGGCAATACTCTGTCATTTTGGCTCTCAAGAGTTCTCTGATTTACATTACGTTCACATTTACATTATGTTCTGCAATGAGCCTGGGTTGGAATCAACTCAAAAACTCCAAACTGCACTCCTTTGAAATCACCCGCTTTCTCCAAGCTGCACTGCAAAATCATGTGAAACTGTGAACTTCACACAGCGTCAATATGAAGCCATGAAATGCGGGCTAGGTTTTATTGACTGGGTCAGGAGTCTTATGCTGGCAACACACTCTGAAACCAGGCAAGTTTTGCACTATGGTTTTTCAATGACGGTTTTACACAGATATATTTGTTACCTGACATGACAACATGCTTAGCACAGTCCTAAGGGCGCCATTGAACATAATGTAATAAAGACAAGGGACAGTGCAGTGTGGGTTACACAAGGAAACGTTAACATATGCAGGGGCTTAAGGTAAAAACTCATAATGTTTTGCACAAAACTAGCTGATTTTTAATTTTTTTAAGGGAAATGGGCTGGTGGATTTTGTTCATATACTTACAGTTAAAGGGCTAGCTTGTCCCTGGCCTAGCTCAAATGTGTGTGCTCCTTTGCACATCTTGTGCAAGGACCAGCAACTGTCATAGAAACAGCTCCCTCCCCTAAATTGTGCCAAAGGGGGTAGCGTGGGGGGCAATGTCTTCCTGTCCCCCAAGAAGCTGCCCTCCTGCACCAGGAGAAGCAGTTGCATCTTCCCGAAGTGCCCATCCCACTCATCAGGTGCAGTTCCACATTACCTCCAACAGGGCCCAGTGTCTCAATGGCATAATCTGGCTCAATATGAGGGAAGTGAAAGATCTGCATGTTATATGTGCTTTTAAAAGGACACGGTAAACAACTTTAAAATGGCATTGGGGGATTCCATATATGGGTGTCAGCTTCAGGCCATATCTGATCAGTTTTGAAAGTAAAAATGTTTGGTTTTTCTAACTGCCAGCTTTCCAAACTCCTCTTGGAACCTGAAAGTCAGTCTGGGATCTTCCTGGCTCACATATCGCAATAAGTGGTCGTCTCTAATTAAACTTGGTGAACAACTCTATTGAAGAATGTTCAGCCTAGAGCAGAATCAAGCTGCTGTCCCCAGAGGTGTCCTTGGCTCTGGAGAACTAACATTAGTGAAATATGGTAAAATATATATTTCTCTAAGGGAAACATCCTATAGAATCATAAAATTTAATAATACATTTAAACCAACCCTTAGAATTCTATTATAGGAATGTGATTGTCTCTTAAATTCAGTAGCTTGGTTTAAAAATTCTGTAGGAAGAACATGTCTCTCCATTAAAGTCTACAGAGTTTTCATTTCTAAAGAATCCTATTGATTTAATCCCTAATATATTCTGTAGGACTTTTCCATGCAGGTAGTCAGAGTAGCAATCCTTACTCAAACTAGGGAGTGGATTTGTTGAGTGGGATGGTGCCATTTTTCATTGTCAGGTTGCTTGTATGCCTTTGTGAGTGAACATGAAACCCACAAACATTCATTCTGAACAGTATCTGGCTATCCAAACATAATCTGGCAGTTTCTAATGACTTTTGTAAGATGTAGAAAGACAATTACCCTAAAGAGAAGCAATTGATTTCTTACACATTGCCCTGCAGGCTGGAGTTTTCCTTGTCACATCTTCCCCATAGTTACACTTATGCTTTGAATCTGTAGTAAGCAGAATGTTTTCTAGTATGCAATGGCCAAGTAGGCAAGAAGTTAAAAACAAACAAAAATTATATTGGGAGAAATGAGGAAGCAGCAGCTACTAGCCTGCCTAGTAGAGATCAACCACTGAATCTGCTAGGCCATTTCTGCAGAAAAACACTCTAAACTGGTTATGTATTATAAGCACTTGGTACACAAGGCAAGAGTCAAAGTTCCCTGGCCACATGGGTACTTCACAAATGGCACTATGCTGCACTCCATGATCACTGAGGACTTCGCAGTGACAGCAGGGCTAGAACTCAGATCCTCCTTTTCTTAAACACAGGTGTCTACTAGAGCTGATTGGGACTTTTACAAGGAAAAGGTTTTTCATTCATCGCAAATCTTCTCCGGGTCAGTACGGGATGACTAGTTCTGATTCACAGCAGGGGCTTGAACGTGTGTCTCCCAAAGCCCAAGTGAGTGCCTGGCATTCCAGATGCTCTTTATAGCAGCTGTCTTTCCATATCAAACCAGTCACGAGAAGCTGCCAAATTATGTTTGGAGGAACAGACAATACTAACAGTGAATGTCTGTAGGTTTCACGTTCACTCACGTAGCCACACAAAGAACCCGGCGGTGGAAAAATGATACCATGTTACTCGACAGATCCAGAGTCATGTTTCTTAATTTACAGACTTATCCTTATCTGACATTATAAAACATTTGGATTCTATATAAATTACTCTAACCACTGGATTATGGAGTTATATATACAAAATGCAATAGCTTCAGCAGGAGAGACTGAGAGACATCCACCCCCGAACAGGGAAATGATTCAGAGCAGGAATTTAAGCCTAGGGGCTCATCTACATGGTGTGTTAGTGCACACCAGCTGGGGTGTAAATTCTAGAGTGCACCAGTGTGTTCTGCACTAAAAGTTCCCTCATGTGCATTGACATAGTCCCAGATTACATCAGTGTGCACTAGTGAATGCCAGCAGGCTCCACATTGACAGTTAGTGCACAACATGCTGGTATGCATTAGAATTTACACTGAAGCCGGTGTGCACTAATGCATCGTGTAGACAATCCCTGGGTCTTCCACATTGCAGGTAAATGCCCTAACCATCAGGCTATTGCCTATTCTGGGTGGGTGTTTTTCATTATACAAAAAAAAAAAGAGTTTGAAAGGTCTCAGCTTTGTTTTGATGAAGCACACGAAACATTTTTGAAATCTTGAAAATTTTCACAGGATGAGAAAAATGTTTCCTGCTTAAATCTAATCCTAGTACTTGAGCTGGAAAATAATCTGTTAGTTGTTGGCAATATAAGACCTATAATGTACAGTACAGCAGTTTTCCTTCTATCCAGCAGAAGGTGGTACCCTGTTGAGCACTCTTTCATTTTTAGCAGAAATGTTTTGAATTGCAAAAATTTGATGGATTTTCAAAACTTGACATTTCAAACAAACAAGCAACAACAACAAAACCGAGAAGCTGGGAAGAACTGTAATGAAATTTGTGTGAAATTTCCCCCTTCTTGACTAATTACAGAGCTTCCATAATTAGAATTTTGGAAAATTTTAATTATGGAAGGGGGGAAAAGAAAAAATTTTCAGAGTGAAAAATTGTGAAATTACTTCCCTTGTTTTTCAACTAGCTCTAACTGTAGTCAGTTTATTACTCTGTGTACATGTATATACATCCTCACACTGATTTACAGGGCTCTGTAATTCCAGTTAATGACAGTGCGTAATTATTAGACTAATAAATCTCTGTGTGGTACAATGTATAAGGCACTGAGTGAGTTTCAGGAGACAGCAGTTATATTCCTGGCTCTATCACTGACCTACTTTGGGTAAGTCATTTCCCTTCTCTGTGCCTTAGTTTCCTTTCCCATCCTTTGTCTGTCTTGTCTGCCTAGATTATAAACTCCTTGTTGCGGGGCTGTCATTAAGTCTTCGTGTGACAATTATCACGCTGGGGCCTCTAATATACATAATTTAAGGTACGTTTCCCTAGAACACCAATCTTGTACTAATGTTCAATACCCCACATAGAGTGTAATTTTTTTTTCTGCAACAAGGTTTTTAATAAGAGACAGATCCTACCACCAGATCTGGACTGTCTATCTCTGAAATTTGAAATAATATATGCACTTAAGAGACTGAGAACAGCCCCCTTGTTTAATGACTGACCCATTAGGATTCTGCCATTTCTAGAGAGGTTCAGATCTCATTCAGATAATTCTTATGTTTATGATGGTATCAGATTTTCAAAAGTGGAGAGATCTACATAGATTATGTTGCTTGAGGAAAAGGCATAACTCTCTAATGCCACTCTCTTTTACATGAGGGCAGTCACAGTACATGGATAAAACTCTGTTTCTCTTGGCTAAAAACTGGGAACTGAATCCTGATTACTAGCAAGATCTGTGCATGTGAATATGCAAACATTCAAAGGACAAAATTAGGCTCTGCTTCAAAGTTTACTTGCAAAGACCCACTGAACTTTGTGAGTCCTGTGCTCTTTTCCGTCAAAGACAAGGGCAGATTGTGTTTTAGGATTATTTCCAAGCTGAGTTTTAAAGATAATTATGATGTTTTTATCCAAATAAAAATGTCAACGTACATGCTGTCAATTGATGTGAAATTAAGACCAGATAATGGCAGCTGTACAAATGAGAAATATGGGTTTGTTGGGCCAGATGAACTGCAGGGGTAAATCAAAGAATGTCCATTAATTTCAGTGCAGCCACACTGAATTATACCCGTGGTGAATCTGGCCTGTTAGTTGTGGTGATTTTAAATACCATTGATTCTACATACAGTTTCAGAAAACAATCATTTTTTATCCATAGGGGCTTAAAATGGCAACCCTTGGCATAAATAGTCTCCAGCAGAGAGTTAGCTTTTATAGGCAAGTGGGTTGCACTGCTCTTCAAAGGTAGGTGGGGAAATCTGACAAGCTGTAGGTTATTGCTAATGCATGAAAAACAAGCATTTCCTAAAAATGACCAAAAAGAAACATAAGCAAATATTGCTGTTGTGAACCTTCACTTTCCATTTAAAAAATCATGTAAAATGTATTCAAGCTAAATGCAGCCATGGGGGTCCTGGTGTTCAGTGTCCATGTTTTAAAACCAGGATCTTTGGTGTAAAACCAGGATGTGGATCTGAAGCGCAGATCCTTGAGCGTATGTAGTCATCTTACTCCCATTGATTCCCATAAGAGTTAAGTGCCTAAATGCCTTTTTGAATATCTGGGCCTTAATACGTAAGCAACTGTGTAGAGGAACAAAGAACACAAGGAACGTCCTTAATTGCAAATGCAAGGGGAAGCCAAATAACATTTATATTGTGACTATAGAACTTTATTGTCGCACTTACCAAAAACCTTTGTCCACTTATGCTGTGTTTTCTGACGACTTTTTCACAGTCCTTATACTTTAACTGTGAATGGAGAGAGAAAGATTGTTACACACTTGGTTAAATCTAAGAGTGGTTTAAGGATTAAATTCGGCAAAGCACTTATGCACAAGCTTAGCTTTAAGCCCATGCTTCAGTCCCAAAGCAACTTAGCATATGTTGAAGTCTGCACGGCCTTGTCTAGAGATTTTAGCTAGAATGTATTAGCTGTATTTGTGTCCTAATCAAGACAAAGCCATCAGGGCCAGGCAGAATTGCAGCCTCTGTCCTGAGCTGCTCCACCTTGCATGGTACAGATCTAGGCTGCCCCTTACTATGGCCAGCACACCTGGCCCCTTATTTATATGCTGATTTATTCTTCTTGAGAAATTTATGAAAAGGCCCCATCATACAATCTCTGCACACATTGTAAAAAAAAAAAAAAAGTACACCACTCCTGTCCTTCCTTGAAAAAGAAGCTGAACAAGTTCCCCGCAATCACCTTGTCCAACAAAAGCTTTGGAAAACAGATGAGCTTGAGACTGCGCTTTCAAACTGCAGCTATCTTGGACTAGTATGGTGCAATAAGTTCAAAGCCAAGGAGTATGGAACAAGGGTGTCCTGCTTCCAGCTACTAGACATTCAGCATTGTTATAGCTAACACATCTCCTCTAGGCTGAAATGGCACATCTGTAACTTTGTACATGATCTGTTAACTTTCTTCTCTTCATTATTAACATTATTGGCAATAAATGGTCGTCTCAGGGCTCACCTGGAATGGGACGCCATTGTGGCAGTTGCCTCCATGCTACAATGAAAACGCTGCCCTTGTCTCAAAAAGCATGTAAATTAAATACAAGACAGGAGACTCCAGGTTAACCCAACAAACAGACTAGGGCACAAGGTCACAGAGGATTAAGATCATAATCAGCAGCGGTTGCAGCTGCCTAGCCATTGTTGAGTGTTTTATAGGCATCATGGCAGAGGAGCGTTTGAGGCAAGATTTGAAAGAGGAGAATGTAGTGGTTTTGTGGATGTTTACAGAGAGCTCCTTAAACTTTGTGTTTGAACATACCTGGGATAACATGAGAGAACAGCATTTGATTTTACATGTCCAAAGAGTTAATGCTCAGTCTTAGTTACAGAAGATAGGAGGCTTTCCATTGACTTCAATGGACTCTGGATCAGGTCCAGAGTTGGTAAAGCTCAGGTTAGGGGAGCACAAAGGTGGCTTTTTGCTGCCTTTGTGCATTCCAAATCATGGTTTGGTGAGGGGCTTGTCTGGAACGCAGAAACACTGCTGAAGTTGTCTGCTTTCCATAGCCACTTATTCTGCCCCATGCTGGTTGGAGAACACTCCTGCACTGGGGTAATTCCCCAGGGAGCATTCTATCTCCTTTATACTGCTCCAGAACAGGGAATGTGATCTAAGCTTGTAACTGTGTATTGTTTTAAGGGCTAATCTTGAAAACACTTATGCATATGAGAAACTTTATTTCAGTGAGCAGGCTCCAGTTACTCCTGTATTTGCAGGAATGGACCCTAATTCTGGAAAGCATTTTGGGATGCAGGTTGTATTAAAGACTTTGTTTCAAATGAAGGACCCAATTCTACAAATTATTCCTCCCAGGCATAGTACTTACTACCATGACACTGGCTGCAATGAGACTGCTCATGGCAGTAAGTGCTACACCTGGGAGGAAGCATTTTGTATGACTGGGACGTAAGTTGGTTTTCCTTCTGATTTTGACAATGCCTGAAAATCCCATTTTCTGGTTTTAAGTGAATTCAGAAATTTACAATTGTGAACTTTCTTCCTTTTTCTCAAAGTCTGAGAAATGAGTTGTGAATGGTGGCCCTTTATCGCTTCCTTCTGAACACAGGATGTTTTGGGGAAAGGCTTTTAGTTTAATAGACCTATCGATCAAAAGCTTTAAATGTGGTAGAGAGTTATGGAGTCAGGGGACCTGAATCTCTGTTGACCTACACTCTGTGTGGTCATTTACACTGGAGGAAGTGATTTTATCTGGATTTGGGGTTGCTCAGAGTCTTTGAAAATCCTTCCCATGGTATCTCAGTTTTGGCAGAGAAAATTAGTGGCTCCTTTTGAAAATGTGGATCTCAACCTTTGGAACTCATTGCTGCAGGATATGTTGAGGTAAATATATGAGTAAGATTCAAAAGAAGATTCACACATTCCTAATTCTAACAAATGACATCCCGAATTACACTCAGAATGATACAAATTGTGAGGGCTAATGAAAGAGAGGAACATTCAGTGGTGAGGGCATAGGATTTGAGATACTTGGATTCAGATCCATGTTCAGACTTTCTGTGTGACTTTGTGCAAGATCCTCTGCCTCAGTTCTCCATCTGAAGAAGGAAATGTCATAACTCCCTAGCTTCCAGGGGTGTTGAGGATTAATAGGCTAAAGAGAGTGAGGTTCTTTAATATTACAGTCATGGGTGGCCATATAAGTATAAAAGATATATATCATATCATTCCTTGCCTGGCAGAGCATAAACTGATCAGTAACTCGTACAAGGAACCCATTTCACCCCACTTGGTAGTTTCCAGTTAATGGTGACATAAAACCCTGTGAACCAGTTAAGAAGTGTGTTTTCCTTATTAATCTGCTGAACTTGGATTTAAATAATGTAGTTCTCAATAATGATAAGATCTGTCTCATTTAAGATATCTCAAGATCTTGGTTTCATTCTACTGCGCAGTTAAGCAGGAGCAAAACAGTTGGAAGTAGAGTACTGCAAAGTTGGCGGTTTCACTTCTCAGGCAATTCGGCAGACGTTTGCTTTGGTTTTGATCTGTGCACATTTGCTACCCATGAACTTCACTTTGCATTTTGGTTTTGAACTTGTCCCAACTCCCCCAAACGAAACCCAGTGAAAGCTGTTGAAACCATTAATTTTGCATGATTTCAATACCAAACAATAAACTGGCCTAGGTGTCTTTGACATTAGTCCCATATCCACTTGAAACTGTTTTGCTGGAATAGTTTGAAAGCCGTAGCAGACCTTTTGGGTTTAAATTTTCCAGACTGTAATGAAAGTTTGGGAATTTGTTGTGAACAGGCACTATAATCAGAGTGGAAACATAGGGAGGTATCACTGATTATTTAAAAATGGGGAAATTATGGAAAATATATATATATATGAAGTGAATAGATTTAAGATTTAGTAAAAATGGACCAAACTCAACATTGACATACACCCTTTGCAGTTTTCCTAGCATCCGTGAGGTTGCAGGGGGTAAATCAGCACTGAGTTTTGCTTATTCTTTTCAGTGTACCTCCCCCCTGCCAGTGTGTAAAATCTTCCGTTCTGCAAAATGAAAGTTAAGAGCTCATCAGGGGTGAAGAGGTATCAAAATGTGTGAAAGCCCCAGCAATATCCAGGCTAGGGCATTAGGGGAAAAGCTACAGCAGGTGAAAGGGGGATGTGTAGAAAGCCTGATGAAACATCGACCTCCAAAGCAGGGGAGAAGAGATGAGGAAATGAGATGGGGGTGGGGGTGGGGAAGAAGGTCAGTTGGGATCCTGAGGCAGGGGGAGGCAGTGGGTAGCAGGATCTCTTTTTATTTAAATCTGCCCCTCCAAAGAATTATTATTATCACTATTTATATTACTATTGGCAAATGCTTTTAATTTCAAAGACAAGATATCAACATGGGCATTCTACAAATAGGAGCAGCTGCTATGAGCTGGGGGAGGGATAATATTCTATATATTGTATTTATTTTGGAGGAAAGAATGTCTATCATTTCTCTCCCTCCATCTAGCCTTCTGCTATACCCTGGAGTAATTTTCCTTAGGCACAGATGCTGCACTCACCCCTGTGGAACGTCCCAAGGAAGTCTTTGACACACTTTGTGTGAGCTCAGACAAAAAATCGTTCAGGCCTCATTTTCAAGCTAGCATGGGAGCTCAGTTCATCACCTCACTTCAAAAGGCCTGGTGTGGGGGTCCAAGGCTCAGATTTAAGCACCCAAAGCTCACTGAATCTGAGCACCTACCTCACTTTTGAAAACCCCAGCCCAGATGCTGAAGAACTCTTTTGTGTGTCAACCTAAGCAAGTTTCCATAGCCCTTTTGCTTGGACATCCTTGTTCAAAAGATTGGCGCTTATGAGGTGATCTGTAGATTGAGAATCTGTTTTTCCCTTCTACTAAAGACAAAGTCCTGTGGATTCTAAACAAAGCCCTGACATATAACAAGCCTTTGTAACACTAATTAGGAAAGCAATTCAGTCCACATCGGAGAACATGTGTTCATCTTGATTAGTAAGGATCTTTAATTTTGAAAGTCACAGGAATGATCTCGCTGGAGAGGCCTTACGAGGCCTGCATATAATGCTTTTCTACCTTAAAAAATAGATTTAGCATCCTCAACTTTTACAGATCAAAACCGAATGATACATCAGCAAGACATTGGTACCAAAGATTATATGATTTTTCTGAGAAGCCATCACTTTCTCTTGCTATTGATTTAGAATACATTTTTCAGGATTCGTTAAGGGCTTCAGGGTAGGTATAATCCCTTTCTGAAGTGGCATCTGCTGTGATTATTTTAAAAGATAATTTGATATTATTTATGCAACCAATTCTGCTCTTAGTATAAAAGAATATATTTTTTTTTTTCCCCAGCACAGAAGTGTTAGTGACTTACTACTCCACCGTACAAGGACAAAACACAGTGAAACTTACTTTCTTGAAGTAGTCTGCCAGGTCATCTGGGCTCCAAGCGACCACCACTGAGCGATAGGGAATGTTTTGTAAATCCATTTCAGCTCTTTTTTCCTAATCAGTTACAGGATTTTCATGCCAGTAGTATTAATGAAACGGGCAGCCATAGATTTCCTGCCTGTGGCTACCTGCAGCAAATTCAATAATCCACTTGCCTAAGAAATACCCAGAGCTTTTGTTAAACCGTTTTGCTTTTACTTCTGAGTTATGGTGCAAGAATATCCAAGAGAGCAACTGCTTCCTCTGAGTACAAAATGGTCTCTTCTCAGAAAACTTGTCAGCTATTCAGCCTCACCACTTCCTTTATCTGAATCTAAATAAGTAAACAAGGAAGCACAGCAACACAATTAAAGTATTCTGCCTGCTGCATGTAACTGTAATCCTTATGAGCCCTAATTACCAGTACGTAAACTGCGGCGAGTGTTTGTTTATTTACATGATATCTTCATGTAGATAGATTGGTACATTGGCTGCATAGAATTTTGCGCGTGTGCACACGTGCATGTGCATCTATATTCCCACCACCAAAAAAGGTTGCTGGTTTTGAATTAAGTTTGATTACTTGCAAATCTAGCTTATGCAATCCCTGAAAACCAAGACAATGTGTAGTTAAGAAAACCCTCTTTAACATACCTCAGGGTCCCATATGTGATATTGATTCCTGACATTGAAACTCTCCCTTATACTGCTAACATATACAAATAATACAATTCACACAACAGATTCCTCTGGCTGCCACCCTTATGCAAACTTTTAGCAATGTCTATGCAACATTCCCATGTATTTGCTGCAGTTATTTGTCATAAGGTATGTGCAGGATGGGGAAAGTATGAGGTTAGTGCTAAGGATTTGCATTAGAGTATATGCAGGAACTCAAATTTAACTATGGAGCTGCAGCCAGCGCCTGCACAATACCCCGTACATAGCTTGGGGATTTCGGCCAGGTGAAACTTCAAAATTCTAAATTTAGGTTTAAAAAACCACATACACCCCACACTCCACCCCAAAAAAACCTTTGATTGCATTTTCACTATTTCACCTCCCCATTTTTCATTGGCTCTAGTGGTGATAAATTCTAAACTATGGACCTATGAGATAAATGAGAAACCCAAGTGAAAAAACAGAGAACATAAATTGAATCTGTTATGCACTTTTGACTAGTTTACCTGTACGCCGCCCATTAATTCGCCTCTGCCAAGACTACTTTCAAACTTCTAGCAGCTTCAAACATTTAACATTAAAAAAGAGAACTTGACAAATATTTCCTTTGTCATCCCTCCCCCAAAACCTAACATGGGATTGACCTTCTGCCCCCAAAATTGTATTCAGTTCTGGTTCAGAGACAGGGATAAAGTTTAATAGTTTGTCGACTTTCTAAGTTAGAAATAGTAGCTCCAAACCCTAGAAAGGGGAGTTTCCCATGTTTCCAATGTGATATACAGTTCATGTAGCTTTTAGCCCTGTTACAGAGGTCATTAATATAGATACTGTATGGCACCGATTATTAATTATTCTTTATTTGTTTGACGGATCCTGTGATCATGAGAAAATATGGATCATGATGACTTCCCACACTAGAGCAAGGTGATACTATCACTCCATAGTATGCAGAGACAAGGTGGGTGAGGTAATATCTTTTGTTGGACCAACTTCTTTTGAGGAGAGAGACATGTTTCAAGCTTACACAGAGCTCTTCTTCAGGTCTGGGAAAGAAAGAGCAGGAGACAGCTGCAGGGAGCATTGTTAGTGAATTAAAGCTTGTTTAATAAACCATAAATCCGGTGTCTTTATTCAGTCTCTGGTTTTTAGGCTATGTCTACACTACCAATTTGTGTCGACAAAAGTGGTGTCAACACCCAAAAGTTGCCATAACAATAATAATAGCAATTTTGTGTTCACACTTGCTCCCTCTGTTAGCAGATCGCACCCTCAGTGCAGGCACTGACAGTGTGATCAATGCAGTGTGGGTACTTGTCCCACAGTCTTTCTCTCACTAGGTGTTGTGGGAAGGCAGAGCGGATAGCAGCACATCTTGGGAACGGGATCAATGTCCCATAATTCATTGCTTTCTGTCCCGGCACTCGATGGGCTTCTGGCTTTCTTTTGCAGCTATTTTTCAATGGCCCTTCTTTGCTGTGCACCCCAGCATCTTTGTGAGAAAGGATGGATCCCGCACTGCTCTCCTATGCTCTGTTAACTGTCATGAAGACATCATGGCTGTGAAGTTCCTAACTGAGGAAGACTCTCAGGCACCCAATATTCTGCGTCATATGAATAGAAACAACTTTAGATTGGTATTCACGGAGCAGCTGCATAGGGTAGACCATCAATTTTGGACTCGGGAAACAAGCACTGAATGGTGGGATCGTATCGTTATGCAGCTGTGGGATGACAAACAGTGGCTCCAGAAGTTTTGGATGCGGACAGCCATCTTCCTGGAACTGTGTGCGGTGCTCACCCCAGACCTGCAGCACAAGGACACTAGAATGAGAGCTGCCTTCTTGGTAGAGAAGCATGTGGCAATTGCTGTGCGGAGGCTGGCAACTCCAGACTGCTACTAGTTGGTCGCGAATCAATTTGGAGTGTGGAAGTCGACCATTGGGGCTACATTAGTTCAAGTGTGAAGGGCAATAAATCACATCCTGCTATGAAGGACTGTGACTATGTGTGTGAAATAGTGGACAATGTGTGTGAAATGTGTGTGAAATAGTGGACAACTTTGCAGAAATGGGTTTCCCTTACTGTGGAGGGGTGATAGATGGCACTCATATTCCAATTTTGGTACCAGACCACCTTGCAACAGAATACATCAATAGGAAGGGATACTAAACCCAGGGTTGTGAGTTCAATCCTTGAGGGGGCCATTTAGGGATCTGGGGCAAAAATTGGGGATTGGTCCTGCTTTGAGCAGGGGGTTGGACTAGATGACCTCCTGAGGTCCCTTCCAATCCTGATATTCTATGATTCTATGATTCTCCATGCTGTTGCAGATTCTTATGGATCACCATGGGTATTTCACTGACATAAGCTCAGGGTGGTCTGGGAAGGTGCATGACACATGCATCTTCAGGAACTCTGGCCTGTACAGAAAGCTGCAAGTGGGGACTTTCTTTCATAACCAGAAAATTACAGTGGGGGATGTTGAGATGCCCATAGTGATCCTGGGGGACCCTGTGTACCCCTTACAGCCGTGGCTCATGAAACCTTACATGGGACACCTGGACAGCAGTAAGGAGCAGTTCAACAACAGGCTCAGTAGGTGCCAGATGACAGTTGAATGTGCCTTTGGCAGATTAAAGGTGCACTGGTGATGCCTTTAATGGCTGGTTGGACCTAACTGAAGATAATATTCCTATGGTCATAGCCATGTGCTGTACATTGCATAATCTCTGTGAAGCTAAGGGTGGAAGGCTTGCTCAGGGGTGGAGTGCTGAGGCAGACCGCTTGGCCACCGATTTTGAGCAGCCAGATATCAGGGCTGTCAGGGGAGCTGAGGGGGAGCTATTCAAATCAGGGAGGCTTTGAGGCAGCACTTTGACAATGAGCACCAGTAACATATATCTCTGCCATGACTCTTGCAAAGAGTGTGTGCTCTTTTCCCCATGTGGAGTGCCTTTCCCTCTCCCCACCCCCGCCAACACTCACCATGCTTTGAGTGTTCACAGAGATGTGTGTTGGCGGGGGTGGGGAGAGGGAAGGGCACTCCACATGAGGAAAAGAGCACACACTCTTTGCAAAGGTCATGGTGCAGTATTCTGGGGAACAAATACTAAAATTCTCCCATACTTTTCCACAGGCCGGGGTAATTCTAGCAGACATCTCACTGCTAAGGGTAAGCAGGGAAACGAGGGTACATCTTCTCCATGCTACTTCTACTCCTCCCTGCTACCTATGCTGCTCACCTATGTGTCGCTTTGGTCCCTGCACAAGTGATTGCCAAATGGCATGGGAAAATTTCCTACAATGCGGGAAGGAACAAAGCTGCTCTGCCACAGAAACTTTGGCAGAGGATTACCAAGTACCTCCAGGAAACTTTCCTGGAGATCTCTCTGGAGGATTCCCATGAGATCTTGGTGTGCATCAACACCCTGTTCTACCATACTGATTAGCTACACAGGGAAATGTCCAACTCACAGAAACACAGCCAGCCTCCCACATTTCTATGCCCTGAACCCACCTCTGCACAACACTAGCCACAGCCACTTACCAGGTGTCTATTCTCCTGCTTCTTGCTCACTGGAGAGCAATTGCTGAGACTGGCTAGAAACCTCTGGAGTGGGGAACAGTTCCTGGCTGTCTGCCCCACTGGGTGACCCTACCAAGAGCTGTACATCCTCGTCTAACTCCACCTTTTCATCAATAACTTAGTCCTCTGAGTTAGGTCCTCTTTCCGCCGCCTCTGTGCCCCTGAAGTATCCACGGGGCTCTTGGCAATGGAGGTGGGGTTGCCACCAAGGATAGCATCCAGCTTCTTATAGAATTGGTAGGTCTTAGGTGAAGCACCTGAAAAATGGTTTGCCTCCCTAGCCTTATAGTACACCTGCCTCAGCTCCTTTATCTTCACTCTGCACTGTAGTGTGTCCCAATCATAGCCCTTTTCGTACAAGCCTCGAGAAATCTGCCCGTAGGTATCTCAATTCCTACAGCTCAAGCACAGCTTGGACTGCACAGCCTCCTCTCCCCATATACTGGTCAGATCCAACAGCTCTGCAGTGGTCCAAGTGGGAGAGCGTTTGGTGCGATAACCCGCCATGGTCACCTGGGAAGATGCGATGAGACTGCTCCATGCCAAGCCAGCAGGAAATGGAATTTCAAAAATTCCCTGGCTTCTAAGGGGGAGGGGCGGATGGTTGTTTACCTGACTGCAGGGCAGTGGAGTTCAAATTGCTGACTAGAAAGGTCAGGATGGGCATTGTGGGACACCTCCTGGAGGCCAATTAAAGCGATGAAATCAAGCATTGAGTCTACATTGGCACTTTGTCCACAAAAATGAAGAGGAAAAAGACGTAAATCTCTCATGAGAGTAGATGTGTTTTGTCGCCAAAACCAGACATTTTCCCCAACAAAAGTCATCTCACAGTGTGTATGAACTCACTGTTTGGGTCACCAAAAGGCAGTTTTGACAACAAAACTTGGGAGTGTAGACAAGGCCTTAGGGTCTAGCAAAGTTATGGATTTAAGCACCCAAGCTCGCCTTTTGAAAGTGCTGAAAGGATTCCTTTGATGATGAGGACCCACATTGCCTCCACCCTATTCTTGTCCCCCTATGACTGGAGGGTTGTTAACAGGCCACTTCACCTTGAATGGTCCCTTGAAATATGTGTTAAGTGCTTAAACTAATCAATCTGCTCCCCCTTGTATTTAGCTGTGAATTCTGAGTACATTTCCCAGACCTGAAGAAGAGCTCTGTGTAAGCTGAAAAACATGCCTCTCTCACCAACAGAAGTTGGTTCAATAAAAGATATTACCTCACTTGCCTTCTCTCTCTCTAATATCCTGGGCCAAACACAGCTACAACAACACTGCAAACAGCTATAGCATGCTTACATGTGTACTTCATGCTTTTTGCAGTATCCCTGCTGTGTTTAAAGACCGCTGGAGTTTTCCTGTGATTGGAGTGTTTGTGTAATTTGATAGGTGCAGCCAAGTACATTGTAGCCAAGTAAAGGCAGCTGGACTGGAGAAACATAACTCCTTCATTTGAATGTTCATCTATATTTTTGTGTCAATGCAATTGATTTGCATTTAATTTTCTGTGTGTGTGTGTGTTTGGGTTTTTTAACAATCAGTGGAAAATGTTGATCATGCACTCCAATAGGCATTGAGAATACTGTCATCTGAAAGCTGGTCATGTACACCTATCTCTCGTCTGTAATGTGGGAGAGAGCCCACGCTCCACAAGCCAAGGCCCTGACATAAAGGAACATTATTTTTCCTTTATTACCACCCCTAGAATTCAACCACATTCTCCTCCAATTCTCCATCATTTTCCAGTCACCTCATTGCTTAATCTGTTCCCCTTTCTCTTTAGTCACTGTTGTTACCTACAGTCAATGGCAGAATAAACACTGGGCCAATGGGGCCCATGCCCAGGGGCCCTGGCCAATTGCGGAGGCCCTGGAGAAATGGGCACATCCACACCCCAACCTGCTCCCCAGCACGAGCACCAGGTGGGTGGAGTGGGGCAAGCCCCTGCATCCTGACCCCTTTTCTCTGGCAGGAGTGCCAGAGGGTGGGGGAGGGGTGGGAGGGAGGGACTGCAGGTAGAAGGTGTGGGGAGGGGCCCCCACTTGCTCTGGCCCAGGGCCCCACAAAATCGTAATCCACCTCTGCCTACAGTAGTGACCCTTCTCTTCCAATCACTCCTCTTCTTCCCAACCAGCCCCATATCTCCCAGCATCCTCAGTAGAGAAGGGAGCAGACCAAGTCCAGTCCCAGTTAGCAGGAGCAGAGAATAGAGAGGAGCTCTGAAGACTTGGTCAGGGGCTGGCAGGGAAGGAAAGGCCGGAGGATTTAAGCAGACTCAGAGGTGTCAATATAGCTAGAAGTCGGTGGCTAAGGAAGCTTGACAAACCTAAAGGGGGAAGCCAGTTAGTGGGAAGTAGCAGAGTGTGGCCCTTGCAGGGGGAGGCAGAGCCTCTGGACTGTGAGTAGTGGAGGATAGGGGAATAAAGAAGAACAAATGCAGACCATTGGAAGGGGGAACTGAGTTGGTAAGACATGACCTCAAATCCCATCCAAATTGCAGGTGTCCCACAAAATGCAGTACACAGCATACGCCTATTGCATTGGATCATGATGCTGAAGATACAGTCTGTGAAATCAGTGCAGCTATGTTTATCTGAATGCGTGGTGCTTGGTGCTCCCTTTGTATATGCAGTGTTGTGCCTATTTTATGTAACAAAGATTAAAGGAACATTCTGCACGGACTATGGTCAGAGTGAGTCTGCGAATTAGGTAGAATTTAGTTACGTCTCACTAGATTTCTTCAAAAAAAGGTTGTGATGGGCTGCACTGAGTGTGCACTGAGATGCACCAGAAAAGGGTTCATTGTCCATCCTGGAGACAGAGACTTAAATCAGCCCTTCCCCACAACACCAGACAGCCACGTCAAACCCGGAGGGAGGCATCTTCATGTGGTGTTTTGTAATCAGGAGGGAACAGGTTATAAAAGGATGGAGGCAGGACTGACTATAGGAGCATCTATACCTCTTTCCAGGGCCCTGGTTCCCCAGGCTTGATGACTAGAGCTAGTAGGTAAGAGGAGGGCCTTACCTTCAGAAGGAAAGGCTCAATCACTGTGTGAATGGTAGAGAAGTCCAGATCTCCATGAGCAAAGAGAAGGCCTAGAAGTGAACTAGATTTTGTTTTTTATTCTTTCTGGAGCTGACCCCAGCCTATGCCCAGTTTGGGCAAGGATATTCTATTGATTGATTGTCTCTTTTCAATAAAGGCAAAGCGACTTTTCAATACCAGCTGGAAGTGCATCTATTTTGGCTTGTCTGTGCCCAGTGGACACTTTAATGAGGGGATAACTGCATACATGTCAAAGGTGCTAGGTCCTACTTAAGGCTGAGCATCTGGTATTATACTTTTCTATATTTGGGAGGAGCCATTGGACACTTTCATATCTAAATGACCTCCATCTTAGATTATGAGAGAAAACAAAACAGTCTTCATGTGAGGGCAGCACAAGATACATCTCCTCCATAACACACTGTGTTGCCTTATGTCTGCCTCACAAAATGGCGACTGAAGACCAGCAGACCCTAGAAACGTGGTACACAGAAAATGGAATCATAACCATTCTCAGATGTACACGGGCCATGCTTTGTAACTTGTTTTGTAAAGAACAGAGTCTGGTGCATCTGGTATCTCTACTTCACATTAAAACATGATTCTTTAAGCCCTTGAAAATAAGGGCCAACAATAAAACTGTCTTCTCATTTTGTAACTTCAGTGTGGTTGATATTACTCGAGACTTACAGTTTAGGAGCTGACAGTTTAGAAAGGAAGCTCATGCTGCCCACACACTCCAGGGTTAAAGGAGCAGTAACACCTTCCACCCTCTCTTCGCAGCAGACAATTCCATCCACTGTGCCACCTTCTATGTGGGAGGAAGGAGTCATTTCTAACTGCTTTCAGAATGATTGATTTTTTTTCTCATAATAGCTTGCTTTTCATTTCCACTTTCCTAGGTCCATGTGACTGACTGCAGTGCAAAACAAAGTTTGTAGAATCGTGGAAATTATCTGAATTTTTTTTTGAATCCTCTCCCCTTTCCAGTGCAGATATGTTCCCCGTACTACATTTTCTAGTTGACAATTTAGCTTTAGAAGTTCCAAGTAACAGAGCTTCCATCACTCCTCCTGTGGGACTATTTCATACTCTGATACTACATGACTAAATTCTTTCTTAATTTCATCCTTTTACTCCTAGCTATCCAGCTGCATACTGCATTAAAGGATCCTTGGTATTTACACCTTTCAAATATCTGTACACTGTTCTGACATACACTTGCCCATCCTTTAGTAATCACTAAGTCAAAGTCTGTGCATATGCCACTGCATTCAACTTTCCTTATTTGTGAATCCGTTCAGCATTCCTAACTCTTGTGTTGGCCCCTTCTGAGCTCTGCTGTTTTACGATAACTTTCTGGTAATGTGATACCCAGATTTGAATACAAAATATCAAGGAGCCCAATCAATCCATCAGTTAGGTCATTCAGTTCCCATTGACTTCAGTGTGCATAGGTGATAGGTACTTAAGTTCCAGGTGTGGCATAAATGGTGAAGGGAGTCTACATTTTCTCCATTGTATATGCTGACTTCTATCGAGCTTTGCTGTAATTCCTCACACAGAATGTGTGCAGCCCTCAGTAGAACAACAGATCTGCAGTGCAGATAGTGAGAATTTTGTTTGCTTTCCTTTTTGGGAAAAGGACTGTATCCCCCTTTTACAGATGGGGAACTGGGCAAGGAAAGACTATGTGGCTTCCCTAAAGCTACACAGGAAATCTGAACTGAACTGAAACCAGGTCTTCTGTGGCCCAAGCTAATACTCTAACTACTAGACCAGGGATCGGCAACTTTTGGCATGCGGCCCACCAGGGTAAGCCCCCTGGCGGTCCAGGCTGGTTTGTTTACCTGCCACATCCGCATATTCGGCCGATCACAGCTCCCACTGGCCGCAGTTCGCTGCCCCAGGCCAAAGGGGGCTGCAGTAAGTGGCAGCCAGACCATCCCTCGGCCCGCGTTGCTTCCCGCAGCCCCCATTGGCCTGGAGCGGTGAACCATGGCCAGTGGGAGCTATGATCAGCTGAGCCTGCGGACGCAGCAGGTAAACAAACCCGCCTGGCCCACCAGGGGGCTTACCCTGGTGGGCCGTGGGCCAAAGGTTCCCGATCCCTGTACTAGACCATTCTTCACTTTAGCATCAAAATTCAGTTTCATCATCTGAAATGTGAAAATTCCTCCCTCCTTTTGCAAGACTTTGAAGGTAAAGTACCCATGTCATTGAAATCACAAATCAAGCAACATTTTCAGGACCTGTAAGGTTGCACAAAATGTTAGTCTTAGAGTCCCACACAAGTTTAAAAACAGAGTTTCATAGAGCTCTAGTGGGGGGTGGGGGGGCTTACACTCCACCTAGTGGCCAAGGTATGTAGCAGCCTGCCACCAAACAAGAAAAACTGTTACTATTATTTTGAAGTGCATAGCTGCCACACTGGATTTTAGTTGAACATATCTAGGTTTTAATGAGTGTAAGGCTGGTGCATCTTCACAGATAATGTCAGTGCTATGCACACGAGAAAAGGCTTAATCTCCACTGCACAAGAAGATAACTTAGAATGTATTTGATATATTAGATATTAACTTCATAGCCTACTTTGCAAAGAATTCTGCAACTTGTTTAGTGTTTAAGTGCAACAGAAACAAAGATACACACACCTCGAGAAGCAGATTTTTCCTTGCCAGTGATTTAGATTAGAACCATTAATTTTAAAACAATTTAAAATCTGCAGTTGCTAAAGAGTGATTTATCGTACACACTTCATGCTGGATGAAGACAAATTGATGAGAGGATAAAAAAAATTACTTACAATTGGTACTGTATGTACAGATAGAAAACACCAAATACAACTGTGACAGATGGCTAGAAAGGGTTAAACATCCTGCAAAATAAATAACCCTCAAAAGACATGTGGGGAGATAATGTTTGTGGTTTTGTGTATTTACATATGTATGAGTACGGTCGACAGTGTAATCAACGGTCCCTGTCTATGCTGTATTCTGATAATTCAGAGATCAAAGAAAATCCTAATATTTAAATGAATGGTAAACATGGGATATTTCTGTATTCCTCTCTCTTTGAGATGTATAGAAATAATCTGTGAATGGTAGAGGAACAAGCAAATTCTATAGCTAAGTACCAGTCATGGACCTCCTTCAAGGTCATGCTAATTACCTTTTGAACTCCAACTTGTCAAAAAGGACATCAAATTGGATAAAAGATCCTTGGGTCCTGATTCTGTCATCTCAGATCTGCTTAGGCTTTATCAGGGGAAGTTTGAGTCACAAGACTGATGTCCCAGTTATGGTGATATGCCCTGAATATGATATTTGGACATTGGACTACAACCTATGAACTATTTCTAAAAGAACTCTTTGCAACTACAAAGTTCACCATCTCTGCTATGAATCTGAATCTAAAGAACTGAACTCATGTCTGTATGTATATTGATCTTTTAACCATACTCTCTCTTTTGTTTTTTAATAAATTTTAGTTTAGTTAATAAGAATGGGCTGTAGTGTGTAACATCTGGAATATTCAATAACCTGGGAGGTAATGTGTCTGATCCTTTGGGATTGGTAGAACCTTTTCTTTTATATGATGAAATAATATTTTCAGAAATCATCATATTTGACTTAGGTACGTGGGTGGAGGCCTGAGGCTGGATCACTTTAAGGGAATTGTGTTGTTTGGACTTCTGAGTAACCAGTAAGGTAATAAAGAAGCTGTTTTATGCTGGCTTGGTAAATCTAAGTATTGGAATATCCACTAGATTTTTGGGGATTGTCTGCCCCATTCTTTTCAGTTCACCTTAATTGAGTGACCACAGCTGGCTCCCCACTAGGACCCCGGTCACAACTTACAGATCATATTGCTGAAAGAGTTAAAGGACTGGGTTTTCCAAATATGGGATGGGATGGTGTGGTGGTTGTTGTTGTTATTAATGACAATTAGTAATATTTATTATTTATTTGTATTATGATAGTAACTAAGAGGTCTGGTCATGGACTGGGACCCCATTGTGCTAGGCACTCTACAAACAGAACAAAAAGGTGGTCTCTGCCCCCAAAGAGTTTTTATTCTAACTATAACTAAGCTAACTTTCTGCTCTCATCCACATAATACACATTTTAGATGCAACATGGTATCTTTTCATCTTCATTGTAAAGATCTATTATCAATTGGAGCAGCTCCTTGCAAACCCACAGAGCAGTGGGACACAATAGGCACTAATACTAGTATTCTTGGACTGGGGTTGGAAGTGATTTAAGACATAGTTTTTTAACTAAAATGTTGAAAACGGATGGTTGATTTTTGGCAGCATGTGATACAGGCCATCCTCTGTAATCAAATGTTCTGTGACTGTCCAAATACAAGAAAGCCTAACTCAAATGAAAGAATTGAGGGGTAGGAATCTGGGGTCTCAAACAGCGATACTATAAAGCAGGGGTCGGCAACCTTTCAGAAGTGGTGTGCCAAGTCTTCATTTATTCACTCTAATTTAAGGTTTTGCATGCCGGTAATACGTTTTAACATTTTTAGAAGGACTCTTTCTATAAGTCTATAATATATAACTAAACTATTGTTGTATGTAAAGTAAATAAGGTTTTTAAAATGTTTAAGAAGCTTCATTTAAAATTAAATTAAAATGAAGAGCCCCCCAGACCAGTGGCAATGTGAGTGCCACTGAAAATCAGCTCCCATGCCACCTTTGGCATATGTGCCATAGGTTGCCTACCCCTGCTGTAAAGTCAGCAATCCTAAAATATTCAGTTTATAACCACTAGAGGGCCCCTGAACTCTATTCAATAAACAGTGGCCCAAAAACCTTTTTGAAATTGCAAATATTCTCTCTCTCACAAATACACACACACACACACAATCAGTTGGAATACAAACATATAAGGAAAGATGCAAAGGAGAAATAGGGGGCTCATGAATAATCCCCCAGGAATTATTTCTCTGCCCGACCGTTCTCACTGTTACTTACATTTTTTCTGTGCAAATATTTTAACTTTGAATACACTTAGGATCATAGAATACCTTGCCATTTCTTCGTATTTTATTATTAATTATTATGACGTTTATTTACAAAACTCCTATTGCCTTCAGCCTGTTTTATTCCCTCTATGATGGCAGAATATTGCATTTAGGGTTAATTTCTTTCTCCATCTGAAATTTAGAGACCCAGAATTAGAAACAGACGTCTACACTACAATAAAAGAATTGCAGGTGGCCAGGGTCAGCTGACTTGGGTTTTCAGGGCTTGGGCTACAGGGCAATAAAATTGCAGTGTAGACATTCGGGTTATCAAAATCAACAAGATTTTGTACAAAAACCTGGTTTTGTCAAAATGGTATTTTTCCACGGAAAACTGCTTTGATGAAAATTTTCTCACCAGCTCTAGTCTGTGTTAGGTCAGTAGGTCCCTCTGGCCTGTATCTTTCTGTTGTCTGGAGGTGATTAGATGGGGAGAGGGATCAAAACTGGCCAGATCTTGGCTTTAAAAAGGTTTCAAAGAGTTCCCTCTGTCATGCACCTCCCTGACCATCTTCGGCATCCCAGTCATGTAGCTGAAGTCCAAGCCTCCTTAGAGATAAACTGAGAGAACGAGTTTCCTTTAGGCTGTTCATTCTCTGTAGCAAACCCATTTTTCTGACACTCACCACCAATTAATCTTGTGTTAGTCGCTTCAGGGAGGTGTCTGGCATTACAATAAAATGTCTTGGTCTGCCCTTTACCTCTCTAAGGGCTTGTCTATATGTAAAGTTAATCTGGTATAAAGTAGGGTGTGAATTTAAAGCAGATTAACTATTCATTGGTTTAATGACTTCAGCAAATTTGGAATAAGGCACTCTTATTTGGAAATAACTGTCCATACACGGAGTGAGTCAGGATTCGTGATGCCAGATAAATTCCCCATATAGGCAAGCCCTAACCAGTCACAGCTGTAAACTTTAAATGCAAGTCAGTCTTCAAAATGGTGGTTACTGTGTCGAGGGAAGGTCATACTTTGTTACAGGTTTCTACAGACATTACCAATCTGTCACACATGTCTTAAATCTGTCTTAAAATGGAAGCAAACAAAAGCTTCTTCAATTGATGAGCAATTTGACCACAAAAGAAAAATCACTGAGCTGAATAAACTGGTTTATTGCTTGGATCATAAATACAGAGAGTTTTAAAAATAATTGTCACCCTTTCCTTGGCGCTATGAAAACACCTTGTACAGTTGCATGGAGTCTACTTTCAACTATGTACAGCATTGTGCAGTGTTGGACTCTTCTCATTGTTTTCTTAAACTCCATAAACGTCTCCAGTTATCCTTCCTTGACAGGGTAATATGCATCACTATTCCTTTTTAAAGTTATTGCCATGCATCACTTGTGATCATTTGTGATGGATTGTTCTGCTTTGTCGTATAACAATTTGTGACTTTTGTCCTGGTGGAAGGAGCTAGATGGCCCTGAGGGATGCTGTGCTATACCTGTTCTGGGGAGGAGCGGGGGGGGGGGGGGCGGAGAAGCAGTGGCAGCATAAGATTCTCCACACTGAACTGCCAGTGTAGGTTAACCTTAAGCTGGTTGGGAATCAGCTGTATGGTGGTGAGGTAGGTTAGTCTCCACACTGATTCCATCCTTAATTTCCCTTCTGCTACTGCCAGTTAGGATGGGATTTGTGGTACGGACACACTTGTCTCCTCTGGAAATGGATGGAAGCCAATAAACTCTTTAGAACTTGTCAGAAAGCAACACATTTTTTTTCATTTCTGTTTGAATGTAATTCTCCTCAAATTTCTGACCAATAGTTCCTTCGTCACAGAGCCTTTGAGACCCCCTCTCCCACTATTAGGCCACACCACCAAGATGAAGGGGCAGGCTAAACTGATGGAGGTGAGATGGGGATTTAGATTAGGAGGAAGTGTTATGAGGCAGGCCTGCATTAGGAGATTTGTGTGTTTGGGGGAAGGGAGTCACCCATAACTGCAATGTGAGGGGATGCTGAAGGTCTGGTTTGAGTTAAAACCTTCCCTCCAACTTTCCCTTTTGCCCTCCATTTCACCCCCCTACGGACAATGTCTTTTATAATAAAATTCTTACACCAGTACCAACATAACCTGCACAACTCTGCATAGAAATGCTGCATGCTGATGCCCCTCTTCCCTTTCTTCACCCAGGTTAGAGGGTGGAAAGCAGATCTCCTCACATCACAATAACAGCTCCGTCACCCTTGTCCTCATATTGCAAACACACCTGTACCAAGCAGTCCCAGCTACTGCAGTTAGTGTAGGTCCACCTAACACACTGACTGCATCTGATGTGTACCCAGAAAATTCCTGTTGGCTACTGCCAGCTCTAGGGAAACAAAAGGAAGGTGTCATGAACAACCTTTTTTTCCCCTTTGTGTCCTTTAATTGTGTTAGATGGAATCCTGTTGGAAACGGTGAATGGGCTGTAAAGGGAGGTGAAGAGCTTGTACATGCCAGAAGCTGTGGGGTTCACGAAGTAGACATATGTGTGTTAATAGGCATAGGGGCATTGCTGAAAGAGGGCAGAGTTAAGGTTGCATGGGCAGCCTTTACTCTACATTTCCCAGTTTTCAGAACTTTGAGTTTTGCTCAACTCAGCATTCTGCAAGGGGACGACCTACCACCAAGCAACCTTAACTCTGCATTAACACCATTTTTTTTGCCATTGAATACATTATAGCAACTAACAGGAGCTACTGCTCAATATTTACCTATGTGGAGCTCAGACTTCCTCCTTCCAGCTTTTTTGTCCTATCCTGTCCCCTGCTGGAATGGCTAGGGATAGCTGGCTCACTGGTGTCCTCTGTCAGGGTCTAATGGCATGTATCTAATGAGCCCCGCTCTTTGGACTCAGCATTCCCCAGTAAATATCACAGTACTCAGTCACACACCAAAATTACCCATGTCTTAGTTACTCATCTACTAGTTCCCCCACCTCCAAAATTAATGTTTCTTCCATCTCCCCTAATGGGTTGTTTGTTCTAGTTTGGGGCAAAACCAGAATGTTAATTCCAAAACCCTCTGCACTGACAGCCAGATTCTGGCCAGTGCTACTGCTACAGGTAGCTGAGGATTCCCCTGGGATGGAGGAGCCACCTCCTTTGCAACTTCTCAATGTAGCGCATGTGCTGGGCCATACTGATGGAGGGAATGGGGTCTGTCTGGAGCATATTATGCTCCAGTGATTGCCTAGGGGGTTAATGGCCATGGAGGCTATTACAATTGGCACAAATCACAACAACCCTGGGGCTGCTGTAATGTATACAGGGAACTGCCTCAGTAGCACACAAATGGCTCGCAGCCACTTTGCCTCCCACACCACAACCTGTATTGAGCAGAACTCAGCTGGCTTTGAAGAAAGGGGCCAGGGTGGGGCGTTCCTTTGCTCTAAGGGTACATGTACAGTATGAGCTAGGGGTGTGTTTCTCCTGCTCATATACATTTATTCGCGCCATCTCTCATTGAGCTAGCATAAGTGTAAATAGCGGTGTAGCTATGGTAGCACGGGTAACAGCAGCATCACCAGTTTCAGAAGGGTTTGTACATAACACGGCTGGGCTGTAACTCTGCTGCTGCTATCCGTATTACACTGCTCTTTATACCTGTGCTAGCTAGCACGAGCATGTGTACACAAGTAGGGGAATCACACCCTTAGCTCATAGCATAGATATAGTTTAAGCGAGGTAGATTAACATTAAACATCCAATGAACAAATTATGACCTGCCATGATAAAAAGACCTGGGACTGTCCCATTTGGGCCACAGAGCCACTCTGGATCAGAGCAATTTGTTCACGTTCTTCCATGGTCTGAGGAGAATTACTTGAGGAGGGTCTGGCTCAAAGAATTTGGAGAATTTATGCTTCTTTGCCATTCAGTTAATTCTGAAACAAACATTTAAGATTCCAGTGGGATACTTTGGAAACAAACAGGAGATTGATAGGTTCCGTTCATTACAGGTTGCTAGAAATAATCAAGAAAGTAATTTGGAATGTAGCCATTATGGGCCGCAGCAACCTATCCCTCAGAGGTCTTGGATTTTTTCCATGTGCCAAGGTGCCTGGAAGAAAACAAGATGTAAAGATTATTTCAACAGAACAGAATGGGGTAGATTCCTAAAAAAGCATTCACTCTGCAGTTACTCCTGACTTACCTGGCCCAATGTAAGCAAGTCAGCATTACTATGGAATTTCATTTTTATTTACTAGTATCACAGGATATCCTGAAAAGAACAACAGGTCCCAGCTTCACATAATATATTGGTGATTGCAGGGGTTTGGTTAAATCACACACCATGAGTGTGCTGCAAGAGGCTCTGTTTCCCAGCTATTAAATTAGATTGATTATATTGACATGTTGGAGATATGTTGCACATCAAAAATCCATTAGAGATTGCTAACTGGAGCCGTGATTCTGCAATTAGATCCATGCAGGTGGACCCATGTACCCTCATGGAACCCTGCTTCCTTGGATAGAATGGCAGGGTCAGGTTATTTGTGGAGCCAAATAACACATCTGCAAAACAACCAATAATCATGAAACTCCTGGTTTAAGAGCTGGTTATGGAGTCAAACCAGTTTTACCAACAGCGAGAAAGCTTTTAAGTAAGTGCAGTTAACAAATTTGACCAATGTATGGCTTCGGGTTAAAAACATGTAAAATTCAATTTTGCTGTGAATTTAAGATTTTTTAAAACTTCAAATGGGAAATGTGGGGTTGCAAATCCAAGTGTACAGAGAGTTAAATGTTTGCATGAACCACTGCAAAATTTCATACATCTGTAGTGCTCACTTCCATTTGTAACAAGTGAAAGGTTTTGAGTGTAATTGCTTTAAGACCACTAGATGGGGCTAAACTCCAATTAATTTTTTCTATTGGTTTTACTTATCCATGCCCCCCCTCACCCCCCTGATGTCAGTACACAAAAGAAAAGGGCAAGGAATGTTGATATTCAACTGAGCTGGCTGAATAATGAGAAACATATTTATGAAAAAAGTATTTGGATGGAATATATTTATTTAATAAATAATATACTTAATATTATTCAGCCATCTATAGAGCTGAATGAATGCGGTCAAAACTATTTGCCAATAATTAATTTGATAAAAATGCCAAAATGTGCCTAATGAATTATTCATGCCAAAAAAATTGACCAGCTCTGGTGATCAGACTATTAGAGGAAAAAAAACAAGGCATACTTGTGGCACCTTAGAGACTGACTAATTTATTTGGTCATAAGCTTTCATGGGCTAAAACCCACTTCATCGGATGCATGCAGTGGAAAATACAGTAGGAAGATATATATACACAGAGAACATGAAAAAATGGGTGTTGCCATACCAACTGTAATGAGATTAATATCGTTCAAAAGCTGGCGAGATCGTCAGGCTCAATGGAGTGATCAATGACTCCATGTCTAGTTGGCAGCCAGTATCAAGTGGAGTGCCCCAAGGGTCGGTCCTGGGGCTGGTTTTGTTCAATATCTTCATTAATGATCTGGAGGATGGCGTGGACTGCACCCTCAGCAAGTTTGCAGATGACACTAAACTGGGAGGAGTGGTAAATATGCTGGAGGGTAGAGATAGGATACAGAGGGACCTAGACAAATTAGAAGATTGGGCCAAAAGAAATCTGATGAGGTTCAACAAGGACAAGTGCAGAGTCCTGCACTTAGGACGGAAGAATCCCATGCACCGCTACAGACTAGGGACAGAATGGCTAGGCAGCTGTTCTGCAGAAAAGGACCTAGGGGTTACAGTGGACGAGAAGCTGGATATGAGTCAACATATCTTCTTGGCAACAAGGCCAATGGCATTTTGGGATGTATAAGTAGGGGCATTGCCCGCAGATCCAGGGACGTGATCATTCCCCTCTATTCGACATTGGTGAGGCTTCATCTGGAGTACTGTGTCCAGTTTTGGGCCCCACACTACAAGAAGGATGTGGAAAAATTGGAAAACATCCAGCGGAGGGCAACAAAAATTATTAGGGGACTGGAACACATGACTTATGAGGAGAAGCTAAGGGAACTGGAATTGTTTAGTTTGCAGAAGAGAAGAATGAGGGGGGATTTGAAAGCTGCTTTCAACTACCTGAAAGGGGGTTCCAAAGAGGATGGATCTAGACTGTTCTCAGCAGTAGCAGATGACAGAACAGGGAATAATGGTCTCAAGTTGCAGTGGGGGAGGTTTAGGGTGGATATTAGGAGAAACTTTTTCACTAGGAGGGTGGTGAAGCACTGGAATGCGTTACCTAGGGAGGTGGTGGAATCTTCTTCCTTTGAGGTTTTTAAGGCCAGGCTTGACAAAGCCCTGGCTGAGATGATTTAGTTGGAGATTGGTCCTGCTTTGAGCAGGGGGGTGGACTAGATGACCTTCTGAGGTCCCTTCCACCCCTGATATTCCATGATTCTATGATAATCAATTAAGGTGGGCTATTATCAGCAGGAGAAAAAAAAACGTTTGTAGTGATCATCAGGATGGCCCATTTCAAGCAGTTGACAAGAAGGTGGCCTGGTCTACACTGCGGGGGGAGGAGAGAGGGGGAATTGATCTAAGTTACGCAACTTCGGCTACGTGAATAACGTAGCTTAAGTCGACGTACTTACATCGACTCACGGCTGTGTCTTCACTGCCGTGAGTGGACTGCTGCCACTCCCCCACCAACTCTGCCTGCGCCTCTCGCCGAGCTGGAGTAAAGGAGTCGATGGGAGAGCACTCGGGGGTCGATTTATCGCATCTAGACTAGACGCAATAAATCGATCTCCGCTGGATCGATCGCTGCCTGCAATCCTGCAGGTAGTGTAGACATACCCGGTGTGAGTAACAGTAGGGGAAAAATTAGCATGGGGAAATAGTTTTTACTTTGTGTAATGACCCATTCACTCCCAGTCTTTATTCAAGCCTAATTTAATGGTGTCCAGTTTGCAAATTAATTCCAATTCTGCAGTTTCTCATTGGAGGCTATTATCAGCAGGAGAAAAAAAACTTTTGTAGTGATAATCAGGATGGCCCATTTCAAGCAGTTGACAAGAAGGTGTGAGTAACAGTAGGGGAAAAATTAGCATGAAACCTACTGGCCAATATACTTACCTACATGCCTTCAGCTTTCATCCAGACCACATCACACAATCCATTGTCTACAGCCAAGCTCTAAGATACAACCGCATTTGCTCTAATCCCTCTAACTCTTCACAGTTTTGCAGCTGTGGACAAGAAGGAAGAAAACAGTTTCAATTGCAGCCAGATTTGAAGTCTCTTCAGCTATCTCAATGCTACAAATGCAAACTAGCCTGTCCCTGCATTAGAGGACATGGATTACTGACCTAGCATGGTTTCAATTCTCTAAATATTTAAACAGCTTGCTCAGCAATACAAAGACATTAATGATTTTGCAATGCTGCAAAAAACCAAAAAAACTCAACTAGCTTACAAAAGTACTTTGTATCTGACACCTATGCATTCTGGAGTCTTATGGAAATCCCCTGTTACCAGTCTTAAAGGCTCCACAAGTGAACTGGCCATTCATCTAATTTGCAATGTGGTAACTGCAAGAGTGCTTTGAGGAGAATAGTAATGTTTCAGCATCTTAGTTACAACAGCGGAAGAGGCGGGCTTTAAGGCATCTGAAAGCAGCTAGAGTCCTCAGTGCAGCCCATTCCCGCAGCCTTCCCTACCTGGCACAGTCAGAGTTTACTCTCAGGGAGAAGAGGATAACTGGGATTAAGATGACTTGTGTCTCTCTCTTCTCTCCCACACCCTGCAACAAATTAATAATTCAGAGAAGTAAGATTCCCGCATCATTTGGTGTCTTGGTTGATTGGGCTTAGGTTAAACAGGGTTGTGGTGTCTGTAGAAAACAGTAATATTGTCTGTTGCCCTGTGCTACCGTCAGACTACTTGTGGTTCTCGAGACACTCATGCACCATGACACAAATAACAGCTAGAGGAAACACAGCCCTTGGGGAAAGTTTTCAATGTTGAAAGGGGTCTAGAAAGAAACCTCGTGGGGCCCTGGGCATATGAAGCACCCACCTCCTTGTTTTTATTTGGGGACCATTAAAGGACTAGCCCTCACAATACTTGAACCCCACTTAAGCGGAGTGTTACGGGTCCAGCAGTTTGAGAGGTGGCCTGGTAAAGCATAGCCACATCTTCCTTTTCAAGGACTCCAAATTATCCTCTGCTACTTCAGAGACACTTCAGGATAGCTCAGGTCATCCAGGGCAGAAAGGTAAGTATCAGACGACGTCCAAAACTTAGGTGGAGAGGCTTCTGGTGAGAAGATGGGCTCCTGGGAATGTGGTGCCACCTCCTCACTCATAGATCTCCTGATGGGCCCAAAATGCCAGAACACCAGCAATCTAGAAGAGTCTCTAGAGACCAGGTAATCTGGGGGCACAGATGTCCAGAAGAAACAAAGAAGTACAGCTGACAAAGGGCCCACCAGTGATGAGACATAAAGAATTAGTGGGAGCCATTCACTGTACCTACCTGCCAAAGATGAGTTCACTAGGTGGTAACTAGTCCTTGAGCTTACCAGAGTGGTGCAGGCCAACACCCTATTTAGGATGTTTTATTTTTCATGTTCTTCTCCTGTGATTAGCTAAGGCTTTCCAGAGAGGTGACTGAATAAATACCATTGCTTGTCAATATTGTCTGGTAACTTCCTTTGCTGATCTAGTGGCACCCAAATAAGAAGTAGGAGTTTCTCCTTCTTAAATAGGCTCTCTTCTCTGATTTTGGACCTGTATACATTTAATAAAATGACTGTACATGTAGAATTACTTGACTTTGAGCCTGAAGCTGCATTTTGCTGACATCAGCCAGCATTTGGGGGCAGGCAAAATGCAGGATCAGCCCCTTTAAGAGGAAAGCCTTTACAACTGGAACTTCAATTTCCTCATTGCGGTGCAGTGAAGCAATTTGGGGCTTTTTTTGCTTCCCTTTAAAAGCAGGTTCTATTGGGCCAAGCAGCTCTTCCCGTAAACATATAAATCCCTTTCATTTTAACGATGGAGGTTGCCTCATTCTTCTACTTCTAGCCCTAAACCAGTGGTTCCCAAACTCGTTCTGTCGGTTGTGCAGGGAAAGCCCGTGGCGGGCCGGGCCGGTTTGTTTACCTGCCGCATCCACAGGTTCAGCCCATTGCGGCTTCCAGTGGCCATGGTTCGCTTCTCCAGGGCAATGGGAGCTGCTGGAAACAGCAGCCAGTACGTCCCTTGGCCTGCGCCGCTTCCAGCAGCTCCCATTGACGTGGAGTAGCGAATCATGGCCACTGGTAGCTGTAATCGGTCGAACCTGTGGACGTGTCAGGTAAACAAACTTGCCCGGCCCGCCAGGGGCTTTCCCTGCACAAGCAGTGGAACAAATTTGGGAACCACTGCCCTAAACAATTCTTCAACACTCTTATTTCAGCCAACACAGTCTATCAATATGTCTCATTCATAACTTACATTTAACATGTTTTAAACACTGGGTAAAATTTTCAAAAATGCCTGAGTGGCATAGGCACTTAGGAGCCTGAGTGTTCCTGAAAAGTCTGTTAGGTGCTTTTGAAAATTGCACTCATTCTCTTTAACTTACAAAGAGCAGAACTTAAACCTCAGTTATTTGGTAACCATTAAAGTCAATTTTATTATTAACAATGAATAAGAATGGAGGCATATGCTCAAATTACTGAGCTGTGGCTGTTCCTTCTTACCCCAGCTCTGTCACAGGTGAAAAGTTCCTACCTAATATCCATCTGATCTGCACCTTTTCCACAGAGTCTCTAGTTCTTTCACATCCCAAACATAGCCCTTTTATTCCTAAAATAACTTGGACACAAGACATCTCCCTCCACATTCAACTCCTGGACTGCTTGCACTGGTGAGGGGCTCTTCCTCTGCCTATGTGAAGAAATAGATCTGTTCCTGTTTGTACTTCTAGCTTCCTGCTGTAGCGAGAATCCAGAGTTTGTCACTGAAGTCAGATGCTGTGGATAATTGTTTCTTTTCTCACCTCATTGCCAATCTTCTCCATCCTTTCAAGTCTGTGGCTTGTTCTGTGTAAATTGGGGCTTTTCCAGTATTTATTCTGAGAGCTTTAATTATTGGTTAATTAAGAGACACAATTAAAATCCTCCTCCTCTATATCTGAAGGCTCCCCTGGTGGCTGCACCATCTTATTGCATGCTCACTTTCCCTACAGTTCAGTCCTATAGATGAGAGCTCTGTGCTCTTTATTTCTCACAATAGAGTGCTCTGTGTCCTTATTTTTTCTCCCTGTTCTTTAAATTCATGTTCAGAGCACACTAGTGGCTTCTGCAGTGTACCCATGCTGCTTTTTGCAGAGTGGGGGATGCCTAAACTTGTCAAAAGGACTAAAAACCTTTCCATAGATGAGAACTTACTACCTCTACATGTCTATGGGGAAACTTGCTGACTGACAATACTGAGGAGTTAACTTACCTGTTGTTTCCGGTCGGAGTGGGAGTATTTCTGTTGGTGTTAATCCATCTGACCAGACTGAGTTCCTTAGGGTCAAGGAGCTCTTATCTTTCAAAAGCACTTAACATGCAATAAACGATATTAGCAACTTTACACCATCTCACTGGGCATCTCTGCTCTCCACAGCAGTTTGTAATGAAGCTGTCCGCGTTAGTACTAAATTCCTTGGTTGAATGTCATTAGTGACATTTGTCCTGTTCACTGTGGCATGCAGGCCTGAGTTGGCTGATGAGTCTTTCATTACTGGATTTTTATCCTTTGTTTCAGCTCTCTCTGTTTGTGATTTGGAGAAGCTGGCAGGGCCTGAAAATGTAGTTTTAGTAGTTTGAGATTGACTTAGCAGCAGCTTCTTGCCAACACTTCCTCTTCTGTTGGCTGGTTCCTTCCACTATTCTATTTTCACTCTTTAACAATGCTGTATGGCTTGGAGATTACTCCTTTTCTTGTCATATGCATCCCATCAACTCCTTTTCTAGATCATAGAAATTTAGGGCTGGAAGAGACCTCCAGGTCATTTAGTCCAGTCCCCTGTAAACCTAGGCCATCCTGGACAGGTATTTGTCTAAACTTTCCTTAAATCCTCAGTGATGGGGATTCCACAACCTCCCTGGGAAGCCTATTCCAGTGCTTAAATATCCTTAGAGTTAGAAAGTTTTATCTTAATGTCTAATCTAAATCTTCCTTGCTGCAGATTAAGCCCTTTACTTCTTGTCCTGCTTCAGTGGATATGGAGAACAACTGATCAGTCCTCTTTATAACAGCCCTTAATATATTTGAAAACTGTTATCAGTATCAGTCTTCTTTTCTCAAGACTAACTATGCCCAGTTGTTTTTTTTTAACCTTTTCTCATTGGTCAGGTTTTCTAAACCCTTTATAATTTTTCTTGCTCTCCTCTGACTCTCCAATTTGTCACATCTTTCCATAAGTGTGGCACCCAGAACTGGACACGTAGTCCAGCTGATGTCTCCCCGGTGCCAAGTAGAGTGGGACAATTGATCTCCAGTGTCTTGCGTATGATACTCCTGTTAATACACCCCAGAATAATATTAGCCTTTTTCACAGCTACATCACATTATTGATTCATGTTCAATTTGTAATCCAGCAATATTACCACCTACCCAGTTATTCTTCAGTTTGTAGTTGTGCATTTGATTTTTCCTTCCTAAGTGTCAAAGTCATTCTGAATTCTAATCCTGTGCCTTAGCCTGTCTGATTTTGTCCTTACATATTCTCGTAATAGAGATACTGGCTAGAATAACAAATTCCTTTGTAGACTTGAATTTAAAAAATTTGAAGATTAGAAAAAAAAAATCTGAGATTTGCTCAGGATCTCCAACTCCAGTTCAAGGGTGGGGGAGTTGCAGGTGCTCACCACATATCAGCTTTTGGCCCTAAGAGGAGAATGATTTAAGAATCCCAGTAAGGTCAGAAATTGGGGTGTAAATTTAGCAAATGAACTTTCCTGTTATGAATTTCCCATCCCCACTTCAATTGTTCTGCTTTGTTTTTCTCTCACCTATGATACATATTTAGAAACTCCTCCCAAGTTGGTGGCTGTGCATTTTTGCTTCTGCTACCATGTGCAGAGAATGAAGGCATAAGACATCTTTCCTTTTTAATTTTATTTTTGCCATGTATTAAATAGTGTGCATAGAAGTATAGTCTCCATTAGATTAGCATTACAATTGGAGTAACAAATAAACATACTCGGAGGAGACTACACCTCTTCATGTTTGTTGAACTAAGTTCTTTGTTTAGTACTTCTGCCAACTTTTTGGTTGTTAAATGGGCTTTGAGAAAGGGGTATGAAATAGTGCTGGTACTGGGAGCTTTTCACTCAGAGAAACAGAATTCCCTTTCCATGGAGATGTGTGCTATTAAACTTGTGACCAAGATTGGATGCTGCTTCAAGGAACTGTACTTTTTCTCTTCACTGTTGATAAAGTAATGGGACTGAACCTCAGCTGGGGTAAAGCACTGTGCTGAAGCAGATGGTGCTACATTGGGTTGCAGTAGCTGAGGACCTGGACTAATGGGTGTCATTTGCCAGTTTACGAAGTGTCACTACCTCCGTTTCTTGTGGGATGAAGGTATTTGGGGCATTGTTTGCCAGCACTTCTGTAGCATGTTTCTATTTGTTCTATAAATGAGGGCATGCAGTGTATGTACACCATCATGCATGTTGCTTCTAGGGCATTTAGGAGATGACTCTTCAAGCAAATGTTTGAACATTTGTAGCCTTCTCCTGCACACAAATTAATGTGCATATATTGTCTCTTGGCTGCTTGAATGCATTCCCATCTATTAGAATGGCTGCTCATAAACTGGCTGTATTCACAGCCTAATGCATTAGGCCACGGCAATAATGGGTCTAGCTAAGCAGTTTGCATAATATTACAAATGTGCTTCCTTCTACCAGATCACTTTCCTCTGTGCCAATAGTGAAGAATTAGCATCACGTCTCACCTTAGACTTGATAATACTGTTCACACTTTCATGTCCTCAAAAGAGAGACTGAAATGTGGAAGATATGGCAGTTTACAGGTACTTTCAATGATTGGCCTAAGATTTACCTTGGGGTAGGTTTTCCGAGATGCAGGCAAGAGGCACAAAGGCAAACCCACAGCAGACAAGGCAACCCAGAAAAATCCAGCTCCTAAAGGTGCATAGCAGTAATATTTGTGGTGAGGGAGTGCCCAACAGACCCAAATAAGGATTGGGTTCCAGTTTTGTCCAAATACATAGGAAGACAGGAGCCCTTGGGCTTACAGTCTACAAAAGCAAATGGTCAAGTTGATGATCGATAAGTCTTATTACTTCCAGATTTATGCATATGCATATGCAATGTTTTGGGTATTTGTGGGAGGGCACTTTATGGCGAAAGTCACCATCTCTTAGTTGTTTTGCCTGCTTCCTCTTCCTCAAACCTTTGTATGTGATTATTTTTGGTGGTGGGATAGGGCTCCTTTCAAGGGCTAAGGGATGTCTCTTGAGGCAAGTTCCCCATTCTTTTGGCAAGCTTGGTCCTGGTGACTAATTGAGAATGGTTGTGAGTTTTTTGGGCGAAAACCCAGATAAAGCCTGACTCATGAAATGAGACAATAATCCAAAAAGAGCAACCATTCTCTGGTCTGAAAACTACAAATCCTTTGCTTTTTTTATTTTGTAAATAAGGCTTCACAGTTTTAGAACTAGACGCTGCACACAGTACAGCTGTGAACCAAAGTCACTGTTGCATAGGTGTCATTCAGAGCAGAATTTGGGTCATTGTTTTTGCCCCTTAGCGATAGTTTGAGATTATTTCTGTCAAAGACTGCACACTTTCAGTGCCAGTGAAACAAACCCTGACTTGTCTCTGTGCCATGTATTTTAGAGTATGAATGCAGTCCCCTTGGAGTCAAATTGCTTGATGAGAATTTGGCTTCAGATGACTTGCTCTGCCCTAATCCAACCAAGACTGCATTGATTAACACAAGGAGAGTGGTCTACAACTTTCCACTGTGACAGCGTAAACCTTTTGGAGGCTGATTTGGTTAGGAATCTTGGATTCCTGTCCCCTAAGGATCTCAAGATCCCCTAAGGATCTCAAGCAAATTGTTTCTGTTCAAGTAGGATGTGGGTACAAGAGGAAGGTCTTCCTTAGGTGCAATTCAGGTTATGAGCCATTAAACTGCACAGTTGCCTTAGCTGAGTACATATATACCAAAAAAGCAGAGAGGTGGAGACAGCACTATGCTGACTTAGCTGAGACCTTGTGTATCCTGTACATGCCAGCTTTGTATAAACCCCTAAGCTCCAGGCCTGTTCTTCTCATGGATATACACCATTGAGTATTCATGATTGCTTTAGTGTAGGTAACAAATTTCTCATGCTTTTGCTGTGTTTACTAGCAAATGTTTTAGGCAGGAAAATCCATTTGCTCAAATGAACTCAGGTTTCCATTCACTCACACCACCAAGCCATGCCACATCAATCTCTTTAAAAGTGAAGATATAGCCACACTTTCCCTCCATAAGAGACTGTATTAATTATACACTATAGTGATAATGATTTCAGTCTTCCCTGGATTCTTCAGAGTTCAGGCCGCAATTTTTTAACTAGCAATCTATGGAAGCACTTCTTCACAGGAGCTGCAGATTAGTAAAATAAAAGCAATCGACTCTAATTGTTTTGTAAGCATATTGCTGTGCACACTCCGGCTTGGGTATATTAGAGCACAAATAAATGCTCCCTCTATCTATCTGTGAAAGGAACCCTCTATGTGAGACTCTCCCAACCCTGTGCAGCAGAGAGATGGGAGACAGGTATCAGCAGGCATGGGCGAGGAGTGGGTGAGCAGGCTGGGGGTGAACAACACACATCATCTTCTTGTCCAGCATTGTGGAACCTAGGAGAGAAAGGTAACACAGCGTGGACTATCCCTAAAGACAGCGATGGCCAGAGGGGGACACTAGCAGTGCAGCTTCAATTAAGCAGTTTTGCCAGGGCTGGGATGGGAGTAGACAAGCCTAGATAGGAGTCACAGGTATTCTTCATAATGGCCTGCCAATGGTCCCTGGGCTTCCCTGGTGTTTGAAGACAGACCTATGGGCTCTTTTGTTGTGGTGGGAGACAAATCCCTCCCTAACTGAATGTGAGAGAAGGAAAATCTGGGTAGGAGTGTGTGGGGGGGGGGGGAGAAGGGGGTTGGGCTCACAATGATTTCCCTCCCTTAACCCATAAGAGGGATAAATACCAGGGAGGTAGAAGAGTTATTTAAGTGAAGTTAACCAATGTTGGCACCAGAACAAAAGGATATAAACTGTCCCTCAACAAGTTTAGGCTTGAAATTAGATGAAGGTTTCTAACCATTGGACGAGTAAAGTGCTGAAACAGCCTTCCAAGGGGAGCAGTGGGGGGGCAAAAAACCTAACTTGTTTTGAGAACGAGCTTGATAAGTTTATGGAGGGGATGATATGATGAGACTGCTTATGATGGCATGTAGCTGATCTGTGATTGCTTGCAGCAAATATCCCCAATGGCTGGTGATGGGACACTAGATGGGGAGGGCTCTGAGTTACTACAGAGAATTCTTTCCCAGGTGTCTGGCTGTTAGGTCTTGCCAAAATGCTCGGGGTCTAACTGATCACCATATATGAGGTCAGGGAGGAATTTTCCCCGGGTCAGCTTCCAGAGACCCTTTGGTTTTTTTGCCTTCCTCTGCAGCATGGGCCACGGGTCACTTGCAGGTTTAAACTAGTATAAATGGTGTAGTCTCTGTAACCTGAAGTCTTTAAATCGTGGTTTGAGGACTTCAGTAACTCAGCCAGAGGCTAGAGGTCTATTTCAGGAGTGGGTGTGTGAGATTCTGTGGCCTGCAATGTGAAGGCTAGATGATCATGGTGGTCCTTTCTGACCTTAAAGTCTATGTGTCTATGAATCTGTGCTGCAGGCTCTACCGCATGAGGAGATCATCCAGGGCAAAGCAGACGCTTGGACGAACTACAGGGAAATGTAATTTGCTGAAAACATTCACTAAGAAAAAGTGTTAGAAATAACAACTTTGTACGGAAAATACAATAAACTTTATGCTGTCCTCTGCCTTATAAGGTCTGCTATAAATTATTGAGCTAGATAGGCCAAGCGACAGCTAATAGGGCCAAGAGCACTAGAGCACTCTTGAGGCAGAGAGTCAAAGGGCTGCAGGGGGTGGGGAGGACTGGTTTGCAGTGCTGTACTGCAGTACCCAACTGATTTTTCAAAGTCCAGCTCTAGGTTTCAGCTTAATATTTTTATGATGACTCTGAAAACGACTTCTGCATTGATTTTAGCAATTATACGTTCACCTCACTTCCCTGATTCTCTCACTTGTTGGTCTTTCCATGAAAGAGACTCGGGGACAAATGTAGAGAGTAGACTAAGGACGTGATCTAGGGCCACTGGACTGAATAGAAAGAGTTCTATTGAGTTCAACGGGTTTTGGAGCAGACGCTAAGCAACTATCGTTTTCTCAAAAGGTATTTAAAAAGCCAGATGGTCTGGAAGAAGAAGTAAATTGCCTCTCACTTTCATGTGTCCAGTGGTTAATAAACTCCCTCTGCCAAACTAGTCTGATGGAGGGATGTTTCTGGAGAGGAGTTGCAAGGGGCTGATTGTAAGAGATAGACAGATGAACAGCAAGGTCCCCTTCACCCATGGATTTGGGAGGCATGTATTTGTTGGAGAAGGCAAAGGGACAAAGCCACTAACGTTATTGTGCTGATGAGAGACAGCCAGACCTACATCGGGAATATATAGAGAGTAGAGCAGGTTGTGGGATAAAGGGAGCTTGCTAGTCTATTGGTTTCCATTTCACTGCTCTCTTCTTGGAGAGGATGAGATGGTTTTAAATGGTTCTTTAAGTTGTAAAGGCACCAGCTGATGGAAACCAGCACTGCATTGTAGGCAGTGTAATATCCTTGGTTAGGAAGTCTGACAGGAAGCTGTGAATCCTTGTGACTTATAGAGGAGCAATTTCATCCTAACTAGTAAATTTCAAAATAAATTAAATTTGTGAAAAAAATAGCAAACAAGCTATAGATTTGTGAGGTGAACCAAGACAAAATTAAATCATAATTTCAGGAAATGCTGCTGCATACACAGTTAGTTACATTCCTGTCTTCACACCTTCCAGCTTCTGGTTTTAGAAAGAGCTCAGAGACACAAAGGGAAAAGCTGAATATTAAAGGGAGGAAAGATACCCATAACGGAGGGGAGCAAATAGAGCAACTGCTGAGTTCCATTTCCCTTCCAGGCTGCCCATTGTTCTCTCAGTCCCAGTAGTTAATATTCATAAAGTACTTTTTTTCAGAGTAGCAGCCATGTTAGTCTGTATTCGCAAAAAGAAAAGGAGTACTTGTGGCACCTTAGAGACTAACAAAATTGAGCTTTCATGAGCTACAGCTCACTTCATCGGATGCATTCAATGGAAAATAAAGTGGGGAGATTTATATACATAGAGAACATGAAACAATGGGTGTTACCATACACACTGTAAGGAGAGTGATCACTTAAGGAGAGCTATTACTAGCAGGAGAGCAGGGGTGGGGTGGAACCTTCTGTAGTGATAATCAAGGTCGGCCATTTCCAGCAGTTGACAAGAACGTCTGAGGAATGGTGGGGGAGGGAGGAAATAAACATGGGGAAATCGTTTTACTTTGTGTAATGACCCATCCACTCCCAGTCTTTATTCAAGCCTAAATTAATTGTATCCAGTTTGCAAATTAATTCCAATTCAGCCGTCTTTCGTTGGAGTCTGTTTTTGAAGTTTTTTTGTTGAAGAATTGCAACTTTTAGGTCTGGAATCGAGTGACCAAAGAGACTGAAGTGTTCTCCGACTGGTTTTTGAATGTTCTAATTCTTGATGTCTGATTTGTGTCCATTTATTCTTTTACATAGAGACTGTCCAGTTTGACCAATGTACATGGCAGAGGGGCATTGCTGGCACATGATGGCAAACAATCAGAGTCTGAGAAGATTTGATCTACAATATTTTCTCTCTCTCATTTTCAGATTCCTGTTCGTTAGGCCAATATTGTGCTTGAATTAAAGCAGGTTTGACTAATGAGCTGGCTCAGTATATGTATACCTAGCTTTCATCACACATACTGTACTCACCACAGCTTCAAAAAGCAAGTTGTTGAGAACAAGGCTTATATAATACAATGTGTATATAGTCCCTGAATTAGTTAGTTCTGAAATGCAGCATGTTGCATTTTCTCCAAGGATCCTACTTGCAGAAAAAGCAAATTGCTGAGATTATTGCTAGGCAAAGGTCAGGCAACACTGAACTTTACCGGGAGAGGGAAGTGTGCAGCTCAGTGCCCTCTTCATATAAACAGTGTTCTTCATTACATTCTCTTTTTCTTCCGAGCTCTGCATTATGGATGGAGGATGTACATCTAAAGATAAGAGGAGCATGTCTTGTTCCAGCTAGCACTGAAGAGGACTTCAAATTACTACTCTTGCTATTTATGTTTTAATGGTGCTTTGATGCTCCACCCAAGATCAAGGTCCGTTTGGCTAGGTGCTGTACAAACAGTAAAAGCTAGCTCTTCCGGGTGAAGACTTAGTGTCTAAAAAGATATATTCTTACTCCCATTTTACAAATGAGGGACTGAGCTCTAGTCCCGGGCTATGGATTGAGCTTTCTTAGGAATTAAGGATCATTGCAAACATCGCCACCTTGCACTTTAAGTGCAAAGTGCATTTCTTTGATCTCGCCCTTCTCCAGTGTAAAGGTGTAGCTGTGTGTGTGTTTATTTAAAAAAAAAACAACCCAAACAAAACATTCTATTTTACACACTTCCCCTGCAGAGAGGAGGCCCGATCAAACACATGTGAAATCTTAGTCACTTTCTTAATGCACCACTGAAAGGTGCTCAGATGCTACAATGATGAACACAGGACAAGAGCCTATATAGAACAGAACTTGCCCAAGGTCACACAGGAAGTATGTGGTGGAGGAGGTTTAACCCAGTTCTCCTGAGTTGCTGTCCAGCGTATTAACCATGAGGCCATCCTTTCTCCTTGGTTGTCTTTATTGCTGTCCTCTGAGTTCTATTTATTTGTCAATAAAAGTATGGCAAACCTTTCTGTACCTTGAACAGTGGTTCTTGTGTGGGCCAGGACCGCTGCTGGTTGCCAGCAGTTATCCAGGAGCGGGAAGAGGGTGATAGCTGTTCCTGTTCTGTCTTTTGTCTCTTTCAGAAGAGAACTTTCTCAGCCCATGAAGAGTCACAAAAGGATTAGACATTCATATGGAGAATAGGACCATGCAAACCTCATTAGCAGGGATCCTAGAAATCTGTTTGCCATGGAAAAATGTGGAAAAACACTGATTTTGCAGAGAATCTTTAATTTTTATATTGTATGAAAAAATAAACATATATTAACTATTAACTAAATTTTGCTGAAAGCACCAGTGTCACTTATTCCATGCACGCAACCACTCCCTCTTATGGTTGATTTTTGAATGTGTTTTACATTTACAGTGGAACCCCGTTTACCCAATCTGATTGGGACCAGGGCCAGATCGGATAATCAAAAATTTGGATAATCCAGAGTACTGGCAAAAGAGCTTTCTATCCGTTATTATAAGATGTGGTGGAGGCTTGGGCAGCGAGTCCCTGGTGGCAGGAGCTCAGGCGGTCAGATCCTGGTGGGTCTGATCGCTGAAGCCCAGTCACCTGGGACTGACCACTTGACCTCCAGACACTGTCAGCTGCAGGCGTATGCTAGTTTGGTTGATACAGCGAGTTTGATAATGGAGGCTTGGCTAAACTTGGTTCCACTGTATAGCAATAAAACATTGTGTTCAGCTGATACCTATATATATTGTGGCTAGGGAAACTGAAGTACAGCCTTTCATTTTAATCGTGGAAAAATGAAGGTTTTAAATCACAAAAAACTAGGATCCCTGCTCATTAGAAAGGATGGAAAATTACAAGTGCTATAAACACTTTGTGCTTCAGAGTATAAATCAGCCACTAGTTGGCTGGGATTAGGATGAAACCTCCCACACTAGCAGTTTATTACATAATTATCCTTTCTGGGAGTTTTACAACTTCTTATGAAAAATCCACTGCTGGTACCCATCAGACAGGACCACAGCCTACATGGGCTAAGCCATTGCATTTGCTACAGTGGCTCCTTTTGCAGCAGCACCTGAAAACTTCTTTGAAGCTCCATTCGAGCAAATGTAGAGGATTCTGGGGTGTACCCCTGGATCATCTGGAAATGACTCGGTGAGGGTGTTACAGTACTGAAGGACAAAGAACCGTGGTCTGAGAGCAAAGGACAAATTCATAGTCAAACATGCTTTAGGCACCTGTGAGAGGAAAAAATAAAGCACATTAAAGTAAAAAAGTGATCCTGAGAATGCAAAGAGATGTAATGGGAAAGGGTGAAAGTTAGAGACAGAATAAGGCTGAATAATACTAGTCTACAATAGCTATTTGTACTCTGTTATCAGAAACCATCCCTAGGAACATATAATAGTAAACATAGGAGCAGCAATTGGTCTGGTTAACTAAACAAAAACACTAGCTGTCTTCTTGTTATGTCTTCTCTATGCCAGTAGTGGGCAACCTGCTACCCACAGCGCTGCACACAGCCCATCAGGGTGGGCCACGAGACAGTTTGTTTACATTGACTCTCCACAAGCACGGCTGCCCGCAGCACCCAGTGGCCACAGTTTGCCATTCCAGCCGAAAGGAAGCTGCAGGAAGCATCAGCCAGCACATCCCTGCAACCCACACCACTTCCTGCAGCTCCCATTGGCCAGGAATGGCGAACCGTGGACATTGGGAGCTGCGGGAGGGTCTGCAGATGGTCAATGTAAACAGCTGTCTTGTGGCCTGCCAGTGGATTACCCTGATTGGTTGTTTGCAGCCCATGGGCCACAGATTGCCCACCACTGCTCTATGCCCAGCTTCCCTGGGATTGTCCTGTGTCTCAGTAGTTTCTCTGAGGTCTTGGTTAAGTCACATTTTTGTCCCAGTTTGTCCCAGAACAGGCTGCGGTTGGGCTCCTCTACTCTGTTCTGCAGTGGGCGGGTCTAACAATTGTCGAGGTTAGGTCAGTACACTGTCTGTGCATATTTTAGTCTGGTAACATTCAAATGAATTTTTAAGCTGTGGTTCAACCCAGGATGGAAATAAGGCTGCAGGGTGTATCTAATTATTCGAGTCTGAGCCGGGGAGGGGATAAGCTGAAATTAATAAGAGGTGAGGGGACTCTGTACATCCCAACATGCTGCATGATAAGGCCCCTGAGGTCCAAGGAAGTTAAGGCTGCTCAGTACTTTGCAGGACCAGACCCTTGATCACCACCTCCTCCGCTGCTGCCCGCCCCCTACCCCACTCCTCCCCCAGGCCTTATGAGTGTCCATGGCTCCGGTTTTTGAAGAACACACTCTGCATCTAGATTGGTGGAGAAACATCAGGTCTTCAGAATGTGAATACATGCTTTATTGCCATGCTTCATTCTGGACTGCTGTTTAGTTTTCTTGTCCATTCCACATCCCCACCTTGACGAAATGAAGGCTTCATGTGCTACAGTACATTGAATAATTTACCTCCACTAATTAAATAGCCTGATTATCGAGTTTGTCACCACTATTTATTTATTTCTCAAACACAAAGGGCCAGATCTTCATCCGGTGCACATTGGTGTAATTCCATTGACAGTACGCCAGCAGAAGATACACAATATAGTCGGATTTTGAACATGGAAGTGGTTTCCAATAGGCCAGGTTTAAAAGGAGTTCAAATGACCTATAATTCACCTACATTTAACTCTCACCTTCACAAGAGAACAATTCTGAAAAGCAAAATATGCTAAGAAATTGAATTAGGTGTCCCGTTGCTGGAAGCTTATGAACTCCCACCCTAATGTACTGTAAGCCTGCTAATGAGGATGGAGTGCAATGCTAGTGAGGCCATGACATTAAAGGGGGAAAAACAAATGATTCTGCAAGACTGCTGGTGTTGTGAACAAATGATCTGTATTCAAAAGAAAGCATAGAGCAAACATTAAACTTTAATGGAATAATCTCACAGGGGAGGTTATTTTCATGCAGCTGAACATTTTTCTTATTAACATAACACATGGCCACTTTTGCAACATGCATAATATGCTATTCATCATCCAGTTGTTTTCTGTAAAGGTTAAACCAGTTTGGAAGGGTAATCAAGTCAGTCAGGTGTATTGTTCACTTTAGGGTGAAATCTGCCCATGGGCAGAGGGCTGGCTCAAGGTCTATGAATCACTTAAATCCCATTTCAGGCCACAAATGATATTTCTGAAGATTCAGAAAATAAAAACCAGCCTTAATGTTTTGCATTAGCAGCATGTGTTTGGGGATCTCAGAGTTCTCAATGTATATGAATGAATTAAGCACCAAAACCTCCTGTGAGCTAAGAAGGAATTCTTGTTCCCATTTTACACACAGGAAAAGATGAGACAGAGAGAGGTTTAGGCCCAAAATTTCAAACTTTGCTGCCTCAAGATCGGCACCTCAGTCCATAGCTAGAAGTCCAGATGTTCTGAAGTCAGGAGGTGCTGTGCATGCTCAACTCCTCTGAAAATCAGATCATTGCTAGTAGTTGCCTTGCTGTAACTTTGGAAATCTTGGCCTAAGGGATTGGCCATGTCACATGGGGATAGACTGGGACCCTACCACGAACTCTGAGCAAGGGTGTTTTGCTGTTCCAGGAGCACATGAGGATCACTGAGACTGAGTCACAACATGGCCCCTTGGTTCTTCCCTTATTCCAGGGAGGAGTAATCTGAGCCAGCCTCTTACTTAGTGCAGGTTACTGCGGTCTCTGAACTGGGTTAGCCATGCTTCTGGCACAATGGGTGGCAGAGTTGAGGCTCCACCTTCCCCTTGTCTCTGCTCACCCACTCTCTGCCCATCTACATGAGAGGGCAAGTAGTGGCCCCATAAGGCTGGTTCCCTGTTACACTATGTAAGCAGTGTCAGGATGAGCTCCACCCTGACATCTGGTGGTGAGGTGTGGCAAGTTGTGGAAAAGAACTTCAGGGGCCGATCTCATTTGCATAGGCACACCCACCACGCCTAGAATGAGACCATAGCTGCCCAAATGGTCACTTTGGCTGCTGTGGGATCCCCAGTGTCTCTGTTATTGGGGCAGGAAGAATAAATTGCTATTACCCTGATTATGGGAACTGTGCTTGGAACTGTACGTGGCCTTTTGTTATGATGGAGGGATTCACCATCAACTAAGTAGCACTCGCTAGGCAAGGGTCATGGGTTCCAAAACTGTGTGAATGGAGAGAGGCTGGGGACAAGTATTAATACTTGGTGGCATGGGCCCCTTGGTGAGGGCCTTACATGCTGATTGCACTTCCTCCTCTCTCCACTGTGGAATATCAGAGCTAATTTTGATTTCATTAGAAGTCTAGTTATAGGCTGCTGAGCTCACTTTGGGCTGACAGTGCACCAGCACTGGGGCTCCCCTACTATAAGCTGAATTCACCTAAGAGCTGAAATCACTGAGTGTTGTGTTAGTGGGGGAGCCTGAAGATATATTGTGGAGCAATTTGCGGGACGGCTGGTGAAGCAGTTCGACGCGGAGCAGTGTGTGGATGGCAGGAGCTGCTTGTGGGCCGTGGAGCTGAGTGAAGGAGTTCGTGGGGCGGCTGGCGGAGCGGAGCGCAGCTGAGCGAAGGAGTTCGTGGGGCGGCTGGCGGAGCGGAGCGCAGCTGAGCGAAGGAGTTCGTGGGGCGGCTGGCGGAGCGGAGCGCCGCTATGGAGCTATGGGGCGGTCAGCTTCAGATCACGTAAGGTGCCTCTTACCCCTGTCCCATTTCCACCCAGGTTGGGAGGTAAAGCTCCGCCGATAAACTTTCGAACTCTGGGGCTGCCCTGACCAGGGACAGAGACTTTTGGGGCATTGGACTTTTGGGACTTTGGGTGATTTGGGGTTGCTGGACTCAAGAACCAAAGGGAAAAGGGCATGCCCCAATTTGCCTGGGGTGGGGTTGTTTTTGCTCATGGGTTGTGTTATGAATCCTGTTGGTGGTGTTTCCCCAACATAATGCCACATTGTTTCTCTCTGTTATTAAAAGACTTTTGCTACACTCAGACTATGTGCTTGCGAGAGGGGAAGTATTGCCTCTTGGAGGCGCCCAGCGGGGGTGGTATATATTGGTCCCAGGTCACTGGGTGGGGGCTCGAGCCGGTTTGCATTGTGTTATTGGAATGGAACCCCTAGATATTGAACCCGGCCCTTGTTGCTGCCAACTCTGACGGGCAGAAGGGTTACATTTTTGGGGGCTCGTCCGGGATCGCCTGGGTCAGTACCCCTCGCAAGCACCTGTTGAGTGATCCACTACATTGGGAAACAATTTATATTTTTTTTTGTTTGTGCTTATATTTTGAGGAAATTACTGTTTGTATAATGGCTAATATGTCAGGTTTGTTGGGCCCTGGCTCAGCAGCTTCTAGCTCAGAGGCTGCAGCCTCGGCTGATGATTGGACAAAAGCTCTGGGGCAAATATTGGAAAAGGTTGTGCTTCCCCATGCTGAGTCAGACTCTTGTCGTAAGTTAAGATTATTTGCTGGGGAGGAGGAGTTTGAACCCTGGTTAGAGCATACCACTGAAATGCTGCAAGAGTGGGCCGTACCAGATGCAGAAAAGCGAAGATGCCTTATAGAGAGCCTTGGCGGCCCAGCATTAGATGTGATTCGCACCCTGAAGCTCATTGACCCTGGGGTCAGTGTGAAGGACTGCCTAGAGGCCCTTGAACACAACTTTGGGAGCGTAGAGGGCCCTGAAGACAGCTACTGTAAGTTCCTTAATTCCCGACAACAAAAGGGCGAGAAGGCTTCAGCCTACATACAGAGACTGGAGAGACTGCTTCAGAGAGCTGTCATGAGGGGAGCAGTGACTGCTGAGCAGATGGATCAGACCAGACTGGCTCAAATTGTAAGAGGAACTCAGTATCAGAACCCGATTCTACTTCATCTCCGGCTAAGAGAACGACGGGAACATCCCCCAAGTTACTCCCAGCTGATAAAAGAGGTCCGAGAGGAGGAAGAAAGGCAGGCTGCCAGTGAGTTTTGGGAAGCCCAAACATCGGAGCCAGCCAGCACAACACCACTGCAAATGGCCAGTGTACTGATGGTGAGCACCAGAGAGGAACTTGCCCAACAAATGCAGGTCCTGACGGAACGGATAGCTGAGCTGCAAAGTACCGTTGACCGAGTTAAGACTTCTAGGAATAAGAAGCCTCAAACTGTGGCGATTGAGAAGCCCGCACTTAGAGCCACCATCCCCCCCAGGCGAAGGGGGAAAGGTCAATTCTTCTGCTACCGATGTGGTCAGGATGGACACAGTGCTGCCAAGTGCCGTAATGAAGAAAACCCCTCCTTAGTGTATGGAAAGCTGAGGATCAGTTGGGAGAGATCCGGTAGCTGCCAGAGGGTCTGGGGACGGGGACCCCCCAGGTCTGCAGGATTTGAAGATTCCCCCAGAAAAGACTGTCCAGCTGGGATCCCTGCAGGACTGATAGGGCCTCGAGCAGAGGTCATGGTGAGGATCGAAGGGGTGGAGTGTAAAGCAGTGCTTGACACTGGATCTCAAGTGACTATTATATTTCAGTCATTCTACCAACAGATGCTTAGGCACCTGCCTATACAGCCACTGACTGGCCTTGGCCTATGTGGCCTCAGCATGGATGAATACCCCTATCAAGGGTATGTCATAGTGCACCTGGAATTCCCAGAGGAGGTTGCTGGGGTAAGAGAAGAGGTAGACACAGCTGCCTTAATATGCCCTGACCCTAAAGGGACTTCTGATGTGTCTGTGCTGATAGGGACCAACTCCAGTCTCTTCAAGGTACTCGCGGATTACTGCAGAAGGCGGGCTGGGGACCAGTACCTGAATACCCTGATGATCCATACGCTTTGTGCTGAAGCCTATAGGAAAATTGAGAGCGCTAAAAGGGACACATCTGAGCTACCGCTTGGGGCACTGAAGTACGCGGGCACAACCCCCTTAGTAGTGCCTGCAAGGACGGAGCAAGAAGTGCTTGTCATGAGTACCTGTCTGAAAGGCAGTAAAGGGACGTTAGCAATGATAGAGCAGCCGATGGGAGGAGAGCTCCCTGAAGGAGTGCTGGTCCCCAGTGGAGTCATAACCCTACCTGCTGAAGCCCAGGAAAGGGTGACTATATTGATTGCTAATGAAACGAGTCGTGATATTTTTGTGAAGCAAGGACAAAAGATAGCAGACCTCTTTGAGCCTGAGTCGATTGTAAAACCCCAGTATGAAACTCCAGTTTCGGCAATAGACCCAGCAAAGTTTGACTTTGGAGATTCACCAGTGTCCGAGGACTGGAAAGATCGCCTGAGGAAGAAACTTTGTGAAAGATCCAAGGTGTTCTCACTGCATGAGTGGGATGTGGGATGTGCAAAAGGAGTAGAGCACAATATCAGACTACATGACTCTCGACCTTTCAGGGAGAGATCTAGGAAGATTGCTCTCTCTGAGATGGAAGATGTGCGACATCATCTTCAGGAGCTGGCTGCGAATGGCATCATTACAGAGTCCCACAGCCCATACGCCTCACCCATTGTGGTAGTCCGCAAAAAGAATGGGAAAATCCGGATGTGTATTGACTACCGCACCCTAAACAGCCGTACTGTGGTCGACCAGTACACTATGCCTCGAGTGCAAGACGCCTTAGACTGTTTGCTGGGAAGCCAGTGGTTCTCTGTGTTGGATCTTCGAAGTGGATACTACCAGATCCCTCTGGGAGAAGAAGATAAGGAGAAGACAGCCTTCATCTGCCCATTAGGGTTTTATGAGTTTGAACGCATGCCCCAAGGGATTTCTGGAGCACCTGCCACCTTTCAACGTCTCATGGAGAAAGTTGTGGGAGACATGAATTTACTGCAAGTGTTAGTTTATTTGGATGACCTGATTGTGTTTGGAAGAACCTTAGAGGAGCATGAAGAAAGACTTCTTAAAGTGCTTGATAGGTTGGAGGATTATGGTCTGAAGCTTTCAATTGACAAATGCCAGTTCTGCAGAACCTCAGTGAAGTATGTGGGTCACATTGTGTCCCAAGAAGGTGTGAGTACTGATCCTGATAAAATAGAAGCACTCACTACATGGCCACGTCCAAGTAACTACAGAGAACTCAAGACCTTCCTTGGATTTAGTGGCTACTACCGCAGATTTGTGAAAAAACTATGCTACGATTGTAAAGCCTCTGAATGATCTTACCAGGGGACATCAGTTCAGCAAGAACAAATCTAAGTCCAAGAATAAGGGGAGGTCCCCAAAGCCTCCTGTGCAGAGACACAATGGCCCCTTTGCACCATTTGGGCCACGGTGGGATGAGAGATGTGAAAGGGCTTTTCAAGAAATCATTACTTGCCTAACTCATGCTCCAGTCCTAGTTTTTGCTGACCCAAGCAAACCATTTATCCTGCATACTGATGCCAGTTTGGAGGGTCTGGGAGCAGTCCTGTACCAGGAAGTGGAAGGCAAATGTAAACCTGTAGCCTTTGCCAGCCGAGGATTGTCTGATAGTGAAACTCGCTATCCCACCCACAAGCTGGAGTTTTTGGCCTTGAAATGGGCCATCACTGAGAAATTTCGAGACTACTTGTATGGTGCTCAGTTCCAGGTGTGGACAGATAACAATCCACTGACTTATGTGTTAACAAGTGCTAAGCTGGATGCTACAGGGCAGAGATGGGTGGCCGCCTTGGCTAGCTATGAGTTCAGCATTCAGTACCGATCAGGGAGAAGCAATGTAGATGCAGATGCATTGTCCAGGCGTCCGCAGGCTCCAGAAGTTGCTGTGATACCCACAGATGGAGTGAGAGCTATTTGCAGTGTGAGTCGCCGAGAGCCAGAGGCCCGTGAAGACTTTCAGGGATGTGTTGCAGAAGCTTTGGGCCTGCCCCCTGAATGCATGCCTTCTGCTTTGGTGAACTATATTGCATTAGACCAATCTCCTTTGCCCATGCTCAATGCGGCTGACTGGCAAGAAGCCCAGCGGCAAGATATTGACATTCGTGATACACTACTTGCCAAAAGGGAGGGGCGAAGCCCAACTGCGGTTGTCCCACCTAACCCAGAGGGTAAACTACTATTGAGAGAATGGACCAAACTAAAACTGATTCAGGGAGTGCTACACCGAATGACCACTGACCCTTTACAAAAACAACGAGCACAACTAGTACTGCCAAAAAAGTACAGAGCCCTGGCCATGAGGGCCCTGCATGATGACTTTGGGCATTTAGGGATGGAGAGGACCCTGGAACTTATTCGTAGTAGGTTCTATTGGCCCCGAATGGCTGAAGATGTTCGCAGGAAATGTGAGACTTGCGCTCGATGTGTTCAAAGGAAAACTCTGCCCACGAGGGCTGCATATCTCAAGAACATCACCAGCAACAAACCTTTGGAGTTGGTATGCATTGATTTCTTGTCTGTAGAGGTAGACAAGAGGAATGTTGGAAACATTCTAGTAGTGACTGACCATTTTACACGGTATGCACAAGCATATCCCACACGTGATCAGAGGGCCACCACCGTTGCTCGAGTATTGTGGGACAAATATTTCTCAGTCTATGGATTCCCGGCTCGGATACACTCTGATCAGGGGCGGGATTTTGAGAGTCACCTTCTGAAGGAGGTGCTGAAGATAGCAGGAATTAAAAAGTCTAGGACAACGCCTTATCACCCCCAAGGTGATCCTCAGCCAGAGAGGTTCAATCGAACCCTATTAGATATGTTGGGAACTTTGCGACCAGAGCAGAAGGCAATCTGGAGCCAGCATGTCGCATTTCTGGTGCATGCCTACAATGCCACAAAGAACGATGCTACGGGAGTCACCCCATATCTCTTGATGTTTGGGCGAGAACCAAGATTACCCATAGACTTGTGCTTTGGTGTATCAGAGGATGGAGATAGCTATGAAACTCATCAGCAATATGTATCCCGACTAAGAGAAAAGCTGCGGGATGCTTATCGCTTAGCTACCGCTGTGGCTCGGAAGAACGCAGACCGCAACAAACATCGATATGATGCTAGAGTGCGTTCGCAGGAGCTCCAGCCGGGGGACAGAAATTTGGGTATTGCTGGCAAACACAAGATAGCTGACAGATGGAAGGCAATACCTTACCTGGTGATGGAAAAGCTGGGAGATCTGCCGGTCTACAAGATCAAACCTGAAGACGGTCCAGGGCAAATAAAGACGGTGCATAGAAACCTTTTGCTCCCTGTGGGGGAATTGGTAAGCACCCCTTGTGAGATGGGCCACGGCAGGGCCGCCGGGCAGAACAGAGGTGCTAGACCAAAGCCGCCATCCAACACAGACAGTGGGCCCCCTGCAGCTAACTTACCCCTATTCTGCACATCTGAGAGTGAGTCTGAGGAGGAAGACACAACCCTGGTGTATCCTGGGATGGAGACAAGATTTCAGTCTCGATCAGCTGAACCAAACGAGAGTTCTCCCTTTTCCGCCCTAAACCCATTGGCGGAACTATTTAGGCCCCTTTCTGATACCCCGGTGCTGCTGATGAGACCCCCCTGTGATGACAAACACAGGTTATTGGACAATGGGGACAGACAGGTAGAGGATGTCCTGGGCACCTTGGACCCTCCAGCGTTAGAACTAGGAGTGCAGGGGCCTACGCCAGTAGCCGAGGGACCCTCCAGGGAAGCCTCTCCATCCGTCACTCAAGAGGATGTTCCCCTTACTTCGGCAACAGAGATTCTCAATAGACGAGACAGGGTGATAAGACCAGTGAAACGGTTAACTTATGATGCACCTGGGGTGACTAGTGAGGAGCCAATACATTTAGCACACAGGCTTGTGGAAGCTAAAGTGGGCTTCCTGAGGCCCTTTGGAGGAAACCAATGAGTTGGTATAAAGGGAGTGTGATTTGTCGGGACGACAAAGTCTCGGCTGGGGGGAGGATGTAAGCAGTGTCAGGATGAGCTCCACCCTGACATCTGGTGGTGAGGTGTGGCAAGTTGTGGAAAAGAACTTCAGGGGCCGATCTCATTTGCATAGGCACACCCACCACGCCTAGAATGAGACCATAGCTGCCCAAATGGTCACTTTGGCTGCTGTGGGATCCCCAGTGTCTCTGTTATTGGGGCAGGAAGAATAAATTGCTATTACCCTGATTATGGGAACTGTGCTTGGAACTGTACGTGGCCTTTTGTTATGATGGAGGGATTCACCATCAACTAAGTAGCACTCGCTAGGCAAGGGTCATGGGTTCCAAAACTGTGTGAATGGAGAGAGGCTGGGGACAAGTATTAATACTTGGTGGCATGGGCCCCTTGGTGAGGGCCTTACATGCTGATTGCACTTCCTCCTCTCTCCACTGTGGAATATCAGAGCTAATTTTGATTTCATTAGAAGTCTAGTTATAGGCTGCTGAGCTCACTTTGGGCTGACAGTGCACCAGCACTGGGGCTCCCCTACTATAAGCTGAATTCACCTAAGAGCTGAAATCACTGAGTGTTGTGTTAAGTAGTGGGGGAGCCTGAAGATATATTGTGGAGCAATTTGCGGGACGGCTGGTGAAGCAGTTCGACGCGGAGCAGTGTGTGGATGGCAGGAGCTGCTTGTGGGCCGTGGAGCTGAGTGAAGGAGTTTGTGGGGCGGCTGGCGGAGCGGAGCGCAGCTGAGCGAAGGAGTTCGTGGGGCGGCTGGCGGAGCGGAGCGCCGCTATGGAGCTATGGGGCGGTCAGCTTCAGATCACGTAAGGTGCCTCTTACCCCTGTCCCATTTCCACCCAGGTTGGGAGGTAAAGCTCCGCCGATAAACTTTCGAACTCTGGGGCTGCCCTGACCAGGGACAGAGACTTTTGGGGCATTGGACTTTTGGGACTTTGGGTGATTTGGGGTTGCTGGACTCAAGAACCAAAGGGAAAAGGGCATGCCCCAATTTGCCTGGGGTGGGGTTGTTTTTGCTCATGGGTTGTGTTATGAATCCTGTTGGTGGTGTTTCCCCAACATAATGCCACATTGTTTCTCTCTGTTATTAAAAGACTTTTGCTACACTCAGACTATGTGCTTGCGAGAGGGGAAGTATTGCCTCTTGGAGGCGCCCAGCGGGGGTGGTATATATTGGTCCCAGGTCACTGGGTGGGGGCTCGAGCCGGTTTGCATTGTGTTATTGGAATGGAACCCCTAGATATTGAACCCGGCCCTTGTTGCTGCCAACTCTGACGGGCAGAAGGGTTACACTATGCCCTGCCATACAGGTGGCTCATGCAGAGGAACTCAGTTGGTCACAGGTAAGTAGCAAATGGAATAAGAAAACAGCAGCTCTGCTGCTCTGACTACTAGGGGCTAAAAGTCAGCATAGCTCCATTATACCAGCAGAGGGTTGGTCCAAGATAACTGCCCTCTAAAAGCCAAATATTTGTGGCTGTGAATTTTTTCTAAAAATATCTTTTGCTCACCCCATTATTCTCAGCTATATCCTTCCAGATTTTAAAACATGTTTTATTAAAAGCTAGAATGTGTGAGCTGTTACTGTGCACTTGATCAACAAACCCAGCCTTTCATTTCCCTCTCAATCACTCTTATCCCAGTGAGTGACAAAGCTCCTGACTCCTGGATATTGAATCTACATGTGACCTTGTTACCCTCTGTCATAAATATAAAGGGAAGGGTAAACCCCTTTGAAATCCCTCCTGGCCAGGGGAAAGCTCCTCTCACCTGTAAAGGGTTAAGAAGCTAAAGGTAACCTCGCTGGCACCTGACCAAAATGACCAATGAGGAGACAAGATACTTTCAAAAGCTGGGAGGAGGGAGAGAAACAAAGGGTCTGTGTCTGTCTGTATGCTGCTTTTGCCAGGGACAGAACAGGAATGGAGTCTTAGAACGTTTAGTAAGTAATCTAGCTAGGTATGTGTTAGATTATGATTTCTTTAAGAAATGTGCTGAATAGAATAACTATTTCTGTCTGTGTATCTTTTTTGTAACTTAAGGTTTTGCCTAGAGGGGTTCTCTATGTTTTTGAATCTAATTACCCTGTAAGATATCTACCATCCTGATTTTACAGGGGGGGATTTCTGTATTTCTATTTACTTCTATTTTTTATTAAAAGTCTTCTTGTAAAAAACTGAATGCTTTTTCATTGTTCTCAGATCCAAGGGTTTGGGTCTGTGGTCACCTATGCAAAGTGGTGAGGCATTTTATCCAACATTTCCCAGGAAAGGGGGGGTGCAAGTGTTGGGAGGATTGTTCATTGTTCTTAAGATCCAAGGGTCTGGGTCTGTAGTCACCTAGGCAAATTGGTGAGGCTTTTTACCAAACCTTGTCCAGGAAGTGGGGTGCAAGGTTTTGGGAAGTATTTTGGGGGGAAGGACGCGTCCAAACAGCTCTTCCCCAGTAACCAGTATTAGTTTGGTGGTGGTAGCGGCCAGTCCAAGGACAACGGGAGGAATATTTTGTACCTTGGGGAAGTTTTGACCTACGCTGGCAAAGATAAGCTTAGGAGGTTTTTCATGCAGGTCCCCACATCTGTACCCTAGAGTTCAGAGTGGGGGAGGAACCTTGACACCCTCTGTCCTCACTTCCTCCTGCAATCATAACTGCTTTTGCTTTATTTATATTAAAATAAACCTAACCACTCACACTGGGAGTGCACTTCGAATGCTGGATTTATGCTTCCACACTCTTTCTTTCCATGAACACTTGAGGTTTTTAAACATGCATTTCAAAGTGCTGGTTTCAGTCTTTTAATTCTGATTTCATACTTCCCTTCTTACCTCCATCTCTGTCACTCATGCATGCAGCTAGGGTGACCAGACACCCCCAATAATAATGGGATTGTTCAAATATTAGGGACTTTGTCAGATTTATGCAACTATACCCTCCCACCACACACAAAAAAAGTGTCTGGATTTTTCACACTTGCTATCTGATCACCCTACATACAGCACAGTTTGTCCTCAAAAGTCACGAACCACGTATACACAGGATGGGCATCTGAACACAGGAGACCAGGCTGAACTCCTGAGTTCTAGTCCATAGCTTACTGTGTGACCTTGGGCAAGTCACTCAAGCTTTCCCTGCCTGGGATTAGTCATCTATAAAATGGTTATAACACCACCTCTATCACTGGAGTTTGGAGTGATAGGGATGGATTCTGCAAGGAGCTGAATATCATCAGCACCTGCTCAAGTCCAGCGGGGTTTCCAGTTTTGGAAGCTACTCAACCCCTCCCAGGAGGCCTGAGAACCTGGTAGGATCTGGTTCTTAATTAATGAAATGTGCTATATGAGTACACAACACTTCACTTTTGTTCATTATGCATATATATATATTCGTTGCTGAAACAGGCTGTCGCTAACACATTTATGGCTTTCCTGCATTATGTCTGGGAATTACAGACAGTAAGTAAATTTTTTGTCAAAACAGTTTTCTGTTAAAAATGCTATTTCGGAGAAACTGAAATTTTTCAAAAAATTGTATCAATTTGATGAAATTTTGCTTCATAAAAATGTGGGGGGATTGTTAATCTTGTTTTTATACTTTTGGTATGAAAAGTTTGAATCTTATACTTTTAGATAACTTTGTGTTTACACATTTACTTTATATTTTAATTTTTTAAAAAAATATATAAAAATGGTTGAGCTCAAAATGAAACATTTTGAATTTATGAAATGAAATTATTTGATTGGCTTGAAGACAATTTTTTTCTGAATTCCTTTTTGCAAAAATTTGAATTATTGCCTTTATCTTCCTGAGGCAAGGATGAAAATAATTTCAAAACTCCATTCTCTGATCAGCTCTACTGGTAATGCTATAGCAAGAGTTTCATTCTGTGCAATGAAAAAGACCCACAGGGGGTGGAATTTGCAAATGTGCCTAAAGCTCCAGCTCCTGGAGTCTGGTGACTTCCAGTTTCAGCTTTCCTTATTTATTCAGGGGGTTTAATTGATTTTTTTCCATAAAGAAACAGGCAATGAAAAGTACAAAGCTTGTATGTTTCCAAATATCCCTCACGTCATGGTCTCAGTAATAGAATTATGGAATTATGCAATTTTACAACTTGTCAAAGCTGAAAGACCAGACAGTACAAAACCAGGCAGTACTACATAGACATAACATGTTGGGGTTAGGGTGACAGTAATAAAATAGGAGAAAACATAGTTGAATAAGGAGAGGAGAGGATCAAAGTTGTAACCCTCCAGGCTGAAGAGAAAACCACAAAGTTAGCTTAGGCTCTAATTCAGCAAATCACTTAAACACATGCTTAAAATTAAGCACCTGATTAATTACTTTGCTTAATAGTGGCCTTAAATATTAAAGCTACTTTTTCACAAACCTCTCCTAGGCTGCATTGAGGACGCGTTGATCACCGCTGAGGAACCAACTCAGTGTGTGTGAGCTGAGGTTAGCCTTTACTTAAGTGCCGAGTGATTTCTTGGTGTCTGAGACAGGGGGATGTTTTACTTCCAATCCTGTATGAAAAATGAGACTCTAAAAATTGAAACTGCCAAGTGACTGTCTCCCCATAGTTAGTATGGTATCTCTTACTTTTAGCTATGTCATTAAATGAAACCATTAAAAGCTGTGGAATGTTTTATAACATCATCATTCTTCTGATGGAGGTGCACATTCAGAACACTGTGAAAACAAACTGATCAGCAGCCGTAGATCTCGCCATACCCCAGTCCTGCAGCTTTTCATTCACAGAGAAGTTACATGCACTTTGACTCGCTTTCTGTTTTAGCTGCACAGAAAAATCAATCGTGTTGGGCCAAATCCTTGGCTAGAATAAATCTAAGTAGCTCTATCAGTGAAGCTTAGGCTTTTTCTATCCACAAAATGTAACAACATAGTTAAATCAGTGAAACTTTTTTGGGTAACTAACAAAACCTTAGTTGTTCCATCAATGATGCTAGGCTCATTTACACCAGATGAGAATCTGGTCTATTGTATGGCCACCTGTTTCACCTGAATGACAATGAAGTTTTTAGCACGAAATAGGAAACTCATGCTTGGAAGCATGTCACAAGGCAGGGTTCCCTCATCCTGGATTCTTACAGCAAACAGTCCTCTGCACACCAGTGGCAAGCGCAGCACTAAGTTCTTTATTTACAGTGTGCTTTATAAATGTTTTCCCCCCCACAGCATATGACTTTTCCCCAAGTCTTTGCCTACTACTGAGGCACAAGACAGGTGGGAAAGTGGAGTGATCTCATCTCTCTGATCAAGGGGTTCTTTGGCCCTTCCTTCCAGCCTTTCTCCTCTCCCATCTCTTCCTATCTCTCTTTTAACCATCCTCAGCTGAGGAGTTGAAGCCATCTGTTGATTGGTCAATCACCTGGTACAGAATTAATTATCTCATCACTTTGGCTCATGTGGGGATGCTTACTAAGCACACAGAGTGGTGAGTCATATGTAGGCTACTCACGTTCTGTTACAAGGCACAATATTAAAAATGGGAGCAGAAAGGAAGCTCAGTTAGTCAGTGGTCATGAAGCAAATGTTCTTTTAAAGGTGAGATGCTTCATTAATATGTAAAGGCGAATTTCATGTGAGCTTTGAAACACAGTTCAGGTTTTTATGTTCTGTTCAGGTTAAGTGAAGTTAACAGAGAAGAACAGTTTGTAACATGTACTGGCTTTAAGAAGAGAATTAAAAATGTACCTACTGTATTTAGAACACAGTCCTGTAGAAGGGTCGGCATAGTCTTGACTTTTAAAACGTGGATTATTTGCCAGTTTTAAAATACGGTTTATTAGGGCTTGTCTACACTTGAAATGCTGCTGTGGTGTAGCTGCAGTTGCAGCTGCTATAGCCCTTGAATGTAGATGCTACCTACGCCGACAGGAGGAATTCTCCCATCAGCGTAGGTAATCCACCTCCTGAGAGCTGGTAGCTAGGTTGATGAAAGACAGCTGAGCACTGTCTACACTGGGGGGTTAGGTTGGCTTAACTATGTCACTCAGGGTTGTGGATTTTTCACACTCAGTGACATAGCTGGGTTGACCTACATTTTTAGTGAAGACCAGGCCTTCATCTGTACAACAGTGGTACAAGTCATATTGCTAACATCGTATAAAACTAGATTGGACAAACCACTTATCCAGTCCTGTTCTGTCCATCCTGCACTGGCAATGTGATGAACTAGAGGATTTATTGTCTCTAATTTCTATGATACTCCAAGATACTAAAAAGGACCTGATCCTCTAGATCACTAGGTCAAATGTGGCCTATGTCTGTGGTAGTAAAAAGTAATTACAGGAAGGTGTCTGGTTGCATGGCCTATGTAAAATTTGCTGGATGGGTCTCAGTGAACTTGCTAGTGTTTCTTACAGCTCTCTAGTATCTTGTAACAAAGATAAAAATAACACAGTGAGGAACTGGCAAGTGAAAACTGCAAAATGAAATTAGATTTGAAAAAAAATTAAAATGGGTAAATGAGTTTCCTCATCAAATTTACTGATTCCTAATTATACTCCCAGCAAGAGTGTAACAAGTTAGATCCAGCTGGCGTTTTTTAGCTAATGAAAACTACTAGCTCAAGCTGCTCTGAAAGGACCTCAGAAAGTGGGAAAGTAAAATGACATCCTAAAATTTACTTCATACTTCAAATACAATATTGGAGGAAGAATGTTTGTACCTTAATATACACCTCTTCCTCTGAGTGACCTTACTATGACATTGATTGAAGGCAACTTGGTGTCAAGTCCTCTCCAATGTCAGCGACTGTCCGCATGTGGTCAGATTAGCATGGATTCAATTTAGTCTTCTGAATTTCTCAAGCACATTTATTTTATTTTATTGATAGCATAGGCTCTAAGTGAAAACACTTTCTCTTTACTGTGTTCACTAACTCCACTAATAATGAAGGAAGAACTTAGTAACACATCTCTGTTGGTGCATCTCAAGTCTAACTTTCAACACCAGTCCTGTAACCTCTAACCTTATAGCTCCTTTCTCCCTTCAAGTAGACTGATTCAATCCATTTTGCAAGGAATAAAAGATTTAGTAAATCTGTGTTTTCTTTCTTCCGTGAAAATTTTCTCTATTGCAGCTTCAGGCTCATGACTTTTCTATTGTCTTTTAGGAGAGACATAGTGGAGTGGTTTTAATTGCCAGCACTTAGAACATTAGCCCAGATTTATTTAGATTCAGTAGATTTTTGACTGTTGGCACAGCTGTAGTCCTTCCCATATCACCTGATCCAGGAGAGAGTACACCCACTTAATACTTAACAGCTCCATTATCAAGTTGAAATTGTATGCTCTATGAAATCTTCAAATATCTCTCTAGTACTATTAACATCAGCAAAAAACAGGCCAGCATCTTCAGTGTTCGTCACTCTCCAGTTTTATGACACAGTGTGTAAAGACAGGGTCAGTAGGAAATGTACTGATTTTCAGTGGCAAATTCACTGTGTGATTGCAAGGCACTTCGTGTAGATCTATTTGTGGCACCATGGTCCGACAACAAGCTTACAATACAGAATGACTCCGATGACAGGTGTGTGAATGTGTGTGTTTACATGGGTACTTTTAAGTTGTGGGTGTTTCAGGAGCTGCGTATGTCTGTGGCCAATCCATCATTTTTTGGAAAGGATTATGTTTTACTGAAGAACTGTGGGGTCAAATTCCTAACCCCTGTTGCATCTGCAGTAGCACAAAGCTACTGAAGAGTGCCCCTAGGAGAGGTTGTCACCATCTTTCCACACCTTCCATGTAGGGGACATTTTGGGGGTGAGTAAGGGCAGGGAAGGGAGTATGCCAGAAGCAAGGTGGAGTGCATTGCTTTCTACCACATCCTCATGCAGCAGTTGACTAAGCTTGAGTAAGGGCTTGTCTACCTGTGCAGAGCTACAGTGGTGCTTTAGTGAAGACACGACTATGCCTAGTTAATCCACCTTCCTGAGAAGCAGTCACTATATTGATGGAAGGAGCTCTCCCATCAACATAGTTCTGTCTACATGAGGTGCTAGGTCAGTATAATTACGTCGCTCAGGAGTGTAGATTTTTCACACCCCTGAGCGACATAGTTATACCAATTAGACCTGCCTAATGAAGTTATGCTGGGAGCTGATTCAGACCCTGGCTTGCCCAGGATTAGGACAGCAAAAAAGTATCTTTAGACTCTCCTTTCAGCCTTGCCTCCTCACTACAGCTACATGAGAGTAAACTCTATGCAGCTGGGCATTCAGCTCTGCACTTCCTACAATAAAGCAGGATTGACTGTTGTAGTGTGACAGATTTCTGTTACCGATCTGCCTGAGGCATCAGGTGATCAGGCTGAGGCCAGAGGATTGTTGGGGCGGGGGGTAGGGGAGGGTGATGGAGCACATCAAGCAACTGAGTTTTAAAGCTTTATTGATAAAATAATAAAATAACAGCGGAGCGTGATGAGTGCTCCCCACGTCACTCAGAGGAAGGAAGAGAGCATTAGTGCCCCTAGTCCTAACCCATATTCATACTTACACATGCACTACCTGAGGCTGGCCAGGCCTGGATGTAATGTCAGAAGAAGAGGGGGAAGGGTGGACGGGAGTTCTGTCCTGTGCGCACAAGTCGTCCAGGGTCCGCTGCCAATCTCCAATTTGCTTCAGCTCTCGGGAGGGTTTTAAACCTGAGGGTCCTTTGGGGGTGTCTTGGTCCAGGACTTCTGACCCCATGCTCTTTGTACCAGTCCGAACCGGCCTTTCGTGGCTTCTTCGGTTTTCCCAAAACATTTTGGCTTTAGGGACGCTACATCAGTTGTTTTCCCCCTCATCGGCCTTCACTGTCTCACTCGGTTTTGCAGCCGCTGCAGGTTTATGCAGTTGAATCTTCTTTTCTCGCAGCTGGTCGGAGTTGGTATCCAGCCCCCCCCGCTCATCTTTCTTGGTAGGCCGCCAAGCGTCAGTTGTGTGCTGTGGCCTTGAGCTGGAGCCATCGTCTTATCTTCAGACCAAGCTAGCCGAAGTGTTGAGTTAACTTGTTCCTCTGCTCTCTTTCTCCTTCCCCCTTTGGCCTCTCGCAGGCTGCAAAAGAATCTTCCACTCCCCACTCACACATTTGACCCTTCCCACATTGCCCTGCAATGACTACAACAGTGTTAGCAATATACAATGCATATACAATGCTGATCTGCCTCCCACAGGGGACCCCCCTCGAGGGGAGGGCTTTGGGGTGTGACAATCCCCCCCTTGGCCCCAAATCAACATTTTGTTGGGAGGTGTCACCACTTAGGTTTCACTTTGTTCTTGGTTTTGCTCCTAAACAAAACTTCAGTGAAATCATGATTTCAGGAAGCATTTCAATGTCAAGGGAATGCATTTTCTAATGGAAAATAGTTCTATCAAAGTTTTTCTAAACAGCTTTAAGAAAAGGAGGACTTGTGGCACCTTAGAGACTAACCAATTTATTTGAGCATAAGCTTTCATGAGCTACAGCTCACTTCATCGGATGCATACTGTGGAAAGTGTAGAAGATCTTTTTATATACACACAAAACATGAAAAAATACCTCCTCCCACCCCACTCTCCTCCAGGAGAGTGGGTTTATGTGTGTGTGGGGAGGTGTGTGTGAGAAAACCTGGATTTGTGCTGGAAATGGCCAAACTTGATTATCATACACATTGTAAGGAGAGTGATCACTTCAGATAAGCTATTAGCAGCAGGAGAGTGGGGTGGGAGAAGGTATTTTTTCATGCTTTGTGTGTATATAAAAAGATCTTTTACACTTTCCACAGTATACATCCGATGAAGTGAGCTGTAGCTCACGAAAGCTTATGCTCAAATAAATTGGTTAGTCTCTAAGGTGCCACAAGTACTCCTTTTCTTTTTGCGAATACAGACTAACACGGCTGTTACTCTGTAACCAGCTTTAGTTATAGATCATTTGCAATAACCTCTTAAAACCTTCAGATGGTTAAAACTAGCATTTCATAACCCTTCTCGTTTGTCCCCTTTCCATTTGACAAACATATCTTGACCGATGTATTTCTAACAAGCCCATGCGCTTTGACTGCCTTATTATTGTATCTATCAGTCATTAGGTGCTCAGTTTTGTGAAGTTGGACTTGTTGGTTAATGTGCTTCCCCCTTTGCTAACTGGATGGCTCCTTCTGCAGCCGCAGAACTACTATTGGAGAGTAAGATATTAAGAGCCAAATGCTAGAAGTGCGGAGCACTCCTGTCCCCACGCCCCTCGGCCCTCATGGCTAATGGGAGTTGCAAGTACTCAGGAGGTGCTCAATAACTGAAATTTTGATCCTAACAATGGCTATTAAGTTTTAAATTTTCATTTCTTGGTGACATTAACATGATTCATATTTATAATGAAATAAGGTACCATTTCAGAAATCTGCTTCATAGTGTCTCCGTATTGAGACCATATAGACAACCCATTGGGATGTATCAAATCAGTGGTCAATAATCACTAAAGCTTTTGAGCACCTCCAGTACTGTGGCACTTCCTCTCTGTGTGATCTGCAATAAGGACTGAACAATGATATCTGGGGACAAAATGGAAGGTTTGAACTTGGAGGTACTGAAATTTTCCATATCCTTAAACAAATGTTAAAGAAGCATTTGCAAGTTCTAAGAATATCTATAGTCAACTCTTAGCCAATAATGCAAAGGAAGAGCCCTCAAGAACCTTACATCTTAATTTCCAGGGGAAAAACTTGAGACCCTGTTATAGTGCCTTAACTATCGTATTGTCCCTTCAATAAGAAATTTCTGGTCACAGTACACCTGATAGACATTCAGAGTTCACCCATGCGGCTCTGTCGCTCACAAGTAATGCAATCAGTTTAAACTCATGGCAAAACCAGCCTCATAATTAGAGTTGGGTGAATAACTAAATTTCAGTTAGGTGGCAGTTCTGAAAATTTGGGGGAAAAAATGGTTTGGAGAGAACCAAATCCAAAAATGCCAAAAAATTACGATGAATTGAAAATGAAAATAAAATATTTCATTTGGGCATTTTTCAAGGCATTCTGTATTAACAAAATGCCTGGAGGAAGGGTGGTGGTGCCCATCTTATAACTTATGGCCCAGTGACCTGGGATGTGGAAGACCCAGGTTCAAATCCTTCCCCTCCCTAATCACTGGCCAATGGGTTATTCAGGGTGGGATTTAGCTATTCCACTTTGTATAAGTGATTAAATATTCACTGGAGTAGAGCCTTGAACTTGGGTGTCCCCTCCTCGCAGATGAGTGCCCTAACCAAGATGCTAAAGAGTCATTCTCTTTTTCTCTGCCTGGTTCAATGACTATTAATTCTTACCAGCAGGATGGGTTGATGATCTAGATGTGGGGATTTGATTTGGAGGGGATCGTATGGTAGTTCACTTCACACGTTAATTGTCAGAACTTTGTAGTGATTACTTTTTAAAATGTTGTCTAGTGCCAACGGTCTGAGATGAGATGGGTGCTATAACATTGAAATAAATAGACTTTTGGCTAACCCATCGACATTGGTAATCGTGGCTCCTGCTCTGCTCCCTCTCTCTCTTATACCTTCAGCTCTTTATCAGCATCAAGTATCTCATGTGATTTAATATCAGTAGCACCCATCATAATATAACATTGTATTTCCCTCTATTGCTCTGTGTCTAGAATGCTATATGCATATACGATGCATAATTAATAAAATCTGGCTCCGCTGAAGTCAATGGGCATTGTGGAATGAGAATTCTTTGTTAATTAATCAATAGAGAAGTCTCAACAACTAAGAATCCAGAAAGCAGTGTGAGTGAATGTGTATCTGGGCTTTTTTCACTGCTGTGAATCTGGATCTAATATTACACAGACATGATGTTGCATTTCATACTACCCAACAAGTGGAATTATGTCGAGGTTTTACTGTATTTATAATTATAAAGCTTTTGTGCAGGATCAAGTAGTTTCCCACTGTCTTGTAATGTCTCATCAACAGAAATCCAATTGTGTGTATTGTTGATTTGACAACTACCTGCCTTTTTAGGATATATACTGATATAGTAAGTGCACACTCCAGTTTGGTGAAGGGGTTACACAAACCAGCATTTTCCCAACCCACACAATGATGTTGAAATGTATTTCTTTCTTGGGTTGCTCATAATTAATATTTTAAACTTCAAATCCTCATAAAGAATCTTGAGTTAAGATGGATTTTTTTCTCTCATCTTGTGAACTGTGATGTCTACATAGCCTTCCTTTGAAGTCCATCGTGTTAGGGCTCCCCTCCATAATAGGGAGTTGTAGATGCATGTAATTAAACTCAGCCAATCACTTGTTTTATTGGCACTGGATGCAGTGAAAATATTTCAGCTACTGAGACACTGAAATTCAAGACAGAATGGAAGTGAATAATTGATGGGATGGCATGCTGTATGTTCAGCCACAGAGACTGCATATTCCTAAACCCTCTTCAGCTCTGAAGAATGCAGTGTGTTCCTGAAAGTTTATGTCAAGTGCAATTTATATGTTGAAGCAACAGCATTCATCCAGAAGGACTGTAAAGTGCTTCACCAGCTAACATGCCTACTATGCACAAGCGATCACTTCCGAGCTGTAAATGGCCAAGTAAAAAGGAAGGGGATCTGGTGGTCTCCCCAGAACATTTTCAAAGAGGAAGGAAGGATGATCTTTAGAGGACTAGACTGGGACTCAGGAGAACTGGTCTTAGGTCCTGGCTTGGCCACTGCCTTATTAGGTGACCCTAGACAAGACACAAATGCCTGGTCTACATTTTCCCCAATCTGCCAATTTTGGTTAGAGGCATGGGTGCTGGTTTTCTTTCAAGCCCCAGTGTGAATGCGGTTACGCTGGTATAAAGATGTATTATACCCATAGAGTTTATTCTCCTTCCTGAACAGAATAAGCTATACCCATATAAGCACCTTTTATAGTGGTATAACAGTGTCCAAATTGGGGGTAGGATTAGTGCTTTTATATCGGTATAGTTAAAGAAGCAAAACTTTCTAGTGTAGACAAGACCTTGGTCTATTTTAGGGCAAACTTCCACTTAGCTGCATGTGTACTGCAATAGTTAAAGCAGTGCAACTTCTAATGCAGAGAGGCCCTTAAGGGTGAAATTCTTGTTCCATTGAAGTCAATGGGAATTTTACTAGTGGTTTAAATAGAGGCAGGATTTCACCCTTAATCTCAGTTTACTTCTGTTTCCCAATAATTCTTCCTTGTCTTGCCTATTTAGACTCCAGTTCTGCACGCTTATTCACACAGGTAGAGTCCTGTGGACTTCAGTGGGACTCTGCGTTGGCACAAGTATCTGCCCCACGTAGGAGCCTGCAGGATTGGAGGCCTAGATTGTAAACTCTTGGAGGCAAGGACTGTCTCTTACTGAGAATCTGTCCCACACTAGGATGGTGCTTCTAGGTGCTACCTACGGATAAACAGTGCTAATAATAATAATAAACAATTCTGAAATGGAAGATGCAGTTTCCTGCCTCTAAAATCATTTAAAATGGGAACAAAAAATGTTACACCAAGGAAAGGAAGACCATGCATGTTTTGGGATTCTAGGCTAAAATAACTTGCCAGCAGCAGATTATGTTCAGTAAAAATAACAGTGGATACTTCACAACACAGGCCCAAAGGTCAGTGTGCTGCTCCCATCAGAGACATCTATAAAAGCACTCAAATAGCTAGAGTCAGCAAGTAAAAAACAAAATGTCATTTACCTCAGGTGAGTTAATGCCTCCCCTTATGCAGGGGGAATCGCCGCATATCGCTTCTCCACAACCAGATCTCCAAAGCCTTTTTAATACTGTGTCATGAAGTCATGTCGAAGATCAGTCTTAGGATTTTGGAGGACCAGTTTCAAGAAAAGAGTTTGGGGCTCCTGACAAAGGATCAACATTATAAACATGGAGAAATCATATATTATCACAATGAGCTAGCAGCGGTGGAAAAATGCATCAAACACTCTTTACTAAGACAGGTTATTCCCTTTGTGCTCATCCACAGTGCTCATTCTGTCACAAAGCAGTACAGAATAGAGCTAGGCAAAATTTTGGACTGTGCCTTTTTTGCGGGGAAAAAAAAATGCAGAGTCGAGTCACCCAAACCATTTTGTGAAGTTGTGTAAATTTGGGCATTCTATCCAAGCTCGTGCTATAGCTCAGAGCATTCTCCTGAAGCTTTCGTGTATTGACAAAAATCAATATTTAATTCAGCATCTTGGAACATAATTGACTGTGAAAGCTCTTAGAATCATGGAATAGCGTTAGAAGGGTCCACAAAGGTCATCTAGTCTAATCCCCTGCCAAAATGCAGGATTTGCATCTCTTGCCATGAACTTTATCATACGCTATAATGTTACAGTTAACTGTGTGCAAGGTGGAATCAATAAATATCTCCCATGCAACCTGTCACACACACAACTTATTGTTTACATGATCAAATTAGGTTTAGCTGCAGCCAGGGTTATATAGAAGGGTGCAGTGCCCCGGAATGACCTGGCCCTGTCTCCTTCTCAGACCACACCACCCATTTTTAGGACTATTTCGATTAGCTCTAAGCTCCTCCCAACTTGTAGTGGAATGGGAGTAATAAGTGTCTTGAACCCATGAATATGTCCTCTCCACTTGCAAGGGACATGTTTCTCTGTTGCCCTTTACCCTCGATTGTCACTTACACCAGAGTGTACCACATCATTTTCACTCTGATTTAATGGTGTTTTACAGCCACTTGGCACTGGGGTAAGTAACTGTACAAGGTGCAGTGCAAAATAGAATCCATCCCACACACTTTAGACTAACTTCTTGCCACTAGGGGGAGTAGAATGCAGTCTTGGGTTATCCGAGCCAAAGCCCTTCCGTAATATCATAGGCTGAATCACACCAAGTAAAGTTCTTTTCAACAAAGTCTCATTTGAAGCAACCACAATAATAATCTATCTGAGAGCTCTCCATGTGTTTCTGATTGATTTGGACCATGCAAGCTTAACTTTGCCTATTGAGCATCAATTCACATTTACTTTTTAAAGCCCCAAACTTTCATATGTTGCAGTGCTGGAAAAGGGGTGATGTAGAAGGGAACAGCCTACGGAGACTGAAAATCCAAATGGGATGGCACAATGTCAGTACTTTCATTCGGTTTCTCTGTAGATTCTGTTAGGTTTGGGGATTTTTTTTCTTTTCAGAGTCGATGACCGCTCTCACATTTTACCCCCAACTGATTCTTCCAGCTGGTCAGAAAGTCTTGGCTCTTGGATTAGGAGTAACATGAAAAGAAATTGCCACAGTCCCTATCTAAATGGATTGTACAGCCAAAACTCTGACGTTTAGGCATTTTTCCAGACCATGTTTTACTGAGGAATAGCTGCAGTCCAGAAGATTGAACAACAGGGTAGAGGTTGGGAGACCCAATTCTATTCTTGTCTCAATGTGTGAACTTCAGCAAGTCTCTATGCCTTAGTTTTCCCACCAATAAAAAAGAACAGGGTGTATATACATGCAAAGTATTACTAGTGAGTCTGTGTGTTTAAATGGGTTGCTGAAAGTGTGATGCCCAAGTTTTAGTATATGAACTGTGAAGCAATGAGGTCAGGGAAACTACCGGACTTGGCATAGCTTTGTAGTGTACAAATGCAATGCCTTATGGCTATTGACTGGCTGTGGACATTAAGAGGTTTCAAGGCTGGTGTCTGCTAAAGGAAGGTGAAAGTCAGTGGTCAGCCTGTGACTCGTGGTTTGGGCAGAATTTCATTTTTGGATTTGGTATCTCACTGCCCAAAGCGACCCACGAGCCTGAATTTCTGGTTCTTAGATTTTGTGAAGTGAGGTTGTTCTTTCCAGTGATGGCTCATAGATTCCAGCTGAGAAGGCTGAGGTTGACCCAATTGGACAATCTTTTTACTCTCTCATTTTATGAAGACAAGAGGAGGAAGCAGTCAGAACAGTGATTTGGTTCCTGCTGCCTCCCTGTGTGGCTGGGAATGCAGCCTTGATACCCTGCTGAAGCAAACAATGGCCTCAGGGCCAGCTGTGGATACAAATTTAGAAAGCATAAAAAAGCTGGAACAGAAGATGGACTCAGATGCTCTTCATCTGAATCATCAGAAGGCCATTTTGGGAAAATGAATGTATCTGTTAGGCAGCTGTCTGACAAACTGCAGGGTTTTCAGCTAGAATTAGAAAGCACTAAAAGCCATGATGAAGCACATGTGAGGGACACTGGGAACCACCAACGGGAAAATTGGGGAAAATAATAAAAAAATAGTAAGCAAATACTACAAGTTCATGAGGATACCAAAGAACTGAGCCTACTGAAGCATGGCCAGCCATTTTTTTACATAAAGTAAATAAGAAAGTGGATTCTTCCTCCCCCCTCCCCACCCCCGCTCACTCAGCTTATATCTAAAGTTTTCTGAATCCCTCTGAAATATTGCACTAATCTAATTAGTGCAAAATAGGGTGTAGCTCCCCCCATCCCAAGCAGTTGCTAGTCTAGCAGGTGCTGGAATTTACAATTAAACCATGGCACTGGTAGGTACTTTCACTCACTGCCTGTTGACAATCTAGGTCATTTCATTGCCTTTTTGATAAATCTCAACAGCTGTAATTCATTTTAAAAATAGAAATTTCAAAAATTGGATGAAAACAAAAACACAGCACCCAGTGCTTCCTCTGTTAATCACTGACTTTTACTCAGAAAACAGCCAGTGGCAGTGATTACTATGACAATACACAGAGGAACGTATATGGATTGAGTCCTATAATTTACCAAGGGAGGAGATGGATTTTCTGTTACTCAAAATTTCAAATCAAAATGGGATATCTTTACAAATTATGCTCCATCAAGTCCACAAATTATTGGACTGGATGGAGAAATCAGTGGGTGAAATTCTGTGGTCTGAGTTATATAGATGATTGTGGGGGTCCCTTTTGGCCTTAAAAATCTATGCAAGTCTTTCCAGTGACATCAATACAACTCCTCATGTGAGTAAGGGCCATAGCATTGGATCCCTGACAGGAATGTTTTACTTCTCTTTGCCCATGTGTCTGCCACCTGCATTCTTCTTCAAGGATGTTCAGAGGAGCATAGGAGTGGTTCATCTGAGCCAGAATCCTGTCTCCAATAGAGGCTAGTACTGCAGATGTGTCTGAAGAATGTGCAAGCTGCCTGCAGTAGGCATCTCTGGGATAACCTTCCCAACAGGGAAAGATTTAATCTGCCCTCTTTAGCTAGAAGTTGGCCTAGGCCTTCTGGTTTCTATCACTCTTGAGGTCCATTGCTATTTCCTTTCCAGGTAAATGCCAGTAAAACAGTCATATGTGCTATAGATAAGGAAAGACTTTATCCACGGAGCCTTTTTAAATGAAAAAAGAAAGCTTTCAAAATTTCAGTTGCATCTGTTGAGCTTCCCCTACATGATGAAGGAATTCAGCATGGTGGTCGTGGTCAGGTGGATCCAGATGGGATATTGCTATATGCTGTCATTTGTTTTGCAGGTCCTCCATACTTCCCAAGATGCAACTGGAGGAAGGAGATGTTGGAAAGAAAAAATGGCTTCTAGTGACTTATGGAGGAGTGCAAGGCGCTTTTAAGTTAAGGCACAGGCATGTGAATAAATTATAACATATTTAGAATAAGGGAGGTTACATATAGTGGTGTGATTCACATGTTCGCGCTAGCTCGATGAGAGGTAGCATGATTATAGATAACAGTGTGTCATAGAGTGTGGGAGAGTCCGGGGGAATCCGGGACCTGCACCCTTCTTCCTGGGATTCACCGTGACTCTCAGCCAGCCAGTAAAACAGAAAGTTTATTGGACAATAGGAGCACAGTCTAAAACAGAGCTTGTGGGTACAGCGAGGACCCCTCAGTCAAATCCTTCTCGGGGACCGGGAGCTTAGACTCCAGCCTTGGGGTTCCCTGCGTTCCACCAGCCAGCACCAAACTGAAACCAACCCCCCCCCCCCCCCCCCCGCAGACTCTCCCCTGCAGCCTTTGTCCAGTTTCCCCGGCAGAGGTATTGCCTCCCCCTCCTCCTCCTGGCTCAGGTTACAGGCTCTCAGGTATTCCATCCCCAGTGAAACTCCCCTGCCACATTCCCAGGTCAACACTCCCCCCTCCCTGCTGCGTCACACACTGTAACCATGATAGCATGGGTGGGGGTCCCAGAGGCATGGCTGATTTGCACTGAGTACATATTGCAGCTGCCCTGCTACTTATACTCACATTAGCTTGATGAGACCTAGTGCAAGTTTGTGTCCATGAGAAGGAGAATCACACCCCAAAGTCAATGTTTTTGTCCCTTGGAACCATTATTTAAGTCTCTAAAGTGAAATTGCAGCAAAATTCAGATCTCAGCTGCAGATCTCAGTGAGGCACGATTACTGATGGGGTTTGAGACTATGGGGGCACCATGCAATACAAGTGATCAGTTGAACAAATTGCAAAAGGCAAAACTTGTCTAGCTGGGAGGACACCTCAGTAGAGACAAAACAGACAACCTGTGTCACTTTTTAATTGTATAGGTCGGTTGCAGTGGCTACGGATAGCACCTCAAGACACAAGAGGATGTGTTTATTACTCCTTTAATAGCTGCCTGGGATGTGTTGTGAAGTAACTTGGACCATCACATCATTGCAGACATAGCCATAGGGACCTGAGGAGAAGGCTTCCTTGGTCGTGAGGCAGTGTGGTCTAATGGTCCTGGAGTGGGATTTAGGAGGCCTGGATTTCCCTTCTTGCTATGTGACCTTGGGCAAGTTGATTTGGCCCAGATCCTCAAAGGTATCTAGGTGCCTAACACTCATTGGTTTCAATAGGAATTAGGAGCCTAAATGGCTAATGATCTGAGCCTTCATTCTCAGTGCCTCCTGCTTCTCTCCTACAATGGGGCTTTCTTATCATGCATTGCGTATAACACCTAGTGTGATGGGGCCTGATCTCATTTGGAACCTTCAGTGAACAATGCATAATAAGAGTCTTTAGTAGTGATGGGTGAATAGCTGAGAATGATCAAATAATATTTTCTGTCAGTTAGGAGATGTAAATAATGTCCATTGATGTTCCTTTTGTTTTCCAAATCCACTTCTGGGGACTCTAAAAGAGTGAGTGACACCTGCTTGGAGGGTAAGTGCTCCCTGTTTCTCATGTCAAACCTTTCACAAACTTAAGGAGAGTTTAAATACAAAGGAAGCTGTTAACAGTATTGTAATTTTGGGCTCAGAGTCTCTTTCCCTGTCTGGTTACATTCACTCTGATCTGCGTAATTCATGACAATGCTGATGAGCCTGCATGACCCACTCCATTCATACTGCATTTCAAACAGGCTTTATTTAGTCAGCCTAGAAACAAAGCAAACAAGCAAAAAATCCTTCAATTTTCTGACCTCAAACAGGGTTCCCTCAGCATACCGCCCCAACTGAGGTGTTTCTAAAACCAAACACTATCTTGGTTTGGGTTCATTTGTGTATTATATGCTAATTTTTGATTGGTGAGCAGAATTGAGCATGTTCTCACACTATGCTAATCTCATCATTCCGATGGGGATGCAGGTCGATGCATCTTTGAATTATACTGCTGCAGGAGTACCACTGAAAAGGGTAGTGTGTGGGTCTCACTCTTTGGGGACACACTGTATTTGCAGGTTTCAGAATGGTAGCCGTGTTAGTCTGTATCAGCAAAAAGAACGAGGAGTACTTGTAGCACCTTAGATACTAACAAATGTATTTGAGCATAAACTTTTGTGGGCTAAAACCCACTTCATCGGATGCATGCAGTGGAAAATACAGTAGGAAGAAATATATATACACAGAGAACATGAAAAAATGGGTGTTGCCATACCCACTATAAGGAGAATGATCAGTTAAGGTGAGCTATTATCGCAGGAGAACTAAAAAAAACCTTTTGTAATGATAATCAGGATGGCCCATTTCCAACAGTTGACAAGGTGTGACTAACAGTAGGGGGGAAAAATAAGCATGGGGAAATAGTTTTACTTTGTGTAATGACACATCCACTCCCAGTCTTTATTCAAGCCTAATTTAATGGTGTCCAATTTGCAAATTAATTCCAATTCAGCAGTTTTTTGTTGGAGTCTGTTTTTGAAGTTTTTGTGACTTTTAGGTCTGTAATCAAGTGAGATTGAAGAGTTCTCCGACTGGTATTTGCATTAACATTAGGGCAGTGTGCAACAATCTTCCTTACTATTGCTGAGTGAGTTCACTCTGAGAGAAAGCTAGTGAAGCTCCCTCCTAAGAGAAATAGAGCCTCATTTTTCTGTCAAGAACCTCTCTGTTTCTTTCTCTGAGCATATTTATTGGCAGATCTGGGAATCCATCTGAGGTGAGATTTCCTTGCTCTGAAATCACATTGGTGTTCTTGAAAATCTCACCTTGCCCAAGGGGTGAGCCCAGAGTGTATTTAAAGTGTATGCAGGAAATTTAAATTATTACAAAACAAGATGTAAATGCACATTTATTAGAAGAAAAAAATGCATAATGCTCTGGCCCAGTGCACACACCACATTGCTGCAGCGTTTAGAAGGGGACCATCAGCTTCAGTAACCTGGAAATAGGGCATCTGTTTTTCAAAATGTATTACATTAATTTTCTAGGGTTAATTTTAAGCAATTTAATGAAGTTTTATGTAGAATTCCAAAAAATCAGGGGAGTTTTGAGGCTTTCTCTTTGTGTATACTGTAATGAGTATCACACGTTATACACATTACTCAGTAAATACGGTAATGAGACATTTCTTTGTAAATGTTCCCTAGTGCACTTTCATGTGGTATTGCTTCAAAGAGTACTACAGTAAAGTGAACTAGGGAACCTCCAGTGAGCAGCAGCAGGTTCTACATAGACCTATTAATGCATAATACCTTAGTGCGCGTTGGAAATCACACCCCTATAGGCAGCATTACTGCTCCATGGAGGTAAGCCTCTTGATACAAGTAACCATTTATAGTGTTTTTTCTGGTGTTTATTGGACAAACACTATTTTTTTTTTCCTTACTGGGGGTGGTTTTCAGTTAAAACAGAAACTCAGAAGCCCTACCTGGAAATTACTAGCAAGCAATTTCCCAACACCTAATTCCCAGGAGCTGTGATTAAACTGCCCACCATTAATAGTGAGGATGGTCAAATAAACCATGAAACAAACTTCACACTAAAAAATTACATTACTTCTGAGGCTTTGATCATATACAATGAAGGATCTCATTAACCAGCGCTTTTACTACAAAGGGAGCAGGTCCAGCAGATAAAGCACATGATTGAGAGATTCAATGACATGCCTTTTACTTCCATCTCTATCATTCACTAGGTGCTGGAACAGGTGAATTTACTTCCTTGGGCCACAGTTTCCTCATCTATAGAATGGGAGCAAAAATACTTACCTTGGCAGGGCATTGCTTGAGGTCTAACATGTTAATGTTTGTGAAGGATGTACTTTGAGATACTTTATATAATTGGTGTATTTCCAGTGATTTCAGCAGAGAGATGTGTTGATTTACACCAGAAGAGGAACTGGCTCAAATTTTCAAAAACAATAAATAATTTTGGGAGCCCAACTTTGAAGAACCTGAAATGGGCCTGATTTTCAGAAAGTACTGAACACCCAGGGACAGATCATCAAAAATACTGTGGCATCCAGCTTTTACAATTGGAGTTAGGTGCCTAAATACCTTTGAGGATCTGGGTACCATCCTCTGATACCTAAGGTGTCTCTAGTTGCCCACCAAATTCAAAAGCTGCTTTTGAAAATGCAGGTTACAATGCATAATGGATATATCATCACCCAGTCATGCTGAGTCAGATGGTCAGATAGCGGTGAGCTCTGGGGGTTTCTGAGATGCACCTATAGTAGCTTGCTTGACAGAGACTGAAAGGCTGCATCAGAGATGCATACCACAGTGCAATTGATTTGTCTCTTTGGTTTGGGGAAACAATATTGTTCTGAGGTTGGGCCTACACACAGTTTGTGCACTGATGCAAAATGGTAGGCAAGCCCCGAGACACAATATATCTGTACAGAACTGCCAGTCAAGATTCAAGCTCATTGAAAAGACTTCTCAAAATGAACCAATTTTTCATTTTTAAAAATTCTCTGTGGAAATCAAAATTGCCTAGGAGTTTCAGTATTTAGCTTGTGACTGCTCAAAAAAGAATTAATGATGGGGGGGGGAATTAATCAAGAAAGATGACTCATGCTGCCATATCCTGTTTTACTGCACTTCTGCAAGTCCTCTTGTCTTGACCAGAATTTATTTTCAGAACTAGAAGTACAAGTTATTGGAGCCCATTCAGATGAGTAAGTGGATAGCTCTCTCATTGCTTTCAATGGAGCTTGATCTTTGTCTCGTAAATTAACATGCTGCCACCTCATAAATGGATGAAATGCAAAATAGAATGTGAAGATTAGTGAATATCAGCCAGAGGTGAGGAACATTCACTTAATCATAGTACAGGAGGTTCACTTAATCATAGTGCACAGGACTAATATGAAAGTAGCTCACCATAGACTAGTCATGTGCCAAATCATAATCCTGTTTTATTAGAGTAAATGGGTCTAGGGATGCAAAAAAACTGTAAAACAGTTACATGTTATTAACATGGATCCCCCAAATCAATTTCATTTAGATAAAAAGAGATGGAGAGAAAATATTCAACCAAGTCTATTGATAATTAGGGCAGTTTAAAAAAGAAAATACGTTGTATAATCAAGGCATAGATCAGGCTCTCTAGACAGCCACATTATTGGATAATGTACAGAGCTACTGAAACACAACTGACATATTATCCATTCTCTTTTTCCTGCCTCACCCACGGGCAGCTAAAGCTACCAAGCATACATCACTGTTACTAGTTGTAAGTAAAATATATATGTGTAGATGCAGATCTATCTATAAAAATAGGCAAATATAGGAGAGAGGGGATGGTCCTGGAGAGAAGTGTGTGCTTGGAGAAAAGCTGTACTACTCTTCTTTTAAGGACCTAGGATCTTCTGGAGAGGGCAGGGCAAGACTTCCCTCTCCCCCAGCTAAGCAGGAACAGCTGTGGGAACAGGGGCTATGTCAATTCTGCCTCTTCCCTCAGACCATGGACCAGACACCAGTAGGGGAAGTTGTTGCCTGCTGAGCTCTCCCAGCTGAGGGAGAAAAGGACTAAAGTAAAAATGGGCCAGCTGGGGAGAAGGTTGGAGGCCACAGCTGGCCTGAGTTAATGAGCACAACAAGAAGAAAAAGCCTGACAGGAAATCCTCTGAGCCTCAGGAAGGAGAGCTGGGAAGCCCCCTTCATCTAAAGGGGAGCTCTTTTGTGGGAGAAACTGCTTAAACAAAACAAATTAGACCCCGGCGGGGGGGAATTGTTTAAAGACATTGGTGGCAAGTGGCTTATTTCTGAATCCCAGAAGTGGGAGCTGAGTGAGTGGGCCTGCAGGGCCACATTGTGCTACAAGAGGGTGGTGCTCTGTCTCAATATGTTATACACACACAAGACATGTTAAAACATTGTTAATGTTACACAGTCAAGCCCACAAAAGTTAGGGAATGCCAGAATTCAGGTTACCTGTGCAACATTAATTCACCCATTATGATACAGTCTTTAATTACATGATCACATACAATTTTTTCCACAGACCCCTGCCTCATTCGCTGCATAGGATGGATGGTGCTCACTGAATGATCAGCTATTCAATATTTCTCTTCTCATTGTTTAATGTGTGGCCCCAGGCCTTATCTACTGCACACTATTCAAACTCTTTTATGAAGACAGAATTAATAATTTCCTCATGGGCTTCTCTCTGGTGCTCATCACTATGACATTTGAGTGTTTCACAAAAATTAATAAAAAGAAAAGGAGGACTTGTGGCACCTTAGAGACTAACCAATTTATTAGAGCATAAGCTTTCGTGAGCTACAGCTCACTTCCTCAGATGCTCTAATAAATTGGTTAGTCTCTAAGGTGCCACAAGTCCTCCTTTTCTTTTTGCGAATACAGACTAACACGGCTGCTACTCTGAAACAAAAATTAATGAACCTATCTTCACAAAACTCCTGTGAGGAAAGGGGGTGTAATTATTCCAATTTTACAAATGGGCATCTGAGTCACAGAAATTAAGGTAAAAAGTCATAGAATCATATGAGTGGAAGGGACCTCAACGTAGTTCAGGCCCCTGCACTCACAACAGGACTAAGTATTATCTAGACCATCCCTGACAGGTGTTTGTCTAACCTGCTCTTAAAAATCTCCAATGATGGAGATTCCATAACCTCCCTAGGCAATTTATTCCAGTGCTTAACCACTGTGACAGGAAGTTTTTCCCAATGTCCAACCTAAACCTTCCTTGCTGCATTTAAGCCCGTTGCTTCTTGTCCTATCCTCAGAGGTTAAGAAGAACAACTTTTCTTCCTCCTTCTTATAACAACCTTTTATGTACTTGAAAACTGTTATCATGTGCCCTCTCAGTCTTCTCTTTTCCAGACAAAACAAACCCAATTTTTTCAATCTTCCCTCATAGGTCATGTCTTCTAAACCTTTAATCATTTTTATTGCTCTTCTCTGGACTTTCTCCAGTTTGTCCACATCTTTTCTGAAATGTGGTGCCCAGAACTGGACACAATATTCCAGCTGAGGCCTAATCAGCACAGAGTAGAGTGGAAGAATTATTTCTCGTGTCTTGCTTACAACATTCCTGCTAATACATCCCAGAATGATGTTTGCTTTTTTGGCAACTGCTGACTCATATTTAGCTTGTGGTCGACCCCCAGATCCCTTTCCGCAGTACTCCTTCCTAGGCAGTCATTTCCCATGTGTCTACTAATTTTGGATGGACAATTTCAGATGCGTAGGCCCTGATTTTTCAGAGTTCTTCGCCTTTGGATTAGACCAGTTTGCCTCAAATAGAAGATGTTTTTCTGGGGAAGATTCCCCCATTTCCCGCTGACTCTTATGCAAGGTCAAGATCATCACCCGCAACTCTCCATTGCCAATTTTCAGACTGTTTTTCACCAACAAAGTATCAACATTTTCAGTATGTGCAGCTTAATATATGTTTACCCACTAGTGTCTCTGTCCTTGGTTGTGGAGAGGAGAAGAGTGTTCTAGGTGGAATGAGAGAACAAATGAATAGATTCCTTAGTTCCGCTCTCTCCTCTCTGCAGCACACCCACCGCCTCAGACAAGGGCTTATCATGGGCTAAGGGGGAATATTACTGTGTGAACATGTTAAAATATCAGCAGTACCATAGTGGTGCAAGTGTGTTAGTTGGATTTGAATTTAATGTGCAGATTGCTGAGTTGCCGTCTAGTGGATATATTTGCTTCCCTCCTGACTCTGCGCTGCTCTACTTATCCTGCTACTTTTAATCTTCTGCTGACACGTGTATGTGTTTAGGACAGACATAATGGCAGTGAGGCCATACCACCAAGGCATTGCCCAGCCTCTCACAGCCAAGAGCTGTGAAGCTGAGACTGGTGTTTGTTTGTATTTATGGTCTCATTCTCCACGACAGGAGCTGAGCTATGAAATATTTAGGCATGCAGGGTACTAACCTCTGGTTTTGGACCTCAAGTAGGTTCAGTTCCATCCTGAGGACACAAGTCAGGAAGAGTCTGATGTTCTCATTTTAATCTGAATTACAAAATTGCCCGTATAGTTTGGCAAGACTTGCAAGTTTTTCTCAAGAGAAGCCCAGGACTGGAAGTGTGTCTGAACTTTGACCAAGCTGTGTGTGGGAAACTTGCATGGCAAGTACCTCCAAGTGCTATGTTTGCCTCCATTCTGCTCCATGTGGGGACACACCTTGGTGGGAAGTCAACGGGGCTCTGAACAGGCATAGGTCTACCTGGGTGGAGTGACGTCCAATGTTGGGATGTGGTCAGTCATACAGAGATTTACTGCATTTGGATGTGTGTTTTAGATCTGGAGGCTTTGCTCACAAACCCTGGCTTCTCCTGATTTATCATCTCGGGGTTAAAATTCCATTTTTGGCCATTAATATAAATATTTCTCCATGTGCTCTGTGTTCTGTACAAATAACTGCAATCATACATGACGTACATGACAGGTAGGTTATTAAATAAAAAGACCATCCAATGACTACATAAAGCTTGGAGAAAAGACTGATAAATAGCAATCCACACATGCCTCTTAGCTGAGGAGCATCGTCTGAGACCAAAGAGAACTGTTGTGCTGTCAAAAACAAATGCAAAGAAGGCTTCCCTTAATGTTCATATGACTCCGGGTGATAATGCTGAATAGAATGATAGATAGCTTGATTGAAAATGCAGCATGTCCATTATTTATCTACCTATCTAGGCTGCTTATACCGTCCTCAGGACAGTATGCAGCACTGCCCTCTCCCCCGGTCCCTAGCAGCATGGCTGCAATGGAGCTGCATTAGTAGTGCTTCCCCTGCTGCAGGGACTGTCCTTAAAGGGGGCGGGAATTCCTTCACATACAAAGGGGGCTGGAGAAAAGCATGCAAGTTCACAGCCTGGTTCACCCATCCCTAACCCTGACCTTACTCAATAAGGAATCTGCTCTGTGGTTTAAATTGCAGGGATCAAATTCTGTACTGATATAAGCATGCTCAGCTACTCTAGAAATAAACAGAAATTGTAGCTGCTTAGGCCAAGGTTGAATTGAGCCTGTATTCCGTGAGTCTTTTATATACCCACAGAGCCCTTCTTTTCCTCCTGCAACCTCACCATGATCCTTATGAGCAGTTTGGGAATGTACAGTTTTCTACACATTACAATTGTTTTATGTTTCCTTGTAATTAACGTTTATCTAGGGCTCTGAGATTTTACATGCAGAAAACTAAACTAAGCATGTTTGTGTGTTAAATAGTTATATCCAGGAATGCTGTGTCACTGTACTACATTCTGTTACTAAGCATGTGGAAAATCAATGTAAAGGAAGTTAAAGGATTTATTCTCAGTATTCCCTTGGAGGTTATTACATCAAAGCCATCAGGGAAAAATACCCTCTTTTACACTGTAAACTTGCATTTAAATGTCCTTTCATCTCATACTGACCTCCTTAAGCCTCTGATTAAATAAGGAAATGTACAGTGTCCATATTTGGCTTATCAGCAATGGAGTGCTGTAAAAAGTCCAGGAGGAAGATAAGACCTTCATTTCCTGGAGATATTAACAGCTGTTCTTTGGAAGACTCTGATCCTCCATATTTGAATGGAGCACTGTACACAAGCAGCATGAGTCACCTGGAGCTGATGAAGTGCCTGGATCTGTACTGTACCATTTCTACTGTGGTGCTTCACCAGTAAAACCAGTGGAATAGCTGAGTGGGGAATTCAAGGCCCTACTCCCGCCTGCACCATACCTATCCTTTCTCAGTCACTACAATGACATTCATTCCTGCCTCCAATTGGCCACAGCTACCAGCCTTCATCGTCCACTTGATACATTTTCAAACAAGTAGCCTTTCTTCTTGCTCCCATGCTGCTCCTAGCACCTATAAGGAACTCCCTGTAAACATCTGAAAATCTACCTGAAGTCATCAGCCTCCTTCAAAATCTCCTTTGTTGTGATGCCTACAAAACCACTGGACAACAGGTAGGCAGGGCTGTTGAGAACAGTGCTTACTATGTTGACTAATACCATCAGATACCAATACGTCAGATTGTTTCCTTGTGCTCCCCTGTCTGTCTCTGTATCCGCTATTGCCTCTTGCTTTATGCTTAGATTGTAAGTGCTTTGGGGCAGGTTCTTTTTGTTCTGAGTTTGTACAGCATCTAGGGTCCTGATCTGTGACTAGGGTTCTTAGGTGTGGCAGCAATATAAATCCTACTAATTCCCTTTGCAATGGGGAATGCTTAGTGGGAACAGAGCTGGTTTAGCAGCTCTGCACCCCTTGCCTCTCAGCCCCATATGGAGGGAGTGTGCCTGGGACAAAAGGGAGCCTGACTAGAGGAGCATTTTTATGCTCTGGATATTGCTCCAGGCCATTGGCAATGGGGCATATGTTTAGAGGACATCTAGGCTGCTCTGCCTTGTGCTGGAGGCCTGTTTAGTCCCCAGCTGGCCCCCGAATTCTGGAGCTGCAAAGATGAAATAAAGCCACCCCTCTCTCCCGATCCTGGGTCCTGAGACAAGGGTAGCTCTTGCATCTACAGGAGCTCACTGGTCATTGGGGATCCAGTGTGAGTGTGCAATTGATTCCTTAGGATCCACTTTCCCTGCACAGTGTGGAGCATCAGATGCTCCATGCAGACATCTCTGAGATGATACATTTTGCCCTCTAAGGAATTGGGGCATCCCAGTGTCTGGCTTGGGGCATGCTGCAGGTTTCTTCCTGTTCAGGTTTAGCGGGAAATTTCAATGCCCTGTTCCCCCAACATCATCTCACAGCCATGCACTCCAGTTCTGGGTATGCTCCATTATCCCATCCCCTGCCTCTCAGCTGGCATGGCTTTGGAAATAGCAGTGGGATGGGGGAGCAAGTTGCACAAGAGTGTTTTGCCTGGTAGCTATAGTGGAACCCCAAATGAATAGCTTTCTAAGCAGACCCAGATTTGCTTAGCCCAGCCCTGAAGTTAACACTGGATGCACTATGACACACTTTAATTTGTGTTAAAAGTACATTGACATGTTGGATGCACCATCAAGATATCACACTAGTCTTCTCTTGATGTAAGTGAAGGAATGGTCTTTCACAGCCACTGGCTTTGGCTAGGATGCTAGCTCTGGTATCGTAATACAGCACCTTCTTTTCAAAAATAAGCCTGAGAAATTGTATCACAATCTACATAAATGCAATTAAACATGCAACACATCTGCGATACAGAAATAGGCTAATTAATGACCTGCTGATTCCTTGATTTCCCTGTTGTGGTTTTATTGCTTTATTACAGCTTTTCCCTTTTATTGTTTTTATTTTGAAAAATTACAGGTTTGCTCTTCAGCCCTTCAAGCAGATTGCTGCTATGGAGCAATCCTTGGGTTATGGCAGGGAACGGGAGCCAGGATTAGTTGGCTTGTAATCCCGACTGCACTAAAGACTCACTATGCCTCCTTCAAATAATCCCTAAGGCCTACACTTTGAAAGGCTTCCACTATTTTTTTTCTGCCTCGGTTTGTGGGTGGGGTAGAGGATGTTCTAGAAGATCGGGGTCTAGCCTGGAGTTTGGGATACTGATGTTTTAATCTTGCTTTGCATGGACTTTCTGTGTGAATTTGGGCAAGCTATTTAATCTCTGTGCCTCAGCTTCCCATCTGTAAAATGCAGATAATAGCACTTCCTTACCACACAGCAGTGTCATGAGGATAAATAAGTAATAGAGTGTGTGATAATGGGGGCTATACAAGTATTCTAGAGAGCTAGAGAGAACCTGATTTTTGTGGTTCTGAGCTGCCGCAGCTGCCACTAGAGTTGATATGTGCAGGTGTGTTAGATACCAGGAGAGGGCAAAAGGAGACCTTTACCTCACCCCAATGCACCCAAAGAGTGAAGTCTGGCTTGCACTGCCAGCAGAGTTTATCAGCCCAGGGGATATATCTGGGTAGTCTGAAGATGTTCTGTGTATTGGACAGCACTGGGCTGCTACTCAGCACATTGCCTCCTTCCAGTGCCTCTCTGCAATCAAAGAGCAATTTGCCTTTTGTGTACCTCAGGCCAGACTGCACCAGGGTTAGGGTTAGGGCTAGGGTTAGGCTCACACCAGGAATAATCCCACTGAAGTCAATGGAGCCATGTGTGGAATCAGGTACAAGTCAATGTGACTAAGAGTAGCTCAGTGGGGGTTTGGTAGGATTCGCTCCGGCACAGCTGAAACACCATAGGTGCTTCTCTTACTGAAGTACTACAGGGGCTCATATGTCCCTAAGCTGCCCATCACTGAAATGCAGCTGCTTCTGACATGGAATGCATTACTCACTAAACAGAACAGCATTCCAGGACCAGAAGTGAAGGGATGCAGTTGATCCTACAGATGAATTTTAAATAGACAGAATTTTCCAAGTCAGAATATGAAGGGGAGCGACATGGGACTGAACAGCCCTACACAGGGGGATAGAATAATGATGGCATTGTGACTATTTATGGTGTTATTAAACAGTAGTATGCTTGGTTGTAAGTGTTTGCAAGACTGGGCACTTAAGCAATTGCAAGATTGTTGAGTCCATTGGGATCTCTGAAATAAAGACACCATATAAATGTCAGTATCAGTATTCCCTTGAGGGAAAGTCCAGTCCATCTGCTAGACACTTCAGTTTAAATATATATTTTTAATATAGGTACTTATATTGAAGGGAGAGAGTTTTATGTGAGAGAGAAATTACTTTGCTGGCTTCATCTGTGTTGTGTAAAGGAGGAAAGAGTGGGTGCTTTGCTGACATATTGTGTGAAATTTGTCTGAAATGTTGAATGTGAATTCCTACATAGTCATAGATGTGGATTTGTTTATTATTTGCAACATCAGAGGCAATGAGCTTTAAAGAACATTCAAATGCAACTGAAATGTGTGACATTGATAGGAAAGACCATCATTGTTGGGGAAAGCAATCAGCACCTGGGAAATAGAAATAGAAAAGAGAATGGACACTTTGAGCAATAATGGAAGAGCAAGTGTTCTACATAACATGAACTCCACTATCTGAAGAAGAGACACTTTATTATTATTTTATTATCACTTATCAGATTTCCATTTTGAATGCACCTTCATTGTTTTGTATTTCCTTGAAACCTAGTTAGTGCTGGTAAAAGGAGCAAGCCTGACAGTGCTCAAAAAGTCTTATCAAACAAGTGCAGCACAAACACAATCCTCCTGTCCATATATTCTCCTCCTCCAGGAGCACCACTTCGAGAAAAGCTCAGCTTGTATTTCTACACAGAGCTTGGCCTCTCCACTGACACTGCTAGCTCAGGCCTTGAACCAGCAAGGTACTCTGTGCAGTTGTGTCCAGATCCACAAAAGGACTTAGGCACATACCTCCAAAATGTAGGTGCCACTGAGATCCTCACAACCCTCACTCAACTGCCACTTAATTCTGGAGTTGCCTAAATCTCTTGCCACCTAAATTTCCACTATAAAAGTCACATGGTTACTTAAGTTTCTGCTGCTAGGCATGCATATGACACCTAAGACTAGGCACCTGGGAGTCTAGCTTATCCATAAACCCCAGTAGGATCCTCAAACGAGGTGAAGATAGATGTTCCCCTACGTATCTCACCTGCAGGGCATGAGCTGCTAGACAGACTCAAAGGATGTTTGGCTTGGCTCCACACAAATTTAGGGGAGGAGCTTTTCCTTTAGCTCCAGTGGTTAAGGAACTCACCCAAGTTGGAGAAGACCCTGGTTCAATTCCCCACTCTGCTTGACAAGGAGATGGGATTTGAACAAGGTTTTTCTACTCCTCTCTGTCTCTACTGGGTTATAGAGTCATTCGCTCTTTCTCTATGGCCCAATGCATATTTAATTATATATACAAAGTAGAATGGCTTTAACAGGAGAGATTGAGAGAGACCCACATCAGACTATCACAGGGGTCAGCAGTGAGGATCTACTGAAGGAGATAAGGGATTATGATGCAGGGATTACTTGGTGGGCTTGTGCTAATATAGTAACAGCAGTTTGTAAGACCCTACCTGCTCTGTTGTCTTTCTAATTAGGGTGTTTAAAATAGTGATTATTAAAAAAAAAATTCTAAGGATTTAAAAAAAAAACCCCACCTCTAATGCAGACCACTGAATAGCCATCAAATGGTAATAATTTGTAGTCCCTAGTAGTCAGGCCTGTCTTTGAGCTAATGACCTAGAACTAAAAGTTTCTGCTCTCCACTGTGAAACTGTGGACTTATCCTCAAACCTAACAGTGAAATATTTACTTCCTATGTCCTTAAAGATATTGCTTCCTTCTGGTGGGGTAAACCAGCCAGGCACATAGCCAGGCAACGAAGGGTTCAGTGCAATGGATAGAGAGGAGAGACTGAGCTGCCAATCCCGGAGAGGGAGGACCCTTCATTATTAAGAAGCAGGGACAAAGGAACAAGTCAGAGGGAGGCTAGAATTTCAAGTGATGGCAGCACAGAATCTTGCTCTTTCCTGAAGCAGAGATGAACAAGTTGGTCATGTCCTGAATTCTGTCTGAAAGGGAATTTCTGCTACGTTGCAAAGCCATTTAATGTTTCCTGACTAAGAGGGATTATCTTTATTCCCTGTAGTGAGGAGCCATCTTTACGTTTATTTCCTGGTGAGAATGTAGGAGTATGTTGTTTAATATTCACAGGTAGATTCCCTGAAAGAAAGGGATAATTTCATTATCCCAAGTGGACGAAGCTGGGTGGGAGCAGGTGGCTAAGGCAACGCTCTGTATAACACCCACCCACCCCTGGAGATAAGAAGACACTCTTGGTTTTTTAAGCCAGCAGGAGGGCTTAAGCATTAAATAAAGCACAATGATGCCTGAGACTACTTAAGTGCCCTGGTGGGTTCTGAGCGACTGAACTTTGCAACCGCTGGACACAAAGCTGGTTTATCCCTAAGTATTTCAGGCACATCAGAAATAATTGGTTGACTCAAGGGAAGCAACCAAAGGAAGTGGCTGTTGCTGGTGAATACACCTGTCATTCAGATAAGTGGGAGGCTTGCTAAGAGGGGGTGTAGTGATATGCTGGAGATCATGCATAACTCTAAAATGCCAACATCCTATGCAGAGGTCTAGCAGGGAGCAACTTAATCTCTAGGAAGCTGACTGGCACACCGTTGCATTTTGAATAGTTGGCAAGTTGAGTAACTTTAGGTAGGCAGGTTTCAGAGTAACAGCTGTGTTAGTCTGTATTCACAAAAAGAAAAGGAGTACTTGTGGCACCTTAGAGACTAACCTATTTATTTGAGCATAAGCTTTCGTGAGCATCCGATGAAGTGAGCTGTAGCTCACGAAAGCTTATGCTCAAATAAATTGGTTAGTCTCTAAGGTGCCACAAGTACTCCTTTTCTTTTTAGGTAGGCAGAAGAAAATCTGCTTGGAGACTTTTTCTGGGTGCACTGTTGCTTAATTATTTATAGCAGGTTCAATAAGGAAATCTCCACTACCCTGAAACTCATGCACAGCAGAGTCCAAACCTCTCTGCTTTGGTGTATGGGGAGGTTATCTGAAAGGAACTGTACCCGGCTCTGACAAAACTAAAGTCAATAAACTTGAATGAGATTAGCACAAGAAAGAGAGATCAAGCAAAAAGAGTTGCACTTTAAATAGCAGCCTTTTTGTGCAGCAGTCAGTACCCTTATGACTCCAGTATTAATTGCTGCATTACCACTGCCCTGTAAGACAGTCAGCAAAGCTTGGTAAAGCAAACTCCTCCTCTCTCTTGATCTTTAGTGAGGTTTGCTGTGTGCCTGTGCTTATCAAGTTCCATCAGGGCACACACATCCACAGGGCATCATATAAAGTATATACACATGCAGGGGAGAAGCTGAAGGGAAGATCTATACCTTCAACAAAGGCAATACACTGCTTCCTCCTGTAATCATCCCTGAAAGCTTTATAGAAGCAAATCTCATTTCAGAGGCTGTGGTTCTGTGTCTGAGCCTAACACCAGAGTTTTGTGCATTGCACAAAGTGCCATCGAAGTTGCAAAGGATTCTGCTTTTTTGTGCTCCTGGACTTTGCAAGACATAAGATCCTTCCTCCACATTTGAACCATGAGTGGCTGTTCGAAGAGATGTAAGCATGGGATTGTTAAATTTGCCCAGACCATCTTTAAGATCATCACAGGCACTCTCAACAAAGGTAAGGAAAGCAATTTCCATTCACTTAGTTCTGCTTTGCTGTCAGCTGTGAAGGGTGATTTGTTTTGCATATTAGGAGATTTGTTGTTCAGATTATTGGGATGTTCTGCTTCATTTCTGAGATGCAATTGCTTTTAAGGAAGTTGCTGTGTGCAGTGAGCTATGTAGTGATGCTGTTTAGCCTGATGTAAATTGTTTCCAACTTCTAAAATGTAATTGGCTGTACCAATACAGAAACACACTACAAGACTACTGCATTCTGGTATGTTGTCAGTGTATCTTTTTCTAAAAGCAATTTTGTGCAGTTTCAAGAAGTTAATGGTAGACAGTATTTGTAAATAACAGGCTTCATGGCTAGTGATGGGTCAGTCTCTCACATGTCTAGTCATTTTCTGCTTGGACGTTTATAATATGCTTGTCCCATAAGCATTTAAAAAGTTCTGTGGTTCAAAATCTAGGTCACTGCTTATCTCACACTTTTTAGCATCTTTAGCTTAAACATCTTTGTCATCTTTACACACCTTATCAAATATAAGTGGAGCACTAATAAAGCTATATTGTCATTTTTAAAAAATGGCCAAATTCATCCCAGCTGTAACTCCAATAACTTCTGAGGTGTTGCATTGGTCAGAGTTAACCACAGTGTATTATTTTTTATGATCTGACCCCTACAGGGATATTTCTCCCACTGCTCCCCTTCACTTATTTAAATTAACCACAGTCATAGGTTATTCATACTTTTAAACTATTCATACAGGGTTTCCGCTCATGCTTCGCTTGCTATGTATATCTTCAGTAACTTGGACATGTACCTGAATGGCACAGTTCATGACTTCACTAAAGCTTTTTTGCATTGGGATAGAGTGTTTAGACCCATTTTAAAATCGGGTACATCTGTAACTTGGTGATTCTAGTGTTAAGAATCTGTACAATTATCTGTTTTTCTGTATAAATGTCTGAAGCTCTTTTTGATCTCTCACATAGACATGGAACGGGGACATTATAAAAGAAGCACTCATTCAGTTTTCAGATAATTTTAGAAACCTTCAGAAGTATCATGGTTTTGGTTGGAAAAATGTGCTCCTGGATGAATATTTATGTTTCAGTTGTTTATTAGGAGAAAAATGCACAGGATTAGATTTAAAAAAAAAAAAATTAGTGGGTGCCAAATACCAGAAACTGAACTACTGCCACAGCTTTGTTTAGTAGGGGCTGGGGTATTTATTCATTCTGCTCTTTATGACAAACAGATACAAAAATCTAATAACTTTATCAAATTAAATTACTGGCTTTAGAAAGCAATCTGCACAAAACAATGCTCTATGTTTCAACCCCATAGCATGCAGTTTATTGCTATTTAAAATCAGTTCAGTTGAAGTTTACTTCTCTCCTTTTTTTTAATTGCCCTCCTGCCATTTACCTACTTTCCTAGGTCTGAAGATTGTTGAGCATCAAATTTCAGAGACAAGAGATTAAAAAAAGTAAGTCTGTCACAAATAGCTGTCAGAAGTCAGCTGTAACTCCTGATTGCTGCCAAGATGCCCTTATAGAAAAGATTCTTGAAAAGTTTGTGGAAGAAGGGATGTGGTCAGAAAAGTCACATGTTAACATTCCTAGTGCTCAGAGTAGCAGCCGTGTTAGTCTGTATTCGCAAAAAGAAAAGAAGTACTTGTGGCACCTTAGAGACTAACCAATTGATTTGAGCATAAGCTTTCGTGAGCTACAGCTCACTTCATCTGATGCATTCATCAGACATTTATACAGAAAAACGGATAATTTTTCCACTTTTATGCATCCGATGAAGTGAGCTGTAGCTCACGAAAGCGTATGCTCAAATAAATTGGTTAGTCTCTAAGGTGCCACAAGTACTCCTTTTCTTTTTCCTAGTGCTGAGAAAGAAGTGATTGTACAACACTTGAGTGAGCTTTCCCCACCCAGTGAATTAAAACCTCTGGGTTTATGGTGTACTTTCTAATCTGTATTTCTGTTGAGGTAAAGGAGGTTACCATATGAGTCTCAAAGTCTTGCAGCATAAGCCATTGACACTTGCCAGTTGTAGCCACCAGACTTTGTGTCATTCACCTTGAGCTGCCTTTCTTCAGGACAGCAAGGGTGAGAGATGATAAAACAGAAGCTTTGCTCTGACAGCACATTTCCTAGCAGCTGATCTGGTGCAGCTTATCTAATGGGAACATCTCTAACAGCCCCTGTGCTTTTACTGCCTGCACAGTTTTGGCAAATGAGTAAATCAACATTAGTGAGTTTAAGCAAAACAACATGCCCCCTAAACAAATGGGACAAATAACAATCGACAACGTAGGATATTTTTTTCTTTCTAAAAAACAGCAGCATTACTATCGCTCTGCTTTTCTCTAGTGTAAAATGATGGTAACACATGTTCTGTTTTACCCACTTCTTTCCTATGGCAGTGTCTCATTTCAAAGCTTCTCAGACTAGATAGTAATGATCCCTGAGTAGTCAAAGAATTTAAAACTTTAATTACGTATTTTCTTTGATGCTGCTGCATGAGTTTCTGACTGGAAGAGGCAGGCTCGGGAGGGAATAAACAGCGTGAACAAGTTACTTTACAGGGATATCGAAGATCTGGTAAAATTAAAGCTGCACATTTCCATATCATAAGCTAGAAAACTCCAACTAAAAAGAAAATGATTATGAAGCTGGCTCAGAAGTTTTGATTAAGTCAATGTCAGCACCTTAAAAAAAAAAATCTTGGAAGAAAAACACAGTATTCCTACCAACCAAATCTGGTCATGTAATTAGAACCTAAAATACACACACCATATTTCCTCAGCTTCCTGATTTTAGTCCTACATTTTCTCCTCTTCAAGAAACGTGTCCTGTGGTCCTGTGCATCTCTTCCCTGCTTACCTTCACATTGTTTTAATGTTTTATTTATTCTCAACAGCTTGTACGAGGAAGCGCTCAGTGACACTGTATAATCATTCCCTCCCTCCCACATATACTTGCTCAACAGGATCATTCTATAGGCAATTGAGAGGGCAGAGGACATTACAAGGCTCATAAGCTGCATCAGTGGGATTCAGTCCCTAGCTATCTGTCAATTCTGTTGTTGGTTTTGCTAGTAAGATTCTTTTCCTGACTGTCCATTTCTGTGTTGAGAAATGCTGCCTGAACAGCCACTATACAAGCTTGTAACCCTTCCCCTGGCAATATGCCCTGATGGGATTGCAGCAACACCTGGGGTTGTGTTTTTTACATTCACAGTAAGGAAACAGGCATGTTTATTGCTGTTGTGTTCAGGTCTTGTAGGGAGGTAGTTCAGCAGTGTTGCCCAACCCAACCTGCCTTGGTTTTGGTCCATGACTTAACTTTTAAACTTTTAGCAGTCTCCAGTCGGTTGGAGCTGATAGCTCTGAAGAGCAGGGGTAGTGGGTACCCTGTCTGTCACCCCTTGGTAGAGGGTTCTTGTAGGGAGGGGTACTATTGACACCAAGCTGTGTTGGCAGGGAGGGCCTTCTTGAACCTCAGCAGAGGGTTTTGGGTGTGGGGACTCATGGGCTCAGTAAAGGGACTGTGTGTGTGTGGGGGGAAAGCATACCCCATTCATCTGCTGAAAGCAGAGGGAGAACGCCGTGTTCTCTCCCTGGCGTGATACCATAGCAGCCTGCATGGAACAGGTCTCACGATGGAAGAGGCACCAGGAAGCCAGTCTGCTTGTGTGTGGCTTGAATGCCAGAGGCACTTGCAGCACTCCTTTAAATAGCTGTGTTAACAAAGATCCAATTCAGTTTTAGAAGCATGGGGTCCTCTCATGTTATCACCCAGCACACTGTTCTTGAAATAGTGTGAGATCCCTCTCCATCCGCTTCAATCCTTGATGGGGGCGAGGGGATGGTGGCATGGGGGCCCATTTCCACCAGAAACCCCTGCCTGCGTCATGATGTCAGGGTCTCTTTCCCTTCTTCCCTAGAACCATTTGCTGGAGCGATCAGGAGCTCCCCTGTTGTCCCCTCTCCCAGTTCTGCCCGAGCCCCCTTTTTTTTCACAGTAGCAGTGACCATCACAAGCTGCAGAGAATCTGGAGGGAGAATCTGGGTTGCAGGAGGGAAAAGCATGAAGGAGGCACCAGGTGGTCAGTCTGTGTGCACCAGGCTACGAATGTTAAGCTCTATGCTTCTAGACACTGGAAATTGTTGTTTTAATGATCCAGTTTAGTTCAATGAGTCACCACATGTTATTTCCCAGCATGTCATATGTGAAACAGTGGCCAGAACTCGCCCTGTCTTGGGTCACCTGAGGATGATGGTGTCTGGTTCTTGTAGCCCAGCTTCCCTGCTGAAAGCCAGGACTGGATCCCTGAAGGGCTTCCTGTGGAGCAGAGGGTCTCTTGCAACAAGTGTCCCGCTCCATGTCTGTTCCACTGGCCATACATGAAGACATCACTGACATCACTTGGCCCAGTTGCAGATGTGTGCTGCTGAGTGGCCTAAAATGAAGCTGAAGCCAAACTGGGGGCTCTGATATTTCTATTAGAGTACTCTAATCCTTCTCACACAGGATGTGAGATTGTTTTAATGCCTGACGCATCCAAGATTTTCCTTTGTAAAAGTAGATAAACTACTGTATGCTATCCCCACTTCAACCCTCACTCCCTGATTGCTCTTGTTTGAGTTATGCCCTTAAATAGGCTTGCTAAAGGCTCTCATTTTTGTTTTCTTTCTTTTCCTATCTCCATCCTGCAATGTAATTCATCTGGATCTGGTAATTTGTCCACTTTTCATAGTTTTAATTGCCTAATTATCTGCTCCAGTGCAATGATAAAGTCTTCAAACATCTTGCTCTCCCTGCAGACTCCCCCCACCAAGCAAATGTATTCTGGGAAATTCACTTCCACAGTGTATGCATGCATAGTCATCATTTTCATCATAGGGTGTGTTTAGTTTTCCCCCTCTCACATCCAGGTAGTGGTGGTTCTTCTGAGAGGATGTGAGGTGGCAGGCAGCGCACAAGGTGCCCACCAGTGCCCTACACACATGTACCCATGGGCTGTCCCTTCCCCCCAGGAGCCAGTTACAATCATGGTGGGGGACACAGATATTTTGCTAGGTTAGGCCTGGTGTATTGAAATTGTAAGCTGTCACTTTAAACACACGGAGGTTTCCTGGTCCTGCTTTCAGACAGGAGGCCCTGTAGGAAATATGCGATCTAGGGCTAGCAGTCAGTCTGCAGACAGACAGCCTAGAGTAAAGGGAGAAGGGCAACTTGTGCTTCTCTCTTTTAGGGAGCAGCCTGTTTTGTTCTCTCTGTTTTTGGATTCCTGTGTGTTATCATTCTGAATGCTAAGAAATAAAGTAGTATTACATGGCAACCTTCTAGCATGAATATTTTATGTTTTTATTGAACTTCTGTGTGTGTGCGCCATGAAGATAACACTACTGACCTCTGAAAAGTGGGGGCTCGCTGTGGTAGAGGCTTGGGATGGCACGTGAGAAATTGCACGCTGCACCTCTTCAACGTGTGACAGAGCTCCTGTCTGCCTCAGCAGAATTCTCTGCACTGTTGTTGCTGACCCCATCCTCTGCCCCTTGCTGTGGTTTAAAGCTGCAATCTGGCCCTTGAAATAAAGTTACACTATTTTAATATGTGATATCCAAAATATGTCCAAGCCCAGTTAAATGCAGCGGCTTCAGAGCTTGCTAATCTACGTAGTTCTATGGAAATCCTCCTCCTCTGTTGTTCAGCATCTCTACAGAGAGGAGGAGATCTTTTGGTTTATTGTTGTTTAGCTGTTTGTGGTGGACTACCCAGTGTTTCTTTCCTGCCTTGGAGCTGGGAGGGGGTGTGAATCCCATAGGTTAAGGAACTCCTGAAATAAGTTTTGGAGAAGGATCAACAAAAACTGAGTGTGGGATAGGAAAGAAGAAGAGGAAAAAATGGATAGTGCCCCTGTCCTGTAGCAGAGCCAAAACACTTAAGTAGAAGCAGCTTGTGCTTCAGAGAGCAATAGTAAACATGATATTGTGTCTTCTCACTCACATTAATGCTGCACTTTTTAACCCTCCTTTGTTCTTTGACATCTTTACAGAAGGTAAGTGGATACAGAGATCTTACAAATAAAATGCCTTCCAGATGAATATTAATGGTCCTGAGAAATAAACAAAATTTATTTATAAAAAGAATAGTTCAGTGATTCCTGTATGTGATCTGAAGGCAATGAATGCTAATATTTGGGAAGAGCTCTCAGTGAGAGAGAGAATGGCAGTCTCCAGTCTGTATGTAGTACTGTATGTTAAGGAAATCAATACTTGTCCATGACTTGTACGGGCTTCATTGGAGTGGAGCTGTGACTGAACCTACGTCTACTAGATGACTCTTCATAGATAGATGAGGGTTGATTACATCCAACCAGTTGGTAGAAAACCCTACTCAGCCTCTTTCATCTCCCAAATGTGGGGACTGGGTGGAACACTTCTCCACCATACAGTCAGTCAACAAATCCAGTTTGAAATGTCAAAATTTGGTCATAAGCCTCACTGCAAAACAATATGAAAGGCAGTGTCTCCTTCCTGTGACTGAACAGTAGGCATGATGACCACACAACGCTCCCACTCGCTTGTTCCCCACAGTGTGACACCTATCCCAACAGTTGGTTCCATCTGTTTCCTTCCAGTTTTTTTTTTTTTTTTTTTAGCATTTAGGAAGCTTGTGCCTTATGTCCACTGTGCAAATAACAGTTCAGCTTCCCCCTATTTCTAATACTGACAGACCGCTGAGTCTTGGATTAAGGGTTACAAATTAGGGCTGCAATTTAAATATGAAGCAAATTAACAGAGCAGGGTAGTCTGGTGGGAGTTTTAATTTCACCATTTGTCAATTAATTTACTTAATCTGAAAAGATGTTATTGTATAAATAGTCTAGTTTAACTTGAAATTGTTTGCCAGTCAAGTAAATGTGTTGATCTTTGTGTAGCTGACAAGTTTATCCACAGATACTCTAGTAGAAAACAAAAACTTGAATAAAAACAACAAAACAGGTCTACCTGTACTACATTCTATAGTTTTGTGCCAATCTACTGTGAATATTCAATGTCCTAGAGACCTTTTTTTAAGCAGTGGGCTACAGTGCAAAGCACACTGTTTAGGTGTGTGGTTAGTGTTTCTGCAAGGATTTTTTTATTTTTTCACCCAAAAGCCATTTGTATTGATGTGTTAATTTTTCTTTTAATCTATTTTACATCTGGTATGCTTAAAGTGGGACATAGATGACATTTAACGTGCTACAGTTTCAGTGGGCCTATGGTTACTAAAAGGAGGTACCCGTCTGATGAATAGCTGCAGGTACAAGTTGATGAGATTTTAAAAAAATTACTTGCATTAATTGGGTAGTGTAGTGAATACACTTTAAAAATTCAAATAAACCTACCAAAAAAAAAAAATCTGAAATTTACCTGTAGAGAGTACTGTAGCTTCAGTTATAACACAGCATTTAATTGTAAAACTCTATTGCAAACTTAAGGAAAGTTACTTTTCCACTGATAGATGGCTTTTCCCAGTCGAAGGGCATGCCAAGAGAGCACCTGGGAAGAAGACTTTGCATGAAATAAGGTGACTGTAAGGTTGTGAGTCTCCAGAATTGCAATGCATTGCTACAGTGAAGCTACAGTAACATGTGCAGCAGACTCCCTCCTGTTCATAAACATTGCAGAGCAGAAAGTAAATTTCTAAAACGTATTTGTTGTCTGAAACTGTACATGCCTTTCTTTAGTCAATTATTTTTGTGCTGCAAATTGTTCGCACTTTGTTGCAAAATACAGTAGAACTTTGATTTTATGAACACCATTCTTATGAATAAGCAATTATGCAAACCATTTTTCCTAATGGAAAAGAAATCACATTACAGAAGTGATGATGAAGAACAAAGCGACGTCCTTTTGTATTTCAATGCCTTCAGTGCATTGGAAACCACCTTTCAGCGGTCCGAAGGACAGAATGCAGTGCACATGCTGCACTTATGCACTATGCCAGCTGCAATTTTGAGTTGCTCAATTTTATGAAAGTTTCACTTTTTATTAACTCAATCCCCAATTAGTTCATAAAACAGGGGTTCTACTACATTCCTAGCATGTGGTGTTAGTTGCCAAAGTCTGGTGGTGGTGGTTCTGATCCATGATTGCACGATTTACGTAACTAACCAATTTGACATGCCCTGTGAATACTGTGGTCAGATATGCAACTGAAATTCTCTCTTGGTGCATATGTGAGTTTAAAATTAACATTTAGTTAACAGAGTTTACTGACCCTAATGATAGGGGAAAGTGGATGTAGAAGGGTTACAAATACTGTGGAATCCGAACTCATGATCTAATTGGAATGAATATTCTTGTACAACTTCTTCCAGTATTTGTTCAGCATTAATAGAATCCAATAGCAGGCATATATAATTGTGGATATGTCTCCAGAATTTGACTTTTAACTTCTAATTTAATTCTGTGTAATGACTGTTTCTCAACATTTCCTTTTCGGGGCATGGGGGTGGAATACATTTAATGCTGATAACTCGGAGTTAAGTAATCTGAAGTTTTAAAATAAAGTGATTAATGGGCGTTTTCTAATGGGAGATATGGTATAATAGCCTTATTACAGAGAGAGAAGGAATCTGTACCACAGTCGTCTTGAGGTGCTAATCTTGTAAAGCCAAACCAGAGATGCAAGAGCATAAAAATAAAACTTTGTGATTCCTATAATTGCATCTAGGAGAAGTTGTTAACATTTTCATCTATTGCAATTTAAAAATTGTTGCTAACATTTTAAAATCTGTTGAGCAGTTATAGACACTTCCTGTATGTTTTAAATTCTGAAGAGCTCCTTCAGCTGCTGTGCAAAGTTATTTGGCAAAAGTGGCTCTGTGTTTTCTAATACTTTCTTCCAGTGGTCTTTGTTTTTACCTCCCCCATTCACACATAGTTATATTTATTTAGACGCTCACTTGATTCCATATATTTTCAATAAGACTTCAGTTTAAATTAAATAATTCAACAAACAAAGAACAAATATAATGTCTCCATGGAAAAAGTACAGTGTGTGTGACTCTTATTGTATCAGCAACCTCTTTTCAAAGAGAGCAGCCTCATTATATGAGGGCATAACAGAAGAAAGACTGCTTAAAATTACTGTTTCCCCTTCAGTTGTGTTATATCACTATATACTCCATGACTTTTAGTTTTGGCTGGAATCATTTTACGTAGCCTTTCAGAGCTTGCTCTGCGGGGATTGGATTCTCCTGAATGGTTCAAGAAGTTACTTTGCTCTGCTAATTGGCTTCAGTAACCATGTAGTCCTGACTTTGTTTGATCTATTGGCAGCACTGGATTCTGTCTTTCTCCATTTGGTTCACTTATTTCTTGTTTTCCTGAATTTGAATTTTGCCATTGTAAGGGGTATAGAGAACAGATATGCCTTGAATGATTAATATCTATTAATTCCTCCTGACTCTCAAAAATTAGAAAAGCTATCCATCTCTGTGTATCTCCAAACAGGAAGTAAAGTCAGTACAAAAATGGTTCACATCCTGTGAAATGCTTTGTCTAAGCACAAATGTGGTCTTGTTTGAAAAGGATTATGTTAGTGTGCACTAGGACCTTTAAGTTTGCACCTGCAGTGTCCATATAGGGGAAATACAGAGCAGCACTTTGGTGTATGCTGAAATTTACACCCCCATAGCCTGAAACAGGAGGCAGTGTAGACTTGCCCTAAGGCTCAAATAGGGCAAACTCCTTGTTGTTCCAAAAAATCCACATATTTTCACAACAAATTATAAACTATACATTTGTTTGCCTTTTAAATCAAATATACCATGAATAATCTGTTGTCCCATCAATATGTCCTTCCTCCCGAATTAGAAGCTACACATTTGTGTTCCTTGTGAGGCAACTCCACATCTCTCACTATGTGGATAGTGTCTTGCATTCTGTTGCAAGCCCTAAATAACATGAAATTCTTATGTACAATCAGAAAATGTGTGAAGTATGGTCATTAGATTTGGAAGATTATCAGGGATTTTGTTGGTTTTTAATTGTACACTAGAAGTCATATAAATTGTATGGCACTTGGAAAAAGGAATATTAAAAATATAAACTAGAGTATAATTTTAGATTATTGAAAGAAATTGCTTAAAAAGGAGTATCCCAATTAATAATGTGGGCTAATATTGAAATATAATCCTTGAAATTAATCAGACATAAAAAGCTTCCGATAAGAAAAGGACTGAAGAAATCTGTTATACACTAGTGCCGTCTACTGGATACCAGCGGAAGCACCATAGAAACAGTGAACTGAAATCTGAGCACTCTGGCTCATGTCCAGTAGAAATCAGAGAGTGGCCCCCTCCAACAATCCCTGTAATCAGGGTATATAAAACTGAGGTCACCAATTTGGACCCCAAAGTTGACTGAACCCACAAGGAAGCTGCAGAATCCCCAGTGCAACAGATCCCTGGACCAGCTGTGTAGAGAGTACTCTCCCCACATCCCACGGTTAAAAGGATAAAACAAAGTGGTAAGATTTAATTTCAAATATTATTTCTCCCTCTGTTCTTTAATATACATAACTGAAGGTTATTTTGCTAAGTCTAAACTCTAGTGAAGCCTTGAGTAACTACAGTAGAGATTTTAACCAATGTTATATTCATGCTGTCCTTTATATAACTCAAAGTAAATTAGCCTAAGAGAGATTTGAACCATAACTTTAAACAGTTGCTTTTGATATTCTAAACTTGTCCCTTTTGGACCAATCCACTCCAATAGCTGACGGACTCTTAAAAGTTCCTTAAAGAAAAGTACATCCTTACCCCTTGGAGGAATACTGGATGGGTGAACAATGTGTTAGGTACTAAAGAACTGATGAGCATAAGAAAAGGTAACAAATCTTGGTCATTTGCATTGGTCATTGGTGTAACTCAGTGGTGGACAACCTGCGGCCTGCGGGCCACGCGCAGCCCATCAGGGTAATCCGCTGACGGGCCTCAAGATAGTTTGTTTACATTAGCACGGCTGCCCACCGCTCCCATGGGCCAGGAATGGCAAAATGTGGCCACTGGAAGCTGTGGACAGCTGTGCCAATGTAAACAAACTGGCAGCCCACCAGCGGATTACCCTGATGGGCCGCAGGTTGCCCACCAGTGGTGTAACTGCTGAGCCTCAACCGTAGTCTTTCACAATTGCTGGCAAGACTATATTGGTGTGTGCTGTGCATACCTAGAACATTGGTTGTATCTACATTTGACTGGTAAACTATTGATTTTATATTGATGTGGTTCTGGGTTAATTACAAAATTGATTGGTTAAGAATAACCCAAAGTCTCCCAATTTGAGAAATACTGTTCAAGTTAAGTTACCCGAAAAGAACCTAGTGATAAATTAGTAAGCTAGTGCTCCCTGGACTAAATAAAATCGGGTAATCCTATTAGATTCCATTTTAATATTGGCTATAACAGTCATCAAATTAGCAATTCTAATTTTAGTTTTGAGCTCTAAAATCGAACTGGCACCTCAGCAACTTCACAAAATTGCCCCCTTTTATGCTTACATCACCAATGATGATCTTCTATGTTTAAAACAGATTGTTTTGACTATTTGAATGTATTCTATGTCTATCACCCGGTGTACAGTTAAAATATAAGAGTTGAAAGTAGCCTCATATACAGGATCCAAACTAAAAATAGAAATATGGACCTGATTTGCCAGGGATGCAATTTCTAGTATGCATGTGAAGACTGGAATGACCATTTGCTTGGCCTAAATTTTTTTGTTGTATGTTTTCTGCACACTAAATCAAGATGTAATGACGAAAGATGTTGTTTGGGGGTATTGCTGTTAGATGGATAATCCTTAAACAGCTCTCCTGCTTCTATTGATTCCCCTACTGCAACCCTGAAAGATGCTGTCTGCTCGTGATCTGTGTGCAACTTGTCTTGACCTCAACAGGACTTGGCCTTGACGACTGAAGGTAGCATATTGTGTCATTGCTGCTGATGAGTTAGATACTCCTGTAGCTTCATGAAATCTCTAAGCCTCATCTCTGATCAAATAATAACCCCCTGCTTTTTAATGTCAGACATAATTATCCTCTGATCATAAGAAATGGAAGGCAGCAGGAGGGCACACTCTCCTTACCTCACCAGAAAGAGATTGGGTGGTAACTTGTATGTATTTTCTGTGCTCATTTATGAAGGGCAAAGAATTTACATAACTAGATGGTCCCTATATATTTAACTGAACATTGCTAGGTTTTACCCTTTTCTCTTTCAATCAAAACTCCAGGAGGTTATCCATGAAACCCCATTTTACTATCACATGGTTAGGCTACTGCGGTTTTCCATTGCTTGTCTTCCATATTCCATCTACAGTGTTCTGAGAGTTGCACTGGCTTCCAATCAAATATTACTGAATTAAAACAGCTCTTTTTGATTGATTTAGATAGTTATATAGGGCCATAGGTGTACATGAGAGAGCTTAGCCTAATACATGTAAAATATGGATCTAATTGTATAATTCTTGGTGTTGAAAGTATTCGGAAATGAGCATGAATAAGGTCCATCTGGGTTTGGCCCATACTAAGGGAAGGAAAGGTGTTAGTATATTGACAAAACTGTAAGGAAAGAATTTATATGGAGTGTTCTTTGAGTACTGCTGTGATACTCTGGGTGGCTCTTCCATGATTTGCCATGTTCTTTACAAAACAGGGGGTGTCTTTTTCATTAGGGTCCATCCAGTGCTTAATTTGTGCGAGGGCTTGCCAGAGTTGAGCCCCGGCTCCTCTAGGCTTGGCAGTTCATAGCCCCGGCACCCCGGGTGGCTTGTGTGTCATTTATGAAAGTAAAAACATTGCTTGAGCCTGGGCACCTAATTGCTTGAGCCCCGGGAACCTCTTTCATTACAAATTAAGCACCGGGTCCATGTCTTGAAGAAACTCTTGTGTGAATGGCAGCGAACTTGGCATTTCAGTTTTGAAAACCAAGTTAGAAAGAGCCGAATCTTGCTTTTTAACTGTTGGTTTGTGTCTCGGTGTCCGTGCTCAAAAGGGGTTTTATTTGACAAAATTTATGTCAAGCACCTTGAGAATCACTGAATGAAAGGCACTATAAACATAATCCATAATGCAGATCTGGTAATTCGGGATGCTGTTCTGATTCCTATCAGCAATATGGCGAGCTTAGATAACAGAAGTCCTTTTTACATTCCAAAGGCCTGGTGCATGGAGTCATGGTGATTCTAATCACCACTGCAAAGGCGAGGGAAGAAATGCTACTTGCATCAAGAACATACTGGGTGAGCTTGAGATGGGGCACCATAACCTCCTGGTAAACATTGTGCTTATCACACAGTTCCTGCATTCTCCTCCTGTTTTTATTTTTTACAAGTAGAAACACTTGCAAAATCAATGCTGCCTCTGCAAAAGCCTCAGCCCAAAATTGTTGTAGCTTAGGCATTAAGTGGAGGAATAAACAGCAGGATCATGTGAAGTCACAAATCTCTGCTTGTGCCATTCTAATTAGAGACATGGGCTCCACTGTTCATCAGAATTAGTTGTTGCAGAGATAACTGATTCCACAAAAAAACAGTATGTCTGATGTCAGACGAGTAATAAATGGCACGAAAGGCTGAACTACAGTAACAAAGGGCTTGTTTTATTGAAATGTCCTTAGTAATGGCAATAAAAGAGCGTAGAGCACAGAGAGGAAACACTTCCTCTGAACCCATCATCTCCCTCCCCCTCCACAGAGCAATCAGCAGATTGGTTTCTAAGTGTTTTTGTTTTGATTATCATTATAGCCTGTAAACACAACTGAACACAATTCACTTGTATGGATAATTGTTGATTCATGCTGTAAATATCACTGCAAGGAAACTGGCTTTAAATGTTACCATTTTCTACTTGACTCCACAAATAGCCTCATGAGAGGGAATGCAGCAGATGGGGGGGGTGGTTTAAAAAGCAAGCGAGTGGCCCCTGACATTGATCTCATGGAACACATTCTGTATGATCAGTGTGCCGTGATTAGGATGAACCAGGGGAGTAGGAGACAGGTGGAGTCACTATGGACCAGATTTTCAAACATGTTCCAGCACTCTGCTCTTGTGAAATTATGAAATATTTGGCCAGACTGTCCAAAATCCTGTGCCCCTAATGGGCACAACTCTTCTGAAAACCTGGCTCTTGTTGTAATGCTTTAATTGGAGCAGACCTCGTGAACATCAAGCCCTGTGTGTAATCTGCTCTTCTGGCGACTTCTGCATTAGATATGACTGAATTGGGCATATGATGGATGGCTCCCCCTAAGCAGTTACAGTCTCTGTCTGCCGACCTGTCTGTCTTATCCCTTAATGTGTGAATGGACAGGGAAAGACACAGGTGTGGCTGTACAAATGTGGGGCTGTTTTGCTATATGGAGATATGGGGTGTGGAAGGAACGCAATGCCTTCTCATGTAGAAGAGTGAACGGTCCTGCAATGTTAGTAACCCCACAAAGGTGAAAAAGTTTGGGTGTCATGTTCTGCTGTTCCCGTAGGCTTATCTACAAGAAAGATGCATGGGACCCTGTTTATAAACAAGCATCTACAGTATAATATCACAAACTGAATTACCCAATGTTCTCACTTTTGCTTGTATTTGATTTACCTAACTTTTGAAACTGCCTGTTCATGCATGGAGCTGTACAGGGTATTTTAGGACAGTCATTTCAGAAGCTCTTTGTTTTGACAATGACAGTGAGACTTTACTAAATCCTATCGAATGAGACTTATTGGGGAATGAATCCTTTATGCTGAATAGAACAGATTAGTCTTTCTGCCATTTTCAAATTGACAATTTTTCCAATACCCAGAGATACAGTGCACTTGTTGCTTGAGCAAGTTAAGGACAAAAATCTGACCTATAGCAAAAAGTAAGCAAAACCACATACGTAATACTAGCATAACACAAGCATTCTGCTAGATAAAACTGTCTCATAGTTGTAACCATTTCATAATCTACAGTGGTTCTCATTGCTTTGCATCTATACATTTTGTTTACATTTTTTGTTTCTTGTGCTTTATTTACAGTCCTATAAACTAAATTTCTAAGACTTTTATATTTTAGCATAGGTAAATCAGGTGTACTATTAAAAAAACAGAGCGTGTGTATTTTTTGTTGAGAACTAAAACCTATGTGACCAGTTCATCCCTAATGTAAGCCTGTTGACTTCAGAGGAGTTAAACCAGCCATGAATTTGGCTCATGGTATCTGTTTATTTCTAATACTTCTAGTATTGCTTTAGCTTAAGATATACACTGTGCACAACCTCTTTGATATGTTTCACCTCAGTAGTAAATGGCATTAGAAGCATATCAATAGTCATAGCAACAACTAAGCATAGCACCAGGAGTTGGAACTATTTTTTTTCTTTGAGTTTCATCACAAAATGTATCAGTACCATTAAAATGGATCTATTCCCCCACCAGAAAATATGAACCATGACCTAACATTTCTCTGTCAATGACCTAATGAGCAATTTCTCTGTATGAAACAAAATAATGTATATAAAGACTGCTTTTAAAATGTACTGAGAGCTTCTATAGCCAGAGAGCTAATTCTGCTTATTATGGCCGTTATGTAGTTTACTTAACTCCACTCCACTTAAAGGTAACTATGTATCGAAACAGTAGAAGTCAAAATGTAGAACAATGGTACAATCTACGCTTCTCGTCCTCAATTCTTCAGTCTTCTTCAGATGCTCAGCCTGTGTATTTTTCTTTTGTCCCTCAGACAACTGAACTTAGGGACTGGGTAACACATTACATTGGGGGGAGGGCTAGCTCAATGGTTTGTGCATTGGCCTGCTGAACCCAGGGTTGTGAGTTCAGTCCTTGAGGGGGCCATTTAGGGATCTGGGGCAAAACATTGGGGATTGGTCCTGCTTCAAGGAGGGGGTTGGACTAGATGACCTCCTGAGGTCCCTTCCGACCCTAAACTTCTATGATTCTATACATTAAGTATCTATTCCAACAAGGAATCAGGTTCTGAATAATTTAGCATTTTAGATCCAAGTATATTTCTCCTAGACAGTTATTGACTTTTAATTTTTCTCATGTTTTCTGGAACAAGCTGATTATTGGACCACCAATCCATCTGAATTCTCCTCGATCTGCAGACCCTCAAACAATTTTTTGCTGCAAATGGGCTATATCCTCAGCTGGTGTAAATTGGATAGACACTGATAGACCCCCAAATGGAGAATGTGGAAATTTATTGTGGAGAATTATGGAATGTGGAAAATTATTTTTTATACTCTTCTTCTTTTGATGTGACTAGCACTCTTTCTGTCAATGTAATCAGAGTTGACTTCTTACCATCTTCAGCAGCTCTTTTAGGATTCCTTTAGTCTGGCACCCCAAATCACAGGTTGTCTTTGAAAACCTTGGCCTAGAGGAGACAAAATGGGTGAAAAAAAACATCTGAGACATGCCAGAGGAACTTCTGGGAGACCATGTGATTTCAAACTTTTGTCATACAAAATATAAACATGAAGTGTATTAATTAAAGGTTTCATCAAATCTGTTGTGAATTTCTGGTTCAGTCCTGTGCACAAAGTTATGCAAAAGAGCTAAGTACCTTTTGTATGTTAATGTGAAAGTCATTAGAACGTGTGATGTTATATCAAGAAATTCTGTTGTTTCAGTGACTATCTCTGAAGTAAGTAAACAAAATAAAAATCATATTCTTCTGTGTTCTGGTGCCCAAATATATTGTATAGATTTGTGTTCCATGCTGATCTCTGGAGTGTTCTGATTCCCAAGATAAATTAGACTGATGAGCTCTACTTGAAAATGATACAGCCAACTCAATTGTCCTACAAAGTTCATGACCCCCTGAATCTGTTCAAATGTTTCAAATTAAAAGCAGTTGAAAATAGTCCAGCTCATAAACACAGTGGAAATCTGCAGGGTCGGATGCTATTGAGTGATGCTCATGCTGGGCAAAACAAGGATTATAAAGAAAATAGTCAAACCTTCCCTTGCTGGTTTGAAAAAAATGTTCTTTCCAATAAAGCTGAAATAATCCTGTCCCTCCCACTATCTGGCCCCAAGGCCTGCATGTGCTTCCCTTATTAGGGAACAGTTGATTCAAGTATAGTAAATGTCCCTTATGTAAAATAAGTCCTTTGTGCTGAGAAACAAAAATGGCAAAGGGTCTGGAAAGTAAATGTAGTTGTTAAAATCCGCACTGAATAGGGACCTTAGTCGATACATGGTCCCTCTTCCTTGGCCATCCATGTAGGAGGCATTCATAACTTGGGTGCTTTTGTTCTTAGAGTGTGAAACTGGGGAAGCCAATCAATGTTGCTTACAACACACTACTCCAAGGGGCATGTCTGGCTGAGGAGAGGGAACAGCCAAGGCCCTGTTCTCCTGCACACCAGCCATCATCAGCTGGTTTGCATGAGGGAAGAATTGGTCATGTTCCTTTCTGAAAGTATAGCTCGCTGCTACTCTTCCTGCCCCAGTGCATAGTGTACGTTGTGTTCTCCATTATCATAATGCTTCCTTCCTCAGTGCCCAGGTACTGAATGTGTACCTACTCCTCCCTTGTATTCACCCCTTCCTCCCCCAAATATTACCGCATTGCTCCAGTTGTTGAGCAGTAATTTAGCCCCTGGAATTCTAACTTTGTCCATTCTCTAAATGAAACACAAGCAGATGCATCATATGAGAGAAATGATTTTTTTTCCCCCCTGCGTGTCTCATTCAAAAATGGCAGCATCAGTTCAGCTCAAATTTAAACCAAATGGTCTCTTCTGGGACCAGACTAAATGTGGAAAGCTTTAGCCTGAAAGGAAATTGAATGAAGCTATTCATAAGCAACTGGCAAAAAACAGTTAGAATCAAAGCTGGAAACCTAGGTTGACCTGCAGTGTGTTCTACCTACAGATGCTATTCTGACTCCATCTAACATTTTATTCCTAAGGTTTCTAGAGTGTGCTGCAGACTCTGTCTTTTCTTCCTATTAAAAAGTTGCATTAAATTCTAAAATATTAATTTAAAATGCTAGTTAAAATGGTTCCATTCATGAAATCCTTATTTACTCAAAACACCCTTTCATGTCACACAATCTAGTATTCATATATATGAGTTTGTCATGTACAGTAGTACAAAACTGTTTGATTGCAGACCATTGATTACGAACCTCAGAGCTCTGTGTAATCAGCGAACTTGTGCAGTGTGCTGTTTGTGTGGTCTAGCTACATTGTGGCATCTGACTGTAAAGAAAAGCACAGCACCCAACATGATCTCTCTTGAAAATCTGGCTACTTGGTGCCTAAATCGAGCTGAATTTACTTGAAAATCTGGTCCACAGAACATAGCATTAGTGTAGCTAGTACCTAACTAGTGATAAAGGTCTATGTTTTTGGAAGCTCAGAGTGAAGTCCTTGTATCCTTGTATGGGCTGAAGATGCATTAAATTGATTCACAACTGTTGTATTTGAAGGCCTGGGAAATCCAAGGGCTAAGGACAAGATTTGTCTAGATGTGTGTGGATTCTCTCCATAGGATTTGTTTCTCTTGGTTTTTTACCTTTTTATGCTTGGGCAGACAGTGTTCTTTATATTCCCACTGATGTCTCTGATGTTACTGTAGTGCACGAGTGTTCTCTGCACTTTCATTTAGTATCCGGGAGGGATGTCCAGATGTCTTAGTCATTTCCTGTGCATTACCATGTGGATTTTTTTTGTTTGTTTTTGTTTTAAAGTTAATGTGAAAAGGCTAAGTAAATCTGCATCATCTCTCTATTTAAAAAAAACCCTCTTGATAACAGCCAACGGCCAAGGAGCGGGGGGTGTCAGGATTCTTGTACATGTTTTGAGTACTGATGTATTCTATCTGATTAGCTGGTACTCAAAGAAATTGATTGTTTCAGAGACACCCACAACTCAATTAATTCAATGAATTCTTCTTTCAGTATCAACACTTCTGACTGGAATTCAATACAGTAAAAAAACCAAGCACTATTTTGACATTGGTTAATGTCATCATAGGAATGCATGGGGCTGTGCAAATAGAACAGAAGAGGTCCCTTGGACAAAGAGCTTGAAAACTAGGTGAGTGTGCTACAACAGGCACGGTTCAAGGGAAGACACTGAACACAGGGGAAGGGAAAGGTATCTTCACTTCTGAAGCTTATCCAAGGCTGCTCAGGACCTCAAATCCCAGGCTATTCAGCCTTCCTGCTGAATTCAAGACCTTAGGACAGGAAAATAGGTATAGGCTTGTGACTCACCCAGCTGGCCACCAGAAGCAATAAAATTAAGACTGAAAAATTATGTGACACTAAAACATTCTCCCATAAAGATGGCTTAGCATTCACAGCCAGAGAACAGTTTGTACTAAAATCCCTTTTACCTATACAGATATTTGGCATTAGTGCATGGTTTCATTCCCAGGGTATTAGGCTAAATTAAATTTCAACCATCATAGTAACATAATGGAGACTATGCAGAAATGGCTCTCTGTGTAAATCTCAGGTACCATTGTTCAAAAGGGGCAAAGCCACTTAGGTGCCCAAGTCTCTCTGAAAGTCAACAGGCCTTAGGAGCCAGCAGGGCCAGTCACATCCCTCTGGTACAGACAAAATGCCATGTAAACAAGCCCTAAGTCACGTAAGGCATTTTTGAACATTGTACCCTTTATCAGAATAGTCATAAAGTGATAGTCTTGTTAGGCACAGTGTATCAAAGGTCACATGAGCTGCTCAGGCTGAGGAATCTGTCAGGATGTGAATCCAGAGCTGACTAACCTAGTCAGGGTGGCATTAGCCTGTACCCTGAACATAGGGTGCAGAGGCTTTAGGAGGTGAGAAGTCTGTATTTGAGAAGCAGACAGCAGCATAGTTCTAGACAGACAGGAAACCATGAAGATGTGCTGTCTGATTGGTATGTATTGGTGGTGCCCCTTTTGGCCTGAGTGGTTAGCTAATATTTGAGGCTTTGTTGGGTTGCTCCTTTTAGAAAGGGAGATGGATGTTATGAGTTGGATATTTCTCTGGTGCAATCCTGTTTGTTTGCAAAGAATATCTACTGTGTTCAGAGAAATAGAACTGTATGTAAACAAACAGCAGGTGGTTATCCTTGCCCCCAATTTCCAAGCCTCCCTTTCTAGTCAGTTCTGTGCCCAAAGCGCTCTCTCTCTCTGCTACCTCTCATGGCCATACTCATGACTGCTTCTCTTGACTTGCATTGCTTTCCATTCCTGGCACACACGGACACACAGTGACAATCAATCAATGCCCTAGCCCCTGCATTTTGCATCAGTTCCCAGGAAAAACCTTCTTATTTTTCCTCAGTTAGATGTCATTCAGGCCTTTCCATGTAGATTGTGCCTTGGGCAGTGGCTTCTGTTGTTGCAGCTATCTTACTCTATAAAGGAGCTAGCTTACTTCTTCCATTTAGTCTGAAATGAAAGGTGGCTAGTAAGCCTATCTGCTTTAATGAAGTCTGTGATCACCCGTAGATCAGACGTGTTTGGCAGCCATTATCACTTTCTAACACAACCTTATTTAAGAGCTGTAGCTGTACCAGCAGACTGAAGGAGGCTGTGACACACAGGGTCCAGACACCCCAAAGGGATAACAGCAGGTCTGAACCCCAAAAAGCAAACAATTAAATCAACTGATAGCATACGCTATTATTGTACTATAAAACTGTATCAGTTAAGGTCTTTTATGAAAGCTTGTAATGTTCTGAACTTGAGGGTCAAGACTGAGGTGATAAATCAGTGGATGTATGTATATAGAACAATACGCTTGTGGCTGGTACTACAATTTCAAGAACAGCTCAGGGCTGCAAGGGGCTCAAAAAGCTAAGAAGAGAGCGTTTCTGCCACAATGAGTCACAATAGTCTGGGTCGGGGGAGGACGCTGCGACCCTTCAAACCCTTAAAACAGAAGTGGTTTGTTGTGAAGGACATCCAGAAACCAAGGGCCACCGCTGAGGTGGGATGCTGTTCATGAAATACTGGATCCCCGCAAAGACAGAGGGCATACTAGGAAACTGTTCAAAGGCAATAGGTAACTTTTCAATTGGAAAAAGGAATTCATCGAACATAGAATGTGAAGCCTAAAGTTGCATCTTGTTTTCTTGCATCACTTGTATGTGTTTGCTTATCCTCCCTGTTTCATCTTTGGATCCACAGTTTTTCTATTAAACAAACTTTTGTTTATTTTTACCCCAAGCAGGTCTCTCTTGGGCAAACTGTGTGGAGTGTATCTGCCAAAGTGAACGGATAGCTGGGAGCTTTTTTCACACCTTCAGGGCTGATGAACCAGAGATGAAAATTCTGAGTGTCTGGTCACAAAGAACTCGGGGTAGATGGATTTAGGGAGACTTGGGACCAGACGCGCTGTTGGGGTCACCCTGCAAGGAGTAACTGGGCTGGTGGAAGCCAGGGTGAGACTTTTTTATGCTTGTAGGGTGGCTACTGGTATCCGAGCTTGGAGCAATGGCAGCACAGTATTAAGTCTCCCAAGGTTACAGGGCAGGTGGTGACAGAAACCCTTACTGGGCTGGGTGATCCCGCAAGCCATCACAGAGACCATGCTGGCCCTTGACAATGGAGGATTGGGATGATAGCCTAGCAGGGTAGGAAAGTACATTAGGAAACCTGAGGGGGCAGAAAGAAGGAGACTGTGGGGCTTGGAAAGGAGCTGCTGAGCTAATCTAAGAACTGATTCCACACAAAGCAACAGCTGTACATGGTAGGAGTGTTGCATACCTTTGATTTCTGTGCTACACCACTCCAGTGGCACATCAGTAATGCACAGTGGAGTATGGGGGTCCTGGGGGCCCTTTGTATACTCTGATCTTGGACGTATTCAGATGGTTCTGCCCATTGGAAGACAGCAGTTTTGAACGTATACAGCAACAACTGGGTAGGCTTAATCCCTTGGAACTGGGAGCAGTCTCTACATGTTGAGATCCTAAGAGACCCATGTTGTTTGTGTGAGCATCTGGCCCTGAAAGCTGCTTCCAGCTGAATCAGGGCCCTAATGAAATATACAGCTGTTGAGATAATTTACCTTTACTGTTCTCACTATTTTTACTTTCTGCAGAAGTATTTTTCAGTGCATCAGATAATAAAATCATCTTTCCTTTCTGCATGAAAGTGCACATACTGAAGAGTCCCTCTCCATTCCCTTTTCTGTTCAGGAATTAAAGTTGTATTCACTGTTGTTGCGACCTTGTCTGCCACAGGATATTAGAGAGACAAGGTGGGTGAGGTAATATCTTTTGTTGGACCAGCTTGTGTTGGTGAGAGAGAGATACTCATCTTCAGGTCTGGGAAATGTACTAGGTGTCACAGCTAAATGCAATGTGGAAGCCATTGTATAGCTGCTACAGCATAAGTAGTTAACACATATTTCAAGGAACCATTCCAGGTGAAGTGGCCTGTTAACACCTCTCCAGCCATAAGGGGACCCCCCCCCCCCAAAAAAAAAAGCTGGGAGGTGGTTAAATCAGTTATAGGCTGTTGTAATAAGATATTAATCCAGTGTCTTTATTCAGTCCATGATTTTAAATATCTAGCAAAGTTATGAATTTCTAAATTTACCTACCTTGTCTATGGAATTAAAGTTGGCATTTTCCTAATTGGAGCAGCTGTAGCCCTTCGAAAAGCAGGGGATGAAGTCTCAAAAGGGAGTGGTTTTTTTCTTAGATAAGAAACCCTCTGATTTTTGGAGAGTAGGCACAAACTATAAATAAGTGTAATCTTTGTTTGCTGCATTGAATTAGTGTATTGGAAAAAAAAAACACCAGCATATGGTGCAGTATTTCAAGCCCACACAATACAGTACTTATAGTACCAACATATTACAGTTGCCCGAGATGTATTCATGCTGCTGGAATATTAATTGGAGATATTAACTTGAAGGTATTGAAGAGGCGGAGGCAATTAAGTAATTTTGATATCACTGCATGAATTTTATTGAGTTTAAAACCTGCTATAACCAAAAGAATGGTCCTTCAATTTATTCCTCAATTTCAGACTCTTTCCAGACAAAGATAGTGATTCCCTAGCCATTTCCCTTGTAGGTGAGTGTGGGCACTGTCATTCACTTTCTCGCTACTCTCCCTCCTTGGCGTTCAAATTGCAAAACCTCATCTTTTATCTAAAACGAAAGACTCATATCAGCCTATTTGCACATTTTCTTTCCTAAATTCATTAGTTAGATCTTTAATTTTGTCCTTGCTGAGTTTCCAGTAAAATAGCTTGGGGAAAGAATAAGTTATGGGCTGGAGGCATTTGTTTAAATGAATTCGTATTAGTGCCACCAGACCCTTGCTTAGAATTTCCCTGGTGAGAAGCTTCTAGAGGGAAACTTGTGCCATCCCATCAGGCAAGATATAGTTGTAATGAATATGAAGGGGAGCCCTTATTGAGGCCACAGGACACAGACTTCAGAGTAACAGCCGTCTTAGTCTGTATTCGCAAAAAGAAAAGGAGTACTTGTGGCACCGATGAAGTGAGCTGTAGCTCACGAAAGCTCATGCTCAAATAAATTGGTTAGTCTCTAAGGTGCCACAAGTACTCCTTTTCTTTTTAGGACACAGACTGTAGTTCTGTCTGGCTCTCTAGGTCCCAGACTAACTGAACAGCCTGTTTTATCTCAGCTCAACACACAGGGTCTCCCTAAGTCCTGGTCTTGACTAAGCAGTCATGGAAGGACCTGCTGATTTATGCTAGACAGCCATGAGCAGAATGGCCATTGTTAGAAGTGTGCACAATTTAAGATGCCCCTAACCTATGGGCTTTCTTCTCTGCACATTCCAGAATAAAATGTCAAATGCCTATGACAACTGCTGGCCTTTGGCATTATTTTTATGTTTATGTACCCAGCAGGTGTGCTTGTGGAAGAGACATCAGTATCAAGCTAGTTGGTGTTCATTGCATATTCACTTTCTTTCAGGAAGTGGTATGTGGGTAAATGGCATCCAACTCATGACCTCCCCCTCCCCCATTCGTAATATCCCTGTGTTATTATGCTAGCTGATGATATGATACATGAGCAGCCAGGTGATGTCACGCTGGATACTGCTCTGTTTGTTTTGACATCATTGTTTAGGTGAAATTCACCCCAGGGCAGAAGGCCTATGTCATAAATATAAAGGGAAGGGTAAACCCCTTTGAAATCCCTCCTGGCCAGGGGAAAGCTCCTCTCACCTGTAAAGGGTTAAGAAGCTAAAGGTAACCTCGCTGGCACCTGACCAAAATGACCAATGAGGAGACAAGATACTTTCAAAAGCTGGGAGGAGGGAGAGAAACAAAGGGTTTGTGTGTCTGTCTGTAGTCGTCTTGGCCGGGGACAGAAGAGGAATGGAGTCTTAGAACTTTTAGTAAGTAATCTAGCTAGGTATGTGTTAGATTATGATTTCTTTAAATGGCTGAGAAAAGAATTGTGCTGAATAGAATAACTATTTCTGTCTGTGTATCTTTTTTGTAACTTAAGGTTTTGCCTAGAGGGGTTCTCTATGTTTTTGAATCTAATTACCCTGTAAGATATATACCATCCTGATTTTACAGGGGGGATTTCTTTATTTCTATTTACTTCTATTTTTTATTAAAAGTCTTCTTGTAAAACACTGAATGCTTTTTCATTGTTCTCAGATCCAAGGGTTTGGGTTTGTGGTCACCTATGCAAATTGGTGAGGCTTTTTATCCAACATTTCCCAGGAAAGGGGGGGTGCAAGTGTTGGGAGGATTGTTCATTGTTCTTAAGATCCAAGGGTCTGGGTCTGTAGTCACCTAGACAAATTGGTGAGGCTTTTTACCAAACCTTGTCCAGGAAGTGGGGTGCAAGGTTTTGGGAAGTATTTTGGGGGGAAGGACGCGTCCAAACAGCTCTTCCCCAGTAACCAGTATTAGTTTGGTGGTGGTAGCGGCCATTCCAAGGATAACGGGGGTAATATTTTGTACCTTGGGGAAGTTTTGACCTAAGCTGGTAAAGATAAGCTTAGGAGGTTTTTCATGCAGGTCCCCACATCTGTACCCTAGAGTTCAGAGTGGGGGAGGAACCTTGACATGGTGGCACAGTGGTGGGATTAACCTGAAATCATTTTGAGATCCAGTTGAGATTTTTTGAACTAGAAATACAGATTTTAAAAAGGAATTTTTAGGAAGTCCAGAAGGCAGCTTTGAAACTGAAAGCAGCTTGGTTTCTCTCTGCTTTGTGGCCAAGCAGAGACAAAAGGGGATTATCTTGTGAATTGCAGGTTTTCTTGCCTGGAGGCAGGGTACTTAACTCCTGCAGGGAAATTCACAGTCTTCCAACCCAGAGGTTTTTTTATTTCTTTTCTTCCTAAAAGTAAATAGGGGGTGTGTGCTCTACCCATTTGCCTGGAGACAAAAGTGGCAGGGTTTTTTTTAGGATTTTGATTTTTTTTTGTTTTACAAGGAGCACAGGTTTGAAAAGAAATTTTTTTTTTCTTTGGGCTGGGTAAGCAGTTTTCCAAGTAGTTGGAGGTTTTTTGCTTTAATTTGGGCCCAGAGCAGAGACAAGGGAATTGTCTTTTTCTGTAGGCTGACAATCACTATCAGAGAATAGGTACTCTATTCCAGCACAGCAAAAGTTTACAGCCAAGTTTTGTTTGTTTATTTCTAAACCTCGGGTGTAAAGTTAGTTAAAAAAAGAGAGGTTAGAATGGCCAAATCCTCAGCTCGACTACAGCTGGAATTAGCCAAATTTCAGGCTGAGGAAAAACAAAGGGAACATGAAAGACAGATAGAACTCATGCGGCTGAAGGAGGAGGAGAAGGAAAAAGAGAGGAAGCATGTGGAGGAGATGGAGAGGATAAAGGCCCAGCAGAATATACCAACAAACCCTAGCAATCCTTCTCCAGGTACCACTTCCCATCCCAGAAAGTTCCCCACCTACAAGGCAGGTGATGATACTGAGGCCTTCTTAGAAAACTTCGAAAGGGCCTGCCTTGGGTACAACATCTCTACTGACCAATACATGGTAGAGCTGAGGCCGCAGCTCAGTGGACCCTTAGCTGAGGTGGCAGCTGAAATGCCTAAAGAACACATGAACAAGTATGAACTGTTTAAATCCAAGGCGAGAGTCAGAATGGGGATAACACCCGAGCAGTCTCGTCGGAGGTTCAGAGCCCTAAGGTGGAAACCAGACATGTCATTTACCCGACATGCCTACCACATTGTAAAACATTGGGATGCCTGGATATCAGGAGCAAGTGTTGAATCTCCAGTAAATTTGCCCTTCCTAATGCAAATGGAACAATTCTTAGAGGGTGTTCCTGAGGAAATAGAAAGATACATCCTAGATGGGAAACCCAAAACTGTAATTGAGGCAGGAGAGATTGGAGCCAGATGGGTGGAGGTGGCAGAGAAGAAGAAAACTGGTCGCAGTTGGAGCGGAGACCAGAAGGGACCACCCCAGACCACACCCTATTACCGGGGGCTGCCCAAAGCCCCACCTACCTCCCAAAGAACCCTCCAGACCCCTTATCGTCCCACCACCCCGTTCTCCAGCAACCCTCCTCGCCCCAGTGACCCGTCAGCTGGACGATGTTTTAAGTGTAACGAGCTGGGGCATGTAAAGGCCAACTGCCCCAAGAACCCCAACAGATTACAGTTCATTGCACCGGAATTACACCAGAGGTCCACAGGCCCAGATACCTCCCAGATACCCTTGGAGCGGAGGGAAACTGTGAGTGTGGGCGGGAAGAAGGTCACCGCGTGGAGGGACACCGGAGCACAAGTGTCAGCTATCCATGCTTCCTTAGTGGACCCCAATTTAATCAACCCAGAGATCCAAGTGACGATTCAACCCTTCAAGTCCAACTCTTTCAATTTGCCTACAGCCAAGTTGCCTGTCCAGTACAAGGGCTGGTCAGGAATGTGGACTTTTGCAGTCTATGATGATTATCCCATCCCCATGCTGTTGGGGGAAGACTTGGCCAATCATGTGAAGCAGGCCAAGAGGGTGGGAATGGTCACCCGCAACCAGGCTAAACAAGCCGTGAGGCCTAGCTCTGTTCCGGAAACTTCTATCAGGACCCAGTCAGAGGTGATGGACCTGGACCCCAGGCCAATGTCTGCAACAGCAGTAGTGGATCCAGTCCCAGAGACCCAGACGGAACCAGTCCCAGAACCGGAACCAGCCGAACAACCAACACCAGACCCCGTGTCAGCACTGAATCCAGTACTTGCAACCTCAACACCAGAGGGCCCCACCGAACCTGAACTGGCAGCAGCCGATAACCCTACACAAGAGGCTCAGCCGGAGCCTGAATCCCAACATAGTGCACCAGCGGAGAGCGGTTCACAGTCAACAGAAACAGCTCCATCCCCTATATCGCTTCCAGAGGGACCAAGCCTAGGTCCACAATCCCATGAGGAACTGATGTCTCCAGCATCAAGGGAACAGTTCCAGACCGAACAGGAAGCAGATGAAAGCCTCCAGAGAGCTTGGACGGCGGCACGGAGCAACCCACCGCCTCTCAGCTCTTCTAATCGATCCAGGTTTGTTGTAGAAAGAGGACTTTTATACAAGGAAACTCTTTCTGGGGGACACCAGGAAGACTGGCATCCTCAGAGACAGTTGGTAGTTCCAACTAAATACCGGGCCAAGCTCTTGAGCTTAGCCCATGATCACCCTAGTGGCCATGCTGGGGTGAACAGGACCAAAGACCGTTTGGGGGGGTCATTCCACTGGGAGGGAATGGGCAAGGATGTTTCTACCTATGTCCAGTCTTGTGAGGTGTGCCAAAGAGTGGGAAAACCCCAAGACCAGGTCAAAGCTCCTCTCCAGCCACTCCCCATCATTGAAGTTCCATTTCAGCGAGTAGCTGTGGATATTCTGGGTCCTTTTCCGAAAAAGACACCCAGAGGAAAGCAGTACATACTGACTTTCATGGATTTTGCCACCCGATGGCCGGAAGCAGTAGCTCTAAGCAACACCAGGGCTAAAAGTGTGTGCCAGGCACTAGCAGACATTTTTGCCAGGGTAGGTTGGCCCTCCGACATCCTCACAGATGCAGGGACTAATTTCCTGGCAGGAACTATGAAAAACCTTTGGGAAGCTCATGGGGTAAATCACTTGGTTGCCACTCCTTACCATCATCAAACAAATGGCATGGTGGAGAAGTTTAATGGAACCTTGGGGGCCATGATACGTAAATTCGTAAATGAGCACTCCAATGATTGGGACCTAGTATTGCAGCAGTTGCTCTTTGCCTACAGAGCTGTACCACATCCCAGTTTAGGGTTTTCCCCATTTGAACTTGTATATGGCCGTGAGGTTAAGGGGCCATTGCAGTTGGTGAAGCAGCAATGGGAGGGATTTACACCTTCTCCAGGAACTAACATTCTGGACTTTGTAACCAACCTACAAAACACCCTCCGAACCTCTTTAGCCCTTGCTAGAGAAAACTTACAGGATGCTCAAAAAGAGCAAAAAGCCTGGTATGATAAACATGCCAGAGAGCGTTCCTTCAAAGTAGGAGACCAGGTCATGGTCTTAAAGGCGCTCCAGGCCCATAAAATGGAAGCATCGTGGGAAGGGCCATTCGTGGTCCAGGAGCGCCTGGGAGCTGTTAATTATCTCATAGCATTCCCCACCTCCAACCGAAAGCCTAAGGTGTATCATATTAATTCTCTAAAGCCCTTTTATTCCAGAGAATTAAAGGTTTGTCAGTTTACAGCCCAGGGAGGAGACGACGCTGAGTGGCCTGAAGGTGTCTACTACGAAGGGAAATGTGCTGGTGGTGTGGAAGAGGTGAACCTCTCCATGACCCTTGGGCGTATGCAGCGACAGCAGATCCAGGAGCTGTGCACTAGCTACGCGCCAACGTTCTCAGCCACCCCAGGACTGACTGAACGGGCATACCACTCCATTGACACAGGTAATGCTCACCCAATTAGGGTCCACCCTTACCGGGTGTCTCCTCAAGCTAAAACTGCTATAGAACGGGAGATCCAGGATATGTTACAGATGGGTGTAATCCGCCCCTCTGAAAGTGCATGGGCATCTCCAGTGGTTCTAGTTCCCAAACCAGATGGGGAAATACGTTTTTGCGTGGACTACCGTAAGCTAAATGCTGTAACTCGCCCAGACAACTATCCCATGCCACGCACAGATGAACTATTAGAGAAACTGGGAAGGGCCCAGTTCATCTCTACCTTGGACTTAACCAAGGGGTACTGGCAGGTACCGCTAGATGAATCTGCCAAGGAAAGGTCAGCCTTCATCACACATCTCGGGCTGTATGAATTTAATGTACTCCCTTTCGGGCTGCGAAATGCACCCGCCACTTTCCAAAGACTTGTAGATGGTCTCCTAGCGGGATTAGGAGAATATGCAGTCGCCTACCTTGACGATGTGGCCATATTTTCGGATTCCTGGGCAGACCACCTGGAACATCTACAAAAAGTCCTTGAGCGCATAAGGGAGGCAGGACTAACTGTTAAGGCTAAGAAGTGTCAAATAGGCCTAAACAGAGTGACTTACCTTGGACACCAGGTGGGTCAAGGAACTATCAGCCCCCTACAGGCCAAAGTGGATGCTATCCAAAAGTGGCCTGTCCCAAAGTCAAAGAAACAGGTTCAATCCTTCTTAGGCTTGGCCGGTTATTACAGACGATTTGTACCGCACTACAGCCAAATCGCTGCCCCACTGACAGACCTAACCAAAAAGAAACAGCCAAATGCTGTTCAGTGGACCGGAAAGTGTCAGAAGGCCTTTAACAAGCTTAAAGCGACACTCATGTCTGACCCTGTACTAAGGGCCCCAGACTTTGACAAACCGTTCCTAGTAACCACAGATGCATCCGAGCGTGGTGTGGGAGCAGTTTTAATGCAGAAAGGACCTGATCAAGAATTCCACCCTGTAGTGTTTCTCAGCAAAAAACTGTCTGAGAGGGAAAGCAACTGGTCAGTCACTGAAAAAGAATGTTATGCCATTGTCTACGCTCTGGAAAAGCTACGCCCATATGTTTGGGGACGGCGTTTCCACCTGCAAACCGACCATGCTGCACTAAAGTGGCTTCACACCGTCAAAGAAACTAACAGAAAACTTCTTCGGTGGAGTTTAGCTCTCCAAGATTTTGATTTCGACATCCAACACATCTCAGGAGCTTCTAACAAAGTGGCTGATGCACTCTCCCGTGAAAGTTTCCCAGAATCAACTGGTTAAAATCGTCCTTGAGATGTGGAAAATATTGTTAGTCTTTATGTACTTGGTAGTATATTTAGAGATGCATGTGTCTTATTAACTCTGTTTTCCTAGAGCTCCAGGAAGAAATCCCAGCCAGTGTTTCACCCTAGCTGAGATTTGGGGGGCGTGTCATAAATATAAAGGGAAGGGTAAACCCCTTTGAAATCCCTCCTGGCCAGGGGAAAGCTCCTCTCACCTGTAAAGGGTTAAGAAGCTAAAGGTAACCTCGCTGGCACCTGACCAAAATGACCAATGAGGAGACAAGATACTTTCAAAAGCTGGGAGGAGGGAGAGAAACAAAGGGTTTGTGTGTCTGTCTGTAGTCGTCTTGGCCGGGGACAGAAGAGGAATGGAGTCTTAGAACTTTTAGTAAGTAATCTAGCTAGGTATGTGTTAGATTATGATTTCTTTAAATGGCTGAGAAAAGAATTGTGCTGAATAGAATAACTATTTCTGTCTGTGTATCTTTTTTGTAACTTAAGGTTTTGCCTAGAGGGGTTCTCTATGTTTTTGAATCTAATTACCCTGTAAGATATATACCATCCTGATTTTACAGGGGGGATTTCTTTATTTCTATTTACTTCTATTTTTTATTAAAAGTCTTCTTGTAAAACACTGAATGCTTTTTCATTGTTCTCAGATCCAAGGGTTTGGGTTTGTGGTCACCTATGCAAATTGGTGAGGCTTTTTATCCAACATTTCCCAGGAAAGGGGGGGTGCAAGTGTTGGGAGGATTGTTCATTGTTCTTAAGATCCAAGGGTCTGGGTCTGTAGTCACCTAGACAAATTGGTGAGGCTTTTTACCAAACCTTGTCCAGGAAGTGGGGTGCAAGGTTTTGGGAAGTATTTTGGGGGGAAGGACGCGTCCAAACAGCTCTTCCCCAGTAACCAGTATTAGTTTGGTGGTGGTAGCGGCCATTCCAAGGATAACGGGGGTAATATTTTGTACCTTGGGGAAGTTTTGACCTAAGCTGGTAAAGATAAGCTTAGGAGGTTTTTCATGCAGGTCCCCACATCTGTACCCTAGAGTTCAGAGTGGGGGAGGAACCTTGACAGCCTATTTTGAGTGCTTAAGTGGGACTTTAAGTGGTGGATTGGCTGTGTGCTAGCTCTCTGTAGAGGGCGAATTTTACCCTCTGCAGAGCTGGCTGTGAGTTAGGTCTCCATTCTTGTCCTTCTGCATTAAGAATTCACTTCTGAGCTTTCTACTCCAGTTCTGACCAGATGTACCAGACCAGCTGTCAAGGTTCCTTCCCCACTCTGAACTCTAGGGTACAGATGTGGGAACCTGCATGAAAACCTCCTAAGCTTACTTTCACCAGCTTAGGTTAAAACTTCCCCAAGGTACAAATTAATTTTACCCTTTGCCCCTGGATTTCCACTGCCACCACCAAACTTTATCTGGGTTTACTGGGAAACATAGTTTGGACATGTCTTTCCCCCCCAAAATCCTCCCAACCCTTGCACCCCACTTCCTGGGGAAGGTTTGGTAAAAATCCTCACCAATTTGCAGAGGTGACCACAGACCCAAACCCTTGGATCTTAGAACAATGAAAAAGCATTCAGTTTTCTTACAAGAAGACTTTTAATAGAAGTAAAGGAATCACCTCTGTAAAATCAGAATGGTAGATACCTTACAGGGTAATTAGATTCAAAACATAGAGAATCCCTCTAGGCAAAACCTTAAGTTACAAAAAAGACACATAGATAGGGATAGTCATTCTATTCAGCGCAGCTCTTTTCTCAGCCATTTAAAGAAATCATAATCTAACACATACCTAGCTAGATTACCTACTAAAAGTTCTAAGACTCCATTCCTGTTCTGTCCCCCGCAAAAGCAGTATACAGACAGACACAGACCCTTTGTTTTTCTCCCTCCTTCCAGCTTTTGAAAGTATCTTGTCTCCTCATTGGTCATTTTGGTCAGGTGGCAGCGAGGTTACCTTTAGCTTCTTAACCCTTTACAGGTGAGAGGATTTTTCCTCTGGCCAGGAGGGATTTTAAAGGGGTTTACCTTTCCCTTTATATTTATGACACCAGCAGTTTGCTAGGGATTAACATTACATGAGAAACAAACCTACAGGAAGGTCTTGACCCTACATGTCGTGACTCCCTAGGCAAAGTGCAGCAACCTTCCAACTCCCTTCTCACCTATGATGACCAACTCTTTCCACTGACACATACTTGTGCCTATCTGTGACCTCTCTCTCTCTCTCCAGCTGTGGCAATTCCCTGCTAAGTTGTTTGCAAAACTGTGTGTGTCTGGTGAGCTACAGTCCTCAAAGCTGGATCAGGAATTGAGCAGTGCAGCCTTCCCAGTGAGGGGAGGGTCATTAGTGAATTCATCTTCCTTTGGCCTTGGCCCGCTATCACAGGAATTGCAAGGAGAATAAGGGATAGCTGTCTAGCTAGAGGGTGAGGTATGTGCATATGGGGTTTCTGAGAGCATGTGATCCTAAGGCCATCACTTACTGCAGGCACAGCCAAAGCCAACACATTGTAATGGGCTAGCCTTCCCCATTAGCTGGGCTGCAGGTGGGAGTAGTCTGAGAGAGAGGCTGACAGATAAGCATTGAAAAAGAAAAGGAGTACTTGTGGCACCTTAGAGACTAACCAATTTATTTGAGCATAAGCTTTCGTGAGCTACAGCTCACGTCAAGAGAGTCTCTTGTGGTGGGTGGTCCTTCCTGTCACCTGCTCTCACAGAATGTCCGATCTCTGGCTGTGTTTGGATGTTTAGACAATGTGGTCACATCTCATTCCTTTGGATATCCCTAATGTTACAATATGAAATGGGGTACCTATAATATAAATTACCTACAATTTTTCTTTTATTCTTGACTGCTCCAAGCAGAAATATACACTCCACTGATACGTTATGTTCCTCGTTATCATCATTTTGCTGCAGAGCTTGCAGTGATTTGTGGGGTTTGGCATCCCACTCGGTTTTATGATTGTAGCATGCCTGGCTTCACTGGGGTGCATATTCAGGCACCATGGAGTGCTCAGTTTCTACTGTTATTTTGCATGAGATGTTTCTCTTTCTTTGGTGTTCTCCTGCCCATGAGGTCTTGAATGAGTTAAAGTAAAACTGCTTCTTTAACCCAGCTCACTGATGGCTCAAACAACAAGAAGTGCTACTTGGCAAAAACAAATGTTTGTGCTGTATTTGAAGATTAAAGTTCAAAATGACAGGGAAGAAAAATAATGCTATCGTCAACCCTTTTATTTTCCTCCTCTGAAGCTTTATCTTCGAATGTCTTTCACAGTCTGCTCAAGCTGAGAAGTGTATCTTACCTTTTGAACTCTGATTGCTGAGCTAAGGGAAAAATCGGTTCGCTTTTTCTTTAAATAATGTGAGCAATATTGGAGCAAATTTATCCATCACAGATGAAAATGCGATGTTTGTCTCTATTGTAATCCATAAATTGGTTTATGGATCCAAAGTCCTTCAGAGAATGTCACAAATCCAAATGATGTGCTGGAGTGTTAGATTTTGCATTTAGATTTGAGTTAGCTGAATGATGTCTTAAAAAAATCATAGTCAGACTGTACAACACTGGCTACACATCTGAGGCAAATTAACAATTGCAGTTGTTCCATCTAGGCTAGCATGTAGAATTAAATTATACTCAGGGCATTTTGTTGATGACATGCCTGTTTCAAATAGCAGAATAGCGATTGTTGTGATGCAGCTACAGTCCACTTGACTCTGAAAAAGATTTAGGGGTTGTGGTGGATAATTAGCCAAACACGCCCGCCCAGTATAGCACTTCGGCCCAAAGAGCTAGTGTGATCCTGGGATGTATAAACAGGGGAATCGTGAGTACAAGTAGAGAGGTTATTTTACCTCTATATTTGGCACTGCTCTGACTGCTGCTGAAATAATGTGTCTAGTTCTGGTGCCCACAATTCAAAAAGGATATTGATAAATTGGAGAGGGTTCAGAGAAGAGCAATGAGAATGATTAAGGACTAGACAACATGCCTTATAGTAATAGACTCAAAGAGCTCAATCAATTTACCGTAACAAAGAGAGAGTTAAGGGATTAACTGATTACAGTCTAAGTCTCTACATTGGGAACAATTATGTAATAATGGGCTCTTAAATGTAGCAGAGAAAGGTATAACATGATCCAATGTCTGGAAGTTGAAGCTAGACACATTCAGACCAGAAATAAGGTGTACATTTTTAATGGTGAGAGTAATAAATTGGAACAATTCCCCCAGGGTCATGGTGGATTCTCCGTCACTGACCATTGTTAAATCACAAAGGGATGCTTGTCTAAAAGATATGCCATAGGAATTATTTTGGGGAATGTTTTATGCCCTGTATTATACAGAAGGTCAGAGTAGATGATCACAGTGGTCCCTTTGGGTCTTGGAATCTACAAATCTTCTTAGATCTGCAGGTCCTGATTCCTTACTACACTGCTCCAGTTTTACATTAGTGTGCCTCCATTGATTTCAGGGGAATTGTGTCAGCGTAAAACCAGAATGTCAGAGCTATAGGGTGCATTCATCTGGTGATGCACGTTTTTTTGGAGGACTGCAGAACCACAGGCATTGAAGGGGCTGACAACACCTACTTGACTGAAATACCCAATCACTGTATAATTCTGGATAAACTGTCAAATTGGGATTACAGGCACTGAGAACTTTGCTATAATTACAGTAATTGTGTGAGATTCAGATATTTACTGTTGAAATAAATGTTTTTTTACTTAGATTATAAGTTCTTTTGGGCAGAGACTGTTCTGTTTGTACAGCACCTAGCACAACAGGGTCCTGGCACATGACTAAGGTTTCTAGGAACTACTGCATGTAAATAAATAATAATAATTACATTGAACAGCTAAGACTCTTTAGGGCAACAACCAGATAATGGTCATTCACAATTGTAGGGAATACATCTTTAAATAGTGCCACACTGACTCTGAAAGAAAATGGCATGCAAATGAGTCTTTTGGGGATGTTCTAACCTTTAAACATCAAGTCCAACATCAAGGGGCCTTCCCTTTTATAGGGCATCCCTCCCATACTAATAGCAATGGCTGAAAGCCAGTGCAACTCTGACCACCTGTCCATCTGCTCAAGCCCCATAACTGCTAGGGTAGGAAAACTTCTTGCACCAGTCCTGACTCTAACATAGGATATAGCCATGTCCGTTGGCAAGTTCTCCTTGCTATTCTAACATCATGCAGTGAGTGCAAAAAGGAGGCAATAGCATTTATATTAAAAAAAGTAAACATTTAAATTATCCAGGTCAATGCATGTATCTTAATGTGCCCATTAAGCACTATTTACTCTCTTTGGTGTTTTATACATGGCTTTATAACACATTTCCAAAACAGAACCCTTGAGATTTTTTTAAGACTTAAAACACTCTGGAAAAAAATGTGATTTTTTTCAGATCTCCGACTGCAGTTATGTTCATGTCTTGCCCACCCCCATATAAAGGCAAGTTTGCAGTCGAATGTACCTTTTTAACGTATATTGTGCAGTGGCAGTGTTTTTTACAAGGCAGGATTGTGTGTAGTTCATTGAACCTTTACAATATTGATGGTGAAATGCTTGATGTGTAGGAGGCATTGAAGTGCAATTCAGTGGTACATGTGCTGTGCAGAGCACTCTGTAAATACATGTCAGGACAGCTGATTACACACCACCTTTCCAAATAAATTAAGAAGTCAATAGAGGATGCCAGACAGCAAGAATTGTCTAGATTAATGGCTGGGCTTTTTATTGTTTGGCTTTGTAAAGAATCAATGTGCTTATCTATTAGATGACACTGGGTTGGGATGCAACTTTCAGTGAGGGAGACTGAGTACTGTCTGAGTGATATCTCTGCTCCAGACCGCAGGAAGGGCCTGATTGATCAGCTTTGTTAGCCGTTTATTCGATTTAACAATAAATGTTTTCTGCCAACTTAAGCTAATTGTTTTTTGCAATGCCTGTACGTGGATGGAGAGATCTGCAGGCCCTTAACTTCCCTAATCAATCTAACTAAGGAGAAATGAAATCCTGTCTTTGAGTGCAGAATAGATGAGACTATGACCAGAATCTCTCTCCACTGGGAGCAGTAGGGTGACCACCCGTCCCAAATTGGGCAAGATAGTCTGGAAAGGCAGAGTTCAAGTCCTGGTCCTGGGCTGAATGACTCTGCAACAGCACTTGTCTTGGATTCCCTGCTGCACAGCTCCATGCCTGCCCGAGGCTCAGTGGCGGCGCCAGCCTCTTCCTGGTGGGGGAGGGGTGAGGCAGACCTTAGCCCCCTTTGCCATGAGGCCATGGCCCCTGCTCCTCCTCCTCCTTCGCCCTGAGGACCGATCCCTGACCAGGCCAGAAGCTGGAGCCTGGGCTGCTGTGGAAAGTACTGGACCCTGAACCTACCCTGAATAGATGGGCCAAGGGTTTTTCTTGGGCACCCCAGTCCCGTGCCCAGGGCAGGTGGAGGATCTGGGGCTCCACACAGCAGCCCGGGTTCCCAGGGTGGCTCTTACCACAGCCTGGCTCTGGCTTCTGGCCTGGCTTGAGGGCAGGGCCATAGAGGGGGGGTGGGGCGGGGCGGGGCTCCTGCATGTGTCCCACTTCTGCCTTTTGAAAAGACGGTCACCTTAGGCAGCAGAACAGTTAAAATTCATATAAATAGCCAAGATTAAAATCTGGGATAAACTTGCAGGGATGCCACACTTAGATCAGACATAGCCCAAACTGAATGTAGAACCAAGACATGCTCCAGATGAAATGGAGACCATGGAAGTGTCCAGTCTTTCACCACTTGAGTAGTCCCTTTGACTAGGGAATTATTTAGGGGCTTCAAGTTAAGCATGTTCTTAAATGCTTTGCTTGACTGGGGTTCCAATCCTTTTGGCACTCCAGGGACAGATCTGCCTTGGAAGTCAGTGGAAGCTCTGCAACTGGGCACCTGAAGCATTAGGCCTTACTGTCAAGTAGCATGTGTGTAGGGTGACCAGATGTCCAGATTTTATAGGGGCAGTCCTGATATTTGGGGCTTTTTCTTACATAGGTGCCTATTACCCCCTACCCCCGTCCTGATTTTTCACATTTGCTATCTGGTCACCCTACATGTATGATAAATATGATGTGTGAAGTTTAAAAACCCTTTAATAGTGCACAAGCAGCACTGATTGCTATTGTTAAGGGTGTAGAAGATTTTCCATTCTGGACTGCAGTTCAGCAAAATGTTATAGGCCTGATGCAGGAATCACTTGGTGAAGTTCTATGGCCTGTGTTATGCAGGAGGTCAGACTAGGTGATCATAATGGTCCTATCTGGCCTTAATATCTCTGAACTCCCTGTTCAGTCATGTGGTAACTTTTTGAAACTTTCAGGTTTTTGGGATGAAAATTTTTATGATGCATCTGAGTGTAAATGTTTTGTTTTTGTTTCAGCACAATGGTTCAGCAATCTTTGCCTATGAAGACTGTGTGTATGCGTATCTGGGGAGGTACTTCACTACATTTTTAAATACACATACACAAAACTTCATCTCTTTTTGAATAGCCGTACAGAAGAAAAGGTCAGGGTTGGAAGTGGAATTTCAGCATGAAAATAGCCCAGACAGATAAGTGCCTATGCTTGTTCCAGTGAAAATTGGTTTTTAATTTGTCAGTTTTATGAGTCTTTGAAAGTTATGTACTAAGCAGGGACAATAATTGTTTTTTTCCCCTGAGTTTACCAAAATTTAATGATTTTGTCAGATGGTTAGGAGTTGGTATCCAGGCATTCTGGTAGCTGCTGCAACATGTATGGCTGCATAAAGAAATGAGGAATTATGGAACTGTCTGGCAGTGACTCCATTGGCTTGCATCCTAAAATGGGCTTGGAATGGGGTGGGCTTTCTTGTCTTTCCCTCTTTTAATTTGTTTTTTAAAAGGTGGCTAATGGGTGAAAAGTTTCACATGACATTTAGTTTTTATACCCTTTGAATGTACTATGTAGGTTTTTTTGTTTTTCTCTTTATAAATTTGCAATAGGAAGTATTTGAATTTGGGCTGTGGCTGAAATTTTTCCATGGCAGCTTTACTTTCCATCATTGACTGGTACCCGTCCAATCATCTAGCTACACAAAAATTGGTAAGGAGGTGAATTCTGATTTGGTGCAACAGGTATGAGTTATTAAATTGGATGTAAGGTCACGTTTTGCTGCTGTTCATCATAAGTGAAAGCTTATGTGCTTTGCCCCAAAATCTGATTGATTGGGGCTGAATGTACGTGAAATCTTTTCCATCAGGAGCTTCACTTTTGTATCAGATTTTATCCTAAAATGGGAAAAGGTGCATGTACAACTGCTGAAAGATGTAATCTTCTCTGACATCAGCTTCACTTCTAACTTCTGCCTTTGTCTAACACCCCACATCTGCTTAAACATTATTATTTTGTTGTGCAGCATTTGGGGTTGCTATGCGCACACCACGCCTAACACATATCCCTGCAAAAAAATAAAAGTTAAGCTATCTAACAACTTATCCCTTCTACTCCACCACCCACAAGCACACAGCTACCATTACCCCAACTACCATACAGCATGGATTTTGCACCACAACCTTAATTTAAGCCCTATAGGGATACCAGCCTTCCACATAGCCTCTGTAGCTGTTCTTCTGCACCTACCTCTTCACCAAACTACATCTTCTTACATGACCAACTAGTGTACCAAACGTCCTCAAAACGACTAGTGCTGCGGGTAAGATATTCTGGATGGAAGTGGGATGAAGGGGGCAGAGTTGAGCAGTCTATAGATTTCTGGCGAGTGGAAAACAGAGCAAAGAAATTCAAAAGTGTGTGTGTGTGTGTGTGTGTGTGTGTGTAAACAACAAACTCACAATAACTCCACAAAATAAAAAGTGAGAGAAAACAGAACAAATGGAAAGAGGAAAACGTGTACAGAAAGTGATTGTACCCCTTAGATAGGAAAAGGAGAGACTCCATGCATGATTCTGCCAGTGCTGCATTTAAACAGCGAAAATCCAAACAGGTTTATGACTATGTCGCTATGCAGGACACGTTTTCCATTTAGAAGGAGATATCAACATTAGTTCTCGATCTCCTATACTGTGCCCAAGCCAAACAGTGATAAAAGCACTGGAAGAAAATAAACTCAAATTAAAGCCAATCAAATACACATTACTACACATCTGTGTCTTCCGCTGGGAACGTAGGGTATTTTTCCCTCCATGTCTAGTTGCTGAGCTACTTGACTCTGTTTGTATTCCATACCTGGTCTCACTTCACTATATGCCAGATACTTCGCTATGGGAAAAGATAGGCATTCGAACAAAACCATTGACTTGTGTTATCTGCTGAATATACGCTAACAATTGCTTAACCCACTTGGCTCTAAAGCAGTACTTTCATGTGTACTGTATATTCTGTTGCAAGTGCTGATGAGAGCACCATCTTGCATATGTAGAATGTCACAATAGTTGCCTGCTGGTGTTGATAAGTGTGGGGATAACCATTAAGAACTGATAACTAAAGGTGAATTGTCAAGTAAAAGTTAAAGTAGAAAATGCTTAAGAGGTTCTCTAATGAGTAAAAAGAAAAGGAGGACTTGTGGCACCTTAGAGACTAACAAATGTATTTGAGCATAAGCTTTCATGAGCTACAGCTCACTTCATCGGATGCATTCAGTGGAAAATACGGTGGGGAGATTTTCTATACACAGAGAACATGAAACAATGGGTGTTACCATCACTCTCATTACAGTGTGTATGGTAACACCCACTGTTTCATGTTCTCTGTGTATATAAAATCTCCCCTCTGTATTTTCCACTGCATGCATCTGATGAAGTGAGCTGTAGCTCATGAAAGCTTATGCTCAAATAAATTTGTTAGTCTCTAAAGTGCCACAAATCCTCCTTTTCTTTTTGCGGATACAGACTAACATGGCTGCTACTCTGAAATCTAATCAGTAAGAAGTTCAGACTCAACAAGCAATTATTAAACATTTCTTTATCATGTATAAATTTGTAAAATTGCTTAATTTCTCATGGTAACCATGCCTCTTACATTCTATTTTGCTGGATTGCAGAATCTATGGAACTTTTCAATGGTCTTCATTACGTTCCCTCTAATTTATTCTTTTTGGCCATGTCTTTGAGAACATCTGCTCCATTTGGCTTCAGCAAACGAAGCAGAGTTTTGGCTTGCACATGACAGGATTTGTTTTTTAAAATGTACAGCTACTACTTACTCTTAGTGGAGTGTGCAGGGTGGAAGGTTCTTGGATGTGCTGGGTGATATTTCCAGTTATAGAGGAGTACTTGTGGCACCTTAGAGACTAACCAATTTATTTGAGCATAAGCTTTCGTGAGCTACAGCTCACTTCATCGGATGCATACTGTGGAAAGTGTAGAAGATCTTTTTATACACACAAAGCATGAAAAAATACCTCCCCTCACCCCACTATCCTGCTGGTAATAGCTTATCTAAAGTGATCACTCTCTTTACAATGTGTATGATAATCAAGTTGGGCCATTTCCAGCACAAATCCAGGGTTTCACAAGAACGTCTGGGGGTGGGGTAGGAAAAAACAAGGGGAAATAGGTTACCTTGCATAATGACTTAGCCACTCCCAGTCTCTATTCAAGCCTAAGTTAATTGTATCCAATTTACAAATGAATTCCAATTCAACAGTTTCTCGCTGGAGTCTGGATTTGAAGTTTTTCTGTTGTAATATCGCAACTTTCATGTCTGTAATCGCGTGACCAGAGAGATTGAAGTGTTCTCTGACTGGTTTATTAAGGTTATAATTCTTGACATCTGATTTGTGTCCATTTATTCTTTTACATAGAGACTGTCCAGTTTGCCCAATGTACATGGCAGAGGGGCATTGCTGGCACATGATGGCATATATCACATTGGTGGATGTGCAGGTGAACGAGCCTCTGATAGTGTGGCTGATGTTATTAGGCCCTGTGATGGTGTCCCCTGAATAGATATGTGGGCACAGTTGGCAACGTGCTTTGTTGCAAGGATAGGGTCCTGGGTTAGTGGTTCTGTTGTGTGGTATGTGGTTGCTGATGAGTATTTGCTTCAGTTTGGGGGGCTGTCTGTAGGCAAGGACTGGCCTGTCTCCCAAGATTTGTGAGAGTGTTGGGTCATCCTTCAGGATAGGTTGTATTAAGGATCTAATTATAAATAAATACATATTATATATATATATATATATATATATATATATATATATATATATATATAATTTATAATATTCATAAACCAGTTGGAGAACACTTCAATCTCTCTGGTCACACGATTACAGACATGAAAGTTGCGATATTACAACAAAAAAACTTCAAATCCAGACTCCAGCGAGAAACTGTTGAATTGGAATTCATTTGCAAATTGGATACAATTAACTTAGGCTTGAATAGAGACTGGGAGTGGCTAAGTCATTATGCAAGGTAACCTATTTCCCCTTGTTTTTTCCTACCTCCCCCCCCGACATTCTTGTTAAACCCTGGATTTTTGCTGGAAATGGCCCACCTTGATTATCATACACATTGTAAGGAGAGTGATCACTTTATAAGCTATTACCAGCAGGAGAGTGGGGTGAGGAGAGGTATTTTTTCATGCTTTGTGTGTATAAAAAGATCTTCTACACTTTCCACAGTATGCATCCGATGAAGTGAGCTGTAGCTCACGAAAGCTTATGCTCAAATAAATTGGTTAGTCTCTAAGGTGCCACAAGTACTCCTTTTCTTTTTTGCGAATACAGACTAACACGGCTGTTACTCTGAAACCAGTTATAGAGGTTATGAACAGGAGTGAAATGAATATCACTAGGTATTGCCAATTTGTATAATTACAGCACAGGACCAAGACTCTTTGAACAAAGTTTTATAAAGTTTCATTTAACAAACATCAATTTCTGATGACACATACAAATGCCTGATCTATCCTGTGCTAGGGTAGAGAATATATAATGTTAAACATAAAGCAAAACTGTGGGCAGCATTCGATTCACTGATCAGTAAAATAAATATTATGAGGGATGAATTCTTTTCACAACAAAACATGAATAAAATAATCCAGGAGAAAGCCCACCTAGGCTTTAGGTCTTTACTCTGAAATTGTATCTCAAAATGTGAGATATTGTGGACTAGCAAGTGATCACAATCAAAACTTGGTCCAGCTCTGATGATGGTGGTCATATTTAAAAGGTGGCAAAATGGCCTTCTCTCCTGCCTCCAGTAGGAGGTGGAAGCTGTATTGGTGAGTTTTTTCCATTGAGGTTTTTCTCAGGACTACTCTCCCTCTTTCCTTATTGTTTGTATTCTGAAACCACCCAGAGGTGCCAGTCAGGCATCAGTGCATCATCATTATATTAGGCTCTGTGTGTGTGTGTGTGAGTGAGTGAGAGAGAGAGACACACACGCGCACACACACACGGAAATGAATGTAAATTGCTTTTCCTTATCAGATTATTCCTGTTTTCTCTGCAGTCCATGGAACATGCCTTCTCAACCCCTGATTATTAGTTGTGGATACATTTGCTATATTATGCTAGTGAAATTTTTGGTGGTTGTCACAGACTGTGTGTTACCAATACTTCAGCAGGGACTGAGTGCGGTGCTCCCTATAGGTCAGCCAGGCTAGTCTGGAGTTGGTGGACATGAGGTATTTTGGAGTTGTAGCCAAAGGCTTGGTGTTCATGGCATGGAAAGTAAATTGGCAGGAGTTACCATAAGAGCACTTCACACAAGCATAATTTTTCATTTGTTCTAATATAGTTATACAAGAGTGCTTAGAGGGATTAAAGGAAGAGCTCCAACAGTACATCTGCACATTACTGACATGCCTTTGTTTCTGTTTTGGTGCTTTACAGATGCTTCTATGCTTGTCGTGAATGTAACCTGTATGGCTTTTGATCTTCCTTGTAGACTCTCTCTTCTCCATTCACAGTTTGTTGCCAACTAGATGGAGCATGTGGTGGATTTTGTTTTAAATGGCACCACTGTCAGCCAAGTAAATTGTCAGGCTTTTGTTTTTAATGTTTGCTGGTTCTCTGACAATCTTCCTCCCATATGAAGCAAGACCATGGCCCCCCTCCACGGATGGATTCTAAAAGGAAAACACTACTAATTTGTGGCTGTATGAGTCGTGCCTACAGTCCATCTTTGTCAGACACCACATCGTGTGCTTTCAATTGCTAGGAAAGGTCAGATCCAGCCAGATGCCACTAGCATTCTGTATCAATACCCTTGCTTCTATCTGCAATGGTGAGAGAGGCTGACATGGTCACAAGTTGAATCTGACACGTCAGCCCTTAATTAGCCCTGTTTGTAAGGGAAAGGACGATTTAGTCCTGAAAGAGGCAGTTGGGAAACCAAGGAATGAGCAACTGGGTTTCATTGTTGTCAGCTTCACCCTTGGTAGCTGACTGGAATCTGAACCCACTAGTTCAGTATTGTGGCTGATGCTGACAGATGCCATGTCTCTCTCTAAGGGTATGTTTACACTTACTGTGGATTGGCACTGTGGTGATCAATCCACGGGAGGTCGATTTAGTGGGTCTAGTGAAGACCCGCTAAATTGACCACAGATTGCTCTCCCTCAACTCTGGCACTCCACTGGAACGAGAAGCATAAGGTAAGTCGATGGGAGAGTTTCTCCCGTTGAACCAGCGTGGTGTAGACACTGCAATAAGTTGACCTAAGCTACGTTGACTCCAGCTACATTATTCACATAGCTGGAGTTGCATAACTTTAGGTCTACTTAACCCCCATAGTGTAGACCTGCCCTTGGCAGAGTGAGGTGGTGCTGGAAAGAGAGAATGACATAGACATGTAATGAAATGAAGCAAACAGAGGATTGCACCTTACATCTATTTCTCTTGCCTTAAATTCATGTTGCTGCTGTCCCTGGACATTCAGTTTTATCACGGTATTCATAAGTTCATTACTGTAAATAAATACTTTGTTTTGATTTGAGATCAGGAAGTGCTATCAACTAGATGCTTTGAATTTAATTTCCTCTTGTCATGCTGCCTCCTTTTATATTCTTGACATTTTAAAGGCACATAAAATATATGCTACCGGCATTGAATGAGGAACTCAAATGTCTTGAGGGATGATTTGCTGCATTTCTATGTAGATACATTTTTCACGAGTGCAAAGATAATCAGTGCTGATTCGCAGAGTGTAAAATAACAGAAGAATCACACTGTTAATCATACCCTGGAACTGCACTTCTTGCATTTTACTTAAAATTGGGGGGGGGGGGGGGAGATCCTCTTCTCAGCAAAGTGAATGATCCATCCAGTGTGTTGGACTTTGCTGCTTGGCATATGCAGCAAGCTTTCCAGAACAGCTGTCTGAGAGTTTAAAGGAACACCTAACTTATCAGGCCGACATTTCCAGAAGTGACCAGTGGCTTTGAATCCCTCATTTACTGGATTCTTAGCTTTTGGGTCACCTGATTTTTAGAGCATGCTTTGTAAATATCAGACCCATTAGGTGTCTTCAACTGAGGATTCTCAAACCAAGGACAAGTGCAGAGTCCTGCACTTAGGACGGAAGAATCCAATGCACCGCTACAGACTAGGGACCGAATGGCTCGGCAGCAGTTCTGCAGAAAAGGATCTAGGGGTTGCAGTGGACGAGAAGCTGGATATGAGTCAACAATGTGCCCTTGTTGCCAAGAAGGCCAATGGCATTTTGGGATGTATAAGTAGGCGCATTGCCAGCAGATCGAGGGACATGATCGTTCCCCTCTATTCGACACTGGTGAGGCCTCATCTGGAGTACTGTGTCCAGTTTTGGGCCCCACACTATAAGAAGGATGTAGAGAAATTGGAAAGAGTCCAGCGGAGGGCAACAAAAATGATTAGGAGACTGGAACACATGAGTTATGAAGAGAGGCTGAGGGAACTGGGGATGTTTAGTCTGCAGAAGAGAAGAATGAGGGGGGATTTGATAGCTGCTTTCAACTACCTGAAAGGGCGTTCCAAAGAGGATGGCTCTAGACTGTTCTCAGTGGTAGCAGATGACAGAACAAGGAGTAATGGTCTCAAGTTGCAGTGGGGGAGGTTTAGGTTGGATATTAGGAAAAACTTTTTTACTTGGAGGGTGGTGAAACACTGGAATGCGTTACCTAGGGAGGTGGTGGAATCTCCTTCCTTAGAGGTTTTTAAGGTCAGGCTTGACAAAGCCCTGGCTGGGATGATTTAATTGGGGATCGGTCCTGCTTTGAGCAGGGGGTTGTACTAGATGACCTGTTGAGGTCCCTTCCAACCCTGATATTCTATGATTCTATGACTAGTCACTATTGAAAATTTAAGCCCTGATTGCCTGTGTGTCTTATGCTTCTTATCATCCTGATTTATGTGCCCAGTAAACTTTTATACTGGGGCCAAGAGGTTGATGCTATACTGAAGTCCATCAGTGAACGTATTTCCTGGCAGAGTCACCATTCTCAGCCAGGAGGCCAAGGATCTGAGCGGGCTTTCTTTAGTGGTGGGTTTTGACTGTGTACAACACATCTTCCACTCAAGCTAAGCAAATAATTGACCTTTTTTTTTTTTTTGGTTCGGTGGCTCAACCAAAAAATAAAGACACATGCAGTTTGTCTTGAACTGAAGCTGATTGTTTTTGAGCTTTCTTGACAAAACAACAACAACAAAATATTGCTCTGGTGAAATGTTTTATTATTTCCCAGGGTTTTTTTTTCAGGTTTGTTTGGATGTAATTGTTCACTGAATTCGACAGAATTTGCAAATAGTTTTGGTACTCCAAAAATTTACTATTTGCTGAAAACATTTGCTCAGCACTTCCTTCAACATAGAGTTGTGTCCAAGAGGAGATGGGTACTGGTAAGTAACAAGTCTCTTCCCCAAGGAACTTAGGCACAGTTCATGTAGCAACTGAGCAAGAAAACAAAGGGCTAATTGAATAAAAGAAAGCAAAACAATTGTGCTCTCCGCTTTGCCTTTCCTTCACAACAGGTAGCACATGCAGGAGTGTTTTGAATGATGCAATTGAAATGGATAAGAGCAAGTGATTTTTTTATGTCCCATTGCCCTGATTTAATCTTCTGTCCTTCTCATGCAGAAGCTGACGTTGAGATATAAGTGGATATGGTGTCAGAGAAGGTCAGATATCACCTTCCCTGATTTGCCTAACTAACCTGTTCTGTTTTGCCTTCTCGTCCATTACATCTGTTTTGGAACATGCAATAACTTTGTGGTGTGCCTAGGATGAGACTGAACATCATACAGGAGGGCTTTAATTTTGGTAGTTTTGGCAATAATGTTCGGTTGCCCGTAGAAAAACGAAGATGGGATGTTCGGTTGGCTCTGAGGCAGAGGCTGGCCCCAGAACACTTACAATGTTGTCTTAAATTTTAGTTGAATGTTAATACAGAAGTTACTGCTATTTATTATTTGTTTTATGGTAGCACCATAGTGTGCTAAGCACTGTCCACACATCAAGGAAGACCCATGTTCCTGGCCTGAAGAGCTCAGAAGCTATTACTAGAAATTGAACGTAGAGCAGAGCAGCAGGGTGCTGTAAGCTGTCTCCTCACCATCTCCCAGCAAAAACAAGGAGTCAGGTGGCACAAAAGCTTATGCCCAAATAAATCTGTTAGTCTTTAAGGTGCCACTGGACTCCTCTTTCTTGTAGATACAGACTAACACGGCTACCCCTCTGATACTCATCTCCCATCACTCTTCCACAACTTTGATCTGGACACAGGGGAGAGGGTATGGTCAACCTTCTGGGTACGAGGTGAGATCAGTCCTTGTCCTCTCTGCTAAGACTTCCAACAGGGTGACCCTACCTTTTGGGATGTGTACAGCGCGAACACCAGCTTACTGCACCTTTCCTACTGAGTAACTGGGAGAGCCTTCCACCAAACCTTCCTTTTTTTTTTTTTTTTTTTGACATGCCCAATATCTCACACCACAAGTTAGACTAATGCTATGTTGGGTCCATCTCTAAAGGTTCTGAACTCCTCTCATTTTTTTGGAAAAAACACATACAGTATATGCATTGCTCTTCATAATCTGGGGCTTGAAATGTGTGCCCATTAACTTTAAAGTTTGACCAGCTGGGGGAATATTTCTTAACCCAGAAGTTCTTGTTAAATTTTGTCATCTTCTAAAAATTAAACAGTTTAATTGTTTTAAAGAAAGCTTCTTAGGCCCAGAGATCCCATATAATTTATCTGCTGCTCTGCAGCTTGCAAATTACAATTGCTGTTGCTTCCAAGCCCAAAGGCCACATAGACCATCATATGTAATGTCCTTATATTTATGCCAATTCTTATATCCATTCTTATTATATAAGGATCCATAGGCAAAGTCCCATATCCTGTGTGTCTCCTTATATCTGAATTATGAGAGAAGAACCAGGGAATTATCGTTGGTATTCCTCAACTCCTCCGCCCCCTGTAAAACCCCATCCCATGAGCTGTTTTCCCCCATACCAGCTCAGTAGAATCAATGCAGTCTCTCTTGTGTTTAGCTTTCAGTGGGCTATTGATGTTTGTATTTCTAACTAGATTGTGGGTGGGTTTGGATACAGAGGAGCAGCAAGCTGGGTTCGACAGCTGGCTAGGGAACAATGGAAGTTTTGATACCTGGGAGGATGGTTTTGTGTTTTGAAGTCCAAGAAACATACGAAGCTTTTGGCTTGAGTAGGCGGATGCAGTGGCAACTCTGAATTAGTGATGGGGGAGGTTTGAATCCCTTGACTCCTACCTCGGCGACCCTTGACAGAAATGAACTGCCCTCCAGCACCCCTGCCCTGTATCTGCCACTACATCTGTCAACAGTGGGTAAACACAATAGATGATGTGATGCTGCTTCTGAAATTCAGCAATGAAACCACTGATGCTGTTAATCTTTTTTTAAATTGCTTTCGCTGGGTTTCAGCCTTCACACCATACTGAGAAAAGTGGGAGTATTGATGCCTCTCAGCACTTGTTTCAGGATGTTTGCGGAATGTGGCAGACTGCACTGCACCATTTTATATTTGGTTCACTTCAGAACCATAAGGGCAAAAAATTAATTTCCCCTCTGTCTCCAGTGGCAAAGCCACTCTCTAATATGCTTTGCCACAGTAGGACTCCAGCTCTCTCTACATTGATGTTAAAATGGCCTGTAATTAAAGTGCAGGCTTGAATACACATCCTGAGCTGTATTTATGCAACAAATGCACAAGTGCCCCTTGGGTTGGCAGTTTTATGACTACAGAACCAGCATCTTCAAATTGCTGTTTTAATGCTAAGTGAGATTTTCCTGAGACTTGCAGGCAGCATGGTGCCGGGAGAGACTTCTTGGTGCAGAGTTAATCCAGCTTTGCAGGACAGATCCTGACAGGAGCAGAATGGTGTACTGGGCAATTATTACAGATAAGCTTGTACATGCACTAAAATAAGTCTTCCTCAAGCAGGAATATTGTAAAGTTCCATGGGCCAGCAATCTCAGCGAATGCAGCCAAGGGGAAGGTTCTCTGTTTTGACCGTCAGTTTTCAAATGTCTAGATCATATACTCCGATCCTGACAGGACTGATTCAGCTGTTCTGAGATCAGCTGTCATTTGCTATGTTTGTATGTTTGCACAAGAATTAAAAAATGGGAATTCTCTTTGTTCGTAAGGGTTCCCATGTCCTTTTCCAGGGACATAGAAAATTGCTCTGGCATCTGCCCTCAACTGCCCCCTTTTTTCCCCACCATGATACCCTGGCCACCAGTCTCCATCCCAACATTTCTGAAAGTACTATACAGAGGGTCCTATCCTATTTACTTCTTCGGACCTTTGGTACACATTGATGACAACAGAAGTTCAGCCCCATCCTGGAGGTGCTCAGCACCTTGCAGTACTGGGTGTATAGTTTGTGAAGCACTTTGTGGTGGAAAGGTGTCATATAAATGTGAAATTACAGTAGCATCTAGAGGCCTCTTAACCAAAATCAAGACCAACTGTGCTAGGTACTGTACAAACTCCTAGTGCAGGACAGTCCCTGCCCTGGCGAGCATGAAATCTAAATAGACAAGACACGTGAAAGGTGGGAGAGGGAACAGAGACAGAGAGGGGAAGTTATTTGCCCAAGGCCACCCAGCAGGTTAGGGATTGAGTCCTATACAGTGCCTTGTCCACTGGGCCATGTTGTCTCACAAAGGATAATGCCAGCCAGCCCTTTGCTCGGGCTGGAGTGTATTTTGCTTTGCATTGTGCATTCCACTGTTCCTGGGAGGTGAAGACAAAGGCAGAGCCCACTTCATCAATTACTTGTTCCTGAAAGCTCTGCTCAGGTTCTCCCCCTTTACTCAGTTTTTCAGCTGGGAAGTCTGACTTGCCAGGAGGTCAAGTGCCTGAACTGAGGTTACAGTGGGAGGATGGATCATCTGAGATTTGAACTGAAAATCCTTCTGACCTTTCCTCTGCCTTTGTAGACAGCCTGGCTCCCTTAATCTATTTCTGTCAACGTTCGCTTTGTGTTTCCTATGCTGGGATTCTGTGACTCAGCTTTATTAACTAATTATCTTTGGTTTATTTTGCTACTTTTATTTTGAAAGAACACACATTTAATTTCATTAAACTGGCATCCACTGTCCCTCTTTGGCCTGCAAGAAATGACAGATGCTCAGGCATATCTTCATCACTTTCTTCAGCTGCTCTTTGATATTCAACTGGCATTTATATTTCATGCAGGTGAAACAGTCTACAAAAATGTATCATAATAAGCTTTAAGTGGGGTTGAAGACAGACTGGAGGTTCGAACTGCAGCAGTTATCAGCAGATGATGATTCACGAGAAAAATGGTTAAGGCACCATGTTTGCCAGGGAAGGAATTGCAAGAGAGGAGAAGGGGAGAAATTCACAGGGCAGAAACCTAGAAAGTTAGAGGAGAGTGTGTAATAGGGCTAGGGTATATTATAGCTTTATATCCACTACTATAGTTCAGATTCTGACAGCCTTTCCATTGTATGCCTCAATGCTGAGTAATTTCTAACGGCCTCATAATTGTTCTGTGCTGTAACTTTATAAACAAGTTCACAGCCTAGAAGCATACACAACAGCAACAAGGAAAAAGAACAAAATAAACCCTGGCTGATTCTCCCTTTGTAGCATTAAAATAAGTTCTGTTGATAGACTATTTAGGTGCTTCTATGGGTATAACTCGCAAACAACTTCATTCTGCAAAATTACCCTTTGGTGGCCAATAGTTTGTACAGTGTACTTGGCCCATCTGGTATCTCTTAATTAGTGATAATCTTGACAGTTTTTGTATTACACCTGTTTTAAAAAGGCCTTTGAACATGTTTTTGGATCAGCGCTCTGTATTTTTAATGGTGCCCTTCGTCCAGATTTTCTCATTGTTGTTTCAATGGAATTGTTACAATCTGTCAGGTAAAGATACATCTGCATAATATTAAAAAAAATAGCTATAAAGCTAAATCCTCTCCCCTATGCCAAGCCCAAGGAATCAGGTCTGGCACAGTGGGGTGGAGTGATGCAGAGGCTGGGGGAAGGATCTTCATTCCTAGACTTTGTGCAACTGCTATCACAGTGGCCAGTGGATCCTCTTTGTTATCCTGGTTCATCTCTGCCCTACATTTTGAGCATGGCTGCCCAAGACACACTGGAACCTCTGAAGATCTTTGCTTTGCATATATGGCACCTGCAACTTCTGCAGAAGTGTACTGGTTTTGCTACCTTTGTGGTTCACATCAGGACCAGGTAGGTTGCCAAGTTTTGTTGGATGTAGTCTGGGAGGTTTCATCACATGACATAATCTTTAATTAAAGATTAATATTTTAATTCCTGGAGACTCCAGGACAATCCAGGAGGATTGGAAACCCCAGGCCCAGGGGAAGGAGAGAGGATTTGCCTGTAGTGTATGTGGTGGGTTAGGAGGGCAGCTCTGGATACCAGGCAGCAAAATATTTCAAAATTATATAAAAGGCAAAAGTGAGAGAGGTTAATTGCTGGGTTGCAGCTCCAGGAAAGACCCGTAATTTGTTCAATGCATGCTCACTCTGTGTATCCATCAAGCCAGTATGTTTATTTAGGAAAAAAAGCATGACATCTTTATATAGTGCTACAAGCCTTCTTAAGCACTGCTGAGCGCTGAGATCTTCTCTTTCTCTGCAGACAGCCTGCAATAGCATAGATTCTTAACCCTGTCCCACCAATATACTTCAGCCATGTCAGAGATGCCACCTATGGGGTAAGAGGGGAATTCAGCCTCTGTGCCTGTTCAGTCATTGGGCTTTTTTGCTAAGATTGCCATCATACATGCTAATTGTCAAGGAGCAACTGTCCACTAGGAATGGGACTGAGGCCACTGATTCACTTCATGCAGCTAGTAGATAGTAACTGCTGAACTAGGCATATTTGAACCAGTGACTAGAGAGGATATTAGTCATATCCCTACATCAATCTTCCAAGACTGGCAGGCCTCTTGACCCTGTGATGTTTACACAGGTACCAGTGATATCAAAAATGGATTTCAAATTTAAAGCAAGATTTTTGCAAAAGAGCCAGGTTGATATTTGACCTACATATACAGAGATCGTTCCAACAGAAGAATAAATTTTAACAATGGGATGCTTTAGCAAAACAGCAATGAAACAATGTACTCATCCAACATCTGTTTCTTTCCAAACATTTATCTTGCAACTGCTTCTGGGACATTCCTTTGGTGCCTTGTGCAGTCTCATTGGGCTTCTAAAGTACTTGTATGAAATTATTTTTTAAAGACTAAGCCACACATTCAGAGCTGCCACACAACTCTCATAAATCTGATTGCATTTAGTAGTTCTGATTATTCAATCGCAGCCTGTGTTTTAAAATTACTTGTGATATGATTCATATATAAAAGACCTGAACATTTACAAGCAAAGGTAATTTTTTTAAGGATTTCATCATAGAATCATAGAATATCAAGGTTGGAAGGGACCTCAGGAGATCATCTAGTCCAACCCCCTGCTCAAAGCAGGACCAGTCCCCAATTTTTGTCCCAGATCCCTAAATGGCCCCCTCAAGGATTGAACTCAACTCTGGGTTTAGCAGGCCAATGCTCAAACCACTGAGCTATCCCTCCCCCCCAAATACAAGATAAGCACAATTTGTTATTGTGCTTATCTTGTATTTCATTTGTTTGCTAAAATTGAGATGCTTCCAGGCCACGTCTTCAAGTCCTTACTCCCCACAGTTGGCAACAGGTTTCAAAATAGTATAGCTCTCAACATGCTGAGCCCTTCTGAAAATCTGGCCTAGACTGTGGATGGTGAATGCTTGAAAGTGTGGTCTTTAATATTCAATATCACACATACAGCCATGGAGGAAAGTAATTTGGATTAAAAGTATTCTTGTTTCTTTACTTTTGTGGCCAAGATTCTTGAACGTGCCAGTATGTTGTCACTCCTGTTGAAGGATTTATTTTTTTAAACCTGGTAAATGATATTTCTCCAGAGAGATGTAGATAAACAATGAGAAACAGAAAGAGCTGTATTTCTGGTCTTTGTTTGACAGCATAATGAATATCCTTACCCATACAGTAGCGTGGTTTCTTTGACAGTTGTCTCAAGACATTTTCACTGGAAGAAACAAACATTTGAAAAGTGGTACAGTACCTTCTGTTGTCATTTAGGGAGTCTGGTTATTTGTATTTATTCAAGAATATGTAAGACTTTTTCTTAGGAATGTGGGAAAGAGCAATTTGTCAATCACTTGACTTTCAATCCATTGTCTCAGATTAAACTTAAATTTTCTTTATTGAGGAATCTTTATGTAGAGCATAATAGGAAATGATGTGTTTTTTCCCCCTTAGTCTGTGTTTTTCTTGACTGTTCCTCTTCAGGGAAATAAACTGCAGTCACCACTTAAATCTTGTGTTCACTGCCTTTTTCCCTTGTGAACCCTTTTGTTTTTGTTTATGTTTGTTTTTAAAAAGCCTAAAAAGGACACCTTTGTATGCTGTAACTGCCCCTAACATGACTTCAATACAACAAAAGTGACCGTCAAGCGTAACTTAACTACAGCCACACAATGCAAGACAACCCACTGCCAGCAACCCAAGCAACTCAAAGGCCTCACATTCTTACAGTTCATCTCTGTTTATAACTGCTTGTGGGAGAGCGCATGTGGGAGACAGATTTACACTGCAGTGAGCCCTGAAGGTCCTTGGATGTCCATCTTGTACCCTGGTCCTCAGCTTCTGGGTATCTTCCTCTGTGGCCTTCATCTTGGGTTGCTACCTGAGAACAGCTGCCTCCCTCACATCTCCCTTATAGATCAATCTGCATTCCCCTGTGTCAATTCTGTGGCTACTCTGTCTCACTCCAGCGTACTATTACCTACCCACCATATTCCCATCCTTTAATACCATATGTGGTATTTTCTGTCCATCCCCTTTATCAGAAAACATGATGGCAGCTGCTGGAAACTCTTTCTTTCTTTCCTCCCTCAGAACAGCAACTGAAACAAACCTGAGGATTTTACATCTATTATCCCGAGTGCCCAGCACTCCGTATAATATAGATTGTCTTGTGGGACCTTAGTATTTGGATATTAAATGGACTAGAACCCTAGATTGGTCCCAGCAATTTCTACTTTTCCCTTACTACTAACCCCACCCCACCACAATCCTGAAATCATCAGTTTTCAAAAAGAGAGTAAAGATACTGTGTCATCATGCAAATTAGCCTTGTGCTATGCGTAATCTCCAGGTAACTGAAGTCTCCTCCAGACTGGCTGCTTTTAGTAGCTGGTAGTTAGATAACACCTACTGGTAAGATTTTTAAGTCTGTGGTCAGAGGCAGCCACTGGCAGTGTGCTGGTCCCTTCATAGCTGGCTTCCTACTAGCTGAGTATCTCCAAGATTCCCACAAAGAAGGCAGCACTGTTGCTTTTCCTATATTGCAGCATGGTATACTGAGTTAAAGTGGAGCAGAGTACTAAATCTGCTGTATCCAAAAAGCATTTGTCATGTTTACAGGATGAGCTGTGCTTTAGACTCCTTCTCAAGTGCACCTCTCAGGTGACAGCGTAGCTTCCTCCTCCTCTCAGGGGTAGAACCCTGTGATCCAGACCCTTTTGGACTGGATCTCTGGGCTGCAGCCCTCCCATTTTCCGACTGTGTAACCATGACAGGCCCAACTGTCTGTGGTACATGCCGGAGAACTTCTCTTTAGGAATCTATGACCAGTGGTTGATTTAATATGACTCAAAAAGTTTAAACAAACTTACTGTTTATTTCCCCAAAGGAACATTACAAGCTGAGAAAAGGGTTAAAACAACAAAGGCCTATGCACCAGGATCTTAGCTAAACCTTATCCTTTCTTGGCAAGTCTTTGGTAGGTTCCGCTCAGTCCAGGATCACTACTTCTGGACTGGGAGAAATAGACTGGGCAGTTTTTATCAATCAGTGTCTCTGGCAGCCTCACCCCTACTCTTCTTTACTTCCTTCCCCTCTACGCAGGGTTTTTAGCAGTTTAGAATCCCTTTGACCCAAAACTCTGGCTTTAGGAAAATAAATGTGTTGACCTGGCTGGAGCCAGGTAAGTAGACATTTTCTTGGTTAATGTCCTCCATTGTTCTTGGGATTTTCTCTTAGAGGTATGTTGTTTCTCTTAGTTTTGTTTCCTGCTTGTTCTCCCTAATGGTTTCCTTTGATTTAACTCCATGCAGTCAGGGACAGCAATATCACAGGTGTCAACACATGATATTCATATGAATAATAGATGCCCGTCTTATTCTCCACAGCATTAATCAAGCTCATTTGGGATTTTCTTTTAACAATGAATCTGAATCAATATGTATTATGCGATTGGTTCAGGTTGTTGCCATTATGCTCCTGCTGTTTTGCTAAGCAGCTTTTCTCGGCACTTGCAGCATCTTGGATTTCCAGTTGGCACTTCCCTCTTTGAATTCATTTTCCCAGCTGAACTGTGAATTATTCACTAGTCATTAAGAGTCAGTGAGGAGAGGTGCCCTTGTAAGCAAGCAGCACATGGAAAATATCAATGCACAGTGTCGTATTCACTGCTGGCTCTATCAGGACTAGCACACTGATTGCTAAACGAATCATTCTAGGGATGAATTCTGTGGGGCTGTCTTTTGCAGAAAACCTTCAAACAGAGAGGTCCTATCTTCTCTATATGGAAAACTACAGACTACATGTTCTGTTGGTCAAAGTGTTCCCTCCCTCCACTGTTTTGCACTGTCCTGTGTCAGCTATTGAACTCTCTCTCATTGTTGTGTGCTGTGATAGTGAAGGTGATTGGAACAATTTACAAAGGATTGTGGTGGATTCTCCATCACTGGCAATTTTCAAATCAAGATTGGATGTTTTCCTAAAAGATATGCTGCAGTTCAAAGAGGAATTAATTCAGGGGAGTTCTATGGCCTGTGCATAGAATCATAGGGTTAGAAGGGACAGCAAGGGTCATCTTGTCTAACCCTCTCCCAAGATGCAGGATTTGTTGTGTCTAACCAATCCAAGGCAGATGGCTATCCAACCTCCTTTTGTAAACCTCCAGTGAAAGAGCTTCCACAACCACAGAAGATCAGACTAGATAATCACACTGGGCCCTTCTGACCTTGTAATTAATGATTTTTTTAAGGAAGGATTCTACAAAATCTGTGAAATGTAGCTCTGTTTTTATTAAAGTGAGTGTGGACTTTGCAGTAATAAGCCACTAATGTAAGAGGCCAAATAGCCCTAGTGCTGTTGCAGCAGGAGGCATAGAGATGGCTGTTGTGATTCACCGGAGAGTAAGAAGCTACAGCATCATAGCTGTGCAGAGGATAGAAAGATGCTTACAGAAGCTATAATGTAACTTGTCAATGTCTTAAACGCTTTCAGTTTTCATTGCAAGCTTTTTCCAATTAAATACAAGCTTTGAAAAATAACCCATGCATTTCACTTTTGCCAGAATTATTTAAAAATAAAAACAGACTTCTGTGATGCCATACACCAATTTGTTTTTCTATGGCAGAATGTCAGGTTTCTGTTTTTTAAATCTGATCTGAAATACCACACCCTAAAAAGCAAAAGCCCACTCTGAAAATGAATGAGAGGCTGAAATTGGAGAAAGCTCACCACTCGTACATGTTAGTAATTTTATAGTGAGTAGGAATGGATGAGTAAGCTGGTTCAGATGGAATCAGAACCAACCCAAACATCCACCCTAATCTCCAGATGAGCACAGAGGAAAAGGTTCCACAAAGTTGGGCTAACTCTGTGAGGATATGGATGCTATATATGTTTTCTTGCATCTTTTGTACTTTCTAATTTCAGTTACAGCACCTCTATTGGGACCTTGCTGTGTGTGCATAGAGGGGTGTAATGAAGGAAGAGAGAATTTCTCATGTGACAGTTCTTGTTGTTTGTCTAAAACAGATTAAAGAAGCATAATTGTGATCATGAAATGAATATCCCCAAATGCCTGGCCAAAACTGATCTCTAACTCTCAACAGTTGTTCAGTGATTCAGGGTGAACAGTAGAGCCAACTCAAGTTGTTTTTGAGGTGAACATATTAAGCGTCTCATATGTTTTCCCAGAGATGAGCTGCCAGAAGCTGAAGAACCGGTTCCAGTCGCTCCGGATCTTCGGTGGCACGTCCTTCAGTCGCTCCGAGTCTTCAGTGGCACTGAAGGACCTGCCGCCGAAGGCCCGGAGCGAGTGAAGGACGTGCTGCCGAAGTGACGCTGAAGGCCCGCTGGGTGAGTAAAAATTCTCAGGGGAGCTTCCCCAGCCGAGAGCTCAGGTGGGATGAAAAGGACACAGTTTGCCCACCCCTTTAACAACCGGTTCTAAACCGGCTTCAAAATTTAACAACTGGTTCGTGTGAACCGGCTCCAGCTCACCACTGTGTATTCCCTACTAGCGTGCAGGAGGCACTGGGTGGGTGGCTGGGTGGGAGGGAGGGGGAGGAGTTGATCAGCATGGCCTGCGGACCCCAGTTTGAGAAATGCTGTCATACTTTACAAATGTTTTGGTTCATGTTAATTTAATTGTGGTGAGGAGAACATCTGGAAAATGAATTCAATACAAAGATCTTCCACATCTCCCTGACCTGGAGGGACCATCCCATTAAAAATAAGAAACAAATGCATTCTCCATGGGGATTTCATCTTGACTTCCCCTACTGAGGATGCCAGCAAGGGTGCTAATTGCAAAGGTGTCTTTTGTGAACACTTGTCCACAAGGACTTGAACTCAGATGCCGAACTCATGGTATAAACATGAATAAAGAGCTGATGGTACTAACTTGTATTCAGCTGGTCTGGTTTTGAAGCAGTGGTCTAGAGAGTAAAGGCTTGTATGTGGTCTCTGATTGCTTCCTGACAGTGTGCTCTTGTCACTGATCTACCAAGAAATTCAGAAAAGACATTGAACAGGCTATAATGTGTGGAGGGGTTTTTTATTATTTCAGCATGCATCGTGTACAGTAAACAGTAAGGAACTTTACATTTCAGTGAGAGTGGGGTTATTTTTTCCATTGGTGCTTGGTGGTCTTAAAACCTGCAGCTTAGTTCTGATTTTTTTTTTCTTTTGAAGCTGACACATCTGTTCACAGAACACATGATGAAAGGACCCGAGCTTAGGGTTGCCAGGCATCCAGTTTTCAACCAGAATGACTGGTCAAAAAGGGACCCTGGCTGCTCTGGTTAGCACCGTTGACTGGGCCATTTAAAAGTCCAGTGCACAGCGGAACGGGACTAAGGCAGGCTCCCTGCCTGCGCTGGCTCCGCAGAGCTCCCCGGAAGTGGCTGGAAAGTCTGGCCCCTAGGTGCAGAGGTGGTCAGGGAAGCTCCGTGTGCTATCCCCACCCTGCAGCGCCACCTCCACAGCTCCCATTGGCAGGGAACCATGGCCAATGGGAGCTGTGGGGGCGGAGCCTGCAGGTGCGGGCAGCATGCACCACACAGAGCCACCTGGCTGCGCCTCCACCTAGGGGCCAGCCACTTCTGGGAGCAGTGCGGAGCCAGGGCAGGCAGGGAGCCTGCCTTACCCCTGCTGCATTGCAGACTGGGAGCCGCCTGAGGTAAGCACTGCCTAGCTGGAGCCCGCACCCTGAACCCCCTGCCCTATGTCAGAACTCTCTCCTGCACCCTAACTCCCTCCCAGAGCATGCACCCCAGCCCTGAGCCCCCGCCCAGACCTCATACTCCAGCCCCCTGCCCCAGATCAGAACCCCCCCACACACACACTAACTCCCTTCCGCACCCCTATCCTAGCTCTGAGCCCCATCCCAGAGCTCACATCCTGCATCCTCTCCTGCACTACAACCCTCTTCCCCAGCCCTGAGCACACTCCCAACCTCACCCCTTGCTCCACCCCAGAGCAAACACCACCAGCTGGAGCCTACACTGCTCCAGCCCTGAGCCCCCTCCTGCACCCTGAACCCCTTATTTCTGCTCAGAGCCTGCATCCACAGCTGGAGCCATTACTCCCTCCCGCACTCCAACCACTGCCCCAGCCAATGTAAGTGAGGGTGGGAGAGAACGAGTGACAGAGGGAGGGGACTGGAGTGAGTGGGGGGTGGGGCCTCAGAGAAGGGGCAGAGGCGGAGCCTTGTGGAAGAAACGGGGCAAGGGTCTTCAGTTTTGTGCAATTAAAAAGTTGGCAACCCTACCTGTGCTATCCATGTCAAGAGTGCTAGTCAAACACAATACACATGGAGTACTTTGGATTCACATTGTATACTGCAGTGAATTGGAAACTGAATGGAGAGCAACGGTCATTTTCAGGGAACAGGCCATCAGTGTAGGCATCAGAGAAGTCCCATGGTAATATATGGTATATAAACTCAGACAACATATCTCTTCTCTAGAACTCTGACCACTGAACCTGGTACATTTTAAGAATTACAAAGTACAGACTGAGAAGGCAGAGTGTGGGGGAAAAGGAACTTCATCTTGTTTTGTTGTGGAACATTATATGTTTGTTTTGTATTGCCAAGCAGAAAGTACAGAAATATATTGACTGACTTTCACCATGATGATAATCAGAACTCCACCAGTCAACATAAGGGAAGGCCAGAGGAAAGCGAAGAAAAGGCCCTTTGGAGGATATAGCCTTATTAAAATGACACTTGTCTGTCTTTGTTCTGGGTCATAATAACAAGGGAAAGTCTGATGCTTTCGGAAATTTTCTGCGGCGCTTTCTATTAGCGTTTTAACTTCTTTGTCGTTCTTCAAGTTTTGTGGAATATAGGAGCACTAAAATGAGAAATCAAGATACTTGTTAGAGCAATTGTTCTACTGCAGGATGTGCAGTGATGTGAGACCTTTCTTAAACATCACTTTACTAGTTCAAACAAAAGGTTATGTGCACATCTGAGAGTATCTCTAAATATTGTCTTGCCGTTACCTTGTCCATCCCCTACCTATCTGTTGTTGTCTCCTGTCGTACACTGAGCCCCCAATCTTGCAAAGGGTTACGCACACATGTAACTTGATGCATGTGAATAGCAATTTGGAGTTGGGATGGAATTTTCCCCCAAGGTCAGATTGGCAGGAACCTTTTTTTGCTTTATTCTGAAGCATGGGATGTGGGTTGCCTGGTAGGATCATCTGGACATATCTCACCTAATCAATTCTCTACCATTGCAGGGGCATCAGACATTGGGAACACCTTAGTCCCTCCTGTTCTCTGTCTATGGCACACAAATAGTTCAGTATCCTGATGACTGGAATGCTTTCATCTAACTAAAGACAGTGAGTTCAAACTGAGGGGTATCTGGGTGAACTTTAGTGGCCTGTGGAGGTCAGCCTAATGATCTGATCTAATGGTCTATTCTGGCCTCAAGCGCTATGAATCTATGAAAAAGTGTTGTGAGAGCCAACGGGACAGCTCCTGCTCTTGGAGTGAAGCCCGTGCATAATTTTTTACAAAGCTCAGGGTCTTAGATTTTAAACAGAGACAAGGGCTGTACTTTTTCTGTGAGTGGACAGCACCTAGCTCTGTGGCCCTTGATCCCTGACTGAGGCTTCTGGCACTGCCACAGGACCAATACATTAGTACAGAAATTCCTAAATGGGCTTGGCTGGAAGGGAGCAGAGACAGTGGAACAAAGGTACGTCACTGCTGATAGGGCTTTCGCAGTCATGAGTTAGTCTACCACTGCTGCCATGGAGCACCTATCTTGGGGTGCTGGAGTAGGCTAAATTCCAATTATCCAAGAGTACCTAGCCAGTATGTGAGTTACTTCAGTGTGCGCCTCTCTCTATAATTAGTGAAAGACGATGACCTACTTTTTCACTGGGGGAGAAAGTATTTTAATTGGTTACACTATGAAACAATTTTGTAGCTTTCTAGTGCAAGAAATAGATAGTGATCAATGTTATTTTATTTGTATTAATGTAGTACCTATAGGCTCTAGCTGTGATTAGTACCCCATTATGATAGGTACTAAATCACACACACCCAGTAAAGGATAGTCCCTGTACTGCAGAGCTTGCCATCTAACTAGGTGAGACAGAAAAGAGCTGAGATGGGAAATGAAGTCAGGTGCATTTGCTTTCTCATTGTAATACAGGAGTTCAGTGGCAGAGCAGGTAACAGAGCCCCATTCTTCTGAGCGTCTATCCATGTTCCTATCCATTGGGCTCACACTGCCTCTCAGAGGAAAGGTGTTGTTGGATTCTTAATACAGCTGTCTGCCGAGAGCCATTCTTTGTCTCTGTAACTGCCTAACTTAATGGACAAAGGGAGAAAGCAGAGATCAGCTATCCAGTCATACCTTCCTCATGGACAAGCAGGGGGCTTTCAAATGTAATTGGGAGTCCATTTAAAGAGGTATAAAATCCATTCATTGCTCTTAGAAGACAGTTTGGCAAAAACTGTGCCGACAGATTTAATTTATCAAAGAAATTATACTTCTGTTCAGATTCACAATGTTTATTGCACCATTCATTAGCACCCATTAAAGTGGGTTGGCTAAAATAAAAGCCCTTTCCCCAAATCCCAGCTATGAGTTTGGAATGCTGACTGACATTAAATTACTGGAAATGCTATTTATTTCAGAGCATTAACCCACAAGCCATTTTGAGGTACTTGCAGTACGACTATTTTCCATTTCTGGCATCTTTTTTCACCTCTTGAGTAGACAGTGTTTGTGGATCAGTTTAGCCTGACCTGGAAGTAATTTTAAAATTTCAGCTGTCGAAATGCAGAAGCTTTATCCCAAAACCAATAACCTAAACAAATGTAATGTAAACAAAATGAGATTTTTTCCCAAGGCAACAGTGACTACGACCTGAAAGAAAACCCTCTATGTGCAAAAATAAAATTGGCCCCATAAAACAATAATATTTATCTCACTGCAAATGTATTCCTAGATGTTTCAGGACTTCCCTCTGATAGAGCAAGGCCTGAAGAGGAATTCCAAGTTCATGTAGACAGGCTGAAACTAACCCCGATGCAGAGATTCACCTTAAAGTCTATGTACCATTAAAGGTCCATGTAAGTCTCATAATAGGGCTTAACTGGGGTTTCTCTGGTGCATAAGGACTTGTTCTGGCCTCCTACAGAGGGATGAGTATCACGCACTATGCTGAATATTGGACCCTAAGAGTCAACCACTGTCCTTGAACTTGCTCTCACAGACTGCCTTATGGAAAGGAGAGTATTCAGTGTACTGTCCCTAAATGTCTGAGATTCCCTATAGTTGGAGTTTCACAGGGGCAGAGAAATTTTCCCCCCAAAGCTAAAGGTTTTGTATGTTTACTTAATTTTTAATCTTGAGATCTTAAATCCACCTCAAATCTGTGAAAACCATTTTAATTTAAAAGCTAAACTCACTACATTTCCAAAGAAGTGTTGACCAAGCCTCTACATTTAAACACATTTTTTTCTTCTTGCTATTACTTGTGTGCATAGCCCCTGTAATTTTGCCTGCAAGTAGCAATTCTGTACAATGAGATACTACATGTAGCTTTTCTACAGATCTTAGAATTGCCATATGTTTGAACTATAGAGGAATATAGACCTTGTATTTGCAAAGCTTGCAACAGCCTTTGAAGATTGACCCTCCGCATTTCCAAATGCTCCAAACTATCTGCACGTTTAAATCCCATCGTGCTTCATAATGTTTAATATATATTCTTCAGTCTTGAAGTGGACTTTGAAGTGATGATTGACCCAAGCTGCTAAAGTCAGATATGGAATTTTCTGAAGTCTTGTAAGGGTCAAGGGCACCTGGCATTTTGGTTTGGGTCCTTCTCTTATTTTGATGATGTACCAAGGAAATAAAAATCTCCTAAACTAATCCTTACTGTTTTTCTTACGTGCAGTCTAGTAATTCTGTGCTTTTAGCATTCAAAACTCTCTCTACTCACAACACTCTAATCTATGTTTCTTAGTCAAAAGCAAGTACAGGACAGCATAATGGACTGAAGACATATCTACAGCAATCCTACACTTTCTGCCCACATCTCACTTTAAACCATTCTGCAATGTATGAAATGTCAGTCTTTCCATGAAACTGGCAGCTCATTCACATATCATACAACCGGACACAGGCATTCTCAAACGCTCACATTTTTTGCTTCCTATCTTATTTTTTCCCTTATTTATTCCCTCTTAAAGATAGCTTGCTGAGTGAAACCATGAATTTTCACTTCACATGCAAGAAATATTTCAGTGAATGTTCAGGAACTCGCTGCAGGGTGATATTTTGCTGTTTCTAGGGTTGAAAATGTTTCCCTCCCCTTCACTGAAAAAGGTGTAATTCTAGAGGTTTGGTTCAACTTGCTATAAAGATGGGGACAAATTGTAGAATTCAGGCCTATATTCTGGTTTGGGTTGTGAACATCCTAAAGTTCAAGGGTGCTTGGATCTGAACATTTTGGTTTACACCCACCCCATGAGAGTCGAGAGCTTGTTTTTGTGAAAAAAGTAGTCACTGAAATCTTCCCCGTGTTTAGGAACCACATTCAACCCACATCTTGTTGGATGTTCTGAAATGGTTGCTTCACTTCCAGTGGCAGGCTGGGGGACCAGACCTTGCCATTTTAAAAACGCTACAAGACAGTTGATGCCAGACAGGCGCACAAGTGGAGGTATTGGAAATGACATGAGGACATGTTTGTTTCCAGACTGCCATCCCAGGTTAGACCTGCCAAGTTATTCAAGACTTTGGACACTCCCTTGAAGTGAAGCTGAATTCCCAGCTGTCAAGGTTCCCACAGCCCTTCCTGGAATGGAGCTCCACCATTATACACGGTGCAACCTCTGCCAAGGTTTTGTTTCAGTAACACTCCCATCTATTCAAGGGTATTTCCAAGCTCAAGTTTCTGTTGCAACAGTGGGTAGAAACAGTTGCAGATTACACCAAGAACAAACCCAGCTGCTGGATTGGGTGCCCACATTCCCAGTTTATTGACTCCCACCTGAGGTGTACCAAACCCACTGGTGTTTCATGTTCCCAAACCTCCACCTTTCCCCCCTTCTACTTCCCATCTTATTTCCTGTATTCCCCAAATGGGAGTGAACTTTAGGGCTCTGTTTTTAATCAGGGCCACATTTAACCTCAACCTACCCCAGGGTTATTCAACAAACGCTTGGGCGAACCACACATGTTGATCTATTCCTCTAAATTGTGCTTCAGCGTGCAGAGATTTATGTATATTTTATGCTTATAAATGTTTAATAGTTATTTTTGGTTGATGTAATTGCTTCTCAAATATTACCTTAAATATGTCTGATATTGCATTTATAATACATGCCAAATTTGTCCTCACTCTGAATTTTTCAACATTTGCCTTGGTCTAAGCAGAAGCATTGGCATGAAGAAAGACTAACAAGTCTGTGCTCTATTTTCAGTTAATTCACTAGTGCTTTGCTTGGTTATAAAAATAACCTGCTGAACCACACGTGACAAATATCAACAGTGATTCTGATGAATACATTTAAATCCCAATACCTTGGGATTTCTTTCTTGTGTTTCTTCGGTATGATAGAGCATAACCTCTTGTCCTGAGAAGTTCAAATCAACCAACACCTCTAGACAAGGATACTGGAAAATGTTTTCATCGCCTTCACCATTGTTGAACGAGCACTGGACTTTGTCCTTGATGTTGGTTTTGAGCAGTTTGCACGTAGTTTCTTTGGTCCAAACACTATAAAACAAATCATACTGCTTTTAAATGCTTTGTTGACAGCTTTTTCACAGCATGATTCTGTCCAAGCACTGTTGACAACTTTTCCACCATAGTGGTGTTTCGTGTGTCATTAAGCCATCAGCAGTATGGTGGGCTGGGGGTGTGGATAGAGTGTGTATGCAAGGGCTCTGAGCCAAACCCAAACAGACAGATAGGGTGGGTTAGGATTAGAGGCAGTGCACAGAAGATATGGATTTTTACTCACCCATTAGCCATTCATTGGATGGATTTAGAGGCAGATTTTATCTCCCATGCTTGGATGTGTTGGAAGTTGGCACCCCCAAAAGAACAACAGAAAAACTAGGGTTTGTTTGTGTGAATTCTAATACTGGTTGGTAAATATTTTAAATGTGGATGCACGTGTTTTTTTTTTTTCTCTGCACTTGCAGAGACCTGAATGAAAATTTGACCTTGTACGTATATGTTCTGAAATACAGTTTAGCATATTAGAGCTTTAGATCAGGGGTGGGCAAACTTTTTGGCCCGAGGGCCACATTGGGGTATGGGAATTGTATGGCAGGCCAGGAATGCTCACAAAATTTGGGGTAGGGGTGCAGGAGGGGGTGAAGGCTCTGTGGTGGGGCCAGAAATGAGGAGTTCAGGGTGTGGGAAAGGGCTCCGGACAAGGGCTGGGAGTTGGGGTGTGTTGGGGGGTGTGAGGGCTCCAGCTGGGGATGCTGGGGTTGCGGGTACAGGAGGGTGCTTTGGGCTGGGACCAAGGGGCTCAGAGAGCAGGAGGGGGATCAGGGCTAGGGCAGGGGGTTGGGGCAGGGGTGCAGGTTCTGGGTGGTGCTTACCTCAAGCAGCTCCCGGAAGCAGCGGCATGTCTCCCACCCGGCTCCTATGCAGAGGCATGGCCAGGCGGCTCCACACTCTGCCCCATCCGCAGGTGCCACCCCTGCAGCTCCCATTGGCTGTGCTTCCTGGCCAATGGTCACTTGGGGGTGGGCAGCGTGTGGAGTCCCCTGGCTGCCCCTATGCGTAGGAGCTGGAAGGGGGACATGCTGCCACTTCCGGGAGCCACGCAGAACCACAGCATGTGCAGAGCAGGGCAAGCCCTGGATCCTAATCCCAGGCAGGAGCTCAAGGACCAAATTAAAACATCTGAAGGGCTGGATGTGAGTTTGCCTACCCCTGCTTTGGATGCTTCAGAAAAATAAAAAACCTTTTAACTAATGTTTGGTAACTCTCAAATCCTATATTTACTGCAGGTTTTCACTTCTTTGTCTTTATTAAGAGGGTCATTTGCATGATTGAATACATAGGATCTTTGCACGAGGCTTTCAGCAGTTTTTTTTTCCTAAGCATATCACTGAATGTTGTTAACAGCTGTGGCAAGCTAGGAACTTCATGGCTATAGTTATGCTCCACACCGTGGCCACTCAGATCTTCATGGTGACAGCAAGGATAAAACTTTATCAGCCTGATCCAGAAGCCCCAAGCCCCCTACCTTGGGTGCTAAAACAGGATCCTAGCAACAGAGGACTTGTGTGTATGTGTATCCATAGATATAAATCTATTTACACAGAAAAATCTGTCCATAAAGAAAACAAAAATATGCACGCTTACTGGTATGATATCAAATTAGAAATTGAACTGTGGACCTCTAGACCCTAGCAGGGACTGCAACCAACTTGTGTCCTTTGCAGACTGATTGGGCATTTTCCCATGGTATGTGGGGGTTGGGGGAGAAGAGAACCTGTAATTAGCTCTGATGAGTGGGTTACACTAGTTCATTACAAAATGCTTCCAGTGGTTAAAGAGTTAAAGTTTAGGACTATGGACCTGGCTTATTTGCCAGAGGTCATACATTCTTGCTAGGGCTGGTTTGAATATATTCATCAAAACTTTTTTTTAAAGGGAATATGGCTTTTAAACATAAACTATTGTTGTTGAAGATTTGCAGTGTTTTTTGCTAAACTGAAAAATGTTTTTCAAAACCGAAAGCCAAAATGTTCTCAGTGAAAACCTGAAAAATTCTGTGAGAAACATTGACCAAAATAAAAGTTTTTCCCTTTTTTCTGAAACTTTCACAGAAAATTAGAATGCATTTCTGGATCTGCTGTGATTCTAATCCTGAAGGGATGTCTTCCTGTGTCAGATGCTTCCCCATAACTCTATTAACTATTCATGATTAACAGCTTCCCTCCCCACTTCATGCTATCTAAAATCAGCTTGTAAGCTCTTTATGGCAGTATCCTTTGATTTGTTCTGTGAAGCACCTAAGGCACTTTTGGGCTCCACAAAAATAATAACCATGATAACAACAGAAAAACACAGGCTGATGGTTATAACAAAAGAATAACTGCAGTTACCTGTTCACGTAGGATGGCATAATTGTGATCCCAACAAAAAAGTACATCATCACTGAGCATGCAACCATTCCTAGTCCCAGGCACAGTGCCCTGGTCTCCCCTCGCTTCTGTGCAGTCACCAATTTTTTCCCCAACATGATTTAGTGTTATGGATTCTGAAATTTCTTGTTCTGGAGTGAAACATAAAAACAGGGGAAAATGCAACCAGAATCATCATCAGATTTAGTATTAGATTTAATATAAACTCTTAAGAGGCTTTGATTCAAGATATTGCAAATCGTGAGGGATTTAGGGGAATCTGATCCATTACAGCTCCTCACTCACATTAAAATTTAGAAGGCAGTCAAGTAAGTCCAGTAAAAGAAAATACTGACTCCAATTTTTTTTATAAAAGGCTCTGGAGGTGATCCCGGCAATTACAAGCTACTAAGCCTAACTTCAGTACCAGGCAAATTGGTTGAGACTGGAGTAAAGTATAGAATTATCAGACACATAGATGAACACAGTTTGTTGGGGAAGAGTCAACATGGTTTTTGTACAGGGAAATCATGCCTCACAATCTACTAGAATACTTTGGGTGGGGGTCAACAAGCATGTGGACAAGGATGATCCAGTGGATACAGTGTACTTAGATTTTGAGAAAGCCTTTGACGAGTTCCCTCACCAAAAGCTCTTATGCAAAGTAAGCTGTTCTGGAATAGGAGGGAAGGCTCTCTCATGGATCAGTAATTGGTTAAAAGACAGGAAACAAAGGGTAGGAATAAATTATCAGTTCTGAGAAAGGAGAGAGATAAATAGTGGTGTCTCCCAGGGGTCTCTATTGGGACCAGTGCTGTTCAACATATTCATAAATGATCTGAAAAAATGGGGAAACTGTGAGGTGGAAAAATTTGCAGATGATACAAAAGTACTCAAGATAGCTAAGTCCTGGGCAGACTGCGAAGAGTTACAAAGGGATCTCACAAATCTGGGTGACTGGGCAACAAAATGGCAGATGAAATTCACTGTTGATAAATGCAAAGTAATGCACATTGGAAAACACAATCCCAACTATATATACAAAATGATATGATCTAAATTAGCTGTTGCCACTCAAGAAAGATCTTGGAGTCATTGTGGATAGTTCTCTGAAAACATCCACTCAATGTGCAGCGGCAGTCAAAAAAGCAAACAATGTTGGGAATTATTAAGAAAAGGATAGATAATAAGACAGGAAATATCATATTGCTTCTATATAAATCCATGGTATGCCCACATCTTGAATACTGCATGCAGATCTGGTCATCCCATCTCAAGAAAGATATATTGGAATTGGAAAAGGGACAGAAAATGGCAACAAAAATGTTTAGGGGTATGGAACAGCTTCCATATGAAGAGAGTAATGAGACTGGGACTGTTCAGCTTAGAAAAGAGATGACTAATGGGGGGGATATTATTGAGGTCTATAAAATCATGATGGGTGTGGAGAAAGCAAATAAGGAAGTGTTATTTACTCCCTCTCATATCACAAGAACTAGGGGTCAGCAAATGAAATTAATAAGCAGCAGGTTTAAAACAAACAAAATGAAGTATTTCTTCACACAACGCGCAGTCAACCTGTGGAACTCTTTGCCAGAGGGTGTTGTGAAGGCCAAGACTGTAACAGGGTTAAAAAAAAGTGGATAAGTTCATTGAGGAGAGGTCCATCAATGGCTATTAGCCAGGATGGGCAGGAATGCAAAACAATGCTCTGAAGTGTCCCTGGTCTCAGTTTGCTGGAAGCTGGGAATGGAATTGGATGGATCACTTGATTACTTGTTCTGTTCATTCCCTCTGAAGTACCTGACATTGGCTACTGTCGGAAGACAGGTTATTTGGCTAGATGGACCATTGGTTTGACCCAGTATGGCCGTTCTTATGTATTATACTGTGTGAAATACCCAGTTTGGCAAATTCAGCGCTACACAGGGTCATGAACTATGTTCCCTCTAAGCTGTGCAGTTGGATGTCTGCCCAGGAGTGATTCAAGTGCCACACACTTGATTAGCAGAGCCGTGCACATCCAGCAGCATGTGTTCAGCTGCCCCTATCCCTGCTGCTTGGCAGCCATGTTGCTCCTGCCCTCTGCCTTGGAGCCCCTGCTGCTCCTGGAACCCTCCCGCTGGCTGTGCAGAGTGGTGGGAGGGTTATGCTGATGTCCGGGTGTCCCCCTCCCTCTGCCCCATACTCGGGTGAAAGTAAATTAGAGGACTTACTGGTCCTGAGCAGGGGGAGTGGCCTCAACCTGGAAGAGGCAGGGCCTTAAATCCCCGGGCCCTTTAAATCTTGATTTAAAGGGCCTGGGGCTCCAGCTGTGGTAGTGGTGGCTGGGAGCCCGGGGCCTTTTAAATCACCCCCGAGCTACCAGCTGCAGAGGCGGCTGGGAGCCTTGGGGCTCGGGGACGATTTAATGGGCCCAGGGCTCCAGCTGCTGCTACTGCAGCAGAGCCCCGGACCTTTTAAATCAGTGAGGAGCCCTGGGGGCTCCTGGCTGCCACCGCTACCCTGGGGCTCGAGGCTCTGGCAGAGATTTAAATCCCTTTAAATCCCTTCTGGAGCCCCACCGCCACTACCCCAGGGCTCGGGCAGCAGGGCTCCAGCAGAGATTTAAAGGGCACCAGGATGGTAGTGGGGGCTGGAGCTCCAGGGCCCTTTAAATCCCCACCAGAGCCCCGCCACCACTACCCCAGGGCTTTAAATTGCAGTCTGCGAAAGCCGGTCCCGGTAAGGCACACTGGCTCTTACCGGTACGCTGTACCGGGGCATACCGGATTACTTTCACCTCTGCCTGTACTCCATCTCTGCAGAGCAGGGGAGAGGGGACAGGGCTCAGGACTCTGAGCAGGAGAGGGTCTGAGTGAGTACCTTAAAGAGACAGCGCAAGGTCTCTTAGAGACTTCCACCAGCAGCCAGCACACACAATCAATCTCTCTCTCTCTCTAATAGCACATGTTCTCTCAGAAACTTCCCCAGCTGGCAGCATACACACTGTTTCTGACTGTGTGTGTGTGTGTGTGTGAGACACACACACACACACACGTATTGTTGTTGTTATTACTTCTTGGTACTTCCTGCAATGTACATATGTTCTCTGTAATTTTTTACTTTCAAAGTGCTGTTATTTTAGGTTTTTGACTGGTCTATGCATTTTATAACTTTTATTTCTCTCTTACACTTAAAGTTAATTCTTTGAGAAGTGAGTTCTAAAATGCCTAACCTGTCCTGGAGTAATTATCCCTAGGGTAACTTTTTAAAAATATATATTATATAGTGGTTTTTTTTTTTAAATGTCTACTGGTGGCACACATCCTCACATTACCTCAGTGCACATAAAATTGATTCCGCACATGGATGGAAAAAAATAGAGGGAACATTGGTCATGGAGGGTGTGAATGGATATATATTCTAGGGTTGTAAGAACAATTGGCAATAAAATGTGAAACCTCAGGAACGGTGTTCCCCTAAACCTGCTGTGGTTAGGATTGGACAGTGATTTAGACATTTCTACCTAGTCAGCACCGGCATTCAATTAATTGCTATTGCTGGTGGTAGTGTGACAGTGGGGAATGTTAAGAAAAATGCTAATCTAGGTAAAGTATTAGAGTTCTTCTGTACAATGGACTGAATTTGGGGGTTTGGAGTGTTCTTATCCCCCTTTGTTAAATAGAAGTCTAAATGATAACCTCACTAATACTGATGATGATTTCTATGGAATTGCAGCAATTGAAATTAATGAGTTCTGAAAATTACTGCTATTCATCCATATTCTCTCTGCCAGTTTAGCATGATTGATGTTTAGCAAATAAGAATATATATATATACACACACACACACACTCCCAGCTGTTAACTGCAGCCATACTGCTCTTTCGTGTGTGTGTGCGTGTGTGTGTGTGTGTACACACACTCCCAACTGTGAACTTCCAAATTATACTGGTGATGCCCATCAATGGCATACATATTTATAATCTATATGCATATGCGCCATTAATGGGCATCACCAGTATAATTTTTTTAATGGAAATAGGGTGTAAACCACACTTGCAGAAATCATATTTTCAGCAGACTGATAAGATTTGTTGGGGTAAGAGACAGTAGAGAAGTGGGGTGGGGGAATAATCCAGCGGGCTGAATTAAACCCACCTAGCCCCAGTTCTTCAGTTTGTTGCACATGGATTATCCTTGAATCCATACCGCCTCATGCTGATGTCACAGAGTCTCTGTGGAGGCTCAAGGGTTTGCCTAGGTGGTGTCAACTGTGAGCTTAGAGCAAACATCTTCTAGTCAGAGTTTAAAAGAGGCAGCTACTTACCATGTTCATCAGTGATGGATGGGTATAAGAAGGGTTAAGGCTCAGTTTTGGCAAGTGGAGGGACCCTGATTCAGCAAAGCACTTAATCATATGTTTAAATCTATCCCATTCAACAAATCAGGAAAGCACATGCTTAAGTGCCATTGAGGTTTAACATCAAGGTGAAGTCAATGCCTAAGGCTGAACAGGTGCTCATGCACTTGGCTGATTAGGAATGAACTGGTGAACAGGAATGCAAGAATTATTCCACAGTGAAGGGCTAAACCACAGAACTGTTTTGTTGTTTCTAGCATTTTGGCCACAATCCTTTGATGAGTTACCCTTAAATAGGTGCCTGCCTCCCACCCCCGCTCCCAGAATCCACCGGACTTCAAAATGTCACTGCAGGAAGCATTGTCTGGAGAAGAATAAAAACCAAGACAATTGCTGTGGTGAAAGGAACTTTAAAGATGCCATCAGCTTTTGAGAGGAGGAGCTGAAGAAGAATGTGATGATATTAATATGTGGCTTTCTATTTTAATTATCTTTCAATCATTCAACCATGGCAGTATTGTCATTTGACTGGTTAATTTTGATAGTCAAATGACCAGATATTTGGACAGTTAAGACTTTGCTGCTGTTAGAAAAATAATTTTATAGCAGCCATTAGTATTAGCATGGTTACTAACAACAACTATATTCTCTCATGTGATTTCATTGATGCTGTTATGTTGATAGCACAGTACACCCTGAGGTTAGTGGAACTGCTGGGTGGGGGTTTAAGTGGGGGAGGGTTACAAATATTGAACAAAGAGATGATTGGTGTTCTAAGGTCTCTTTGGAAACATAATTGTTCCTCATTGAGTAATAGCATTTAGTTGCAGTATGGAAAATTTGTTCAGTTCAGTATAAAATTCCACCCTAAAAAGGTATTTAGACCCATTGTGAGCTCTGCTAGAGAGACCAGCTTTGAAGAGAATCAGTTCAATGAAGTTCAAGTACAATTTGTTGAGGTTCCTAATCAAAAAGCATCTTCTTCTTAAATTGACAATTGGACCCACAAACCATATCTGATTTCTGAGGTGTGGTATGGTGATGGCACTACATGCAGCCATATGGGATTCAGACCTTGGGACTGCTATCAGACTTGTGCTCCCTTGTCCTACAAACCCATAGCCCAGGCACACACACTTCAATGGCAGGATGCCGATGGAGATCAGTGAAAATCAGAATTTCCATCCTTTCGGAAATTCTAACATTTCAACATTTGTTTTTATCCTGAAATGGGGCAAAGTTGAACCATCAGTTTTTTTAATGGAACAAAAGTTCCCTAAAATTTTGACTCAGACATGAAATAAAACACTTTGTTTTGAATCAGCTTGACAATAAACTGCACCGTGCGGCTTGGGCAGAAGGGAGACTGTGGTGCAACATGAGAGATGTAGTCTGGCCACGGAACCTGGCCCAGAGAAGAGAATGAGGATGTGGGGAACCCAAACTGCAACTCCCAGGAGGCAGTGCTGTACAAACTACTGATACAGCTTAATGATGAACCAACACTAAACAAAGTGCTTTGGTTCAGTTCAACAACTGAAATGTTTCAATTCAGGTCAAACTGACCTGCCACAAAATATTTTGATTTGATTTTTCTGATGGAAAGCCAAAAAAATTGGCAAAAGTGACATTTTTCTTGCATTTTCTACTGAAAAAATCCTTTTGTTGGAAAATTCTTAACCAGCTCTATCAATCACATGGAATTCACCCATATGGTCCTAACAGAGATCCCTTTTCAATGAGTCAGGAAAAAGTTAAAGCACCCGGTGCGCCCTCCCTCCTCCCCGCCAATAGAAAATGACTTCCAGAGCCAAAATGTTGCCATTTGTGCCTGTTAGCAGAATTACAGTGGTTAAGTATCCATCCCAGTTACACTGTGAGACAATGCAGGAGACCAATCCCCTCATCATATGTAAAACAAGAAGTTATTGCCCTGGGACTATTAACCAAAGAAATAATGCAATTATGAGAACTGTTAATCAGTAGCTCTGTCTCTCTCTTGGGATGTCTGCTGCATCCATTAATTTGCACTTCTCTTGCACCTTTCATCTAATCATCCCAAAGTATTTGTCAGTTTGTTTAAGCCTCACAGCATCTCTTGAAGCTAGATAGCTAATTTACACAGTGGTAAACTGAGGTACGGGAAGGCTAAGGGGCTTGAGCAGCGTTACAGCAGCCAGTGGCAGAACAGGAAATACCAGATTTCTTGACTTCAGTTCTCCTATGCTAACTGCTGCACAATCCTGCCTCTCAAAATTCCCAAAGCAGTTCAGATACATTTCTGCTCCACCCCAAAACAAACAAATGATAAATTATGCAAGGAACGTTAACAGGAAAGACTCCTCTAAAACCATCAGACAGCACTTCTACAAGCACCATGTGATGGGCCAGATCCCCAGGCAGCGTTATCCAGAGTAGCTCCATTGACTCTTGTGTTGCTTTCACCTGTTTATACCAGCTGAGAATCTGGTCCCTAAAACTGAAAAGTTCCTTTGTCCTTTTTTTATGCGTATAAATTGAGTGAGTGGATGAAGAGATGATGTAGCAAAAATTGTAAAACCACACTTAGCGTGTATATAGAAACCCCCCTGAAGAAAAGCTGGGGATGTAAGATGGGACAGTAAAGTTCAGTGACATTGACCTGATATACTTATTTTTTTAAACCCCTTGCGTATACAAATAACCATTCAGATGTTTTACTAGTTCTTGTTAATGATAAAAACCCTCCATTTTCTGGTTTGGAAGACAAATGAAGGTGCTCTCTGTGCCTGCACACGTGCGTCTGTACACACGTGTGTAGAAGGGTGATATTACGTAATATAAATTTTCCCACTGTCTCCAAAGAGTTAATTATGGCACATCATAAACTCTGATTCATATTTATGTTCCTTATTTTATTCTGAACTATTCTATCAGGAGCAACCTCAAAAAAGGCTAATTTCTAAGTGTTTCCTCTACCAAAGTTAGTAAATATTTGACAAATGAAATATGAAAAATTTAATTGGCCTGGGAAGAGTTACTGTTTTAAATCTGGAGACACTGAAGGGGAGCACATGTGGATTTAAGTCCTGCTTCAGTGTAGCCATAATTCTGAAGCTGCTAGGGTGCCTTCATAACTATTAGGAAAATATAAGCTTTTCATGATCCCCCCCTGCCAATCTTTTTGTTCCGTCTAGTTAAATTATACAGTACATTCGCTGTACAATGTCAACGTATAATCACCACGGTGACAGCCGCTGGTGATAATACTAGGGATGGGTTTGGAGCTGAATACCCAAATTTGATTAGTAGACTTTTTATCTTCGATGGGGAAACTCCCCCCTCCTCCTTTTCTTCAGGGACCTTTTGTTCCTGTGACCTTCCTTGATTAAGGATGAAACTCCCTTCCTGGTTAATCCATGCTGCTCCTCGATTTGATGCAGAAATCACGAGTGATAAGAGTCCACAGCACTCACAGACACCTGTCAGAGCAAAGAAGGAGAAATTGACCTCCTCCACTGGCTCCCTTGGTGAAGCCTCTTTAGTGTGGAACTGAGGTAGGCAGTAAATACTAACAGAGTTAATCGCTAATAGAGGAACCTTGTCCTGCACCATTCATTGAATTTCCTATAAACATTTAGCTTTTAAATGAACAGCGGCTGTGGATGTTATATTGCATTACACCAATGTGCGTAGTGGTCATTTGGATCTATGATGATTAACTAATAATACTCTAAATAGGCCCTGACCTAATAGCCTCTAATTTCCCTGAATTACACAGCTGCTCTGTGAGTCTGAATTTAATCAAGAAGCCACTTTGAGAGCTGTTTGTAAATAGCCATCTATTTATTATCTAAAATGTTAACTCTTTAACAGCCATCCGGTTTTATAGCCCTTGGAGTACTCTGTTCTGGCCTGCATTAAAAAGAGAAGTGCCACTTTCCCTGGCCTCCTAGGAAGAAGGCTCCATTTAGTGACCTCAGAGAGATTATTGCCGGTTTATTGGTAATGCAGTTCATGGATAGAATAAATAACAAGTAAATAAGGAGAAACAATCTGTATAGAATCATAGAGCCATACATTCAGGTAGGAGTCGTTTGTTTCTGTGTGTTTGTGTGTGGTGGGGGGCTTAACTCTTGACAGCAAAGCTATTGGAGCCTGTACAGTCACCAGCATCTTGAAATGGAATTATGGACCCATAATTCAAAATGTGCTCTCTTGTTTTTAGTGTATAGATTTTTAAACCAGTTTGGGTCCTTTCCCTTCCATGTACTGCCCTCTGGCCTACTGTGACCTCCTGGCCTGCTCCCCACCTCATGTCCTGGGCACCTTCATGTAGTGTGTCCTGGCTTGGGTATTTGGACTGATGTTCAAGATTTTGGACTGATGTTCAAATTTTCCTTTCCCTACTTTTGCATCTCCAAGCCCTCTTTTGCTTGCTAGTCTCTGTTAGATTGTTTTGCCCATAATATTGAGTCACAGCAGTCCCCATTCCTGAGAGACCCAATTACAACCCCTTGAAATCAAAAGTAAAACTATTACAAGAAAGCAAATTAAGTTTCCGATCCCATTCTGTGTATCTGGTATTTACAGTAAAGGGTGATGCTGAACCAAAGGAGAAAAGACACATAGTTTTATATCTCCCCACCATATAGAGACCTGGGTAGCTAAACCACTACCAGTTTATACCATGTTTGACATCCATGGGGTGTAAATTTGATAATGTGATTAAAGCATTGTTCACATGACAAAATTAGACTGGAGGAAAAAGCTGGATATTTCTTATGTCAAAAACTGTAAAGTAGGAGTGAGATGTCAGGGAGTAACAATTGGTTAGCTCTGATTTCTAATGCTTTATATAATAATTTGAACAACTGCTCTTATTCAGTCTGGTATCTCTAATGTATTTCTTCTGAACGCTCCCTAATATGATTCTGCACCCTATTTGGCCATTTGAGACTGGAATTTCAAAGAAGTCTGAGATAGGTGCCCAGTTCCCTTTAAGGCGCCCAACTCCCTTAAGCTCTTTGAAAAGCCCAGTCGCAGTGCTCCTGATGCTAAGGACATTTGCTAATAAGTACTGGCCCTGAAAGAGCAGCAGTTCCCCCACGTTGTGTTATTCACAAGCTATTAGCATCATGCGAATTGAAATATTGAAATAACTTTATGATGTATATCTGAAAGATGAAAACTAGATAACGGCTTTCCCCCTACCTTAAAAGTTAGCTGTGTGTCCAGAAGCGGTCCTGTATATTTATAAAAGCTGTTTCTTCTCAAAGGCTGTCCCACACATTCCTAAGGCAAAACTTTCTCAGTGGTACTTACAGTCACTGGCAGATGCTGCTCTTTCAGAGTCTTTAGCTCATGACATAGTTTCTGTTGTTTAACTGATCCTGGTAGGTGAAAACCTTTCCACACCAGTGATGAAACAGCAAAACCTAGAGTTAAAAGCTTTCCCTTCCAGGACTCCTCTGGGTTTGTTTTGCTGTGGCTGAACTCTGAGCTTATTTCCCTATTATGAAGATTACTGTTACCATAAATGGTAAGGTATGAATGGATGCAGTCCTTTTAAGATTAATTGCTGAAAAGTAGAAAGCCACAATGTTCAGAGGCTTGACTCTCGTTTCCACTAAAGCTCCTTTCCTGTGCTCTGGCCATGTAAAGGTAATTCAAAGCAGGTCTGCTTATGTTCTCTTTACACTGCCAGGGCACTAGAAATTGACTTTAGTATAAAAGAGAATTGGGCCCTTTGTGTTCAATCTAAAAGTAATGACCCTGCTACCAATGACAGTTTTTTTTAAAAAAAATGATACATTACACCCATGGGCAAGAAAAGTAAAGTAATCTGAACTTGTATTCACTATTCTGAAGTTAGCTAACTGCATTTAAGTTTTATTTTTGGAGTTAAAGGAGCCTGATCTTTTCTAAAGATCAAAATGCCAGGGCTGTACGTAAAAACTGAGCATGTGATTACTGTTGCATATGCAAGCAGTGCTCTAGAGGTAGATGCCTATCTGGATCTCTACATGCACAAAATTTAGATGCAGAATTGCACTATGTGCGTATTTAATATACCACACAGTCATGCTTCGCTTCGTAATATTTTGAAAATTAGGCCTTCAGAGAATTTAGACAAGTAATAAGAAACATATTGATTCAGAATGAAACGAGTTCTACACACAATCAGCATAGTGCAGACAGCAGTAACACCAGCTTTCCCTTCCAATGTGCCTGAGTCTTAATCTTGGAAAGTCATGCTGAGTTGACACTTTCAGGAAGAGTGCTTTAGTGGCAACAGTGTTGCAAATATTCTTTTTTATGTTGACACCTTATTGTCCAGTAGGTCTTGAGTTAAGTCTGACAATTCTTTCCACATAGGCCACAGAAAAGCCACCAGCTACTAATCATTTTTTGTTTCCATTGATTTTGGTCAGAGTTGAGCTAATGGACAATGGCATTGCAGCAGTGTAAATCAGAGCAGAGTTCAGCAAAATCAATTTTTTCTTGTAATGCTTTTATCTAACTCCCAGTGTGATGCTATAACTTAAAGGATGAATGTGAGACTTGGAAATATAAGCAGGGAGATATTAAGTAGGAGCAAGAAGGTGGTTTTACTTCTATACACAGCTTCACTGAGACTATTTCTGGATTACTGTGTCTAGTTTAGGTGTCCAAAAAGATGTTGAAAAAATTGGTTCAGAAAAAAGCTTTAAACAATGAGGTCTAGAAAACATGCCTTCTAGTGAGAGACTAAAGAAGCTCAAACTACCGGTATTTAGTTTATCCAAGGTGACTTGATTATGACTTAGAGGTGACTTGATTATGGTCTTCAAGTATCTACATGGAGAGGAGATTTCTGATGGTAAACTACTCTTTTTAATATAGCAGAAAAAGTCATAACATGCTTCATAAAGTAACAATCCAGTGTGTTGGAAGCTGAAGTTATACAATTTGGACGAGCAATAAGGTGCAAATCTTTAACAGTGAGGGTAAAACCATTAGAAGAAACTTACTTAGAAAAGTAGTTGTCAAGGTTCCTTCCCCACTCTGAACTCTAGGGTACAGATGTGGGGACCTGCATGAAAGACCCCCTAAGCTTATTCTTACCAGCTTAGGTTAAAACTTCCCCAAGGTACAAACTTTTACCTTTTGCCCTTGGACCTTATGCTGCCACCACCAAGCGTGTTAAACAAAGAACAGGGGAAGTGCCCACTTGGAGACATCTTCCCCCCCCAAATATCCCCCCAAGCCCTACACCCCCTTTCCTGGGGAAGGCTTGATAAAAATCCTCACCAATTTGCATAGGTGTACACTGACCCAAACCCTTGGATCTTAAGAACAATGAAAAAGCAATCAGGTTCTTAGAAGAAGAATTTTAATTAAAGAAAAAGTAAAAGAATCACCTCTGTAATCAGGATGGTGAATACCTTACAAGGTAATTAGATTCAAAACAGAGATTCCCTCTAGGCAAAACCTTAAGTTACAAAAAGGCACAAAAACAGGAATATTCATTCCATTCAGCACAGTTATTTTACCAGCCATTTAAACAAAACAGAAATCTAACGCATATCTAGCTAGATTACTTACTAAATTCTAAGACTCCCTTCCTTTTCTGTTCCCAACAAAACATCACACAGACAGACAGGACCCTTTGTTCCCCCCCCCCCCCAGCTTTGAAAGTATCTTGTCTCCTCATGGTCATTTTGGTCAGGTGCCAGTGAGGTTATCTTAGCTTCTTAAACCTTTACAGGTAAAAGGGTTTTTCCTCTGGCCAGGAAGGATTTAAAGGTGGTTAGCCTTCCCTTTATATTTATGACAGTAGTGGATTCTCCACTATTTACTACTTCATATTAAGACTGGATATCTTTCTTAAATACATGGTATAGCTCAAATGGAAGTTAAGGGCTTGATGCAGAAAAACACTGGGTGAGGTTTTTGGCTGGTGTTATGCAGGAGGTCAGAGTAGATAATCACAGTGGTCTCCACTAGCTTTAAAACTGACGAATCTTCATTTCTTGCTGTCCTTTCTCTTCATCGCAATCTCATCATGTCCACAGACTAATGCACTCAGGCTGATTTTAGTTTGAAGCATAGATTCCAAGGCCAGAAGGGCCCATTGTGATCATCTAGTCTGATTTCTTGTATAACACAGGCTATAGAATTCCCAAAAATTATTTCTAGGGCAGATCTTTTAGGGGGGAAAAATCAATCCATACGTGAAGGCATTTCACTGCAAAAGCAATGGCAAAACTTGTATACTTCCCAGACAAAATACTGCTAGAGTGAAAAACCAAGGTTCCACTAAGTGTAGCAGGGAAGAGATACTCATAGCATTTGACTGTGTAGCATCAGACTGCTCTGGCCATGGTTAAAGTTGACACCTTAGACTTGAACCATGCTGATGCTCCAGTTCCATTTGTTAAAGGCTCCCTGTCCCCTCTTGCTCACATGTCTATGGTTGTTACATGCACATACATGTATGGACGGGCACACACACATACATTTTTCTATCTCGATAGAACTGTATCTAAGTACAAGTAGGCATGGGAGACAGTATTGGCACAAACAAAAAACAAATCAATATAGGAGAGCTGGAACATGTGACGGGATCAGAGATTCATGTCTGATAAACATTCCAAAGTTGGGATGCTTCTCTGAGACTTTATGGGGACTATGCACATGGGCAGACTGCGGTATCTGTGTGGAGACCCACTGACTTCAGTAGTGCTCCTGGCAGGCACAGCCAGATCAAGCTTTTGTCAAATCTGATCTGAACCTTTTTGGGTCTCAAGAATTGGACTGGAAATCTAATGAGATTTTTGTAAGCAACTGCCTCTGAGCTGGCTAGAAATACTACATGAGGTCATTCCTGAGGCTTGCTGACACTTTTACTTCTGGTCCTAGCTGTAACTTCGTAGTGTGGAGGCAGCAAAAATAACCAAACAATGGGAAGAAGAGTTGTCCAAACTTTCCTGAACTTCCAGTGTTAATTTTGGGTTCAGCTCAAGACTCTTACCAAAACTTCAGCTCAATTCTTGTTTTATCCCTGTTAATTTATCCCCTTCTCTCTGGAACAGAAAATGGGAGAAACTGGATGAGCTTTGATTGTTGTGAATTTTTCTAAAAAGATGACAACTCCAGCTGGAATGAGAAAAAACATAAGCCCTTAAGCTGTTGAGGGATCTGAATTTAGAAGTCACCAGCTCCAGAACCCTAATTAGTTAACTGTCTAGTAAAAGAGAATTAAGTTAAAGATTGTATGGGGAATTATTTTCACTACACTGCCATGCTTGGAAGTTTAAAAGCTCTTCAAAGAGAAAAGTGATGGAAGAGAGAAAGTGTGGGTGTTTAAATCAAAACTAGAGGAAGTGTAAACATTCGCATGAAGGGATTTGTGAAATATAAATAATGATATGATTGATTGGTCTATAAGACCTACCTGGCTAAAGGAGGAAGTGGCAGAGATGGGGAAAATAGTAATGCAAAAAACTTGCTTTGCCAATATTAACAGCTTTTTCCAGAGGGCAAACACGCAAAGCTTAGAGTGTACTGCCTTTCATCCAAATGCTGACTTCCCATTGTAACCAGTGGGAATTCCCTGTTCCTGTCAAAGGTGCTATGTGGCTCAGAAAACTAAGCTAAGCTAAGTTGAATGTGGCCTGATTCTGTAGGATGCTGAGTGTATGAATCTTTAACTCTTTTTAGTGCCCATATATTAGTTATAATTACATCAATAATACAGGGGAGGTGGGCATTTTAGCTAACACTTATTTGCATTTTCTTTTGATCCCTTAGCACTTAAATGAGCTGGTTGAACTATTCCTTTTGGATTTTATGCATTAGGAATGGGGCTGCTCATATAGTATGTCAGTCTATCTGAAGCTAATCTTTACTTTTGATTTTTATTTGTGTTTGCTGAGTTGTTCTGTGGAATAACTTTCAGCTCAGTGGTTGCCTGCCAAGTATTGCTTTCATTACTTGTGGTGTGTGGTTGATCACTTGTCACATGGCATTGGTTCTGCTCACCTGCAGGGTGACTGAAACTTTTTAAGCAGAAAAATAATTAATATCTGATTTGAATTTTCATGTGAACAAAACATACTTGTGGTTAAAATGACTTAAACGTTTGTGATTCATGAATGTTTTGATGTAGAAAATTATTATGACTCCATGAGTCACAGTGAACCAGAGCTGGCACTGTTATCTGCAAATATATACACACTTTGGTATTCCTATTATATGGTCAGCTTTAGCATGTCTGTTATGCCAACTCCGTCTCTTAACACTTACCTCATTTTATTTTACATGCGATCATAATCTCACACTTGTTGATGTATATATTGCACCATCATACGCACGATTTACATTTCACCTGGTTTAAAAGGAAGCACAAGAGGAAGTGCTGAGTAACTAACTTCTTTTGTTTTTCTTTTGTCTATGATACTAAGGCCTTGTTCTGCTTGGATTTTTGGGGGGTGTGGGTGGGGGAGTATAAGTGATGGCAAAATTTTCCAGTGTAGTGAGTCTTAGGGAGGAGTTCATTGCTGAGTGAGATATATTGTATGCCTTGTCTTGGGCCTGATCAAGTGACCTAGTATACTATACATTATCATAAAATAGCATGGAGTGGGGGTTGTTAGTCCTGGCTGAAGTACATAACTAGTGTCTAAGAACCAACATAAATGCAATGGGTGTTCCATAGATAGCAAACTAAGTCAAGTATCTCTTGCTGTATTATAAAGAGAATAGTACTCAGAAGTAAAGAAATGGTTCAAGTTGATAAGAACTGCCCATTCGTCCAAGCTGACCCTCCTAAAGAATTGTTTTTATACTGAACTGTAGGAACAGCTAATGTCTGTGTGGCAAAGCCTTTTTAGTAAGTTTCAGAGTAGCAGCCGTGTTAAATCTTAATTCACAAAAAGAAAAGGAGGACTTGTGGCACCTTAGAGTTTAACAAATTTATTTGAGCATAAGCTTTCGTGAGAAGTCAGCTGTAGCTCACGAAAGCTTATGCTCAAATAAATGTGTTAGTCTCTAAGGTGCCACAAGTCCTCCTTTTCTTTTTAGTAAGTGTTGCAGTTTATTTACGGGAATTCTCCTAATGCCTCTGAAGAGTCAGTGAGCTGTGAAATGAGAACAGTTGTTCATGTAAAGTTATTAGCTTTCCACCTCCTAAATGAAACACATTAATAGACCGGATAAAGAAAAGGAAAATCTATGGCAGTTGTCCAAGGAACATTCAGGCAACTTGAAAATGATCACTTAGTTGCAGGAGGGGGAAAGAGAGACCTTATGCACAGGCATGTCTAGATCAACTGTAGTAGACCAACTGTAGTATTTCTAACCCAGACACGTCATGTTAATAATCTAAATAAGTGAGTTGGCTTTCAGAGTTGTTGAGCACATAATTTCCCTGGGTTCTATGCGGTGTTCTGCACTTCTGAAAATCGAGGCACATATTTATGTGCATAAATATAGATTCAGGTGTTTATCACTCAGGGCCCAAGTTTGGACATTTTGGCTCCAATGTTTTGATGATCGTTCATGTAAAGGTAAGATAAAGTAACATCATCACTACAAAGTTATGTGTAGATATTGTACTTAGAAGAATGATATTCTCTCACTAAGAATTCACTTCTGTGTGACAGGGGTGCTAGAACAATTCTTATAGTCAGGGTGCTGAGAGTCACTTAACCGAACTGTAAACCCTGCATATAATGGAAACCACTTTAAGCCAGGGGGTGCGGTAGCACCCCTACTTCCAGAACCTATGCCGTGTGAGCTTCTAAAATTTTCTGTAGTGAAACAGTTGAAGGTACTCATTTTCTTTTAGGATCATACATCACACCTCAAATCACAAATGAAATGCACACTGGAACATGTACTGGGGTCTGACTCCTCTTTTTGTTTGTACATTAGCATTTTATTGCCCATGGCCTTCAGTAGCATTACTCCTCATTACACTAGTGAGAAGAGAATCAGGCCCTCTATATACTACTAGTAATACCTAGCTCTTTTAGTAATTCTCACCTGTAGATCTCAAAGCATTTTACAAAGAAAGTCAGTATCACCATATTACAAGTGGGAACCTGGGGACAGGCACAGAGAGGTGAAGTGTCTTGCCCAAGGTAACTCCTCAAGCCAGTGGCAGATCCAGAAATAGAACCCAGGTTTCCTGAGTTTCTGTACTGCTTTGTCTACTTTGTGGGGAGGCAATTGATCTTTGAGCTCATGGGCCTGTCTGGATTGGTGCTTTGTGTCTTTCACCATGATACCTACTGGTAGCTAGGCCTGGGTATTGTCAAAACCTTGGCACAATATGTTCTTTCCCATCCCCAAATGGCACAGATTTCATATTACCAGCTGCCCTGACAGTAAAGTTTTAACACAATGACAGGAATAAAGATAATGTTGCTTTGGTTTGAAAGTAGCAGTGTATCTTAGGCATACAACATGCATTTAAATATATCAGAATGCAACAACTAAGCTGAAGGGTATATGCTGAACTTTTACTGATATTGGTGAGAGTTTTGTACAAAGACTGAGGGCAGTGAAAGACTTCAAATAAGCAAAATGCTACAAAGAACTACAGTGTTCATATGACTTCAGCTTTTCACACACACAGCTACTGGGATATAACTTGCTGAATACAAAATTCAGCAAAGCACTCTAGGGACTTTAGTGTGCAGCTGTAAGGTTCACACAGACACTTAGTGCATTACAGGATAGTGCTGGGTAAATTTAGACCCCAGTTTGCCGTGAACTAAGTGTTGTGTAGACAAACCCTAAGACTGTGTTTGCTTCTATGGTTTTTGGTTTGTTTTTGTGTTGGGATTATGATCAGTTTACTCCAAAGAGGAGAAGAACTCGTTATGGACTGATTCATTACAACTCCGCCTTCGGTGCAGAAACAGTATGAATGTGTGGTTCTATTTTCTGCCTGCTAAAAAAATTGTTCCACCTCACCTTTCAGAAAGGAAAGGTTTAGAACTGTTTGTGTTATGAGGCAAATAGGAATCCGTGATTTACCTTGTCTATTGCTTACTATGTCACCAACAGTTGGTCTCCATGAAACGCTCCAGTGCTACAGGAATTTCCATTTGAACCCTCTGAGTTCAAATGGAATTGATGACCTTGTGTGATGTTGGAGGAGGTACTGCTGAAAGTGGCCTCTTTTGGATGAGAAATAAAACCACAGTCCTGACAATCTGTAGTCATTAAAGACTTCATGGTGGGACTTCAGCTCCCAGACTACTTCCCTGGGCAGCACAGCATGGAGTGGAGGTGACCAGCCCTCTGTGGAGAAAGAACTGGTTCGGGACTATTTAGAAAAGCTGGACGAGCACAAGTCCATGGGGCCGGATGTGCTGCATCCGAGAGTGCTAAAGGAGTTGGTGGATGTGATTGCAGAGCCATTGGCCATTAGCTTTGAAAACTCATGGCGATCGGGGGAGGTCCTGGACGACTGGAAAAAGGCTAATGTAGTGCCCATCTTTAAAAAAGGGAAGAAGGAGGATCTGGGGAACTACAGGCCAGTCAGCCTAATCTCAGTCCCTGGAAAAATCATGGAGCAGGTCCTCAAGGAATCAATTCCAAAGCACTTAGAGGAGAGCAAAGTGATCAGGAACAGTCAGCATGGATTCACCAAGGGCAAGTCATGCCTGACTAATCTAATTGCCTTCTATGACGAGATAACTGGCTCTGTGGACGAGGGGAAAGCCATGGACATGTTGTTCCTTGACTTTAGCAAAGCTTTTGACATGCTCTCCCACAGTATTCTTGCCAGCAAGTTAAAGAAGTATGGGCTGGATGAATGGACTATAAGGTGGATAGAAAGCTGGCTAGATTGTCAGGCTCAACGGGTAGTGATCAATGGCTCCATGTCTAGTTGGCAGCCGCTAACTAGTTGGCAGGGTCAGTCCTGGGGCCGGTTTTGTTCAATATCTTCATTAATGATCTGGAGGATGTTGTGGATTGCACCCTCAGCAAGTTTGCAGATGACACTAAATTGGGAGGAGAGGTAGATAAGATGGAGGGTAGGGATAAGATACAGAGGGACCTAGACAAATTGGAGGATTGGGCCAAAAGAAATCTGAGGTTCAACAAGGACAAGTGCAGAATCCTGTACTTAGGATGGAAGAATCCCATGCACCACTACAGACTAGGGACCGAATAGCTCGGCAGCAGTTCTGCAGAAAAGGACCTAGGGGTTACAGTGGACGAGAAGCTGGATATGAGTCAACAGTGTGCCCTTGTTGCCAAGAAGGCCAATGGCATTTTGGGATGTATATGTAGGGGCATTGCCAGCAGATCAAGGGATGTGATCTTTCCCCTCTATTCGACATTGGTGAGGCCTCATCTGGAGTACTGTGTCCAGTTTGGGCCCCACACTACAAGAAGGATGTGAAAAAATTGGAAAATGTCCAGCAGAGGGCAACAAAAATGATTAGGGGACTGGAGCACATGATTTATGAGGAGAGGCTGAGGGAACTGGGATTGTTTAATCTGAGGAAGAGAAGAATGAGGGGGGATTTGATAGCTGCTTTCAACTACCTGAAAGAGGGTTCCAAAGAGGATGGATCTAGACTGTTCTCAGTAGTAGCAGACGACAGAACGAGGAGTAATGGTCTCAAGTTGCAGTGGGGGAGGTTTAGGTTGGATATTAGGAAAAACTTTTTCACTAGGAGGGTGGTGAAGCACTGGAATGTGTTACCTAAGGAGGTGGTGGAATCTCCTTCCTTTTGAAGTTTTTAAGGTCAGGCTTGACAAAGCCCTGGCTGGGATGATTTAGTTGCAGATTGGTCCTGCTTTGAGCAGGGGGTTGGACTAGATGACCTTCTGAGGTCCCTCCCAACCCTGATAGTCTATGATTCTATGACTTGCAAGAGGACATAAGGTGTTATCTCCAATATTCTGTGTAAACTGTCATCATATTGACAATTCTATATTGACCCTACTGTTTCAAATCAGATGTAGCATTAATCTGCCCTTCCTTTTCTAAACTGTAGTCTATCTGGGGTTGGCCCAGCACAGCATATGCATTATTTCTTTTCTTTATGAATAGCTTTAATTTTGAAATAACATTAGAAACTGGGTGGAGAGGGGCTGGGGGTGAGTAGTGTTGCTGTGTGCTGTTAAATAGCTGCTATATTCAATTCCAGAAGTGTCATAACATTATGTTGGTGGGTGAGTTGTTGGGCTTCATTCACGTATGTGTGTGTCGATTCCGTAATCCTGGACCTGATTTTTCATTTTTTATTATTTTATGGGCCTCTCACCTTGTCACCCACATTTTTGAAGACACTAATAAGAAGGTGTATATTTATGCCATCTTTTTTGTTGTGTTGGTACACTGCCTAGCACAGTGGAGTTCTGATCAATGACTGGACCTTCCAGGCACTAACACAATAGAAATAATAAATAATAGTAATCGGGCTTTTACTGCAATGTTTTAGCTAGAGGGGAAGGATGGGTCTTTCAGATACAGCATTTTATCAGAAGGTCTGAGTTCTATTCCTGACTCAGTTACAAACTTCCCAGGTAATCTTGTGCTCATAACTTAATTTCTCTCTGGCTCAGTTCCTCATCTGTAAAATGGGGGTGATAATTCCCTTTCATAGAATCATAGAATATCAGGGTTGGAAGGGACCTCAGGAGGTCATCTAGTCCAACCCCCTGCTCAAAGCAGGACCAATCCCCAATTTTTGCCCCAGTTCCCTAAATGGCCCCCTCAAGGATTGAACTCACAACCCTGGGTTTAGCAGGCCAATGCTCAAACCATTGAGCTATCCCTCCCCCCTCTTTCCTCTTTCCTCATAGAGTGTTTGTGAGGACAGATCCATTAACCAAATATAATATGTTAATGTGAGTTTCTCAGATGATTTGGTGAACAGCTCCACAACACAGCCAGTAAATAACGGCTTTGCTTTCACATACTGGGCAGCTAAACAGGTAAGTGCTATAAAATGTGTTTGCAAAAATGCAAGCAGAAAACAGAGGGCCAATGTGAGATTCTTTGGGAAATCATTACTTCTAGAAGTAATAGAATATGATGATAGTAATGTTATTTCTGATCAATGGAGTAGACTCACTTTCCTTTGGTTTATGTAACAGAAAAGATTAGAGCATTATACATATAAGTTAGCTTGATGCCTCTTCGGTTAAATACAAATTGCATACCATGTTTCAAAGTTGCTACAACAAAGTGCGTTGCACACAGGGAAAAACATCATCTAATTCTCCAGGAAAATTCTAGTCTGGGGTGGCCTTTGTTCCTAATCCAGTGCCAAGTTCCTCCGAGACGAGGGCTGAAAACATTGACAAAATATAGTATAGGGCACTCTTTGTTCTGCTGGTTCAGTAGATCAAAGGCCACAATGTTTTTTATTCTCTGTCTTTCATCAGCACTTAAATTATTGAAAGAAATTAAAAGGATATCCTTTTTTCTTTTAAAAGTTCCTTTTTTCACACAAGTTAATGAAAATGTATGATTGTCATCCATAAATAATAACATTGATCTTGCATTCCCTGGAGCAATAAATTGACTTTCAATGTGAAACCTCATTGTACAGGCTTTTTAATTGCCTTATTACACACATCTCACAAAGTTAATAAGATTTCTTTGAGCTGTCTCTTCACCACTGGGAGTTGGAATCCACTATAAAGATAACATTGCCCAAAAAGTTAACTGCAGAGTTCTTTTGGAGCTAATGACAGAACTTCCAATGTGACTGCAAACTGGAATGCCCTTGATGAAACTGGCAACGAAAGTAATTCATTTCACTCCTGTGTGGAAGGCCAAATAAGGCCTAAGACAACAATTATACCATGTGTTGAGGCTGCAGGTGGGGACCACCAGTAAGCAGTCATGTCTTTTACTCCCTCACTCCCACATCCCATTGAGTGGGTCCCTGTGTCAGTCCACATAGGGCAGTGATGGGTGGCAGCCCAGGAAGAAGACTTGTCCTACACATTTATGCCGATCCACTGGCTCTAAGTCACAATGAAAAGGATGCAGAGGGACAGTGGCTGCTTTTATTCAAGGCCATAAGATAGAGAACTAACCATTGTCTTAGGCTACTGGTAATAGAAAAGAGGGCCAGTCACCTATAAGACACTGATCCAAGTCCACTCCCGCTTGGCACTGACCAAAGACGGCATTTTGGTTTAATTCCAAGGATGGTGTCTTTGTTACATGATTGTACAGTGCCTAGCATCATAAGGCCCTGATCGCTAGGTGCTGCTATAGTACAAATAATAATTCCTGTTCCTAGTAGAAACCTGTTTGTATTACAAAAAAGCAGAACAATTGTTAATAGCTGACCATCCTTGCTGGCTGCCTTGGTGAAGAGGACAAGGATCAATAGTGGCTGGGCACAGACTTGAACCATCTCACCATAGAGCTAGGTCCTCCAAGCAAGTTTTCAGCACATTGGTGGAGCTTCTGTCTACTGGAAGCATCAAGATAACAGTCCATCCTCAGCACTCAAGCAAACACTATGGCAGTGTCTGCGGAGCAAGTATACAGTACTGTCCAGTGGACTTTGATCATGGAGGAGGCATGGTCTGTTGTCTAGATAGCATGTCCAAATCCAACACTCTGGGACTATATTTGCCGTTGACATTAGCCCATGCTGCTCTAAGGCATGAGAAAATTGAACCCAGCAAGTTGCCCCTCCCCCACACCTGCAGCCTGCCATGAGCCATCTTGCCTTCAAACTGAAGGATGCCTGTTGTCCCAGATGTGTAAACAAAACTGCTCTGCTCATTACTCCCACCCCTGTATTTCCCCCTCAAATAAGGGCAGGATTTTGTCCTTGTGTTCCAAGGAAAGGTTTCCTGTCTTAGTTATCCATGTCAGCCTGCGCACATAAATAAATCTCCGAGGTTGGGGAAAAGACACTGTAAAAGCACTATTAAATGTTGGTGCCTACAAGGGAAACATCGGAATTCCTTCAAATTCCCTGACTTGGATATTGGATCAAATAATAATTGCTCTGAAAAATATACATAAAATGAACTTTTAGGTTTTCTTGCTTAGTTATCTCTTCTGTGAACCTTACTCCTAGTAACACTGTTGAAAATACCATTTGCTTGTTAATAGTTGGATAGTTTTAGATGTTCACCTATATTTAGTTCCTGTTGCAGAAGGAAGCATGTCAACATCCTTGTGCAAAACTCTCATGGATATCAGTAGGAGCTGGGTGCCCATGCATGGAGTGAGTGCAGAATACTCCATAGAGAGCTTCCCCGTAGAGAGGAAACATTTTGTTCTGTATTTAATTTCGTTATCCCTGTATAATATTGTAAAACAATGGTGAAGGTGAGGTTTCAGTGGTTTTGCTCAGTGTTTGCGCTCAGTGTTTAAAGGAGCCTTTTGCTGGTAAGCAGAATGAAAAGATGCTTAATTCAGGAAAAATATTTGTCATTCTCCCAATTTAAAATGTGGAAGAATGAAAGGTTGACCTGAAATGAATTTTGTTTGAAATTTTTGGTGAAACAAAATAACAAATTTCATTTCATGTCAACCAAACTGTTTTAGCTGACCAGGAACAAAATCTTTCTTTCTAGTTTTGAGGTTTTAGAGAGTTTTTTAAAAAAACAATTGAATGAAATTGAGGGAAATTCCAAAAGAAACCATTTTGATATTTCAGAACAAGAAATGAGATTTTTGGTGTACAAGATTTTAATCTTTCTTCAAAGCAGTTCCCAGTGCAAAGCTATTTCTCAGTGAGGGTGAAAGCCATTCTGATTACAGCACAATGATTCATTTACTTACTGCTTCTTTGTCTCAAATGGGGTAAAAAGGCACATTTCCCCGATTCCTGCAGACTCACGTACATACAACTTTAATGGGAGAGGACTGGTGAGAAACAGAGAGGCTGGGAAAGTTCTGCAAGTCAAGCCTTTTAAAAACAAGATCTGAAAAAAATTCCAAAGTAGAGTCTGCAGGGATCTGGCCCGTTAATCTATACTCAGTTTCTTTAAACGTCAGCAGCCCTTTTAAGTAATGTCATATATTTTTATGTTCAGAAAAAGAATCTGCCTGCCAACTGTGGGTCAAAAGCCTTACTCGTGAAAAATGTATGGTTAAAATTAATCTGATTTTGTTTTCAATATTGCACTGTCTGTAGTGCATGTTGGAGCTTAAGAGAGAAATTCTGGCAGCGTTTCTGCCTTAGTTGTTTTGTTTGCTTTTCCAGCTCCCAACTTCCATGGCTTCAGCTCCATATTAGTGAAATTTATTGGCAGTAATGGATGGTCTCTACCTCCATAATGCAGCATCTCTAGAGTTCAGCACTCCCCTCCCCTCCCCCCAATGGTCTTAAAAATATATTTCTGCCTGTAACAGGGCAGGACTCACTCCTGCAGCACCTCCTGCCGGTCTCTCAGGGAATTAGCTCTTCCAGCCTCCAGAGCGCCCTCTGCAGGCCGGTGTCCCTCTTGCCTCGGTGGCTACCGCCCAGTCACCATCTAGCCCCTATTTACTGGGGCAGACTGCAGGATATAAGCTACTCATCACAGGCAAGGGGGGGTTCAGACCTGTTGCCTCTGCCTACCCATGGGCTGCCCCCTGCATCCCCAGTACCCTTTTTGGCCTTCCACTAGGCCTGCAGGGTTTCCAGGTCAGAGCTCCCCAGCTCCTCTGGCCTTCCCCCAGCTCTGCTTCACTCCAGGTACCTTCTCAAGCTCCCCAGCAGCCAGATCCATCTCCCTCCACCGATGGAGGAGACTCTTTTGGCTTCTGGCCCACTGTCCTCTAATAAGGGCCAGCTGAGTCCTGATTAAGCTGACCACAGCTGTGGCTGCTTTCCTTCATCAGCCCAGCTTCTCTCATTCACAGCCCTCTCCCAGGGCTGAATTCAAGCCCTTCAGGGCACAAGTGGGTGACCACCTTGCTACACTGCCTCACTCTCAGAGATGCTGACCATCTGCAACACTCATTGACTCCCAATGGGAGTGATAGATACCACTTACAATTGGATTGTGTCTCTCCTGTTTATTCCCTGGTTTTCCATATTAGAATATTTTCACCTTTGCATGGGCTGAATATTTTTTAACAAATTTTGGAGTTTGTGCATGGGCCTTCTCTAACTGGGTCACTCAATGTGAGGCTCATATGAGAGAATAGCTCATCCAGCTCCTCTCCTATTCACTCACCAGAGCTTGGACTTATGTGATGCTGATATTGCAGAGTAAATGAGGATGAAGAAAGTTTACATTGCTGACATACTGGACCATATCAGGGATTAAAGAAGTATGGGCTGGATGAATGCACTATAAGATGGGTAGAAAGTTGGCTAGATTGTCGGGCTCAACGGGTAGTGATCAATTGCTCCATGTCTAGTTGGCAGTTGGTGTCAAGTGGAGTGCCCCAGGGGTCGGTCCTGGGGCCGGTTTTATTCATTATCTTCATAAATGATCTGGAGGATGGTGTGGATTGCACTCTCAGCAAATTTGCGGATGATACTAAACTGGGAGGAGTGGTAGATACGCTGGAGGGCAGGGATAGGATACAGAGGGACCTAGACAAATTGGAGGATTGGGCCAAAAGAAATCTGATGAGGTTCAATAAGGATAAGTGCAGGGTCCTGCACTTAGGACGGAAGAACCCAATGCACAGCTACAGACTAGGGACCGAATGGCTAGGCAGCAGTTCTGCGGAAAAGGACCTAGGGGTGACAGTGGATGAGAAGCTGGATATAAGTCAGCAGTGTGCCCTTGTTGCCAAAAAGGCCAATGGCATTTTGGGATGTATAAGTAGGGGCATAGCGAGCAGATCGAGGGACGTGATCGTCCCCCTTTATTCGACATTGGTGAGGCCTCATCTGGAGTACTGTGTCCAGTTTTGGGCCCCACGCTACAAGAAGGATGTGGATAAATTGGAAAGAGTCCAGCGAAGGGCAACAAAAATGATTAGGGGTCTGGAACACATGACTTATGAGGAGAGGCTTATTGTTTAGTCTGCAGAAGAGAAGAATGAGGGCGGATTTGATAGCTGCTTTCAACTACCTGAGAGGTGGTTCCAGAGAGGATGGTTCTAGACTATTCTCAGTGGTAGAAGAGGACAGGACAAGGAGTAATGGTGTCAAGTTGCAGTGGGGGAGGTTTAGGTTGGATATTAGGAAAAACTTTTTCACTAGGAGGGTGGTGAAACACTGGAATGCGTTACCTAGGGAGGTGGTAGAATCTCCTTCCTTAGAAGTTTTTAAGGTCAGGCTTGACAAAGCCCTGGCTGGCATGATTTAATTGGGGATTGGTCCTGCTTTTGAGCAGGGGGTTGGACTAGATGACCTCTTGAGGTCCCTTCCAACCCTGATATTCTATGATTCTATGATTCTATGATTAAATTGGCCCACAGATTATTGTCCTTCAAAAATCAAAGGCTCTTTCTTTTTGGCAGCAATTTAGGCTTTGGAAGAGAAATGTGGGCATCTTCATAAGGGCTATAACAAAATACTTGAAATGAGCCTATCATAAAAGGGGGAAATCCACATGCTGAGCTCATTTACTTGGAGATTGGCCTACTGATTCAAAAACTTAGGGTTTTTGAAATCTGAACCTAGTTCTGCACTTGAATTTTGTATTTTTTATAATGGGGATTACTCAAAATAACGGATTTGCAGACTGTTGAATTTGAGTGTTTCTAATCTGAAACATGTACATTTGAGCTTTATGTATAACTTTAACATGCTAATGGGAGATGAGGAAAAATACTCAAATGGTGGTGCAAAAACTCCAAATGCTCTTAATAGCTGCCACAATATTAATCTTAAAAATCTTTTTACGGAGTCAATAGGTTTATGGGAAAAATGCAAATACTGATGAGATTCTTGATAATATCACATATACTGAAACTGTACTACTAACCATGCAAATGATACCAACATTTTTAATCCCACTGCTGCATGGTATTAATAATTGCTGTTAATTTTTCTTCACCTTTGCTGGCATCTGAGAGAGACTTTCCAAGGAGATGCTATCCTATGGCTTTCAGAATTACAAAATCTAATTTGAGACACTTCCTGCTTCTAAGGAATTTTTGATGAGCAAAAGAACTGGAATAAGACCATTTGGGTTTAGGTGTATTTGTCAGTGTCCTTACAGTACATATTGCTAAGCTGCACCTGCTATCCTATGCTAGTGTCTTCAAGCAAGTGGAGAAGAAAGATCAACTACAATTTGTGGAGAGAGATGTGGGTGCAAAATTCAATAGTGATAACAAAGGATCAGGCAGGAACTAGAAAAATCCCAGCTGTATGGGTGAATGGAATAATCAACTGTAATACATTGCATACAATGAATTGTATTCTAGTATCTTCAGGGCAAGTGCACAGAGTGCTTAGTGATGGCCAATAGAGAGCTGGCTGGTCACATGGTGTTGGCTCTACTGCCTTGCTCCCAGCTGCTAAGTTGCATTAACTACGATTAAAAACATATTAATATTTTCCTAATATTACTTTGCCACCTGAGCAAGTGCTGTAGTGCTCGCCAAGATGCCAGGTGATTGTGAATGGATGGAGAAGTGCTAAGGGATTCTTGCACCTGGGGTCACTCTGTTAAAAACATTGAGAACCTCCCACATGTGCCTATCCTATTCCTATCCCCATGCTAGTACAATGACACTTACTTCACCTGTTTTCAGATGCAGCGGTGCTTCTAATGAGAGAGACAGTTACTGTATAATTGTGGAAGAACATCTCTCAATCTTCTTATTTGGGGAATAGAGGGGAGCGTTGCATACTAAGTCTAATAAGCATGTTTACAAACTGCCGCATTTTGTTAAAGATTCAGCAAAATGCTCTTTCATAAACCCAGTTATCAACTGGAAGAATCGAAAATATGCTGACGTTTTTTTAAAAAACAATCTGAACACTGCAAGCGGTGAAGGAAGAACATGAGATTTGTGGGTGTCTATCAAAAGGAAATAATATCAAGAGGATAAGCTTTCCTTTGAGAACTCCCCAAGACTTGTTCAAGCAAGGATAACCTTCCACTGAAATATTCTTTAAGATGCTTTACTTGTTACTTGTTTGCTCTATTGCTGATAACTAGGGTGCTTCTTCTATAGTATTGATTTCTTTTTTCAAATGTGTTCACTGTACCATTCTCAAATTCTAAGTGCACTGCAAAATTTAGCTGTCTTAATAAAATATTAAAATATGTGCTGTTAGACATGAAAAGATATTAAATAAGGCTAACACAAATTCTGTATCCAATTACCTTGAAAAGTGTGAAATGTGTGGGGAAAGAGGCCTTGGCATCATCTCTCTGATCCTTCTCATGTCACTTTTTTGAAGTGCAGGTAGGACTAATCAGATATCTAAGACAACACCTTTTCTTCTTTTTTTTTCTGCCTGTCTTGTATTTCTATATATTCTCTATCCTGTTGCAATTTCTTTGCTCTGCTGATTAGGCCTGAACTGGAGTATTGTGTCCAGTTCTAGGTACTACATTTCAGGAAAGATGTGAACAAATTGGAGAAAGTCCACAGAAGAGCAACAGAAATGATTAAACGTGTAGAAAAAATGACCTCTGAGGGAAGATTGAAAAAAAAAATTGGGTTTGTTTAGTCTAGAGAAGAGAAGACTGAGAGGGGACATAAGTTTTCAAGTACATAAAAGGAGGAGGGAGACAAGCAGCAATGGGCTTAAATTGTAGCAAGGGAGGTTTAGGTCGGACATTAGGAAAAGCTTTCTCACTGTCAGGATAGTTAAGCACTGGAACAAATTGCCCAGTGAGATTTTGGAATCTCCATCATAAGAACAGCCATATTGGGTCAGACCAAAGGTCCATCTAGCCTGGTATCCTGTCTTCCGACAGTGGCCAATGTCAGGTCCCCTAGAGGGAAAGAACAGAGCAGGTAATCATTAAGTGATCCATCCCATTGCCCAAACCCAGCTTCTGGCAAACAGAGGCTAGGGATACCATCCCTGTCCATCCTGGCTAATAGCCATTGATGGACCTGTCTTCCATGAACTTATCTAGTTCTTTTCTGAACCCTGTTATAGACAACCCTGTTATAGTCATCACTGGAGATTTTTAAGAGCAGATTAGACAAACACCTGTCAGGGATGGTCTAGTTAATACTTAGTCCTGCCATGAGTGCAGGGAACTGGACTAGATGACCTTTTAAGGTCCTTTCCAGTCCTATGAATATCTTTGAATATCATATAGCTGCCTTAATGTAATTTGGCAAGAAAATCTTAGCAAGCTCCAAACAATATTTTAAAAATTGTTTAAGACTTGTTACTGGAATTTTCTTCACATTATTCAGTTTGAGTTCTGAGTGCTGCATATAGATTGCAAGTATCAGCTGGGAGAAAACCTCTTGCCAGGTCAAAAAGGATCCGTTGTTCCACAGAGTGTTGTGTGTATCACTGTATGTCCATCTTACTGTTGGTATCATCTTACCATGTGTACTTTATGTACACTGCTCTTTGGGGCCATTGAAGTACACTGTCCATAGAGAGAGAGAGAGTGTGTGGTGAACTCAACACTGAACAAGCAAGGCTGAAAGCCACGATTCAGGAAACTGTTTACCATGCTCTTCTATCCAATACTATTCAGTAAAACACTTAAGCACATCCTTAAGCATGCTCTTGACTTTAAGTTCCAATGACTTTAGACCTTTTAAGCTAAGCATGTGTTTAAGTGTCTGCTGAATAGGGATTATTTGCTGCACATTGGATTGCCACTCCAACCTTACCCATACCTGGTGAATTTCTTTCCATTTTCTCTTCCCTTTTATTTGGAACAAAGATGAATTATTCAGTCTTTAATTCACCAAAATTTTCCATGAAGCTGATACTGAGTTAAGAATCATAGCATTTGGCTTACAGGCTTTAGGGAGGTAGAGGAATCACAGACTGATCATCACAAATGGCCCTTCTTGTATGTGATCTCAGCAGAGACCAGGCATCCAACGGATCAGGGAGAACGTGTTTCCTTCTTCAATCCCGTGCAGATGATCCTTTCCAAAACAGGATTGATGCACACTATAGGGACAATGTGTGGGAAGACTATCCTGCTGCCTTTGCCAGTGCTAGGGAGAAGCAGAGAATGGCAGGTTTTCCACACACAAGCAGTTGTACTAATTTCAGTCAGAGACACACACAATAAACAGTGAGCAAGTCTGGTGTGAGTGTTCTTCCTGTGTAGCAGGTGGGGCAGGGTGAAATTTTTAGTCCAGTAGTAGTTCTGAAAAATTGAAGAAAAAATTTGGTTTGGGTCAAACCGAATCTGAAAATGTTTGGAATGTTCAGTGAATTGCAAAAAGTCCATTTTGGGTTTGTGCCAGAGCGGAGATTCAAACCTGTAACTCTCACATCCCGGTTGAGTGCCCTAATCACTGGGCTAAAGTTTAAAGGCATCTGGGATGGGGGGGGGGGGCAGCAACAGCATGTCCACCATCACTTTCCTCCTCCTCTGGCCATTTTGTGACTGTCCAAAACTATTCATATCAAATTCACAGTCTCAAGTCAACCCAAAGGGCATTTGTTTGTCAAATAAAATATTTCTAGTAGCAGGTTCTGTCTGATCACAAAGTGGCATCTGCCTTTGCATCCGAGACAGGGAATCGTTTCCCCATGTAAGAGTGCAGTACCCAGAAAACAAGTCATAACAGATATCAGCTGTGACAATCGTAGGGTTGCTAGGTGTCCGGTTTTTGACTGGAATGCCCTGTCGCAAAGGGATCCTGGCGGCTCCGGTCAGCACCTCCGCCTCGGCTGTTAAAAGTCCAGTCAGCCGTGTCGCGGTGCTAAGGCAGGCTAGTCCCTACCTGTCCTGCTGTGCCCCGGAAGCGGCCAGTAGATCCAGATCCTAGGTGAGGGAGGTCAGGGGGGCTCCATGCGCTGTCCCCGCCCCAAGCACCAGCTCTGCACTCCCACTGGCCAGGAACTGCAGCCATTGGGAGATGCGGGGGTGGTGCCTGTGGGCGAGAGCAGTGCATGGAGCCTCCTGGACCCCCCGCCTAGGAGCCAGACCTGCCGGCTGCTTCTGGGGCACAGCTCAGAACCAAGACAGGTAGGGAGTAGCCTGCCTTAGCCCTGCTGCGCCGCTGACAGGGAGATGCCTCAAGGTAAACCTGTACCCCAACCCCGAGCCCCAACTCTATGCCCCAGCCCTGAGCCCTCCCAAACCCAGAGCCCCCTCTTGCACCCCAGAGCCCTCGGCCCCTCCTGCACCTCAACCCACAGCCCCCTCCTGTACTCCGAACCCCATGACCCCACCCCCCAGCCTGGAGCCCCCTCCTACATCCCAAACCCCTCATCCCTGGCCACACCCCAGAACCTTCACCCCTCCCACATCCAAACCCCCTGCCTCAACTCGCAGTCCCCTCCTGCAGTCTGAATCCCTTGGCCCCAGCCTTGAGCCCCCTCCTGCACCTCAAATTCCCTCATACCCAGCCCTACATCAGACCCCACACCCCCAGACAGAGCCATCACTCCCTCTCAAACCCCCTGCCCCACTCCAGAGCCCCCTCCTGCACCCTGAACCCCTCATTTCTGGCCCCACCCTGGAGCCTGAACCCACAGTTAGAGCCCTCAGCCTCTTCTGCATCCCAACCCCCTGCCCCAGCCCAGTGAGAGTGAGTGAGGGTGGGGAAGAGCGAGCTGTTGAGGGAGGGGGAATGTAGTAAGCAGGAGGTGGGGCCTCGAGGAAGGGGCAGGGCTAGGGTGTTTGTTTTTTTGTGAGTAGAAAGTTAGCAACCTTAGACAGTGGGATATATCTGCACTAAGTTATGAACTCCAGTTTATTTCATGCCTTTCCTAGAAACATAGATTATAGTTCAACACCACTTGGTTTTAACCAGAACTCTCAGAGTGCAGAAATATACAGTTCTTAAGCAGCCAAACTTTTATTCAGTTTTACAGCTGAACATTGCAGATACTCGGGCTCTGTCACGGGAACCAAAATAACGAACTAGAGTTATAAAGGCTCAAGGAATGACATTCTATTGAAATAAGAGTGGGAAGGGCCTCTAGAGGGTTAAGTTAGAATTCACTGAAGTGTCTCCTGCACTACACGCTGTGCAATTTAAACCCATGGGTGTGCTGCACAACTGCATTGCAGCAGGAGAGAGGCGTTCTGATCCCATTTAATCACACTTTGAATATTGCCTCTGGTTCCATGTCACATAAGAAAGGCAACAAATTAAATTATACTAATACGTTTGCTTTTATGGATCTGATTTTATATGAATTCTGACCCCGTTGTGCCAGGCACTGCCTGAACACACTGTGTTCCCACAGTCTAGGATGGACAAAGAGTGGGGGGCACCAAGGGATAAAGTCACCTCCCAAAGCTGACACAACAAGTTGAAGCAGAGCAGGGAATAGGTCCCCAGTCTTGTGGGTCTCTGTGCAGTGCCCTATCTGCTAGACCACGCCGCTGTCTGGTTATTAGGCCACCTTGTTCCATGATCCAAAATTACAACTGTATTTGACACCTTAGAGATTAACCAATTTATTTGAGCATAAGCTTTTGTGAGCTACAGCTCACTTCATCGGATGCAAATAAATTGGTTAGTCTCTAAGGTGCCACTAGTACTCCTTTTCTTTTTGCGAATACTCTGAAAACTGTACTTGAGAGGCCTCTGTTTCTCCCCACCCTCTTGCCATGTTGTTTCATTGTTAAATTTAGCCTGAAAATATAACCTCTGCCCGATGTGATTTTCTCCCTTTATACATATCTATAACTCATAATAATTGTGGTTGTGGCCCAGCTCATTAGTTAAAAAAATTCCCATAATGATGCTGATTATCTAGCCATGCAGTGAACCCTTTACAAAGGCATGAGTCAGCTATAGATTCATTTACAGAAACAGAAAAAAGTCTAATAGCACAAAATCCCTTAATGATCTGGGTTTGTCATCCTGCGTCTTCACCCATCTGCTCGGGTGAGTTAATGTCTGAAATTCATTGCTTAGAAGTTGTGAACATCTCTGAAGGTTTTCTTTAATCCTCCTCTCCCCCTCCCCTCTTCAATCTTTAAAATTATGCTTTTAAAAGATGCTGAAATGACAGTGCTGGTTCTCAAATTGCTCTGTTTATCTGCAGAATAAATATGGCACAAGCAGTAACTGCGTTGCTAAAAGTATAGCCAATTGATTTTAACTACATTTCCCGTTCAATATTCACAATGTTCTAAAGACCGAATTACCAAGCTCTGCCATATTTATTGTCTCTGAACAAAACAGTTTGGTACAGGAAAGACATAGTTACACATCACCAATGCGTCCGGGAAGTGAGCTGTCGCAGCATGTTCAGTTCACCTTGCACCAAAGGAATGCCCCCTAAATACGACACAATACCCACTTACGTTTATAGCAGTGGTTCTCAATCTGCAAGCCGCTGGCTGCACATGTGATCCAATCAGCACACAGCTGCAGACCATGTGATATCCTCAGGGCCATACTGGTAGTATATGTGTTGTGTGGATGCGACCCACATAACACAGCGAGAGCAGCATATGAGAACTACTGATTTCTAGCATAGTTTATGTCACCTCAGATGCATATGTTTATATGTCACCTAAGATGCAACCCACCAGTTAGACCAGTTCCTTAACTTCCTGTTCTGAACCTTTCCTTATCTCTGGTTTAGACACTATGTTTTAAACCAGTTGCCTGTGTTGATGTTAGACATTAGGACATAGAATAAATGTCTTGCTTTTGACAGGCTTTATATTCGCTAAGGCCAAAAGCTACATTTAGCTTTGCAGAACATTGAGGGATATATCTCCCTTGACATGAGTGAGCATAATTTAACTTAAAAGTTATGCTAACATAATGTATATAACCATTATGTGATGTGTAATTCAGCTTAATCTGGTGTGCAATATGACATATACATTGGCTAACAGCCATACTATCTCTAGCCTGCCAACACCCTTCAACCATCCTTGAAGGGCCATTTCTTGGCCTCTCTGCGGAGAATGACAATTTGTGTGGTGCCAACATGAGTCTGCCAGGAAATAGACTGAGACCATGAATTCACTTCACATAGTTCATCAGCTGACTGTTAGATGGATGATCAATTTTGATCACTACTGACTGAGGCCTCGATCCATGCTCGCAGATCGTTACACCCACATATACTCCCACTTAAGTTAGCAGTACTCCATGTAGGTTATGGATCTGTCTCTGCAGATTGGGGCCTGAGGCTTCATTTGAACTGGTTTATTATAGATGGAAGACATCATCGACAATAGGCAATCCTGGGAGCCAGCTCCCTACCAGAACTTTGTCAAATGTGCAACTGATAGAGCTGTGCCTTTGGCTTGACACACCATTCTGTTTAGTAAGCCAAAGTCTTTCTTCGTGTGAAGACCAGCTTTGCTTTAGCCATTAACCATCTGTGATGACATTATGCTCAATCCATCATTAGTTCACAGATTTACAAAGGTATGATGCCACAGTTTCTAAATAACACTAACTTCAGAGCTGAGTGGTAACATAGGCACTCCCATATTAGAATAGACCCAGAGTCTGTCTAGCCTGTATTCTAAGAGGAACCATCATCCACCCCACCCTGGGCAGAGAGCACTGACTAGCGAATGGGGCCCTGGAGTGGGAGTTGTTAAACTTGTTTTCTATTCCTGGCTCTACTACTGACCTCCTGTCTGAGTTGTCATCACTTCCCCTCACTGTGCCTCCATTTCCCCATCTTAAAAAGTGGAAATTGCTACTTGTCTTCCTTTGTAAAGGGCTTTCGGCTTGATGGGTGAAAAGGGCTATATCAGAGCTGAGTGTTACTGTTATTGCAGATTTTGGCAAAGCAAAGTGGATGTTAAGGGATATAATGGTCTCTGTACAGTTAGTGCCTTCTTACATTTCAGAATGCATTTTTTAAAAAATGTTTTGCAGTGAAATTAAGAAAAAAGTAGTTCTGGTTGAACTTCTCCAAAGGTTTCCCTACATTTATAGCCTGATGCAAGGCTGAGCTTGGGATAAGAATCCAATCTCTACATTCCTTCTGGGTCTGCAAAACTGGGTCTTCCAAGAACAGACTCAACAATCTAGCGAAGGCACAGCTGATCACTGGTCAACTTGTTAGAAGTTAGTTCAGTCTGCATGTCCTATGTACCTATTTGCCTTTATGGCAGTATGGCCTATTTAGGCAAAAAAAGAGGTGTGTTATCCAAATTTGTCCAAGCTTTTATCTGACTTTACACACCCAGATCTAGGGCACCAATGTGCTAAGTTATTGCTTTGGGAACAGAGAGGTATTTTTTTAAAAGATGTGTAGGGAATAAAGTAAACTAGCTCCACAATTTGCTGAATCTGTTTACAAGTGTCTTTGCCATCTCTAAGTAATGCTTTTAATAGTGTTGTAAAAGAGAGAATTCCAAAGACACCATAGTTAAGTGGTAGTTTGCAAGAACTGCAGTGGAAACTACAACCTACTGCTAAGTAAAAGTGCTAAATCAAGAAAGCCTAGGTGGTTCCCCACAGCTTCCTTAAAGCTATGTGTATACTAACCCTTGTACTCACTAATCTCCACCTCTGTGTTACACCCTCCCCCCCCCCACCACACACACATACACACACTGAGCAAATCTCCTGCCTACTGGCATCACCTCTTCCTCATTCAGGTTCTGACTATCCACACCTTTTACATTCCCATAGTTATTTTTCTCAAGCTGTGGGACAATAATGGTGCTGCCTGAATGTGACTTGCAGTCAGACCTCAGCACGTGAAGGCTTCAGTCTGTAAAGGTTTGTGCACCAAGGTCAAACTGCTTGTGCTTCTCTCAGTTCCCCTTGGGGAGCAGCAGGCTCACTGTGTGCTTTTTAAAAAGTACTCTTCCTGGGCAGCCTCTGCTGAAGTTACCTATTGATGTTCCGCAGGTTTCATGGAGCGAGAGAGAAGCACAGTGCAGCTGTGGCTATTGTCTAGTGGTCCTTCCTTCACTTTACTTTCCTTCCTTTTGTTTGGCCAGAGTCACAAACTCCTCACACCCCAAGGAAATAGGGGAACAATAAGCAGAGAAGACTTCCACTGTGGTCTACTTCTGCTCAGTGGGTCTCTGCAGCCCATAACCTCCGATGCAATGATGCCTGACATCAGTGACCTGAACTATATGTGGGAAAACAATGAATCTAATCAGTAAGCACTTCCCAATTAATTCTGAACCCACAGAGAGTGCTTGTGAATGACTAATTCATCTGAACATTGAATGGGGTGAACCTCTGTGTTGCTGGAGCTGTTTGTTCCTAATCAGCCAGTAATACATAAAGTAATTAATAACTTCATTCATAGCACAATTAAAAATCATTCCTCCATCCATAGTTTCTCTAGCACTTCTTTGGAAGTACAACTTGCCTGAGTAGTTTGAAAGCCTAACCCTAAGGTGTTTGGAAGCTAGGAAGGTATGAACAAAAGTTAGGTGCTTATTTTACACCTCAGAAACTGATTGATTTTGCCTAAGTCTAGCTGAGCTTAGGTGCAGATTCACCCTGCAGTATAGGGGCTGGTCTACAGTATGGGGGAAGGGGGGAAATCTAAGTTACGCAACTTCAGCTACGTGAATAACGTAGCTTATGTCGACGTACTTAGATCTACTTACTGCGTTGTGACAGGTTTCAGAGTAACAGCCGTGTTAGTCTGTATTTGCAAAAAGAAAAGGAGTACTTGTGGCACCTTAGAGACTAACCAATTTACTTGAGCATAAGCTTTCGTGAGCTACAGCTCACTTCATCGGATGCATACTGTGGAAAGTATAGAAGATCTTTTTATACACACAAAGCATGAAAAAAATGGTTGTTTACCACTACAAAAGGTTTTCTCTACCCCCACCCCACTCTCCTGCTGGTAATAGCTTATCTAAAGTGACCACTCTCCTTACAATGTGTATGCTAATCAATAATTATCCTTTTGTAGTGGTAAACACCCACTTTTTCATGCTTTGTGTGTATAAAAAGATCTTCTATACTTTCCATAGTATGCATCTGATGAAGTGAGCTGTAGCTCACGAAAGCTCATGCTCAGATAAATTGGTTAGTCTCTAAGGTGCCACAAGTACTCCTTTTCTTTTTACCGCGTTGTGTAGATGGGAGATGCTCTTCTGTTGATTCCCCTTGCAATAGTAGACATGATAAATCGACCCCCCACTAGATCGGTAACTGCCTGTCGATCCAGCTGGTAGTGTAGACAAGTTCTAATACTGCAAGTTAGGGATGTTGAGTAGTTGACCCTTAAAGTTACTAGGAAATTGCTTTACATTACAGTGAGATTGTATGCTCTGTGGGGTAGGGACCCTTGTTTTTGGTTACAAATTGATACAGCATCTAATATAATGAGGGGCTGATCCCTGACTGGGGCCTGCAATACAAATAATTAATAGTTTTGCTTTCTCTTTTTTTCTCAGGGACTGATTCTCTAGTGAATTCATGGGCCAGACTCGCTGGTATGTCCTGACTGCTTTGCACCACTCCTCCAATCCCATTCATCTATAAAAATGGTTTTGCCAGCCAATTAAGTTAGGTTTATGGCTGCTTTCTATTGCCTTAGTGGCACACAGTTGCCAGAAGTGTACTGGTGAAACTGGTTTTACAGAAGCAGGAGACAATAAGTCCTGCTGGGTATTACTCAACTTGATTGATGAATTATTGATCGAATATTGTTTTATTGGGTTGTGTAATATACAGCTTGTTCAGGGATATAGAGCTTAGATGAAGGCATTGAAAAATCATATAAATGACTAAAACAAGCACTGGATAAAGGTGTTAAAATGTATCCACTCTGTAGAAAGTCAAATTTAAATAGACTCAGGTCCGGCTAATTTGCATCCAATGAAGAATCTTAATCTTACGACGACACTGGCTTTTCTTCGTTTTGAGCAAAATTCAACTCTGTTGCGAAGAAGATTTATAGGATTAGATTATGATATAAGGGCTGTGCCCATGTGAAGGGTGAACTAGTGGTTATATGTGTCAATATATTATCTGCAGGGTTGTTGTAGCCATGTTGGTTATAGGATATTAGAAAGACAAGATGGGTGAGGTAATATTTTATTGGGCCAACTTCAAAAGCTTGTCAGTATATTATGGTGTTCATTCCATAATGGGGCTAGATCAAAAAGGGTTAAGGCTACAGCTAGACAGAAAAGAATACTTCTCTGTGTACTAGATTTTATTTTAAGCAAATCATATTCCCCTCCTACCCCCACAGGTTTGGGTTCTTTTGCCCGTTTTGAAGAACTGAAAAGGAGAACAAATGGGTTAAGATGCATCATCTACTAATCTTCTGCTGAGTGATTACAAGTCTTGGTATTTAGGCTTTCATGCTTAATATAATTTTATAGCAATTGCTTTTTGTGTATGAATATTTTATATATCCAAATTGCATTCTGTATTGGTGTGTGGAAGCAGGAAGCCAAATGTCAAATAAATAGACTCTGTTCAGAGACGTTAATGCTGAGGTTCCAATTTAAAAAAAAACAACTGAGTTTGTGTTTTAAAATATTCTCTGTTGATCAATCTTGACCTGAAAAACATAACTACTGGAGTCTGTGGATGGTATGCCTTCAGTTGGTAGGCACTATTGTCAGTTTCTAGGGTCAAAATCCCCTTAAACAAAGTTTAACTGTCAGATCTAGTATGTACAGCTGATGACAAGCATGTCTTATAAATACTTTCCCATAAAGTCTACAACCATTTATATCCTAATTTTAACTGTCTGCTAAAGTCAAAATTTCATATTGGGGAACATCAGCTGAATGTCTCAGATTCGCAAGCCTTAGCTGAAATTTCATATGCACAAGCTTTTGTGCACAAAAACGGGGTGGGGGGGATGAGCTTTCTGTAGAGCACCTATATATATATTTGCTATCCGCACAATTAAAATTGCACATAAAACTGTTGGGTAAAAACCCCACAGGTGTACAGAGGTGTGTATGGAAAATTACAAGTACAATTTTATAGGCTGCTTTTAAAATGTCTTTTTGTATTTTGTTTTGAAAAAAAACCCAGAGATCCATCTACTGTCATGTGACCATTCTGACTACTGTACTAGAAGAGAACGAAAATGATGTTCAGCCTTGTGTGAAGAGAGTTCCATCAGCTTCTCAATTTAGCATATATTAACACATGAGGCAGTAACTAAAATGCTGAATTTCAATTCAGTGAATCATTCTGAAGAGGACACCTGATTACTTATCTTATTGAATAAACAAAAAGATACAGTAATGCTCAAATATTCCTTTGATTCCATCTCACAGTGTGCTCTTTGCTGGTGTAATACAGGGGTTTTTGCTCATTTCATGGGCTTGTAAAACTGGCTCTTCTAAAACTTTCTTCCTGCATTTATTGTGACAGGGTCGGGCCAGATGGCTATAGGAGAGTAATTTTTTTTTGAAGCAAAAAATATTTTTATTTGCACAACACACTTACAAAGTAAAAATAGCAGCATATGCAATGTGTAACACAGCAATCAATCACAATTGTTTTCTCATTAGCTTCAGGGGAGGGAAGTGTTCAAGCTTGCCCGGGCCCAGAGCAGGGGGCTTCCTCGACTCTCGTGGTCTTCCACCCTTCTGAGTTACCTGGTGGCCCAGAGCAAGGGGGCTTCATCGACTCTCGTGGTCTTCCAACCCCTTGAGTTACCTGGCGCCACACCCGAGTGTCACCAACAATTCCCTCCTCTGAAAGCACCCAATAAGAGGGGCAGGCTGTGGGGTGGACAATCCGGGGGGGGAGGGGAGCACGTGTACCCATGTGTGAAAGAACCCCTCTAAGGTGGTGGTGTCCGCAGCAGCAATGGCTGGGGCTGGGGTCTCTTACTCTCTCCCCCAATCAAAGGGTCAGACAAAGGGACCCGGATGGGGACACCGAGCAGAGAACCTCGGACAGCGCCCACCGTTCCTCAAAAGCATCAAAAGGAGTCAGTGGACGCCGCCCAGAGGAACTCTGCCTGGATACGGGAACGGACCGAGGATCGGAAAACAGCCCCACAGTCACAGGAAACTCCATCCGCTAACCTCCTCTCTCTGGTTTTATAGATGGCCATTTTAGCCAGGGCCAGGAGGAGGTTAACTAGGAGATCCTGCAACTTTGTTAGGCCATGGATGGGGAGTGTATAAATAAAAAGGTGAGGGGAAAAATGCAACCAAAAACGTAATAGGAGATTTGTGAGGAGCTGGAATAGGGACTGCAGCCTAGCGCACTCCAAATATACGTGCACCAGGGTTTCCCCTCACACCACAAAAGGGATAAGTATCTGGGATGGGGGTGAAACGTGCCAAGTACATACCCCTGCTCACAGCTCCGTGAAGGAGCTGCCAACCGATGTCCCCAACGGGCCTCGGAACCAAGGTGGAATGTAGGCTGGCCCACCGGGGCTGCTCACCCTCCAAAGGTGGCAGAAGGTCTCGCCACTTTGTGTCGGGGCGGGACACTAGGGTGAGGGCATGAAGGGTGTGGAGCACGAGCGTGTATAGATGTTTCTGTGGCACGGTTTGGAAGCGTACCGGCTGCAGTTCATGCAGCCGGCTTGCAGTGAAGGGGTGAGGGGGTCGATTGGATCTGCAGGGCAGGGGTCCAATTAAAAAATCCAGTGGGCCTGGGGTAGAGAGTGGGCGGAGTGTGCCCTCGAGCAGGACCCGGTCGAGATAAGTTTGAGCAGTGGGTAGCAAAGCGGCCTTTGCCTCCTGAAGTACGCGCTGGGGGGTACGAGGTCTGGAGAGCCCCATGCACCGAGCGAGCGTCAGGGGATCTAGCCAGTCTCCCCGGTCGTAGTCCAGGAGGTCTCCAACTCTCTTGACTTCTGCCAGGATCAAGCTCTGGCGCACCGAGCGGGACTCCACCACCTGCACACGGAGCTGGGGGTTGTGTAGCAGGGGTTCTGTGAGGAGATCAACCCCCTTGGTGGCCACCACGGACCTGGTCATTAAAAACAGTTTCCAAGTCCGGAGGAGGTCCTGGTAGAAGACCGGCAGCCCGGAGAGGTCTCGCGGAAGACCTCCCGGATGGAGATGAAAGAGCTGCTGGTTGTATCGGAGCTCTCGGATGTGGCGCAGGATGGTGTGCGCCAGTGTGCTCTACGCTGAACTGCTTGCACCATAGAGGAGGCTCTGCAGGGCCTGGAGGCAGAAGACACAGACCTGAGTGTGTAGACACTTCAGGCCTTGTCCTCCTTCCCTCAGGGGTAGATGAAGAACCCCTACAGGGGCCCAGTGCATTCCTGACCAAAAGAACCCCAGAATTGATGTCCGGAGGTTGGTCAGGAAACCCGGGGCTGGGACCAGGATGTTGAGCTGGTACCAGAGCATGGACAGGACTAGTTGATTAAGCACCAGTGCTCTCCCTCGGAGGGAGAGACATCAGAGTAGTCCCGTCCATTTCCGGAGCCGCTCTATCACCCCGCCCTCTAAAATTTCCCAGTTCTCCAGAGGAGAGGGATGCGTGGCAGAAAGGTAAACGCTGAGGTAGAGCAGCGGACCCGCGCTCCACCGGATGGTCTGAAGCGCAGGTGGGAGGGAGCTCACCTGCCGCCAGTCTCCTACCACAAAGCCAGAGCTCTTGACCCAGTTGACCCGGGTGGAGGAGGCTGCTGAATAGATGGCCTGGCAAGCCTCACCCGCGCCAAGTTGCCGGGGTCCTGGATCATGAGGAGCATGTCATCAGGGTATGCCAACAGGACCAGCTGCAGCTCCGGCTCCTGCAACACCAACCCTGTCAACGTCCTGCGGAGGAGACAGAGGAAGGGCTCGATCACCAGAGCATACAGCTGGCCCGAGAGGGGGCACCCCTGCTGTACTCCTCACCCAAAGCTGACCGGTTCTGTCAGGGTCCAGTTGAGCTTAACCAGACACTCTACAGAAGCGTACAGCAGCCGGGGAAAACCCACAAACTGGGGTCCGAAGCCAAATGCCTGTAGAGCGCTCAAGAGGTACCCGTGGTCCACCCTATCGAACACCTTCTCCTGATCTAGGGACAGGAGAGCGAACGACAGACTGTCTCTACGCCCGAGTTCCAAGAGGTCCTGAACCTGAAATAGGTTATCAAAGATACTGCGGTCCGGGACGGTGTAGGTCTGGTCTGAGTGGATCACGTCAGCCAGCACAGACCCTAGCTGCAGCGAGATTGCTTTCGCTACGATTTTGTAGTCCGTGTTGAGGAGCGAGACGGGACGCCGATTTTGTAAATCGCGGAGGTCTCCCTTCTTCGGCAATAAGGTGAGTACAGTTCGCCTGCATGAAAGGACCCCGCTCTGCAGAGACTCGGCCCAGACGGTGACTAGGTCTGGGCCGAGGATGTCCCAAAACACGCGGTAGAACTCCACGGTCAGCCTGTCCATGCCTGGAGACTTATTAGTGGGCATATGATGGAGGGCTTCTGAGAACTCGGCCAGAGTGAGAGGCAACTCTAGCCGGTCTCGGTCACTCGTGCTGACCGTAGGGAGCTCCTCCCAAAGCACTCTGCAGGCGCTAGGGTCGGTTGGATCTGGGGAGAAGAGACTTGCGTAGAAGGCTCGGGCCCTCCCGCACATCTCCGCCGGTTCCGTGAGGGGGGTGCCATCTTCTGCCAGGAGGCAGGTGACGCGTTTCTTAGCCCCCCCTTGTTTTCTCCAGTTCATAGAAGAAGCGGGAGTCGCGATCCATCTCCCAAAGGAGGCAGATGCGGGATCGAACAAAGGTGCCCCGGGCCCGATGGTCCTCGAGGGCCCGGAGCTCCTCCTGCTTCTCCTGGCATGCTCCGCAGAGGAGCGAGTCTTCAGGGCTGGTGGCCAGACGCCTCTCCAGCTCTAAGACCTCCCGTTCGAACTGCTCTATCGCCGCATTTCTCCGTTGGCTGGTGCCCCAGGTGTAGTCGCAGCAGAAAAGCCGGGCGCGCACCTTCCCCAGGTCCCACCATCGCTGCGCCGAGGGAAAGGCATGCCGCTGCCCTCGCCAGGCCAGCCAGAATTCCCGAAAGGATGTCATGAAGCCCTCATCCTCCAACAGGCTGTTGTTAAAATGCCAATAGGCTGGCCCTGGCCTCTCCGCACAGAGGGAGGCTGTCATGGTGGCTAGGTGATGGTCAGAAAATGGGGCCAGCCGAATGCTGGAGGAGTGGGCTCATGAGAGATGGAAGCGTGATAGATAAATGCGGTCCAACCGAGAGTGGCTCGACCGATGGGCTTGCACCCGGACAAAGGTGAACGTGGAAGTGTCATCCGGGTGGTGGTCACACCACATGTCCACTAGGGAGTGATGTTCAACTATCTCCCGGAGGGTGTCCGTAGCAGCTGGGCACTGCTTGGTCCCCGAGCGGTCTCGCTCTTTGTGGGTGGTATTAAAATCCCCTCCCAGGTCCAAGCACTCGTGAGAGTCTAAGGTTCCGAGGAAGGCGGACACCTGCTGATAGAATTGCAGCCGCCCCGCGCCCGATGTCAGGGCATAGACGTTAACGAGGTTAACCACGAGCCCCTCTATACAGACCCGGAGATGAAGCAGGCGACCCTGCACGGCCTTGGCAACCCCTAGCACCTCAGGCCGTAGGTTGGGGGAGAACAGGGTCGCCACTCCAGCCTGCCGAATCGTGGAATGGCTAAAGTAGACCCTGTCCCCCCACTCCACCCGCCAACTATCTTCGGTGGTCGGATCCGTATGGGTCTCCCGAAGGAAGGAGAGCACCTGGGACCTGCGGAGAGCCATCCTACAACCCCGGGTATTCAACGTTGCGATTGTGAGAGGTGTCATGAGGAGGGCTGGGGGGGATCCTCACTGGCAGGGATGCTTGCATCCCCCAGTGGGCCGCGCAATAGTCCTTGACCCATCCCGTAGGTGAGTAATTGGTCACGGAAGACGCGGACCCGCCAGTAGGCTGCGGCATCCTGCTTCCCCGTCTCTTTACCTTCCCCCATAGGGGCCCTTGTGGCCCGGAGGATTTGAAAAAAATCCCCCCATCGCTGGAGAGCAAGCTGTACCTTGTTGCGGGAGCCACAGACATCCTCTAAAAACTTCCGCAGCTCTCCTCGCAGCTCATGGGGGGGGGGGTGTTACGGTTTCCTGGCTGTTCCCTGGCAGGGCCCTTGGTGCAGCCCCGTGGCCCACTTAAATGGGCAAGCAGGGTGCGGACCCCCGATGGGGTGCCTGATGGGCTGGAGCTTCTAGGCCCGCCTCAAGCCCTGGGGTGAAAGGGGGCGGTGGAGGGAAAAGAGCAGCCCCTAATGGGTTGGGGCAGGAGAACATAAAGGCCGCTCCTTGGGGGTCATCGGTTGGAAAAGGGAAGGAGGCAGGGGCGGCGATAATATCGCAGGAGGTAGACTGGATAGGGGTAGGGGCTGGGGCATGGGCACAGGCGAGGTTCTGGGTTTCAGGAGGTAAGCAGCTGGATGGTGGCGCCTCCCAATCAGGCTTGAGGGTTAAAGGGGTTGGGAGGGAGCTCTCAGTGATACCGGGCGCGGGCTCTATGGTGGATTTAGCGGCCACAGCATCAGGAGGTGGATTATCTTCTGTTGGGCCCCCGCCCGGGAAGGAAATCGATTGCTCCGCACCAACAGGGAGTGCCCCTGGCGGCTCGTGTCCCGGTCGCGTGCTGCCGGCTGTCACCTGAGCAGGTTTGGTCAGCGGGGTGCCATCAGTGGCCAGGTCGATGGAGGAGTCTAGAGGCTCCTCGGAGGTGGGAGGAGAAGCAGCAGTTAGGGGGAGGGAGCATGGGGAAAAGAGGAGTGGAGTGAAGTTGCCCAAATCGAGGTTTGCTGGCAAAAGGTTGTCCTCCCCCTGGGCGACCGGGGTCAGATCTAGGGCCTTGATCTCCTCGAACATGGAGGAGAGGACACTTTCCGTCGCCCCGGGGTTCTCCCCGCTGGCACCCGCCACGACGGTTGCCTCGGGGTTCATGGGGGCTTCAGGTAGTATCAGGACAGAAGGGGCTTCCTTGAGGGTCTCGGAGGGGAGAGTCTCCCATGGAGGGGAGACACTACCCTCCAGTGCTACCATGTCTTTCCTGTCTGACATCGGTGGATGGGACGCACTCGTAGGCAAAGCGGAAGGTTCGGCATCGGTGCCCCCTTCCTGGTCTTCCAGGGGGCCTCCGCCTCGGGTAGATGAGGCAGAGCTTGAGCCTTCCGCTTGCCTCGCTTCCCCTGGACTGGGGCCCAGCCCTCCATGGCATCATCTGGGGGCTGGTTCGCAGGGGTCGTATCAGGGGGTAAAGGCGATGGCTCAGCGGCTTGGGGGGGAACAGTGGGGCAGCATAAGGGAGGGAGGATTCTCCCTGGGGCAGGCTCTCTCCCATGCCTGGTGGTATCTCTGCCACACCCTCCTCCATAAGCCCCGCCAGATTGTCAGCAGCAAGGGCGGGGCTCTCCCGCTCGTCTGGGTATTGTAGGGGAGGTGCCCCTTGGGCCTGAGTGGGAGAAGTGGTGGTCCGAAGAGGAGGGGAGGCAGGTTCAGGTATCGGGCAGCCAGGGGCATCGGCAATGACGGGGCCGATGTCCTGCCGGGTCTCGGGGATCCCAGGTGCCTCTCCTTGCCGGGCTAAGGGGCAGTCCCTCCGGACATGCCCTGACGCCCAGCAGAGGTAGCACCGGGCTTCCCCCATGGAGAAATACACCTGGTAACGGGCCCCCTGGTGGGGGACTAGGAAGGACCCCTTGAGTGCCTCTCCATCACGCACCACCGACGGCAGTAGAAGCTGCACTTGCCAGTGGAAGGAAAAGATGTGATGGAGGGTGGGGTCCTTGCAGCCCAAAGGGAGAGGGCTGATGACAGAAACAGGTTTACCCAGGGTGGAAAGGGCGGGTGAGAGATGACGAGGCAGCAGGCGGGGAGGCTGCCGCCGCCCGGGCACACATCCTGGGGTGTGAGGAAGGGACACCCGCAGAGCTGGTGGAGGGGGCAGTGGGGAGGGATGCCATGGTTGGTGGCGGGGCCGCAGCAGTGGGGGTGGCCCCTGCCATGGAGGGCCTGGTGGTTTTAGTGGGGCCCTTCCCCTTCTTCTTGCCCTGGCCTTTCTCTCCAGCAGGGGGGGCTCCCCTAGAGTCTGGGGAGGCGGTGGGCATGGCAGCAGCGGAGGTCACCCTGTGCCCTCCATTGCTGATGCCCCAGCGGGGACGGTGGCAGGTGGTTAACAGCAGTTGGGGTCAGGTAAAAAGGGACAGGCTGAGGGTTGGGCAGTTCAGGGGCGGGGCACATGAACCACCGTACTCTTATCCAGAGAGTCCTGTTTGGTTGGCTGGTGCTTCTGGCCCACATGGTGGAATGAAACAATGAGCTGTAGCTCACGAAAGCTTATGCTCTAATAAATTGGTTAGTCTCTAAGGTGCCACAAGTACTCCTTTTCTTTTTGCGAGGACAGTGGGGTAGGAGGAGGTATTGTTTCATATTCTCTGTGTATATATAAAGTCTGCTGCAGTTTCCACTTATGCATCTGATGAAGTGAGCTGTAGCTCACGAAAGCTTATGCTCTAATAAATTGGTTAGTCTCTAAGGTGCCACAAGTACTCCTTTTCTTTTTGTGAATACAGACTAACACGGCTGTTACTCTGAAACCAATCAATAGACAGTTATATTGTATCTCAGGAATTGGATTTGTGTTGCCCTAGGGACAAAGGACCAAACACAACAACATGCACTCTAAACACAAAAACAGCAAGCCCCAGCCCATTGCACCAGGGATGGCTTTATTGATTTTTGCAGCACAATATGCTGGATCGTTTGCTGTCAGGCTAAGAAGAAATATATTTCCTGACTGTAGCAGACCTATCAGAGAACCCAGTGGGCCACTGACCTCTGTAATGTGGTTAGGAACTTAAGATGTATAGGACTTAGCATTACTAATGTGCTAATTCCTCACAGCCATCCTAAGGAATGTTATCCAAAGTAAGATTTTTCTTTTTAAATTCCTTTTTCTCTAAACAATAGCTGACTAATTTCAAGGTGGACGAGTTTGAAGGCCATTTCATTCCAGTGGTATCTTTGGATTGAAAGTCTTTTACTAAAAATGTCAGGGAAAAACTCACTCTGGGTTTGATCCAGCTGGAGTTTGCCTCTGTTGCTGCTAGTCTCTGGGAGCTCTCTGGGCCTAGATGGGAGGGTCATCCCAATCACAAATGTGGAAACCCCTCCTCTAGAGGCTGCATTACATAGTCTGTGCTGTTCGCTTGCTAGAGGCTGAGACCTTGAGTCTAGCAAGCTCAGTTCTCCTTGAAAATAGTAGGAGATTACAATGAATATGTTCAACTAGTGCTCTGCCATTCTAACAGAAATCGGGTGCAGAAAGCTATCCTTAACTTCAGACATGGAGTGAGTCAGCCTCTAGGCTGCTAGTTTCAAGCTAATAGGTGGTGATGGTGATTATTTATTACTTGTTTGACATTTTAAAAACACTTAACAAATGTTCACAGCTCCTCATGAGGATGGGTAAACTAAACTGTAGCAGTTAAGTGAGCTGTCTAAGGCTGCACAGTTAGTGCCAGAGCTGGAACTCGACTTCCTCAATGCCCCATCCTGTGCTCTAATCGCTGGACTATTTTGCATCCCTACTGAAGTGAGGGCAGAAGGCATATATAAAGAGATAGGCTTTCTTCCTGATGTTACAAGGAACTGGTTTCGGTACATGTTTTGATCAAGGGCTTGTTGCTGAGGACATCAGAAATGTGTAAAATTGAATACCCAATTCAGGCAGGGTTTTTTTCTGGGTAATATTGTGCTGACCATCTAGAGTATTTGTTAGTTTCTAGTTTTCCCTTGGGGGAAGTAGTCAATATATTAATATTGCTGTAAGGTGCAGTCGTATGAATATGTGTCATGTTCTTTCTATTTTTCCATTAGTCTTGGAAACTATAGATTATATTTATACAGGGATTTGCTATCCCCTTCAAAGAAAAATCTTTTAAAATTAATACAATGTTTAATTCTCTGAATATTCAGTTAATATGTGATTGAGTTATTTTAGGGCAAAGTTCCTCAGTCTGTATTTTACTAGAGTAATTTTAAAATATATCAGTAGAAAAAAATTGTTTTTGCTAAATTTATTTTTAAAAAAACAACCTACAAACAAAAAATACTTTCTGGTGGGATTTTCCAAAGTGCTCAGTATTTTCCAAACTCTCCCAGTGGTAGAATTCCTATTAATTTCAGTGAGAATGGAGTTAGGCTAATGCTGAATAAGTGTGAAAATCTCACACTTGGAGTATGACTTCTGTATCTGAAATATTTCTGTGAAGCCCTAAAGCTTCCAGAAATGGAGGCTGTGCAAGAAATATAAATATAAATCTGTGTCCATGAGGGTATATACAGTTGCCACAATTGCACATGTAAACCTGGTTAGTGTGCACAAAGAACTAGGTAGGCAAATGTGCAAAATGATTAGCACTTGAACCACTTACTAAAATTCCCACTAACATACCGCAGCTGTCCATGTGCATGTGAGTTCTATGTACCACCAATTCTTATTTTATTATAGTACTATAGCACCAAGAGATTTCAACTATGACGATGGCCTTACTGTGTTAGGCAATCTATATGCACATAATGAGACAGTAGTTCTTCAAAACACAGACCATCTTATTAGACAATAGGCAAAGGATCGGAGAATAGAAGTGCTATTATCCCTGTTTCACTCTAGGGAAGCTGAAGCACAGAGAGAGCCAGTGACTTGACCAAGATCACATGGGATGTATGTGACAGGACTGCGAATGGAATCTAGATCTCTTGTGTCTCAGTGTCATGTCTTAACCTTCAGGCCATCCTTTTCCAACAATCCCTAGTCTCACATTGGCAGCTTCATTATTAATAGGAAACGAGAGCTAACTGAGAAGTCTGACTTGTTGAAGTAATAGGACCTGAGCTGAGCTTTCCTTAGCTAGATGTCAATTCAGAATGTGGAACCAAACCAATACAGGTGAGGCTCCAACTCATTCTGGTGTGGCTAAAAATATGTAGACATTTCACCTACTGTAGATGCCAAAAGATAGTTCTGACCTGCAGGAACTTGGAAACTTCTCCAAGGCTGCAGTCATTTCAGTAAGGAAAGTAAATAGAGAAAGCATAATCCTCCTGGAGAGTCAAATGCTGTTGCTTGAGAATGTTTTTACTATTTGCTGACTTGTTCTACATTCACAGTTTTTAATACCATTTTTGGAAACTACTTACCAACCTGTATCTCTGAAGGACACTCATTTACTGTATTCATCAGAGGCTTGCACTGTCTGTGTTGTTAGAGCTAAATCCTGCGAGGTGCAGAATGATGTCATCTCCAATCATGGCGTTCCATGTCATCTCCAATCCAAAGGAGTCCCATGCACTAAGTACTGGGTCATATATGTTCTGGGAAACTTGAGAGCAGCAATACTAATTTCCAGACAGGAGACAATCCACTGAGGGTGCTCTTCAAACTAGAACAGAAACTAAACTGTGGTGGGACAAACCAAGGTTTGAAAAGTGCATTACTTTGGTCTCTGCAGAGGGTAGTAAACCAGTGGCAATCAACCTCCAAGAAAATCTCCAAAGTTCTGGTCCATTGCCAACCCCTGAGAATCAGTTCTGCAGGGTCTGGATCGTGTAGCCCACTTGAACTGGACCCTAAAGAAATTTCCCTATGTGAAGTATGTCCTTGATGTATCATATACAGTATATTCTTACTAAGCCATGATGATTCCACCAATGTCCTTGAGAGATTATCCCATAGTTTGAGACCTTCTGTCTCTAATTTCATCCAAATTACTTCTGGTTATCCTCCAGTTACCACTGTAAAATAACCTCACCACAACCCAGAGAAACGTCCTTCCCTACTCTATCAGGTAGTAGAGATCTGGGATAGAAGGGTACTTTAGAGTGATGAATGCTCTTGAAATGTTGGCTATCATAGCCTTCCACAATGGTTGGTTGTACCAGCTATTTAGTTCTTTATTTTCCTTCTAGTTATGATGATTTTGATCCCAGGTAATAAAAGGCTTAAGGAAATGTAAATGTGTCATCAATTACAGGTTAAGTTGTTTTATTTTTTGGTTTGGCAATGCTTAGAAATGAACTGACAGTTCAGTAGGCAAGCACAGGGCCAGATTATGACATTTTGAGGCCCTAAACTATGTCAAACTAAGAGGCCCCACACCATTAAAAAAAGAATTTATTATTTTCACAGAAAGGGCATTGTAAACAATACAATATCAAAAGAGAAAAAAAATAACCACAGTAAATAAGACCATTTCTTCTTCGAGTAGTGTCCCTATGGATGCTCAGTTGTAGGTGTATGTGCACCCTGGTGCCTCTAATTGGAGATATTTTGGTAGCAGTGTCTGTTGAGCCTGGGCATGTGCTCTCCTTCCCCTGTGGTCTGCCTGGAGGCTATCTAGCACTGCATGGAGCCCTGCTCACTTCCTTCTCAACCGCCTTTGGGTTGGAACAGAGCTAGCACTTTTCCCTTCCTTCTCTGTGTCATTAGCATAAATAGTAGTTGTTTTTGTTTCTTCTGTTCTCCTCAATAGCTAGTGTTTCCCTTTTATTCTTTTACTCCTTTGGGATTAAAAGAAGAAAAAGAACTTTAGTTTCCTGCCCTGTCTGGGGGCATTCCTCCCCCCCCCCCCGAGGCATTTAGTAGACTCTAAATTTTTTCAGTTTAAAAAGAAAAAAAGGGAAAAGAAGAAGAGGAGCAAAGATGATTTCCCCCCTCCCGCATTCCTCACTGCTAGAGGATACTATCCCCCCGCCCTCCCCCGCCCATGGGCATGCCTGGCTCTCCCTGCTCAGAGAGCTCCCTGCCTAGCTCTCCCTCACCTGCAAGGAGTGGATTCCTGTAAGGGCCAGACACTCTCACTGTGCCTGGGGGAGCCTCACAGAAGTGCTTCACCTGCCACAGCTAAAATGTCAGTCTGCAGGAACTGAGAGCTGAAGTTAAAACTCCTCCTTATGGAGAAGGCTCTTCAGTCTCCAGGGGACTCGGGTGCTGACCCCAGATCATCTCTGGAGCCTTTAACTTCAAAGGCGGTAGAGTGGTGGAAAAACCCAGCAGACTCCCCCTGTAAAGGCTCATAAAAAGGGCTCCGAGTAGTTGGCTAGCCAGAGGGGTTCCCCAGTGCAGCCGTGTTGGTACCTTTTCCCAGTTTCCTCTTCTATCCAAGGCCCTGTTGAAAATTCAACGAGACAAAGCGAGAGTTATTCTGATTGCCCCTCCTGGCCATGACAAGTCTGGCTCCCTTACCTGACACAGGTGGCAATATGCCCTCCTGTTCCTCTTTGGCCCATTCCGAATGAATGACCTAGTAGAACAGTTAGAATGACATAGTATATACATATGAAATAGTAAAACTTAGTGGAACTGTATATACATATGACATAGAAGAACATATGACATAGTGGAACTGTTAGATGACATAGTATATACATTTCAGTATACTTGTCAGATTGTGAGGCATGTAGGAGTGGCGCAGTCCAAGAACAGAAATCTGGCATCCCTGTGGTGCATCCTTTATTAGAAACCAGCAGGCAGTTAACAGGAAGGGGAACAACAGATCATGGAGAGAGATTGTGAAGTATATCACCCAATAAATGGTTCAATAAAGCAATAAAACAGTTTATCTCAGCGTACACCTCAAGTGTTGTACGAATCCATTTGGTTCTGGATAGCAAGCTATTTGGATAGAATCCCATAACAATATTGGCAGCCTATATGCACCAGAAGTTTCCTGCTGTTTCTAGACTTAGAATCATCTTGGGTTTAAAACAGTCTTTTAACAAATTAGATTTAAATTGAATTTAAATCTTGACACACATCATGTAATAGTTAAAAAAACAAAGGGACGGATCCTCTGCAAATGTGTATTGGCATGGCTTCAATGGAGCTACACTGATTTAGACTAGCTGAGGGTCTGGCCCATCATTTGTAAACAGTGGATATTAAAAGACATTTGAACTGGAGATTGGCCATTGGTGTAAAACTCTCATCTGGAACTGAATTAAGAACATGCTACAGTCTGGGTGTATTTGGATGCAGGCTTTTAGTTTAGGTCTCTACAAAATCTCAATAATAGTGGTCAATTTCTGGAGCCTGTTGTTCCTTGGTCTATTTTTATCAATGTAGTTTCTTCTAATTTGCAAATGGAATAAAATAACTCATGATGCAGAATATTTCAGCTTTATGTGTAGTTTAATTGCATATACTAATGTTCTACCTCAGAAGTTGTTTTTTTCTTTTTCTGATCCCTTAAATGAGTGGAACCGCCTACTTCCCCTCCCCCAATGTTACCTGGTATAGGTTATGTTGGAAGTATGGCAATGTGATAACTCACTGTAAAAGCGGGATTTTCACACTAAATTTCTTAGTGGGTTTGTATTTTCTTTGGGGTCAATTCTACACGCCTGAAAAACAAAAGCTTACATGGAGTATAAAACAAATTCAGTTCAGAAGCTGTTTTTTTTTTTTTTTTTACCCTTTCACCCATTTCAAACCTAGTAATCTTTGCAGAATTTGTCAGTGATTTACTGTAGGTTGAATGAAAATGTTTATAATGCTTTTAAAATGAACCTCTGTTTTATTGCTTCATCTCTCTGTAGTCATTTCCCCCCCATTCCTGGATCTCTCCAAGGTCAAGGTTTTTGGTTGTTTGTTTGTTTGTTTAAAAAACAATAATACTTTCTCTATTCCAAACAGTTCAGAGTAATTGAGAATGCTACTTGCTTTTGTTGTGTATGAATGGGAGAATATGTAACTGGACTACACTGAAATCTATAGGATTACCCATATGAGCAAAATTACATGTCTGCCAAATTATCTCCTCAACTGTACCTGTTCAATCCCACTACTTCAGATTATGCCCTACATGACATGTGAAACTCCAGCGTCTTCAGATTTCCCCTGCCCGCTGACATCTGTGCAGAGCTATGTAAAGCTAATTAGATTGCAGAGGCTTCACGGAGGCAAGGAAACAAAGTTAGATTAGCATGCAGTCATGTTGCTGAGGTACTCCAGGGTGATAAGAATTCCTAGATGGCAACTACTGAACCAACCTTTGAAAGGCAATCATAGTAAAAAGCTTTGAAGGCTAAAAAACATAATGGTTTGAACCAACGATCTTTTTGCTTTCATGTTTTCAGTCTCTGAAGTAAGGGACGGAAAATGAATTGGAGCAAAGATAAAAATCAAAGAACTTTTAAAGAAGTCTCTAATGAATTAAACGTTTTCATTGAATCACATGGATGACTGGAAATGGGAAACAGTTTGGAAGAGATTGCTGAAGATTATAAAGAGAAAACTCACTTTATTTGTAGAGTATTAAGTAGCTTTCCAGAAGAGAACAAATGCTAAAAATATCGCCAAAAAGTAAACTATGGGAGAACTGGTTGATTTAGGAGATTGGTAAAGGGGGGGAGGGCAATTTAACAAATAAATTAAGCATGTGGTTAGATTGAAGCATGAACTTAAACAGTTCAGAAGAATCAAGACCACAGTCTTTAAACTATAGGTCACCAGTTTGATTTACAGTTGCTTGGCTAGAGACTTTGTATTAGAAATTGACATGCTAGCCATTAAAGCAAGCACATAAATACATCTGAAGGTAAGTGAGGAAATAGCTTTCTGGGAGAGATGGCAGGCACTTAGAAAAATATTCATTTGTAATTTGCAAGATGGAAGACGTGTTTTTGTAGGCAGTTGTCTGGATCTGTTCCATGAAACATTTCTGATAACACTAGTATGTGCCTTTTGGTAGCAGGGGTTTGCAGTAAAAGCCAACTCCACAAATAGATTAAATTATATACAATAGACAAATCCAAAATTGATGTTTCCGCTTTCTCTCTTTTTTTGCTATTCTTCCATTTTTTAAGCACCTTTCTCTGTCTTTGTCTCCAGCTCCCGCCATCTCGTCAATTTTTCTCCATTTCCTCCTATTTTTCCTATTATCCTCTTTCCTTTCTCTTCTTTCTCCAAAAAGCAGCCTCTTTTCCCCTCTTTTTGTTTTCTATCCCCCAATTTTAATTGTCCATACCTGTTGCTCTTTTGCTATCTATTGCATCTTCTGACCTGATAACCATCTACTCTTGCATCCATAGAGCTCATGTCATTGTTGCTCGCTTTGCTCTCACCTTGTCCTCTTCAACCTCTGTTTTTCTTTGCCACTCCTGTGGGGCTCCCACCCCTCTTACCTGCTTTTTGCTGGGACTCCCAACTCCCCTTTTTTAACCTTCCTTATGTTGTTGTGATGACCTTCTCCCCTCTGGTGAACAGATGCCACATATATACTTGATGACTCTATCTGTGGTACCTTTACTTCCACCATCAAGTACTTTTTATTTGTGTCTTTTAGACTTTGAATGAAAACATTTTGACTTTTTCTCCCCAGGAATTGGAGATGCACTCAAACATGTGATAATTATGAGGCAGCATCACTTGGAAAAGGAGCAGTCAGGTGTCTCAGTAACTTAGTAGCAAATATCAGGTTTAGTCTGAGAATGAAAATAAAGTAATGTATTTATTACACTAAAAACAAACATAATCAAGTGTGGAACTGGAAGCATTAAACAAAGAGTTGTGTATACACAGAAACAGCTTATCTTACCCCTATGCAAGTCTTCCTTGAGCTTCTTAGAGAGACAAGGTGGGTAAGGTAATACCTTTTATTGGACCAACTTCTGTTGGTGAGAGACAAAAGCTTTTGAGCCTACACAGAGCTCTGAGTTAGTTTCCCAGACCTGAAGAAGAGCTCCGTGTAAGCTTGAAAGCTTGTCTCTTTCACCAGCAGAAGTTGGTGAAATAAAAGATATTATCTCACCCACTTTGTTACTATAATATCCTGGGACCAATGCGGCTACAATAATGCTGCATTGAGCTTCTTAATTATTTACAAATATACATACACATTGTGCCACGACCTGTCCATGTCCGAAGTCACCAGCCCCAGTCCTTGCTGCTGGGTCACTGGGATGGCTTTGGTAATGCTCACTTTCTCTGAGGAATCTCTCTCCTCCAAAGCCCACCATGATCTATCTATGTAGGAAGCTTTTGGGGCCGGGGACACCAAACTGAGCACTCTCCAGCCTGTTCAGGTTCCCTCGTCAGAGCTCTACTAACCTTCTTCAGTTAGCCCCCCTCTCCAGGCAAGTCGAGCCAGACCTTCTGTCTGATCCTCTGGCTCCATGTTCCCTGTAATGCCCTGTCACCATTCCCAAATCTCCCTCCCTCAAGATCCATTCTCCAATTCTCACCTTGACCAAACCATCCAGAGGCTCCAATGCCTCTAGTGATGTCACTGATGGTGATGTCACCAGCCTCAGCAGTTCCTTCACATTGGTCTTTCCCTGTCTTTCTTTACTCCTCTCCCCATGGGGTCCCTACCACTAGTCCCTCTAGGCTGTGAGTTTGCATCACCAAGCACCCTGCTAGCGGTCACAATGAATAATTAACTAAGAAGAAGGTACCTTCTTTGTCCCCTGGGCCACTTTTAGTGCTGATAGTCTGGCACGAAAGTAGCTCCAGGGCTTTCTCTTTCCCCTGCACATGCAACCGCTTGTGTGTGCACGTTCTCTCACTTGTGCATGCTCGCGCTCTCTCTCTCTCTCTCTCTCTCTCTCTCTCTCTCTCTCTGGGAGAGATTGTATGAGGATAGTGAAAGCAAAAGAGACCGGGCAGGACACTGAAAAGGCAGAGAGGAGACCAGATGTGTGGAATAGCCGAGGATAGGGAATGAATGAGGTAGAGGGGAGGGAATAAGAGATACTGTTAGTAGGATATAAATTTGAGCTCAGAAGATGTTTGTCTCACACACAATGAGGTGGCCCTTTGGTCTCCACCCTTTCACTTTCCCTTCCTAGGGCCTAAGAAAAAGGGAGTCTTAGGTATAATTAATGTAATGGTGGCCCCACTCTCTTCATTATTTTAACAAGTGCATTTCTTCTGCCCATAGAGCACTTTCTTTTCAGTTCAGTGCTATCTATCGACCATGGCAAGGAATGGTAATAAGATTGGAGACCAGACCTTGTGGAAAAATAAAATATCCATTTATGGCTGGTGTAAAAGATGAAAGGTTCAGTGGGGATAAGTCTCACCAGAATTTTTTCCAAGGGCGATTGGGCCATTTCAGCTCAGTCTCTCCCTTCTCCAGCTTCACAACTCCTCTCTGACAAAGGATTCATCAGGAATCTATGTATTGCCATCCAGGGACACAACAGTGGTCTATCCAGTCTAGTGTCCTTTATTAGACAGCGCTGATATCAGGATTGATGACACTAGTGACTCCTAGAAGCCACAGATGATACTCTAATTGAGAGAAATCTCTTATCGTCCCTATCAAATTCAAAAAGCTATTTTCTTGAGGTTTTTTCTGGCTCATGAGGACTGGATGGCTCAGGAAACAGAGTGGCAGTATTCTCTCTTTTCACCATCTACTTGAACTCTAAGCCTCCCGTTTGAGACTTCGGTCTGACAGAGGGCTAGATATCTTGGCCATGTTCTGGGTCATGGTTGAAATTTAGAATGGAAAATAGAGATTAATCTGCCATTAACCATCAGCTGTGTGTGTTGCTCTAGGTCAATAGACATCCTGCTACTAATTGCAGCTTGTCTTGTTGTTCAGCTCAATTGTTTCCGCAGTTCACAATAATACAAGCTTGTTGGAAAGCAAATTCCACTCTCATTATAACCAATTAATTGTTGCCTTTTCCCAAATAGATTTCTACTAGATTTTTCTCAAAGCACTAAGTGGAGCTATTGTCCAGCTGGAGACCAAATGTCAAGCTATGAAAGAGAGCCAGATGTGTAGTGCACAAATAATTCTGCAGATCCGAGCACTTTCCTTATATTTTATGCCCATCCAGATAACATGTTTTTCTCTCACTCTTATTCATACTAGCCAAACTTATTTCTAAGTCTCAGGGAGCTGCTTCTGCTCCCATTGAAGGTATGGGAGTTTTGTCTTCGACTTCAGTGAGAGCAGAAAAGCAACCTGGTTTTTAAACTGACTTATGAAGAATTTTCCAAGGATTTCTGTTCAGGATGTGTTTTATCCTAAGGTGATGTGACCCTTTGATATCACATTTATGTGGATAGTCTGCTAGAATAGATGAATGAGGTATGTGAGGTAATATCTTTTATTGGATCAAAGTATGATGGTCAGAAAGACAAGCTTTCGATCTTACACAGAGCTCTTCTTCAGGTCTGGGAAACTTTGTACATTTTTCTTGATCTTACATTTGGTAAGAATATATTTTACTAATCCCAAATTCTAGGCCACATTATATTTGCCAGTGTCACTCAGACAGATAGTGTGTTCACTGCATTGGATGAATGGTTTCATAGGTACTCATGCTGTGTATTTTTTTCTATTATTAATCATAAATAATAACATATTGACTGTGAGCTCAGCACTCTGAAAGACACAGACGGAAGACACAGTACTTGCCCCAAGGAGCTTTCAATTCATGTTGTAGTGTATGAGTTTGACCATCAGTATTGAATGACACATTTAAACAAGTGAAAAATGACTGTGATCAGCAACTTTAATCACCTTGTTCCTTTTGCATGTCACTGCTGTTCATTTTAAGGGTCTTTCTTCCACCCTTACTCAAGTTGCGTACAAACTTACTCTGTCCGTAACTCCTTTAAAATCAATTGGATTGCTGGGGATTTAGGTATTACTCCACTGTTCTCTGCTTTGTGTAGTCATTTTCACCAGTGGAAAGTGGGTGTAAAATGCCAGTAGTTTACACTAGTGTAGATGACTTTACTACAGGAGAATGGAATACCAAACTCAACATAAAGGATGGCAGAAATTGGTTCTCTCCATTTTACAATGTTACTGTGTTCCATATTCTCTAAAATTCTGGGATTGTGGGTAGTATTTAGCAGATTTATAGTGCAGTATTGTGACAGATATCTAGAAGATGTAGTCCCTTTGCTTTCTGTACACAATAGTTATATGCCTGGGTTCCCCTGTAGCTCATAAAAAGTTAATTATTTGACTCAAACACACTGTAATTGATGTGGGCTCAGCACAGAACTAGATTTTTAGTTCAGAGACGGCTTCATGTTAAACTTCTAAAATGTAGTCTGTTATGGGCCTAGAGAGTAGGGTGGGCAGTAAATATGGGTTGATGCTTTGAATTCCCTGTTTGCTTCTGATAATGAGTTTTGTAAGGCTGAGGGGTTCATTAAAAGCCAGAAGAGGACTGGATTCTGGCCGCTCCAGAAACTATTCCAGTAGCATACAGGGATCATAAAGGAGACAAAATGGGCTAGGGGAGAATCCCCTGGCAGAGGTGCAGCACAGGGCTGGCATCAGTAGCTCATTTTACTGCCTTGCAGTTGGCAGTATAAGGGGTATATTGGGATGGAGGGAGGTTGAGGTTTCGGAAAGAATTATTTCAGGATGTGGTCCTCATTTAGTATGGGCTGTAATATTCCGTAAGGATTCTAGCACAGGGTGGTGGGTTGGTGTGTGGTTGGAGGGTTGTGTGTTGGTGGGATTGAAGCAGGTTCTTTTGGGAGTATTTAGATGGCTTGTTCCATGATGAAATCTACTTCTATGGTGGAGCCAGGGTGCCGGAATGGGGTGTATGTGGCGCCATCATATTAAAAGTGCTGTTCCATTTTTTACCAGCTGTAAGGGTGAGCGACGGGAGGGAGGGGGTGAAAAAAGCTGGGGGCAGGGTCTTGGGGGACAGGTGCTGAGGGAGAGGGTCCTCAGGGAGAAGGGGAAGTGCGGGAGGTGGGGCCAAGGTTTGGGTGCCAGTGCCCCCCCACACACACTTTTGGGGTGCTTTTGGTGCTCCTGGGTGGAGCATCCTTGTTTGGTGAAGGTGGTTTTAAGTGCATCAAGGTGTGTATTCCAGACTTTCTTCTCAAAGCATTTTCTGTGGTATGTGAGTGTGGCTGTAGATAACAGATTTCTTGGTGTGTTTGGGGTAGTTACTAGATCTGTGTAGGTAGGTGTGGTGATCCATGGATTTCTTGTGTGTCTTTTTCTGTAGGGTTCCATTGTTGAAGCTCATGATGGTGTCCTGGTGCAGGAGTGTCTGAGCAAGAATTTGGTGGATGGATGGTGGTGGTTGAAGTTGTGGTGGAAACCTCTAAGGGAGTTTAGGTCATCTATCCAGAAAATGAAAATATCATCTATATATCTTAGGTATATGATTTGTTTCATGGTGCATTTGTCCAGAATGTTTCCTCAAGGTGGCCCATTGAAAGGTTATTATTTTCTGTTTAATTCTATGGGACTTGTCTTTAACTGTTAACTTGAGATCATTGACCAGAATATCTAGTATTACAATGCATAAATTAGAGGGTAATTTAGAAGTTAGCAAAACTCCAAAGTGAATTAAGCAGGGGGGTTACTCATTTAGCTCTGCACTGCTTTTACACATTATCAAAAAGGTTCCTTGAGTTGCAATTCTTTCTTTGGTGTCGTGATAAACATCACTGCTTTGGCTCTGTCACATTTTACTGCAGTATTTTCCAAAATTAAACAAGAAAACACATAATGTAATGATTGTGGGCTGGATTCTGGCCACTCCAGAAACTATTCCAGTAGCATACAGGGATCATAAAGGAGACAAAATGGGCTAGGGGAGAATCCCCTGGCAGAGGTGCAGCACAGGGCTGGCATCAGTAGCTTATGTTACTGCCTTGCAGTTGGAAGTATAAGGGGTATATTGGAATGGAGGAAGGTTGAGGCGATGTGATGGTGTGCTTGTAGGCTAGCTCTTGGCACTCTGGGAGTTCTGGACTTCAGAGCAGACCATATCTTACACGGAGGGGTGTTTCAGCTCTGACAGCAGCCCATAATCTGGATGACATACAGGTGGCACAAATCCTATGCCCCCTCTTCCTGGACTGCACCATCCTTACTGGGTGTCTCAGGAGATGCAGCACAGGTATCTAGCCATGGTTATAAAAATCTTCTGCCCATGAGTGAATGCTGCAAGTGCAACTGATCAAAAGGGAGTAAAAACCACCATTGAGTTAATACAGATCTAGGCTTCTTGAAATGAAGCCCAATGCTTTAATCGTATTAGGTTGTTAAATAATCTTGGGTTCAAGTAGATCACTATTAATCAGAGATTAAAATTTTACAGGGCATTTTCAGTGCTAAGTAATCTATTGATTTTCCTTAGGATGAATGATACAGTCAGAGACCACCCTCAGTGCATTCCTCCACTTGCTGCTGTATATACGCACCTTATTTATAGCCCTTCTTGCAAGCGGAGACTCTTTCAGAGGCAGATAATATAATTAAAAGGCAATATACTTAAAATCTGATGTGGAGGAGCTGAAAGTTAAGGTTGCTGGTCTTATTACAATTTAGGGTCAGTTTGCCCCTAAACAGAGCCTGCAATAACTTGAGATTAAAAAAAAATCACTACAGTAGTTTTCTGTACATCAGCAAAATGTAACTACAGTTTATTATAATGTACTTTATTTGATTGATAGCATAACTGGAGCTTGTAAGAAAGTGGTAGCAAATATATTGGTCTCCAGAATGTGGTACTCATTTCACTCCTGTTATTTTCAGTGGGAAAACTGTGAAATAAAATGAGTAGTCATGTACAGCTTTACAGGAGAGAGGTCTGTAAAATGCACAGGATACTGAGATGAGAAGGGAGATTCACTGGTCCCATCTATGCTTTTCTTCGAACTGTTCCCTGAAGTGGTTATAAACATGGCCTAGGGTATTTAACATGATTATATATGAAATCATTGGCCCTCCCCTCCCCAGCTCATCCTTTGTATCCCCTAGAGAGGTGCCACTACACTTTGGGAAATGCTGTTCAGTAGGAATTGATCAAGATGAGTCTAGTAAAGTCCTGCAGAGAGAGTTCTAAAAAGCTACTAGCTGATGTGAAGGAAAGATAGGAAGAATAGTAAGAGGCCATCATGGTTCCATCAGGAGCTCTTTAGGTACCTGACAATCAAAAAGGAATCAGAGGAAAAAGTGGAAATATTGACCAATTTCTAAGGATGAATAAAAAAGAATAGCACAAGCATATAGAAGCAAAATCAGAAAGGCCACAGCACAAGATGAGTTAAATCTAGCAAGGGACATCAAAGGCAATAAGATGACCTATAAATACATTAGGAGCAAGAGAAAGATGAAGGAAAGTGTAGATCCACTACTTAGTGAGGAAGGAGAGCTAATAACAGATGACATCTTCTGAGGTGTTTAATGTCTATTTTGTTTCAGTCTTCACTAAAAAGGAAAACTTTGCCCAGATCCTTAACGGTTGGTACTAACAACAAAGGGAAAGGTACACAAGCCAGAATAGCGAAAGCACAGGTTAAAGAATATTTAGATAAATTAGCTGTATTCAAGTAAACCAGGCCTGAGGAAATTCATCCCAGGGTAGTTAAGGCAGTAGCTAAAGCAATCTTGGAACCATTAGCAGCTATCTATGAGAACTCATGGAGGATGGGTGAGGACCCAGAGGACTAGAAAAGGGCAAACATAGTACCTATCTTTTAAAAGGGGAACAAAGAGGAGACGGGGATTTATATATGCCAGTCAGTCTAACTTTGATACCCAGGAAGATAATGGAACAAATCCATGTGTAAGTACCTAAAGGACAATAGGGTTCCTGGCCTGCCATGACCCCTCAGTGTGCCTTCCAGCCCTACATTTCAGTGATTATATGAGTGTCTGAAGGGAGTGGGGTTCTACAGGTTTTTTGGAACCATCACTTAGAATTCTTCTGCGACAATTTTAACAAAGGGCTCCCACAATTTTTTTCTCCTTTAGCCTGTGATAAATCCAGTTCTCAAAGGGTTGGGCCAGCACTATACAGCCAGGAGGCTGAAAGCAGAAGAGGTCTGCAGGGGAAGGAGTCTGCAGTCACTCCTTGGGAGAAGAGAGGCCTCTAGGAACAAGAAGGAAGTCCAGAGGGAGAGTATGCATTGGGATCCTGCCCTGGAGTAAGGAGCCTGGGTAAGAGTTTAGGAAGAGTGAAGTAGCCATGGTGAGTGGAGTGATCTCCAGTGGCAAACACAGAAACAGGCAACAGATGATAGAAAGGCTGCATAGGAAAGAGCCCAGGGAAACAACCACAAGGGCAAGGACTCAACAGAACTGAACTGCTGGTTATAGGGTCCCTGGGCTGGAATTTGGAGTTGCAGCTAGGCCTGGGTTTCCCTGCTAACCACTGGTATAGGAGCGCAGAGCCCTGAGTGGGGACTGAATATTGCCCGGAGAAGGCATTTGGACAATGATACTGCTGGACTTGATAAGCCTGGAAGAGGTGGACTAGCTGGTGACCTGGCCGGAGGGCCAACTTACCAAAAGGGAGGCTATCACAGAGTGAGCAGAGAGTAGAAGCGGGCACTAGATGCCACTCTTTTCCTAGATCTAAGAATGAGGAAGTGCACTAGCAGTGAGAGGAAGCCCGTTACAGTTCCATATTTTGGAAATGTTCATATTTTGCTCTTGAAATCTATAAGGAGAATATTAACAGCAGAGCACAGTGTTCGCTGTGTCACTGGATGGGAGCTGGGTTAAGTGGGGTGAAGACCTTCCATGAGCTACAGGCATTTCCTTTTTTGAAAATACCTGCCATATGGTGAAGACTCCTCCCCAGCAAAAGTAAATGTGCAGGACAAGGGATAAAATTTTCAAACGGGACTTAGGGAGCCTAAATCTCATTGGAAATCAATGGGTGTTAGACTGCTAAGTACCTAAGGGTCAGATTTCCAAAGACAGGCATATAAAGATATATATAGACATGCAGTAGGAATTTGAAAATGACCTAAGCAAGTTAGGTGCTGACTTAGGTGCCTAACCTGCTAAGATTCCTTTGGAAATCCCAGTAGGTACCTAGCAGAATCTTTAGGTGCTTAAATATATCTGAAAATCTGGCCCTACACCACTTTTGAAAATGAGATTTTAGGTTTGTAAGTCACTTAGGGCCCTTTGAAAATTTCACCCTCAATCTTCATCTGGTGTAAATTGGCATAGACCCTTTAGCATAAACAGGGTGTGATGGGTTGGATCACAGAAAACCCCTTGGGAACTGCCAACTGATGTGCTGAGACTACCCCTGAGCCTGTTTCCCCTGGCAGCTTGGGACTTCAGTGCCCTGCCTGGTTTAAGACAGACACGCTACCCTGCTGCAAACCCAGACCTAGGTCTGAACCATGTCCCACAAACTGCAGGCTTAACTGAAAACAGCTTAAGACATGTTCCTGTCTCCAACACTCAGATGCCCAACTCCCAGTGGGGTCCAAACCTCAAATAAATCCGTTTTACCCTGTATAAAGCTTATGCAGGGTAAACTCATAAATTGTTCACCCCCAAAAGCACTGATAGAGAGATATGCACACCCGCTAGCGCTCTCCATCCCCACAGGTATTAATACATACTCTGGGTTAATTAATAAGTAAAAAGTGATTTTATTAAATACAAAAAGTAGGAATTAAGTGGTTCCAAGTAATGACAGACAGAACAAAGTAAATTACCAAACAAAATAAAATAAAACATGCAAGTCTATGCCTAATATAGTAAGAAAGTGATTACAGATGAAATCTTACCCTCAGAGATGTTCCAGTAAGCTTCTTTTACAGACTAGTCTCCTTCTAGTCTGGGTCCAGCAATCATTTCCACCCCTGTAGTTACTGTCCTTTGTTCCAGTCTCTTTCAGGTAACCTTTGGGGGTGGAGAGGCTATCTCTTGAGCCAGATGAAGACAAAATGGAGGGGTTTCCAGGGGCTTAAATAGACTTTCTCTTTTGGGTGGTCCCTCTCCTCTCTCCTATCCAGAATTCAGCTTCAAGATGGAGTTTTGGAGTCACATGGGCAAGTTACATGTCCATGCATGACTGAGTTCCTTACTAGCCAGGCCACATTCCTGGAAAAGCTCAGATGTGGATTGGTGTCTCCAGGTTCATTGTTGGCTTAAGTGTTTCTTGATTGGGCACTTACTGAGAATAGTCTTTTCTCAGGAAGCTGACCAACTGGTTCACTGAGGCTACTTAAAATTAAACAAATACATAGCCAATATTCATAATTTCAAATTCAAAAATGATACATGCATACAAATAGGATGAATATATTCAGTAGATCATGACCTTTACAGAGATAAGTTACATGGCATATGTAGCTGAAAACATATTCCAGTTATGTCATATATACATTCATAAGCATATTCCCATAAAGCATTATGGGGTGCAATGTCACACAGGGGTATGCCAATTTTCTCCAGCTGAAGAGCTGACTCAGCAATAAGGAAGAGGTTATCTCTGTCAGAGATGGCTGAATTCAGAGAGGAGTAAATGCCTTCAAAGAGTGGGAAGTTTTATTCCAACCTTTTTCAATTTAGTGATGAATCTTTAACAAGGTGCTTTCAGCAATGCCATACAAATTTCTTCTTTGCATGCTTAGAGTAGCTACAACTCAAACTCCAATGGGGTTGATGCTGATCTAGTAACTAAGAGGAGGTGCATTTGCATTAATAACTAAGTCTGGGAAGAAAGGAAAGGACCTCCTTTGGGATCTGAGGCTGCTGAGAAGAATGTCTCAGAAAGTCTCTAAGGAAAATCACAGTACTGTACTTAAGAAAAGATGGGAGGGGATCTACTTCACATTCTCAGTGCTTAACAGAAACACAGATTGATATTTCTGTGAACGCTTTCCTATTGCAGTCTGTTATAAGAAGGATGTGCTGTTATGACTAAGGGTTTTATGTCTAATGCAGCCGTGGGAATTTCTCCCCAACCCTGTCTGTATTTTGTAAGGCTTACAATAAGCTGAATAATATATCGGGACAGAGAAAATGGTGATTATAACCCTATTAAAATAACAAATCCCTTCAGCTTCCCAGTGGAGTTGACTAGTGAATTTAAATATTGATTTGGAAAAACTGAAAAAAGTGCTGAGGCAGCAAAGTTCCAGGCATGCTGCTTGCTCTGCTGACAGTGTCTCCCGCTCTGCCCCCAAAATAAGGAAAGTAAGTGAGACCTCTTTGCTAATCACCAGACTGGAATGGAACTAGAAGGTAACATCCCTTTGGATGGCAGTGTCCCTGCCTCAAGGCAGTCTTCATGTGGACACATTCAGAGTTTCACTGATCAGGGTTTCCGTGCTCAGGTTGTCGATGATGAAACAACCTCCTCTCATGCAGCCTCTCACTGCTGGAAACTCTATCACGACAACTTCTTGAACATTTTCCTTTATCAAATAACCATTGGCCAGAGGTACAAGGAGCCATCTTGCACATTTAGGCTGAGATTTTTTCAAATACACCAATGGGATTTGGACACCCAGAGTGGAATTTTCAAAAGTTTCTAACTGATTTAGGGGATGAGTCCTAAGGTGAGATTTTTCAAAGGCACAAATCACAGTGGGATGCCTAACTCTCATCGACAGTTAGCATGTGCTCTGTGTGCCTTTGAAAATCTCCCGCTGACTTTCAATGGGACTTGTGCGCCAAAGTCACGTAGATGCTTTTGAAAATCTCAACCCCTAATTCCCATTGAAATTCTTGGGACCCAAGTATCCAAATACCCTATGTGGCTTTGAAAATATCAGCCCTAAAGCCTGGTTTAGCTAAAGCTACATCCATAGAGAAATATCAGATTGATTCTGTCTCTACACTAGGCAAGACCCAAATCAGACCTCTTTAACATTTAGGCCAGATGTGTTCTTTTGTCCTTCTGCAGCACATCTTTGTGATACTGGAGGCAAGTTCACACTGTTTGCTGGGCTAAGGTCCTGATCATGCTAGATCCTGAATCCCTATTCCATTCCCATTTAAAACTGTTGAGAGTTGTGGGCTTCCTGTACCTCTGAGGAGCATGGTCCATCACTTGGAACTGATGCAGGTGTCAGCAGAAAGACCATTGTCAGGGCTAGGCAGTGGGGTTTGTGCCTTTTCCCTGTTCAGCTTTGAACCAGGCTGCCTCTTGGAATTTAGAATCCCTCCTGTAATCCATGCTGCTACACACTCTATACACATTCCATGTGCCGTGCAAGTTCTGCAGGTGGAACAATGCACAGTGTGTGATGGAGAACTTCAGTGTGGATCAGAGAAAATGCCCTTACTCTTGGCATTTTTAGCCCTTAGCAGACATAGTTCCTTAGTGTGCTCCTTCCCTTCTTATATGCTTTCTCAGGATAGAGGGATTTTTTTAAAAACTACTTAGGAAGTTTTAACAAGTTTACAAATCCTTGCCATGTAAACATTAGAAACAAAACAATCATTACAACCGTGAAGTTTTCTTTAAAGAGATATTATACAGGAATATAGTCATCAGTTCTTTCTATTTAATCGGGTGTTACCAGATTACATAATGAGCATCATTGTAACACCTACTTTGTTTCTAATTATTTTATTAAGTTGAGAGAAATCTCTCTATACACATGGGCAAGTTACATGTCCATGCATGACTGAGTTCCTTACTAGCCAGGCCACATTCCTGGAAAAGCTCAGATGTGGATTGGCGTCTCCAGGTTCATTGTTGGCTTAAGTGTTTCTTGCCACCTCACTGTTTTCCCCCTTTTTCCAGAGGGATCTCTCTCCATTCTGAAAACTGACCATTTATTCCTACCCTTTGTTTCCTTTTTTAACCAGTTACCAATTCATGAGAGAACTTCCCTCTTATCCCACGACTGCTTACTTTGCTTAAGAGCCTTTGGTGAGGGACCTTGTCAAAGGCTTTCTGAAAATCTAAATACACTATATCCACTGGATCCCCCTTGTCCACGTGCTTGTTGACCTCCTAAAAAAAATTCTAGTAGATTGGTGAGGCATGATTTCACTTTTCAGAAAACATGTTGCCTCTTCCCCAACAAATTATGTTTATCTATGTGTCTGACAATTTTGTTCTTTACTATAGTTTCAACCAGTTTTCCCGGTACTGAAGACAGGCTTACCAGTCTGTAATTGCTGGGGTCTCCTCTGGAGCCCTTTCAAAAAATTGGTGTCACATTAGCTATCCTCCAGTAATTTGGTACAGAAGCTGATTTAAATGATAGTTTACAGACTACACTTACTAGTTCTGCAATTTCACATTTGAGTTCCTTCAGAACTCTTAGGTGAATACTGTCTGGTCCTGCTGACTTATTATTGTTTAGTTTATCAATTTGTTCCAAAACCTCCTTTAAAGGCACCTCAATCTGGAACAGTTCCTCAGATTTGTCACCTAAAAAGAATTGCTCCTCAATTGCAAAGACAGATGCAAAGAATTCATTTAGTTTCTCTGCAATGGCCTTACCATCCTTGAGTGCTCCTTAATCATCTTGATTGTCCAGTGGCCCCACTGGTTGTTTAGCAGGCTTACTGCTTCTGATGTACTTAAAAAATGTTTGCTATTACTTTTTGAGTCTTTGGCTAGCTGTTCTTCAGATTCTTTTTTGCTCTTCCTAATTATATTTTTACACTTCATTTGTCAGGGTTTATGCTCCTTTCTATTTTCCTTATTAGGATTTAACTTCCACTTTTAAAAGGATGCCTTTTTGCTTCTCACTGCTTCTTTTACTTTGTGTTTATGATGACTCTTTTTTGGTTCTCTTACTATGTTTTTTAATTTGGGGTATACATTTAAGTTGAGCCCCTATTATGGTGTTTTTAAAAAGTTTCCATGCAGCTTGCAGGGATTTTACTTTTCATGCTGTACCTTTTAATTTCAGTTTAACTAACCTCTTCCTCATTTTTGTGTAGTTCCCCTTTCTGAAATTAATTGCTACCGTATTGGGCCGCTGTGGTTTTTTCCTCACCACAGGGATGTTAAATTTAATTATTGTATGGTCACTATTACCAAGCGGTCCAGTTATATTCACCTCTTGGACGTGATCCTGTGCTCCACTTTGGACTAAATCAAGAATTGCCTCTCCTCTTGTGGGTTCCAGGACAGCTGCTCCAAGAAGTAGTCATTTAAGATGTCAAGAAACTTTATCTCTGCATCCCGTCCTGAGGTGATATGTACCCAGTCAATATGAGGATATTTGAAATCCCCCATTATTACCGAGTTTTTTATTTTAATAGCCTCTCTAATCTCCCTGAGCATTTCACAGTCACTATCACCATCCTTGTTAGGTGGTTGGTAATATATCCCTACTGCTATATTCTTATTATCCAAGCATGGAATTACTATCCTTAGAGATTTTATGGTACAGTTTGGTTCATTTAAGATTTTTACTTCATTTGATTTCACGCTATCTTTCACACATAGTGCCATTCCCACTCCAGCACAACCTGTTCTGTCCTTCTGATATATTTTGTACCCTGGTATTACTGTGTCCCATTGATTATCCTCATTCCACCAACTTTCAGTGATTCTTATTATATCAATATCCTCATTTAATATGAGGTACTCTAGTTCACCCATCTTATTATTTAGACTTGTAGCCTTGGTATATAAGCACTTTAAAAACTTGTCACTTTTTAGCTGCCTGTCATTACATGGTGTAATTGAATGGGACTTTTTTTCATTTGACTATTTCTCATCAGATCCTGCCTGTATTTTAACATCTTCCATCCTCTCCTCATTATTAGGACATAGGGAATCTCCATTTATAGATCCTCTCCTAAGGGATGTCCAAACCACATGTTCCTCTGCACCTGTCTGCTTTCCCCCAGTCTTTAGTTTAAAAACTTCTCTACAACCATTGCAATTTTAAGTGCCAGCAATCTTGTTCCATTTTGGTTTAGGTGGACACAATCCTTCATGTATAGACTCCCCTATTCCCAAACATCTCCCCAGTTCCTAATAAATCTAAACCCCTCCTCCCTACACTATTGTCTCATGCGCTCATTGAAACCCTGCAGTTCTGCCTGTCTAACTGGCCCTGCACGTGGGACTGGAAGCATTTCAGATAATTCTACCATGGAAGTCCTGGACTTCAATCTCTTACCTAGTAGCCTAATTTTGGCCTGCAGGACCTCTCTCCTCACCTTCCCTATGTCATTGGTACCTACATGTACCACGACCACCGGCTCCTCCCCAGCACTACACCTAAGCCTATCTAGATATCTCAAGAGAGCCGCAACCTTCGCACCAGACAGGCAAGTCACCATATGTTTCTCCCAGTCATTGCAAACCCCGCTATCTACATTTCTAATGACCGAATCACCCATTACTAATACCTGTCTTTTCCTAATAACTGGAGTTCCCTCCCCTGGAGAGGTATCCACAACATCATCTGGAAGGAGGGTCCCAACTATGGGATCGTTTCTCTCTGCTCCGTTTGGATGTTCTCCTTCCCTGAGACTTTCATCCTCCTCAACAGCACAGAGGCTGTCAGACTGGGGGTGGTACCATTCTACTGTGTCCCTGAAAGTCTCATCTATGTACCTCTCTGTCTCCCTTAGCTCCTCCAGCTCAGCCACCCTGGACTCCAAAGCCCGTACATGGTCTCTGAGGGCCAGGAACTCCTTGCATTGAATGCATACGTGTGCCAGCTGCCCATAGGGCAGGTAATTGTACATGCTGCATTGGGTGCAATAAAGAGATGAGCAGTCCCATTCATGTCTTTGGGATTACTTTCTTGCTTAAAGTTAGGCATATGCTTAAGTCCCTGGCTGAATGGGGTCTCTGGATGGCACCTCCCATTCGTATGTGCACTGCAGAGAGAATTAACCCTGAAAGAACCAGAATCGACAGCACTGAGCTCCCATTGACCTCAAATAGTGTTCAGCATGGGCAGCATCTCTGAATTTGGTCCTGTGAGTTAAACCCTCAGCTGGTGTTAATCAGCACCAACATGCTCATTGAATCTCAGTGATTTACACCTGGAGAGGGACTGGCCCTTGTTGTTTGTGGTGGAGCAGAACATTGTTAAAGTGCTTACGTCAGCACTGGCAACCACACTGGTTCTTTTTTCCTCTAAAGAAGCAAAATTGAGATTTTGAAAATCAGCAGTCACAGCAGGTGTTGCTGTGCATTCTCTGGCTGTTAACTTAATTAATGGACAGGGTGGCTAATGAACAAAACAATAGTGAACAAGCAAGAAAAAAACAAACTTCTCTATTTCATGCTGGGATGTCAGTATTGGCATCATAGCAGTTATCAACTTTCTTAGGCCAGGGTGCGGAGCAGAGCTTTCAGGGGCACAGCTGCACTCCTGCGGACATAGTGCTGTCCACATGGCCGCAGAGGTTGGTGTAACTTCAGTGGCTCCAGGGGATGGCTTATTCACACTCCTGAGTGACATAAGTTATACTGATATAAGTGGTAGCGTAGACACAGCCTTAGCTCCTCAAGGCTCTGTAAGTGAACGTTGTGGACATCTGCCTGGGATCAGGCCTGGGGCAGAGTTTGCTCTGAGACAAGGAGGATGGAAGAAGGAAGAACGTCTGTGTTACCAAATGCAGATTTCTGCAGATAGACTCAGGGTATGTCTACATTTCAGTCAGAGGTGTGACTGCAGTATCTGTAGACATACCCACCTAGCTCTGATCTAGCTAGCTCATGTACCAATAACAGTGAAGTCATTGCAGCACGGACTTTAGCATGGGCTAGCTTCTTGAGTACATACCCAGGCTCCCTGGCAGGCTTGTTTCAGGTGGCTAGCCCACCCTGCCGTGACTTCACTTGCATTGGTACTTCAGCTAGCTAGATCAAAGCTAGCTTGGGTAGGCCTACACGTGCTGTGGTCACACCTCTAGCTGCGGTATAGGCATACACCAAGTGACTGATTTTTGTAAAGCACAAATGCTGTAATGAAAGTCACCAGGAAAAGAGGTTGCCATGAATTGAACTACACTTTTACACTGTATGAATACATTAAAGGGTGATTAGAGCACTACCAGCAGCTCTGGCAATCCATTAGTCCATTGAAATTCATATTGCAAATAAACAGCACACTCCAGTGGAACAAGTATGCAGTTCTTCAGAGCCACAGAACACAAACTCCCACCAGCCATGAAAAGCTGTCTTAGTTTTCTTCCCCTCAGCCCCCATCCCCAGTAGCAGTTGTTTGTCTGCCTTACAGAGAGATCTACTTATCTCTCTTTTTCAATATTATTTAAGTCTCAAATAAGGTTAATGGAATAAGATTCTCAGCTGTCTGTTCCCTTTGCCTTCCAATGCCATTTGGCTTTCATGTATATCTAAACCTTTTTTTAGTTGTAGTTGCTGATGTTTATTCCTTTTTACTCACCTATACTGTGATTGCAGAGAGGAAGAGTTGGGCTAGAAGAGGAAATATGAGCCAAGGATCCTTTCCCATTTATTTCAAACTGGAGATGAGATCACACTGCTAAATTTCAAGCCCCATTCATTAATAATATTTTGAGCTGGTATTTTGGCTTGGTCCATTACAAAGACATGGAGCTGCCCTGATCTGCTGATCCCCAAACTCCTATGGTGTTGCTTGTGGACCTTCTTTATGTCATGGGGGAGACCTTGGTCTCAGGACAAACTCTGCCTATCTTTCAGACACAGAGGTTTGGATGAGTTCAGCTGAACTTTGAATGGACTTCTGGATGCTTATCTGAAATGCACAAAACAGGCATATTAACACTATCTTCCAGGTCAGTGGTTACCAAACTTGTTCCGCCGCTTGTGCAGGGAAAGCCCCTGGTGGGCTGGGCTGGTTTGTTTACCTGCTACATCCGCAAGTTCGGCCGATCACGGCTCCCAGGGGCCGCGGTTCGCTGCTCCAAGCCAATGGGAGCCGCTTGAAGCAGCACAGGTCGAGGGAGCTACTGGCTACCGCTTCCTGCAGCTCCCATTGGTCTGGAGCGAACCACGGCCACTGGGAGCCGCGATTGGCTGAACTTGCGGACACGGCAGATAAACAAACCATCCAGCCTGCCAGGGGCTTTCCCTGCATAAGCGGTGGAACAAGTTTGGGAACCACTGTTCCAGGTCTTCAGATCTCAAAAGCCACAGGCAGCCTTCCATTCCTGTGACCTCTGCAGTGGCCTTTCCTGTATTGCCCATATGACTTACTGGACTAGGAATATGTCTGGATTTTCTTAAAAAATTAAGTTGGCCCCTGTAAATTGATCGCCTAGCTCCTCTCTAGCCGCTCCCCTGAGTGTAATGAGGACAATGCTGAAAAGCTCTATATAACCAACCACACACTGTGAAAGTGTCACTAGTCCCTATGTTGATGTATATTATTATTATTCTTCATATTATGGTAGCCCTTATGAGCCCCAGTCATGGACCTCATCGTGCCAGGAGCTGTACACATGCAGAACAGTAAGACAGTCCCTTCCCCAAAATGCTTACAAACTAAGTACTGTGGTGATGAGATGCTTAAGTGTGGATAGGAAATGATTTGTGTTGGAGACGTCCTCAAAAACTGGCATATATATTTAATGGTAACCACGGTTTGTGATTTTGATATGTGTGATTTTCAATGGATAAACTATTAAAGCCTGAAAATTTACACTAGAACAGAAACCTTCATCCTAAAAGAAACTGAAAGCAGCTATCATCAATATGTGAGGGAAAGCTTCTGCGTGTGGCTTCACTCCTCTCTTCTTGTCTAATGCTGAACGTGGAATTTGCATTGTTAAATAACCCTTTTAGTGTAGGGTAGGAGACTCACTACCATGGACCAAGAGTAAATGTTGTCCCTGGGTTATTTATTGGAATTTAATTAGAAAAGACTGTTTATCAAAATGGCAAGGTGCCACAGAATATCATTTCCGATAAACAACATTGGTTACTTAACTCATCCATTTTTCCTCATTAAAATTGAATGTGATCTAAGGGGATAGGTTTGTAGACAAATCATCATTGGCTGAAATGTGGATGTGGAGCTGGAACCCACATTCAGCTTATTTCTGCTGTAGTGTGGAGTAGAAGCAAGCACCCTTGGAGTGGGTATTAGCTAAGTGTGCCAAACTCTTGACAAAATTGGCTAGATTCTGGAAATGAGAATATGTAACAGCCTAAGGCTTTGTCTACATTAGCACTTTTGACATAAGTTTTACCAACAAAAGCGCTGGTACGGCCAGCGTTATGTCGGTGGGAGAGCGTCTCCCAACGACATAGCTACATCCGCTCATTGGGGTGGTTTAATTATGCTGACAGGAGAGCTCTCAACCGCCGGCGTAGAGTGGCTACACAGGAGACCTTACAGCAGCGCCTCTGTAAGGTACATAGTGTAGATGTAGCCTAAGGCTAATGAGCATTTGAGGGGGAGGGGAAGTAAGAAACTACCAAAGAGATTTAAATTATATCTTTTTTTGAGGCCAGATTTTGAAATTTGCCCTCAGTTTTACTCAGGCTAAACTTTCTGAGACTGAAACAGTTTTGGCCATGAAATGAGTGTGATTCAGGATTCGGCTTTCTATTAATTAAGTGAATTTAGTATTGGCTTGATGAGGCTAGAGACTGAAGTGCTCTTCTTGATCCAGAACTAGCAGAGCATAGGCAGCACGAGCAACACATAAGCCTCCCATGTATTTCATCTCTGTCCAGGAGTGACTGCCTCGAGATGTGAGGGGAGTTTCTCTGTCCTCATCCATTCCTTGGCCTCCGTGTGAATATTGTCAGTTAGTAACAATTGGGGTTGTGGACACCTGACGTACTAGGAACTCACTCTCAAACTCATTGCACAAAGGCTACTGAACCTAGGAGATCCCAATGGTTTTCACTCAGCAAGCTGGAGGTGACAGGTTACCTTTTCTTTGTCGGTCCTTTAAGCCATCTCCTCCTCTACATATGTAAGTTTTTAAAATAGCTGCTCTAAGTGCTCGGCCAAAACCCCATTCACAAGTGAAGAAACACACGCAATCTCTGGGGCCTCAGAATTTCTGTCTGTGTGCGGTGACTGTGGGATCATTACAGCCTTGGTTTAATTGGTGCTTGGTTGCAGAGAGCCCCCCAGAATATCAACAGGAAGCGAACCAATGCTAAGGATGGACAATGCTGCCGTGGCAGTGGCAAAACCATTTATATATAAATCTTTTGAGATTCTTTCTTGTTGAAAAGATTTACCGTCCTAACAGACGCCAGCACGTTAGTACTGACTCTAATACCTAATGTACTCATCTCTGTGAAATCCCATTCAAACTTCTCCTTGGCATGATTGTTTAAACCCCTTGGCTGCTCTTTATAGATTTATAGGTGGAAAGTTGCTTCTCATTTGAACTACAGCTGAGATCACCATCATAAACATTTCTAAAGCAACACCAGTCCACAAAGCACTTCACAAGCTGGTACATGTACCATTACATTTACCCCAATATGGGTGACTCTAGTTTACAATGAGGCTAGCACCCTAATTCAGGAAAGCAGTTACACTTTAAGCATGCTCACAAGCCCCATTGATATCAGTGGGGCTTCACCTTATAAATTAAAAATTAAGCCCATGCTTGACTGCTTTCCTGAATCAGGGACGCAATTAACGGTTGGGATTTTTATCCAAACATCAGCCATAATCTTTAGTAAATTGGTCTTTGCTCCTCTGAGTCATTAGTCACCATTGCAAAGAATAATTTTAACACTTCCATTTGCCCTGTACTGCAAACCACTAATTTGATTTAAGGCAAGGTAGCCATCTGTTGCATTTGAATGTGTGTGATAATTTGCGATAAACTTGCTGCAAGCATAGGTCCATTCTCAACGGCAATTGAGCTCAACATTGTTGATTTATTAAGAGTTTACTGGGCTTGAATATTCTTGATAAATAGAAGGTAAATTAAAAAGAAAGTAATTTTATAACACTAACATCAGTCATGGTAAAAATAATTATTAAAGAAAAAGAAAGCACCCACTCATTTCTGGCAGCTTGGCAGTGTCATTAATTACAATAAATCAACATGAATGCTAAATCATGGATTTACTTTTGGGGCTGGAAATGGGGCTAAAATGGTATCTCTCTCTCTCTTTTTTTTTTTTTAAATATCTTTGGGAGTTACACAGAGCAAAAACATGATTTTGCCACCTCCCACGGCTTACAGAGAGAGGACTTTGCTGAACTGTGTTGATCAAATAAAAGAAATAGCAAGTGTCATTACTAAAGTAATTAAATAGTAATTAATTAAATATGTGAAATCTAAATAATTCATGTTGACTGGGAAATTCACATTCAGCTCTTAAACTGATATGGGGAGCTTCTGGACACTGATTTAATTGCAGTTGGTCCTGATTTAGTTGGGGTTGGTCTTGCTTTGAGCAAGGGGTTGGACTAGATGACCTTCTGAGGTCTCTTCCAACTCTAATAGTCTATGACTATGATTTTGTGACAGGTGCATCCTAGAAGGGCCTTATCTTGCCCCCCCCAGTGAAATTGGGAGGGAGGGTAAAGGTATCTGGGCTCTCCTTTCCCACAAGGAAGACCATGCTTTCCATTCCAGCTTCTTTACCCTCCCAGAAGGGGAGCCAGGATCTGGTAGAGCAATTTCCCTACTATGCTTGAGGAAGTAGATTTGAATCCCAGCTGTCAGGCAGAAGGGAACAGGTGGAGACTAGTCATCAAAGGAGGTAGGGAAGGAGGAGCTGCAGAGTTTGCTTGGGGGTGCTTCCCTCTTGTACCCCCATCATAGGGATATGGCCATCAGAGAGAGGGAACACATTGAGGGAGTAGATGGGAAGTTGCCACAAAACATTGCACTCCAGCTAGTCATGCCAAATGGTAGACAGTCACATGTTAGAGCACCTCCAGGTGGGGTTTAACTTATACTGTCTCCAGAACTGTAACTTGGGGGGGGGGGCGGGGATCCTGAAAAGGGCACCTTGCCCTCCCACTATCCTCAAGGTTGCTCCAAGCTCAGGTTTGTGGTCCCTTGTTCAGTACATGATATTATGGTTCAGTGTGTGACACATATAGGGCCTTGTCTACACTGCTCTTTCCCCCCCTTGTGTTTTCCACTGGTGCTGCTTCTTTTGTAATAGTAGAGGTGGGAGTACTAGAGTAACAAGCCACCAGCAGCAGCCGCCCGTGTTTTAACCCGCTCTGAACTGAGTTAGAAGACACAGGGCTTAGGAACACTACTGAGGATCTAGACTCTGTCTCTCCTTGCAGTCTCATGGGTGGAGGCACTGGGCGTAGAACTGATGGGCTGCATTAGGGTGAAGAAACTAGATCATTCAGTTTGTAATGTGTTCATTTCAATATGCAATATGTGTGATATATGCATTTCTGTGCAGAAGGTTTTGAATAATGTCCCCAACAGCCCCTTGTCCATTAATATCTGCTACAGTACAAGTTTCTACTGTTTTGGTAATATGGCCTATCTATTTACCCTAATTGTGAGTGCGACTATAAGAAGCGCATGTACGTTCATAAGATGTCACAATAACCTATAACAGCAGATATTGATGGGAAAAGGTGTGAAAGGGAGGCAGACTGAATTAGTCCAAACAAAAAGTCCCGTATATAACTCAAGACTGTGCTGAGATCATGCCTGGTAAATGAGCAATGTGAGACCAAAAATTGATGAACTAAAATCGGTATGTCCTATATTAGGCCTAATTGGTGGACTAAATAATGAGGGGGTCGGCTGTTCTGCACATCGCTCCCTTTTGGAACCCTTAAAGAAAGAGACTTTGGGAGAAGGCTGCAGGAATGAGTTTTACCATCACTGCGGCCACCCTCACCATCTCCTGGGACCCTGAACCTTGTGTAACACTGTTTCATGTTGGACAGTGGCTGGGTTACGTGAACACCCTTAGACCATGTATTCCATCTAACCTAATACAACCCTACTCACAAGAAGTGCCAAAATAAATTAAAATCCTTGTCCAAATTTTCTTTTCAGTCATGCCAGTGTAAGTGCAGAGTAACTCGACTGTAGGAAATGGTTTTATTTCAATTATATACTGGTGTCATTGAACACAGTTTGGCTGGGCTCTCTATTTGTTGATACAATGTCATCTTTAATACAATTTATAAAATGCATCAAAACTACTAAGGCAGAACAATATACATATTCTACACTCTTTGGTCAGGTCTATGCTATGGACTTATATCGGTATAAGTATGTTGCTCCGGGGTGTGAAAAATCCACACCCCTGCATGATGCAATTATACTGACCTGATATTTGGTGGAGGCAGCGCTATGTCGATGGGGGAGTTTCTCCCGTTGACATAGCTACGGCCTCTCACAGAGGTTGATTAAGTACCCTGACAGGAGAAGCTCTCCCGTTGGCATAGGAGCATTTTCATTTCAGCACTATAGCGGCACAACTGTTTTAAGAGTAAACCTGCCCTTAGAGTGGAAACCAACAAAGGAGTGGAGTGGAGTGGAGACCTGGGTTTGATTCCTTGCTTCCTCTGTTAACTTGTGCCTTGGTTCTCAATGTAGTAAAATGCTATAAGCTCCATTTCATATCTCACAGGGATGTTGTGAGGATAAATACATTAACGATTGTGTGTCACTCAAATACTATAATGGGGGGGGGGCATATAAGGACCATAGATAGCACGATCCGCTGTGTTCATGGGAGAGAAAGTTCAGTGTTCCAGTGTATGCTCAAACTATGCCCTTTGGGGCTAGATGATAGTCCTATATTTATTTATAAGTACTCAGTATTCTGTATTCGCTATGTAGTGATTGTAAAGGAGTTGAGAGAACGAAAAGAGGTGACCTCTGCGTCTGTCTGTGAAAGTGGAGTTACTGCTGTGATGGAATCCCCAGGGTACAACCTGGAACTGGGGTACCGCTGTGCCCCCTTAACTCTCCAGCTTGGGCCCTCTCTCACAATGCTTTGCTAGTAACAAATGGCAAACCCCTCTGGGTGCTGTTTTCACTCAGCACAACAGCAGGAGGAGCCCCACACCCAGCTAGATTGCAGGAAGGCACCCAACGTCTCTCATGAATCACCCAGAGAGAGGCACCAGGTAATTCCTCCAGCTTCCCAGCCTTGCACCCCCGAGCTGTGCCGTCCTGTCCTGCTCAGAAGCCTGACTAGTGTATGTTTATAACCCAATCTGCCTCTCCCTCAATGTGGAGAGAACATGCACCAGTTTTTGTTTCTGAACTGAGGTTTCACAAGCACTTCAAGCAAAATCCTGTTTTAGGTTGTAGTGAGGCAATTACCCTGCTCCTAGAAAAAAAGGTAGGCTGACTGGGGAGGCTGCCAAAGCTGTGGCCACACCTGGCCCTGCTGAAGGCCAAAGGAGGTACTGGGGCTTCAGGGAGACAGCTGGGCCAAGAAAGGCAGCAGGTCTTGCCAGTGTTGAGTGGCCATCACAGACTGCAGTTTGCCCTAGAGAACAGGGGCTAAATGACGACTGGCAATAGCCACTGAGGCAAGGTGGGCATAGAGGGTTGGGGGCTCCCCTTGGAGGTGAGACCCAGAGCGTGGGGACTGCTGTGGGGCAGAACCCCAGGGTAAGGGATCCGGGAGGGACACGGGACTTGAGGCAGGTGAGACACCGGTCAGCAGGGGGTGCACCGACCGCTGGAATTGAGCTAATTCCCAGATTGTCCAGTAGGAGGCTCCGCATCAATGATTGCTCAATCTCCTACATAGGTAAAATATAAAACAGGTTTATTAACTACAGAAAGATAGATTTAAAGTGATTATAAGTGGCAGGTATAAAAGGATAGAGATGGTTACCAAAGAAAATAAAAATAAGCACACAATCTAAATGTTAAACCTTATTACACTTGGCAGTATTTGGGTCAAACAATTTTCTCACCCCAATGGATGTTGCAATCCTTAATGCACAGACTTCCTCCCTGAAGCCTGGACCAGTCTCCTTAGATGATCTATACCAACCGCTATGCTTACCTACATGCCTCCAGCTTACATCCAGGACACACCACACGATCCATTGTCTACAGCCAAGCTCTAAGATACAACTGCATTTGCTCCAACCCCTCAGACAGAGACAAACACCTACAAGAGCGCTATCAAGTATTTTTAAAATGACAATACCCACCTGCTGAAGTGAAAAAACAGATTGACATAGCCAGAAGAGTACCCGGAAGTCACCTACTACAGGACAGGCCCAACAAAGAAAATAACAGAACGCCAGTAGCTGTCGCCTTCAGCCACCAACCAAAACCTCTCCAGCGCATCATCAAAGAGCTACATCCTGTCCTGAAAAATGATCCCTCACTCTCACAGATCTTGGGAGACAGACCAGTATTCGCTTACAGACAGCCCCCCAACCTGAAGCAAATACTTTCCAGCAATCACACACCACACAACAAGGGGCTCATTCACCTGCACATCTACCAATGTGATATATGCCATCATGTGCCAGCAATATCCCTCTGCCATGTACATTGGCCAAACTGGACAGTCTCTATGCAAAAGAATAAATGGATACAAATCTGACATCAGGAATCATAACATTCAAAAACCGGTAGGAGAACACTTCAACCTCTCTGATCACTCAGTAAAGGCGGCAATTTTGCAACAGAAAAGCTTCAAAAACAGACTCCAAGGAGAAACTGCTGAGTCTGAATTCATATACAAACTAGATACCACTAACTTGGGTTTGAATAGAGACTGGGAGTGGCTGGGTCATTACACATATTGAAGCTATTTCCCCATGTTAAGTATCCTCACACCTTCTTGTCAACTGTCTAAATGGGCCATCTTGATTATCACTACAAAAGTTTTTTTTCTCCTGCTGATAATAGCTCATCTTAATTAATTAGCCTTTTTCAGTTGGTATGGCTTCTTCCACCTTTTCATGTTTTCTGTATGTATGTATGTATGTGTGTGTGTGTGTGTGTATGTATGTGTGTGTATATATATATATATATATATATATAAATAATCTTCTTACTATATGTTCTATTCTATTCATCCGATGAAGTGGGCTGTAGCCCACGAAAGCTTATGCTCAAATAAATTTGTTAGTCTCTAAGGTGCCACAAGTCCTCCTGTTCGTTTTTGTCTTCTCGGCATCTTGGTTGTTTCCAGCGTAGGTGGGGGAGGATAAAGGCCAAGACATGCTGCAACTGCTCCTTATTTTATACTCTGGGCCCATGTGGCTGACAGACACTAGCCCAGGCAGGTACTGGTGGGCTTTGCTGAGTCAGTGAACAGGCAGCCACCAAGTCACAGTGATCAAGCAGTTTCCATTGTGCGGTGCTTACATAGTAGTCATACAGTTGGTTAATGGGCAGTCAACACCATCTGGGCAGGGATCCTTTGCATGCCATTAGCAGACTTACAGCATATTTCAGTAACAATCATACAGCACAATCTCATAACTTTATACACACTAAAGATGTACATATTTGGACAGAACAGCAGGTTTCAGCAGATCATGACCTTTCATATGATACCTTACATGGCATGCTTTGTATGAAATATAACCACATATGAATGATGAATATAGGGGTTACAGGGTGCCATTCTGAGGTACAATGAGTCACAACTGCATTAGCAAAAGACCTGTTGGTATTTTCTTTTCACTCCCTTCCTTGCAGTCTCAGTAGAAAGGCCAAGGGTAACCAAAGAGGCTTCAAGGCTGGACTGCCCACTCCCACTCTGCAGGCCAGCATCAAGGTCCAGGAGTGTGGAAAGTTTGCTCCGTGGTGTTCTGCTGTACCTATTCTTTGGATAAAAAGCAAAACAAAGAGTTTGATCTTCAGATCTGTCAGTCCATCATTTTGCAAGAGCACAACATTCTTTTCATAAAATTTTTAAGACCAATAAATATAGTGATATAAAGAAAAATGCAGAAAAATTGATTGCATGTGTCGTTTAAACTGACATTAAAAGCTGATGGTTTGGTCTAGCCTAGTCAACTTACTCCCAAGTAACTTGCACACATGGCTACAATCCCTGGTAACAGGTGAGTGGCAGACATCTGTGCTGTCTTGAGGGAAGTAAATCTAGATGCACATGTTGAGGAGTAACATGGCATGACATGCTATATTTTGCACATTTTTCTGTGTCGTTGGGATCTGTTTAGATTTTTGATGCTTTTGTCTGCCCAGAGGTTATAGATGATGGTGTTTAGTCTGTGACTTAACTATTGCTTCCTTCAAGCATGCATGCGGATGGATGTATCCTGCTGTGCCAAGTTATATAAATTTTTAATTGTCACAGTAAAAATATTTGCTTTGAGTGGCTTTGAATGAGCTCCAGCCTCTGGGAAAGTGCGACTCTTCATTCTAATGAGGAGAGAAATCCTCTGATTAAATCAAGCTCCCTATAGTGTGCAACCACTTAAATAAATGTTTCATGTTGTCTGCATGATGCTTTTAAAATGTAACATCTGCTTATGTAACCATTACATGGGACATAAATAACTGAGGTTATTTATGACCATCAACACATAATTATTTCTTGCATTTTTATTACAAAAGATTCCACAAAAGTCACTTCTCGTTTCCCAAGTATGTGTTTGGAAAAAGCTCCAGGCCATGTAGAGCAGATGGATCCATTCAGAGCTATTTTATATCCAGAGATGCGCAGGCTGCTTGTGAATTTTTTATGGAGAATTTGTGAACAGACTCCTCCATGTGAATATTCCAACTCCTTTTGGGTTTTTATCCCAGAACACAAGTTTCTTCAATGGGGGGAATGCAGTTAATTACAAAGTAAAGGGATTTTTTTATTCTTCAACCATGATGCCAGATTAAAGGAAACTGTGCTAATATTTTTGACACCTTACTGGTTTACAAATGGAAAAAAAAAAGACCTTAGACGAGAGAATTATAAAGCAGTAATAAATATATGTCACTGTTCCATTGATATAGACTGGGAAGTGATATAATCTCTGGGGACTAGCAATGAAATGATCATTCCAACAGGAAACACAAATTAGCTAATGTCTCAAGGGATTTATACTTTGCTCATTAGAGTGATATCTTAGCATGTATGCAATGAGAAAGCCATACAGTACAGGGTAAACATGGAGATCTAGGTTCTATTCCCAGTTCTGCCACAGACTTGCTTTTTGACATTGGTCACTTGTCTGGGCTGGTCACTTAACCTCTCTGTGCCTTTGATTCCCCATCTGTAAAATGGGGATAATGCTCCTTCTTCCTTTGTAAACAGCTTTGAGAGTTATAGATGCAAAGTGCTATGTAATAGTTGTGGTGTTATTAGAGCTAGTCAAAAATGCTTTTTTCGTTTCTATTTTTGCAGGAAATTTGGAAAAATATTTTTTTTTTATTTTTTTTAAACCACTCTTTTTTTCTGTTCACCAAAAACTTGAAACCAAACCACAAAGTATTTTTTAGTTTTTGAGAATCATTTTGGATCAAAGGTTTCAATATGGATGCCCTATGCTTCGTAAAGTCCCCTAGCAGGCAAACGTTTAGGCATGTGTTCATCAGTACGACTCCTCATGGTAATGAAGTTAAGCACATGCAGGATTAGGGCCAAAGGCATATCTGATTCCCAGTCCTTGGGCCCTCAGATCCTTTCCTTCCAAAGCGATGATGACGAGGGAACCCCAGCACTGAACTCTCCTAGAAAGTTTTTCCCTTCTCTGGGTTTTTAAGGGAAGGATAGCTTTGTGCTTACACCAGAACTTTATTTCTAGTACACGACCCAAGAGCAGTCAGGCTAGTAGGGGGAGAATCTTCCAAGGCTGAGCGAGGAAGGGCTGAGCCTATGTGCTGCTTAAACAACTCCTACAATGGGGACATTGGGTGGTTGGATTGTTGTAGTGGTAGATTCACCGGTGCCCCATTCATTCCCCCCTTTCCACGTACTAGCTGCATGCCATGAGTTCTGCAGCTTGCAAGAGGTGTGCTCTACCTCTGTGGGCTCACCGAACCCTGCCTCTTTGCACAGTAGAATTGCACTGCAAGAGCAATCTGGGTGGCTGCAGCTAAAGAATGGGATTTAGACCATAATACTCTTCTTGGACTTGCTGAGTGAGACTTTCAAACTGCTGCTTAAATAAGTGGTAAAACTCCTCTTGACTTCAATGGGAGCAGTTAGACCAAAGCCTAGCTCTTCTAAACATTCCATTTTCTGTTTCTCCCATGGCATTGGTTAAATTCTGTCTGCAATACCCTTGGTGTTTTGTATCATTGTGATCAGGCTAGAAAAAGAAACTAAAATCAGTGGATACAGTCACAATCCCACTCTTTCTTCAGACATCACCATCTCTTAGTATGAATAGTACTGCTATCTCTTGAGCAAAGTAAATATTGTCCTGGAGTGATTTCAGTAGGAAAGACTTAAAGCTGTGCTAACAGCCAGTAACCATACATGGAATGGATTCACCTGACATGTTATGTTGCAGTTTTGTGAAAATCATTTGATATGCTGGACATAGAGTGCCAAAGCTATAAATGTTAACAGGCTCCACTAATAGAGTTTTTAGGATTCACCCCTTATTCTAGATAATCTGCTGCCTCTTATGAAAAATTTCAAGTACTTCTATAAAGCTGCTTATGCCAGATGATAAAAAAAAAATAAACCCAGTCATAATTGCTTCTGGTTCTGCAGGGACATTTTCCTCTGCAATGTCTTTGTTAGTCACTAAGTAATATTAGCCTTTTCCCCTGAGCAAAGCCGACTGACCATCAAGGCCGGCTCTAGGATTTTTTTCAGAGTAACAGCCGTGTTAGTCTGTTAGTCTGTGGGATCCGTACCGAAAATGGCGGGTATACAAGATCTGAGCACAGTCTGTGGATAGGCCGGAGACTTTAGTCCACCAAAACAGGCTCAGGCCTTGCCCCTTTCAGTTCCACCTAGGCCAGTCGCCAGGAGGCAGGGCCAGAAGGAGGCACTGGGCTCCTATGGGTGGGGTGGTTCACAATTGACGGATCCCCACCAGAAGCACCTGACCCTGGTCCTGGCCCTGGGGCAGGGGAAATGCCTAGTGAGGAGGTTGGGGAACCCAGGGAAGAGGCACATGAATCTGACTCCATGTTAGGGAAGGAGCAGAACTCCTGGCTTTGCTGGGATTAGGTAAAAGTGTTATTCCCTTGTTAAGCGTGGTGCTTGATCCAGGGGTTGATTCTGACTTTCTAGGAGGGATGGTTGGTGTTTGTGCAAACACACAGGGCTGGATCCAGGGACCTCATCCCCCACTGTGGGAAACCCCTCCTCACAGTTTCAGGAGAGCATGGATATGGGTGGGGAAAGAAGAGAGAGGAGTCAATCCTGATACCAGGGCTGTGGTCAGGGTGTCTGAGCAGAGGGTACCATCTGGCAGCGATGGGGAAAAAGTGGGAGTTCTGTCGTGATGATCAGTTTTAGGTGAGAACTGCAACCTTTTCATCCCACCGCTGTTCCCAGAGTGCCATTAAAGCAATGCGTCGGAAGGAAAGGGCTCATATTTCAGTAGGGAAACCTGCTTTTTCTGTTACCCCCTGAAATCTGTCTGAACACTGTACAAAGCCTTTTCGCAAATTCTGCCTCCTTTACTTTTTAAGAGGCTTTGGATTCTAATCTAGGAAACAATCTGAAACAATGGCTTTGCTCAGGATGCTTGAGAAGTGTGACTGCCACCACATCTTCAGGTGCTAGTAGCACCAAGAAGTTATTGCCAGGTAATACTACTCATAGGCAATAGGGAACTCATACACATTCCTAAGAGAGATTTCAGAGTAACAGCCGTGTTAGTCTGTATTCGCAAAAAGAAAAGGAGTACTTGTGGCACCTTAGAGACTAACCAATTTATTTGAGCATAAGCTTTTGTGAGCTACAGCTCACTTCATTGGATGCATACTGTGGAAAGTACAGAAGACGTTTTTATACATACAAACCATGAAAAAATGGGTGATTATCACTACAAAAGGTTTTCTCTCCGCCCACCCCACTCTCCTGCTGGTAGTAGCTTATGTAAAGTGATCACTCTCCTTACAATGTGTATGATAATCAAGGTGGGCCATTTCCACCACAAATCCAGGTTTTCTTCCCCCCTCCCCAACACCCCTCCCCGCCAAAAAAAAACACTCTCCTGTTGGTAATAGCTTATCTAAAGTGATGACTCTCCTTACAATGTGTATGACAATCAAGGTGGGCCATTTCCAGCACAAATCCAGGGTTTAACCAGAACATCTGAGGAAGGGGGTAAGGGGGGGTAGGAAAAAACAAGGGGAAATAGGTTACTTTGCATAATGACTTAGCCACTCCCAGTCTCTATTCAAGCCTAAGTTAATTGTATCCAATTTGCAAATGAATTCCAATTCAGCAGTCTCCCGCTGGAGTCTGGATTTGAAGTTTTTCTGTTGTAATATCGCAACTTTCACGTCTGTAATCGCGTGACCAGAGAAATTGAAGTGTTCTCTGACTGGTTTATGAATGTTATAATTCTTGACATCTGATTTGTGTCCATTTATTCTTTTACGTAGAGACTGTCCAGTTTGACCAATGTACATGGCAGAGGGGCATTGCTGGCACATGATGGCATATATCACATTAGTAGATGTGCAGATGAACGAGCCTCTGATAGTGTGGCTGATGTGATTAGGCCCTGTGATGGTGTCCCCTGAATAGATATGTGGGCACAGTTAGCAACGGGCTTTGTTGCAAGGATAGGTTCCTGGGTTAGTGGTTCTGTTGTGTGGTATGTGGTTGCTGGTGAGTAGTCGCTTCAGGTTGGGGGGCTGTCTGTAAGCAAGGACTGGCCTGTCTCCCAAGATTTGTGAGAGTGTTGGGTCATCCTTCAGGATAGGTTGTAGGTCCTTGATAATGCGTTGGAGGGGTTTTAGTTGGGGGCTGAAGGTGACGGCTAGTGGCGTTCTGTTATTTTCTTTGTTAGGCCTGTCCTGTAGTAGGTGACTTCTGGGAACTCTTCTGGCTCTATCAATCTGTTTCTTCACTTCCGCGGGTGGGTATTGTAGTTGTAAGAATGCTTGATAGAGATCTTGTAGGTGTTTGTCTCTGTCTGAGGGGTTGGAGCAAATGCGGTTGTATCGCAGAGCTTGGCTGTAAACAATGTATCGTGTGGTGTGGTCAGGGTGAAATTCTGGAGGCATGTAGGTAGGAATAGCAGTCAGTAGGTTTCCAGTATAGGGTAGTGTTTATGTGACGTTCGTTTATTAGCACTGTAGTGTCCAGGAAGTGGATCTCTTGTGTGGACTGGACCAGGCTGAGGTTGATGGTGGGATGGAAATTGTTGAAATCATGGTGGAATTCCTCAAGGGCTTCTTTTCCATGGGTCCAGATGATGAAGATGTCATCAATATAGCGCAAGTAGAGTAGGGGCGTTAGGGGACGAGAGCTGAGGAAGCGTTGTTCTAAGTCAGCCATAAAAATGTTGGCATACTGTGGGGCCATGCGGGTACCCATAGCAGTGCCGCTGATTTGAAGGTATACATTGTCCCCAAATGTAAAATAGTTATGGGTAAGGACAAAGTCACAAAGTTCTGCCACCAGGTTAGCCGTGACATTATCGGGGATAGTGTTCTTGACAGCTTGTAGTCCATCTTTGTGTGGAATATTGGTGTAGAGGGTTTCTACATCCATAGTGGCCAGGATGGTGTTATCAGGAAGATCACCGATGGATTGTAGTTTCCTCAGGAAGTCAGTGGTGTCTCGAAGGTAGCTGGGAGTGCTGGTAGCGTAGGGCCTGAGGAGGGAGTCTACACAGCCAGACAATCCTGCTGTCAGGGTGCCAATGCCTGAGATGATGGGGCGCCCAGGTTTTCCAGGTTTATGGATCTTGGGTAGCAGATAGAATATCCCAGGTCGGGATTCCAGGGGTGTGTCTGTGCGGATTTGATCTTGTGCTTTTTCAGGGAGTTTCTTGAGCAAATGCTGTAGTTTCTTTTGGTAACTCTCAGTGGGATCAGAGGGTAATGGCTTGTAGAAAGTGGTGTTGGAGAGCTGCCGAACAGCCTCTTGTTCATATTCCTCTTGTTCTATTCATGATGACAACAGCACCTCCTTTGTCAGCCTTTTTGATTATGATGTCAGAGTTGTTTCTGAGGCTGTGGATGGCATTGTGTTCTGCACGGCTGAGGTTGTGGGGCAAGTGATGCTGCTTTTCCACAATTTCAGCCCATGCACGTCAGCGGAAGCACTCTATGTAGAAGTCCAGTCTGCTGTCTCGACCTTCAGGAGGAGTCCTCCTAGAATCCTTTTTCAAGAGACTGCTGAATAGGAATTCATTTGCAAATTGGATACAATTAACTTAGGCTTGAATAGAGACTGGGAGTGGCTAAATCATTATGCAAGGTAACCTATTTCCCCTTGTTTTTTCCTACCCCCCTTCTCCTCCCCTTCCTCAGACGTTCTTGTTAAACCCTGGATTTGTGCTGGAAATGGCCCACCTTGATTGTCATACACATTGTAAGGAGAGTCATCACTTTAGATAAGCTATTACCAACAGGAGAGTGGGTTTGTGTGTGTGTTGTTGGGGGGGGGAACCTGGATTTGTGGTGGAAATGGCCCACCTTTTTATCATACACATTGTAAGGAGAGTGATCACTTTACATAAGCTATTACCAGCAGGAGAGTGGGGTGGGGGGAGAGAGAACCTTTTGTATTGATAATCACCCATTTTTTCATGGTTTGTGTGTATAAAAAATGTCTTCTGTACTTTCCACAGTATGCATCCGATGAAGTGAGCTGTAGTTCATGAAATCTTATGCTCAAATAAATTGGTTAGTCTCTAAGGTGCCACAAGTACTCCTTTTCTTTCTAGGATTTTTGCTGCCCCAAGAGAAAAAATTTTTGGCCACCCCCACTATTTTTTCATGGCCCCCCGCCCCGGCTCCTCCCCAACTCCGCCCCTTCCCCAAATCCCTGGGCATGCCGCATTTCCCCCCCATCCTGCGGCTTCCCCCCCACACAACCCCTTAGCTCACCTCCACTCCGCCTGCTCCCCTGAACATGCCGCCGCTCCACTTCTTCCCCCTCCCTCTCAGGCGAGGGAGAGGCAGCTCGTTCAGGGGAGCAGGCGGAGCGGAGGGGAGCTCAGGAAGTAACGGGGCGGGTAGAAGAACCGCTCCCCCCCCCCTCCCAGCTCACCTCCACTCTATCACCACCACCTCCCGCGAGCACGCAGCCTCTCAGCTTCTCCCTCCCTCCCTCCCAGGCTGGCGTGCGGCAAGCCTGGGAGGGATGGGGGAGCAGTGGAGCGGCGGCGGTACACTCAGGGGGGCAGGTGGAGGCGGAGTGGAGGCGAGCCGGCGTCGGAATGCCACACCTAGAAATGTGCCACCCCAAACACCTGCTTGTTTTGCTGGTGCCTAGAGCCAGCCCTGCTGACCATGCTGACTCAGGTTTTTAAAGTCTCAGAGCTAGTTAGTCACTGGCTGTAACGATGCTGGTTCTGGCGGGACCCAACTGAGAGTGCCAATTCAGGACAAATTGCTTAAAGCAGGGAAGTTACAGCCTAAGGCTGGGGTTTCTATGCACACCAAGGCAAACCAAGCCAAACAGAGAAGACTTTGGTTTTACTCCACTGGCTAACCACAAGTCACACAAGCAATTCCCTCAGACACTCCAGTTTCCCAGTATCACCACCAGTGCCACTCGTTATGGGGACAAATGGTTATGAAAACCAATACCACAGTAAAAGAAAAAAGGTTCTCCCGATCCCAAAGGACCAAGCCCCAGACCCAGGTGAATATACAAATGAGATCTTACCCACAAATCACGCTGTTGCCAATCCTTTAGAATCTAAAATCTAAAGGTTTATTCATAAAAGGAAAAAGATATAGATGAGAGCTAGAATTGGTTAAATGGAATCAATTACATACATTCATGGCAAAGTTCTTGGTTCAGGCTTGCAGCAGTGATGGAATAAACTGCAGGTTCAAATCAAGTCTCTGGAGTACATCCACAGCTGGGATGGGTCATCAGTCCTTTGTTCAAAGCTTCAGTGTAGCAAAGTTCCTCCAGAGGCAAGAAGCAGGATTGAAGACAAGATGGAGGAGCTGCAGCAGCTTTTTATATTCTCTTGCCATGTGGTCTTTCTTTCTTTGTTCCAAAGACAAGCTGTCTATCACATGGCCTGGAAAAACCTCAGAGTTCTGTTCCTAGGCAGGTCTGTGCATACCTTGCTGAGTCATAAGGCGAGTCTGCCTTCTCTCAATGGGTCAATTGTATAGCTAATGGTCCTTGATGGGCCATCAAGCAAGCTAGGCAGAGCTGACATCAACTTGTCTGGGGTATCACCCAGAAGCATAGCACAAGTTTGAAATACAGCCAGTATAGAGCCAATATTCATAACTTTAACTATAAAAATGATACACACGTATAGACAGCATAATCATAACCAGCAAACCATAATCTTGTCTTAGACACCTCGTTTGACCCCCTTTATGCAAGATTTGGTGCCACTACAGGACTTTGGTTGCAACAAAGATCTATACGGTCCCAGCTTATGTCAATAACGTCACACTGGCTAATTAGGTCAAAGCGTCTCGTCTGAAGGCAGCTCGCAAGAGCACACTCTTATTTGTTAACTAACTATAAATATAAGAAATCTTTAATATTCCTTTAACCTTTGTAACATTTAAAGTATTTTAGGGTTGTGAAAGGTGCCAGATTTGACAGACATCTAGGTACAGGACAGTCACAGAGGCCATGCAAGCCAACCACCCGTGTTCATGGTTGGGCGCCTCTGACCTTATTGGAAGCATTTCAATCTCTATTATCCAGCACAGTAAAATAATAACAGTACCACCTAGCTCTTTTCATCTGTAGCTCACAAGTAGGTCAGCGTCATTTTACAGAAGGGGAAGCAAGCCCAAGGTCACACACCAGTGGCAGAGTTAGAAATAGAACCCAGGTCCCATGACAGCCAGCATGTTGCCTAGTCTCCTGGGCCATACATATTGTGTCCTTAATAACAGCTAAATGACCCATGTCTGCTAGGATGATCTGAGGAATGGAATGGAAAACCTACCTTATGAGAGGAGACTCAAAGAGCTTGGCTTGTTTAGTCTAACAAAAGAAGGTTGAGGGGAGACATGATTGCTCTCTATAAATAGATCAGAGGGATACATGCCAGGGAGAGAGATGGGTTATTTAAGTTAAAGGCCAAGGTGGAGACAAGAACAAATGGATATAAACTGGCCATCAACAAGTTTAGGCTTGAAATTAGGCGAAGGTTTCTCACCATTAGAGGAGTGAAGTTCTGGAACAGCCTTTCAAGGAGAGCAGTGGGGACAAAAATCCTAACTAGCTTCAAGACTGAGCTTGATAAGCTTATGGAAGGATGGTACTGCCTATGATGGCATGTGGCCCCTTGGTGACTGTCAGTAGCAAAAATCTCCAACTGCTCGAGGAGGGACACTAGATAGGGAGGACTCTGAGTTACTACAGAGACTTCTTTCCCAGGTATATGCCTGGTGGGGATCTTGCTCACATGCTCAGGGTCTAACTGATCACCATATTTGGGGTTGGGAAGGAATTTCTCTCTGTCAGATTGACAGAGACCCTGGGGGTTTTTGCCTTCCTCTGCAGCATGGGGTACGGGTCTCTTGCAGGTTTAAACTAATGTAAATGGTGGATTCTCTGTAACTTGAAGTCTTTAAACCATGACTTCAGTAGCTCAGCCAGAAGTTAGGGGTCTATCACAGGAGGGGTGGGTGAGGTTCTTTGACCTGCAATGTGCAGGAGGTCAGACTAGAGGACAATGATGGTCCCTTCTCATGTTAAGGGCTATGAGACCTTTCTTCCACCTCTGGTTTCTAGTCAGCACCAGACACAGAACTGCTGAAGTCCCTCATGGAAGTCTGTCTTTGAAGTATTTTCAAGGAGGACTGAGAAGAGAAGTGTCAGATCTTGCCCTTTAAAAAAAAAAAAAAAAAAAAAAGTGTTTTTCCCCTGGATTTCCAGCTGTACCTTGCAGACTCTGAAGGAGCAGAGAGCTCAGACAAGCTTCAGTGAAGTAGCTGATTTTTGGAAGATTATCTGAACCTTTTCAGGTTCACTCATCTCTTTGTAGAGCTTCTTTTGGGCTCTACTGTTTCACAAACAAGGGGAAAGGAGACAAGGTGGATTATTGGACCAATAACCAGAGGCAGTCTGTATATGCTACTCGAAGGTGGGGAGAATGCCTGAGGGGAATGCTCTCTGAGGTGGCTTCCACACTTCTGTTTTGGAGGTACAACCTATATATTCCCCTCTCCTCCTTGCTCTTCCCATTCCCCATCCCTTTTGGGGTATCTGGTGCTAAGACTCCTGGGATTCTTGCAATGCAGGAGTCCTAAGTCTTGGATCAAGCCTGCCACCTGTGCAGATGGGCAAAGAAAGAAGGCTCCTTGTACCTGAGCTTTAACCCCCACATGCAGCCATGCAGGGCTAGCCAGGACCTGGTCCTTGGAGGGGATTGCAGTCATATTTCTCAGTTTGCAGTATGCTCAGTTTGATAGCTGTAAGAAACGTTTTTAAAAAATCTATAGTTATAAACCAGATAACACTGCACTCTGCTGTCCATACATTGCATTTGTAGGGTTATGATAAACATCTGACATTTATGTACAAAAAGAAAGTGGTCTCTGCAGGTGGAAAGAATCTTGTGCAAAAACTGAGGCACCCACAATTAGCAGACACATGTGCAAGGAAAGGTCATAGGATGCACTTCAGCAGCTGTTACTTTATAGTCCTCTTGGGGCAAATCTTGGGCACCAGACTTTTTTTTTCAGTTTTTATTCAGTCCTCACCCAAACACACTCAATTTCTCCCTCAGAATCTTCTGAGAATTAAATACTTGGGCCAGCTCATTTTCTGAAGTGAATAGGAAGCTAAATGCAACACAGGAAAATCTTTAACAAAAGAAGGTAAACATACAAGTGAAGCAAAATATATCATTATAGTGTAATCAATAAATAAGCCATTTAAAATATTCAGTCAATTACCATGTAAAGAAGAACTCTAAACATTTTTTAAAAATATAACTGCATTTCAATAATGGAAAATACCAGTGTCTCAGAATCAAATAATCACACAATGCAGTGAGTCAAAATTTCAGTAAAATGTACATAATGTATATGGCTACCCCAGAGCTACATTGTTGATACACTGCCCATGATGGCCGCTTGGAATGTCACAATAGCAGCAAAGATGGAACTCAGAACTGCTGCTCCCAAACCACAGGCTTCTGCCTCTTGAGCTAAAAGAAAATCCCGAATTATTCCTGCAGTATTGGGGCCAACAATATGAAAGCAAGCGGTTTGGAATTCATCCAGTAGAGGGTAGTAGCATTTATATCTGTAGCCCCTTCATCAGTGTGTATTGCAAGGCCTGGTCTGTGCCTGATTCACAGAGGATGCGAGTCTGTTACAGCGTCCACTAAAGAACCTGGCTTTTTAGCTCAAGCTGTAGAGATTTATAGTTTCAATTTTGGATATTCTTGGTTTAATCCCTAGCATTTCAGCCAAGAGAGCAGCCATCACATATGTGCATTAGCCATTCATTGTAATATCTTTTCCAGGCTTCGTGTAAACCCTAAGCAGGTCTCAGAGACTTCTCACATCATCCACTGTTTTGGTAACATGTTACCAAAAGTCTCAGTTATAGCATGTCACTCACAAAAGTCAAAGTTTCGCTTACAAAACTAACGAAGCAACTGAGCTTTCAGGGTGATTGGATTGGTGTGAAGAACTCCAATCTTTGGTAGGGTATCTGGACAAGCTTTAAGCTGAAGTATAATGGACACCGTCCTTTCTGCTCGAGAGGGTGCCTTGTTGTATACTATAGTACAATAAGAACAGCAATTCATAATGGTTTCTTTCATAACTTGTCAAACATGTTCCCCTCAAGTCACAAAGTAAACAGAAGAAAAAAATAAGCCTAATACTTCTGGCAAATCTTGTGAGTAATGACGTATTTCAAAACCAAATATCAGGTTTCAGAGTAACAGCCGTGTTAGTCTGTATTCGCAAAAAGAAAAGGAGTACTTGTGGCACCTTAGAGACTAACCAATTTATCTGAGCATGAGCTTTCATGCTCAAATAAATTGGTTAGTCTCTAAGGTGCCACAAGTACTCCTTTTCTTTTTGCAAAAACCAAATGTATTTGTTCTACAGTACTTGCCCACTACATTTGTATGCAGAGGAGAACCTGTGTTTGTTCATTCATCCGCCCCCACAGCACCTTCTTCTCCCTCACTTTGGACCCTCCACAAAAGTCTGAAATCCATACAGGGATGGTGGAGTGGAGACTGAATGAGCAGGAAGAAGGAATTAGTGGGATGGAGGTGGGGCCCTGAACACACATCATTCCCCATCTAGCCCTGTGAAAACTAGGTGAAAAAGACAATACAGCCCTAGAGTGCATGCTCTTTTCTACATAGCCCCTTCCCTTAATTCCCTCCCTCTGTATCTCCTCCCCCAGGATTTAGGTTGTAGCTGCAGCCAGGGAAAAGCTCTGGGAGTATGACTCTAATGGCAGTCATGCTGTTGCCTCGCTGTGGGCCAAGCTAGCATTGAGGCATAGTTACCCTGTGGAAGGCACTTGCTTCCCAGCAATCTGTCACATTTGCACATTTTTTAAGCTAGGTGGCAAACTCCTCCTCATCCCACCCCCAAGACAGGCTCAATAGAGAAGAAATTTGTGGGCAATTCCTTAAAGGTTTCCTCATCAGAGTTCCCTCCCACTAGCTAGCCTCTGGGACAGGGTTACCTGGACCATTCAGGAGGGAAATTCCTTACTTCAGTACAAATTTATTATCTACTTTTTTATCGAGAAGGAAAACTGTTGTTCCTATGAATGAACAAAACCAGCCTCCTTCAGTCATCAGTGATGCCCGGAGGCAACTTGAACTTCTTCAGCTTTCTCATCCCCACTAATGTCCCGGGGTCTGTCCTGCAGTATCTTAGGGCTGCAGCAACCTCCACCAGCTCAGTGCAGGGAGAGGGGACTGGGATGTGTCAAAGGCTGTGGACGGCATAGAGAGGTCCTTTGCACATGCTGAATGATTCTGCGTCCTGTTCCTGTGGAGTGAAGGTAGATCCTCCCTGTTGTCAGTAAAACCTGGTTCAACCATCCTCAGCATTGAGTGTACTGCCACATTTAAGCACATTAGTGCTGCTTAAACCTGGGACAGGATATGCACCATCTTGGTCACTGTGGTCAGTTGGCACACGGGTGTGTTTTCCCCATATGTTCTACGTGGTAGGTGGTTCAGCAAATCTCAGTAAAGCTACCCAGAAACACCACAGACTCGGTTCAGTGGTGAAGGTGCTCAGCCAGGTTTATTGCGGACGAAGCATGGTTCTAACACTCCACAGTTTCTCCAGGTACGCTAACACATGTATGCCCACAATAGTGGATCAGCTCAGTCAGCAGTGGGACTTTCTGCTGCCCCCTCCACTGGACAGAGGTGCCCTTCCTATGATTTCTCTTATACATTGAAACAAACAAGTTATGTATCACACTCCTGACGTGGTTAGTTGCCAAACCTGCACCTTATACCTGCTGTTTCAAACAAAGCATCCCCATTCGTTATTCTGTCCTCCCATCCTTGCCTTACTCAGGATCAGTGTGTTCCTGTACCATCTCCCAGGAATGTGTTTACATGACTATCCAGTACCTAGTACTTAGGAGTGCCTGTGTTTTAGCAACGCTTGCTGTACCTTTGCCAAGTTTATGTACTAGACAGTGAACTCGTAAGCAAGTGTCTGCCTTATGACAGGGTCTGACTTTGGCTCATAGCATGGCCCGGCTTTGCAGACTGTGGGTTAGACCTCAGGCCTTGCACCAGGCCCAGTGCTCCAGGCTGTCTGTCTCTCTACTGCAGTCAGCAGTACTAAAAATGATCAGTGCATTTTTCCTACATGTTTCAAACTGCCATGAAGCTGTAAATTCTCGTAGCAGAAGTGTTTTACATACCTTTGCCACTTCACTGCACATACTTTTACTGTGAAACAGATTTAACATGTTATCCCTTTAAATCACTACAACAGTACTGATTTATGCCTTTCAACATTGTACAGACCACACATTCACTGATACAATCCCCGCAGCACCTAAAATGAAACAATTGCTCCCTACAATCAAATTTTGTTTTGTAAATCATTGGTTTATTCTTAGTTGAAAACATTCTACAAACAGCTTCACCTTTAAAGACACACAGTCTCCTAGATGGATAAGATAAGATATGCATGATCCATGCTGCAAAAACTAATTAAAATTAACCATGTAATCAATGTCTTCAACAACTTAGCCCTCTGGTGAGTTGCTCTGAACAATACTACAGGCACACAGCAGAGGGCAGCAGAGTTTCATGTGTACGACATGATTTCTGGCTCTTACCCAATAGAATGCAGCTCAGTATTTAATCATCTGCCAAGTCTCAGGATAGAATATGCACAAAAGAAGTCAGACAGGCACCATACAAAAAATGTTGGGGCTATCCCAGGGAAGTCCTTCTGAGCCCTCAAAGCCCTGGGTTGGCGCATGCTCAGTCACTGTGTAGAAATGGGGCAAATGTAGGGAGACCAGATGGCCTGAAAATATAGGGATTGTCCTGATATTAGGGGTTTTGTCTTATATGCAACTATCCCCCCCCCCCCCACACACACACATACAAAACTGTCCCAATGTTTCATGCTTGCTATCTGGTCACCCTAGGCATTTACAGTCTCGTCACGTGTATGAGCTGTGAGGGGATGGCACATCCTCAGTGAGGACAGAATCTTCAAACATTGTAGCTGAAACTCTAGCATGTCTCTATTGAGTATATGCAAACAGGCCAGATTTGGGCAGATTTTCCCGGGGCTGACACAAAGCATATCCCTGACACAAAGGCCAACCCCTGCCAAATTTCATGTCCCTGCTCCAAAACACACGGGCCCTAGAGCTTTCCAGAAACGTCACCAGAAATTTTTAACATGGGCAAAACAATATATTTTCCCCTAGCCTCATTCCCGGAAATGGCTGAACAGTTTTGCTGAACGTTTGCCTAAAAATTCCACCTGAGGCAGACCCCTGGCATGGATGATTTCAGTCCAAAAGATTAAAGTGTGGCAAAGTTAGAAGCAGCAGAAAACAAAGTTTTAAAATGGGAAGAGTCAGGCAACCTTAATAATAGTGCTAATAACCTCAGTAGAGGATGATTTAGTGCTCTGTGGTAAATTTGAGCTGCTGTGTTTACATTTACTATATGTCTGGTACACTGCCCACATGGAGGTGTTGGTATTTATGTGGTAAATTGTGACTCACTGGGTAGATTGCTGGAAGGTGATACATTGTTGAACAATACCATAAATTGCAATTTTATGCACCTTTGACTGCCCCACCCACCTTTTGCTCACTCCAGCATCTCTACTGGGAGTACTTTTAACATTCCAAGCTTCTGAGCATCTTCAAACAGCTGCCAGTTGAAAAAAAAATTGACCTGTCGGAAAAATGTTTCCATCCCTTTCCTCAAAGGTGGATTCATCCACCCAAAATTTCCCTAGTTTGAACAATATTCATAGCTGGACAAATAACAGGTCTGGTAGACTGTAACTTAGCCGTGCTTCAAACAGTAGGTTTATAACATTAGAAAGTGGAGACTGACATGGGGCTCTAAATTCAGTAGCTGAAACCTGTTAAATTTCATGTTCTTGTCTTTAAAGAAACTGATTTCTTTTCTTTCAATATAAGTTAGCATTTTACTATTATTAATTATTATTTAAGAGCTTATTTATCATTTTGATTCATTAGTATGAAAGGATTTGCTCCATAGCAGAGCAAAAACTAGTACCGGTCAATGCAGCAGCATCATGCGCAACAGCCTGCACCTCTCTCACACTAACGTGTGTGTGTGTGTGTGTGTTTATATGGACAGACCATAACACAGTCAGTTTAACATCAACAGCCAAAGTTCTGTGTATGGGTCTGAAGTCAAATATCTCAAATGTATTAATGATTTGGCAATGCCATAATTCTGAGTAAAAAATTCCTCCCTGACAAAATTCCATAATCTGAAATCATCTCTAACTCCCTTGTAATTTAGTAGGAAATGTAGATTGTAACAGAATGATGCTGTATTTAGTAGCATGTGTCACAGAAGATAAAAAAGCTGGGTTTTGATGTAATAAATTCATCTGTCATGAATCAAGTTCTGGAACTGAACTGGAATGAATTATCATGAATACTCCTGCAAGTATGGGTTTGCAAAAATGCTCATACTATGAACTTTGTTTCTTCACCATCATTTAGTGCCTTTGCTTATCGTCATATATTATTATTTGAAACCAATATGGAGACCATGAGACCCACCTGAGGGAGAGGAGGGACTTTGCTCAGAGGGAGCAGATTGTTTGTGTCAGCTGTACGTAAGTATTGGGATAGTCAATGTGTGAAGAACATACTATGAACTGAAAGCAGTATATCACATTTAACTTTTTAGATTTCCTATATTCTTTAAGAGAGGGACCATGTCTTTTTATTTGTCCATAAAGCATGTGGTATGCAGTCATCTATTTTACATTAAAGATCCCAAGCCACTTTTTCTAAGATTTAGGATGATAGTCCAGTGTCCTGCTCAAGTTCCAACTTGGCTGATCTATTCTGCCCATTTAAATTCCTGCTGCATTTCAATTGGATATGGAATTCTTCAATTCCGGACCTTGTGTACTGTTTTGGAGAATTGCTGTGTACTGTTAAACAATTATTGCATTGCACAACAGATGTTGGGTGCATTTCAGTGGTGAGTGGAGACATTAAAATATATGAAATGCAAGAAAATGTTGCCATTTGTATTTAAGTTCCCAGATATGTGTGGTCTGATTTTTTTCAGAGAGTCACGAAGTCAACGAGAGCTGCAAATGCTCAACAAGTCTGAAAAATAAGGCCATTTTTCTTTAGATGGGCTAAATGTGAATTTTGGTGTGAACTGTAGGCACTTTCAATTGAAAGTCTTTACCTAGGTTAATGCATGCTAAACTTGTGCTTAAAATAACATCATTAGAAAATATTAAGATTTCAGCAGCAGTGTAAACTTGGGTTGACTGCGTGCACATATATTTTATGGTGTATATTTTATGCCAATTGAAGAACGCAATTCAATAAAATGCCGTTGGACGAGAGAGAGAATATTATTGTATATGGGTCACCAAACCTGGCAGCGGGATTGAGACATTGTTCCTAAAACGCCGGCAAGAACAAACATATCTGTAATAATTGTGATCTGTTGGTGGGCAATATGTGAACGGAAAAAAGGGCTAAATTTGCCAAAGGATGAATGTTTAACCTCCCCCACCTGCTTAAACTCCCCCACACAGTTGGGCCTTGGAGAAAGGAGCCAGCCAGAGGGCAGGGGCAGAAGCAGCCAAAGCAGGGAATTCTGGATATTCAGAGAACTTGCTAAGTTTTGGCTGGACTTTCTATGCCCTGTGCTGATGGGCTGTTTGCTCCAGTCCTCCCTCTCAATCTCTTCACTGCACATCTCTCCCTCTTACCCCCTGCTCCCGTCCCCCTGACCCACCTTTCCTTTCCTTTCTTTCCACTTAGCTGATCCCTTCTTAAACAAACCCAAAAAAACATTGTGGAACTAACATGATTACTGGCTGGCCTTTAGGCAGTACTGTAATAAGCATGTGGGGGAAAAAAAGAGATTAGGAGGTGCAGCATTCATTGGGCAATAGGAATGCAATTCAGTGGCGGGACCCTTTCCCCTTAAGATGCCACTTCCAATGCCACCACCTCACTCATAGAATGTGTGTAACCTTAAAGAGCTTCAATTTCACAATTATATTTTCCAAAGGGCCTGACCCAGCTCTCACTGAAGTTAATGGACAGAGAGTCCCATTCACTTCAGGGGAAGCTCAACCAGGTTCTAAATCCAGAAAGTTTAGACACATCTTTTCAAAGTGTTCTTCTCTGCTCTTTTGAGATGTAAAAGCCAGAAAGATCATTTACCAAGTCAGCCACAGCCTCCTCTGAGCATGAAGCAATGTACATAGTTGTGTCTCGGGGGATTTAATATAAGTGCATGGTCTGAGCTTAAAGACGAAAGGAAAACCTGTGAGGAGGCTGCAGGTGGAAGTACAATAGAAACGTGCAAATTATGGATGACCTTATTGCATGAGATTTCGATTAATGTATTAGGTCTGCATTATTCTCAATAGGTATTTGCATAAAATAACTCTGCTGTTCTTTGAGATACAAGGTTGGGGTAGAAAATATTTCCAGTTAACTTCTTTTGACAGTTCAATTTTCTACTGTATTTACCTTTTGGTACACTGAAAATTTATTTTTTATTTGCCTTTGTCAAGTATCCTTTTAGGATTTGATTTTTAACCTATTTACATGTGCAGTTGCACCTGAGGAAGATATATGCCAGGCAGCTGTGTGCCTAATTTGCATGTGAAATATAGCACCATTATGTATAAAACTATCCTAAGCTCATGTGCAGTTGAAGTTATTGTGCACATGAATGAGGCTGACATGCATTGCTTGATAATCATTCCACTTGTTTGATAACTAAACCCTTGAAGTGGGTTTTCTTGCATGTAGTTACAGATGTAGCTCTGCATATGGTTAGATTTGTTGCACAGAATAGGCATTCTCTTAATAAGTGAACTGTTTTAACAGGTATTCAGCAGTCACAATTAAGCCTTTTATTGTTTTGGGACCATATGATGATGTTGACAAAATGCCAGCTGCATCATGTCTTGGGATGATATCTTGCAGAAAAAAACAAAAAGCTCTGTTTCAAAAGTACTTGAGTAGCTTTCCAAACCATTAAGGGCATAAAAGCATATGGACATATAAAATTAATTAATTTTAATGAGTCCCTGCTGAGCATGTACAAGATGAGATTTTTCAGAAGCTTATAACTTGGTGAAATTTCTGTGTGTTTTCATGGGAACAGCAAAAGTCACATCTCTGACACAAAAGTTACTCCCTGCCAAATTTCAAAGATGCTGCTTCAAAGTATGGATGTTCTGGAGCTTCTCAATGAAATGGTTGAGAAGACTATTTTTTAACATGGCCAAAACAATGTATTTTTCTCAGCCTCATTCTCAGAAACAGCTGGACCATTTTGGCTGGAAAATTCTAAATAAATTAATAAATAAATCAGCCTGTGGCAGACACCTGGTGTGGAAAATTCCAGGCCAAATGGTTAAAGTTTGGCAAAGTTTATAAGCAACAGAAAGAAAACAGAGTCTTATAATAAGAGATGTTGGGCAAACTTAAGTACAGGTGACACTACCAGTTTTGCTTATAATGGCATACATAGAAAACAGATAATTTATTATAAGATGGTATTTGTAATATAAGGATATGTGTTGGGGGGAGGGGAAACCACCAAAAAAACCCCACCTGTCCATGTTCCTTTAATGTTTAGTTTTAGATGTTACACTGGGATTTTTCAAATAAACCTCATGCCATACCCTGAGCAAGGGAATTTTGTTACCTGTCTACACTACAATCTTAAGTCGATCTATGTTAGGTCGACTTAGAGCCATCACAGTAATTACTGCAGTGGCTGATGTCCACACTACCCTCCTTCTGTTGGTGGTGTGTGTCCTTACCCAGAGCGCTTCCACCAACTTAAGAGGGGAAGTATGGGGGGCTGCGAGTCAGGTTGCTCAGTTCCCCAATGGGAGCCCAGCTGCCCCCTTGGTTCCCGGCTCCCAGCCGGGATACCAGGGGGCAGCAGGGCTCCCAGTGAAGTGACCGGGTGGCAGCCTGGCTTTGAGCGGAGACCAAGCAGCAGCCTTGCTGGGGAGCCGGGAACCACTTTCTTATCAATTTGACAGCTCCGGGGAGCCATGAAATTGACAAGACAGCCAACAACCGATGTAAGGAACACAGCTAATATCTGTGTAGACACTGTCACCCTAACTACACTGACATAAGCCCTATGCCTCTCATGGAGGGGTAGTTATTATGTCTGTTTAGTAGGCCACTTACATCAGCGGGAGCAAGGCTGTAGTGTAGACCCTGGCATAGTTAGGTCGACAAACTCCATTCACCTCCACTGAACCTTCATCATTGTCCTTCTCCTAAGATATTTCCCATTCATGTACCTTTTGCCTCTGCACCATACCATCAATTATGTACAGCAGTGTCACACTGTATAATGTGATACCATGATGTAGTCAGATGTGCTCTGATACAATCAGAAAGGATTCGCTCTGAAGCGTGGTGTCATGCCAAATAATAAAATGACATCACTACTGGGTTGTATATCCTGAGGAAATCCCTCTTCCCTTTTAGTAGCTGTGTGTAAAAGGAAGACTGGGTGTTTTTGAAGAGTATTTACTATAATGGTAACTGATGCTGCCGTTAGGCAATATCCCAGTGAAGTGGAATGCCAAAATTCCCTTATTTATGTTCCCTTCAGTAATTAAAAGTAAATGGATTTTTAAAAAAATCTGTTTACTATTTCCTTATTTGTTCTGTAAACAGCTAGTTTAGTTTTTTTCTTTTCTCTCCATTTGGACACTGAAAATAGACTACTCAGTTTCACTGAAAGAGCTAGCATGAGGCCATATTGTTGGGTTTCAAACACTGCAGAGGAATGGTTCCTGAAAATAAATTCCCACTGGAATTTTAATAGAAACAACAAGAAGACACTTATTTTAGATTTAGGTTTTATAAAAGTTTATTTTCACACAATCTAAAATGTTCTCCTTTTTTGACCTGAGGTCCATTAGTGTTATGTATATAGCTATGTAACCGCAAGGCAGCTGTTCTATATACTGTATCTTCCTCTGTCTGGTGAGCATTTTAGCCTGCTCTTAAGGGCTGTCCCTGTGAGTTCAAGAAGGCTTAAGCTGCAGAATGAGCCTCACATCTTATGCTCTCTTTTGAGTGCTGTCTACACTATGAAAAGTAACTAAAAATTTCCCATTGCCTCTAATCCACTTTGAACTCAATCAGCATTAGCAACTTGAAAACTCTCATGTAGATAGACTTCCCCTGCTGTTTTTAAGACAGTATTGATTAGACCTGTTCTGCGCAGAGCTACATGCATGGTGTTCAGAACACCTGGTAGAGCTGAACGATGGGAAGGAGGTGGTGATAACAAGATTAGGAAATTTTCCCAATTCAGAGAGACAGGGTCTTGGAGACTTCATATTTGTTTTTGTTTTTTTTTCTTGTTTCCTTTACTATAAAAGCCTTTTACTGTTGTTCCTTCTCCATAGGAAAATATAATAGTAAGTCTGTGTGGCCCTGCTTCAGCAATGCCCTTTGTTGACTTGGTATAAGTTACTCAAATGCTGAATGTTGATGAGATTAAATGTTTTGCTGAAGCAGGGCCTGGTGGGCTTACATAAGTCTCTAAGATGCAGAGCTGTGCAAGATGGTGGAGGAAGAAGTAATGCTGTAGTGAAGGTGAATGGAGACCTATCCCTCCAGGCGACCTGGAGGAAATGCAATGAAATTTGTAACCAGTACTCTCTGGCTGCCACAAAAGGGAATTTGTGGGTGGAGGGGGACAGGGAAGTGCAGCCAAGCACGTGCTGTCTGCTTCCTGCTAAGATGAGGAGATCCTGGCAATTACAGGCCAGTGAGCCTAACTTCAGCACTGGTCAAACTGGTAGAAACTATAGTAAAGGACAGAATTATCAGGCACATAGATGAAAACAATTTGCTGGGGAAGAGTCAACATAGCTTTTGTAAAGGGAATTCTTGCTTCAACAGCTAGCTAGAATTCTCTGAGAGAGTCAACAAGCTTATAGATCAACATGATCCAGTTGATATAGTGTACTTGGCTTTTCAGAAAGACTTTGTACACTGTGGTCCCTCACCACAACATTTTAAGGAAACTAAGCAGCCATGGGATAAGAGGTAAATTCCTCTCATGGAGCAGTATCTGGTTGAAAGACAGGAAACAAAGGTAGCAATAAATGATCCATTTTCATAATGGAGAGAGGTGAACAGCAGGGTCCCCTCAAAATCTGTACTGGGAACTTGGCTATTCAACATATTCATAAATGATCTGAAAAAGGGAGCGAACAGTGAAGTGGCAAAGTTTGCAGACAAAACCAAATTATTCAAGATAGTTAACTCCAAAGCAGACTGTGAGTAGTTAGAGGGGGATCTCACAAAACTGGGTGATTGGGCAACAAATGTGTGATGAAATTCAATGCTGATAAATTCCAAGTAAGGCACTCTGGAAAAATAATGTAGAACCCATTATTGTATCTGTATAATTGGGATTATTGTTATCACCCAAGAAAGAAATCTTGGTTTCACCATGGCTAATTCTCTAAAAACTTCCCCTTGATGCAGAACAATGGTCAAAAAGGCAAACAGTATGTTAGGAAATATTAGGGAACAGATAGAAAATAAGACAGAAAGTGTCATTAAGCCACTATATAAATCCCTGGTCCACCCATATCTTGAATACTATGTCCACTTCTTGTCACTCCATCTCAGAAAGGGTGTAGTGGAACTGGAAAAGAGCAACAAGGATGATCAAAGGTATGGAACTGCTTCCATATGTTACAGAGATTGTGTGCATGACACAAGTAATGACAAAGCACAGGAATAACCCAATATTTGGAGAGACTAAAAAAAGTCTAGGCTGTTCAGTTTAGAAAAGAGATGACCAACGGTGTCGTGTAATGGGGTTGCACTCATCTCTCGCAAGCGCCCCCTGGCCAAGTTCATGTGCTTGCACTGCTCTGTCTACCTGTTTGTGGTGGGTCTTCACTGACTTAGCCCACGGGCCAAGTCAGATGCAGTCTGTCTGTGAGATAAAAGCAAAGCAAACTTCTTTCAGGGTATTATGTGACATCATGTGCCAGCAATGCCTCTCTGCCATGTACATTGGCTAAACCGGACAGTCTCTACGTAAAAGAATAAATGGACACAAATCAGACATTAGGAATGGTAACATACAAAAGCCAGTAGGAGAACACTTCAATTTCCCTGGACATTCTGTAACAGACTTAAAAGAAGCCTACTTCAACAAAAAAGCTTCAAAAACAGACTTCAAAGAGAAACTGCAGAGCTACAATTAATTTGCAAATTTAAAACTATTAATTTGGGCTTGAATAGGGACTGGAAGTGGCTAGCTCACTAGAAAAGCAACTCTCCCTCTCATGGTATTGACACCTCCTCATCAGTTATTGGGAGTGGACCACATCCAATATGATTGAATTGGCCCTGTCAACACTGGTTCTCCACTTGTATTGTGTGTCAGTATAATAATGCCTGCATCTGTAATTTTCACTCCATGCATCTGAAGAAGTGGGGTTTTTTACCCACGAAAGCTTATGCCCAAATAAATATGTTAGTCTTTAAGGAGCCACTGGACACTTCATCGTTCTTTCTTGCGGGAAGCGGCGTGGGCCGAGGGATGTGCTGGCCGCCACTTCCCGCAGCCCCCATTAGCCTGGAACGGCGAACTGCGGCCAGTGGGAGCTGCGATCAGCCAAAACTGCGGACACTGCAGGTAAAAAACCGTCCTGGCCCGCCAGCGGATTTCTCTGATGAGCTGCATGCCAAAGTTTGCCTATCCCTGATTTACACCATCAGGAAGGGTCTGACCCTATCACTGCAGGCCCTAATCAAGCCATAAATGGGCACATCGATTAGTGGAGTTTAATTGACACACTGCTCATTGCAGGAGATAATAGATATATTTTAAAACTGAGAGTCGGACAGATAAAAATGGCAATACCCCTTCAAGTACTTTTCAGCATTCCAACCATATTCAAAGAGAACTCAAGGGACTAACACTTTGAGATAAGGGATAGATATAGAACAATGTCAGTCTTCCTCAGCGTGCCACTTAATTACAGTTTAGCATGTTTTAAATGAAAGCCCAAAGTCTGCTTGGAGCAGTGAGCCAGATAACTTTTGTTTCAGGGTCTAAAGACATTGATGATAGTTATTGCCAATATTAGAAAGAAAAACCAAGTGATGGCTGATGGAGGATATATCGATAGATATTTTCCCCTGCTGGTTGGAAAGTAAAATTCTTTAAACCTGGGAATATCTCCAGCTGGAGTAATCTATCACTGTCCTATCACCCCTCAGACAGAGACAAACACCTACAAGATCTCTATCAAGCATTCTTACAACTACAATACCCACCTGCTGAAGTGAAGAAACAGATTGACAGAGCTAGAAGAGTACCCAGAAGTCACCTACTACAGAACAGGCTCAACAAAGAAAGTAACAGAACGCCACTAGCCGTCACCTTCAGCCCCCAACTAAAACCTCTTCAGCACATCATCAAGGATCTACAACCTATCCTGAAGGACAACCCATCACTCTCACAGATCTGGGAGACAGGCCAGTCCTTGCTTACAGACAGCCCCTCAACCTGAAGCAAATACTCATCAGCAACCACCACACACCACACAACAAAAACACTAACCCAGGAACCTATCCTTGCAACAAAGCCCGCTGCCAACTGTGTCCACATATCTATTCAGGGGACACCATCATAGGGCCTAATCACATTAGCCATGCCATCAGGGGCTCGTTCACCTGCACTTCTACCAATGTGATATATGCCATTATGTGCCAGCAATGCCCCTCTGCCATGTACATTGGCCGGGCAGTCTCTATGTAAAAGAATAAATGGACACAAATCAGGCATCAAGAATTATAAAATTCAAAAACCAATTGGAGAACATTTTAATATCTCTTGTCACTCGATTACAGACCTAAAAGTCACAATATTACAACAACAAAACTTCAAAAACAGACTCCAACGAGAGACTGCTGAACTGGAATTAATTTGCAAACTGGACACCATTAAATTAGGCTTGAATAAAGACTGGGAGTAGATGTGTCATTACACAAAGTAAAGGTTTCAGAGTAACAACTATTTCTCCATGTTTATTCCCCCACACACACTGTTCCTCACACATTCTTGTAAACTGCTGGAAATGGCCCATCTTGATTATCACTACAAAAGGTTTTTTTTCTCTCCTGCTGGTAATAGCTCACCTTACCTGATCACTCTCCTTACAGTGTGTATGGTAACACCCATTGTTTCATGTTCTCTCTGAATATAAAATCGTCCTACTGTATTTTCCACTGCATGCATCTGATGAAGTGGGCTGTAGCCCATGAAAGTTTATGCTCAAATAAATTTGTTAGTCTCTAAGGTGCCACAAGTACTCCTGTTCTTTTTGTGGATACAGACTAACATGGCTGCTACTCTGAAACCTGTCCTATTTCTGTTGTTCCCAGTGGATTCCCATCTTTCTTCCTTAAACTGTGGTTTGAACTTTCATGCTGGCAAATGGATTTGTTTGTATGTTCAAGGACAATAGATTTTGAACTAGTCCTGGAACACAGTAAATTTTGGGCTATGCCTGTGCTTTGTCATTACTTGTGTCATGCACACAATCTCTGCAACAAAGCTTTATCCAACTTGAGACCACAGCATTTCTTTTAGGTGTCTGGTGGTTTAGCCTAATAGACTCTGTTGCTTCTCCTAGCAGTAAAATACACCTTATCATGGAAAGTGGGTCCACAATTAGATAGTGAGAGAGAGAAAACTGGGGGCCCCAATCCTGAAAACACTTCCATGCCTGTTTTACTTCATTCTCATGTGTAGTTCCATGGAAACTGATGGTGTTCCCCATGTGCAGAAGTAGTTCCAATATCAGGGCCTAATGGTGGAGCTGGATCCAAACACCTCCCAACTTTAGGTGGTGTAAGGGTTGCAGACTCTGAAGCTTATCTGGATGCAGATTTGACTAAGTTTATTTTATTTTATCTTTCTCTTATAATACCGATTAAAAATAATAATTTTGACAGATATCAATGTATGCAGTGTTGTTGTAGCCATGTTGGACCCAGGATATTAGAGACAGAAGGCAGGTGAAGTAATATCTTTTATTGGACCAACTTCAGTTGGAAAGAGAGAGACAAGCTTTTCAATAATATTAATGTTTAATTTTAAGCATTTTTAAATTGTTATCAATTCAAATGTTTATAGTTGTGTGAAATTTTATGAAAGTCAGTTATTTAATCATAGAATCATAGAATATCAGGGTTGGAAGGGACCCCAGAAGGTCATCTAGTCCAACCCCCTGCTCAAAGCAGGACCAATTCCCAGTTAAATCATCCCAGCCAGGGCTTTGTCAAGCCTGACCTTAAAAACCTCTAAGGAAGGAGATTCCACCACCTCCCTAGGCAACGCATTCCAGTGTTTCACCACCCTCCCAGTGAAAAAGTTTTTCCTAACATCCAATCTAAACCTCCCCCACTGCAACTTGAGACCATTACTCCTCGTTCTGTCATCTGCTACCATTGAGAACAGTCTAGAGCCATCCTCTTTGGAACCCCCTTTCAGGTAGTTGAAAGCAGCTATCAAATCCCCCCTCATTCTTCTCTTCTGCAGGCTAAACAATCCCAGCTCCCTCCGCCTCTCCTCATAACTCATGTGTTCCAGTCCCCTAATCATTTTTGTTGCCAAAATGATGGTAAACAGTGAGATTCAAAAATTTGAAACTTTATAAACTGTTAAAACACAGATTGTCAACATCACTTCAAAATATGCAAAGTAAATATCCTTGAATCCACAAAGCATGCCTGTTTTTACTATTTATTACTGGTCCATTTGTAGTAGGCCTAATTCAAAAGTCTAAATCACTGGATTTTGACATTAATAAATTCTCAAGCAGCATTTTTCTTACTTTGCCTAGCTGTACATTTTTATTATCATCAATGGAAATTGTGTGTGTGTGTATGTGTGTACAGTGAAATCAACATTTACCAATGTATAAAAAAACTTAATACTTCCAAGGCTACCTATAAAGGGCCAAACCAAAGCCCCAAATTCAAACTTCACTGAATGTCTTGGATGTGGTTTTGTGTCTCTTTTCGCAAGTGGGGGATAGGGAAGGATGTAAACTTTTGAATCAAATTTTTGTGGTTCTGGCCCCTTTCTAGTTACCATGTCAGTTGAAATGTTTGATGTGCAGACTGAACGGGCACAGAGTTCAGACCCTAGAATGTAGCCAAGCATTTTGAATTGCACTTTATTACAGAGGATTAAAATGCTCCCCTTCTTCTACACCAGTCCTGGTGCTTTCCCCCTGTTTTTTCACCAGTTCATTTTGCATGATTATTGCACACAGGAGAATGTCCATGTTCATGACATTATGAGAGAATGGACATTTTTTCACAAAGGAGCATGAGAACCACTGTACAGACACTTTGGTGTAAAAATGCGCACTTAGGAAAGATTCCCTGCTTGCTCTAGTGTCCTAATTACAAGACTAGGAGCCAGGAGTTTTAAGTTCTAGTCCTACCTCTTTGACTGACTAGCTTTAAGAGTATGTTGCACTCATACAGCACTTGTTAGAAATGTTGTCGTCAGAGCTGAGTGAAAATCCATGGGGAAATCCTAATATTTCAACAGTTTTCATCCCAAACTGGGATGGAAAATTGAAATATTACATTTTTTCTTGGATTGAAACATTCAAAAAACATTGATTAGGAAATAACACATTTATTTTTTGCCATGTCTGATCAAAATAAAACATTTCAATATTTCCACATTTAAATGTTTTGTTTTGTCTTGTTGAATAGACACAAAATGCTTCATTTTAAGTTAGAGAGTTTAACTGCATTTCCCTATGGTGGCACATTGCCTCATGTGATTTGTAGATGGGGAGCCTGAGGCCCCTGTTCTCCTCCATGGCTGCTCTCTGGCTGGGCTACATCTCCAAGGATGCACCTGCAGTCATGCGATTCCCATGATGCATCACACACCTCGGTCAGAGAGGAGTCTGAGTTGCCTCATAGGAGAGAAAGGGGTACTGAGGGGTAATGAGCCATTGTAGGGAAAGGCAGATTAATGTTGAACTAACTCTAAACAAAACTTTTCAGATAAGTTTTTAGTAAACTGAAATATTCAAATTCAAGTTGAACTGAACCAAACCAAACTATTTTGTTGCAACTTCTCCAATGGAAAATTGAAAAAAATAGGCAAAGTTGAAATTTTCTTGCAGAAAATTTTGGTTTAGGGGAAACTGCATTTCCCCTTGAAAAATCACTGTGATGGAAATTCCTGACCAGCTCTCTTTGTTACGTTGATAATTATCTTCATTCCCATTTAAAAGATGGAATGACTGAGGTCTAGAAAGTTAAATGTTGTCCCCTAACTCTCACAGCATATGAAAACAAGCATTCAAATGGAAACCTCTTGATGCCTATTCTTATGTGTCATCCACTAGACCAGCATTCTTCAAAGTGCAGATCATGACCCAACACTGGGTCACAGCATGTAAGGCACTGGGTCGCTCTGGTCAGTTAAATGTCCCGTTGGCAGTGCTGCCCAACGACCTGTTCCGACACCGCACTGCATCCCAGAAGTGGCTAGCAGCAGGTCTGGCTTCTAGGTGTGGGGCCACAGGGCTCCACGCGCTGCCCCTGCCCTGAGCACCAGCTCCGCACAGCCAATGGGAGCTGCGGGGCGGTGCCTGCGGGTGAGAGCCATGCAGAGCCACTTGCGTGCCTCCGCCTAGGAGCTGGACCTGCTGCTGGCTGCTTCAGGCACAGTGCGGTCCGCGGTGTCAGGACAGGAGGGAAGCTTGCCTCTGCACCCCAGCTGCACTGCTGACCAGGGGCCGCCAGAAGTAAGTCTGCACCCCAACCCTGTGCGCCATGTGCAAAACACGTTTGTGTATACAAACAGGCGCTGAAGCTGTGGCACTCTGGGACAGACGTAACCTGAGGAGAAATAAGAGATAAGATCTGATGACTAGGTAGGTGTGGAGTCGTATAGGTCCTTATAGGTGAGGTTAAAAAGTTTAAATGGGATACAGTGAGGATACACAGAGAACAATGTAGTATTCCCGATGGAGGGATGGTAGAGCTAGGGCAAGGAAGATAGTTTTGTCAGCTGTGGTTTGGTGGACCAGGGGTGTGTGTATGTCTGTGTGGGGGATGATACAGTCATCAGTCAAACCAAAAAGGAGAGGCGGTAGTATCAAGACAGGATATGACCAGGGAATACACAAGTATTGAAGCCATTTGGATGGGGAAGGAGGGTTGGATTTTCCAATACATTGTGGATGAAGTGTCAAGGAGAAGGAAGAATATTTATCATATTCCATTAAAAAAAGTTCTCTATTTGATGTCAAGGAGGTAAGGTAATGAGTGTTCAGATTCAGTTGCGTATTCTTGGAATCCTGCAATTTGGGACATAATTTAAAATAATCTGTCTGTAACAGATAGGTGAACGCTTTATTGGTTTGGACAGATAACAGACTGAATTGTGTCTTGTGTACTTATTGCACTATCACTCACCACCCCATCCCTGCTGAGGGATAAGCAGATGCCACCCCTGCTGAGGAGATGTAGCACTCAGATCTGTGAGTAAGTTGTTACACAGCAATACCCGCACTATTCTGGTTGATCGTCTGAGAGCAGAAGTCTGAAGAAACCAAACAAACCAGTCAGAAACAGCTGGGGTAGCCTAAGAGGGAAGAAGGGGTGAACCATGAATAGTTGTTGACAGTTTGGAGTTTTGCAAGCTTTTGTGCGTGGAAGCAGTTTTGGGAGAGTAGGAGCTGTGTGAGCAGCAGGAGAGATTGTGCTTTGCCTTGTGCTCTGATTACACACAATATGTGTGACAGAGATGCTCCCTGGGAACTTGACATACATATGGGCTGAGATTCTTGGAAGAAGAGATTGTTGTGCAGGCTGTTTGACCACCTCATTTCAGAACTGGCGCATACGTGTAAATAAAGTACATCACAATTTGAATATGCCCAGAATCTGCATCACTAATTTCTCCTCTGTTGAGAAGCCATCTTGCAAGACCCTGAATATCAGCTGCCCCATGGCAGAGTGGCAACACTGGTGTAAGAATGGAACAGAGATGCTACAGGAAGGGACATCATCATGATCTAAGGTACTTGTATGGCCCGCACTACTCTGATATCTGTGCACCTCAAGTTCTATAATATATTTACCCTCCCAACAAGCCTGTGAGGTAGGGCAATGCTATTATCCCCATTTTACAGATGAGGAACTGAGACATAGATAAATAAAGCTTATGTCTAACCTGGAGTGCTACGACAGCACAGACACGATGCTATACTGCCGTAGTGCTCTCGTATAGACACTTCCTATAACAACAAAGGGGTTTTTCTGTAGCTGTAGGAACTCCACCTTTCGAGTGACAGTAGCTAGGTCAACAAAAGCATTCTTCTGTCCACCTGGCTTGTGCCTATGCTATGTGCCTCACATCCCTGAGCTCCATAATTATGTTGACCTAACTATTAAGTATAGACAAAACCTTAGTGCCCAAGGTCGCACGGGAAGTCTGTGGCTGGACCGGGCTTTTGTCCTAACCCCTGGACCAACCTTCTCCTTTAGGATGGATGGTCTCTCTGACTATCTATTGCCCTTGTTGAACATGGTTGGTGTCAAGGCTATTTGCCATTTGGCTCGCCTTAATTACTTACTAGCATGATAATTCCATTATCATGGTAATGGATCCTTCACTTTGGGTGTGAATTGCTATTCCCATTCCTTCATCAGTACTATATTTATCTCTTACCCTTGAAAACGTTTTCCTCCTAAAGATGGTACTATATTAAAAGTGAAAAGTTGGCACAATAATGGTGAAGAATAAGTGAGTCTTGCTCACAGGTTACTGAAGAATGTATTTACTCAGTCACATGATTATTTGGGGAACTGCATTTCTTCAGGATTTCCCTAAAAAGAATAAACAATAAACTAATGAAAAAAGAACCACACAGTTTACTTCCATTAAGACAGACACTACCCATGAGCTAAAAGAGTAAATGGATTAATTCTCCCCCCACCCTTCCCAGGAAAACCACTTGCTTTGCAGGTCTCTATTTGGAAAAAAAGTTACCCTACCGACAAGTATAATTTAAAATATTCTCCTCTTTCTTTGATTGGGTTCACATTCTAAACTTTTCAATGTAGGAACAATCCCCTAATGATCCCATTCTGTGCTGTGATGCTGATTGTGTGGGTGTAAGACGTGTTATAGCAATTTAATATATAATCTGCTATTAGCAGTATTTGGGGCTTAAATGGCAAACTTGCAATTTAAATAATAACTCCTTGAAGACTAAGTGGCAATAGGGAAATCAAAGAGAATTGCCTTGAATACATTAGGTAACTATCCAGTAAAGGCACTTAATTTTGTCCTTTAGTTGTGGAATTATTTTTTTATAATTAAAATGTAGACCTTAGCCAGATATGAGACTTTACCCATGATGCATTGCACTATTGTCTTGTGGGATTGGAATTCAGTAGAGTTTTCACCTGGAATTTACTGGCTTATGCACAACGTATACACACACACACACACACACACACACACACACACACACATGCATCTGCACATGGCACTTTTTGCACAATACCTAGGAAGGCTGTTGCTAGCACCTAAGACCTTCACATGCAGGAGTTGCTGCAGGAACTATACATGTTAGTACAAGTGTGTGTAGCTTATGTGGAGGTGGTGGTCTGAAAATTAGTACCTTTGGTGTAACAACTGGGTACAGAATAAACAGTCCCATCAACTTTGTAGAAGAACTGTACCAAATGTGGAAGGTGGTGCCTACTTTTGTGGTTTCTTTTATAATTAATTATATTTTGAAAACATATACACTGCAGTTTCCAACTAAGAAATTAAAAATGAGTCCTATCCACAGATGATTTTATCTTGTCCTCTATCACACAGGACCCAGGTTTGTAATGGAAGCATCTTGATAGGACGTTCATATCTCTCATGTGGCTGTTAAATTGGCATCCAGACATTTAAAATGGACATTTACCTGCCTAACTCCTTGCTTCTGCAGCTGGATGTGAGGTTCGGATGCTGTATTTGAAGCCCATGTTTAAAAATGAGACTTTCAACATGGTTTTGCATTGCATCCATGGGAATCTTGATAGAAGAATCAATTTAAAACAAAGTTTTGCTCTGACTTTTTGGAATGTATTTTCTAACCCCAACTGAATTAAAACCAGAGCAAAATTAGAGCAAACACCTTTAAATTATTAATTATTATTCAGTTGTGCTTACAATAATATGCATGCATGCATTTTAAAGACCATCAAAATCTCCAAGGAAAGCAATTAAAATCTCCTCCTCTTGATTTTAAAGATAAGTGCCCTACAGAAATTAAATGTGGGTGGCTGCTGACAGGTACAATATTCTTTTAGCCCTTCCACTATTAAAAGCCTTGGATTTACATATAGCTCATGGTCTTCCCCATTGTCAACAAGCATAGAATGCCCTTTGATGGTGAGCCAGTGGGATTCTAGACTGCTATTCCCACAAATTTGTAGATTGTTGAATTGGTGTGATCAAGACTTGACCTATCCTGGGAATATCATTCAAAGAAAATTATTTAATTATGGGTCAAATTCAGCACTAAATTGCACTGGTGAATATGAGATATGAGACTCATGGTGTGGTGTCAGTGGATTTACTCCCTATTTACACATACATAACTGAAACCAGGATTGGACCTTATAACGTTATATCAACTTTTCAAAATGGGCTCATGCTAGGCATTGCATTTGAGCATCCAGTTTCCAGCATGTTGGCCCCAATTCACAAAAGCACTTCATTATGTACTTAACATAAAACTTGGGTTCAAGTCCTATTGACTTTAAAGTTAAGCAGATGCTTAAATACTTTCTGAATGAATAGGAGTCCTAACAACGTGTCACCTAGTTTTCAGGTTACCAAATTTTCTGGGAATCCGAATATTTGATGTATATGCAGCAACTGCATTTGCACGCTCTGATCAAGCTGAAAGACATTGATATACCCATTTGTTAATGCACAAATTTGACTTGGGGGCTGCTCCAGAAAGTTAGGAAACTAAGACTGGGGCCCCAAAATTACAGATTGTTTTCAAAATTGTAATGGCAGATAGCACATTCCAGACTTCTTATACTCTCAGTCAAGCAAAGCAAACAGTTTCCTGCTTGGATGGAGTATGTCCTTTGCCATAGGATTAGATTTTCAGAATTAAATTTTTCAATATTTTTATGGGAGAATCTAGTGTTTTGTCCTGTTTCTCTTGTGAACACAATGCATTCATGGCCTGATACTGCAAAGTGTCAAGTAATCTCAAATTCTGCTGAAGTTAATATGGTGATATATGCATTAGAAATGCCTTGAGACTAGTACATAGAAGCTTGCTGGTAGCATTCAGAAGCTCAAGAAACCTAGCCCTTGGTTTTGCTGCCCACCTTACACCTTTTATGTTGGGAGCACATGAAAACACAGAAGTAAACAAGGAGTGGGATGCATCATGAACAAAAAAAGAAGACAAGTTAGTAGCAAAAATTAAAGCGAGTACAAATGAGTCTATCAACAGAACATACAGCTTTATTTGTGCTGCATTTCTACTTCTGTGTTTTTTTTATTTCCCTCATTTTTCAGTATTTCTTGCAGCAACTGAACAAGAATACAAAAGCTGATAACAATGTTGATCCCATCTCATGATCGCTCTTGCAAAAGCATCTAGGCCTGTGTCCCAGTGGAAAGGATTTGATTTTGTAGTTATCACCACATGGCAAACACAAAACCATATGGAATAGTGTTTGCCATCTCTTCCTCCTTAATATGCTATTGAGTAAATTTGACTTCTTACAATGCATTCCATATTTTGCTGTAACTTTTTTATTATTTTGTTTCATTTTCAGAAATAGAGGGACCATTATGTTGTCAGTTATTTATATGAGTAATTTGGTGGTGAAATTGTGAATATAATTGAATTTCCTGGAAACCATGAATTCAAATGAGGGAACAATAGAAGGAGCAGAGTGATTAAGGAATTGGGATTCATTCGTTGTACATCATTACAGTAGAGGCTTTGTTGCTGGATTCCATGCAGATGGAGTCACTGAACTATGATTATATTTCAGAAAATGAAAGGGAACAAATATTAAAAAGCAATAAAACAAATTAGGAGATTTCTTGAGGGACAGGATTACTACAGACTGACTATATTTTGTTTTGTATGTGTTCCAAAACTCAGGCAGTTTAAATTGCACATCCATGCAGGCACAGTTCTTACTGGTATCACAATCTTTATTAGTTCACTATTGTTATCACATTCCCTTTGAACTTCCAAATTGGCAATTTAGAAGATGATGATTTCTCAGGTTTTTTTAGAACTCTTATTAAAATAAAATTACTGTGATAAGGCAATCCTACCTGGAGTGCTCTCCTGCGGTATGCTGGGGGACACCATGTGCACCTGCCTCAATTTCCCCTTTCAGATACCCTGGCTCCACGACAGACTCTCTTGCCTCAATAGTACCCATCCTAAGGAAGTTTATTACAAAAAACATCATAGAAATACAGATGCAAATTATGCAAATATATAATGCACAACTGACAAGATGCTAGGAATGCGGGGGGAGAACTGGGACTGACTGGGCAAAAAGACAGGGACAAGGAGCTGGGGGTGGGGGAGACTGGGGCAAGTTGCTGTGGATGGTAGGAGTGGGAAGTGAGTGGATGAGGAGCCTAGGAAGGGATACCAGTACTGGGAGCTAGTGGGTGGGCAGGGGAGAGACAGATTGAACAAAGAGCTTGGAGGAAGGACCTGGCATAGGCTGGGTAAGAGGACAGGGATCAGGAGCCAGGGAGTGGGTAGGGCAGAGACTCTGATTGGGTATTTCAGATATGATCATGGAATTAAAGACTGTATTGTAATGCATATGCAGAAGGGGGCTGAATTAAGGTTGCATGGGCAACCTTAATTCTGGCAATTCCTAACGTTTGACTACTTGACTTTGCAACCTTAATAATATTGTTCTAACAAAGTTAAACATACATCAGTGAAGGAAGGGGTGGCCTTTTTTGTTCCATAGTGGATGATTTGAAGGTCAGGTCGCCTTTTTTTGGTGAGAGGGTGGGAAACCCCATTTGCATATCTGAGGCCATTCAATTCTCAAAGGGAAGGCTGTTTTAGAATGAGTGGAGCACAGAAGTGAGGAGTGGCTGCTTTTCAACAGAGGCACATTAGTGTTAATCCACAGCAATCTGATTTAGTTTATAAAACCATCTCAAGGTACTATGGTGCTGTTGGTAAAGAGATGCTAAGCTTTGCAACCTTCTTGGAGTTACCACTCCCCTACCCTGTGACGAAGAGAATATTGGACTGCATGTTGGGGATCTCAACGTATTAACCATTCTGTCAGTGGTACGAAAACACTGGCTGAACTGTAGCAGGAAAGAAACTGGCCAGTGGAGTGCAGGCGTTCATGGAAATCCTGTTTGTTATATGTCTGAATGACTCCAGAGCACAAGAAACCTGGGTATATGTGAAGCACGGGCAAACAAAGGAGCGCCAGTCACTGAACTCTGATAACTATCTTCACTCATTTGAAGTGGTCATTTGGAAACTCATTGCTGAGAGCACATCTAAACGTAAAATTAGTTCTGCTCCTTCTCTGGTGTGAGCGCCTCCTGTCTGAATCATCGGAAAACACATTAGAAAGCAGAAAAAATGCTGGCTCAGGGTTGAAGCAAATGACACAGGAAATGAAGAACATTAAAAAAATATTTTGTAAAAGTATGTGTGAGAGGGAGTGTGAGAGATTTTGTTAGCAGAATGCAAATGATAATGCCGTCTTTGGGCCAAATTAATCTCTGTCCTAACTATTTAAGTCAGGGGAGGTACAGCAGGATTCAGGTTAGCCCAGCGTATTACACTGGCCTATTTTGTCAGTCTATCTCAGTAAACACATTGCTGGAGTGAGACCCAGTCGTTGCATTCAAAACTAAGGCAAAATGATTGCAGCCAAACTTGGTCAAGTATATTACAGGTATTTCCTTTTTAAACTTCATGTGAATGTTGCGCTGGTGAAAGGTGCTGGCTGGCTGGTTTTAGAAATGGAGGTGGTCTCCTTTTTAGCACAACATGGTGGTAGCACGGCAAATGCAGGGAACTCTTCCTGTGGCAGATGGAGCTGGCCAATTTTTTAAAAATCTTTTTTCTTCCCCCAAAATGCCCCTTTTTTCAAAGCTGAAAAGTTTTACAGAAGAAAAAGTCTTTTGAAATTTTCCCCCAACAAAACCCAAATATTAGAAAATGGATGTCATTTTGGTTTTCTTTTCCCCCTTTTCTTCCTTTATTTCCCCTTTTCAGTGGTAAAGAGGGGAAAAAAAAGAAAAAGAAGCAGGGAAGAGGGAGAAAAAGGGGAGAACATGATTTTTTAATGAAAATTGACAGAAGTGTTCAGTCATGGAACACCAGCCAGAAGATGGTTAGGAGTGCTGATCAGCACCTGTCCCCACTTATCAGCATTACAATAATTGCATGAGCACAGGGTTGCCACAAAACACCTTTGAGGAAGTTATTTATTTTATTCATGTTTATAGCATTCACAACGTGCATGTTGCTTTAAGGCTACACCCAAAGATATGGTCCCTGCCCCGAAGAGCTTACTATCGAGGGTTATAAGGGTTCAAAATCCTAATTACAAAGGAGAGACCAAACTCTTTTAAAATTAACAAATAGATAAGAAAAGACTTCATTGAACAGCAAATGTTTTGCTTTGACTTCTTCAGGTACATTTCACATACTTTAAATGTAAAATTAGCTGAAAACCACGATGATTCGTTATTCTTTATTTTTTAATGAACCAAGCACATTGGTAACATTTTGAGTTCATGGTTTTATTGAAGAAAGAGGCTCTAGTTGGAATAGCCTAGCAGCATCTCGATTAGCACTCTGCTGTACCCTGAAAACAACCTGGGCTCAGTTCTCAGTCATGACCTAAGAGCAGCATTTAACAGGTCTCCTGGGTGTCAGCATACAGTAGGGAGCTACTGTGGGTTTGGATGTGGTGCTCTGCTCTACGAGGGACTTCAGTGGGGATGGGGTGATCCCACAGGACTTTTGTTCCCAACATTGTCACCTTTTGTACCCTCAAGTGAATGCTCTGATTAAAGGTATACATGGGCCAGCTCCTCAGCCAGTATAAATTAGCGTTGCTCCATTGTCACCAAGTCAGACTTCGAAGTGGAGAGAGCTGTACTAATTTACACTAGCTGAGGAGCCTACCCAACATGTTCTGTGAAAACAGTTTCTAGGTTTGAAGCTATCAGTGGCATTATCGAGGGAACAGTCTCAAAAAAATGTTGCTCTGGAAACAATTTTTAACTCCTGACTTCAAGCAGTGGTGTAATAAGAACGTTAATACAGCTCGGAGATCAGGTGGCACTTTCAGAGTACTGCACTGTGACAGTGCAATTACGATTTGATTGTATACAGCTCCTAGAGCCCAGAAGGGAATCATTATTTTGAAAAGTGTCAAAGTGATCACCGCCACAATTATAGCATATTAAGCCAAAAAGGGGCTCCAGAGGCTGTAGCTACCTTGTCATAAATATAAAGGGAAGGGTAAACCCCTTTAAAATCCCTCCTGGCCAGAGGAAAAATCCTCTCACCTGTAAAGGGTTAAGAAGCTAAAGGTAACCTCGCTGGCACCTGACCAAAATGACCAATGAGGAGACAAGATACTTTCAAAAGCTGGGAGGAGGGAGAGAAACAAAGGGTCTGTGTCTGTCTATATGCTGCTTTTGCCGGGGATAGACCAGGAATGGAGTCTTAGAACTTTTAGTAAGTAATCTAGCTAGGTATGTGTTAGATTATGATTTCTTTAAATGGCTGAGAAAAGAATAGTGCTGAATAGAATGACTATTTCTGTCTGTGTGTCTTTTTTGTAACTTAAGGTTTTGCCTAGAGGGATTCTCTATGTCTTGAATTTAATTACCCTGTAAGGTATCTACCATCCTGATTTTACAGGGGTGATTCCTTTACTTCTATTTCTATTAAAAGTCTTCTTGTAAGAAAACTGAATGCTTTTTCATTGTTCTCAGATCCAAGGGTTTGGGTCTGTGGTCACCTATGCAAATTGGTGAGGATTTTTACCAAACCTTTCCCAGGAAGTGGGGTGCAAGGGTTGGGAGGATTTTGGGGGGAAAGACGTGTCCAAACTACGTTTCCCAGTAAACCCAGTTAGAGTTTGCTGGTGGCAGTGGTTATTCCAAAGACAAAGGGTAAAATTAATTTGTACCTTAGGGAAGTTTTAACCTAAGCTAGTAAAAGTAAGCTTAGGAGGTTTTCATGCAGGTCCCCACATCTGTACCCTAGAGTTCAGAGTGGGGGAGGAACCTTGACATACCTAGATTCAGAAAGTTTAAAGGGAGCTTTAGGTCATATTTGGCAATTCTTGTTGGCTGGCTGACAAAAGCTAATTAAATAGGGGTTGTATGTAGCTTCTGTATATTAAGCTTGTGCTTAAACAAAACAAGCTGATTACATCTTGTTGGGGATCTGTTGTCCTTCTGCTGTCTTGTCTCTTAAACTTAATGGGATTCAGTGGTTAATTGTATTGAGGATAATGTGTCGGAACAGAGGACTTGCTGTGCAAGATCAGGCTATTGGTCCATTTAATGCTGCATCCTACAGCATGCAGTGGCCAATACCTGATGCTGTGGCGAAAGAGGAAAATGTAGCTAGTTTTGCAGAGCTTTACACAGTAGGTATAATTCTTTCCTGACCCCCCCCACAAGTCTCCCTCCCCCCTACAACTTATCCCTTGAAGCATGACATTTCATTAACCTTATTACTTCAACATAGGTAGGTAGCTATGGCAGCAGCCATACAATTATCCAGCCCTTTAAAAAATCCATGGCTGCTGATTTGACTCAGTAGACCTTACAATTAACTTTGTAATCCTTTGGGGAACAGCAAGGTTAAGAGATTAAAGCAGAATTTGCTGGTAAACTATTTTAAATAGCTAGGTAAGTTAGCTTGACAAAGAAGTAGATTAAATATCAGCTAGCTTGCTTGACTGTTTCTGTGATCGTTTTCCTGATGTCTGGACCTATACCATCCTGATGATTATTCTGTAAAGTTTCTATAGCTGCAACCTTGTTAGCTAATTAGCCCCTTTTATCTTCTAGTATTTAGATAGGCCTGATGTTTGCACAGTGTCCTTGCTACAGTTGAGAAACGAAACAAGCATGTCTTCTCTTTTTTCCCCAGGAGGTATTGGCTTCATGCAGGAAGTGTGTATGCTGGAAACTGCATACAGCTCAGATTTAGACATAGATGCCATGAAAACGGGTGTCTCATCTGCAAGATAAAATATGGTGGATCCTCTAAAAGAACAAATTATACAATATAATTATCCTGTAAACTCTTATGTAAAGGTTTGAGAGAACCAAGTTTCTAATCAGTAAGACATAAAAGGGACAAAATTTATGATATCAATTGACATAGCTATTAATGGTGATCATATAGGGAAACCACTACCATTGTCAGCTAACTACAACATAGTGTGTAAATAAATATATATTTTGCACCCCACTGAATACTCGGGGAAAAAAGCATCTGGTGCTCAAATGGCTTTTGGTGATACCAATGGGAGTTAGACAGCCATTGCTTACTGTATGTGTTCCATTTTTAAATGCATGGAATTCTGATGTCTGTGTGAAATGAATTGGGTGGTCTCTGTCCATTTCCCAACAGGGAGTTGTCCTTGTCATAAATCATCATCTTCATCATTGTCATCAGTCTTGGCCTGGAGGTCAAAAGCTCATTGTTCCATGAAGACTGAATTGCACGCTCACACTTAGACCTGGTCCATCTAGATCATGGCTGAAGAACAGTACAGGGACAAGTGCAAGGCATCATGCCTCTTCTTCTGGGTAGAAATAGTGCCCAGAAATCTCTAGGACTGTCACCAAGGAATCAGAGAGAGGATGATCTGAGGAAAAGAAGAAAAATTATGATCGCCTAAATGGTTCCAAATTGTTCCTGGTGCAAAATATCACTATTTTCAGTTCATTTTCAGGTAGAAGTGACAACACTTTGAGCAAACACAGATTTACAAGTCATAGGGACAGATTCTCAGGGGGAGTAAATTAGCATTGAAATCAATGGAGCTACGTCAATTCCCAACAGCCCAGAGGCCAGGTCAGTAGAAATTCACCAAGTTAAAAATGAATGATTTCCCTAGCTTCTTTTCTAATGTCAAATCCCTAACCACTGATAACGACAGCATTTCAACCTACTGTACACGCTATGCATAGAGAGCTAATATAAAAAAACCCTGAGGCAATCATCTCTAGGCAACTGATCTTCTGCATTCAAGCTAGGTGTGGTGATGTGTTCTGTACATGTGATTTCTTAATTCACATTCTTTCATTCTCTGAGGAGTCCTCTGGTCGCCAAATGGGACTAATGTACCCAGTGTGCCTCAGACACGGCAGCAGTTTTCTTTAGACATCTCCAACCTCCCCTCACCCCAGTCCCTCCCTTCAGAACCCAGATAGATGATCACCCTCTTGCAGATCCTCACGGAACACCCTCTCGACTCACCTCTCTCACTGAGGTGGGGATTAACTGGCCTGATGGACTTTGTCTTGTGCAGCTGCGATGGGTTGTTTTCTGAACAAGAGCTGTATTCTAAAATGTTGTTAGAGTTTCATAGGGGAAAGTTGCACCATTTCAAATCAAGAGAATTACCATGGGGAATGCTCTCTCCTGCAGTTTTTCCTCTATTGATGAGTCATCTTGGAGAGATCCACTGTACTGGGTGGAATTGAAGGAATAAGATAGCTGTAAATAGCATATGGATGCCCGTGTAACCTGGTGTCATCTGAGGGTGGGTCGGCAAAACTGACAAGTGAATGTGCTGTTCAGAGACACTGCACAGCAGCAGTTAAAGATCAGACTTCATCTGACTCACAAGAGGGCCTGCAATGCTTTCACCAAGGAGCCTCCACTGATGGATGGAAAATGTCTGCATCTATTCCATTTCACTCAGCACAACTGTGGAGGAAAGAGCACAAAACAGAACTGCTGCTTCATCACTCTTCATTGTATCTAGGCCAAGGCCCGGCGGCCCAGTTTGTTTACCTGCCACGTCCGCAGGTTCGGCCGATTGCAGCTCTCAATGGCCATGGTTCACCGCTCCAGGCCAATGGGGGCTGCGGGAAGCGGCGTGGGCTGAGGGATGATCCGCACATCCCTCAGCCCACGCCCCTTCCCGCAGCCCCCATTGGCCTGGAGCGGCGAACCGCGGCCAGTGGGAGCTGCGATCGGCCAAACCTGCGGATGCAGCAGGTAAACAAACCGGCCCAGCCCGCCAGGGGGCTTACCCTGGCGGGCCGTGTGCCAAAGATTGCCGATCCCTGATCTACAGTGGGGGAGGGAGGTGGGGTGAGTGGGAGGAGCGGTTAAATTAACTTCTCTTCTGCTGTAAAGGAAACAGACTAAATCGGAAATATGGCAGGCATAAAATTGTTGCAAAAACACAATGAAATGTTAGCAGCCAGCTCCAGTTACTGACAAAAGTGTCAGATTCCCCATTGCATCTGGCATAGTCATTTACACCTGTGGGTGTAAAATGCTACCAAATGAGACAGGGAGCATTTTACACCCTTTTGCATAGATATAATGGTTATACAAGATGAAAAGCAGTAGAGCAGAGGTGGGCAACTGCAGCCCGTGGGCCACATCCGGCCTGCGGGACCCTCCTCCCTGGCCCCTGAGCTCCTGGCCCGGGAGGCTCGCCTCTGGCCCCACCCCTGCTGTTCCCCCTCCCCCACAGCCTCAGCTCACTGCGCCGCCGGTGCAGTGCTCTGGGCGGGGGGGCTGCGAGCTCCTGGGGCAGCGCAGCTGCAGAGCCCGGCCTGCCCCGGTGCAGTGCTCTGGGCGAGGGGGGGCTGCAGAGCCCGGCCTGCCCCGGTGCAGTGCTCTGGGCGGGGGGGGGCTGCAGAGCCCGGCCTGCCCCGGTGCAGTGCTCTGGGCGGGGGGGCTGTGAGCTCCTGGGGCAGCGCAGCTGCAGAGCCCGGCCTGCCCCGGTGCAGTGCTCTGGGCGGCGGGGGGGGGGGGGGGGGCTGCAGAGCCCGGCCTGCCCCGGTGCAGTGCTCTGGGCGGGGGGGCTGCAAGCTCCTGGGGCAGCGCAGCTGCAGAGCCCGGCCTGCCCCGGTGCAGTGCTCTGGGCGGGGGGGGGCTGCAGAGCCCGGCCTGCCCCGGTGCAGTGCTCTGGGCGGCGGGGGGGGGCTGCAGAGCCCGGCCTGCCCCGGTGCAGTGCTCTGGGCGGGGGGGCTGCAAGCTCCTGGGGCAGCGCAGCTGCAGAGCCCGGCCTGCCCCGGTGCAGTTCTCTGGGTGGGGGTTGGGGGGGCTGCAGAGCCCAGCCTGCCCCGGTGCAGTGCTCTGGGCGGGGGTTGGGGGGGCTGCAGAGCCCGGCCTGCCCCAGTGCAGTGCTGTGGGCGGGGGTTGGGGGGGCTGCCCCCCCGGTGCAGTGCTCTGGGCGGGGGGGGGGGGGAGCTGCAGAGCCCGGCCTGCCCCGGTGCTGTGTGCTGCATGGCAGCGCAGCTGTAGAACCGCCAGCCACTGGTGCTCCAGGCAGCGCAGTAAGAGGGCAGGGAACGGGGGAGGGGGTTGGATAGAGGGCAGGGGAGTTCAGGGGGTGGTTAGGGGTTGGGCCTGTCAGAGGGCGGGGAACGGGGGGTGTTGAATGGGGGCAGGGGTCCTGGGGGGCAGTCAGGAATAAGAGGAGGGGTTGGATGGGGCAGTGGGGGGCAGTCAAGGGTAAGGGTTCCAGGGGCGGTCAGGGGACAGGGACTGTGGGTGGATCGAAGGGACAGGAGTCCCGGGCGGGGCCGTAAGGGAACAGGGGGCCATCAGGAAATGGGGGCTGGGCCACGTCTGGCTGTTTGTGGAGGCACAGCCTCCCCTAACCGGCCCTTCATACAATTTCCGAAACCCAATGCGGCCCTCAGGCCAAAAAGTTTGCCTGACCCTGCAGTAGAGCGTCAGGCCCAAAGAGCCTAACTTTAGCTTGGTCCAGTCTCTTATGCTGCAGAGATCCACTGCACACAAGCAGCAAAGGGATGATGTTTGCTTGCAGATTGTGTGAAGGGCGTTGCATCCTCTAGCCTTGACACAGTGCTGTGAACTTGTCAGTGATCTCACAATGTAACTAGCCCCTGCCCTGGTCAGCACTCTGAGAGGAGATCTCTACGGAATAACTGAAGTGCTGGCGTGGGTGGCTCAATAGCTATCACGCCTTCATTTCAGTCACTACTCAGTTCCACAACCAGGTGTGAAGCGAGACCTTGCGGCTGGAAGTGCCAGCTTTTGGATGGCATGAAGCACTGAGGTCCATGGCAATTTTGGCAAAAGTGATTGGTATGGTATTTTGTCCTAGCCATACTCTAATTTAGGCAATTCAGATCTGCTTTTCAAAATCCCCCCTTCAGTTTCCGCTGGCTGCAGTATCCTTCACTTCATGCTGGGTAGTATAGCTGGGAACCACCAGCAACAGATTGACTGCTGCTCTCCAGCGTGATCTATGATGGGGTTACTCCTTTTGAGATTAGTCACTGTATAGATGTTGAGGCACAAAGGCTGAGTCATAAACAGCAGGAGATTCAGCAGGCACAGACTGTAATCATTTCCTCAATATCCAGCTACATAGTCACTTGATGCAGAAAAGACTGCCATTTGTACATCGGCATCTGTAGCCACAATCCTACTCACAAGGCATAATACTGTCATCAGGTTGATGAAGGACAACCACAACTTTATGCACCTCAACTGCTGTGTCATGTTGCTGTGTATTGTTAAACAACCACTCCAGAGGTAGCTGCATTTCAGGACTGATGGCTGTGCGGAGTAAGTTTATTTGTTTACTAGTGGCTAGATAGTGACTAGCCTCTGGAAGAGGCAGAGGAGTAAGAAGCCAGGCTCCCAGGGGATTCAGCAGCATTAGCACCATAGTCATCACTCCTCCCTAGAGCTCCAAGGGCTCCTCTACCCTTGAGATCTTGGGTATGCTGTAATTTGAGCTCACTGACTTCTAGTTTACTCACATGCTAATGCAGACACTCACCAAGTGTGAAAATGCTAATGTAGACAGTCACAAACCTTTGTTCCTGGCCCTGGTTCACCCTAGAACTCTGCCTAGGTGAATCTATGACCAGAAACAAGCATTTCTTTCCTGAACCAAACATTTGTGGAGTGTCTATGGCCTACACTTACAGATTTTTCTGGTATATCTATGCCGGCAAAGCCGACCTAACCTAGACGCAGCTTATACCATTGTAGCTACACCAGAAAAACCCCATCTAGCATAGATGCAGCTCATACTGGTGTAGCTACACCAAGAAACCCCCTCTTAGTGTAGACACAGCTATACCCATAAAGTGCTCCCACAGATCTACACTAGGAGTGTTTAGCTGATATAGCTGAACCAGTTTACGATACTGACAAAGGGTGGATGGAGCTTATACTGGTAAAACAGTCCTAGTGCCACTATACCTTATTCCAACCCCTCTGCTCCCGAGAGAAACTAGCTATACTGATAAAAATGAAGTTTTGCTAATATACCTGCTTCTACACTAGGGGCTTTTCCTGTCAGTTAGGGATCACACCTCTTCATAGCCCTGACCAACATAGCTATACCGGCAGAAAGTTTAGTACACATATGGTCCTAGTGTAGACATGGCATATGCCAGTACAGTAACTCCTCACTTAAAGCTGTCCTGGTTAATGTTGTTTCGTTGTTACCTCACTGATCAATTAGGGAACATGCTCGTTTAAAGTTGTGCAATGCTCCCTTGTAACATTGCTTGGCGACCGCCTGTTTTGTCCACTGCTTGCAGAAAGAGCAGCCCATTGCAGCTAGCTGGTGGGGGCTAGGAACCAGGGTGGACTGGCAGTCCCCCTATCAGCTCCTTGCTCCCTGCCCAGCAGGCTACCAATTGCGGGAAGTTCAGCTGTCCCTCCCTCTATTGCCATGTGCTGCTCCTGCCCTCTGCTTTGGAGCTGCTCCCGGGAGCCTCCTGCTTGCTGTGCAGAGGGCGGGTGGGGGTTGGAGGGGAGAAGAAGGGGGCTAATGTCAGGCTGTCCCCCTCCCCCCTGCTCCTGCCCCCCACTTACCCCATCTCTATAGAGCACGGGAGGACACGACAGGGCTCAGGACGGAGGGAACTTGTTGGCAGCAGCTGCTGTCTCAAATTGCTGATATACTTAAAAAAGGCAATGTACTTACAGTGGGGTCAGCATACTTAAAGGGGCAATGTGCCTCTCTCTCTCTCACACACACACACATACAGAGTGTGTCTCTCTGTCTGTCTCCCCTCCTTCCATTTGTGCTGCCTTGTCATGTGTGAGGCTACATTAACAACAATGTATTAACCCTTGAGGGCTCAGCCGAGTGCTAGTTCATCATTTAGCAGTAAGGCATTCCCTGGGAAATATCCCACCCTCTTCCACCCTTTGACTTCACCACCTCAACCAAGCTTCACAATCATCATTGTTGCTGTTTGTTTAAAACTTATACTGTGTGTGTGTGTGTGTATAGTCTTTTGTCTGGTGAAAAACATTTCCCTAGAACCTAACCCCACCCCCATTTACCTTAATTCTAATTGGGACATTGGATTCACTTAACATCGTTTCACTTAAAGTCTCATTTTTCAGGAATGTAACTACAACGTTAAGGGAGGAGTTACTGTATCGCTATAGCAGCAAAACCCTCCTAGTGTAGATGCAGCTTATAGTGGCAAAAGAGTACTTTGCCAGTATAGTTTATACCTAATTTGGCAAGAAAAATAAGCAATACTGGCAAAAGCACTTTTACATCAGTGTAACTGGGTTGTACACTAAGGCTTTTGCCAGCACAGAAATATTATAAAAAAACCCCAACATCTAAGTGATGTTACTATACTGGCAAGAGTTTCTAGTGTAGATCTGGCGGGTGCTAGAATTCACAGTCCTGTTAGTTAGCTCACTGAGCTCAGGTTACAGCACAACCAGAATCTCTAAAATAGGTACACTCCACTATGCCTCTCAGAGCTCCTGCCTGACCAGCATGCCTCGACCCAGCCCCAAAGCAGAGCTATAGTTACACAGTCCAGTCCCAAGTCCCTGTGACACTTAGGCCTCTTCCACACATAACAGTGTTACTTTAACTATACCAGTGTAGTCAAAGCAGCAAAATGCCCCTAGTGTGGCTGCAGTTATATCGGTATAAAGGTGCTTTATATTGGCATATCTGTTCCCATTTGGAAATGGGAATAAGCTGCACTGGTATAAATCACACACACCCTCCCAGAAAAAATTATAACTGTAAAACTTCTCAGTATAGGCCAGGCCTTAATGATCCTTTGGGGTGAGATGTGTTAGTAACATAATTTGCTGTAGAGCCTGTTTAAAAGTTCATATAGAAAATGAGGTGCAAATTATCAATTGCTGCTTCTGGTTCTGAGGTCTGTCTTGGTTTGTTGTCTTTCTGCTGTTGCTGCTGCTCAAAGCTCTATTTAGTCTCTCTCTTGCATCCTCCTCTCTCCCTGTCTACTCATTCTGTCCTTGTTTCATTTACCTGGCAGGTGTAGCAATTTCCAGTCCATCAGGGCATTATCTGTCAAGGATGCAATTGGGAAGGGAAACCATTTTCTTATCCTCTTACGGTCACTTTTCTGTCAGCTAGTTTTAGCTATGATTCACAGAGGACGAGCTCATGCGCAAGACCTCATGAATTCAATGAAGAAGAGGATGATAAGTGTCAGAAATGATTAGTGTCAAAACATCTTGGAAGCCAGGATGCAATAAAAGTAACAGCAAACACAAGGCGGCCGTGGATCTGTGCCAAAAACCAGCAGTTTTTATTGGCATGGGAATTGCCCAAACGTTAGTTTTGATCTGCCTGGTTTTCAACCCCAGAGATTTGCTTTTGAATGAACCAAAACAGAGATCAGGTGAAACTACTAAATCTAACCTGATCATGTGGAACTGCAAATTCTATATGGCTTCTAAAATCATACTTGGTTTCAGGGTTGTTCAAAACTTTGCCCAGGTGTGTGAACTTTAGCAAACCTTTCAGACAATGATTATCTGAGTTTTGGGTCTGTAATGAAACCTGAGTTTCACAAGGCATTGAGTTTTACTGTGACTATTTCAGCACAACTGTACTCTCAGGGCTTCTTATGCCAGGGGAAAGATATTTTCTCCATTGTAGTTTGACGTGATATATCTCAAGAAAGATAGCTCTGGGCTGAATGTAGTTCAAATGCTTATTCACATCTAAATATAGTTGAATTTTAAAAACACGTTCATGAACAAAAACACCACAAAAGCTCAGATCACTGTTATTAGAGAGGCCAAACGATCTATTTCTCCATCTTCAGGTAAGTACTTGTGTCATAAATATAAAGGGAAGGGTAAACCCCTTTGAAATCCCTCCTGGCCAGGGGAAAGCTCCTCTCACCTGTAAAGGGTTAAGAAGCTAAAGGTAACCTCGCTGGCACCTGACCAAAATGACCAATGAGGAGACAAGATACTTTCAAAAGCTGGGAGGAGGGAGAGAAACAAAGGGTCTGTGTCTGTCTGTAGTCGTCTTGGCCGGGGACAGAACAGGAATGGAGTCTTAGAACTTTTAGTAAGTAATCTAGCTAGGTATGTGTTAGATTATGATTTCTTTAAATGGCTGAGAAAAGAATTGTGCTGAATAGAATAACTATTTCTGTCTGTGTATCTTTTTTGTAACTTAAGGTTTTGCCTAGAGGGGTTCTCTATGTTTTTGAATCTAATTACCCTGTAAGATATATACCATCCTGATTTTACAGGGGGGATTTCTTTATTTCTATTTACTTCTATTTCTTATTAAAAGTCTTCTTGTAAAACACTGAATGCTTTTTCATTGTTCTCAGATCCAAGGGTTTGGGTTTGTGGTCACCTATGCAAATTGGTGAGGCTTTTTATCCAACATTTCCCAGGAAAGGGGGGGTGCAAGTGTTGGGAGGATTGTTCATTGTTCTTAAGATCCAAGGGTCTGGGTCTGTAGTCACCTAGACAAATTGGTGAGGCTTTTTACCAAACCTTGTCCAGGAAGTGGGGTGCAAGGTTTTGGGAAGTATTCTGGGGGGAAGGACGCGTCCAAACAGCTCTTCCCCAGTAACCAGTATTAGTTTGGTGGTGGTAGCGGCCTGTCCAAGGTGTAATATTTTGTACCTTGGGGAAGTTTTGACCTAAGCTGGTAAAGATAAGCTTAGGAGGTTTTTCATGCAGGTCCCCACATCTGTACCCTAGAGTTCAGAGTGGGGGAGGAACCTTGACATGGTGGCACAGTGGTGGGATTAACCTGAAATCATTTTGAGATCCAGTTGAGATTTTTTGAACTAGAAATACAGATTTTAAAAAGGAATTTTTAGGAAGTCCAGAAGCAGCTTTGAAACTGAAAGCAGCTTGGTTTCTCTCTGCTTTGTGGCCAAGCAGAGACAAAAGGGGATTATCTTGTGAACTGCAGGTTTTCTTTGCCTGGAGGCAGGGTACTTAACTCCTGCAGGGAAATTCACAGTCTTCCAACCCAGAGGTTTTTTTTTCTTTTCTTCCTAAAAGTAAATAGGGGGTGTGTGCTCTACCCATTTGCCTGGAGACAAAAGTGGCAGGGTTTTTTTAGGATTTTGATTTTTTTTTTTGTTTTACAAGGAGCACAGGTTTGAAAAGAAATTTTTTTTTCTTTGGGCTGGGTAAGCAGTTTTCCAAGTAGTTGGAGGTTTTTTGCTTTAATTTGGGCCCAGAGCAGAGACAAGGGAATTGTCTTTTTCTGTAGGCTGACAATCACTATCAGAGAATAGGTATTCTATTCCAGCACAGCAAAATTTTACAGCCAAGTTTTGTTTGTTTATTTCTAAACCTCGGGTGTAAAGTTAGTTAAAAACAGAGAGGTTAGAATGGCCAAATCCTCAGCTCGACTACAGCTGGAATTAGCCAAATTTCAGGCTGAGGAAAAACAAAGGGAACATGAAAGACAGATAGAACTCATGCGGCTGAAGGAGGAGGAGAAGGAAAAAGAGAGGAAGCATGTGGAGGAGATGGAGAGGATAAAGGCCCAGCAGAATATACCAACAAACCCTAGCAATCCTTCTCCAGGTACCACTTCCCATCCCAGAAAGTTCCCCACCTACAAGGCAGGTGATGATACTGAGGCCTTCTTAGAAAACTTCGAAAGGGCCTGCCTTGGGTACAACATCTCTACTGACCAATACATGGTAGAGCTGAGGCCGCAGCTCAGTGGACCCTTAGCTGAGGTGGCAGCTGAAATGCCTAAAGAACACATGAACAAGTATGAACTGTTTAAATCCAAGGCGAGAGTCAGAATGGGGATAACACCCGAGCAGTCTCGTCGGAGGTTCAGAGCCCTAAGGTGGAAACCAGACATGTCATTTACCCGACATGCCTACCACATTGTAAAACATTGGGATGCCTGGATATCAGGAGCAAGTGTTGAATCTCCAGTAAATTTGCCCTTCCTAATGCAAATGGAACAATTCTTAGAGGGTGTTCCTGAGGAAATAGAAAGATACATCCTAGATGGGAAACCCAAAACTGTAATTGAGGCAGGAGAGATTGGAGCCAGATGGGTGGAGGTGGCAGAGAAGAAGAAAACTGGTCGCAGTTGGAGCGGAGACCAGAAGGGACCACGCCAGACCACACCCTATTACCGGGGGCCGCCCAAAGCCCCACCTACCTCCCAAAGAACCCTCCAGACCCCTTATCGTCCCACCACCCCGTTCTCCAGCAACCCTCCTCGCCCCAGTGACCCGTCAGCTGGACGATGTTTTAAGTGTAACGAGCTGGGGCATGTAAAGGCCAACTGCCCCAAGAACCCCAACAGATTACAGTTCATTGCACCGGAATCACACCAGAGGTCCACAGGCCCAGATACCTCCCAGATACCCTTGGAGCGGAGGGAAACTGTGAGTGTGGGTGGGAAGAAGGTCACCGCATGGAGGGACACCGGAGCACAAGTGTCAGCTATCCATGCTTCCTTAGTGGACCCCAATTTAATCAACCCAGAGATCCAAGTGACGATTCAACCCTTCAAGTCCAACTCTTTCAATTTGCCTACAGCCAAGTTGCCTGTCCAGTACAAGGGCTGGTCAGGAATGTGGACTTTTGCAGTCTATGATGATTATCCCATCCCCATGCTGTTGGGGGAAGACTTGGCCAATCATGTGAAGCAGGCCAAGAGGGTGGGAATGGTCACCCGCAACCAGGCTAAACAAGCCGTGAGGCCTAGCTCTGTTCCGGAAACTTCTATCAGGACCCAGTCAGAGGTGATGGACCTGGACCCCAGGCCAATGTCTGCAACAGCAGTAGTGGATCCAGTCCCAGAGACCCAGATGGAACCAGTCCCAGAACCGGAACCAGCCGAACAACCAACACCAGACCCCGTGTCAGCACTGAATCCAGTACTTGCAACCTCAACACCAGAGGGCCCCACCGAACCTGAACTGGCAGCAGCCAATAACCCTACACAAGAGGCTCAGCCGGAGCCTGAATCCCAACATAGTGCACCAGCGGAGAGCGGTTCACAGTCAACAGAAACAGCTCCATCCCCTATATCGCTTCCAGAGGGACCAAGCCTAGGTCCACAATCCCATGAGGAACTGATGTCTCCAGCATCAAGGGAACAGTTCCAGACCGAACAGGAAGCAGATGAAAGCCTCCAGAGAGCTTGGACGGCGGCACGGAGCAACCCACCGCCTCTCAGCTCTTCTAATCGATCCAGGTTTGTTGTAGAAAGAGGACTTTTATACAAGGAAACTCTTTCTGGGGGACACCAGGAAGACTGGCATCCTCAGAGACAGTTGGTAGTTCCAACTAAATACCGGGCCAAGCTCTTGAGCTTAGCCCATGATCACCCTAGTGGCCATGCTGGGGTGAACAGGACCAAAGACCGTTTGGGGGGGTCATTCCACTGGGAGGGAATGGGCAAGGATGTTTCTACCTATGTCCAGTCTTGTGAGGTGTGCCAAAGAGTGGGAAAACCCCAAGACCAGGTCAAAGCTCCTCTCCAGCCACTCCCCATCATTGAAGTTCCATTTCAGCGAGTAGCTGTGGATATTCTGGGTCCTTTTCCGAAAAAGACACCCAGAGGAAAGCAGTACATACTGACTTTCATGGATTTTGCCACCCGATGGCCAGAAGCAGTAGCTCTAAGCAACACCAGGGCTAAAAGTGTGTGCCAGGCACTAGCAGACATTTTTGCCAGGGTAGGTTGACCCTCCGACATCCTCACAGATGCAGGGACTAATTTCCTGGCAGGAACTATGAAAAACCTTTGGGAAGCTCATGGGGTAAATCACTTGGTTGCCACTCCTTACCATCATCAAACAAATGGCATGGTGGAGAAGTTTAATGGAACTTTGGGGGCCATGATACGTAAATTCGTAAATGAGCACTCCAATGATTGGGACCTAGTATTGCAGCAGTTGCTCTTTGCCTACAGAGCTGTACCACATCCCAGTTTAGGGTTTTCCCCATTTGAACTTGTATATGGCCGTGAGGTTAAGGGGCCATTGCAGTTGGTGAAGCAGCAATGGGAGGGATTTACACCTTCTCCAGGAACTAACATTCTGGACTTTGTAACCAACCTACAAAACACCCTCCGAACCTCTTTAGCCCTTGCTAGAGAAAACTTACAGGATGCTCAAAAAGAGCAAAAAGCCTGGTATGATAAACATGCCAGAGAGCGTTCCTTCAAAGTAGGAGACCAGGTCATGGTCTTAAAGGCGCTCCAGGCCCATAAAATGGAAGCATCGTGGGAAGGGCCATTCGTGGTCCAGGAGCGCCTGGGAGCTGTTAATTATCTCATAGCATTCCCCACCTCCAACCGAAAGCCTAAGGTGTATCATATTAATTCTCTAAAGCCCTTTTATTCCAGAGAATTAAAGGTTTGTCAGTTTACAGCCCAGGGAGGAGACGACGCTGAGTGGCCTGAAGGTGTCTACTACGAAGGGAAATGTGCTGGTGGTGTGGAAGAGGTGAACCTCTCCATGACCCTTGGGCGTATGCAGCGACAGCAGATCCAGGAGCTGTGCACTAGCTACGCGCCAACGTTCTCAGCCACCCCAGGACTGACTGAACGGGCATACCACTCCATTGACACAGGTAATGCTCACCCAATTAGGGTCCAACCTTACCGGGTGTCTCCTCAAGCTAAAACTGCTATAGAACGGGAGATCCAGGATATGTTACAGATGGGTGTAATCCGCCCCTCTGAAAGTGCATGGGCATCTCCAGTGGTTCTAGTTCCCAAACCAGATGGGGAAATACGTTTTTGCGTGGACTACCGTAAGCTAAATGCTGTAACTCGCCCAGACAACTATCCCATGCCACGCACAGATGAACTATTAGAGAAACTGGGAAGGGCCCAGTTCATCTCTACCTTGGACTTAACCAAGGGGTACTGGCAGGTACCGCTAGATGAATCTGCCAAGGAAAGGTCAGCCTTCATCACACATCTCGGGCTGTATGAATTTAATGTACTCCCTTTCGGGCTGCGAAATGCACCCGCCACTTTCCAAAGACTTGTAGATGGTCTCCTAGCGGGATTAGGAGAATATGCAGTCGCCTACCTTGACGATGTGGCCATATTTTCGGATTCCTGGGCAGACCACCTGGAACATCTACAAAAAGTCCTTGAGCGCATAAGGGAGGCAGGACTAACTGTTAAGGCTAAGAAGTGTCAAATAGGCCTAAACAGAGTGACTTACCTTGGACACCAGGTGGGTCAAGGAACTATCAGCCCCCTACAGGCCAAAGTGGATGCTATCCAAAAGTGGCCTGTCCCAAAGTCAAAGAAACAGGTTCAATCCTTCTTAGGCTGGCCGGTTATTACAGACGATTTGTACCGCACTACAGCCAAATCACTGCCCCACTGACAGACCTAACCAAAAAGAAACAGCCAAATGCTGTTCAGTGGACCGGAAAGTGTCAGAAGGCCTTTAACAAGCTTAAAGCGACACTCATGTCTGACCCTGTACTAAGGGCCCCAGACTTTGACAAACCGTTCCTAGTAACCACAGATGCATCCGAGCGTGGTGTGGGAGCAGTTTTAATGCAGAAAGGACCTGATCAAGAATTCCACCCTGTAGTGTTTCTCAGCAAAAAACTGTCTGAGAGGGAAAGCAACTGGTCAGTCACTGAAAAAGAATGTTATGCCATTGTCTACGCTCTGGAAAAGCTACGCCCATATGTTTGGGGACGGCGTTTCCACCTGCAAACCGACCATGCTGCACTAAAGTGGCTTCACACCGTCAAAGAAACTAACAAAAAACTTCTTCGGTGGAGTTTAGCTCTCCAAGATTTTGATTTCGACATCCAACACATCTCAGGAGCTTCTAACAAAGTGGCTGATGCACTCTCCCGTGAAAGTTTCCCAGAATCAACTGGTTAAAATCGTCCTTGAGATGTGGAAAATATTGTTAGTCTTTATGTACTTGGTAGTATATTTAGAGATGCATGTGTCTTATTAACTCTGTTTTCCTAGAGCTCCAGGAAGAAATCCCAGCCAGTGTTTCACCCTAGCTGAGATTTGGGGGGCGTGTCATAAATATAAAGGGAAGGGTAAACCCCTTTGAAATCCCTCCTGGCCAGGGGAAAGCTCCTCTCACCTGTAAAGGGTTAAGAAGCTAAAGGTAACCTCGCTGGCACCTGACCAAAATGACCAATGAGGAGACAAGATACTTTCAAAAGCTGGGAGGAGGGAGAGAAACAAAGGGTCTGTGTCTGTCTGTAGTCGTCTTGGCCGGGGACAGAACAGGAATGGAGTCTTAGAACTTTTAGTAAGTAATCTAGCTAGGTATGTGTTAGATTATGATTTCTTTAAATGGCTGAGAAAAGAATTGTGCTGAATAGAATAACTATTTCTGTCTGTGTATCTTTTTTGTAACTTAAGGTTTTGCCTAGAGGGGTTCTCTATGTTTTTGAATCTAATTACCCTGTAAGATATATACCATCCTGATTTTACAAGGGGGATTTCTTTATTTCTATTTACTTCTATGTTTTATTAAAAGTCTTCTTGTAAAACACTGAATGCTTTTTCATTGTTCTCAGATCCAAGGGTTTGGGTTTGTGGTCACCTATGCAAATTGGTGAGGCTTTTTATCCAACATTTCCCAGGAAAGGGGGGGTGCAAGTGTTGGGAGGATTGTTCATTGTTCTTAAGATCCAAGGGTCTGGGTCTGTAGTCACCTAGACAAATTGGTGAGGCTTTTTACCAAACCTTGTCCAGGAAGTGGGGTGCAAGGTTTTGGGAAGTATTTTGGGGGGAAGGACGCGTCCAAACAGCTCTTCCCCAGTAACCAGTATTAGTTTGGTGGTGGTAGCGGCCTGTCCAAGGTGTAATATTTTGTACCTTGGGGAAGTTTTGACCTAAGCTGGTAAAGATAAGCTTAGGAGGTTTTTCATGCAGGTCCCCACATCTGTACCCTAGAGTTCAGAGTGGGGGAGGAACCTTGACAACTTGTATAAAGTTTAATAAACTGTCAAAAGTTTAATGAATTCATATGAAAAATTTACATTAAAATACATTTGTTAATAGTTTTTAATCCCAATTTCTCCATTGTTTTTCTCTAGTTCTAAAAGTTTGGTTGTCCAATCAGGCAACAGAAAAAATATGGTCACACTGTTAAATGACCAATCACACCCCAGAAATGATGAATAATAGATATCAGTAGTTTGCCAACAGCAACCCATTGGGTGGAAATTGTTCACCCAAAGTATTCAGCAAAATTTGCAAACAAGTAGCAATCATGTTTGACTTTACATGTAGAAAACATGCACAGTGACTATTATTCCACTGAATCAACTAACCAGCTCTCTTCACCTTACTCACACCTCCTCCGTCTGGGCAACAGATCACATGAGAACGGTGTTTCTTGGCAGTATGTTTGTGATCAGGACAGAAGTATGGTAGCAGCCTGTAATTCAGCACTTCTGCTCCAAACTTTTAGTGGCTAGGTTTTCATGAGATTTTCTCTCTTGGACTTGACTTCTTGGGAGAAGTGTTCATCAATGGACTGTGTCACCACACAGCAATTCTTCCACAGTGGGGGTGGGGAAGTAATTGGCAAAGAGGAGTACGCTTGGTGCAGAAGCAATGTTATATTCATGGCTACTATGGCACAGGTCGGTGCCACCACTGACTGACAAATAAATTAGGACTCAGAGGCTTGGAGGTGAAATGCACTCTGAGTCACCAATGTGACTCTGACAGCAAGCTGACAGCAGTGAGGGAGCACTGAGCAGTGAGGAGACAGCTGCCTTGCTCCTACAGCAAGTTGACAGCAGTGAGTCACCCCTCATAACCTTTGACAAACCCAATGCTCCATGAGTGCTTCATACTGAAGAGCTGTCCCAGTCCGCCGGGATGGAATATTGATCTGTGTGCTGGGACTGACAGTCTCCTTCCTTGCCATTGTACACATGTCCGGGGTGGTGTGAACATATCCAACCACTTCTCTGTTTGCTTCTTTTGGATGAGAAGCAAAACTAATCTTCTGGCGCTGAGAGGCACTGACAATCTAATAAGAAAAGGAGTACTTGTGGCACCTGAGAGACTAACCAATTTATTTGAGCATAAGCTTAAGCTGTAGCTCACAAAAGCTTATGCTCAAATAAATTGGTTAGTCTCTCAGGTGCCACAAGTACTCCTTTTCTTTTTGCAAATACAGACTAACACGGCTGTTACTCTGAAACCTAACAATCTAATACTACTTTCACCTTATTAAAAGTAGGGAGTTAACCCTGTGTCCTGGTCAGAGTTAGACCTTGCTTATTACATTCTGCCTTTTTATTGTTTTATTGGGTATTTGGGGAAAATGGAGTTGTTAGAGGGTAGGGCGAGAGGTGGAAAATGGTATTGGTTAGCCACTGTGATTGGATTACAACTTGACTTTGTGGTTCTAAGGTTGTGTGTGATTGTTATGTAGGTATGTAATGGCAGGGCAATCTTTTGCATGGGCACCTTTTCATCATTTTATAGAGCCAAATAAAGAATTAAATTATCTCTGAGTCTTTCCCTCCTTTAAAAAGGAAATAAAATCAGATATATTTCCCTCCAGAGGTGGCTGTGTTTCAGTGGTGGGTAATTCTATGTAGAATTATTATTTTAGCATTCGCCATAACATTATAGCTCAGGCTGCAGGTATACATGTCCACATAGCATCAGGGATTTCAGAATATTATCTGAATATTTCTATACCTAATTGGCACTTGCAATTATATCATGTCCATTCATTTGCATATGCAATTACCATGACTGCGAAGGTAATAATGATGATTGTACTCACAAACTAATTGCACAAATGGTCATGCTGTTTTGCATGAGTATTTACACATTGAGGTCAGAAACATTTTCTCTTACTTCGGTCAGTAAAGTCACTTTACTTCAGGATTATATAAATCGGAGATCCTATTATTACAATCTTTGGTGCACAGCTTCAGTAAAACTGTGGAATTGTCTGTTTCAAAAATAACTTGTAGGAGGAACAAAGTAATTGAGGTCAGATGCAGCCAGATAGTTGATGAATCATATGCTAGGAACTGCATTAAATGGACAATATCCATCTGGAGATGAGTTTGCAATGTTTTTATCTCAAGCCTTTGTTGCTTGGTGGTTAACTGCACACACTATTTTGGGGAGTACCTCTTGCCTTCTGAGAAGATGCAAGCAATTTTCCTCCAAAAGGAAGATTCTGGTGAGGTTCTTTTATGTTTCATAAAGATATTTTTTCACTCTCTTAGGCTGCTAGTTAGGTAGGGAGAGGGCGGCATTTTGATAAAAACTCAGACAATGCATGTCTCAGTAGGGGTCCCAGATTCTCACTAGCCTATTGTCTCTAATCAACCAATTGGTGTGGCTAATTAAGAGGATACACTACATGATTTTTCATCAACTTCTATGGAGAAAACTGGTTTGTGAGCTAAGATTAATTCACTCTTTTGAGTGCAGGCAGAAAACATCGAAGACGTAAGACACTTGCTTGAATGTGTCTTTAGATGACCTGTCGTGTGTGTGTGTGTGTTTTCTTCTGAATGGCAGCCAATTAGAAGGCTTTTTGTAACCAAATCCCATATTGTGTAGTTTTTGTCTAACAGGTATGTTTATAATTTTCTAATTGGTCCCCAGCACCTCATGATCTCATTTTAAATACATCTACCCACAGTTGTCTTTCGTACAGTACTTGTTGGTGTCTCAAAGAAAAAGCCATCACTTTGCTCAATTCTCCTTTGGAAATGCTGGTTGTATTGCATATGTGCATAAGAAATGCCAGAAAAATGCTTGTCATCTTTGTTGATTTATCATCAGTGTGGGGGGACAGGAAGAAAAGAAATGGGTTTTACTCAAGAAGAATGGGATGTGATAGGCTTTCCCTTTGCTGATGGGTACCAAAGCGTATCCGGCCAACCTGGTACATTCATATAACTAAATTTTAAATCATTGGGTACAGTAATGGGACAGGACTCACCACTATGGTGCCTCCTGCTGACTGTCCTGGGAATTAGCTCTCATTTCACCAGAGTGCCCTCATCTCGTGGTGTCTCACCCGTTGACACTCTTGCTTCCTCCACTAGGACCCACGTTGCTCCCTGGACTGTGTCATCCTCTTCTGGACACAGCCCTATTGCTGTGCCCCACTCAGTTCTCTCCCCCCTTCCAGTAGACCCGGCAGTCCTCAGTCCAGCCACTTGCCTTGGTGGCAAACTGCAGTCTCTGGTCTAGCCACTCGCCTCAGTGGCAAACTGCAGTCCATGCATTGGCCACTCCCCTCAGTGGCAAGTGGGGGAAGCAAAAGGTGGGAGGACCCGGACTCACCTGCTACTCTGGATCCCAACACAGGGACCCTATAGCCGGCAGTCACATACTGCCTTCCTCTGCCATTTGTTCCCCTGGGCCACTTCCCCACAGCCCTAGCACCTTCTCTGCCCTTGTATCAGGGCCTCAGTCTGGCAGCCATCAGGCTGGAGCTCCTTCTTGCTCCCTGACCCTTCCCAGCACTGCTCTGTCCATGGTACTGTCTCGCTCAACCCACCTACAGGGCAGCCAGACCTCCTCTCTTGGCCTCCAGGGAGAGACTGCCTCTGTTCTGCTCAGCAGCCCTCTCAGCCTGGCCCTGATTGGCTGCTCCATTAAGCCTTCTCTCTATTGGCTGGCTCAATAAGCCCTTCTCTTCTAATTGGCTGGGTTCTGCACAGCCTCCCTAAGGCTGATTTAACTCTTTTGAAAAGTTTGAAAAGCAAATAGGCAAAGGCTATGGGTTTGATTTTTTTTTCACATCACAACTAAGTTGGGGTTTAGCCTTTATTCAGTATTAATGAATTTTCTTGATTTAAATAGACATTGTGACATTAATTTGTGGGCTTGTGTAGGCATTTAACCAAAATTTTTGTTTTCATTAATGTTTGTTCTTTTATTAAAAATTCAAGTTATATTTGGTTTGTTCCATCAATTCCCTTCTGAGGCAGGGTTAAATAACTACTTTTATTTGTGTGCAAAATGCTGGCAGATCAGAGAGAAAGCATATCTCAAGGTATCAACAGGAACTCCTAAAGCACCAACTCCTCCTATGGCTGCCATCATTCTAGAACAAGGAGTGGAACTGAGAAAGGAGCTCAGGCTTCAGGAGGGACCTAGATTTGTAAAGGCCCCAAAGGCTCAGGAATGCAAGGCTGGCAGTGGCTGATGGGAGACGCAGAGCAGAGTCTCAACAAGTAACACTGGCCTTTCCACATGTTTACTGAAACTCGGTTGCTTACAGCTGTGTCTTCATTTGCAGCATGAGGAGATGGTTCTGATTCTAATTCAGATCACTGGATCTGTTCTGTAGTGTAGCCAGGGTGTATACGTGAACCTTTCATGTGTTCCAGCTTACAGTAACATACGTTTTCCTTCCTATATGCAGTACGGATCCAGAATATTTAACATCTGGATTATACAGTGATACCATGAACGCTTCAAAAGCTGTTGATGTGATGAGTCCACAGAAGTGTGCCTGGAATGCTAGTTCTTTTAGTTGTCATCATTGTACACACCGAATCCGTATGCCTTAGCTAGTTTGAGATTGTGCAGAAGATGACAATCTGCCATCATGAATCTTTTAGAATCATTTGAAGCCAATGCATTTTTGTTATGGAAAGAACTGCATTCTGTCGCTTTGAGTTCCAAATGAAATCCCTGACATGGCTAAAAGGGGCACCTCAAAGTGACCGAGTCTTGTATGGTCAATGTAATCTTCACAACACTATAAAATATCTAATATATTTTTGAAAGGACTGACTCTCCAGGCCCAATTCTCCTCTGTTAGCCCAGGTTTCACACCAGTGTAACTCCACCGATGTCAGTGGGGTTATTCTCACTTCACAGCAGTTAAAATAGGGGATGTCAGACCTAGCGATGTTAAGGGGAAGAATCTAACCTGTGCACAGTGAATGGCAAACCCAGCTGCAACTGAGCTCACTTTGCAGCATCTGAGCTGACCCAGTCTCCTGCCTGCATGAGTTCTGCATAAGCCTTACTGGAGTTTTAGTGGACTCTTGCTCATGCTACTGTTCTTTGTCTTGAGCTGTTATATAACGCTGAACAAGACAGAGGTTCCTGTGGGCTTTAGATATTCTCTGAGATGAAAACAATTAAAGGCGTCCAGGCTGAATTCCAGGTGGCATACAAAATCAGAATCTGGCCTTTTAGACATTTCTCTTTACTCTTCTTACAGTTGTAAGACCTGCGGATGTTTTACTTTTCTTTTGTGATGGCAAACTAATTAACCAAATCAATAGTAACGATGCTTTGCTTTCCTGTCTTTTTGTATGGCAATAGCAGTCCACAGAATTATTTCTATACAACTGATTCTGCTTGTCTAGTGCTTGGTTGCAGTTCAAAGGCTGTACCCAGAACTCATTGACTGGTGGCTGGTTACACATGCAAGAACTTATACAAGCTTGTAATTTGAACCCAGATTTCTGATTGGCAGACATAACTCTCCACCACTTAGCTACTGTGGGCATGTCTACACTGCACTTAAAAGCCTGCAGCTGGCCCATGCCAGCTGACTCAGGCGCATGGGGCCGAGGCTAAGAGGCTGCTTAATTGTGGTTTAGACGTACAAGCTGGGCCTGGAGCCCGGGCCCTAAGGGAGGTGGGAGGGTCCCAGAGCTGGAGCCAAACCCTGAGCATCTACATTGCAATTAAACAGCCCCTTAGCCCAAACCCCATGAATCCGAGACAGCTGGCATGGGCCAGCTGCAGGCTTTTAATTGCAGTGTGGACATATGCTGTCTCTCTCAGAAATCTGTCAAATCCTAGATACTCAGCTATGCTGTGTATAAAACGGAGCTACTGAAACATATTGCACCCGCTGTGATCTACTCCTCCGAGTGGTTGGTCTGCAGAGGATAACAGCCCACTTCTCATGTAGTCAGTGTTTCAGCTCAAGTGGCATTGCAGTATGCGGCAGTGCTTAAGTTTTAGGATTGAAACCCGCATAATATTGCAGGGGTGAAGTGATTTTGTTGAACTTTTTTTACTTCTATAAAAAGACTTTAGGAAATTGCACACAATAAATTTATTCAAAGAATGTGATTGAGATTGCAAAGGAAAGCACTCAAAGGCCAGAATTAAGGATGTTTGTGCAACTTTAATTGTGTCCCCTTGTGCATATACATTATGATAGTCTCCAGTTACATGATTACACACTATTATTTTCCACAGGATGCTATTTAATGCACAGGGAATGAGGCAGCTGTTCAATATGTCTGTTTATCCTCTGTATATAATGTGTGGTCCCAACCTTATTTACTGCATGTGATCCAAACTGTGCATTGAATACAGAGTTATTAGTTTCCTCATGGGTTTTTCTATGGTGTTTTGTGTGGGCATATGGGGATACCTGGGCACATGCAGACTTTGTGTGTCAGGTTGTTAGAAGAAGTCAGGAAGAGAATACTAGAATGAGAGAGCCAGTGATTTTCTGCTATCTACTCAATAAAATCTGGTTTACATCTTTCTCTCTGTTCAGGCGATTTGCAAACAGACTAAAAGGGCTAAATCCAAGGAATGCATTGTTTGCAGTAGCTCAAGAGAACTCTGTTCACGGTCCTGATGTAAAATGCTTCATGTGTCTAGACAAAAGTTAAAATACCTATTAGATATAAAGGAATTGATTTGGAGCTTAGTGATCAGGAGTAGGTTCAGCAAAATATCTTAAAAAGCCTTTTTAAGGTCCTAATAACTAGTGGTGATCGGCTGAGTGCAAAAGGAAACCCTTTCTGTCCCCAATGTACTTGGCTCTCTGCCACTGGTCCTGTGTCGGGGCGGGGGCAGTCATTTCTGTGGCTTTCCTTGAGTAAAGGGGACATACCCCAGTCAGGAACATAGTCCGTGTTAGATCAGTTATGATTATGGTGGCCATTAGGATTTATGAAGTTCCAGCCAAGATTTCAGCTTGGGCAGTTAGTTATCTACACTCAGAGGCATGGGACATTAGCTAGAGAAGATAACACCTTGAGAGATTTTGATAGTGAGGGCGTAGGATCTAAAGTTTTTATTTTTGTATATTTAAGTGGAAAGACTGAAGGTTACTTATCTTTACTTGTAACCCCCATGCCAAAATGGGGGGCAGGGTGACTCTTCCAGTTCCTCTCTATTCCTTCTGCCCCAGCAGCGATGCCAACATTGATGCCCGATTCATTCTCTCTTTCCAGTGCAACTCCATGCCTTTCTCCATGCTACCCCCACACCTGGGATCCCATCTCCTTAGTTATCCAAGCTACCAATATCTCTGAATTCAAACTCTTCCTAAAGAATCCTTCTCTCTTCCAACCCCGAGTTAGCAAAAAAAATGTAACCGTTCCTCTTGGCTTCCCAGTATGTCCCATCTCCTTCTTGGGTTAGACTATACATTCTTTGGGTCACGGATTGTCTACGTTTGACAAATCATTAATAAAAAATACATGCTGGAGTTACATGCTGCTGAACCTGTAAGTTCTTCCCAGACTGTTTGGCTTAGTGTTTGACACCCCTAAAAGCACTCAGTCCCAGGCAGCTAATTGTCATGAAGGCTAACCCTGGTTTGATTATGTTTTAATTGCTAACCAAAGTGCAATGGCATGTCTCCACTTAGAAAGAAACTATAAATCAGCTTGGTGTGGGGAGGGTGGTGGTTGTTGGGTTTTTTATTTTGTTGTCTTGGCAAAGGGTTAACCAAGCAAATTGGCAAGGCGGGGAAGGCTGCAGAGTGGGGAGGTTAAGATCATTTGTACAGTCTGGATTTGCCAGGCTAATCGAAGGGAGATGCATGCTGGACGTAGCTGCATGAGTATGCACCTCTGCAAAAGTCAGCTGCTATTGCTGAGAACACTCTGCCTGCCAGCTCTGGCTTCTCAGATAGGTTGCTTTCAATGCAAGAATAAAAATTAAGACAAAATCCAATGAATCCTGCTACGTCTCATAGTTTTCTCTCTTTTCGAATTTGCTACACATTTAATTTTTCTTCTCAGGAAACGTCACAGAACTCGGATTACGTGTGGAAGTGAAAGCTTCTGCCACAGGACCTCTGGCCTTGAGGGGATCATATGTAGGGCTGAGAAAACAGTCTTGTCTATGCACACTCAGACGTGGGCTTCTCATGCTGCTTAAGAGACAGAATGCGGACAAGGGGCCAACAGAAACTGGAGAATAGCTGTGATGGTCACGGCATATACACAGAGAAAGTATGCTGGTCCCTTAATGGTTTGGAAGTTGTGCTACTGCCATCTCTGCAATCCCAGCCCTAATGCAGAGCTCTCAAATATACCAGATCATATGAGACATTCTGCAGGTCAGCTGGATAAGGTATCTTGTGGCTGCACAATCAGGCAAAGCAATCTTCCGTTGGTGAAGGGCGTGAGGTTCTCCCTCACAGAATACTCTGTAGGAAAGGGAAGAATGCATTCAGCTCTGCTGTGTATTGTTTACGTTTCTGTGCATGGCACAGCTTTTATTACTGAGTAAAGCTTCCCGTCCTGCTCTAGAGGACTGAGCACATAGTAATCCCCCATTTTACAAATCAGTTAACTACGAGGTTGCACAGTGCAACTTCTGGCAGAGCTGGGAACAGAAACCGGGTCTCTATGGATACAGCCCTAAGTCACATCTTGTGACTGCATAATATAGTTAAAGAAAAAAATGCTGCCTTGGGAGCCACTGTACAGGAAGTGAGTGCAACAGAGGCCGAGTCCTGGCTCCACCCTCCCACATGCTGGCCAGCAGAGCTTGCTGGCTATACTGGGGCGGGGGGCAGGGCGAGGTAAGGCCCTGAACCCATTAAAAGGGTAGTTCAAACCACTTCCTCTCTCCTCCAGTGCAGGAGGGATCTCTGGGGGTATTGCATCTCTCTGAGGATGTCCCATGGGCTGCAGCTGAGTGCTGATTAGGCCACAAGCAGCCCGCAGATTGAGAACCACAGGTTGTGGAGACTCTGTGCCCCTGGAGGCTCACCCTATAGGACCCTTAAGGTGGGATCTTTACCAGAGATACGGCCTCGCTGAAAGATAATGCTTTGTCCTGTGATCTTGGTACTGCTCGGACCATGATGTGCTTCTATCAGGCCTTTCCCACCCATCTCACTCCCCATCCCCTGCTTGGGTAAAGTTCCCCAGACCCATTCAGAGTCCTCTTCAAGATCAAAAGGAATCATAGAATCATAGAATCATAGAATATCAGGGTTGGAAGGGACCCCAGAAGGTCATCTAGTCCAACCCCCTGCTCAAAGCAGGACCAATTCCCAGTTAAATCATCCCAGCCAGGGCTTTGTCAAGCCTGACCTTAAAAACCTCTAAGGAAGGAGATTCTACCACCTCCCTAGGTAACGCATTCCAGTGTTTCACCACCCTCTTAGTGAAAAAGTTTTTCCTAATATCCAATCTAAACCTCCCCCACTGCAACTTGAGACCATTACTCCTCGTTCTGTCATCTGCTACCATTGAGAACAGTCTAGAGCCATCCTCTTTGGAACCCCCTTTCAGGTAGTTGAAAGCAGCTATCAAATCCCCCCTCATTCTTCTCTTCTTCAGGCTAAACAATCCCAGCTCCCTCAGCCTCTCCTCATAAGTCATGTGTTCTAGACCCCTAATCATTTTTGTTGCCCTTCGCTGGACTCTCTCCAATTTATCCACATCCTTCTTGAAGTGTGGGGCCCAAAACTGGACACAGTACTCCAGATGAGGCCTCACCAATGTCGAATAGAGGGGAACGATCACGTCCCTCGATCTGCTCGCTATGCCCCTACTTATACATCCCAAAATGCCATTGGCCTTCTTGGCAACAAGGGCACACTGCTGACTCATATCCAGCTTCTCGTCCACTGTCACCCCTAGGTCCTTTTCCGCAGAACTGCTGCCTAGCCATTCGGTCCCTAGTCTGTAGCTGTGCATTGGGTTCTTCCGTCCCAAGTGCAGGACCCTGCACTTATCCTTATTGAACCTCATCAGATTTCTTTTGGCCCAATCCTCCAATTTGTCTAGGTCTTTCTGTATCCTATCCCTCCCCTCCAGCGTATCTACCACTCCTCCCAGTTTAGTATCATCCGCAAATTTGCTGAGAGTGCAATCCACACCATCCTCCAGATCATTTATGAAGATATTGAACAAAACTGGCCCCAGGACCGACCCTTGGGGTACTCCACTTGATACTGGCTGCCAACTAGATATGGAGCCATTGAGAGAGATGAGAGAGATGAAGGGACACCCAAATCCCCACTCTGTATAGAAGGGGAAGGTTGCAGCCCATGGATCTTTGCACGGCTCAGGGTGCATAGCAGGTCCTATGAAACTACCGTACATCCTTACTATGGCTTATATTCTGTCCTGGGAACCACATGCTTTTCCCATTTTCTTTAGTGGGGGCCAAGTGTGTTTGCATTGGAGAGGCCTGGGTTTGAGAGGGACAATGTCTGCCCTCAGATGCAGAGTTTAGAGAAAAAAGCTCCAATTATGCAGGAAAATATTGCTAAAGGTGAATGTGTTTTCCAGCATCCAGAGATGCTTGGGATGACTCAGGCAGCAAGATGGCACAAAACTCGATAGGAAACTGACTGTCAATCCCTGAGTCTCAATTTCTTAAGGTCTCAAGAACAATCACACCTGTTCTTTCTCAAGTTCTCTTGTCTGAGTCACTGTTTCTGTATACCAGTGTAGGCATGGGTACTGCATAGTTTGATCAGCAAACTTCCGAACAGGAAAGGAGAAAACAAGCCTAGAGCATCGATTTATTTTCCTACCCCTCATGCATGTAACTTCCATTAGTGTGAGTGGCAGTAGCACATGAGTGGGGAGAGAATGGACCACTTTGTTGTTTTAGTCTCTGCAGGAACCTGAGTTTCCACAGTTTCCATAGTTTCACATGATTGGCCTAGTGTGCTTAGTGGAGGGCTCAAAGAAGAATTCAGAAGATGCCCACTGATTTCTTTGCTTTTTTTATTTTTTATTCTTTTTTAACCATGGTAATGCATTTCCTCTAGGGGAAAAAAAAGCACGCTTCATGAGCAAAAAGAGCTTTCGGAGCTTTTAGGTATAGTTTTGGTTTCGCGGTGGAATCTCTTTTCCACCCTGACACGTGTGAGGTGGTGGTTGTCCCCTTCTGGAATCCTAAGTCTGCATAGAACTTGTGTCCATGTCCCAAGACATCTTGCTGTTTCTCACCTGATGTCATCTATGTTGAAAGTGGCATGGTGCTGATCTGACTTACAAAATGCAAATTTGGCCCATGGTGCTCTCTACTGCCCCTTATAAAGGTTAAAATTATGTATTAATAGCACAATCCTAGCACTGTTAGAAAGATCGTCATCCCAGAAACATAGTAGGTTGCAATTCTACTCCATTGAACTCCTTTCTCAGTGTTAGAGCTGGTTAAATATACTGAGTTTGACTTTAGAACTGCATTTTGTTTGCATCTTAGATATCGTTTGACTTCAGAACTGCATTTTGTTTGCATCTTTGATCGTGTGGCCACCAATTCCGAGAGCCCTTCAGCTTGTGGACACGGTGTCTGAACTGAAAAAATCAATAATATAGTTTGTCTCAGGCATCTCAAAAGGAACACGTAGTTACGGTATTGAAGTCTGGCTGACCTTTGCCCCCAAATCATGAAACTCCAGCCTCACAAACTGTTGAAGAGTCCCCTTTGATGTTAGTGGACAGTTGCCTCACATGTTTAGTCTTGTTGTTGGGTTTTTCACGTCACAAATAGAGAATTGTGTTCACATTAGAAACATATTCAACAACCCAGAAGGAGAAAAGAATTAACTACAAGAATACATTTGCTAGGCCCATCCTGTTAATGGGAGTTTTGAGTCCAGCAGAAACATGAGGAGACATATTATTACTGGAAGCCAGGGGGTTGGGTGAGTCATAGAAAGGTTATTTTCCTATTTCTCTCCCTTGCCCCACTTCCAAATCCCCTCATTCTCCTCTCACTCACTTTAAAAAAGAACGAGATAAATTCATAGAGGATAGGTCCATCAATGGCTTTTAGCCAGGATGGGCAGGGATGGTGTCCCAAGCCTCTGTTTGCCAGAAGCTGGGAATGAGTGACAGGGGATGGATCACTTGATAATTACTGTTCATTCCCTCTGGGGCACCTGGCATTGGCCACTGTCAGAAGACAGGATACTAGGCTAGATAGACCTTTGGTCTGACCCAGTATGGTCGTTCTTATGTTCTCATTTCCCCTTGGTCTTTTCAGTACTTACTCAATACTAGCAATAATAATAACCAAGAATAAAGACTCTGTGATGGAATGCCGTGCTTATGTCCTTTATGGCGGGTTCTAACCAGTCATTTTGATGGTTGCAGTATGTGCAGATTGTTCATAGATGTGCCAAAAAAAAAAAAAAAAGGTATCTCACTTTCAAGCCATGTTCACAACCTAACATCATTTAAAATGAATTCTCCCAACTGTTATGTAAGATAGGTATAGTAAATGTAAGAACTGGTCAAAACAATCAAGTTTAGAAGTTTTTAATTGAAAATCAGATGAATTTTTTTGCCGAAAAAGAAAAGTTTCCATTTTTCAACTAGTTCTGGTAAGTACAGATTTTATAGCCTGTCAAACTACGAGCTAGCCAGATGAAGCAATTTATTCAAGCTCACAAAGAAACTCATTGACAGGAAAGAAGAGGACCTAACAGTCTTTAATTCTCAGGGTATAGTTCCAAGCACTGCACTGTGCTGGCGCTACACCATAAACATTTATTGTGATAAATCCAAGGAAATTCTCACTCCCTCGTGGTGGTGGTTTGTTGTGTTTCACAATATCCAAGGGAGCAGATGGCATGTCTACAGCCCCATCCTATTGCCATAGAAGTCAATGATAAAAATTCCCACTGATTCTATTGGGAACAGGATTGGAGCCTTACTATACATATTGTGACAAAGTTCCTCCTCTACCTTGGTGGGTCTTGCGCTTATTGGTAAATTTGCTTGCCTTGGAGCTTCATGGCAGCCTTTAGTTTGGCTGTTTTCGTGAACCCACAGTCCAGGTCAACTCCTCCTGTGTCTGACCAGAAGTTGGGAGGTTTGGGAGGAACCCGGGCCCACCCTCTAGTCTGGGTTCCAGCCCAGGGCCCTGTGGAATACAGCTGTCTAGAGTGCCTCCTGGAACAGCTGTGTGTGACAGCTACAACTCCCTGGGCTACTTCCCCATGGCCTCCTCCCAACACCTTCTTTATCCTCACCATAGGACCTTCCTCCTGGTGTCTGATAATGCTTGTGCACCTCAGTCCTCCAACAGTCCGCGTTCTCACTCTCAGCTCCTAGTGCCTCTTGCTCCCAGCTCCTCACATGCACACCACAAACTGAAGTGAGCTCCTCTTTAAAACCCAGGTGCCCTGATTAGCCTGCCTAAATTGATTCTAGCAGCTTCTTGATTGGCTGCAGGTGTTCTAATCAGCCTGTCTGTCTTAATTGTCTCCAGAAGGTTCCTGATTGTTCTAGAACCTTCCCTGTTAGCTTACCTAGGGAAAAGGGACCTACTTAGCCTGGGGCTAATATATCTGCCTTCTATTACTCTCCTGAAGCCATCTGGCCCGACCCTGCCTGTCACTATATATATATATAGCTACCAGTGAAGGCGAACAATGGATAATTGATGATTTCAAGGAGCAGGGTCTTTTTCCTTTTGTGATGGGAACTGATTTTTATCATCTTGGCACAGAATAGCCCAGAAGCTGCCCCATTTAGCTAGAGTGCACAAGGCAGCATACAGAGCATAACTATCACTAATTATTCGGTGTTGCATGAGGAAGCCAAACCAGTACAGTCTAATGAAGATGGAGGCAGCTTCTCTGTTGTAGTGTATGGAGAGATTATGACAGAGAATAGGATAATAAAAGCTTCAGCAAAGTAAATGCTTGAGGCATCAGTACATTTGGTGTGTGAAATCCTTTAGCAAGACTGGCTCAGAAAATCTAGGATTTAATGACACCGGAGGAAAATATTCCGTCTCTCCTTGTGAAATTCTTTCTTGTGAGATTTCCTGATTAAAAATATCACATCTTGAACAGAGGAGTTAATAGTCACTTTTCAAAATCCTTGCAGATAAGTGGTGTGAGCTTGAAACCTGCAGGGGAAGGGTTCTTTCAACCTGTGCTTTTTTGTTGATTGTTTAATCGGAAACTCTCTTCGGTCATTGGTTACTAATCACTTATCTCTTGGGCAAAACCTGCCACAACTTCCAGGGACAAAGAAGTCTACGGGGAAAAGAAAAAGCAAGTTTTCAGGACACTTGCAGTAGAGAGAAGCACATGTAAAAGCTGCTCTGAGGAGCCCAGTTAAACATCAACCTGGAACTGGGTTTAGGAGCTGGTCAAGAGATAGGCAAGTGTATTGAGAACTATGCAGATCCATCAGCCATTCCTCTCTGCGAGAAGGGACACAACATTCAGCTGCAATAGCAGAGCCTTCTAGACTAGGACCCTACTAAATTCATAGCCATGAGAAACACATCACAGACCACGAAATCTGATATTCCTGTGAAATCTGGTATCCCCCATGAAATCTGGCTAATGTATGGGTAGGGCCAGGGCTGCAGAGTCTTACTGTTTGCCAGGCTCCAGATGCTATTCCCGGCTGGACTGGGGAGGGGACAAGACTTCCTCTTTCCCTGCAGGCGCCGTACCTGGGGCTGGGTCAGACCCATCTTTGGGAGCCGCTCACAGCAGCAGGAAGCTTCGCAGCTGCTGACTGGGAGCCCACTCTGAAGGTAGCGCTGCCAGCAGCAGGCAGCTCAGAAGTAAGGGTGGCAATACTGCGACCCTGTACAATAGCCTTGCAATCCCCTCCCCACGGCCTCCTCTTGGGTCAGGACGCCCACTCTTACAACACCATGAAATGTCAGTTTTAAATATTTGGAACCGTGAAATTTATGATTTTTAAAATCCCATGACCATGAAATTGACCAGAATGGACCGTGAATTTGGTAGGGCCCTATTCATAACAGAGTGTTGAAAAATATCACTGCTCACTCCCAGCCCCAAATAGGAAATTCCGACTTTCTTGGCCAAAAATCAAAAACTGAAAGATCTGTCAAAAAATGAAAACTTTAATCTGAAAACTGAAAGCTTGTACTCAGAAATGCTGCTGTGATACCTGATGGGAGTTGCAGGTTGGGTGCTTCATGCCTCCATTCTCTTGTCTGGGCTTGGCTCTCAGTCCAGATGGCCCGTGAAGCACCAGAGTCTTCCCTCTGGTCAAGCTGCTGCCATGCATCATAGGAATCCTGTGGATGCCATGCATCATGGGACATGTAGTTTGGCCAAAGAGTCTGGCTTCAGTTTTTGAGTGTTCATTTTTTGGGCAAAAAGTCAACATTTTCAACCAGCTCTTCTCTCTGTGATCTGCAAAGGGAAAGTTCCTCTGCCCAACACAAGGAGCTCTCCTCTGCATCTAGCCCACAAACTGAAGTGTGGCCCAGGGAACAGGATTTTCCCCAGTTTTCAGATTCTGATTTTAAATGCTGTGGAGGTTGCTAAAAAGTGATGCCAGTAATTTCCCAAAGTCTCTTCCTCATAAGTATACCCCCAACAGCAATGTGTATGTTTTAAGGAAGGGAAAATGCCATCTACATTCTGTGCATTCCAACTTCCAAACACTACTCAAAGCATCTATGAGGCACGTTTGAAATGGCTGTTCAGAAACATGCAATATTTGATAACATTGTGTGTTATATTTGGATTCAGATGTGCTTTGGATTCCGTATCTTCATCCCTGGAGCTTTGTGAAGAGCAGGGGGATCTACAGACTATAGGCCTTGCTAGATCCGTAGGCATGGTTAAAAATATGTACTAGGGCTGCCAAGAAATTAAAAACATTAATTGTGATTAGTTGCACAATTAAAAAATTAATCACGATTAATTGCATGATTAGCTGCGCTGTTAAGCAATAATAGAATACCTTTCATTTAAATATTTTTGGACATTTTCTACATTTTCAAATATATAGATTTCAATTACGACACCGAATACAAAGTTTACAGTGCTTACTTTATATTTGCACTGTAAAAAGCAAGAGAAATAGTATTTTTTTTCAATTCACCTAACACAAGTACTGTAGTGCAATCTCTTTATCATGAAAGTTGAACATACAAATGTAGAATTATGAGAACAGGCGTTCACATGGCACTGTTGCAGCCAGCATCACAAGATATTTATGTGCCAGATGCACTAAAGATTCATATGTCCCTTCATGCTTCAACCACCATTCCAGAGGACATGTGTCCATCCTGATGACAGGTATGGCTCAATAACAATCCAAAGCAGTGCAGACCGATGCATGTTCATTTTCATCATCTGAGCCATCAGCAGAAGGTTCATTTTCTTTTTTGGTGGTTTGGGTTCTGTAGTTTCCGCATCAGAGTGTTGCTCTTTTAAGAATTCTGAAAGCATGCTCACACCTCGTCCCACTCAGATTGTGGAAGGCACTTCAGGTTCTTAAACCTTGGGTCAAGTGCTGTAGCTATCTTTAGAAATCTCACACTGGTACTTTGTGTTTTGTCAAATCTGCAGTGAAAGTGCAATAACTAAAAACTTACAGAATGTAATACGTAACTTGTTTGTATCAACGTATAAAAGGTGAAGTCATAGGAGGGGTATCTTTTTATCAGCCTTGGGGATAGCATCTCAGGGCACCAGAATGGGGGGCACTTTTTACCAGCCATAAGGGTGAGCAATGGGGTGGAGGGGGGCAGAGAAGAGCAAGCAGGGGGTGGGGTCTTGTGAAGAGGAGGCCATGTGGGAGCAGGGCTTGGGGGGAAGAGGCGGCATGGGGACAGGGCCTTGGGGAAGGGGCCCTGGTTCCGTGTGATGGGATGGTGCGGGGGCGGGGCCACAGTTCGGGCGCAGCTGGCCCTCCCACTTTTAGGGAGATTCTGCCGCTCCTGCAGCATCTTGGTACCATACGTTGGCTGAACTTTTACCTTGTCACGTGCATGCACGTGTTAGCGTCCCTGTGACCCGCTGCACAGGATGCTAGTACCCTGCTTTGCTGACAATAAACATGGCCTAGTGCCTTTGCTAGTGAATCAAGACTGTGGTCTGCTCAAGTCAGCAAGCTGCACGCTCTGCTGGGGCTGAGCAGGCAGGAGCGCCCAGATCCAGCAGCAATAGCAACACTCCGCAGCAGAATAGCTCAGCAATGCCTGCCTGCTTCGATTTTGTGTTTCAGCTCTATTTAAACAAACTGAAAACAACAGACAGGCACAGAGGGTATCCCAGGCTCTGAGGTTAAAAAGCAGAGTTCAAATGACACACTTAAAGTGAACATTTAGGAAGCTCATGATTAAAAGAGAAAAAGTGCTTTCCAGTTAACTAGCTCTTAATCGGTTTTAGAAATAGATCTTCAAGTTCAGTGACATTGTCCATCTCTCTCTGTAAGTTACAGATAGCTTGATGTTTTAAGGCACTTGAGTCTCCTTTGGTTACTCGGGGCTAAATTAGAAGTATAATTTTCTTACACATTATATAAGAGAAAACCACACATCACAGATGCAAGTCATGTCCCTTAATGCACAGTTGAAAAGCACTCACATAACAGGATGCTGAGCACTATATAAGAACCTGAATAAAACATTCAGTATGTAACCTTAATAATAATAATAATTAATAATATTTAATAATAAACAGTCCACTGTTAGGTTCCTAGATGGTGAGCTATTGAATTACAGGGGAAGTTAATCAGATGAAATGTTCATTAGGCAAGTAGAGAGGCCTGTAAGGGTTGCACTACAAAGACAGACATGGTAGAGTTAAATTATTTCCGTCTGTCTTTATTTTATTAGCCTACAGTATTCAGCAGAACACCACCAATAAGTGGATTAATGGGGAGGAGTTGGTGATGAGACTTCAAGGTTCACATCCGAAGGCTGTGAGTTTAAGCTAAAGAAGCTGGCACAGCAGTTAGACATAATTTTACCCATAATTATGTATATTATCAGTTTGATACCTAGACCAACATAAACATTTATATTCCTATCAGGTCCGTTATTTGCTGCTGATCTTTTTTTCAAGCTAATGTAAAAATGAGTAATTGTGGTTCTTTCTTAAAATCTCTAATTATCTCCATTAATGGCTGATTAATTTTATTTATAACATGTAATGTGAGTGTTGGAAAGAATAATTTTACTCATGGCTTTAGTTACCTGACTCAGTCTTATGAGAGAATCACCCGAGAGTATAACTGAGCATTTAATTAGCATAGTTTGCAGTGTGGTTCTGTGCTCAGCAGATGAGGATTAGGAACCAGTAGAATCCTGGATTCTGAGCCAAACATGGCACTTTGGGCCAAATTTTCAAAAATTGCCACCTTAGCTGCATCTCTGCTTTTTTGCATAACTCTGTGTTGCACCTGCAAAATATGCATTAATGTGGGGATAACCAAACAATGGTGCTTTTGTACGTGTGAGTTTGGGATTTGCTGGTGTAATTTGAGCCCTGCATTTCACTAGAAAGTGAATTTTGTGTTGGTTATGTGGGGAAGTGTTCGGTAAACCTAAAGCTATTTGTGAAACATGAGATCTTATGGCTGACCAACACAGGGGAAGGGGACAATATGGAGGAGGAAGAATTAGTGACTTGGGGGCACAAAAGGGGGAGTCATGGAGGGGCAGAAACGGTGAGACCCTTGGGGTGATAGGGGCAGCAATAGAGAGCTGGAAGAGATGACCTCTGAGTAAGTAACATTGCTTTGTGGGAAGAGAAGGTTAGAGGACCCAAGATGACAGGAACTGAGAGCCTGGATTGGGTAGGGCCAGAGTAGTCCATGCAGAAAGACATGTGAAGGAGATATGAAACCATAGAGAAGTTACTGGGAAAGCCAGGGGAGCAAAGAGGCACTATGAAGAAACTACAGACACGCCGAGGGGAGAGGGGGGACTTGGAAGAGCAATGGAGGGTCAAAGTCTGCAACATGCAGGGAGATAGAAAGAGAGAGCAGAGCTTGTCAGTTGGGGAGAGAGATTTGGACAGGTGGATAAAAAGAGAGAGCAGGAGATGCCAGCAAAACTTAGAGGAGAAAACTCTGGCGTTCCATGATGACAATAGCAATATAAATGCACATACAGAAGGTATGTGGGGATGGAAGACACCAGAGAAAGGAGGGGGTGAAAGTCTGCAGGTAAGGGAAGAACTTGGAGTGGGGAAGAAGAGGCTTGTGGAGGCAGAGAATGGGACAGAGCTGGGGCAATAGAGATAGAGAAGGGAAGGGGGAGAGGACTGGAAAGGAATGGCTAGGAGAAGAGATTTCAAAGAAGGAGGAGTAGAAAAAAGGCTATTTGGGGTAAACAAAAGGACAGAGTGGAAAATAGGCAGGCAGGGAGAGAAAGAAAGAAGAAATAGGGGGAAAAGAAAGAGAACAGAGCAAAAAGGGTGGGAGTCACAGTGAATAAGTTCTCCTTAGTGATTTTGCAGAGATGTGGGTGCCAAAGCACATGTTATAAATTAAACACCCTGTTTGATTTCATAGTTCAAGGGAAGAGGATTCTGCAGGGTGTGTAGGTTGATAGGGAGACATAGGACCTGCCACATATGGGGGAGGGCCAACACCACTTTGCTTCTGTGCATTCACACTATAGATGGTAATGTGTGCATTCACCCATGTGTACCCCACTCCCATTTCTACATGGCACTCTGGCCCCCTCTGTTGGTGACTGGGTCATCCAGAAATTGATGAGTCTGCTATTGCTCTAGCCAAAAGACCCAGGCCTGAATAAGTTACGGGGGGAGATCTGGGAAATAGGTATAAAGGGCTTGGGGGCCATTGTTGTTTGGATGTATGTTTATTGGTATGGTCAGAAAAACATAATCTGCCACACTGGGTAAAATGTACCCCACTGAAGAGGGACCTGTGCACCATTTCTGCCTGCATCATGGGTTTAAGTGGCACAAATGATTCAGTGCAGCCTCTCTGCACTAGGCATGATTTTCACACATACAGGGTTCCAGGGAAATACCAGGTAGCCAAATGAGCATTTTTCAAAGCTGATTTGAAATATGTTAAAATAATTTACAGTGTAGGAAATTGCACATGGTGTCTGAAATAATCCAAGGGGACCAATGGACATTTCCGTTTAACCTCTGCCTCTCCATAGTGCTTCACAGTCTCTGTGCTTTTGCCTGGCTGGCTCTGGGGCTGTGACTACTTAGGCCACACTGCCAAAGTTGAGACCAGCAGGGAACTGAGCTGGAGCCCCACTCATGAGAGAAGGAACAGCTGGCAGTGAGAGGAGTCCTCTGCCTTTGGAACTTGCTCTCTCCCCGGTCTTAGAGTCCTAGTTTATCAACCTGCAGGGTACACTTTGAAGCCCATTTGCTTTCCCAAATTGCATGTGATTGGGAGGGTTCCAGGAACAGATTGTAAAGACTGGTAAAGCTTGGTTCTGATGTGTTAATTATTGGGTATTGTAGGGCTTCTGGAATAGTCTATTTCTAAAACTGCAGTTTTAAAATGTGTCCGGAAGCACCTAGAGCCAAGGGAAGAGGGGTCTTTTTATAGAATGGGTATATCCTTACAAGGTAAGTTTGTAAAGTTAAAGCTTGGACTCTGTGTTTCATCAATGTCATTTATGCCCATGGTGATGTGAGGGGAAAACACACAGCTTTGCTTGCCTCATATAAAAACCCAGGGCCAAAGTTGTACAACTTATGTGGGAGGAAAAGGTGCCATTGCTAGCATGGCGATACAGTTGTGATGTGATCATTCTGCGGGCTCCTTGAACTCTCAGCATATTGCATAATAGGTGCTTGTGCTTTTAGTTTGCATCTGGTCAGCAGGACGTGTCTCTTGGCTAGCAGGAAGTACTGAAAAGCTCTCTGTACCAAAGCACCACACTTTAAACATAAGCCCTCTTTCACATACTCATTTCCAATACTCTTTTCAGCGTTGCAAGGCATGATGTGTCAAGAAATTTCATATTCTTAATCGAAATAGAATTCTTAATTATTAGGACAGCTAATCAAGTCAAAATAGATTGAATTGCCCATTTTTAACATTCCTGTTAGAGTCCTTATGAGGCAGGTGGAGCCATTCGGAAAGTGTAAAGTCAGCATATGTCAGCAGCCTGGGCTGCACCCAAACCAGGTCTTCTGCAAGTCTCCGCTAATGTACGATGTCCGTAAGATTCTTTACATAAATATGTATCCCACCAACCATAAATATCGATGCATTTGCAAAAAGCCAGGGCCAACACTGAGTTAACAGATGGCATGGGCAGTATTTCAATATTGTCAGACAAAACCACTAGTGGCACCCAGTTGGGAACTAACCTTGCTTTGGGATGTGTATTCTTTCATGTTTATACTGAAGGCTGATATTGCTTTCATACCCTGTGGGCTCTTGGGCGAGGACAGAGCTGGGTAGGCTGATGTGAGATTTACAAATTTTATAGAATAAGTGGTGAGGTGGCCCATAAGAATGTTTATTAAGCACCCACAGCATGATAGGTTTAGAACTGAGGGGGATTCAAGGTTCCTGCCCCAAGCAGAGGACAAACTGAACACCATAGGCATATTTTGCCCTCAGTAGTGTCTTCTGTCCATGCACTTTTCAAATAAGGATTAAGACCTGTGATAGATGATTCTACCAATGGGTAAACTGAAGCCTAAGGAGGTTAACTGAGGTTCCAAAGGTCAAACAGCATCCCTGCCAGACAGTGACAAATACAGAACTTGGGAATCTTGGCTCCCAGTTCCTTGCTGTAACCACTAGAGAGGAGAAGAACATTGGACCTGAATACCTGTTAGTCTGCTTGTTGGTGCTCCAGCATCAGCCATGCTGTGTCCCTGGATTTGCTGCTTTCCTCTAGCCCTCCATGCAGTGCTGACCATTGCTCTCAGTGGTAGGATGGCACCTCTGATCCCCTCCCTTTTCTTCTCACCATATCTTCTGTGTGGTGACAGTAGTGAGACATTCAGAAACTCCTTCCTTTGGGTGGTTTCTCTGTGGTTGCAAATGGGCCCTCACCCTGAGCTTTTGCCTTTTAGAACCTGATGCAGTTCAGGAGCTTTGAAGTCACCTTTGCTTTTCCCCCATTGCTGAGGCTGTCAGTCCAGTCCTTCTGTGTAATGCAGAGCAGCCCCAAGGGATTGTTACAGCAGCTTGATGAGGCTGGGGCTGGGAAATGACCCTGCTAAACACGTGCTTCCCAGTCACTCCCCTTTTACAGAGGGTTGGGAGATGAGTGATGGAAGATCTGCTACTTGAGTATTTTAGAACCAGATAAGACAATACACTGAAATAGATGGTAGAGAATGACCCTGTGTTATCAGGATGATAAGAAAGATTATTTCATAGGTGTTTTATATCTCTAACTACTATGACTAATAATTCCACCTGAAGATCTAAAATACCAATCAATTAACTTCATTTTCCCCACCTGTAAAATGGGGTTTATGATGCTCAGCTCAGTTTGAAGGGTGCTGTGTGAGGCTTAAATGATTTGCTCAAGACCACACAGTCTGCTGCAGAGCCAGGAATGATATCCAAATTTCCTCATTCTATCTGGTTTCTTGACCCCACCACAAGAATTGTTTGAATAGTTTATTGCAAAGAGCATTTGCAAATGTTGGCAATTTCTTCATTAGGAAATTAATTGTGATTAAATGTTTTCCTTTCTGCTAGCCATGCACAAATATGATCCTTCATCCCAAAGGGGAAAAGGAAAATTCAATTTAATTTGTGTTAAGATCTAAATATAAACACAATAAAAACTAGGAAATTCAGTTAAGGCTGCTAAATTGTAGCACATCAGCTTCTGTATCTGAGGTTTTTCATTTAGATAGCAACATATCTGATAATGCTTCTAGAAATAAGGTCTGTGCTCAGAATGGCCTTATTATGGGCATATAAACAACTCAAAGCTCTTGAGTGTAATTTCTATATTTCCTTTCCTTTTTTTCCCTAAATAGTGCCAACTTCCATTCCATTGAAAAGCATCATAATAAGTTTTAAGGCACAGGACCTGGGATCATTACACAGTAGCTAGGTTTACTAGGGCATTCATGCATTTTATTTAAATGACCAGCGGTACAATATTTCAGATAACTACATCCTGTGAGGTAGTGAGAACTCTTAACTGCAACTGATGTCAATCTGAATCCAAACCTAAATCTGATACTACTTTTCAATGATCAATTTTGGAACCATTCTCTAATATGTTTTCTAGTCAGCACAAGGACTTAGTTCACTTAAATGCCAGTAGGGGGCCAATAGACCCAATTCTGATGTCGCACACTCTATTGCAAATTGAGAGTTATTGATTAAGTTATGCTAGTGTGACATCACAGTCAGGCTACAGTGAAATATTTGTATTAAATAAACTTATTCTAGATTAGAACCCTCCAAAGCCCAACCTAATTAACCTTGATTTTTTTTTTCATATTGATAAATGGCAAGTTCTAAAGCGTGGTTGCACTTAAAATAAAACTGCCCAGCAATGAAACACACAAACACAAAACTTCCTATTCTCAGTCATAAAGAACTGACTCCGTTCCAAACTGTTATTTCTTTGTAGGTTTATTAAAAAGTTAACGATACAGATTAATGTAAAAAGCCAATGATTTAGCCTGAATGGCCTTCAGAGATTGCAGTGTTCACTCCCTTAAAGAGCTAACTAGATAAAAATCCTCTTTTTTAAAAAGTTGAAATGGTGGGAGTGTGGAACACTTCATCATAAAGTCTGAAAGAATTTTTATTTTTTTCCTGCCACTACTTATGCAATTTGTTATTTAGATATGTAAGAATACATCTGGTTTCAGCCCTTGACTAAGGTCATGTCTACACTATGGCTGCTTGCACTGCTGCCTAGTGCAGACACAGCATATATTGGCGGAATGAGTTGTTCTGTCAGCATAATAACACCATCTCCCCAAACTACATTAGCTATGCCGGCAGAAGCAGGGATGGAGGTTTTGTCTGCACAGCTACGTCAGGTAGGGGATGTGATTTATTTCACACTTGTAGCAGACATAGCTGTGCTGGTATAACTTTGTAGCATAGCCCAGGTCTGATTAGTGACTCTATGTGCAGCAAACTCCAAAGTCTCCCTTTTAGGGAAGGAACTTTCAAGTTCTTTGAACATGAATAGAGGTCCATGTAAAGAGCTCATGGAGGAAGCCATTTGCAGTTCACAACAAGAAGGGTTTTGGTCCTACAAAACCCAGGAACAATGCTGCATACTCTTGAGCACCATCCACTGCCACTTTATTAACTAACTACGTACAGAAACAAGTACCTTTATTTCAGTCTGGCTGCAAATTCAGTTATGGAATTATACAATTCACATGAAGTATGGTGTTGAAAACCAAAAAGTCTGGAAACTTCTCTGTTTAACCACAAAAGCTTAGACTATAGAGAATTTTGTAGAAATTATTAAGAAGGCTTTAGAAGTTAAGAATGCACTACCCCTATAGATTTATAGTGTCCAACATTGAACAGATGGTGTTGTCCCAGCACTGAAGGCACAAGGGAAAGTCTGAGGAACACAAACAAGATCAAAGCAATATGTGGTAGTACTTGCTAGGAGCTATTTTGTTGTTTTCCTGATGACCCCAGAGATGATATTTGTTGTTTTCTGCACAGACTGGGATTAAACTTTTAATCAACTAAACCATTCCTGGAAGATTTTAATTCAATGTGCTCTTTCTAGGCTATTTTGATATCAAGTGAACTTTTTAACAAGCAACAATTATCTACAGACCTGAACACGAATTGAAATTATGCCATGCAGTTTTGAGCTGACATTGTTATAATTACATACAAGAAGCTGCATGAAAATACTCTTCAAGCTGAGCCATGAAGCCCCCAGCTATGGAGATTCTCCCCCAGCTATGGAGCTCCAGTACGAAACTGTAGAAAAACCTGAGTGTCTCTGGATTAAGTTTAGAAGTGTGTGCAACAAGAGTGATGTAGTGGTAGGAGTCTGCTATAGACCACCGGACCAGGGGGATGAGGTAGATGAGGCTTTCTTCCGGCAGCTCACGGAAGCAACTAGATCGCATGCCCTGATTCTCATGGGTGACTTTAATTTTCCTGATATCTGCTGGGAGAGCAATACAGCGGTGCATAGACAATCCAGGAAGTTTTTGGAAAGCGTAGGGGACAATTTCCTGGCGCAAGTGCTAGAGGAGCCAACTAGGGGGGGCGCTTTTCTTGACCTGCTGCTCACAAACCAGGTAAAATTAGTGGGGGAAGCAAAAGTGGATGGGAATCTGGGAGGCAGTGACCATGAGTTGGTTGAGTTCAGGATCCTGACGCAGGGAAGAAAGGTAAGCAGCAGGATACGGACCCTGGACTTCAGGAAAGCAGACTTCGACTCCCTCAGGGAACGGATGGCCAGGATCCCCTGGCGGACTAACTTGAAGGGGAAAGGAGTCCAGGAGAGCTGGCTGTATTTCAAGGAATCCCTGTTGAGGTTACAGGGACAAACCATCCCGATGAGTCGAAAGAATAGTAAATATGGCAGGCGACCAGCTTGGCTTAATGGTGAAATCCTAGTGGATCTTAAACATAAAAAAGAAGCTTACAAGAAGTGGAAGGTTGGACATATGACCAGGGAAGAGTATAAAAATATTGCTCGGGCATGTAGGAATGATATCAGGAGGGCCAAATCGCACCTGGAGCTGCAGCTAGCAAGAGATGTCAAGAGTAACAAGAAGGGTTTCTTCAGGTATGTTGGCAACAAGAAGAAAGCCAAGGAAAGTGTGGGCCCCTTACTGAATGAGGGAGGCAACCTAGTGACAGAGGATGTGGAAAAAGCTAATGTACTCAATGCTTTTTTTGCCTCTGTCTTCACTAACAAGGTCAGCTCCCAGACTGCTGCGCTGGGCATCACAAAATGGGGAAGAGATGGCCAGCCCTCTGTGGAGATAGAGGTGGTTAGGGACTATTAAGAAAAGCTGGACGTGCACAAGTCCATGGGGCCGGACGAGTTGCATCCGAGAGTGCTGAAGGAATTGGCGGCTGTGATTGCAGAGCCATTGGCCATTATCTTTGAAAACTCGTGGCGAACGGGGGAAGTCCCGGATGACTGGAAAAAGGCTAATGTAGTGCCAATCTTTAAAAAAGGGAAGAAGGAGGATCCAGGGAACTACAGGCCAGTCAGCCTCACCTCAGTCCCTGGAAAAATCATGGAGCAGGTCCTCAAAGCATCAATCCTGATGCACTTGCATGAGAGGAAAGTGATCAGGAACAGCCAGCATGGATTCACCAAGGGAAGGTCATGCCTGACTAATCTAATCGCCTTTTATGATGGGATTACTGGTTCTGTGGATGAAGGGAAAGCAGTGGATGTATTGTTTCTTGACTTTAGCAAAGCTTTTGACACTGTCTCCCACAGTATTCTTGTTAGCAAGTTAAGGAAGTATGGGCTGGATGAATGCACTATAAGGTGGGTAGAAAGCTGGCTAGATTGTTGGGCTCAACGGGTAGTGACCAATGGCTCCATGTCTAGTTGGCAGCCGGTATCAAGTGGAGTGCCCCAAGGGTCGGTCCTGGGGCCGGTTTTGTTCAATATCTTCATAAATGATCTGGAGGATGGTGTGGATTGCACCCTCAGCAAATTTGCGGATGATACTAAACTGGGAGGAGTGGTAGATACGCTGGAGGGGAGGGATAGGATACAGAAGGACCTAGACAAATTGGAGGATTGGGCCAAAAGAAATCTGATGAGGTTCAATAAGGATAAGTGCAGGGTCCTGCACTTAGGATGGAAGAATCCAATGCACTGCTACAGACTAGGGACCGAATGGCTAGGCAGCAGTTCTGCGGAAAAGGACCTAGGGGTGACAGTGGACGAGAAGCTGGATATGAGTCAGCAGTGTGCCCTTGTTGCCAAGAAGGCCAATGGCATTTTGGGATGTATAAGTAGGGGCATAGCGAGCAGATCGAGGGACGTGATCGTTCCCCTCTATTCAACATTGGTGAGGCCTAATCTGGAGTACTGTGTCCAGTTTTGGGCCCCACACTACAAGAAGGATGTGGATAAATTGGAGAGAGTCCAGCGAAGGGCAACAAAAATGATTAGGGGTCTAGAACACATGACTTATGAGGAGAGGCTGAGGGAGCTGGGATTGTTTAGCCTGCAGAAGAGAAGAATGAGGGGGGATTTGATAGCTGCTTTCAACTACCTGAAAGGGGGTTCCAAAGAGGATGGCTCTAAACTGTTCTCAATGGTAGCGATGACAGAATGAGGAGTAATGGTCTCAAGTTGCAGTGGGGGAGGTTTAGATTGGATATTAGGAAAAACTTTTTCACTAAGAGAGTGGTGAAACACTGGAATGCGTTACCTAGGGAGGTGGTAGAATCTCCTTCCTTAGAGGTTTTTAAGGTCAGGCTTGACAAAGCCCTGGCTGGGATGATTTAACTGGGAATTGGTCCTGCTTCGAGCAGGGGGTTGGACTAGATGACCTTCAGGGGTCCCTTCCAACCCTGATATTCTATGATTCTATATTGGACCCTTTGCACTTGATATTGCTACAGAAGACCCCTGTGACAAGGCTGACCATGAGGAAGAAAAAGGGTGCTCTCCCTGTGTGGATGCCATAGTTATGGGTACCTCTGCAAATACTATCGCTGCTGTTTATTTTTGAGAACCCTAAGATGTGCTAGGCACCTGACAAAAAACAATTAAAGGCATGGTCACCTGCCTCAAAGAACTTCCAGTATCAGTTCAACATGACCCAGTAAGTGAGGATCACAAAGAGACTGAGAATGATTCTGCCGGGAGGGGACAACTTGACAACGCTATGATCATGTGGTTATTCAGTAAGGGAAGCACACATGTGGGTGGTTTTGTATTGCTTTCATCACCTCACATCGGTGATATGCACTACTGTATACACCATAAACATACTAGTGTTTGAGGGGCAAGTTTTGCTAATGGGCATCAGAACAATGGAAACTTGATCATTTGGCTTGTTCCTCTTCCATCAAAACCTACCTTATTTTTTGTTCATACCTTCTACTTCTCTGGTGATGTCCTCAGATCTCAAGTCGCCTGACCTTTGCCTTTGTCAGCAGTATTTGCAAGTACAGGAATTAACATAGATTTTTCTCACTGACCATCTCATTAGCCAAAATAATCCTACCAAATCACTGTGCATAATGCAACAGGGTCCCATAAGTTCTGTTCTAATTGCTATTTTTAGTATCAAAATAGCCTTCATTAGAAGAGCAGAACTTATGGACAGTACTTCCAATGAAGAGTGCAACAGGTATGTCTGCAATACACTGCATCTTTTGCACTCTCTCACCCCAGAATTTGAACACACAAAGTGGATAACTGTGCTAGCAAACCAGTAAGTGCCAAAAGTGGTATAGGAAAGTTACATTCACAGATGCCTGTCCGTGTTGACAACTGCAAATTTTCAAATTAAGGTACTACAGCCCCCTTTGAAAATTCAGTCCTTGAAATACAGATGTCCTCTTACAAGTGAGTATGCATAAGTTGGAACCCTTTTACTCAAAATCTCTACTTCTCAGAGCTGTTGACGTGAATGACAAAGATACAGTGCTTTTTACTCTTATTTGCTTTGCAAAGATATACCTAAGACCAGAGGTGCTGGCTTTCTAACTTCCCTTGGGGGGTGCTCAACCCCTGCTCCACCCCAGGCCTTGCCTCCACCCCTTCCCCCAGGGCCCCACCCCCGCCCTGCCGCTGCCCCCTCTCCCCAGTGCCTCTTGCATGCCACTGAACAGCTGATCTGCGGCAGACGGGAGGTGCTGGGATGGAGGGGGAGGAGTTGATCGGCGGGCAGCAGATGCTGGGGAGGGTGCCACGGAGTCTGCGCCTATGCCTAAGACCATAACAACTGGATTCTACTGCTGCTCATGCATCATCCACAGAATTGTTTACGGAGTTCCAGTCAGTTACACCAATACAAAACCACTGATCACAGTGGAGGTTGCATGGGTGTAACTTAGGGTAAAATTTGGGCTGCAGACACTTTATTGCTGTTGACTGGCTCTGAGAATGAATGAATCTTAGTGTTTCTGTGCTTGGGAAAACACCGCCTACCACCTGCCCTGACATTTCCACTTACCCTTGTTAGTCATCCTTGTTGATGCTGGGCAATTTGCTCCCAATTTTTCTTCAATGAGCCCTAAGCAACTGTCATTACCACTGCAGTAATCAAAGAGAAATGCTTTCCTGTAGGTCTGATTGTTTAATTAAAAGCTGACATTGACTCGGCATGGGCATATGTGCAGTAAAGTTGGGGTTTGAGGCTGTTAAAATGCCAAACTAATACTCCACCAGTGTTACCCTTGCTTAATTCTCATCCTCAGCAAAGTCAAAAATAAATATTTGTAAAAAGAATGTCACAGCTTCATATAAAAATGAAGGTTCCCAGATTTGCTGTTAAAAGAATTTCAAATAGATTTAAGGACTAGACCTCCAGCTGGTTAATGGCAGCATTATGATATGTTAATTCAAAAATGTGAGTCCAAGCTGCTATCTAATAAAGCATAATAAGATGTCACTGTGATCTAATAAAGCCCAGAGCAGCTGTGCAATGTGTTCTTAGAACATATTTGCATGCCAAATTTACATTAATAGCACAACATTTCTCTGTTTATTGCATGTATCAGCTTCCTGGGTTTTTTTTTCTTTTCTCCTTCTTTTTAGTTTCTTCCCCCTTCATATAGTTTAGTACTCATGGTATGTCCCTGAGTGACAGGTCCAGTGAGAGACATTTTTCCATTGTCCTCAGAAGAGATAGAACGTATGCCTGCTAAAGGTAGATTTCATTATACCCAAAGTTTCCTTATCATTATCCCACATTGGTAAGTAATTTCCAAAACTCATCTCTAAATAAAATTGGCTATGGATAGGGCCCTACCAAATTCAGGGTCCATTTTGGTCAATTTCACGGTCATAGAATTTTAAAAATACTAAATGTCATGATTTCAGATATTTAAATCTGAAATTTCACAGTGTTGTAACTGTGGGGGTCCTGTGTGACCCAAAACGGGGGTATGGAGGGGTGCAAAGTTATTGTAGGGAGGTCATGGTATTGCCACCTTTATTTCTGCACCGCTGCTGGCAGGACACTGCCTTCAGAGCTGGGCACCCGGCTAGCAGCCACCGCTCTTTAGCCATGCAGCTCTGAAGGCAGTGCAGAAGTAAGGGTAGCAATACTACAACCCCCCTACAATAACCTTGTGTCCCTCTGCAACTCTCTCTTGGGTTGGGATCCCCAGTTTGAGAAATGCTGGTCTCCCCTGTGAAATCTGTATAGTATAGGGTAAAAGTACACAAAAGACCAGATTTCATGGGGAAGACCAGATTTCACAGTCTGTGACGCATTTTTCTGTGAATTTGGTAGGGCAGTAGCTAAGGAGTAAATACAGCAGGGGTGGGGAATTTACGGCCCGTGGACTAGATCTGGCCCACTGCTTCATTTCATCGGGCCTGGGGCAAGTCTCCATACCGTGGGCTGGAAGCGCCGAGCCTTGGCACCACCCCCTGCTGAATCCGCGAGCGCTGGCTCACCCACTGTGTGGGGAAGCTAGGGTCAGCTCGAGTTCCCAGAAATGACTAATATGTCCCTGTGGCCCATAGGAGCAGGGCCAATCAGGGAAGCTCTGCGCGCTGCCCCAGCGATGGCTCTGCAGCTCCCATTGGCTCGGAACCACGGCCAATGGGTGCTGTGGGTGTGGTGCCAGCAGACACAGGCAACGTGCACTGCACAGAACCCCCTGCCTAGAGGCCGGACATGGGTGTCGCTTCTGGGAGCAACAAGGAGCCAGAGCAGGCAGGGAACCTGCCTTAGCCCTGCTGCGCTGCCAACCAGGAGCCTCCTGAGATAAGCACCGAGGTAAGGACCCCCACCGCACCCAAACTCCCTCCCAGATCCCACACCCCCACCTGCACCCCAACTCCCTGCCCGAGCCCTGAACTCCCTCCCACAACAAAACTCCCTAGCGGAACCCACGCCCCGAACTCCCTCCTGTACCCCAACCCCCTGTCCCAGCCCTGAGCCTGCTCTGTACTCCAAACCCCTTGGTCCCAGCCCAGAGCCTCTTCCTGCACCCCAAACCCCTCATCCCCAGCCCTACCCCAGAACCCACAATCCCAGCCAGAGCCCTCGCTCCCTCCCATACCTCAATCCCCTGCCTCATCCCGGAGCCCCCTCCCACACCTTGAATCCCTCATTTTTGGCCCCACCCTAGAGTCTAGGGGAAGCCCCAAGCCTCCACCCTCCCCCTCCCGCCTAAAGCAGGGTGATGTGTAGCCCACGACTGATTTTTTTCTGTGGGTCAATGGCCGCTGATAGAAAAAAGGTTCCCCACCTCTGAAGTACAGCGAGGTCCATGCACAGCAATTTCAGAGTTAGAGTAAACAAAGGGGCTTCAGGCCTTATTTCATAAGGGAAAAGCTGCTCATCATGTTATTTGTTAAATATTCTCATTTGTCCTTGCCCTGTCAGGAACCCTGCACCTCTGATAAAAATGTCTCAGAAGAAACTATATTGAACTATACAGATTTTTTTCTCTAATGTTGCTTGAATAAATAGGCCAGCAAGCAATGTCATCCGTTTAAAAGCTGATGTCATTAGTACAAGGGATCGGCTCACTCTGCCTTGGAAAGCCACCCTGTCTAAATTAGCAAAGCACTTTCTTATCCTCTTCAATCTCTCCTTCAAGCCTATTTTTGATGTGACACTGACAAATCACTCCTCTGGCATGGTTAGGTATTACCTTGTCCTTCCAATCCCCTGCCCCTTTTGTTTGTTTATTCACCTGTTGCATATTGGGACAATCCAAGTTTGTGAGCTCTCTGGGTCAGGGATTATCTATGTTACTTGTTTGTACAGTGGCTGGTACACTGAGACCCTGATCCCTGACTAGGATCCTCAGTTGTATTGCAAAAGTAATAATAGTATCTTGATTACATATTGAGGAAAATGAGATTAGACCCATCATCCTTCATTCCTACTTTCAACCTGGTGTGGTTAGATGACAAAGGAATTAATCTCCGCTGTGTATGTTACATTGAAATTCAAGAGGGATAGAGAAAGAATGGAATATTTATACTCTGGAAAGCAAATTAACAAAGAATGAGCCCTCTATTTTCATATAGTTGTAAGAGTTCCCCTTTCAAATGGTTCATTCCAAACATGTCTGGGCTCAGAGTTACCTGTAATAGCTCAGAATCAATATCACTGGAAATTTTGCAATGAAATCTGAAATTTTAAAAATATAGAACAGAAAATAATGTAGCTACATTTTGTGGGTTTGTTCTGGTAATGAAGTCATTATGCTATATGTAGGTAAAGTCTTACTGCCTCTCATGGGAAACAATTAGAATAATGTTGTAATGCAAATAACTTTTTAATCCTTTTGAGTAACCATCAGGAAATACATCATGATATTAAATAGTTGATGATATGAGCAATCAAATGGAAATAGGACTAGTCACAGCATTAATAATAGCAAAAACAATAAATTACTGAAAATAAAGTATCCAATAAGATGGGTTTCCTCCATTAGTGACCTGGAACCCTTCGAAGAGGGATCTCTCAAGTTAAATGACAGCATGGAAATGTTTGAAGTGTGCAGTCTCTTTTCCCTAATAGCCTGCTACTAGAAAGAGAGGGTGTCCAAAGAAGTGAGATGAATATAACTGCAAAGACAGGCACCCTCAAGAGTTCTCATTTGTATGTGCAACACAAGTACCCATTTGCATAGTGTTCATTTGCATATGCTGTAAGCAATTAAAGAATAGGCTCTGTGCAAGTGCACTGACTGGTTACGTGACCTCACAGTGAACTTGTTGGTGGGTCAACACAAGCAGGCCCCGTCCCAGGAGTTAAAACACAGGCATGAGTTCAGCATGTAGCTGCTTATTAGCAGAATGCTGCTCCCCACTTGCTACAACTGAATGTTCCCCTGTCTTCCACAAGGAAGAGCAAGATGCCTCCTTGAACTTCCACTCAGCATTACTACCAGGGCTAAGGGGTGCTTTCCCTATAAAAGAGCCACACCCTTTCAGGGCTACAGATGCATATGCCATGGAACACTCGCTTACCCAGAAGCACAGCTTTTGCACATTTCACTTCTGGAGGCACATTCATTACTCCCTCCGTTAGGCTATGTTTTTACTCCAGAGTTAGCTTGAGTTATCTACACTGAGGTTAAAGCCTCTCATGTTAGTCTAGTTGAGAAAAAGCAGCTACACTGAGAAGTTACACTCAAACTACAGAGTGAATGGATTAGCTGTACTGTGTATGTGTTAGCAGCTGACGAGTTGTGCTAACTTGATATGTACCCTGTCTCCCCGAATAGGCCAGCCAACGTAAGTTAAAAGTTCTGCCTCACTCTCACTTGCGTGTGAACATGACTCTAATTAGGAGCAGAGTATGAGTTATAACCAAAGTTAACTCTACAGTAGGGCTGGCAATTAATCACAGTTAACTCACGCGATTAACTAAAAAATATTAATTGCGATTAAAAAAATTAATCACAATTAATTGCACCTATAACAATAGAATACCAATTGAAATTTATTAAACACTTTTGATGTTTTTCTACACTTTCAATACTGATTTCAGTTACAACACAAAATACAAAGTGCACAGTGGTCACTTTATATTATTATTTTTATTACAAATATATGAACTGTAAAAATGATAAAAAATAGTATTTTTCAATTCACCTCCTACAAGTACTGAAGTGCAATCTATTTATCATGAAAGTGCAACTTACAAATGCATATTTTAGTTGGTTACATAACTGCACTCAAAAACAAAACAGTATAAAACTTTAGAGCCTACAAGTCCACGCAGTCCAACTTCTAATTCTGCCAATCGCTAAGACAAACAAGTTTCTTTACATTGATGGGAGATACTGTTGCCTACTTCTTATTTACAATGTCACCTGAAAGTGAGAACAGGCATTCGCATGGCACTTTTGCAGCCGGCGTTGCAAGATATTTACATGCCAGATATACTAAACATTCGTATGCCCTTTCCCTGCTTCGGCCAGCATTCCAGAGGACATGCTTACATGCTGATGATTCTCGTTAAAAATAATGTGTCAATTAAATTTGTGACTGTACTTCTTGGGGGGAGAATCATATGTCTCCTGCTCTGTTTTACCCGCATTCTCCATATATTTCATTTATTTTGCCATAAGCTTTTGTGGGCTAAAACCCACTTCATCAGATGCATGAAGTGGAAAATAGAGTAGGAAGATAGATAGATATAGATATACAGCGAACATGAAAAGATGAGGGTTGCCTTACCAACTCTAACGAGACAAATCAATTACAGTGGGCTATTATACAGCAGGAAGAAAAAAATCACTTAATCAGGATGGCCCATTTCAAACAGTTGACAAGAAGGTGTGAGTAACGGGGGGGGGGGGCAGGGGGGGGGAAATAGCATGGGGAAATAGTTTTTTGTTTATGTAATGACCCATCCACTCCCAGGCTTTATTCAGGCCTAATTTGATGGTGTCCAGTTTGCAAATTAATTCCAGTTCTGCAGTTTCTCATTGGAGTCTGTTTTTGAAGGTTTTTTGTTGAAGAATTCCCATTTTTAGGTCTGAAATTGGGTGTCCAGGGAGGCTGAAGTGTTCTCTGACTGATTTTTGAATGTTACAATTCTTGACGTCTGATTTGTTCTTTTGCGTAGAGACTGTCTGGTTTGGCCAATGTACATGGCAGAGGGACATTGCTGGCACATGATGACATATATCACATTGGTAGATGTGCAGGTGAACGAGCCCCTGATGGTGTGGCTGACCAAGAAATAGGACTGAATGGACTTATAGGCTCTGAAGTTTTACATTGTTTTATTTTTGTATGCAGCTTTTTTTTGTACATAATTCTAAATTTGTAAGTTCAACTTTCATGATAAAGAGATTGCACTACAATACTTGTGAGAGGTGAATTGAAAAATATGTTTTTTTTTCTTTTTACAGTGCAAATATTTGTAACCAAAAATAAATATAAAGTGAGCACAGTACACTTTGTATTCTGTGTTGTAACTGAAATTATTATATTTGAAAATGTAGTAAACATCCAAAAATATTTAAAATAAATGGCATTCTATTGCTGTTTAACAGCGCGATCAATCGCAGTTAATTTTTGTAATTGCTTGACAGCCCTACAGTGAAACCAAGCCCTGAGGCAGCTTAATCTTAAAGGTCAAAGGGACGGATTCCAAAAGCACATGTGCATTTTCATACATATCTGATACGCACGTGGATGCATTCAGATGCCCAGGAGGTATCTTAACACTGAGCAAAGCAAGCATACATTTTCCACTGTATACTGTCAAGCAGAGTTGTATTTAAAAAAAAAATCCTATATTACGAACAACCTAGATTGTTTACAAGGAATGTATTTTTAAAAAATCACATCCTTACCACCATTTATAGGGCTTGTTTATGTGTTTTGCACTTTGCTCAGCCTGGCCAAGCAGGTTAGTATCAATCACTGTTTAAAACATAGTGTTTGAAGGTTTGGTTCACATCAGTTTAACTCAAATTTCTAACAGACACTTAGGAGGTCTCTGTTAAAAATTCAGCACTCTTGCCCATCAATTGACCCCAGAAAAATCAGGGAAGCCCCAATTTGATATTTCCACAAATAAAATAGTAAAGTATTCTACAAAAAAAAAGTAAAAATAAATCAGAAAAATATCTTTGTGATGGGTGCAAGAGAGAGGATGGAAAATTTGCCCCTCCAAAACAAATCAGCAAAAAGGGCCACCAAATCCAAGTTTAAAAAAAAAATCCTTTCAGGTTACTTCTAGAGGCAGTCCTTTTGATCTTCACTGGAAGCTGCTGGCATACAAGGACCGAGTTTGCCCCTTAAACTCTCCATTTCATAGAATCATAGAAGATCAGGGTTGGAAGGGACCTCAGGAGGTCATCTAGTCCAACCCCCTGCTCAAAGCAGGACCAATCAAGGAAGGGAGGTCCTTCTCAAAGGACAATTGGCATTGACATTAGACCTTGTTTAACCTTAATAGGCCAGGCCAGCTCATTTGGGACACACATTGCAAATGTATCTGTGCAAAAAGCACCTGTTCTCACTTTGTGGCATATGCAACCAACGCTCATCAGGCTACAAAGCTGCTTTCATCTCCTCATGGGGCTGGGAGGAATTGTTAATACCTTCCCCTGGGAGGGAAGGATGCTTGCCAGATCCTGAAACTAGAGATGGTTTGACCCTTGCTCAAGACACCATCCTCAGAAGCGGAGGATCTTGTCATCCCTGTCTCTCAAACGGCTCCGTTTTCACACTCTATGGCCTGGCAGTCTTTGGCCTTTCTGCTGAGGTTGCCAGGAAGAAGGCCCATCACTTCCAACAGCAGTGGGGATACTTGTGCACTAGGAAGGGGACCAAGACCATCAACACATTTGCTATAGACAACCTAACATCTAACAATATTTGATCACTGTTATGTCTGAACCAGAAGTTTCTAACCATCACAGGGGTGAAGTTCTGGAACAACCTCTGAATAGGAATTGGGACTGGGGGGAGGAGGGGCAAACAATTTAATTAGTTTTAAGGGAGAGCAGGACAAATTTATGAGTGCAGTTGTGATGGTGAAGGGAAGGACTCAACAGTCCTGGGGCTCATTTCCCGTTTATGTGTTACATTCCTAAAGCTCATGCTTTCAGGGTTTAAGTCAACCACTGGCAGGGACAGGAAAGGATTTATCACTTATTTATTAATTTATCACCGGTTGTCACATGCTGGCATCCATTCCATTGCCTTCAAGGAACCTACTGTAATTTAAATATGAATCAGAATGGAAATGGAAGAAGTTCAATTCCCACTCCCATGGTTTAGTGTGAGCTATTAAGATTGTTGTGCCATTCCTCTCTCTTCAGCAAACTCTTTCAAACAATTCTTTACTCAAATCAACCCTGCATGCTCCATGTACCAAAGAATCTCATACATGTTAAACAGACTTAAGTGAAAGAGAACACCCTTCATTCCCTTAGTGAAAGTATCTTCTTGATATTCAACATGGATGAATAGGATCAGTGAAGTGATACTGTCAGATCATTCTCCTAAACATTCCATTATTGGCAATAAGTAGGGCTGGCCAGAAAACAAGAATTCCATTTCATGAAAAATCTCTCTTTCTCTCTCTTTTTCTCTTGTTTTGGCCAGAAATTCTACTTTGGACCTGAGAACGCTTCCTGATAAAAATTTAATCAAAACACTTCCACAAAAGCTTTTGATTTTGATAAATATGCATCTTCTGATGGAAAAAGTTTAGTTCAAAAGTTCCCAGCCAGCTCTGATAAGCAGATCTTTGAAGCCTAACATTAAATTCTTCCACCTTCTGTGTATATCTTGTCATTTGACAGATTCTGATTTTTCTTTTCTTCCTTGGTTTTCTAGTATGTACCCATGTTGGCTTGGCAGCACGGGGAAATGTTCATTGCTTCTGCCAATGTGTAGTGCCTATTCTGTGGGCTTCAGATTCTGGGCACTTTTTAAAAGCACTAGTTTTATGAAAATGTAATAAAGCATGAATAGTAAAAAGCAATTGGACACAGGAAATACTAAGTGTTAAATGAGAAACTTCTGTTTGCCCAAGAGTTAGATTGCAAAAAACACATTAAACTTTCTTAAAAGGTTGCTGAGAAATGTAAGAATGTAAAGGCAGGCTTACAGAGTGGAGGCATTAGATGTAATTATACAGGAAGGCTAGGAAGACTAAAGAATAACATTAAGCAGAGTAAAAGAAAAACTGTAAAGCAAAGATTGCACAAGAGGTTACAATAAATAAGTAGAAATTCTTTAAGTACAAAAGGAACTGGAGGTGAGGGAAGAATTTCAGCAGGGTTTCAGAACCAATTTATTGACAAAAGAAGCAGACAATCCTAAAAAGAATGGCTGCATTCTTAACTTCAGTGAACACCAGGGAAGGTGGAGGAGAGATGCCAGATACAGATAGAAATTTCCCATGAAGAGGAGAAGAAATGCTAAAGGAAATAAAATCACCCAGTGATAAAAGAAATGGGACTGTTTGAATCCTGGCAAAATTCTAGAAAGACCAGCTACTGTTTGGGCAGGTCAAAAGAGCCCAAAGATCAAATAATTTCAAAGAAGAAATTATTTATTATTAATCCTTTCTCCCCATGCTCTTCTTTCCCTTCCTCTCCTCCTCACACTTATTCAATCCAGTCTCCATTAATGTGTTTTCAGCATTTGGGACCATCTGCTTGTATCCTCTGATCAGATAGTTTGCACACCTGTTTCAATGGTGTACATGCACCATTTTTTCGGTGTGTACACTGAGGTGCCTACAAATGTTGTGGAAGACAGAACTAGAGGAAGTGTGACTGTAACAGATCTGTTGTGGTATCTTGTGCACCCAAATCCTCAACTCAGATGCCGCAACTCAGTCCTGTTCCCACCTCCCCCACCCCATCCATCCAGCTGCCCTTTGCTACTTCTTAGCTATTCCAGTCTATATCACTACATCTGTCCTGAGCATACAGTATGTTTGCAGCCCCATAGTAGGATAAGTACCAACTATGGGCTCAAGGCAACAGTAGACTGATCATTAACTGTCACTCTGAGTAGATGGGATTGGTCAAGAGGAAAGAATGAGAGTAGGTAGATTGATAGGATGCCAGTTAAGATAGGGGTAAGGGGTTCTAGACTGGTATGGGGAAAATCAGATGAGTCATTAATTTGGGAGCAGAATGTATCCAAGATCGTTTGCAATTGTCCACCAACTCTACTATCCTGCAAGAGTTTGTGTGCTGGAACTGATTCCATTCTTCCCCCAACCACTGTGCGGCTGCTCGGCATCTTGCAGTAATAGATAGTTAACTGTTCTCTCTGTGTCACAGCTTTTGAAGGCAGCATTCCTCAGCAATATACAGTAATCTCACCATCCATTTAAGATGCAGATTTCCTTTGTCAATGAATCTTCAGTAACCCAATGAAATGGAGAGGTGTCCACCCTCCCCCACACACCTCCAATCAATCTGTCCTTCCCTTCATTGACATTAATAGCATGGACTTCAGCACACTCTGCTTCTGAATCCCCTTTCTAAACAGTATTAATGTCAAACAGATTGTACCAAGGGGATCATTTCAGATGCATATACTGATCTGCTTTGCATCTTCTGTCTAGAGCAATTATTGTGCACATATGAATACTTATATAGTATGCAAATTCAAGCCTAGTTAATATTTTTGGAATGTCAATGAAAGTAAACAAGAATGTTGAATGCCAAAGCCTGGATCTTGAAATGTTTTGTGCCTGTCACAGGAAGGTACCAAAAATAGGGAAAATAATTTTGGCAATTAAGTGTTATCAAGGCACAACAGAGAAATTGCTTTTGAATGGCAACAGAACAAACAGAACACAAGACCTATGTTTCAGTCATGCAATATGTCTCTTCCCCAGACAGAGTGGATTTCCAGCAGAAAAGGTTTTCAGATTTACCAACATCAGAGGAAATAAATTTGTAGTGAAAGGTTTTCATTATGCTGTGGGGTTTTTCTGCCATAAGAATGTGTAATGGTTAGGTAGCATAATTTATCCTGTTTAGCTGACATACAACATAGAGTGGAAAGAATTTTTCATAATGAAATGCACCTGGGTTTGATTCTCATTTAAGATTGACAGCTTAAACAAAAAATCACATTCATCCCTAAGGTAATGGGTGGGTGCACTCGGTTTGAATTTGGTACCATATATCACTGAAGAGTCTCCAAAGGGTAGTAAGCTGTCCTGGCAACTCTAGACCCATTAATACTTTTAGCACCAAAATCATTTGGGGCTTGTGGTTTCCAGGAGACGTTTTTTTGTATTTTTTGAGATATAAGAGTCATTCAAACTTGAACTGCAAACTGAAACTTGGGTGTGTGAAATACACAAGGAGTGAAACCAACATAAATATTCATATGAATCCTTGCAAAAGAAAAAGCAAAATAAGACAGAGGAGCATCCTAAGATGGCATCCAACCAGAATAGTTGGTTTATATTCCACTGCAGTCCAGGAATAGGGCGTAAAGAGAGGGTGTATGGCCAGAATCTCCATGTGCTCAAGCAATCTTCAGCTGCCAGATGGTCCCTTAGGGGCTGTGACCAGCTGATAAAGTTTACAGTACCCCCAAGGCCACTCTATTCTTTGCTACATCTGGCACAGAACCAACTAGAGAATCCAGGTGCTGTAACTAAATCATTGGCAACTCCCCTGGCCCTATGATTCACTGAGTGGAAATTAGTGTGACCAGAAAAACTGCACCCAAGTTAGCACAGGTCTAATATATGCATAATCCAAGCATCATAGCAGATAATCGAAGGTATAGATAGTGCAATGATGAGATAGAAATTGTAGTTGGCATGTATGACACAGATTGCAATAAAATTCATATTTAGAAAGGTCAAAATGTCCATGATTTGGTACTATTGGTGAGCAGGTGGATGAATTTTGAGACTTTTAAGAGAACAGCCCATAGGACTGGATATTGTTAAAGAGCCAGGCTCTGAAGCATCACTGCAAGGACACACAGGGCAGACTGAGGGGAACTCAGGAAATGACCCTTGCAAGCATTAGATCACCAGCGCCATAAAGCAAAGCTGGGAAAGGGAAACAAAGACATGAAGGCACTTTAACATTTCACTACAATCTTTGTGAAAAAAATAGAAAACAGACTGTCTATGCAGAAACAACGGCTTTCTTGTGCAGACACAAGGGACTTGAGAAACCTATGTTCAGTTCCTGATTCTGCCACCAACTTCCTCAGGCAAGCCATTTTTTGCCTCTGTTTCCCATCTGTAAAATGAAGATAATACTTCCTATGCCACCCCCTGTCTATTGGTTCTGTTTAGGGCCAGTTTATGAACCCTGGCTATCCTGCCATGCAAGGGAGTAGGGGCGGCATAAGGAGTTGAGAGCAGCTTCTGCAGGGTCACTAATCCACTTTCTGTGCAAGGTGGGAGGACGGGGGTGATGGGAAGTAATCTGTACCTGGTGTATGGCTGACACAGAATACTTCCTCTGTCCTCCTTAGGATCAAGAGGGGAAACCATCCATCTCTTGGTCTGCTCCTGAGGTACTGAAGCTGCACTCTGCCCCTTACTCAGGGCTTGTGGCATGGCCACAACTGAGCCCTTAGATTGCAATCTGTCCAGGACAGGGACTGTCTAACTATGTACAGTGCCTTGCGCATGGGGATCCTGATCTCAGCTGGGGCCTCTAGCACTATTGTAATGCAAATAATTATGGGGAGGGAAGCAACTAAGAGGCCTATGAGTCATGTAGTACCCCTAAAATACATTAAAAATAAAAACTGAGGTTTGATTCTACTAAGCCACCATGGTTATTATAGAACTCATCTAACGTCTCCATAATTCTTGTCCTATGATCCATGTTTTGTGAAACTATCATGACTTTCCCCCAAATGTACTATGGCAGACTTACAGCCCTCATTCTAAGAGCTCAGTCCTGGGACTATATGCTTCTCTCTAGTCCATGAACCCTCTCTTTTCATGTCACTGGAAATGGCTCCTGTTTAGAACATGATGCTTCTCTGTTCACATTGTCAGCCATATCTTAGATGGATGGGAAAGATCAGTGCATCTTGCTATCTGTTTTATGGTAAGCAGTCAGGTGAGTCTCCAATTTATGTTCTATGTGTGCTGTGATACCCACAAGAGGGACAAAGAATGGCTTTCTTTAAATCTTTACTGCCATTGTAGCTTACAGCACCCATGGCAGGTGACAGTATCAAGATTTAAGGTCTGGAACACTGTATCCAGAGGCCCTAAAAGTTTACTTGATGTTCCAGTTTCTTTCTGGATGCTGTGAGGTGAATTTGAAAACCTGAGGCTTTCCAGCTGGGAGGACAGAAAATGTTAGGTTGCTGGAATTCTTTTAGCCAGACTCATCAGATAGATACGAAAGAATGTATTTTAAAATGTTTTGCTCTGAAAACTATGGGAGGGTGGTATCTTCACATGCAGCAACATTTCCCCCTGTGTTTATTCAATCAGATCTGCTTATTTCATAAAGGCCTGGTGCTGTCTCTGCCTCCCCTCCTGCCCCAGATTTAGTTACACTGTGGCATACCATACTGCATAAGCAGGCATATTCATTTCAATGGGATTACTTTGGGAGTAAGTTACTACTCTATGAGGAAGAATGGCAGAGTCTGGCAGTGCATTACTAGTGATGTTTATCCAATTATCAAGACAGAGCCAGCACAGCCAAGAAAGACAGAGTTTGATTCCACTCTGGCTGATACACCAGCAATAACATTACTAACAATCCATGAAATCAGCGGGGAGTTCTGATTTTTTTAAAAAATCAGTGCCATGATAGGGCCCTTTGTTCTAAACACAGATATGCCCTGTGCTGCCCTGAGTCACACCTGTGCAATCTCAGCTCGATTGGGTTGTAACTAAGAAGATGACATATATAAGAAAGCACCGCAAAAAAAGCAAGGAATTATCCTTGACTAACAATATCCTTCATATTTAACTGCTTGTGATAGTCACAGGGCTGCGAACATTTTTGTGAACAAATGGAGTCTTGAATTCAAAGGCTGCATTTATTGTATTCATTATGTCTATTTGATAGAACCCTTTTCTGCTGGGTTAATGAAATTCTCATGGCAATGTTCATAGCTTGAAAGGGACTATTGCAAAAGCCCTGCCTCCTGTGATTTTGATAGTCTGATTTTTTTATTTTCATTTCTTTAACAAGAATTAAATTTGAAATAAAAAATTACTCTTCTGCATAAGTCGTATTGAGGGAATCAGAAAGGAAAACAAAGAACAGTCTGGAGCTTTGTGATCTACATCTGCCAATGATTCACTTGTTCAGACAGAAAATTAGCAATGTCAAAGGAAGGACAAGTGTGGGTGTGGTCAGTCTTCCTAATGTGAACTTCAGATTATGACCAAAGCTTTGTCTTTCTTCCCTCCTTCTTTTCCCATAAAGACCCTACCAGATCAGTGGTGTTTAAATGTCCCTGCATTGCTGATGTATATGTTCTCCCCCTCTTCCCCCCCCCACCCCGTCCATTCCTTCCTTCCTTCTTGGTTTCACTTTTTCAATGTTGAACGTTCTGTTGTGAAGGGGACCTGTAAGAGGAGAAGGCAATCCTAAATCCACTGCCAAGTGCAGAATTAAAACATAGGCTCACACACCTGAATGCTGAGCTTCTAAGACTATGCACTGTCTCATATTTTTTTTTTTTTTTGCTAAGGTGGGCACCAAAATTACATCCACAACATTAGTGTATCATGGAACTGAAGTCGGAGGGCCCTTGCAAGGAACTGTGCATGTAGTTGCAATATCCAACTTGGATGTACTTCTCAGGCCTCTTCCGACATTTGGAAATGGCCTAGTACACACTGGACGTTGCTGGAAATAAAAATAAATAAGGACATTTCAATTTTGTGCACACCATTGCAAGAACTGCACCCCCAGCAGGACAGTGGGTATCTGTTTTAGGAATGTTAGTTTCTGAGCTAATCTCCTCACACAATTCTAGAGCAAATTAGACACTGCCTACTATAGACAAATTTCTTTACCTTTAGTGGAAAGCCTTTCTTTTCTCCATGTTTGTTTGCGTAGGGGGTTAGCATTAAGTTTGAAACATTCAGATCCAGATCCTCAGCAGCTGTACAATCAACATAGCTCTATGGACTACAATGGGACTACAAGCATGTACATCAGCAGAAGCTCTGGCCTGAGACAGCGGGATCAAATCTTGGCAAGGATGACTCTGTCCTTCTGCCTTCTAAGGCAGATAAACAATGTTGCATGCAGTGTGGGCCTCAGATTACACCTTATAAGTGAAACTGAGTCCCAACACAGCCAAACGGCAGAGATTCTTTGAATTTGTGCTCCCTCTCTCTTAATGACCAGACATAAACTCTAGTCTCAACATCCTTAAACTTTTTTTTTTCATTTGGGCCCATCTTTTTTTTAAAAGTCAAGATTCTGCTTCTTTTTAGGAATAGTAAAGACCTGCTGGCCTTGTTCATATAGGATGGTGTGATTTGCACAGACATCTTTGCAATGATAGCCTGACTTCTCCCCCCTTTTTGGCAATGTGCTGTTCCCCAGCTATATGCCTGCCTGTGCCTCCACCCTAGAGCTGGCTGCATTTTAAATTGTTCTTTGATTTGCTTATGAGCCCAGAGACAATCTTGATGACTACGTTTAACACAATTTGAAAATAACTGTCAGTGATGATGCACATACATGATTCATCAAGGAGTTCAGAGTCCTTCAGGATGAATTACTATACAATTGTAATAATAATTCAGTCCACCAGCCAGTGTTGTATTTACAGCATATGTCCCTTTTATTGGAGTCATTCTTCATCTTCTGTGGTCCTTAATGGAATTCTCTTTTATAAACTCTGCTAAAGTTGAGTGACAGTTGAGAGTGTATATTTTTGACTTAGAGTGAAACACATTACAGGTATCTTGTAATTATTCCAAAACCAAGTAAAACTAATCCAGGAAATTAACAACTCCCTATTTGTTAAGATTGTTTAGTGTCTCAATTGTGCATTTTCCATACATAAACTCCATCCCATGAGGTAAGCAGTCCCAATTTAGATTAAACTGATTTTTAAAGACATTGGATTTTTTTCATATTCTTTACTTTTTGATTTCTTCTTATTTTGGTTTATTTGTTCCTGTTATTTTCATAACTTGATAGTTAGCTGTCAGAAAAGTCTGGCAAGTAAAATCTCCTCCAGAGGCCGTCAGAAAAAAAAGCCCTCTTTCAAAGTGGCTGCCATCTACTTTTCTGAATAGAACTGAGCAGAGAGCCTGTTCCCAGTTACATGCTCTCTTTCAAAATGACAACTGTCTCCCTCTTGCTGTTATAAATGGGGCTGAAGCAATAAGAAGTCCTTTCAAAATGGACACCACCTCTAATTACTCCCAACGGGAGCAAAGCCAAGCTATTCTCAAGGAGGATGTCCTCCCACTGTGCTGTCAGAAGGTGGAGAGGAAAAAATGAAGAGTGGGTGGGCATCTTTGGTAAAATCTAGATCCGCTTTCAAATGGCCACCTAATTGAGGGTTGTCTGTGGCCTCAGTACCATTGAGAATAGGAGATGGCAGCCATTTTGCAAATGAATGGTTCTTCATGAAATTATCTGACTATTATTCTTCAGTTGCTGCTGAAGAAGCTTTCAGCTAAAAGGAACAAAGGCAAAAATGACCATTAATCTCTCGAACATTTCTTCAAATGTAGCCTATGCATACATTCTCAGTGAGTTTTAACTGTATGGGAAGAATGATAGGTCTGTGTTCTTCTATTACGATTGTTAGAGACAGATACACACATGGACAAAGGTCTGAGACAGGGTGCTAAATTTCTTAACTTGTGTGGTGGCAGGTATGGACCCCTCTGTAAGGAAATTCCAATTTAAGGATCATACGGTTCTGCCACCTTCTCAGGCCTCACTCTGAATCTCTGTTGCATTTGGAGATTTAAAATGGAATCTAGCTCATCTGATGTCCTTTACTTTCCATTCTTATTTGTTAGGTAGTTCAAGGGCATTAAGGCAGGAATACATGCCAGAAAGAGATCACTTGAAACTGTCCCCCTCCCTCTCTGCCTGTAACCCCACCCCGAACAAGCAAGCATAAAATAGTTACAGTATTCCCAGTTAGACAAGAAAGCAAACCATTGTCTTCTCCCTGCCCCCCCCCCCCCCCCCGTCCCCCTAGACTTCTTGGCCTTTAGCTTACAGTGTAGGCAAGACTGAGTTATTAACCCTGATCAACATTTAATGCTCATATTTCTTATGTAGTTTTGACATATCTTTAGAACTCCTCAGCTGCTTGTGTCTTTTGTTGGCGGCTGAACCCCCCCCCCCCCAAAACGTTGATTCTTGCCTGTCAGTCATGTGCACACTATGTGGAAGTTCAAATGGTGCAGAGATTCAAGTTATTCTCAGCGAGTGTGTGTTTGGATTTGTGCGTGCGCACACACATTTTCTCTCTCAATTCACATATGAGATGACTCAGGTGTTTGGTAATGTAATCTTGTAGCCAAAGTGCAGGACTGGGAATTGATTGATCAGAATTTTTCTGGCTTTGACATAAAAATCATGTCACTCTGGGCTATTCATTTTAATTCTCTGCCTTGGTTTCCCCAGCTGCAAAACAGCAGTATTTCTTCCCTACATTACAGCTGTGTTGTGAGGATAAATCCATAAAATACTTAGGGAAGACTCAGAGAATCAGTGAAGAGCAGCATAGAAATGCTTATAAATAAAAAAGTCACATAGTTTGTTGCGTCTGGTTTAGGGCTTTCCTGGCCAATCACTACTACTGTTTGATACCTGCTAGGTGATGTTTGGGCAGCTTCTAGCAGACAAGTGGCTACCTCACAGAAACTACCGTCACAGTTTGCAGTTTCAGCAGACACACCCAGGACTGAACAGGTAAACAGAGATGGAACTGCCATCTTTCCCATAGAGGTGGCCAGTCCTGAGGCACATTGTGTGTAGCACAGTTTACACTATTGCTGCCCCTGCTCTTTTCTTGGTAAATAAGGGTGTCATAAATATAAAGGGAAGAGTAACCACCTTTTTGTGTACAATGCTATAAAATCCTTTCACCTGTAAAGGGTTAAGAAGCTAAGGTAACCCCGCTGGCACCTGACCCAAAATGGCCAATGGGGGGGACAAGATTCTTTCAAATCTGGAGGGGGGGAACAAAGGGTTTGCTCTGTCTGTGTGATGCTTTTGCTGGGAACAGATCAGGAATGCAGCCTTACAACTCCTGTTAAGTTAGTAAGTAATCTAGCTAGAAATGCGTTACATTTCCTTTTGTTTAATGGCTGGTAAAATAAGCTGTGCTGGATGGAATGTATATTCCTGTTTTTGTGTCTTTTTGTAACTTAAGGTTTTGCCTAGAGGGATTCTCTCTGATTTGATTCTCTATGTTTTGATTATGTTTTGATGTTATGATAGGGATTCTCTATGTACCTTACGCTGTAAGGTATTTACCATCCTGATTTTATAGAGGTGATTCTTTTACCTTTTCTTTAAATAAAATTATTCTTTTAAGAACCTGTTTGATTTTTCATTATTCTTAAGATCCAAGGGTTTGGGTCTGTGTTTACCTGTATAAATTGGTGAGGATTCTTATCAAGCCTTCCCCAGGAAAGGGGGTGTAGGGCTTGGGGGGATATTTTGGGGGAAGATGTCTCCAAGGCTCTTTCCCTGTTCTTTGTTTAAAACGCTTGGTGGTGGCAGAATACTGTTCAAGGACAAGGCAAAGTTGGTACCTTGGTGAAGTTTTTAACCTAAGCTGGTAAGAATAAGCTTAGGGGGTCTTTCATGCAGGTCCCCACATCTGTACTCTAGAGTTCAGAGTGGGGAAGGAACCCTGACAAAGGGGTTTTAGGATCCACTGTTGTGCCTCATTCCCACAAATCCTCTTAAACATCTCTCTGCTACTCTCTTAGGAATGTGTATGAGTTCCCTATTGCCTATGAGTAGTATTACCTGGCAATAACTTCTTGGTGCTACTAGCACCTGAGGATGTGGTGGCAGTCACACTTCTCAAGCATCCTGTGCCTTATCCTGAGCAAAGCCATTATTTCAGATTGTTTCCTAGTTTAGAATCCAAAGTCTCTTAAAAAGTAAAGGAGGCAGAATTTGCGAAAAGGCTTTGTACAGTGCTCAGATAGATTTCAGGGGGTAACAGAAAAAGCAGATTTCCCTACTGAAATGTGAGCCCTTTCCTTCCGACGCATTGCTTTAATGGCACTCTGGGAACAGTGGTGTGATGAAAAGGTTGCAATTCTCACCTAAAACTGATCATCAGGACAGAACTCCCACTTTTTCCCCATCGCTGCCAGATGGTACCCTCTGCTCAGATACCCTGACCACAGCCCTGGTATCAGGATTGACTCCTCTCTCTTCTTTCCCTATCCATATCCACGCTCTCCTGAAACTGTGATGAGGGGGGTTCCCACAGTGGGGGATGAGGTCCCTGGATCCAGCCCTGTGTGTTTGCACGAACACCAACCATCCCTCCTAGAAAGTCAGAATCCACCCCTGGATCAAGCATCACGCTTAACAAGGGAATAACACTTTTACCTAACCCCAGCAAAGCCAGGAGTTCTGCTCCTTCCCTAACACGGAGTCAGATTCATGTGCCTCTTCCCTGGGTTCCCCAACCTCCTCACTAGGCATTTCCCCTGCCCCAGGGCCAGGACCAGGGTCAGGTGCTTCTGTTGGGGATCCCTCAATTGTGAACCACCCCACCCAAAGGAGCCCAGTGTCTCCTTCTGGCCCTGCCTCCTGGTGACTGGCCTAGGTGGAACTGAAAGGGGCAAGGCCTGAGCCTGTTTTGGTGGACTAAAGTCTCCGGCCTATCCACAGACTGTGCTCAGATCTTGTATACCCGCCATTTTCGGTACGGATCCCACAGACCATGTACGTTGTCAATTTTTCCTTTACCACGTCACTACAATCCATCCTTCACTTTCAGTTTCCACTGCAGAAGCCTTGTCTCAGTTGACTGCTACAGCCTGCCATCATCATCACCCTGACCCAGGGGCATCATCCTGGTGTCTCCCCCACCCAGGCATGCAGGTTGGGATACAGCTTTTATAGTGTGTTACTGTGACATTCACTGGAGTTCATATGTTTTTATGAAGGCGTTTAACCCTTCCTTATTTGAAATTCCACATCCCCACTACTTTTGGGGTGCCCCATTTTTCATAGGCTAACTCATTAGTTCCCCTTGTAGTCATTAACATTTATGACATCTTATCACCATAGTCACGGGCAGTTACCTTAAGAAAGTCTCTAACATTTCACCCTGACTATCAATGGTCATCTTGTGGTGTCTACTGACATAGATATTATTATCCAAATGCAGCAGTTATTTTTGAACCATCAGCATATCACAAACATAGACACAAACTCAGCAGATTTATTATTAACTTACTCATGCAAATTTATCTTTATAATATAGCTAACTTCTCCTAAGTCCAAAGGCCTAATTTGGCTCATCTAAATAGCCCTGAGATGTGTAGGCCCTGTGTTACAAAATTAATTAATCCTTATGTTTCACCTCTGCAGCCACTTGCTCTCTAGGTCTAGGTTCCTCGATTGCGTACAGCGGCAACACAGCACCGTTGCAGGTCAAGTCAACACATGAGGTTTGGACTTCAGGCTAGATTATGCCATTGATTTCTTATCTGCATTAAAGCAAGTAGTGAGTTCTGGTTCGATAGCAATGGAATCTACATGGTTCATAGTTCACAAGGCCTTCTGCTAGCCTCTTGGCACAGCCCTGGCTCAGATACATACATGGGGGAGGGGGAGGAACTAGCTCAGGGAGTTTAAGACAATAATCAGTTAAACACAACAAAAACTCTCATTTCCTGCTTTTAAAAAAATGCAGCAGGTTGTTTTCCTCGTTCTTGATTTTTAAAGGAAGTCAATTCTCTCTGTCTATGGACTATTTTAAAATCAAAGGGAAAGGAAGTGAGGGCAGGAGTGTAGGAGCAGTCATAGTGGCTCATGAGCAGCATCTGCATCTGTATGCCTGTCATCTCAGGCAGTGTGCGAGTAACTGTATCAGAGGATACAGAATTAATGTCTCCCCTCCCCCAAATATCTTTAGTGAAGGAAGTTGTGCCCGAATAAAACCAGAAGCAGCTACAGCCACAGCTATTCATAGCACAGTTCATACTTAGGGGCTCATGCCCCAGAACAGAGTCCTGTTTGCAAGCATCTGCCAAAGATGCAGTTCAGGGGGACACAACCAAAACCATGGCCACTGGCATCAAGATAGAAATGCCAATGGTGGCAGCTTTTGGAGCCTTTTGACAAAGCTCTGGAACACGTGAACCAATGGTAACAACCCCCAGCCAGCAAAAAGACTGCAAACCAGTTGCTAGAGCCATGACAACAAGGACCTGGTCTCTCACTCTTTGAAACCAATAGTAAAACACCAATTGTCTTCAATGGGAGCAGGATCTCATCCTCTGACAGGGAGTGGGCTGTAATGATCCCAATCACTCTGTTCGTGCAATTTCTGTGATGACTGAACTTTTCCCACAGTCGGAGGAGAGCATATTAACCCCATCAGTGTTCTCAGAGCAGATCAATATTAATTTAATTCTTCAACTGCTGCCACTATATTTACATGTTCTCAACAGTAATTAACTGCTGCACTGCGGCCAGACCTACTGGCTGTGTTCAATAAATGAGTATCTTCTCTGCTGTGAAATGTAGTTGCCTTGTGGTAGCACAGAAGTAGGCAGCCATGTTAAATGCAGCAAAGGGGTTAACACCATGAATACTGTTTCATAGTGTATAAGAATAATAATTTTGGTGCTATATTAGCTGATAGGATAGTGATGCAACAAGTCAGTACCAACCTCTGAAGAAACCAGCAATAGTTACTGAGGCCTGGAACAATGCTAGCCAATTAGACTGCAGTATGCAAATAAGAGTTCCCCCGTTGGCTGCAGCAAGGTTCAGCAAGGTATTTTTCTGAACCTTTCACTGCACCTGCCATGTAGGGCATTAACTAAAAAACCAGTACTGCTATGCTTCTCAAGTGCAGTGCCATGTCAGAGATTTTCACTTATCTTCGTTGGAGATGCTCTGAACGTATGCAACAATATATATGTAGACTGGCGAGGTGAACATCAGCATTTATCAAATCACAAGCAAATATTTATCTCTTGACTCTGTAAATCTCCAAACTCATCTTGGCAGAAATAAATGTTTGGCCTATTACGTCCATATGCCATACATAGAAATTCATTAGAGCTTGGCATGTCTTTGTACTTCGAGGTCTGCTTTTACGAGACTTATGCTGTGGGTTCATGTGTGTCAGAGGGTTCTTCTGCCTGCCACTCTTATACATTGCACATGACACAATCAAAGGCTGCAATTGTCACCTATGTACAGAACCTGGTTTCCCCAATTCTGTGGAATGGTTTTATTTCACAAAAAGCTGTCAGCGTCAATTTCTTAGCCAAGAGAAAAACCTTGTTCTCCTAGTCTCAAAGAATAATGAATATGGGTATTATAGGAAACACTGTCTCCCCCATTCTGCCTAGCACCCAATTACTATTTCCCACCAGTGTACAGCAACAGGAGCTGGTCTCCTATCACCCAACATCCCCTTCTCCCACACCTTTTCTCCATATGGACAGGCTGATCTGTTATGCTTTCCTCCTGGACAGGGTCCAATATGTGTCAGGAGGAATTCTGAAGTGAGTTAATTTCCATCTGACTTTCCTTGTGGCATTTCTTTATAATTAATTTAGCTCTTTGTGACGATTCACTTTAGAGCACTTACATTTCTAATGTTGTTTTTCATAACGGGTGACTCACTGTGTAGACTCGTGTGTGGTTTCATGTTTGAACGATGTGACAGGAGCAATTGCTCATTGATTTTTGGAAAGCAACAACTTTATTTACTTCAAGAATTCTCCTAGTTTTTTCACTGGGTTTTTCAAAGCACACCTTGAAGAGATTGTTTCCTCTTACCCCATCACAGAGCATCGCCGTGGAAACACCAGAAGCTGCTTTTGAGGGTAATTAACATTAGTAAATTATTGGTTTATTTGTAGCGGTCTTGAATGTTGTAGTTTCACCTCTCTGAAGAACGTGATCTCTTAATCTTTTAATCTCACTCATTTTGCTCTTCATTTCTTCTCCCACTCCAATCTGTTCACTTCCTCTCTCGTGCTGCCCATATTCCTCTGCTGCTTGGTCTCCTTCTTGTCTGAATCTGTTCCTCAGCCACCTAGTTGTCATCTCTCCCTATTCCTCTGAACACTCTGTGGTTTTATTTTGTGGTTTTTGGCTGGCAGCTCCAGTCCATGCTAACAGCTTTTGTTTCTTTCTCTGGTGTAGGATTAGCTCCCAGGAGCGGCAGCTAGTTTGGCTCCTCCTTGTTTCCATTGAAGAGCCTGGAAGCTTGTATAAGAAGCTGGAAATAAAGTGGAGACCCAGAACCACATGAGCAACTAGCTCTTCATAGGTACCAGCACCAGGTGCTTGGCACCAGTTACTCATGACTACAGTAATTGCCCTGTAATTATTGGTGTGCATGTTACTCCTGCCCTGGTGGATGTGGGAGCATGTTTCTGATCAGGGATGCCTGATGATGTTTGCATAGAGCAGTGCATCTCCAATGCAAGAAAAGTCAATGCAAAGACATCGACCTCCACCAGAATTAAAAATCCCGGTGTACGTAAAGCTCTGAATAGACTGAGATTTTGTTACCTCAGAGACACCTGTGTGAAGCAGCTGTTGTTCTGCAAGGAGATGGCTACAGAGACCTACCATCACCCTCCCTGCCCTGGAGTGCTGGGAGATGCAGTGAACACCAGGTTTTGTTTGTTGTTGTGTTAGAATTAGGTAATATTTAAATAAAAATGGTTTAAATGTTTAATACAAACTCTGTGTACCTTAAGGAGAACTGTATGGCCCCCATGCTTTCCCTGGTCCTCAGACAGGTATGCTCCTCCGGGCCAATGCAGCTTGGAGAAACCCAGAGTTAGACTATCAGCTGGTAGGATCTGTCAGTGCCAGGATCTCAACTATGGGACAACTTGCCAGAAGAGCTCAAGTGTGAATGACAATAGGTGCAAATAAAAAACACCTTTGTGAGCTCACAAATACACTACTATATATCCCAGCCACTTGACACACCCCTATGGAAGGGGAAACAGTGCAGTAACATGATTTCTGTTGTCAGTTCAGATGTGCCTTCAGTGAGGGTTGTGCTTAGATACCAAGATCCTATTTCTAAAAAAGATGCTCCACTAAAAAGCACAAGTGCTCCTATTTTAAGTTGTCAAACAAATAAAATTCTCCATTTTCCATGAATGGATTGTGATCAAGCACTAAATGAAAGCTGTCTACTGATGCACACAAGGGATGTAAATATATATATGCATTCAAGAAATGCAGGGTAGGAACCATTTGAATATTAACTCTCCAAATGCTTTATCCGCAGTAAAAATGGCTTTTTAGTACTTCTGATTTTCAGATGCATTGAGCTTTGAATTTGATGAAATCTTCATTCAGAAGTTACAGGAAAGCAAAGGAAACCTCTTGGGACAAAATACTTTAGTCTGCAATGTAAGAATGAATTTCTTCAAACAAATGCAATATTTGCACAGATGCTGCCTTACTCTAAGACACCATCTGTGAATACCAAATGAATTCTTCTTCTGACAGGTACCTGATAAGGCATTAACTCTTTCTCTACCTCCCCTTCCCCATGTTCAGTGCAAACCTAGCAATATATGTAATTTAATGTAGCGCAATATTATGTCCTGGATCAAATTTTTGGAAAAAAAATCTCACCAAGAAAAATCTGACACTCATAGGTGTTTGCTTCAATAATATGCTGTTTTTAATATCCTAAAAGTGTGGCGTCTCTCACACATGCACACTTTATGAGTTGCACAGAATTAGGTTATCAGCAACTGCATTTCCCATGCATCTGACATGTCAGAGTGTATGGAGAGTGGCCGTGTTGAAATTTACTATCTGCTTCCCCCTCCCCTGCCACCTCTCTCCTACCCCCCTTGCACACTTATTTCCTTTCCCTGGGTCCCGTGCATCAGAAGAGTTTAAGAGAATGTTATTTTCTACCTTTTTATAAGACAATATTAATCATCAGGAGAGTGCATTCCACACAGCTGCAACTTTGACAGCTAGTTCACTATCCATTTTCCACTGAGTAGATTTTCATTCATTGATGATTGGTACAGAGCCCAGATCCCTAGCATCCTCCCAAGACCCTTACTATGTCTACAGAACTGTAGTTTAGTATGCACTGGAAGAGATGCATTGATGCTTTCTCTGTAGACCTACAGGCTGCTGGTTGGAGCCATAAGGGAAAGAGAGGAAGAATTAGCCTGTGTGTTTATGTGGCTGTGCTCCAGTAAATATTTTGATGCATCTGCTGTCAGCTCTGGTCTGAGGGAATCTATCTAGCATTTAAATTTTGATGGGGAGCTGTTTTGAATAATAACAGTGCAGCCGGCTGTGAGTCAGTGCATGTGTGTTGACTGAAAAAAAAAAAACCCTCAGCTTTCAGCAAGCGTTAAGCTTTGAGCTGCAGTGCTTTGCTTTTACCCTCCTCCTTTCTTTTTTCTTTTTTCCCCAAATAGATTTTGGTTCATTGGGGGCTGGTGGGAGGAACAAAAAAAAAAAACCCCTCAAGTTGCTGTTGCAATGGGTGCAGTAATGGGTACATTCTCTTCTCTACAAACCAGACAAAGACGACCCTCAAAAGGTAAGGATTTCCTCTTTGCTTTTTCTGCCTCTTTTGTGTATTTACTAACATCGGGTTTGACAGCAGAGGGGGAAAATCATGAACATGTGCCACTTGAAACCAGCCCATCACTATTTATGTGAGGTCTAATTTACAGAGGAGGATGGGAGTGGGCTGTTAAGGGGCTTGGGGGGTTACATGGGCAAGATAGTATTTGCTCTAGGTATTTTGGGGGGGAAAGAGGGTGCCTGTTACACCTTCTGAAATAAGGCAATCCTTCACACAGATGTGTACGGAGTAGAACTCAGCCGTTTCACATGCAGAGCACTTGCAGAAGAGACCTGTTTTCTTCCCAATTCCATGCTTTGTAAATCTACTAGGCAGGGAATCAAATATATACATATGGCAAATTCTTCCAGCTGCCTTGTACTTTCAAAAAAAAGTTACCATCAGAGGGACTGTTGTATTTTTAATAATCCGACTATGAAACATTGCCACAGCATGTTTTATGTTAATTATCTGGAGGGAAAAGATAGAGGATTTCTTCACAAGAAGGGGAAGGAGAAGAGGCTCAGAGCAGAGAAGAAAGCAAGCAGCAATCCAGGGATTTTTAATCCTTAAATCCACATGTCCAGAATCTAAAATGCTGTTTTTTCAGGAACTCAGTAATGTTGAGAGGGTACTTATTTGCTCAGTCTGTGCTCCATTCCTTTCATGGAGTTATTTAAAAAATTCCAGGGTTCTGCTAAACAAAAAGTTGAAAGCACGGAAGGGGGCGGGACTGAAAAATATACAATGTGTATTGTAAAAAGCCTCAAACTTTAGGGAGTCTTTTTGCTATTGGAATATAGTTCAGAGCTGAAGCACTGCAATTAATAGTCCATCAGCATTTCTAGGGTAAATCTGAACTTCCACTGGATTTGTAGCTCAGCCCTGATGTATGCTTGGAGTGGAAGTTGACATACAATTTCCTAGCTTTGATCATGAGGCAAAATAAAAAAAATACTTAGAACAAATCAAATGGGTTTTATCAAGCTATCACTGTAAAGGGATATGGGGGTGAGGAGAGGTAGGGTGCAGAGGGTTTGGGAGTGGATTGGAGTGGGAGGTGATCATTTTAAGTTTGCAAACAAATGTAAAATTGTAGAACCGTTTCTTGTACAAGACAGCTAAATGGACTTTGGCGCTATTGACTAGACAGAGTCAATCATCACTTTTACTAAGCGCCTGTGGATGGATTGCATCTCCTTTGTCTTTGCTATTGATAATGAGGCCATAATTGTATAGCATCTAGATGTTGAGTCACACATCTAAACCTCTGGAGTCAATATGTGTTTAGGCACAGCAAGATACAGATGTACCGAACATGCTGTGTTGAGTATACCAACTTCTATGACAACATGGCCTTCTTAACCATTTTCCAGCTGCACCTATTTGCGTCTGAATCTGAATCTTCCGTGCAGTGTAAGATATCACTTAGGGCACAAACAAGGCTCCACCACCCCTGTGTTTCAGGCTGTTTGCCAGAATGGTTACCTTGTTGTGTTTCTATAACTTAAATTTATCCCAAGGAAAGGTGCTTGGTGTATCGCTCAACCCCCAACCAGTGGGCTGCTTTTCATTGGGTCCATGCCTTTTGACCTGTCCAGTTTGGGTAGCCCTACCAGGAGTTAAAACTCCTGCTTGCATAGCTCTCTGGTCACTAGGACACAAAAGACTTCCTGCCACATCAAGGTGCAGTCGCCAGGGAAGGAATTTGTATCTAAATATAGGTAATTTGTTGCTGAATCTATATGTTCCTTATGACAGCTTGTGGTTGGCTTTTCTCTAGTGGGTGGCTAGAAATTGCTTGTTGTTTGAATTCATCATCAGTAAAAATCCAGCATCTGGTCACATACAATAACATTTACAGTGGAACTCAGTCTTACTGATATCTGCTGGAAGTGATCCTTTAGCGATATGTACCAAAACCTGCTTTCATAGAGCCATTTCTGATTTGGTGCCAATGTGTTCTCCTCTTGCTTTCACTAGTAAGCGTGGCACCCAGTTGTAAAGAGCGGGTCAGAAGTAATTCCTTTTAATTTTCTTGACTATTTTCAAAGCCAGCATAGAATTTCACACCTTTAAGTTTCTGGGTACCACTCAGCTGCAGGTAGAGAACAATGCAGCCTGTGGGACTGCTAATTGCAGCTGATTATAATAACCTGATGGACAGAGCCAGTTCAGACAGTCCTGCCAAACTGGCAGCTGCAGGATCCCCCAGCTCATTGAGGACTACATTAGGGACAAGTAGAATGGACAGTGCGATGTTTGTAATTCCCAAATCTGTGCTAGATGGTGCTGTAGGCTGTCCCCACTAAGCGCATTAAGTTGTCGGAGTGTGTCGGAGCCTAGTACCGAGGCTAGCTTTGATTTTCGGAGTGTTGCACTGTGGGTAGCTATCCCACAGTTCCCGCAGTCTCTGCCGCCCATTGGAATTCTGGGCTGAGCTCCCAATGCCTGATGGGGTAAAAACATTGTCACGGGTGGTTTGGGGTACATGTCATCAGTCCCCCCCTCCCTCTGTGGAAGCAATGGCAGACAATAGTTTCATGTCTTTTTTTCTGTGCGGGCGCCATACTGCTTTCAGCAGACGGTGCAGTAGGTCTGCAAACCATCGTTGTCATCCATCGCTTCCGCTGGTGGACTCACAGGGCTGCTTCCGCTGAAACTCTGCTCAGCTGCTCTTGTCTTGCCATACCACAGCAAGTGTGCAGTCCGCTCAGCTGTTGTGTCCTGGCAGCAAAATTGGTCATCCAACCACAGCTTCCCCTGGAACTCTGCTCTCCTGCAGATGCCATATCATGACAAGCATGGAGCCAGCTAAGATCATGACTGCAGTTATGAGTATTGTAAACACCTCACGCATTATCAAGCAGTATATGCAGAACCAGAACCTGCAAAAGCAGGCAAGGAGGCGATGGCAGCACGGTGATGAGAGTGATGAGGACATGGACACAGACTTCTCTCAAAGTACGGGCCCCAGCAATTTGGCCATCCCGGTGGCAATGGGGCAGGTTCATGCCGTGGAACACTGATTCTGGGCCTGGGAAACAAGCACAGACTGGTGGGAAGGCATAGTGTTGCAGGTCTAGGATGATTCCCAGTGGCTGCAAAACTTTTGCATGCATAAGGGCACTTTCATGGAACTTTGACTTGCTTTCCCCTGCCCTGAAGCACAAGAATACCAAGATGAGAGCATCCCTCACAGTTCACAAGTGAGTGGCGTTAGCCCTCTGGAAGCTTGCAACGCCAGACAGCTACCAGTCCGTCGGGAATCAATTTGGAATGGGCAAATCTACTGTGGGGTCTGCTGTGATCCAAGTAGCCAATGCAATCACTGAACTGCTGCTATCAAGGGTAGTAACTCTGGGAAATGTACAGGTCATAGTGGATGGCTTTGCTGCAATGGGATTCCCTAACTGTGGTGGGGCCATAGACGGAATGCAGATCCATATCTTGGGACCAGATTACCAAGGCAGCCAGTACATAAACCGCAAGGGGTACTTTTCAGTGGTGCTGCAAGCATTGGTGGATCACAAGGGACGTTTCACCAACATCAACATGGGATGGCCAGGAAAGGTACATGACGCTCGCATCTTCAGGAACTCTAGTCTGTATGAACAGCTGCAGCAAGGAACTTACTTTCCAGACCAGAAAATAACCCTTGGGGATGTTAAATGCCTATAGTTATCCTTGGGGACCCAGCCTACCCCTTAATGCCATGGCTCATGAAGCCATACACAGGCATCTTGGACAGTAGTAAGGAGCAGTTCAACTATAGGCTGAGCAAGTGCAGAACGGTGGTAGAATGTGCATTTGGACGTTTAAAAGCACGCTGGCGCAGTTTACTGACTCAGCTAAACCAATATTCCCATTGTTATTACTGCTTGCTGTGTGCTCAACGATATCTGTGAGAGTAAGGGGGAGACGTTTATGGTGGGGTGGGAAGTTGAGGCAAATTGCCGGGCCGCTGATTACATGCAGCCAGACACCAGGGCGGTTAGAAGAGCACAGGAGGGCGTGCTGCGCATCAGAGAAGCTTTGAAAACCAGTTTCATGGCTGACCAGGCTACTGTGTGACAGTTCTGTTTTTCTCCTTGATGAAAACTCGCCCCCTTGGTTCACTCTACTTCCCTGTAAGCCAACCGCCCTCCCCTCCCCCCTTTGATCACCACTTGCAGAGGCAATAAAGTCATTGTTGTTTCAAAATCATGCATTCTTTATTAATTCATCACACAAATAGGGGGATAACTGCCTAGGTAGTCCGGAAGGGGTGGGGGGAGGAGTGAAGCACCAGGTGGGGTAGGGGAGGAGGGAAAGACAAGGCCACACTGCACTTCAAAACTTATTGAATGCCTGCCTTCTGTTGCTTGGACAGTCCTCTGGGGTGGAGCGGTTGGGTGCCCACAGCACCCACCCCCACCGCGTTCTTGGGCATCTGGGTGAGGAGGCTATGCAACTTAGGGACGAGGGTGGTTGGTTACATGGAGGCTGCAGTGGCGGTCTGTGCCTTTCCTGCACCTCAACCATATGCCAGAGCATATCAGTTTGATCCTCCAGTAGCCTCAGCATTGCATCCTGCCTCCTTTCATCACGCTGCTGCCACCTCTCCTGTTGTTCCAGCCATCTATCCTCTTGCGCGTCCCTCATGTCCTCATGTTCATTTTGTGCTTTCCTGGACTCTGCCATTGTCTGCCTCCAGGCATTCTGCTGGGCTCTTTCAGTTTGGGTGGACTGCATGAGCTCAGAGAACATTTCATCGCGAGTGCAGTTTTTTTTGCCTTCTTATCTGTGCTAGCCTCTGGGATGGAGATGCTAGTTGCAGCGTTGAAACATTTGCAGCTGCGGGAGGAAAAAAAGGGATTAAAATTGAAAAAGACACATTGGCCATTTAAAAGGAGGGGCTGATGTTTTTGGGTTAACGTGCAGCACAAACCCAACTTAACCCCCCCCACACACCCAATTCTCTGGGATGATCGCTTCACCCCTCCCCCCACTGCGTGGCTAACAGTGGGGATGATTTCTTTTCAGCCACAGGCAAACAGCCCAGCAGGAATGGCCGCCTCTGATGTCCCCTTAATAAAATTCCCCTATTTCATTCAGGTGACCATGAATGATATCACTCTCCTGAGGATAACACAGAGAGATAAAGAATGGATGTTGCTTAAATGCCAGCAAACACCGGGACCACACACTGCCATGTTTTCTTATGCAATGATTCCAGACTACGTGCTACTTGCCTGCCATGGTAAAGTGTCCTACCATGGAGGACGCAATAAGGCTGCCCTATCCAGAAACCTTTTGCAAAGGCTTTGGGAATACCTCCAGGACAGCTTCACTGAGATGTCCCTGGAGGATTTCTGCCCCATCCCCAGACACGTTAACAGACTTTTCCAGTAGCTGTACTGGCCACGAATGCATCCCAAGTCTTCAGGGCAAATTAATCATTAAACATGCTTGCTTTTAAACCATGTATAATATTTACAAAGGTACACCCACCAGAGGTCTTCTCCGCCTTAAAGGTCCGGGAGCCTGGGTTGGGAGGGTATTGGCTCCAGGGTGATAAACAGTTCCTGGCTGTCAGGGAGAATGGTTTCTCCGCTTGCCTGGTGTTATCTTCAACCTCCCCCTCCTCCTCATCTTCCTCATCCCTATTGTGTGAGACTCCCTTGCAGGAGTCCACGTACAGGTGTGGGGTAGTTGTAGTGGCACCCCCTACATGCAGCTCATTGCATAGAGCATGCAGCTCATCATAGAAGCGGCATGTCTGGGGCTCTGACCCCGAGCGAGCATTTGCCTCTTGGGTTTTTTGGTAGGCTTGCCTGAGCTCCTTAAGTTTCACTGCGGGTCCCTGTGATAGCCCCTGTCCTTCATGCCCTTGGAGATTTTTTTTCAAATATTTTGGCATTTCGTCCTTTGGAACGGAGTTCTGATAGCACGGATTTGTCTCCCCATACAGTGATCAGATCCAGTACCTCCCGTTCGGTCCATGCTGGAGTTCTTTTGCAATTTTTTTTTGGGCGGGGGACTCCATGGTCATCTCTGCTGATGAGCTCTGCATGGTCACACCACGGTGGCCAAATAGGAAATGAAATTCAAAAGTTTGCAGGGCTTTTCCTGTCTATCTGGCCAGTGCATCCGAGCTGAGAGTGCTGTCCAGAGCAGTCACAATGGAGCACTGTGGGATTGCTCCTGGAGGCCAATACCGTCAAATTACGTCCACACTAACCCAAATTCGATCCCGGCAATATCGCTTTCAGTGCTAATCCCCGCATTGTGGAGGAGTACAGAAATTGATTTTAAGAGCCCATTAAGTTGACAAAAATGGCTTCGTTGTGTGGTCAAATCGATCTAACACTGCTAAATTTGACCTAAACCCATAGTGTAGACCAGGGCTAAGAGGAAGGCATAATTCTTGTTACTTTCGTTCCCCTATCTCAAACACACATGCCCTTAATGCACCATCCTCAGATGTTTCTTCCTGACCCCAGCAGGTGATCGACCATTGCCCTGAAGCATAAGGATTGATAATTCTTAGGCATGGTCTACACTTAAAAGTTAAATCAACATAGCTACGGTGTGTGTGTGTGTGAGTGTGTGAGTGAGAGAGAGAGAGAGAGAGAAAACCACACCCCTGAGCACCTAACGGGGTTGACCTAATGCCCAGTGTACACTCAGCTATGTCAATGGAAGAATGCTTTGGTCAGCGTAGATACTGCTGCTTGGGGAGGTGGTGTTCCAACAGAAAACACTTCTATCAGTGTAGGTTGTGTTTATGCTATCTGCTTATGCTACAGAGAGAGAGAGAGCTGTGCTAGTAGAGACTCCATGGATCATACCCTTAGATTTCTGTCCATATTAGTATAGCGGCGGAAGTTTTTTCTGTTCACATAAGCAGTGAAACTTATGGCTATTGCCTCAATAACATCGTGTGGTACTGTGTTTGTACATTTCATTAGAAATTGTTTTCTTGGATCTCCTCAATTTGCTGCCTTTTAATGTATTGGCCTTTCAGGATTCTGCGTCATGAATGTATGCATGAAGCTTTGGAAACTGAAGTGATTTTTATGGGCCTTCCCATCACATTGCACAGGTTCTGTTGCATAGAAGCAAGCAGAAAATATTAGAGGGACAGTTTCAGATTGATTTTTGGTTATGTGATTTTTTTTTTAAATAATTCACTGATTTAAAAAATTGAGCAGATGACAACATAGTAAAAAAAAATTAAACACCCTAAAGATGAAAGGGTTTTTCTGCTGTGTGATACTTATGATCTTTTGGGGGTCTGCGAGCTGTATTACGCTTCTTCCTCCCTCATTCCTCACTTCTGTGCATCTGCCTGCTGCCTCTTTGGTTTCAGCTGAGATGCTGCTGCCATTACTGGCAAAATCTCCTGCAAAGCCCGAGGAAGTGTACAGGGGAGCTGCCCCCAAATTAGCAAGAGGATTTGGTAGTATGCTAGTGAATGAGACAGAAAGTGCAGCTGTTGACCAACTCATTATACACAAAAAGAAAAGGAGTACTTGTGGCACCTTAGAGACTAACAAATTTATTTGAGCATAAGCTTTCGTGAGCTACAGTTCACTTAATCGAATGCATTCAGTGAAGTGAGCTGTAGCTGTAGCTCACGAAAGCTTATGCTCAAATAAATTGGTTAGTCTCTAAGGTGCCACAAGTACTCCTTTTCTTTTTGCAAATACAGACTTACAGGGCTGCTACTCTGAAACCTGTCATTATACACAAAGGGGTTGAGTTTGCTGAGAGCTAGGCATGTTGCATGCTGTGCTCTTTTGAAATTCTTGCTTCAAGTGACATAGTGGGAGCTAGCATGGGAATTCTGAACCCTTCTGACACTAGAATGCCAAGAGTAAAGAATCTAAAAGAAGAGAGAAATATGTGTAATCTTCCAGTTAATTACCTGACGTGTTACTTGAAACAATAGTATCTACATTATGAGATGTACATGTGACTGTCAAATTGATGGTATGCCTTTATATCAATCCCTAAGCAAATATAAAAAAAATTGATAAGCCAGTTTAAAAAAAAAATAAGTTAAAGTACATAATACCCAACATGAATGTATTCCATGTAGAGATAGGGAGGGAATAGTTTTTTTCATCCCACAAAAATTTGAGATTTCAGAATTTTTCCTGTCCCAAATTAAGACACAAAGTCAAAATCTCAAACTTTTGCAAGTGGAAAATTAACAAAGAATAAGCTCAAGTCAATTGAAACATTTTATTTAGATATTTTTGAAGCGTTTCATTTTGATTTTGACCATTTTTATTCTAATTAGTTTCACATTTCTAAAGTAAGTTATTTCAAATCAGAAAAAAACAGATTGATTTTTCAGTTCAAAAATATCAGCCCAGGATGTTTTGACAATTTTTTGAAACCATTTTCAAGTCTAAAATTGACCTTTGCCTGCAAAAAGTTTTGGTTTTCACAAATCAACATTTTGACAAAAAAGTTTTGTCAAAAATTTTCCAACCACCTCTGTCTTCATGTGTTTTGAACAATCAGCGCGCACACAGCACACACGCATGCTAAGACTTTTCACGCTTTTGCCACATCTGGTAACGAGGGAATCAACCCTTTCATTCTTGACATGGTGCTAGTCAAACTAACAGATTGCTAAAATTTCATCTAGCATTGGGAGGGAAGGTAGTAAAATGAAAAGTTCATCCAAGTTTCACAATCAGTCATTGTGTAATGTGCAACAGAAGTGTTGACATTCCCATCTGTGGGTGAAGTCAGTTACATTATAACAGAAAGATGGGTGGAACGCTCTCAGCCTAACAATCCACTAAATTTCTCCCCCTGGGGTTTTCATACCAACACATGTGAAATGCAAATTCAAATATTCTCTGCAGCTTTCTTTTTCTCAGTCCTTGAATCTTCTCATTGGCTTTATCTGGAATTATAAGCCCTGGTTCTAATATCACTTAATGTTAGACTATGTAAAGTCACCAGGAGTTGAGAATCTGAAACCAGTGAATGGGAGTAACCCAGACTTTGTACCAAAGTCATGTATTTTTCTCCAACACAAAGGTTTTATTGGCATTATTTGGGATGCTTGTATTTCTGGGTATGTCTACATTGCCATCAAACAACAGATTATGAGCTAAACAATCAGTCAAGTTTTTTCCCCACTATAAGTAGGGCTGGTAGAAATATTGCCCCCCCCAAAAAAATATTTGATTTAGATATGTCACCATGGTGCTACATGGGAGCTGTAATTCAAGTGCCTTATGAACCCATTTTCCTCTATGAGCAGGGCTTCTCAACCAGACTACAGGTCCCCATATGCACTGAGGCCATGGGATCCCTGTGATGTGCTGCCTCCGTACCCTAAGAGACAAGTCCAGGGTCATTGTAGGAGAGGCAATCCAACCAGAGAGGCCAACACATAGAAGAGAATGAGAACATGAGGCTGTTGAACTACAGTTCTCATAAGGCACTTCAGTGACATTTCTGAACTGAAATCTTGTGGGTGTTTTACCAAATTATTTCAATACTTGAGTTTTTGGGCTGAGGAGTCAAACATTTTCCTGGAGGTGGGGTGGGTGGAACATTTTCCAACCAACTCTAATTATAAGCCTGATTTTAAAATAACTGCCCAACTGCTCCAAAACCTAAACTACGCCACTTTTTCAGAGTAGAGAGATGAGCCAAAAAATCTAGAGAGGTTGATCCAGGAATTCCAAATTTGTGGTGTTCTGTTGGCACTTATCAGAAGTTGTGTATTTGGGGTTGTGCTAACAGGTGTATTGAAAAGGTCACCATATATTTATATAAAATAAATAATTAATAATACAATAAATAAACTGTTACACAAGACGTGGTGGTATGATCATTCATAATATAAATGATCAGATTATGAGTGGCTATCAGAGCTGCTGTGAAAATTTAAATGAAAACAAAATTGACAAAAGTGAAAAATTTCAAAAAATGTTGCTTTCCTTCCTGCAATTTTCTGAGCAACTTGGGGCAGATAAAAAAGGGGCAGTGAATGGGGACAGGAGAATGAAGGCATGAAGGTTGGTGCAAGGATCTGGGGGAGGAATGAGGTTTTTTTGTGCCGATTAAATTGAGAGCTTCAGTTTGCTGGGTTGGCAATGAGTGAAGAAAGCTTATGTGAGAGTGGGTAAGTGTACTATTGTGTTAGTATTACAGGCTGGCAATGTTCTTCAGTGAATCAACCTGTGTAAGGAGTTGTTGAGTCTGCTGGAAAACCTTAACTGTCTTCTGCTGCCTCAGAGACAGGTAGCTCATTACAGATGTAAGTGAGGTGGGAGTGACTCTAAACAATGAGTAGATCTAGGGTGTGGGCTGAGCAGTCCTAAGGGAAGACCCCTAGGAGCAGTCAAGCCGAGGTAGTAGGTTTGAACTAAACTTTGTTAACAAAGACATTAACAAGATAATGAGGCCAAACCCCAGGTAGTGGAGTTGTAACCGACCGCTATTTTATCTACCAGGAGTAGATATCTATTAAGTTTAGCTCTTTAGGGCTATATGTAACAGTTGTAATTCTGCTAGTTTTCATACACTCACTTTCATCAGTACTTATTTTTGTCATTTTCAGATATGACTTGCTAAAGCTTCATATCCCAGTAACTAATTTGAAATTGCACTGAGTTTCTATAGATGGACACATGAACAGACTGTGCTCCATAAAGGTCAAAATATAGCCACAGGACATTTTATTTTATGGTTGAAACCAGCTAATGTAGGAGATGATTATAATGATACATTTTGTACTATTAAAGATAGGTTTCCAGGAAACCTGAAAGATGTCTGCGTAACACTACTGGAAGGTACTTAGTGGAAATAAAGATAAGGTCACCTTTCATAAGAGTAGAAAAAAACAGGGGGAAAAAAAAAAGATTGGTAGTGACAGTTAGTTGCTTTTAATGCTCTGATAGGCTGGAAAATGTATTCTATCAATTTTACGTGCACAAAAATATGGATGTGATAAACAGCATGCACAAAATTTGGGCATTTAGGGTTTGCATCTACAGTTTGAGAAGTCCTACACACTGGGGGTCACATTTTGCCTTCAATCCTGTACACCTGCAGCATCTATTTGTATCGGTTGGAATAGCACATTACCTACAACACGGCCACATTTGGACCTATATGTTCAAAAGCATTTTTTCTCTCATTCCAATGTACAGTGTATATCACTAAGCCCTTCAGTGCCCTGAGATTTTGATTATCACCCAGAACTCTAGACAAAACTCCTGACTTACATTATTCAGCCTGATATGCTGTAGTTAGTTCTCTTTATGATCTGCACAAAGTGCTCCTAGGGACGACAGCTGTTAACTGACTGAAAAATGTAGTGAACCAAAGTGGGAATGGAAGAGGATGGCAATTTTCCCATGGGGAATCTGACAGCCTCTTTCTTGCTGCGCAGGTGAGGGTCTTGGCCCAGTAGAGAGCACTGGCCTTTGTATGCATTCTTCACCTGTTCAGTTAAAAGGACTCATACATTATCATGGAACCAAGAAGCAGCACATGAAACAGAAAAATTAAGCAAGAACCTTCAGTATTAGGACAGAAAACAGTTGGTGTCTGCTAATCCTAAAGAATGGCTGGAACTGAATCTACACCTAATTTACATACTTCACCATTAGCTCTGACAAACCTGTGGGTACCAGAGCCCCTAGGATTTAGGGCTGTATATTTTGAGCTTAACTTTTTTAGCACTGGGTCCTTCTCTATGTAGTATTTCCACTAGTTTATTGACTTTATTTCCAGTGTTGTGCATGTGGAATAACCGTGACTGCTTGATGGTGAACTGGCTATTTGTGAGTGGGACTACCCAGTTTGCATGCACGATTGCACAAAATTGTACACATGCATTTCTGTAAAAGAAAATCAACCATCAAATGTTCAATTACTGTTTGCACTGCAAGCAATCTAACCTGTACTCACAGCAATTCCATTGCCTGGATGAGAAGCCAAGCAGAAACGAACCTTAGAGGGCTGTGCTTTTCATTTCCACAGCTTTGGGGCATTAAAGGGGCTATTTTCAGTAAGGGGTTAACCAATTTGGAGCCCTGTATTTGGAATGACTGAAGAAATTATAGCTGAACTGCTGTACTATCATTTCTAATAATTTCCACCACGGATCACTGCACTGCACATGGCTCACCACAGCCCTCCAAGAAAGGAAATTGGCAAAGAAACAGAATTTTTTCTGGTCAGGAGATCGCATCTGGGAGATGCCTTCAGCTATAACACTTAACACTACTTCATTTGCGTCTTTTTTTAACTGAGGCTGTCTCTCCACTCTCTCTCTCCTGACTATAGATATATTTAATATATCCGAAGTTCAAAAGTTCTTACCCTGTAGGAAATACTGTAGGCATAGAGTCGCTTTCCTTCCCAGGCTGTTTTTTTTTTTTAAAAATATTAATTTATTTATTTTATTTTATTCGGAGATGGGCAAAGGAAAAACCCTACAATGGTTTTAAATGTCATGCATGATTTAGTTCACATCGAGACTTTAAGTCAGCACTGCTGTAGTATCTCTTGGACTGCCTGAGTTCTACTGCTAATGTACTAGACTTTTGTAAAAATGTGGTCACTAAACCTAAAACCCACCCACAATTTGCCTGTTTTAAGTTTACTGCAAACTTGAAACTCCACCTCCACTTCAAAGTTCATCTCAGTTTAGTATATTTGGAACAAAGAAGGTGCCAGACAGACATGATGCCTTTGGCTCTTCAGAACTATGGGGAAGCACTTGAATATCTGACGTGATCCATGACTGGCTTCATTTAGAATTATGCTTGCAAACTAGTGGTGGTGAGGATTTTAATGTAAATCAAGGTCTCTCAAATAACCTCATGTTGATCAAAACTGAAGAAAAGGTTCCCAAAGCCATTGTGATTTAAAACTACCAAATTTAACACGGCTGTGAACACCAAACCCGATGCTTGTATCTAGTGGCCCTGATCCCTTGAAATGCTCACCAGAGCATATGATCAGCCCCCCTGTGTTCAGTTTATAAGCCTGAGTTATATGTAAAAATAGCCAAGCATGTATGCAAATTGGAGTGCAGGGGCCTTTGCATATCTGGTAATATTTCCTACAGGAGAACTGTACATTTCAAATCCTATTTAATTCCTATAGGAAAGAACAAAATAAACCAAGAGCAGACCTTTGATCATGTTCCTATATTTAAGTTCATCTGTACAAAAATGCAAAAAATTGAGCTCATTTATTTAATGGCTGCACTTCTACAGTATGATGTATGAATGCAAAGCAATCTGTTTTGAAGTCCTCAATTTTCCTCTGAATCAAACAAGAGAAGAAGGATGAGTTTACCATTAAGGCCCCGAATGGGACTGAAGAGAACTGGATTCATTGTGTGGCTCTGCCAAAGACTTCCCGTGAAAACTTGGGCAAGACACTAAATCTTTCTTTGCCTTAGTTCCCACTTGAAAAATATTTAGTTTCTTCCAGCCTTTTTCTTTTCCATTCAGATTGTAAGCTTTTCAGGGCAAAGTAGTCTTGCTATTGGTTTGTACAGCACCCAGCACAAAGTGTCTCTGATATTAACTGGGGCCTCCAGGTCCTACTTGATACCAAGCATCATGCATGTGAACTTTTGTTTGGGAAATGTCAATATTTTCTAAATGACCTTTTGGCCTAAAGTTTAACATGCTTCAAAGAGCCTACCACTAGCTGTGATGCAGAACCTGCAGTGATGCAAAGTGAGAATCAACTAACCACTGAAAAAACATAAGAACGGCCATACTGGGTCAGACCACAGGTCCATCTAGCCCCATATCCTGCCTTCCAGCAATGGCCAATGCCAAGTGCCCCAGAGGGAATGAACACAACAGGTAATCATCAAGTGATCCATTCATAAAGCAATTTAGCATAGTGTAAACTGCATCTAAAACCCAAAGTTAATAGAAAAATCTCTTTCCAGGTCTGCGAATTTCAGATTCTCTGCGAATAACACATTTGTTAACTGAATATATATGTCAGTGAGAGCGCCACACATTTGATTTGTATATCACGGTCCATGTAAATCTGGAAAGACTGTTAAATATGTCTCTCTCAATCCCATGATGCATGCTTTCATTCTAGACATTCCGGAAAATTGAGCAAAATGTTTTTACCTTCTGTTTTTATTTTCATGTAAATACATTTGTGTGGCACATACAGAGGGTGCCAGCATAAAGCTAGTGTTTGGATTCTTTGGCAGGATCAGGTAGTTTAAAAGGATGGGTCCTAAAAATTAATAAGGATCTATGAGGAATTAAAAGGAATTTAGAAGAACAATTACTCAGATTTTAAGTTGCTGGAAGTAAGTGTGGTCTCAGCATTATTTAAAGATAAAATTTCACCTGCTTCTTAATTACAAAGATATTTGTTGGACTAAAAGAGAAAATGGAGCTGTTTACAAAATGCAGATACAACTGAGGGTGTTTCATGTATTTCCATTAGATCATCTAGTCTCACCTCCTGTACTACATAGACCCTTAAATTTCACCCAGTTGCCCCTATGTTGAGCCCAGTAATGTGTGTTTGACTGAAGCATAACATCCAGAAAGACACCCAGTCTTGATCTGAAGACATGAATACATGGAGAATCCATGACTTCCCTTAGTAGTTTGTTCAAATGGTTAATTACCCTAACTGTTAAAAACATGTGCCTTATTTCCAGGTTGCATTTCTGTATGTTAATAAGTCTTAGCTATTGTTACCTATCAGCTCTGTGTTCTTGGGGAATCAGGGCACAGTATCCAGCCTGTCTGACTCATGAAAGACCTTCTCCACTCCACCCCCGCAGCCTCTGCTTGAACCAAAGCTGATCAGAAGAAAGACTTACAAAAAGCAATGAAAAGGCAGTGGAAGACATACTTAAACCCCTCAGGGCAAGGGTGACAGGATTAAGGAAACTTCCCTAGCCTCATTTGCATCAAAGATGGGACAGGAAGGCATCTCCATTAGCATACAGAATGGAGAACAGAGATTCCAAGGCAAGAACCACACTGAACTCTGGGATGAGAAAAGTAGGAAAGCACTGCATGATGGGGAATCTCTGCTCCAGATCTGAATGAACCCACACCTGCACACACCCATCTTAGTAGTTATCCGACCAATTCTAATAATAAATCCTTTATTGGTATCCAAAATAGTGAAGCTGCCTAATTGCATTGTGAGCTCCTTTGAAGGAACACTGCCTATAGCCAGGAATGATCAGTTTCTATTGTCTAACCTGAACAAAACAACTTTGATATAGTCCCTTGAGCCATCAGTTTACCCATAAACAAATTTAGTGTTCTCCCTTGAACAATTGTTTTTTTTTCCTACAAAAACCCCTACCCACGCTCAAATAAGTATTCTGATGCCTGGATCCAAATCTACATCAGTTCTATTGGGACTTCATCTTCTGTTGACTGATCATGCTAGGGGCTCTGCCTGTCTCCAGCACTCTGGACCATCAGCTACCACCACCACCTGGGAACGCTGATCGATTCAACATTCATGGAGTGGTGAGAGCCCAGCTCTCCCTCGGTATAGCCTTCTGATCCTGACTTGTGTGATTAGTTATAGTTTTCTAAACCTGACTTTTGTAATCAAATTTAAGTTAGATTTAATATTATAACAGTTTTGTTTGTTTGGCTGCTCTTGTACGGATATTACTTCGCAATAAATAACTTTCATAGTTAAGCTGGTTGCTTCTCTCTCTCTCTCTCTCTCTCTGCAGCAACACTCCTCGTACCTAAGCTAAAGATCCCAGCAGAACCCCAAAATCCCTTGGGGTTTGCTCATCAAGTGGGTTACTACCAGAACAATTGTAATGTGAAAGTGGGGATAGGGACAAGCTGAACCTGTGGCATAGGAGAGTGGCAGCTTGGAAATGCTGCTAGACCCAGCCAGCTGAGCCCAGGGGCATATAACGGTGACAGCTTGGAAGTGCTGATTAACTCGGTCCTCTCAGATGTGCTCTGTTAATGTGTGTGTGTGTTCGTTCATCTGATTCTGGGGCTGGAAGAACCCAGCCCTGGGGAACCTAGGTCCTGCAGAAAATTTTCATTGGAAGGGAACTTGCAGAAAGGAGAAGTAGAGCTCCATATGAGAACACAAGTGACACAAGCAGTACACTGATAGAATTACAGAACCCGCCCCCCCCAGAAGAGTAACCCTAATAAATAACCATACCCCCAAAGTAATGGGCAACTCTGGTAATACTATGTACCATATACTGGTGTGGGGATTATCACATTAGAAGTGGAGAGGTATCTGTACACAGTTTTGAGTGCACAACCGGCCAAGGTACTAAAGTGAGGAGACCTGTATAAATAAGCACTTAGATTGGTTGCATGTGGATATTGAAGACATATGTATTTATGAACAAACATGCAGATAAAGAAATTGAACTGCAGTATTTTCAGGGGCACTGGGTGCTTACGCTGGACGTCAACATGAATTGATTGCTTTGTTTTGCAATGCTCTAGTTTATTGTCCCTCACTCAACATGGACAAAAACGCAACATTTGACAATCCAGCCCAGAAAAATCTCCTTGCTTTGTAACTGAAGCACATGCAGTTTTGCCAGCTCGAGGTTCTCTCTCCAGTCGCACAAGATTTGATCTTTTCTTTAAGCCCCAGCTCCTGGAGTCATGCAAATACAGGAAAATCTGAGCTTTCATTTACATAATAATTAACTATCTAGCCTTTGTGTTTGTGGAGAAAATTTTCAAAACACAAACCGTAAAGACTCAAAACCTAATAGGAATAAGAACAGAAATAATAACAGGAACCCACATTTTAGTACAGTTTAAAGATCTCAGATTTCAGGAAGGCCCTACTCTCAATTTTTGAAGGCTAGAGGATAGCAGCACTGTCTATGCAGCTCTCTACCCTGATTGCCTTTCTGATAGTTCTATTTATTCTAATAATCTTACACTGCTATGTCCCAGTGAGAGAGAAAACAGATTAATTTACTAATTTAAGGCAATTTTCTCCCCTAGGTGGCAATAACCTACTTAGTTTCCACTCATCTAAGTGCGTTTGCACTCCTGCAGCTTCCTCCTCATCTTTCTGTTGGGGTGTGGAGAAGGTGTCATCTCCCCCTCCTCCTCCTTTCCTGCATGACAAGATGTTTATCCTCAATATCCTGCGGCTCCACCAGAGGGCAGGTGCTTCCACTTAGCAGTTACTTGCTTGGTCATTCACTTCCCTGAAGCTTTTGTCAGCATGCATCTGGATAGAGCTGCTCCACCAGACACTCTGTCCTAGAAATCCCCAAAAAGTGGATGGCTGTGTAAGACAGACTGGGAAAGCCGCATAAGTCGTAAACCTGGGCACAGGGGCATTTCTGGAGCAAAGCAGAATTGTCCCCCAGCAGTTTTGCATCGCTTCAATGGCTATGCAAGAGGATATGCATGTTAGAACAAGCCTCAGAGCTGTTTTAGCCTGCACTGGGGATCACAGCAGCCCCTGGAACCCCTGAAATGAGGAGTCAGAGGCTTCCTGCCTTGTAATTTGCAAAACTGTCTCCTACATTTCGTTAGAGAAGCCGGTGTAGCGTGGCCAGCTGCTTCCCCCACAATCCTTCCCCTTTACCCACCCTGGGATTGGGAAGTTTGAAGAGCGCCAAATAAGGGGGCTCAGGGGAAAAGGGAACATGCCATGGAGGCCATGTTCCATTTGTCATCTTGGATTCGCTAGTATAGACAGCGTTCTGCTTGCATTAGTGTAAGGAAACAGTGGAACCTGCAACGGTGGCACAATGACAATCAGTGGGACACAATAATACCAGGGTACAAAATATATAGGAATGACAGAGTGGGCTGTGCAGGTGTGAGTGTGTCACTATATGTGAAAGAAAGAGTCCAATATAGTAAAAATCTTAAATGACTCAAACTGTACCACAGAATCTCTATAGATAGAAATTCCATGCTTAAATAATAAGAGTATAGCAGTAGAAATATACCCCCGACCCTCTGGGTCTGGATGGTGGTGATGATGAAATGCTCAGGGAGATTACAGAGGCTATCAAAATAGAAAGCTCAGTAATAATGGAGGATTTCAGCTATCCCCATATTGACTGGGTACATGTCAGCTCAGGATGGGTTGCAGAGAGAAAATTTCTAGACACCATCAATGACTGCTTCATGGAGCAGCTAGTCTTGGAATCCGCAAAGGGAGGGGCATTTCTTGATTTTGTCCTAAGTGGCGCACAGGATCTGGTCCAAGAGACGATTATCGCTGAAATGCTCAGTAATAGTGACCATAACGTAATTAGATTTAATATCATTGGGGGTGGGGGAATAGCATTTAACTTCAAAATGGGGAACTACACAAAAATGAGGAAGCTAATTAAACAGAAATGAAAAGGAACTGTCACAAGAGTGAAATGCCGGCAATTTCCATAGAAACTTAACCCCCCCCCACCATAATAGATGCTAAAATTAAATATATAAACCAAATAAAAACAATATTAAGAGGACCAAAAATGTGTCACCAGAGCTAAACAACCTAAAAGAGTCAGTTAGAGGCAAAAAGGCATCCTTTAACAATTGGAAGTCAAATCCTACTGAGGATATAAGCATAAACTCTGGCAAGTCAAGTGTAAAAGTATAATTAGGCAGGCCAAAAAAGAATTTGAAGAGCAACTAGCAAAAGATACAAAACCTAATAGAAAAAAAAATAAGTACATCAGAACTAGGAAGCCTGCCAAACAATCAGTTGGGCCACTGGATGATAGAGGAGCTAAAGGAGCACTCAAGGAAGACAAGGCTGTTGTGGAGAAGGTAAATGAATTCCTGTGTCTGTCTTCACTGCAGAGGATATGAAGGAGATCCCCACACCTGAGTCATTCTTTTTAGGTGACAGATCTGAGGAGGTGTCCCAGATTGAGGTATCAGCAGAGGAATCTTTGGAGCAAATTGTTAAATTAAACAGTAATAATTCACCAGGGCCAAATGGTATTCTGAAGGAACTCCGCTATGAAATTGCAGAACTACTAACTGTGGTATGTAACCTATCACATAAATCAGCTTCTGTACCAAATGACTGGAGGATAGGTAATGTGATGCCAATTTTTAAAAAAGGCTCCAGAAGTGATCGTGGAAATTACAGTGTGATAAGCCTAACTTCAATACCAAGCAAATTGATTGAAACTATAGTAAAGAAAAGAATAATCAGGCACATAGAGGAACACAATGTTTTTGGGAAGAGTCAACATGGCTTTTGTAAAGGGAAATCATGCCTCACCAATCTATTAGAATCTTTTGATGGGTTCAACAAGAATGTGGACAAGGGAGATCCAGTGGATATAATGTACTTGGACTTTCAGGAAGTCTTTAACAAGGTCCCTCACCAAAGGTTTTTAAGCAAGTAAGCAGTCATGGGATAAGAGGGAAGGTTCTCCCAGGGATCAATAACTGGTTCAAAGAGGGGAGACAAAAGGTTGGAATAAGTGGTCAGTTTTCAGAATGGTGAGAGGTAAATAATAGGTTTCCCCAAGACTCTGTACTGGGACCGGTGCAGTTCAACATATTAATAAATAATCTGGAAAAATGGGAAACAGTGAGGTAGCAAAGTTTGCAGATGATAGAAAATTACTCCTAGGTAAGTCCCAGACAGCCTGTGAAGAGTTACAAAGGGATCTCACAAAACTGAGTGACGGGGCAACAAAATGATAGATGAAATTCTGGGCTGATAAACAAAAAGTAATGCACATTGAAAAACATAATCCCAACTATACATACAAAATGATGGGGTCTAAATTAGCTGTTACCACTCAAGAAAGATCTTGGAGTCATTGTAGATAGTTCTCTGAAAACATCCACTCAATGTGCAGCGGCAGTCAAAAAAGCTGACAGACTGTTAGGAACCATTAGGAAAGTGATAGATACTAAGACAGAAAATATCATAATGCCACTATATAAAGCCATGGTATGCCCACACCTTAAATATTGTGTGCAGTTCTGGTTGCCTCATCTCAAAAAAAGATACATTAGAATTGGAAAGGGTTCAGAGAAGGGCAACAAAAATAATTAGGGATATGGAACTGCTTCCATATCAGGAGACATTAAAAAGACTGGGATTATTCAGCTTGGAAAAGAGATAACAAAGGGAAGATATGACAGAGGTCTATACAGTCATGACTGGTGTGGAGAAAATGAATAGGGAAGTGTTATTTACCCTTCAGATAACACAAGAACCAGGGGTCACCCAATGAAATTAATAGACAGCAGGTTTAAAACAAACAAAAGGAAGTACTTCACACAATGCACAGTCAACCAGTGGAACTCACTGCTGGGCATGTTGTGACAGCCAAAAGTATAACTGGATTCAAAAAATAATTAGATAAGTTCATGGAAGATAGGTCCATCAATGGCTATTAGCCAGGATGGATCACTTGACAAATTGTCCTGTTCTGTTCATTGCCTTTGAAACATCTGGCACTGGCCTCTGTAGAGAGGCAGAATACTCAACTAGATGGACCATTGCTCTGACCCAGTATGGCTGTTCTTATGTTCTTAACCTTGTTTAGCAGAAAATTAGAATTAATATTGCACCTTGCTAGGAATTTTTCCATTGTCTTCTTCTTGAGTCACAGTAAGACTACCCAAGGAATGGTTGGCTGAGGGGATTGGAAGTGGGATATAAAGCAGCTCAGCCCAGGTAATTTGTTCCTTCAAGTATGTGGTTGAGCCATTGGCTGGACAGTGAGAGAGGAGCTTCTACGGCTCCTGAGAATGCTGTCCTAGTTCTATGGCTGGAACTGTAGATATCTGGTGCCAGGGCGGCCCATCTAAGAGCCTTCACAAGCATTATTGTGCAAGAATAGCAGTCACAATCAAACTCATGGATTTAGTATTTTTAACTATTAGGGCTGGTCAAAGAATAAGAATTTTCTGGAAAAAATGGGAAATTCTGAAAGTAAAAAAATCATGGAAATTGATTTTTCATTTAAAAACAAAAATATTTTCTGATTTTGTGTAAAATCAGAAAGTAGAGATTTGGTTTCTTTCCTCCATTCCTTTCCCATTTTTCTTCCCCTTGTGTGTTCCTTGGAAAAAAGAGAAATGAAAGGTAAGGAAAGACCAAGCAAAATGTCTCATTTCAAATAGAATCCAAATATCATGCTGATGAAAAATTGCAAACAATAGAAACCTTTTCCTCAAAAGTTCCAAAGTTGTTCAAAAAGACATTCTTCATCCACAAAGACTGACACAGAACTCTGACCAGCCCTACTGAACATACTTATATGGTAAATAACATTGTGTTCTGTAGGGTTATCAGCAAGCCTATTCGGTGATCCAAAATCCCATGAGACCTAAACACAGCTGGTTGGGAGATGAATACAGTTTCATCCTTAAATATAATTTTTCTACAGCTGCAGGCATAAATCAGATCCTCTGTTGTTTTAACAGAGTTTCTGAGTCTGCAATGTACTTGTGCTGTACAGAGTCATTTCAACAACTGTAGGGACCAGCTCTCAACAGAGTTCCATATCTGCTGTGACTCTCATTTTCAGTGGGAGGTTTATGGCTAACAGCGTCTTCTCTTCTGGAAAACAACCACAAAATGTAGTATTTTAATTTAATTACTGAATATATCATAGCAGCTCTGTTGTCAGATGCAGGGTTTGGGATCTTTGCTGCAGAGTACTGTGAGGGAGCCAACCTAGCAAATAATTAATATATAATTGAAAGCCAAGCACAGGATCAAAGCTATCAAATCAACTTGGAGTCCATATTTAGGACCAGGTTACCTGATGCAGGATTAATGGGTAAAAATTCTACCTCCTCTATGAAAGGGAATTGATGATTTGGGCGTTGCTTCTCCAGGAAGATCAGAGGACTTGGTCACCAAACCCTGCAAATCCACTGGGATCCATGTAGGTCTTGTGCTGAAGGCTCATTTCAGCAAAGCCTCTGGAGTCACACTTACTAGGGCTGCTTTTCCACTGACTCGCTGCAGAGCACTTTGAAGGCAGAAGTGTTCCACTGGGTAGGGTCACTCTTCACTTCTATGGAATACTGGGCATCCCCTCCTCAGGCTGACTCTCTCACACTCAGCTCCAGTGGTACTGTGCCTTCCCCCACTCCCCTACTCAATATGTGTCTCAGTTAGTGGGCTGATTGGCTCTCTGGCCCCCTCTGGGTCTATTCAGGTCTCAGGTCTCAAGCCATTGCTGCTTCCAGGATGGAATCATGTGATTCTCCCACTCACAGATTGTGCTGGGCTTCAGTTCCTGTGGGTCAACTTTCAGAGTAGCAGCCGTGTGGGTCAACTGCGAGTTACCCCAGCCTGATTTTTCTTCTGTGCCTGCCGGCTTGTCCCCTCCTGCAACAATGACAGTGGCAGCCACTTACCAGGCATCCGTCAAGACGCACACTATTATTCATTTAGCGCAACGGCATTTCAGAGAAAACAGATCTTAAAACAATCAGCAGCCTATAGGCATGTCTAGCTTATCCAGTGTCTAACCATCCACCTAGTCCATGGGGACCCTGTAGCTCTAAATTCCTATAGAATCCACATCAGAACCTTCCTGTGCCTCTTCGAGTTTGTCCCCTTAACTCACAGGCCATTCCCAGGAATCAGTCCCTTTTTAACTCTAACTCTTTGATCTGGTAACTCCCAGCTTCAGCAGCATGAAACTTGCAAATTGTTGGAGGCAGGGGGTAGGATCCTCAGAGCTAATAGTTTTCCCCCATTGTCTTTCAAGTATGCGGCAGGATATCCTTTCTCTAGCCATTGTGTTGCTTTCCTGAACATTCCACTAACCCCACCATACACTATATCATCTATCTCAATAACTAGTTTACAGTACTACATATCAGCAATCACAGATTGTTACGTAGCCGCTCCATGATCATCACAATAGAGAAGAAGACTTAAGGATGTATGGGCACAATGTCAAAGTGTAGTGGGGATGGGAGGGGAGCTTTGAAACTCATTCCTTTGCAGATCTGAGCTCCAGGTGAACAAACGTTCAGGATCAAACCATTTCACGCACTAGGGCCTCCATTCAGCAGAGCACTTGCTTTACATTAAGCATGTGCTCATGTGTTTCCATTGTACTCAAAGGGACTCTTTCCATCTGCTTCAGTGAGCTTTGGATTAAGCCCTAACAGTTCTTTTATAAAAGAATCACTCTAAAGTTATTAACTCAGTAGCAGTGGAAAGTGATCCCTGTATGGCAGTGGTTCTCAAAGCCGGTCTGCCGCTTGTTCAGGGAAAGCCCCTGGCGGTTCGCCGCTCCAGGCCAATGGGGGCTGCGGGAAGCAGCGTGGGCCAAGAGACGTGCTGGCCACCCTACCCGCAGCCCCCATTGGCCTGGAGCGGTGAACCGCGGCCAGTGGGAGCCGCGATTGGCCAAACCTGCGAACGCGGCAGGTAAACAAACCGGTCCGGCCCACCAGGGGCTTTCCCTGAACAAGCGGCGGACAGGCTTTGAGAACCACTGCTGTATGGTATATTTACTTGGACTTATCCTTACCATTCATATTTATTTCTACTTAGAAGATCCTCGTGTTATGTGTGAAGGAAAAAAATTCCATACTTTCTAAGGCTATGTCTACACTGCGCACCTGACAGGGACATAGCCGTGCCTGTACAGCTATACCATCGTAAAGTACACAGTGGAGAGAGCTCTCCCGCCAGCAAAAAATAAAACCACTCTCAACGAGGGGCGGTAGCTTTGTTGTAGGGAGAGCATCTCCTGCCGACGAAGCGCTGTCCACACCAGCACTTTTCATATGTAAAACTTTTGTCAGTCAGGGGTGTGTGTTTTTTACACCCCTCACTGACAAAAGTTTTCCAGACAAAAGTGCAGTGTAGACATAGCCTTAGTGAATGGAAAAGCAGCTACAGGTGTAGATTGAACTACTCTATCTGAGCTTCCTTATGCATCCTCATTAGAACCCCTTCCCATTAATTCTTTGCATCAGAGTAATCCCTAGGGGCCCCACTCAAGGATCAAGGCCCCATCATACTTTGCAAAGTTCACACATAATAGATAGTCTGTCCTGAAGACCTTCCAATCTGTTACATGATAAGAGCCAACAAATGGGGAAAACGAATGGTAGTAGGAAGCAGTGGGAAACTCTCAATAATGTAATAAGCAGTTGTCTTCTGCTGTAGCTTACTCCACTTTTCATGGCTTCATGATTAACTGCAGCAATTAGAGATGGAAAAGGGCCATTAAAAAAGCTCACCTAGTCAATCCCCAGCCCAGTGCTGCATTATTCCCTACAGCTTAAATGCATCAGTTATGGGTCATTGGTAGTCTGTGGAGCATGGGCTAGTCACATGGTGCTGTGCCACTTATTTTTATCAGTTACGTTGACTTAAAAGGCAGCTAAATAGATGTTAATTGCTGTTGTTGCTTCTGGGCTATTTGTTCACCAGGGGGAGAGGAGGTGGTCCTGGCAAGCAGCTGTAAGAGAAAAAAAAAATTCCATAGTATGAATCTCTGCCCTACCACATGAACATAACTATTTTATGCAGTCCCATTTGAAATTACTCAAGCAATAAAGGCTTCCCTTAGGAGTTAGTTCAGCTCTCTAGTCTCCCTCCCTTGATTGGAAATGGCTCCTGATAAAATATTCCCTTGCTTGGTTACCTAACCATATTTCTACAGTCTAGTTAAGAAACACTAAACCCTATGGGTTGTTTTTTTTTTCAGGCTATCTAAGGGACAGTCAGTGTCTTAGATACTGCCTGCCTGGACTGGCAACCCACATTAGTTTTTTTCCTAGGGTTTCCATGAATACACCTCTAGTCCTACAGCTCAGTTCCCTCTTCCCAAATAGCCACTCCCCTCCCCTAAAATCAGGGTGGAGTTAGGGAGCCACCCTTATGTTGTGCTTCCTAAGGCTGGGTCAGGCTGCTGAGAGGATCTCCCCTTCTGAGTGTGCTCCAGCCTCTGTACTTAGAATCATAGAATCATAGAATATCAGGGTTGGAAGGGACCTCAGGAGGTCATCTAATCCAACCCCCTGCTCAAAGCAGGACCAATCCCCAATTAAGGAATCCAGAGTGAGACCAGGGATACAAAGTTTAAACTACAACTCTCTTTATTAGTTAAATGACAGGATGGCTCCTGCAGACTCTTAAGCATGCAGACCCTGAGTGCCTGCATTAGGTGGGAGACCCCTCACTAGGCAGCCATTCATCTGGTTTTAAACTGGACACTTCTGCTTTTGTAATGTTTGTCCCCCATCCAGGACTGAGAGAAAACCGGACATGGTTTTGTCCAGTATCAGACAGGGGGATGTCATAATGGAGAGCTCACTGCTCCCCCCCACCAATGTGACCTCACACACACCGTGTATGCAAGCTCACACAGGCAGGGGCAGGGCAGCACTCTCTTCAAAATGGCTCCCCCCGTGCAGTATTACCTCACACCATGCTAGTGGGGGCGAGGTCACACCATTCTCGGAAGTATTGGCATGTCCGGTATTCTGGGAACATGCCAGTGGCCTCCCTAAGCCTCACTCTGTGACTCCCCATAAGGACGCCACATGACTTATTTTAAAGAATTTGTACCACAGTGTCCTGCACCTACCACAAGAAGGCAGTGAGAATCAGTTAGGGTCTCCCTGCAGGGTTCCAAAACCTGCTAACAGGGTGGAACAACACAAGAGTCCTGCCACCGCATGCCATTTCTGATTGGTTTGTTTAGTCTTTTTGCTGCATGAACGCCATTGCCCTTCTGTGCCCTGCACTCTCTGCATGGTGGTGAGTGTATTTAAACTATTCTGGTTCTCAGCTTTGTGCTCTGAAATGTTACTCACACAGCTGGACGTAAGAGCATCTGCAACTTCACTCCCTCCCCCTTGCCCCAAGCCCTGAGTGAATCAGAAACTAACACTTGTTGAGGGAGGGATGCTTCCCAACGGTTGGACCCTGGGATAATACTTGAGTCATTAACACCACATATTTCCCAATCTTGCTGCTATCTGAGGCAAAAAGAAGAGATGCACTCGGCAGGGGTCACTGACCGACAAAAGCAGCAGCCCAAGTAGTTTAATCCTGCCTCTGCTTTGGTGAACGCCCAGGGCCACATCTCACAAAAGCTAGGTTTTTACGCAGCAGAGAGTAGTCCAGGGCTAATAAATGTGTATCGGTTCAGGAAATTAATAAAATTCTCATAGACCAGCTCCAGAGCACCTATGCTTTGGCCAGGGCTGGGAGAGATGTTGGAACAGCGGTGACTCCTAATCCAGATTCCCCTATATGTCCATGTGCTGTCCTTCTGCCAAGCCTTGGGCAGGTATTTTGGCACCACTCCTTTTAATTGCCTTTTCATTTAACTTTCCCACCTTCCCACATCTTCATTTCTCTTGCTTTCCGCCTGTACGGTGTGTGTTTCCTCTCTGTCTCTGCCCTTATGCCTTGCTTTTCCCTTTTCTCTTTCCCCTTTCAGTCTCTTCACTCTTTGTGCAGTAGACTTTTTTGGCCTCTTCCAGCTTCTCAGTCTCCTTGGTGCCAATGGGAGGGTAGAGATTTTCCAGGAGGTATTTGGTTGAATTCTAGAAAGGTAACAGCAAACCTCAGAATCCCTCTTCTCAGCTCCTGTCATCCTCCTACCTGTGGCCTTCCTGCTTAACAACTCACAGCAGCCCATCCAAAGTGCTCCTGCAAAACTTCTCTTCCTAGCTGTGTTTTTCTCTGTGGAAGTTTCTTCGTGGGCTAATATTCATTAGCTTGTATTCATGATGCACTTGAACCTGGGAAGTGTTGTATAAAGGCCAAGTATTATACAGTTGCCTTCCATATCAAGTGCAGGCTTCTCATCCCCAAACTAGGTTCTGTACAGCTCTGCTCCTACCTTTGTCTCAGCCCTTGTTTCTTCCTCCTTCCCCTCCTCCCCATTTCCTATTCCCTGGGCTCTGCCCACTACTCACAGCTAAACCTCCCTGTTTTGTATCTTTCTCCTGTTCTAATTTTCATTCCACCTTCTGTGCTGCCTCTGATGCTTGGAACAGTCTCCCTTTTCTTGTGTGACAGGTACCCCCACTCCATTCAGATTTTCATTCTTCCACACAGTAGGAAGAATGCAATAAATGCATTAAATGCAATAAAGCTGGTAATAAATTCAAATCTCTCATGAAAACTAATTTCTTCCATAAAGCCTCCCTATGGCCACCATCCAAAGAAGAGGTTTGTACTTAAAATTAAAACACAAAAAACAAATCTGCACCATAGGAAGCGGTTTTATACAGTTGATTGTGTGTGTCCCCACTAAGCGCATTAAGTCGGCGGAGTGCGTCCACAGTACCGTGGCTAGCGTTGACTTTGGAGCGTTGCACTATGGGTACTATCCCACAGTTCCCGCAGTCTCTGCTGCCCATTGGAATTCTGGGTTAAGCTCCCAATGCCTGATGGCGCAAAAACATTGTCGCGGGTGGTTTTGGGTATATGTCGTCAGTCCCCCCCTCCCTCCGTGAAAGCAATGGCAGACAATCGTTTCGCACCATTTTTCCATGCGGCTCCCATACTGTTTTCAGCAGACGGTGCACTAGGACTGCTAACCATCGTCATCGTTGCTGTAACTCTGCTCTGCTGCTATTATCTCAATATCTCAATTTCTCCATGTTATCTGTCATGGTCTCCCGGATATGTGTGTTCTTCCTTGGGAAATGTGTGTGGTGCTTACCATCGTCATCCACCACTTCCGCTGCAACTCTGCTCTCCTGCAGATGCCATACCATGGCAAGCATGGAGCCCGCTCAGATCACTGCGGCAGTTATGAGCATTGTAAACACCTCATGCATTATCCTGCAGTATGTGCAGAACCAGAACCTGCAAAAGCAGGCGAGGAGGCGACGGCAGCGCAGTGACGAGAGTGATGACGACATGGACACAGACTTCTCTCAAAGTACGGGCCCCAGCAATTTGGCCATCCTGGTGGCAATGGGGCAGGCTCATGCTGTGGAACGCCGATTCTGGGCCCGGGAAACAAGCACAGACTGGTGGGACGGCATAGTGTTGCAGGTCTGGGACGATTCCTAGTGGCTGCAAAACTTTTGCATGCGTAAGGGCACTTCCATGGAACTTTGTGACTTGCTTTCCCCTGCCCTGAAGCACAAGAATACCAAGATGAGAGCAGCCCGCACAGTTCACGAGCGAGTGGCGATAGCCCTCTGGAAGCTCGCAACGCCAGACAGCTACCGCTCAGTCGGGAATCAATTTGGAGTGGGCAAATCTACTGTGGGGGCTGCTGTGATCCAAATAGCCAACGCAATCACTGAGCTGCTGCTATCAAGGGTAGTGACTCTGGGAAATGTGCAGGTCATAGGGCTCCTGGGGACTTAAGTGGTATATAAATATAAGCTTTGCTCTGTGACCCTCTGCTTAGGGTGAATTACACCTCCATTGTACTGTGTCTGAACTGTTTTGCCTTTTTAATTTTTTCTAAACATATCAGGGCAAGAACCACGTGTTCCTGTTTTGTACAGCACTAAAGTGTAAACACACTATCAGGTCACAATAAATACAATTTGATAACTTTGCTCCTTGATGCTTCCCATCCTGGTGGATTTCCCCTTAAATGTACAACTCTTTGATACCCAGTGGGGCATTCTGAACACTACATTAGGCTTTGGGTTTTTTTTTTATTAAATGGACTTGTGATGTTCAAAGATGAGGTTTAGATTAAGAATCATATGCTGCCTGTGTCCAATTCAAATGACATGCAGACACTGATGAGTGACAGCACACGAGAGCTTCAAGGACGCCTCAGTACACTGCACAACTTTCTGCTCTCACCCTGAAACACCAGCTGCTTCTTCAGGTGAAGATCTGCTATGAGAAAATGAAACTCCATGAACACTGCTATGTACAGGGATAGCTTTTCTGGAGAACTAGAGTTCCGTGTTTTCTATAAAAGCAGCCCTTTATGTTTGATTGTACTGGTGTGGCTTAAATATTAGTGAGGGGCAAACTTCAACCAGTTTTGGGAGCAGCTTTGGAGAAGCTCTATTGAGTTTGCAAAACTGGGCTGTATATCTTTTAAGAACAGCTAGGAATTCTGCATTTCTGGAACTATGACATGTAGAAGGGCTCTCATTTCTCCAGGGACACTTTACACTTGCTATGCAAGCCTCCTAACCCATCAAGTTGCAGTGGGGGAGGTTTAGATTGGATATTAGGAAAAACTTTTTCACTAAGAGGGTGGTGAAACACTGGAATGTGTTACCTAGGGAGGTGGTAGAATCTCCTTCCTTAGAGGTTTTTAAAGTCAGGCTTGACAAAGCCCTGGCTGGGATGATTTAACTGGGAATTGGTCCTGCTTTGAGCAGGGGGTTGGACTAGATGACCTTCTGGGGTCCCTTCCAACCCTGATATTCTATGATTCTATGATTCTATGATTGCTAGTAAATGGGCAATTGTTATTTGTATTGCAGTAGCACCTAGAATCTGCAGTCATGTCCCAGGATCCCATCATGCTAAGCATAGGTGATGTGTGTGTGGTGGGGAAGGGGGTACATGGGGTCATATATCCTGCCTGCCCAATTTCTGCCAGGGTTGGAGTTGTGCTGAGCACAGCTGAAGGGACATGCCTAGAAAAGGCACCAGCAGCGAGAGCTCCCGCTGAGCCCCACTAGGTGGTACCCAGAGCAGAGAAGCGAGACCAGCCTGGTGAGTCACAACCCTTCCTCACCGGCTGGCAGTTACCCAGAGCCTGGGTTTCTGATATGTACCGTATGTGTTGTGTGTTGTACCGTATGAGTATGTGTTGTGCCCCCCCGCACTATCAGCACCAGTTACCATGGCGCTAGGTGCAGTACAAACATTAAAATGATTGTCCCTGCCCCAAAGAGCTGGTAATCTACTTGATACTGGGCTTGGAGCAAAATACCCAGCTGACTCATCCAAAAGGGTCCAGAATGGATCAAATTCTGTACTTCAGAATTTGCTTCACATAAGTAACTACCAGTAAACTCATGCCCAGCAGGAAATCATGGGTAGAAGCTATGGAGAAGTTACTGCCTGGGTCATCTGCATTAGAAACCATTGAGTGATTCTGTCCAGGGCCTTGGGGTGAATGGGCTACATGTGTGGATACACATGTCAGTGTCACCTGTGTGCACAACCATATATGTATGCTTCTATGCAGAGGGGCTGCTGGGCTGTTAAAGCCATTGCAGAGGCACAGGCTCTCCACACAGTTACCTAGTGATCTACAGAAGGCTAAGGTTATCTATTAGATTTAGGGTTCAGCTCTACAGCCTTCTCCTTGGGGTGGCCAACCTGCCTCTCAAACTGACATTGTGGGCATTGCTCAGAACTGGCAATGGGTGTCAGATATTGCAGGGAATTTCTTCGTTCTGACCCCTGTTCTGTGGGTTGCACAGTTGGAGAATTGGCCTGGGGTGTAGAGAGCAGCCTTGCGATATATTTAATTCTTCTCTATGCCAAGAATTTAAATCAACTGGAAACTGGGACACTGATAAAGTTTAGAGCCATCGGAACCAAGAAGAGGGCCACAGCTGCATCCCTTTAGCTGCAGGGATTTTCAAAGGCCATTTTTTCTTAGTACTGTTCCGGTCATACGATGACACCAATATCTCCTACTGCCCATTTGAGGGCCCCCAGGAACAAAATAAGTGCGAATAGCATTTTTTTCAATGCTGCTTTCATAAAAGAATTGCAATTATTCTTTTTGCAAAAGAGTTAAAGGTTGGAACAAGTCCACACAACTTTAACTGCTGGGCACACAATGGAAAGTTACAATCATAATATAAATGGAAATTGGAATTTGTAGGTGGTATGGCTGAGAAAAAAATAAGCTACCTAAAATATTTTGAATATGTTCAGCAATCAGTCTATTGGCCGTGAATTCCCTTGCAATCATATTTTCAAGGCACTTTTTCAAAGTCAAAGCCTTTTGCCTTAGTAAATACGTGATCTGACATTTCTTTGGTGTAGCAACTTTGATGGCTCAAGCTTGTAGCATTTTCCCTTAAGTGAGTTTTTTCTGCAAGATTTTAGAATTCATGGGTTACAAAAGTAACAGACCCAAAATGGCTTTACATACCCAGGCAACAGAAAACCCTTAGCCTTGGTTACAACCCAGCCCTGTAACAACTGCTAGGCCTGAGCCAAACTCCATTGGAATGACTCTCCTTGATTTCTCTGGGCTTTGGAGCTAGCCCTGGGTGTGAAGTTCTTTCAGCTGAAAGCTTTTCCCCACTTCTGGCTACTAAGCAACTATCTACATAGGATTTTCTTTATTTCTTCGTGAGCCTGACTGGGCCACAAGTCCCCAGACCTGCCTCATTTCTCTGTCCTCTACACCTGCATGGGATTTAAGCATGGATTTAACAGTGTGCTTGCTGTAAAACCATCAGGGACTCACTATCCCATCACATGGACTTTTTGTCCCAGAGGACACTCAAAAGCGTGAGAACTGTGCACCAAAATTTCTACTTTTTATACTCTTCTCTTACCCAGTCTGCTGGATTTGGCCTTCCACAAACAAATTGCTTCATCCACTACTGAAGTACAGCCACCTTTGGAGGTGGAACATCACAGCTCTTCAGCCATATACTGTCAAAAGCTAGTATGTCAAGTTGAAATAGAGGAAATGTTGGTAGGAAGAATGTAGTTCTGCTTATTGGAGCCTGGCCACAACACTAGAATTAATCTCTCTAGTCTGTTAAGAATTGTCATGATGAAGGATTCTATGATAAAATGGCCAGTACTTCAGATTAATATAATCTCTCAAACACCACTATCCTTCCTAGCACTATGCTGGAGTATCAGCTGCGTACAAACTTCAGAGGATGATTAGCCAATGACAAATACTGCCCTGATTCAGATCTAATGGGCATGTGAAGAAGAGACTCAGGTAGGGCCAGGTTCTGTGGGATTCTCCCTACATCAGGGAATCTGTAGGTGCATAGAAGCTTAATCAACATTGATATAATAAAGAGAGACAAGGAAGGAAGAGCCCAGGGAGGAAGGATACTCAGAGATAAGAAAGAAAAGGAGTACTTGTGGCACCTTAGAGACTAACCAATTTATTTGAGCATAAGCTTTCGTGAGCTACAGCTCACTTCATCAGATGCAGAGATAAGAAAGTAGAGTCACAAACAGAGAGATGCTTTGCAACTCTTTTATATCAGATGACACAGGCACCTGTTGTGAAATGGATGCTTCAGCTAGTGAAAAGGATTCTGAAGTGTGAGTTGGAAAAAAATGGGGGAGAGGTGCCAAATGATTCTTCACTTATGGTACTGGTGGTCATTTGAGCTGGCCCTGTTTACTCTGCTGTGTGTTTCTAGCTCTGTGTTCGGATCTCGTGTCTTTTCATCCTTGTATTTGTGCCAGTGGCCAGAGATAGCCCAGAAACTATGAGACTGATGCTAACACACTGGCAGAAAAGGCAGGCTTAATGCACTCAGCCAACCTGCTGCACTGTCTCTTACTCAAATTTCCTAAGAAACGGATATGATAGATTAAAATGATTTTTTTGGCTTATTGCTGCATGCTTTTTAGCTAGTATCTGGGAAAGTGTGAAATCCTTTTTTTTAAAAAAATATAGTAAGTATACTGCACTTCTGCTATTTTGTAACAGCCTTTAATCGAGCTGACTGAAAGAGCCTGGGTTTCTGATATGTACCGTAGCCAAGAACTACTCAGTTAGGAAAAACAGAGGAGCCAGAATCCAATCAATAGCTCTTTGCTCATTGCTGGGCTCGTGGACATTGGATGGTGGAGAGAGCTGCACTAACTGTCTAGTGAGCTGTGCTCAAGAGGAATCCAGTTGTCACTTTCTTTTAGCTTCCCCCCCCCCACACCTTATACTAGCTCTGTAGTCTCTATTGTATGAAGTATTTAATTTCTACAGCATGTTAAGGTTGTTTCCAGACACTAATCAATTACATGCCAGTCCCAGTGTGTTGCTTCCACCTTAAGAGGGTGGCATAGAACAAGGGATTATTTCCATCTCTAAGATGTGAACTATACACATTTGTTTAACGCCAAATTGCTTTATGCCTTTATGACATGTTTAAACTATGAGTTGAGAATTTCTTTCAACATTTATGTTACAGAAGCCATTATAACATTAACATTCAAATTCCATTGAGAGGACATGACAGCTGTGCAGTCCTATGTGTCAATCGTGGGTTTGTTACATTAAATGGTTTAGTGTGGTTTTCTTTAAGTAAGAGCGGCACAGAGAAATTGAGAGAGACAGAGAATTTTAACCCTGTGTGAGAGGGGTAAAGACATTCTTTCCTTCAGAATCTGAAAGAAAAACAAAAACTCTACATCTACAATTGACTTCTGAAAAAACATTGCGGAGGTACTGATGTGTCATCTCAAAGCCTTCAGACACTGCAATATAAAAACCTAGATTTTTTCCCCCTATATATGCAAGTGGTTGAATATATGTAAAAGAAGGCCAAAGTTTTGCAATATTTAAAGAAAATGACTGCAAAATGTTGCAAGGACGCATTTACCACTTGGCAGAACAAAGCTTCATTGGCACAAAGTGTCTAACCTGCATTGTGTACCCTCATGTTGGTTCTCTCATCTGCTGATGATACCTTTCTTGGCTTTTATGAAGCATGGCAATCTTGCTCTCTGCAAATTCTTTCCACAGGAAGCTGTGGATGGGGGAGTATTCCCCCAAGAATGAGATGGTAGAGAGTGAATGATTGGTATGAATTTTAAGTGGATTCCCTGTGAAGGTTTGTTTTTAATCATTAACTCTTACTGTACAAGGATGGTTTTCCATACCTGGTGTAGTGCCAGATTTCAATCAGCCTATTTGTATCATAGAAATGTAGGACTGGAAGCGATCTTAATAGGTCACCTAGTCCAGTCCCGTGCATGGAGGCTGGACTAAGTATTATCTAAACCATCCCTGACAAGTGTTTCTCTAACCTCCTCTTAAAAACCTCCAATAACCGAGATTCTACAAACTCCCTAGGTAATTTGTTCCAGTGCTTAACTACCCTTACCGTTAGGCTCGACATTAGGAAAAAACTTCCTAAATCTCCCTTGTTGCAATTTAAGCCCATTATTTCTTGTCCTGTCCTCTGTGCTTAAGGAGAACAATTTATCACCCTCCTCTTTATAACAACCTATTATGTATTTGAAGATTGTATTCATGACCCCCCTCGCACCCAGTCTTCTCTTCTCCAAATTAAACAAACCCATTTTTTTCGGTCATTCCTCACAGGTGATGTTTTCCAGACCTTTAATCATTTTTGTTAATCTCCTCAGGACTTTCTCCAATTTGTCCAAATTTCCCAAAGTGTGCTGCCCAAAAGTAGACACAGTACTCCAGCTGAGGCCCTATCAGTGCTGCGTAGAGTGTCTTGCTTACAGCATTTCTCCTAATACATCCCAGAATTAAGTTTGCTTTTTTTCTTTTTTCTTTTTGCAACAGTATTACATTGTTGACTCATATTTAGTTTGTGATCCACTATAACCCTCAGATCCCTTTCTGCAGTACACCTTCTTTGGCAGTCATTTCCCATTTTGTATTCATTCAATTGATTATTCCTATTTGTATTTTGCATTTGCCCTTACTGACTTTCATTCTATTTATTTCAGACCATTTCTCCAGTTTATCAAGATCAGTTTGATTCTAATTCTGTTTTACAAAGCACTTGCTACCATAGGTGCAGGAACTATGGGTCTGGGGGTGCTGCAGGACCCCCGGGCTCCTGGCTGCCAGCCCTGTGCCCAGGGTCTCAGCTGCCAGCCCCACGCCCGGGTCCCAGCTGCCGGTCCAGCTCCTGGGGCTCTGCTCCTGGCCTCAACTTGAGGGTGGGGAGGAGGGGTGGACGGGGTAAGGTGGCTGGCTTTCAGCACCCCCACCATTAAAAATGTTCCAGTGGCACTGCTTGCTGCCCCTTCCAGCTTGGTATCATCCACAAACTTTATAAGTGTAGTCTCTCTATGCCATTATCCAATCATTTATGAGATATTGAATAGAATCAGACCTAGGACAGATCCCCTTGGGACTCCACTCTGTATACTCTTCCAATTTGATTGTGAACCATTGATAACTACTTTCTGAGTAGAGTTTTCCAACCATTTGTGCACCCACCATACAGTATGTTCATCTAGGCCATATTTCCCTAGTGTGTTTTTCAGAAGTTCCTGTGAGACAGTATCAAAAGCATTACTAAAGTCAAGATATATCCCATCTACTGCTTCTCCCCCACACACATCCACAAGGCTTGTTAGCCTGTCAAAGAAGGGTATTAGGTTGTTTTCACATGGTTTGCGCTTGACAAATCCATGTTGACTGTTACTTATCACCTTATTATATTCTCAGTGCTTACAAATTGATTGATTATTTGCTCCATTATCTTTTCAGGTACCAAAATTAAGCTGACTGGTCTATAATTCCCTGGGTTGCCCTTATTCCCCTTTTTGTAGATAGATACTATATTTTATAGATGGGTACTATATCATCTAAAATTATGTACTGTATTTTAAAACTTTGTCTAATATTATCAGTATTCCACATGCAGAGCACGGGGAGATTGGCATACTGTTCTGGTGCAATACTACAGTTCTGGATGTCATGAATGTACGTTATGCCCAGACCAGGGTTCTGTACTTAATCAGATATGCCTAAGCAACTCAGCTGTGTACTATTAGATGATGAGAATGGTACAGTATGCTTGGTGCTTTACAGACTTGCTGCTTGAGAGAGGGTCTCTCCCCTAAGGAGAGACTAATCCTGGAGTTGAGGGTGCTCAGCAGTTCAAAGCTAGACCTTAGGTTAGATAAATTTTGCAGTGAATATTCATAGACCATGTTTGCTGTTTAATTACTAGATCTAGTTAGAAAGAGAAAAACTAAAGTTTTTCAAATTCCTTGTTCCCCACCACCTTTATAAATTTGAAAAATTTCCACCAGCTCTCTAGAAGAAAACTGTAAATAGAGAAAATGTGAGAGTGACCCTTTCTTCTTTTTAATTTTCACATTTCATATTTTGAAATTTTTATTAATGTTTTTGAAAATTTGCAATCTGCTCCATTTCTGGTAGAGCCCACAATATTCTTGGTGACAATATGCAGACAGTAGCGGGAGGAGGAAAGACATACAATATGTGAGCAGACTGACAAAGTGATGGTTAGGTGTGTCTTGGTAATAAGGTGGAAGCACTTTTTCTTTCAGTTCTTATGGTCAGGCAGACTCCTGTGCCCATGCATAGCTACCTGACTAAATCATAGAATCTTAGAAGATTAGGGTTGGAAAAGACCCCAGAAGGTCATCTAGTCCAACCCCCGGCTCAAAGCGGGACCAATCCCCAACTAAATCATCCCAGCCAGGGCTTTGTCAAGCCGGGCCTTAAAAACCTCTAAGGATGGAGATTTCACTGCTTCCCTAGGTAACCTATTCCAGTGCTTCACCATCCCCTTAGTGAAATAGTTTTTTCCTGATATCCAACCAAGACGTCCACCAACAAGTGCAGCAGCTCATTCATATGTATGTAGTTGTGGGATCCTGAGTCTAAGTTAGTCCCCCCTCTCCCAAACTCTTTTCCATAGAGGATATATAAATGTATCCCCATCAGTGGCAGAACATGTCAGCTACTTAGTCCAGAGGTATCACCCAAGAAAGTGTAATAGACCAAGGTACAGGAATACTGATTTTGGGAAAAGGCTGAATTTTCAAGCAAATTAGAATAAATACATAGGGGCATTTTTATTTGTTTTGTTTACACTTGCAATATTTATTGTCACTTCTCTTTACTGTTTATGGACGAAACAGGGAGAAGATAGCTTTGGAGTAGAGATGGGTGGTTGGTGGCAAGGCCACTGAAGATGAACTTGAAGGGTCTTTTACTCTTAAATTCAGAGTTAAGATTTATTAAACATCTACGTTTATATTATTTTAGCAATTACGGGATCTGGAAATGCAGTAAATGAAGATTAGTGATTAATTTATGGGGCCACCTTTTCATAGAGAGTAACAACAATTGTATGTAAAGTAGGTGATTGTGAATGTTTCGGCATTTGCACCTGCGCACAGCAGAGCATTTTTTACATATTGTGCTTGCGTGTGCAGTTAGCCCATTTGTTTATATAATGCAGTTTGCTTTCCCACTCAGACCTCTCTGGTTCTATTTATTCCTTATACCAGATGGACAATGGGAGGTAAAACTTGCCCCTTCTCAGAGCTGAAGACTCTGCCTGCAGCAAAAGCTGGTACAGTGACCAGCAAACCTGGAGCCTGTTCAGGGGGTATTCTCACTGTGTGCCACGGTACACATTTCTGCAGAGGTGCATTGAGGAGACTGGGGAGATGGTGGCCATAGTCTCAGGGAGGAGTAGCATCACTCCCAGTGGATCCACAGAGTCCCAGCAGTCATTGCCTTGGAGGTGCAGATCTGCAGCAGCAGCTATGGAGTGGCTTTGCTGGTGTGAAAGGCAAGATAGATTGCCTATACTCTTCACATCCCCCCGCACCACCACCACCATACACACATACCCCTATGCATAGTCCAGTTAATCAGGTTGGACCCTGGAGACAGCACATGTCCCTGAGTGATCACCATGAGTCAGCAATCGCTTATGCACAGATGCTTGTCTTCTAAAGCATCTCTGATTCTAGCCAGTCTCTTCACAGGTTCTCAAATCCAGTAGTCCCTAATATCCCTCACAGAATGACATGATTCAAGAAAATATTATACAATCAGGAAAATAAACGAGAATGAGAATAATAAATAAATCATTTTGGAAACTCTGAAGCTAATTCTGGTGTATTTGTCCATGCTTAATATTTTACTGATTGTAGCAGTGTGTGCTTATTTTATGCAATAGAGTGAAAATTAGTCTTCATAAAACCAATTGTTATAGCAGTAAATGCAGTTATTTATTCTGAAAATCCTACCATGTCTAAACATTGTTTCCTGAGCATCATATTAACATATTAGTCAGTTAAATCAATAGAGCAAAAGCTTATTATATGTTAAAAATATGGGCAACCTGTTTGGTTCAGTTCCTGTGTCTCACAGTTTCCTCTGAATCTTTGATAATTACATCCAAGATTTAATCTCAGGCCAGTATTCATGAATTTCTTTGTCATATTGGGCTCACATTATAGTGCAGAAAAAGACAATGTTGACAATGAAATACACAAGAGTGCTTGCTATTTGAAAGCACAAAGTCTCTAGTCTCAATTTTTAACTGTGCATGAGTTGGGGTGGGGAAGGAAGGGTATTTAGTTGTATACTGTGTGTACAGAATTATAATCATTCTTCTTCCTATTTCAGTAATCTATAATGTTTTCTGCACATAAAGTCACAGGACTTGTCAAACAATCCATCTGTGGTCTCACCATTTTCCGTTAAATCAAAATGGTCCCATCCTTTGCAGTTAGTTGCAAGGCTATAGCGTCACATTGGTCAACTGAAGATTAAAACTTTGTTCTAGCAGTTGCATTCCAATTAGTCATTAAATAGTCACCATATTATTAACAGCAAACAGTGCAAGGATGTGTGTACAGTTTCTTTCCAGCTATAGGAGGAAGCCAAGCAGGAGTTAAACTGGAACATGTTCGAGACAGAAGCTCTTTAACACTGATTTATTTATTCCAGCAAAAATCATTGTAAATGGAGTAACATGATGGATTCTTCACCATTATCATTTGAAATATAGTTATGTAGGAATATGTTATTTGTAAGGTAAAAATCCAGGGCATATGTAATGTACATATTTACAGTCCAAGGATAGCATAACCATTACTGCAGATACATCTTGTCTGTACTAGGGCTCACAAATGCCATAGTAAAATATGTTAGACATAGAATCATAGAAATGTTGGGCTGGAAGAGACCTCCAAAGGTCATCGAGTCCAGCCTCATGAACTGAGGCAGGACCAAGTAAACCTAGACCAGCACTAACAGGTGTTTGTTTAACCTATTCTTTAAAGCGTCCAATGAGGGGGATTCCACAACCTCCCTTGGAAGCCTATTCCACTAGTTAACTATACTTAGTGTTAGAAAGTTTTTCCTAATAGCTAACCTAAATCTCCCTTGCTGCAGATTGAGCTGTTTACTTCTTGTCCTACTTTCAGTGGACATGGAGAATTGACCTCTTTATAACATCCCTTAACGTATTTGAAGACTGTTTTTGCTGTGTTGTTTTAGCCATGTTGGTCCAAGATCTGAGACAGACAAGGTAGGTGAGGAAATATATATTTATTGTACCAACTTTTGCTGGTGAAAAGTACAAGCTTTCAAGCTACACAGGACTCGTCTTCAGGTCTGGGGAAGGAAGCAGACTGTTTGAGCTAAATACAAGTTGGGACAGGTTGTTAAGCAGAAGGGATAAGGTATGTTGGAGGCAGTCACTTGAAATGAAGTGGGCAATTGGGCATTAGATTGTTATGTATCAAAGGTGCAAGGTGAGCAAGGGTAGCAGGTTGTGTGGTGTGTTACAAATTGTTGTAATGAGCCATAAAACCAGTGTCCCTGTTAAGTGCATATGTTTTGGTGTCTAGCAGAGTTAGGGATTTAAGTTCGCAGATTTGCCTTTTGAAGGTGTTTGTCTGGTTTCCCCCACATAGTTGTTATTGGGGCATTTGATGCAGTGGATGAGGTACATCACATGTTATAATAAGCATGTGTAGGACTCATGAATCTTGAAAGGTGCGTTGTAGGGGGTATATATCATCATAACAGTGGAAATATGTCTTCAGGTTTTGCATCTGTTATTCTGGTAGGGTCTGGTCCTCCTTTGAGTTGCTGTGTCCTAGTCTGTGGGGAACTTCTTCTGGTGATGAGCTTGGAGAGGTCTTGGGGTTGTTTCAGACCAGAACAGGGTCTCTAGGAAAGATTTGTTTCAGGATATGGTCACTATCAAATATGGGTTGTAATAATTTAATGGTACCCCATAGAGGTTCCAGTGTTAGGTGGTAGTTAACAATTAGTAATGTGCAGTCAGTGCCCCCCCCCCACGCTCCTATTAAAGCAGGTTCTGCTAGGGCATTTGGTTGGCCCTTTCCATGGTATGATCTACTTCTATGCTGGAGTGTCCTTGTTTAGTGAAGGCAGTTTAGGTGTGTTTAGTTGCATATCCTGGGCTTTCTCCCTCACCATGACAACATGCATTACATGCAGAGTGACACCCACAAATTCCTAGTCCCAGAAATATGCATCTTGTACTGCTCAGTTCTCTTCAGAATGGCTGCTTAAGCCGGTGATAACTCTTTAACACCTGGCTGGGGTACTTGTGTGTCTTTGTCTCTGAAAAATTGGTTTGGGCCTGGTTTTCTTAAACTTGAAGCATGTTACAGCAATGATATATAGTAGAATCTTATAACTTCACATACAACATTGATACACATATTTTACCAGGACAGTAATGTTCAGCAGATGATGCCATTTCAAATGATACCTCACCAAGTATACCTTGTACAAAATGTATCATAGTCTTGTAAAAGTGGTGACCATAGTAGTATAGACTGTGGTGGTAGAGTTTCTCTTGGAGTTGTTTGGGGTATCTTGTTGGATGGTATCTTTAAATTCCTGTATGAATTGTAGAGTGGGCTCATCTTTGAGCTCTGGATACTAGGTGGTGTTAGAGGGTTGTCTGTTGGCTTCATTGATATAGTCATCCAGAGTAAGGACTATGATAGCAGCCCCTTTCACTGCTGGTTTGATCATTATATGGTGATTGGATTTCCTGGACTGCAATTCCTATCTGTAATTTCCTCTTTGTGGTAGAGAGAGTGTGTTTGTTAAAGATTTCACAATATTTTTAAAAAGAAAAGGAGTACTTGTGGCACCTTAGAGACTAACCAATTTATTTGAGCATGAGCTTTCGTGAGCTACAGCTCACTTCATCCGAAGTGTAGCTGTAGCTTACGAAAGCTCATGCTCAGATAAATTGGTTAGTCTCTAAGGTGCCACAAGTACTCCTTTTCTTTTTGCGAATACAGACTAACAAGGCTGTTACTCTGAAACCTGTCACAATATTTTTGTTTTTCTGAAGCAATCAATATAATGACCCAGTGTGTGACTTCGTCCACTGTGGTGTGTCCAGTCAGTTGATTCTATTTTCTTATGACTATCAGTGGGGATGTGTTGGTTGTGAGTGGTATTGTCTTTGTTATGAAAAGATTCCTTGAGGTGGAGTCAGCGGAACAACTCTTCTAGTTCTCCATATGTTAATACAGTATCCGGTTCTGTGGTGGGGCAGACATTCAGTCCCTTGGAGAGTACGGATACTTCAGTTCTGGTTAGGAGTAGTCTTGACAGGTTGATGATGATGGGATGTTGTGTAGTGTCCATGTGCTGGGTCATGGTGTCTTGGTTTCTCCTAGAAACTGTTATCAGATGTAGCCACCTGGACCATTGGTAGTCTGGCTGTTACCTGGGGTTCTTTCAACCCAAAGCTCTTGGCAACTTTTACTCTGTGCAAGGTGGTGTCAGAAAATAAATCAGGGGAGACATGGCCTTCTGACCAATAGATGGCTGGCACAAACAGGACAACACAAGAGTGCTTTCACTTAAAGCTAAACTTTACTTAGTCTCAAGCACTTACACACGTCCTCAAAAGGTTAGTAAAACACCCCAACCCTTGATAATTACCAAAGCTGAGTGTGGCTCTCAAGTGACACAGCGGCAGGCTTCCAGTGGCCAAATCTTCCGTCTGCCGGTGGGGACTGCAAGATATATCCAGAGCAAGAGTCCAAAAAGACTCCAACTATCTCAAACTTTCCACCCTTATTTATATATTAGTAATAGAATGACATGTCCCTTAAAGAAAACTTGTTAAGTAAACTGTTTCAATAGTCAAGCAAGAGGTTCCTTCTGATTATCAATTAACCAGGTGTGGGTTTTTCCAGAGTTTGCAGCCTTGAGGCCCCAATAGACATACCTGGGGCACATCCTGCTCTTCTAAAACGCATGTATCAGCCACTTCAACACAATTCTTATCAGGAAGGATGCGGGGTCAAGTTGCCCTCACTGTGGCACCCAAAGACCCCCTTTCCCTCCTGCCTTGGTTAAACTTAGTCTGCTGACTTGGCCAATTTACAGCCTGCTGATTTGGCTGCTTTTAGCAATAAGCCATAGTGGTTTCAGGCACTTTACTGGTTTATCAAAGTCTCCCCATACATGACCTAGTAGTCAAAAAGAGACTTCAGCCTACCGATTAGAGCAGGGTCCACTGTGGACAGAGTCCAAGAATGAGCCCCGGCTCAGTACTGGAGGGACAGAAGCTGAATGCTAGAGCCAGAGGGTAAACCTAGTTGTAAGCCAGAGGCAGAGCCAGGTATCGAAGCTAGAAGTCGGAAGCTGTAGGGGAACAAGGACAGAAATAGGGCTGGGACAAGGGCAAGTGCAGCTTCCCACATGGTACATGCTGCTGATCTTCTGTGAAGGCCAGGCTTATAAGCAGGGTTGCTAAACCAGCAGCCAATCAGGGGTTGTGCCTACTCTGTCAATTCTAAGGCAGTGCAGCTAGGCTCATTGGTTGTTTTGCAGTATAGTTAATTATTGAAGAGGCCGGCAGCTGGTTCTAGCTGGTCTGGTTCCTGACATCAGGTTCCTCTTTGGTTGTCTTTTCTCAAGACTAAACATGCCTTTCTTTTTAACCTTTCCTCATAGGTCAGGTTTTCTAAAACTTTCCTTATTTCTGTTGCTCTCCTCTGGACTCTCTCCAATTTGTCCACATCTTTCATAAAGTGTGGCACCCAGAACTATACAGAGTACTCCAACTGTGGTCTGAGCCGTGCCAAGTAGAACAGGACAATTACCTCATGTGTCTTACATATAACATTCCTGTTATACACCACAGAATATTACCCCTTTTCTCAACTGCATCACATTGCAGACTCATATTCAATTTGTGATCCACTATTGCCCCTAGATCCTTTTCAGCAGTATTACCACCTAGCCAGTTATTCTCCATTTTGTAGTTGAACATTTGATTTATTTTTCCTTCCTAAGCAAAGTACTTTGCACTTGTCTATTGAATTTCATATTGTTGATTTCAGACCAATTCTCTAATTTGTCATGGTTGTTTTGAATTCTATTCTAGCCCTTCAAAGTGATTGCAACCCCTCCCTGGTTGGTGTCACCCACAAATTTTATAAGCGTGCCCTTCACTTCTGTTATCCAAATCATTAATGAAAATATTGAAGAGAACCAGACACAAGACAGAGCCCTGAGGGAACCCCACTAGATACAACCTCCCAGTTTGACAGCAAACCATTGATAACTACTTTTTGCATACTGACAGGTTTCAGAGTAGCAGCCGTGTTAGTCTGCTCTAGTCTCTAAGGTGCCACAAGTACTCCTTTTCTTTGAATACTGTCTTTCAACCACTTGGGTACCCACTTTCTAGTAATTTAGTACAGTAAACACATTTTCCTAGTTTGGTTATAAGAATATCAGGTGGGACTGTATCAAAGTCAAGATATATCATGTCTACTATCCACTAGGCCAGTACCCTCCCAAAAAACTACAAATAGGCTATTTATCAAACAGGCTTAAGAATCCTGGTAGGCTTTTCTATGGTGCTCATGACTGTAGCATCTTAGTGCTTCACAAACATTAATATGTTTCTTTTCACAACACCCTTGTGAGGAAAAGGAGTAATATTTTCTCATTGTTCAGATGGAGAACCGAGGAACAGAGAGGTTAGTGCCAAAAATATACAGTAGTTTTGGCTGCAGTTTTTTTAACATGGACAAAACAGCATATTCTTTCCCTGACCTCATTCTGAGATAGATCTGTACAGTTTTTGCGGATTTTAATTAGGAAAATGCCACCCCAAATGGTTGAAATTTGGCCAGATAACAGGTTATAAGCAACTGAGAACAGGGTCTTATAGTGGAAAATGACAGGCAACCTTAACTGTGGGCATGAGTACCAGAGCCACCAATAAAAGAGTGCTACCTACTGAATTATCTTGTCAGTAGTTCTTCCTGCAGCACATAAGTATTTGCTCACAAAGACCCAATGTGCTTAGGGACGTGAACAGTGGAAGGAGCACAAAATGCAGTGATATAGGTGTACTTTCTAAAGGGAAAACTATTGTATGGCTGATGCTTTTGTTAAACGCAGTCACATCACTACAGGAAATACAGTGACTCATCTGAAAGCTAAAGCCTAATTCAACTCTATGATTCTTTAATAATGAAATTCACAATCTTTAATAAAAAGTGCATTTGAGGTATTGCCTTTATAATTCTGTGGTGTGAACACACTGTCAGTGGCGTATGAGTTATTTTAAACAGTATGCTATTTTATATTAAAACATTAATACATTAACCCCTTCCAGGCCAGGTTCTGCCAGGGTGCTTTGCCTCCTCCATAAGTCATGGAGGACACCCTGTGAAGAGATTTATGGTCCGATCTGCCACATAAAATTGTCTGGTCGCATTTTTTGCTGTCAGTTGTTTGGGATTCTAACACACCTATGCTTTGCTTCAAGGGTGAAAATGTCTTAAAGTAAGCTTGATCATATGCTAAATCACAAACTGAAAGGTCAGAGTTTGCAAGGCAAGAATAAATCCTTAGTATAACGTGAGATGTGGCCTTCCACTCAAATAACCATTTCCTCTTTACGCATCATTTTTTTAAAAAAGGCTCCTACTCTTCCCCCCTGTTTGTAGGTCACCTCTCGTGTTACGAGTGAGAAAAGTGTACAATAATACTTAGCTGTGCAACCCTGGTTGACGTCTCTAAACAAAGTAATGTATTCGGTTTAATTCCATTAAAATCAGTGCAGTTGCTTCAGTTTCATACCGGTGTATCAGAGACAACAGTTTGCACCACTGTTTTGACTTGTACTCATGATGCTTCTGTGAATTTTCATCTGTCCACAAAGTTACCATTGTAACTGGACAAGTGTTTTGCTGTTATGAAGAGTTGCTGCTGCAACGTGATGCACATCAGATAGTGATTTGTACTGGAACTGCCGTAATCAGGCAACCATTTTAATTAATTCACAATGTCTAGGAAATTTCACCTATTTGAATAGAATGCATGCTACATCACTCGCAGATGCATAAATGAGCCTCTTAGTGACTTACTGTGAAGCAGACAAAATGGACTCTTCTGGGCAGAATAGAGGTTCTGATCTCTTAGTGGGATTTATAATGGTCTATCTTCATTCATTATTAAATTTGCTACATTATTAAGTGTTATGCATGCTACCTTAAAAGAACAGTATATAGGTTGCAAAGTCAAGCTTTCAAAAGCTAGAACAATGCAGAATTAAAGTGGACTGGGTAATATTAATTTGTCCCCCTTGTACACATGCATTATGAAAAAGTCTTTATTTACATTTTCATATATTAGTTTTCTTCTCATCAGATCTCTTCCCCTTTATCCCACACCCTCATGCTCCCACCCACTGGTTACTACTCCCAGTCTTCTTGTCCAGCAACACAGTTTCTCCCTCCCACTCCAATCCCAGTCTCACCAGACTCTTTCTTCCAATCTTCTCCTCCTTCCTTCTCTCCATGTTCCTTAAGGGTGCAGGGGAAGGGCCACTGAGAGCACAGGAGAGAGAGGCTTCCTGCTCTCAGTTCCATTGTCCAGCTCCAATTTAGCCTGGAGTATCTGGGAGTAGACATTGCAGGGAAAGTCCAGCTTTGCCCCTGTAGCCCTGGTGCATGTATAGTCCTGTCACACATAGAAGCTGTGAGGAAATGAAGCATGAAGAGTTGCTCTGTGGGGATGACACATGCACAGTCTGCTCAGCACTAAGAGTTGTGAGGTATGGAGCATGCTCAATAAAGATGGAATCTCCAGGGATTTTAGCTGCTAAAATCGAAGAAGTTTGAACATGTGCAAACTGTCATTTTTTCAAGGGTTTATAACTTGGCCAAAAGTGGGTGGATTTTCATGCGGCTAACACAAGGCACTTCCCTGCAACAAAGGCCAACCCCTGCCAAATTTTATATCCCTGCTCCAGAGTATGTGGGCACTAAAGCTTTCCAAAAAAGGTCATCAGAATTTTTAACAAAGGCAAAACAATATATTTTTCCCTAGTCTCATTTTTGGAAATGGCTGACATTTTCAGCCTGAGCCAGACACCAAGCATGACAAATCTGAGCGTGAACAGTTAAAGTTTGGCAAAGCTATAAGCAACTGAAAAGAGGGTCTTAAAATGGATAATGTCAGGTAACCTTAATAGGTTACCAGCCCTGCCTATATTACAGACAGAAGTTAAGAACGCCTACTTGAGACTATTAGCATCCTGCAAGATGTGTCTGTCATTCTGCCTGGAGTGGCTCATGGCTGTGAGTGCCTATTTCATGGCAGACTGTCAAAAACATGGCAGACACCGGAAACTGGTGGTAGGTTTTATAATTAGGTTTCACTAACCTTGTAACAAATGTGATCTCCTGGATCACTATAACAGTCTTGCCTTGGAGTCATAGACAGACCACTTTGGCTCTCTGGTTTATCTTGCCATCCAGGCAAGCTGGACTGTGTAATAAATAGTCACTTATACCAAAAAACCCACAAAATATTCAGGTTTCTCCCAGTCCCAAAAGACCAGTCTCCATTCACTTAAAAGACCAGTCACCAGTCCTGTAATGAACTTAGTAAAGGTTTATTTACTAGGAAATAGAAATGACAGAGTTGTTCACAGGTTAAAGCAAGCAAGCATATACACACAAATGAGTTTCCATCTGTGATTCCTAAATATGACAGAGATGTTGTAATCTGTCAATAAAATATCTGTCAGAGTGGACCCAGGGGTACGCCTGGGAATCTCTGCCTTAGTTTAGTGTCTATGGACCTGTGAGAGTTCAAACAGCAAGGAGATAAAAAATTTTCTTGTGACCCTGTTCTATCTTTTACATTTAGGGTTTGTCTACACTATCCAGCTTTTAGCGACACGGCTGTGTTGCTAAAAGTTGGGCAGTGTAAACGCTGTTTGTCTGCACTTTTGCCAACAAACACTTCCACCCTCTATAAGCGGGGTTCGCATTGTCTACAGGACAGCGCTCCTGCTGACAACGAGCCGTTTACACTGCCACTTGCTGTGGCAAAACTTTTGTCTTTCGGGAGAGGGTGGAGCTTTTTTAAGCACCTGTGAACGACACAGAATACAGATGTTACAAGTTAGAATAATGCATTCAACAACTTACAAGCATTTTATAGAGTCTAAACACTAAATACACTTTTATAAGACTAAAATCTCTTTTGAACAAAACTCACATAAGGTGAGCTGGATTGGTTTCCAGCTATGAATATGTCCATTCCTAGCTAACACCTGTAGCTTTGGCCAGAATTTGAACTTGGTTTACCAGTGTCAAAGTGTCTTTAACTTCTGCTGAGATCCGTGGGAGCTAAGGATCATCAGCAGTTGGCAGGTTTAGTAAGGGGAGGGGTAAGGGCCAGCTCTGTGCAAATGGGCAAGTTTCTAAGAAGGAGCTTTTCTGCCTGCCATCCATTGGGCCAGGTACAATCCTAGGGAAAATTCTGATTGAACACTCAAATTCTGTAGAACACTAATAGAACTGTAGAACACTAATAACACTGTGTAGAAATGGCTCCCATAACCTCTGAAACTGAACAGAGAATAAGATCTTTTCTACAGAAGCTATCAGGGAATTGGGTTGCAGCCAGTCAGTGTTCCAGCATAGCTAAGGGGGTAAATAGAAAGGGCTTTACACCACCTTTATGTTCCCACGACTCTGAGGTACTGGGCTGCCTCGGTGCAAATTAGAGCACCATAAAGACTATTGCAATTTATTTCAGGTATCAGTAGACGAAGAGTCTTTTCAGCATCTGACTATCACCAGGGCATAATGGAGAATCAGTCACACCCTCTTGTTGGGCTGCCAATAGAGGGTGGGACCTATGCCACATGAGGATCACAGCTGTAGAATAATCCTGGAGGCTGTTAGAATGTCTTTTATCATGTTGCTACTCTTATACCTCATAGGAATGTCCTTGAGAGCTCCAGAAATGCTCCCTACTGCAGCACGGGGTAGGACCCCCTTTGGGTAACCATTATTTGAACCAACAGGAGAGCAAAGCACATGCTGAAGCCCCTTAAGGTGTCCATGTACCCGTTGCACACTTTGTGGCATATGGGAGGTGTTGCCTCTCCAAACCAGTCCAATACAAGACTGGCTTAATGTCACAGTTCAGCTGTTAATACATGTATTTTACAAGTAAAGCTGTATATGAAGGTAATTACAAAACATTTCCAAGTTCAAGTTCATCCTTCTTAATTATCTTCACATATAGCCCTACCTGTCAGGATGCAGTGTGTCTATACTAGTTCAAGATTGATCTATTGATATTCAGGTCTGGTACAATAATTCAGATTCCCTTGAACTTTCTATAGACCAAAGAATATATGGAGACCCTTTTGAATTCTCTTTGTTCTATGAACCACAGTCTGGTTTGCCAGAACCGTAAGGAGTTAATACAGAAGCAATACAATGATTGCTATAATCATCCCTCTATCGCACTCTGGGGAAATTTTACAATCTCACTACAGCGCAGAAAACTTTCTAAATGAAGTAGACAGCCGTCATTAATAGGAAGTCAGCTCTAACAAGTAAAGTAATCCTCAAAATAATCAGAAATGAACTCAGTCCTCTCCAGTCTTACATAAAAGCCATTCTGATAGTCTTGTGTGCCAAATCACTGTTATATTCAAAACATCCTGTCTCGGACTCCTGCGTATTACTTTGGGTATTCTCAACTTCCACCACCAGTAAGCAGAGATGTTACATAAATGTACTAGGAGCTTGCTCCAAAGCCACTTTAAGTCAATGGGAGTATTTCCATCAACTTACACCCCCCACCCCTCCTAAGCAGTTCTGTTCCTCATTATTGTAGTTTCCAGAGTCTGAAGCATTTCACCTAGAGCTGTAACAGTTATAATGAGAACAGACCTAGGATCTTAATAATATAAATAAATAAAAATACAAATAAACACATTTTGATGTGACAATCCTGATCCTGTTTAATTCAAAGTCAATTTTTCATTGACTTGAATAGGAGCAGGATTGAACTTCTGTTTTATTAGGCTATAAAACAGTATGTAACAGGACCACCCATGTTTTCGCCTACTGCTGGTCTGTCATTAGTCCTGCTTCACTAAGCTTTGTGTTGCCTGGTAATTAAATGGGGTTATATAGAAACTTAATTTATTTAAATGTGTGCTCTTATTGCATTATTGCTTAGTTCTGTTTTTTTTCAGTGCCTTGGAAAATGGCCTGAGGTTTTGAGATGTGGTTTCTTACACATGGCCCATACCTTTTCCCTGTAATATTTTCGGTGTTGCAGTTCTCCTAAAACCAATGCCATGTTAGCATTCACATTTTTAAATTGCTGCACTTACAGGGCCATGTTCATGCCTAGTGCAAGTGCACTGAATTCACTAGAATTCCATTTGGGATTAATCTGGCCCATGGTGTCTAGAAACAGATGCAATAATCTCTGGTAGGTGCCTCTACTGGGTTATGAGATTTCATTCAGGGTTAAATTATGTGCATTTTGCTTTTTTCATTCTTAAATATTTAAATAGTCTTAAATATTTACAAAAGATTAAAAAAGGAAAACATCTGGCCTTGGCACATTTATATAACTGTAATAACATCTGTATGTACAGTATAAAACATCTCTCATGGTTATATATTATATACACACATGCCCCATTCTCTACTGCGTCCCATTCCTTGCACATGTAGGTGACAATGGTGGCCACAGGGAGCTGGCTGCAGCTCCCCAATTCCCTACTGCTTGGCTCTAATGGAAGCAGAGGAAGCAGGAAGCCCCTCAATTCTATTACTGGCATAAATGAGCTTATGTCAGCAGGGATCAGCTCAGTGAAGCGTTGTTCCAGCATGTTTCCTTCTCCCCTTGCTTTGGGGATGGAGGAGTGGCTGATATAGGAGGTGGCTACATCACTTCCTCCACCTTTATCCCTGTGGAGAATCTCCCTATTTGGAGAGAATTCTCCAGGGGAAATATCTATCCAGTTCAAGTTCCCACTTTTTACTGTGTATCCCGCCCACAGTGTTTTGTCAACATTTCACACTGGGTGTTGATACTTCATGGAGTTATTCCTAGATCTATCCCTGACTTGCTGTAGTATATTGTGCAGATCAGTCTCAGTTTACCCAGTTGTAAAGTGGGTATAATTCTTTTGTAATATCTTACTGAAATTAATAAAATGTGTTTAAACAAACTTGAGGTGTTTGGATAATAAACATAGCATGTGTTTTTGTTTTGTTTTTTAATATACAGAAATACTACACACACATACAAGCTCAGTGCTTTCATTAGAAAACAGCAGCCTCATGGTTTCCAAGAATTGGGGGGGGGGATCATGCCCTTCTATTTTTTAGTTCATATTTTTCATTGCATTCAATATTGCTCCTGTTTCATCTTAAAGAATATCAGTCTGATGTTGAAATGAGTTTTACACTGGCCATAGCTTTAGGAGTAATTATAATTACATTTGAATACCCAGGGCTACCAAATAACTTGATTAGCATGGACACTGCATGCTTCAAGTTGATAATTTCTTCATGGGGTTATAAATAGGCATGTGAGAGCTTGAGAAACATGCTCTGCAGACATGTGATCTTTAATTTGTTTGGATTTGTTTAATCTTGAACATTTGCCAAGCTTACAAACCTGGCAAAAGAGATTGATTAGTATCTACAAAGAATTCCAGAGTGAGGAATAAATAATTTGGCAGGATGCAATAATAGTCTTTAATAAATTAAATCAGTTAGACTGTCTTTCATGTCCTGATGGGCATTGTAACTGAAAGGGATGCAGGACAGCATGCCAAGGGTAAGGAAAATGTCACCTGGGAAATGCAGTGAGACAGCGTAGGGGCAGCAGGGGGCAGCTTGCTAACAGAGAAATAGGGGATTGTTTGTCATCTGCTGCTGCTTGATCTCACTGGTGGGAGTTGCTGAAGTGTTTCACCATCCCCACCCACCTCTGTGCTTAACTGACGCTGAACATCCCAGATGCACCCATTCTTCTGCTCAATGTTTCAATTACACTTTGGGAATATCCACCTGCTGAGTTTTAATATGCTCAGTATAAACAAGTAGGACACACCTGCTTTGCTGCTAACAGTCAAAGTACAGCCCCAGGAAAATATGCTGCTAAACTTCAGATACATCCACCTGGAATGCAATATCTGTGCTGCTGAGAGTACCAGATATGGTCAGATAGAATGCCTCCACTGCACTTCCTAACTCCTGGATACTCCTGGACACACTGAAAGTTTCTCCTTCCTGGTATCGTAAGGTAGAATGTTCACAAGTACAGCAGTACACCCTCATGGAATGCCGCTGCTTTTCAGTTTGAATTCTGGGTACCTCTGGTTGATGCATATGCTTTACTGCTAGATGTTCATAGTTATGGAAGATTATTGCATTGTACAGCTGCATTCTCTCAGCCTAGCATCACCTTTCCATTCTTTCATACGTTGTCAGATGCCTCTCTTTCTCCACAACCAGGGAAGAAGGGATTATGGCTTTGAGTTACATAGCCACTGCTGGCAATGTGCAAGGAAGCTGAGTGGTTTGACTTCTTTTGAGATCTTTGAGTTTTGGACAAAGGGAGAGAGGAGGCTTCTGCTAATGAATGCTTCTACATTATATGGTGCCTTTTCTACTAAGCCTGTGCAAAACACACTTGCAATTTCATTATAAGATGAGCAGAATTGTGGTCACCTTCCTTGTTCCATTCTTCTTGACTCTTAACTCTTGAATAGAAGACCTTTTACATCACCACAATCCTCTTCTCAGTAAAAACTAGCTGTAGTTCAATTTTACCCTTGGACATCTGACTATTTATGTTTACTTAAGATCATGACTGTCATTTTCTGTAGCATTTCCTGGAATGTACAAAACTCTTATTGCAATCAGAATGCTAGGTATGTACCACTCACTCCTAATAGAGGGAGCCTTAGCGCAGAGCAATAAACTAAATAAAAACTACTCTCCATGATTTCCATTGTCCTCCCTGTCCCCAAAGTGTATTTCCAGAAAATGGCTCAAGAAGAGAACAGGGCTAGGGTGTCTCAAAATAATCTTTTCCTGCTATGAAGCTCAGCTCTTTAATCATATGGAGCATGACTCACAGCTCTTGTCCATTCATTACTTGTCCTCCCCCTCTTTTAGTGTATTTCAGTTAAATATAGCTGAATGCGTCCGATATTCTGAAACTATCATATTAACAAGTAGACTTATGGGCATCCCTTCAATGTACTTAAGTTCATGACCAGTGTAACACAACGACCTGCCCCTTTAAGGTCTGCCAGCCCCATTCAGTTAGTCCTACTCCATTCTACCTGAATCGGGTGTGATATGCAAAAGGAGGACAGCCCACCAGTTGAGGGCTCCCTGAGTTGGGGGTATGGAGGGGACAGAGGAGATCCGCTCCAAACTTCTGACTCCAGGTGGGTGGCCCTAGGAGTTGCTGCTTGATAGAGAATAGAAAGCAGTTGCAGAGAGTTGCAGGCTGCAAGAGAGTGGCAGTGAATGTGGGGTTCATGCAGGAGATATCAAAGGAGGCAAAGACACTGGCAGGTGGGGCTGGGAAGGGCCTACCAATGCAGGGAAGACTCCAGGCAGGAAGGCCTGGGAGTGGGATGAAGAAGAGCCCAAGCAGGATGGAAGAACTTTTGTTTGTGTGGACGTTTGTTGAACTTTAGTTATTCCTGAAAGGGAACTGAACTCTGAGAATGACCCTGATATGATATAGCTTCCATTGTCATAATCTCAGAGTGCCTCACAATCTTTCATATATTTATCCTTACAACACCCCTGCGAGATAAGCAAGAACCATTATTCTCATTTTACAGACAGGGAAATGAGGCACAGAGGGACTGCAATCTTGTCTACACTGCAACACACTGGGGATTATGGAGGAGTGAATTGCAGACTGCACCAAAGCGTTGTGATGTAACTGCACCCATGTGGCTGCTGCTGACACAAACTAAAAGATACCTAGTTTACGTTAACGTAGTCCTGTTTGAAAGAGCACTATGTTACTCTGAACAAGACACCTTTTAGTACGCGCTAGCAGCATCTACCCAGGGCAGTTAAATCGCAACTCAACTCTGCAATTCAGTGCCCACAGTCTGTGCTGCAGCACAGTGTAGACATAGCCTTAATGACTGACCCAGTGTCACACAGTCTGTGTCACAGCAGGGAAGTGAGGAGGTCAGTTGGGGATAATGCAACAAAAGGGTGTGGAAATGTGCTAGGTCATGACCAGTGGATCCAAAACATCACAAGTCCACCAGTCAATCCTCTTCCCTCCCTGCCTGTCTCTCTTAGGATGGGATGCAGGAGCTGTGGAATCTCTACAGCGCCAGAAGATCACAGCTACAGAGCAATCTCATGTAAAGCCTGGTTATCACATAAGTGGAGGAGCTGGACCTTGGTGATACAGGCTGCTTAGATGCCTCCATGGTACTTTATTAAAAACAGCTATGCATGCAAGTCCATATGTTTCACTGTATTTATTATATAATGGCCCCAACCAAGATACATTCCCCATTGTACTAGGTACTGACCATACATAGAGCATAAGACTGGTAGAAGAGTTCATAATGAAAGTGTATGAGTCAGAGAAAGGAGGTATTGTCCAACTTTAAAGTTGGGAAACTAAGGCACAGAGATGGTGATTTACCTGAGATCACACAGGAAAGTCTGTGGCAGAGGATAGGTACTAAACTCAGATCTCCCAAGCGCTGTTGCCTCTCCCATAAAACCATCTTTTCTCTTATTCTGCAACCTGAAAAAAAATACACACTTCATCGACCTGAAAAAGAAAAAGAAAGGAAGACCAAGCAGTCCATTTTGAAAAAAAAAATGTTGGAATAATTCAGGATCTAGATTGTGTACTAAGAACGTACTTTGTTCCATGGCTACATTTAGGAACAAATAAGCACCCAAACGCTTACTCCCAGATGGAATATTACTCATGGAGTCATATTCTCCTTTGGGAGTGTTAAAGATCTTCTGTGACTGGCATTTCCGGGCTAATGCAGTATGATGACCTTACTCTGCTGCCAGTTTTACATTTACAATTTATTACTGGAGTACCTTGCTGCAACTACATTGAGATACTTCATAGGAAGAGTGTAACTCCACTTCCATACTAATTCCCACAGAAATTCCCACTATCTGTGGTCAGGCAAAGGTATCTCAAACAACTGGTTCACTTCCTGACACACACAACCGCCATGCTAATATCAGATGTTTGGATTTGCTTGTAACTCAGTAAATTTATCATAAGAAGGGTGAAATGTGGTAATACACGTGACAGCCTCCATCTGAGCCAACTCGCCAGGGGTTGGGGGGGCACTATAGGTGGCCAGGGCAGTTGTATCCGCTGGGTCAGGGTCAAAGGCAGGAGTCGGGTAGTTACAAAGCTGCATCAGGAAACAGGATTAAGCCACACCAAGGTTGAAGGCAGGAGTCTGGAGCAATACCGGACAAAAGATGGGGTCTATGGCAGTAGCAAGCCAAAGTCTGCATTGTTGCTCAGACAACTCTCTGGCATGACTTCCTGGTCTAAATAGTTGATGTAAACCAGCCAGGCAGCTTCAGGATTCTGCTGCTTTGTCGTCTTTGGGCAGTATTTCCTGTGGTGCCGAATGCTCTAGTCGTGTTGGGGGCAGCTCCAGTGGTGATATAGAGGTGTCAGTCACACAGGGCTCCACAACCCCAGGCTCTAAGTCTTATCTAGGTGGATCCTTATGGAGACTTTCTAGCTTAGAGCTGAGAGACCTAGATCCTTGGGATGTTACACCTGGATTTTGGAAAAGGACTTGCTATAATATGGCCTGCCAAATTGGAGACTATTGACTTCAGTGGCCTTCAGATTAGGCCTGAAGAGAGGACATTTTTTCTTTCAGCAGCCCTGCTGAATGTGGTGGGTTGTTTGGTTGGTTGTTTTGTTTTAAGAGGTAACAAATGGCTTACAGCCTCTCATTTTATACAAATTCAGGGGTGTTCTTCAGCAGAAATGGTTTTACTAGCCTGATATGTCGTAAGTCATTCTGCTTGTAGAAATCTTACTCTCTCTCTCGTGACTAGCCTTAAAATACAAGTGTGGTAGTCCATATTTTGGATTCTTATAAGAATTATCATTTTGTTCACTTGTATTGCGAACAACATCATTTTAAAAAAAAGATCTTTCACTGTCTCTTCAGCAGGTGCACATCTTGTTCATATAAATAAAGCTGTATCAAACCACTCCTTTTGTTTTTAATTAATAATAGTGCTGGTGACAAGTGACAGATTGACACTCAGGACATTCACATGCTCTGTAAATCCACTGAACATCATGCGTAGCAAGAATAAAAGTTTTTTCACACTGTCCCACTGCTATATTTGAGTTCTGACCTGGAGGAACACCTTCTTGTGGTTGAAGGGGGATCCATCTGCCTCTATTGAGATACTATGGATAGCAATTAAAACTTTCTGACTGTACCTGTTTGTAGCTGAAGGGCTTTAGTGTTGAGACTTGTGAATCTTACTTTTCAAAGTCATGTGAAAACATTAAAAATAAACAATGGAATGCTAAACAATTCCCAGGGGGTGGTGAATAATTCCCTCTTAGACATTTATGATCTTCGCCAAAGGAATGAGCAGATTTCTTAAGCCTCCTATATGTGCTCTTAAATTTTGGAGGAGTGATGATTTACAGTATTGAACATTATGGCACCAGTACCCAGAGATAGAAGTGACAGTTCAACTTCTTAAAATGTTATATAGAATTATTGGCTGTGTTAGAGGATTAGTCATCTAAATGATCAAGTTAAACCAGACACACATAGGCTAATTGGATACCCTCTCAGCAGTATGGTGTGCTCTGGTGTGGGTTTTTTGAACTGCAGGAAGGTTTAACCTTTACTGTATTTTGTTTAACTTAGCAATTTAAACAGCCATCCCTTTTCTAGTAGGGCTGTTTTTTCAACCTTCACTTTTTTGTGTGGCTCAAGTTTACTCTAGCTTATGAACTGTTTTTAATATGTAGTGAACTCCTACAGGAGTTAAGCCTCAACTTACACTGGGATAAGAAAAAATAAAACATAATGATTTGACAGTTGAACTAAAAGGGAGTAATAATTCTAAATAGTGCTATAATGCCCAGCATTTGAACTCAATATTTTTTGAACTACAAGGCAGAGCTTTTATCCATTCTTCTCCAAAGCTTTTGGCTAGCACTAAAGCATCTACCTACCTTTTCAAAGCTATTGAGTTCAAATCAACTTGGGGTTTGGATCCTTATTAACAAATCTTCAGCCTTTTCCTGTTAGTGTCAAATGAGTCACTACATTTCCCATGATTAATTATCTTTTTCCTTTATCTCCAACACCTTTGCAGTTAACTAACATTTATACAACTCACTTTGTGGCAAAATTTAGTATAGAACCTCATTCTTCTCTTGCTGGTTTTACCCCATTAACGTAAGTTGAGTTGCTTGAGTTGTCTTATTCTGCCTTAAACAAGATTGGAATTAGGGCTTCAGTTTGAAGTCTTTAGTAGATATGGATGTTAAAATCTGCATTGACATTTGGGCCAAGATGCAGGGTTGGGGCTGAAGGCGAAATCAGGACTAGAGTTTGGATCTAAAGGCAGTGAGAACACATGAGATTTCAGCCACATACAGCAGATATCTTACATATAGCAAATGAGCTTATCAAACTTAAGTCACTTAATGGTAGATATCTCCAAAGACCTTAATATAAATTAATATGCAGATGTTGGCATGATAAAAGAAGAGTTCAATTCATTGTGTAGTTTGTGACAAAAGTTTATAGAACAGACAGGTAAAATTTGTGGTTATGAAGCTCAACTTTCATTCACTTTGTTCTTTGATCCACAGTGGCCTTCCCCCTTTCCATTTCTGTTCACCTGCCACACAATCACCTAGTTAAGTTCCTTGGCTCCTGCAACAGCCAATTCTTCTGCTGTTGCTTTAATTCTTTACAACACACCATTACTCATAGCCTCTGCTCTTTTGGCCCATTCTAATTTTACCTTCTCCTGTAACCTGCATGTCTTCAACATTCTCTGCACTTTTAATTTTGGTTGAGATAGCATTTGGCTACAACCGATATGGTTTAAATAACTGATAGGAATGAATTTCCTGTATACTGTGGCAGACTATATTTTTTTATGGTGGGCAGAAGAATTGGAGGTGCTTTAGAGTATCAGATAAGGGTATCAGGTATGCTACACTTACAGGCAAGAAATTAGATGAGATGGGCAGATGATCTGATTTAATCTGGCAAATCGTCTGTTCTATTGAACTCTAGGATGCCTCACCTGGACTAAAGTAATGACTATATTTGGATCATCATTGGTTGAAAAATGCAGGACTTGTGTTTAGAATTCTCTTTCAAGACAGCATGCTCTCTCTTAAGAGACTATTAACACCTTCTAATAGCCTGAGCAGTTTATCATTATGCATTAGAAACTGTGCTCCAGTTTTTCTAATCTGGATACACCAAAAGGGCTACATTATCTCCCCCTTCCAGGATGCACTAGTCAAGGGGAAAAGATGAAAGCAAGTATTTCTTTCCACTAGGGTATCCACGGGAGAGGGATCTTACACTGGTAAGCAGTGTGTGTTCAGAAAGTGTGGCTCAGGCGGTGACCCTATACACAAGAATGCCTGCAAGAGGATGTGGGGGGAGACTACAGGTGTAGCAAGGCATATTTTTCAGCTTATTCCCACAACCAGCTAGGAGGCATTATGTTTTCCAGTAAACTCCAAACACCTGTGCTGAGGTGGTGTACGTCTTCTCACTCCCTGGTGTGGCTCAGCCTTGCAGGAGGTATAATTGGGTCCTGGTTCAAAGCCTTAGCAAGGGTAACATTATTAACTAGTGTCAGGGTTCCTTCCCCACTCTGAACTCTAGGGTACAGATGTGGGGACCTGCATGAAAGACCCCTAAGCTTATTCTTACCAGCTTAGGTTAAAAACTTCCCCAAGGTACAAACTTGGCCTTGAACAGTATGCTGCCACCACCAAGCGTTTTAAGCAAAGAGCAGGGAAAGAGACCACTTGGAGACACCTTTCCCCAAAATATCCCCTCAAGCCCTATACACCCCCTTTCCTGGGAAGGTTTGAGAATAATATCCTAACCAATTTGTTACAAAATCATCAAAAACCCAAACCCCTGGATCTTGGAACAATGGAAAAATCAGTCAGGTTCTTAAAAGAAGGATTTCGTTAAAAAAAAAAAAAGTAAAAATCATCTCTGTAAAATCAGGATGGAAAATACTTTACAGGGTATTCAGATTCAAAACACAGAGGATCCCCCTCTGGGCAAAACCTTAAAGTTACAGAAAACAGGAATAAACCTCCCTCTTAGCACAAGGAAAATTCACATAAAACAAAAGATAAACTAATCCGCCTTGCCTGGCTTACCTATACTGGTTGCAATATTGGAGACTTGGATTAGGATGGGTTGGAGAAGATGGATTTTTGTCTGGCCTCTCTCAGTCCCAAGAGAGAACAACCATGTAAACAAAGAGCACAAACAAAAGCTTCCCCCCTCCCCACCAAGATTTGAAAGAATCTTGTCCCCTTATTGGTCCTTTGGGTTAGGTGCCAGCCAGGTTAGCTGAGCTTCTTAACCCTTTACAGGTAACAGGATGTTGCCTCTGGCCAGGAGGGATTTTATAGCCCTGTATACAGAAAGGTGGTTACCCTTCCCTTTATATTTACGACAACTAGTTTTAGTACATGAGTAGTTTTGAGAACTAAAGTTTAAAAGCCATATTCTCAAAGAGAGGTGCCCAAGCTGTGCCTGTGAATCTGGAGTTTGTTCCAGCAGGGAGGCCATTTGATTTTCTACATATCATTGCTTTTCTGTGCGTGCAACACCTGTTTCCACATGCCTCAGCAGGATTTGACACAATACATACGTGCACATTTTGCAGACAAAATGTAGAGGCCCAGCTTTGAAAGAAAAGATGTCCCAAAGTAAATGCCAGCTTTCAAGAGAAATGAATGCATTTGGCCTAGTGTCTGCTGCTTGAGTTATAACACGCTAATCTGGATATGATAACTACGACTGATTATGATCCCAGCAGAATGCAATGGGATGTCACAAAGAGGGCAGATGTTGTTAGAATTTGCTGATGAAGGCTGCAGTGTGTCTTTTGGAGCTAGATATTGAAAGAAGCAGGTAAAAGCCCATGTCAGAGTTGACTGTCTAATCTCTCTGTCTACAAGTTCCCTCTGACTTTATGCCTAGGCTCTGGCTACATGCCTCATGTTTCTCATGGTAATTGCACAAGTAGTTTTACTTAGTTTAGTTATTCTTTCTTCTACATATTTACTGAGAAGACTAAACTATACTCTGGAGCATATCTGAAGTACTTTTTGGAGCCAGCCTGTGGTGTAGATCATGATTGTATCTTCAAGCTGCTCTGAGGAGTGGTACTTTTCTCTATGCTGGAGAGCTCAGCTGAGAGTTGTGAATCATCTACCAACAATTACAATGCACATATACTTTGTTGGGGCAGATGACTATCAAAGCATCCAAAAACATACAAAATCAGCTGCACCTGAAATTAATGGTATTCAACCAGGGTGAATATTTTTCATTTGGCCTTGATCTGAGATATTCAGAAACATTGATTTAAACTCTGCTCCTGCAGGTTAAGAAGTATGGTCTAGTGGATAGGATGGCTGGGTTCAATTCCATGCTCAGCCACAGAGGTTCTCTGTGACCTGGGGCAAATCACATAGGACCAGATTTACAAAGATATTTAGGCACCTAAAGAGGCAGATAGGTGGGGGGGGGTGTTCAAAAATATCTAAGCAGGTTAGGTGACTAACTGCCATTGGAACTAAGTGCCTAATCTCTTTAGAAGATGCATAAATTGCACTAGGCACACATTTTACTCTTCAGGTGCCTAAATTCCTTTGAAAATCTGGCTCTTACAGATCCCCATCTGTAAAGTAGAGATAGAACTACCTTCCAGGGGTGATCTGAGGATAAAATCTATTCAGAATTATGTGGCACTCATACCGTGCTATGATGACTAGGTAAAAAAAAAAAATCATCTATATGAAAACAGTCACATGTTCACTACATGGGTAAGAGTTGAGCAATCCCTGTTGAAATCAATGGATATTGGATCAGACCTCATGTAGCAATCAGTTGGCTCCAGTGCTATTGCTCGAAGTTACATGTTCTCAGATAAATATTATTCTTGGAGATAAAATAGAGACAGGCTGGGACTGGTGAATGTTGGGAGGACTGCGAAAAAGATTAACCTAATTCAGAGAATATCTACATGCCATTCTAGTCTAAAAGGAAGTAGAAGATGTTCACTGATTAGTAGGATGGGAAAGAAGTTGCTCCGCATGAGTAGCATTCAGTGATCCTCAGAATGAAACCATGGAGAACTGCTGTTCACTTTCCGATGGTGGCATTCAAAAGCAAGTCAACTCCATATCCCTTTGCAAAAATCTGCCTTTAGCATCTGGAAGCTATTCAGATACTCCATCACTCGTACCTTTTCAAGAGAATACATGAGTTCTGTCTTAGCTCAGCTTCACCTCTCACTCAATTTGCCAGACCTATTCATTTTGTAAAACACTCTCGGCATTAGCTTTATCTTAATGAAAAGGGAAAGGCACAGTAGAATTATTCAAATTCTGCTACCTACAATCCATATTAATAAATCTTTTGACTGCAAAAGCAATCTCCAGTCATTCAGGAATAGCCTGGAACCATTAAAAAGTGATGCATAGCCAAAGAAATAAGTCACATATATTTTAAAAGTACTTTAACCTGCAGTGCAGCAAAATAAAAAAGATGACCTTGGTGAACAACTTTATTTATTGTCTAGCAAAAAGGGAAGAAAGCCATCAAGGATGGAAACATGATCTGGAAGTTGATGCAGGTGGAAATAGAGGGTTTAAGAATGTACACTACTGATATATGTCATTGGGATATTGTCACAGGGTAACTCTGGTCCTTTCAGAGGGAGCTAGGGTGTTGTGACAAGGTAACTCTGGTCATTTAAGAAGGAGCTAGGCCAGTGCACCTATGACTTGTCACCTGACCCCAACTGGGCTTTTAGAGAGCAGCAGGGCCTGAGAGGAGGCAAAGAAACCAGGTGAGTCAGAGCTGCCCGGGTCAGACAGGAGAGGGGCATGTGAGAACTGACTCGGATCAGGATACTGAAGGAGGTTCCTGGAGGAAGCTGTAGCTGGGGGAAGGCTGAAGGCAGGGGAGCAACAATCGGAGTTTTTTGACTGTCCTCTCCAAGCCACAGAGCCAAAGCCGGAGTGGGCTGAAGGCCAGAGATCACCACAGGGAAGTGCCTGCTGACTGCTAAGCTAGAGAGCCAAAGCTGAGGCTGGAGAGGGCTAAAGGTAGGGGAGCAGTGGTTGGGCTACCTGCTGGTGTCTCTGTGCTGGCTTGCTGGACCAAGGGGAACAGTGAGAGGGCCAGGGGCAGTGACGGATGCTCCCTGGTAAGAATGATCTCCCAGCAGAGAGGCTGTGCGGGCTCCCGCTGGGAAGAGTAGGTTTTACTCCAGCTACTAGGGCTGGGGTGGTTATCCTGGTAGAAGGACAGGAAAGGACTGAAAAAGAGCCCAGGTATGGCAAAAGACACCAGAGTATGGTATGTGGAGCACTGAGGGACTAAGATGACCTGGCATATTAAGGACTATATGAACTAGGGGTGATAAATAGACTGTGTTGTGACTTATATTTGGGACATTTTGCACTGTCTTTATAATAAACAGGCACCAAGGAGGGATATTATTGAGGCAAGAAAGTCTAATGTGGAGTTACTGGGGACTCTGAAGGAGAGGTAGGCATACGTGATGGGCTGTGGCCTGATGCACGAGGATGCACCAGGAAGGGGCTGCCTTTTCCCTGGTGTCTCAATAGGATGTTGAGCATGGGTCTCAATGGTGCTGAGAGTTTGGGTACATAGCACCTTTTTGGAGTTGCTCAACATTTTATAGGCCCCATTTTTATGCATCATGAAAAGGTACTGTAGTTTCCTTTGGAAACCCATTGCAAATATGGTTATTCCCAAAAAAATGTGAATGAATTTAAGTGAGACATGGGATTCTTTGCCATATAACCTGTGACAAAGTTCCTACAGTCTGTGTTGTACCTTCATAGAGAGTGGAGATGGAAGGCTCCTATTTGGTCATCTAGCCCACTCCAAAGCCCACCAAAGTAGCACTGATACCTCCAATATATTTGTGAGTGCCTTCTCCAGTCTCATTTTCAATGATTCTTCTAATAGGGCATCCACTACTTCCCTTGGAGAAACTCCCGTAGGCTCATACACTTGTGATTAGAAAAGCCTCCTGATATTTCTGAGAAAATATGTATTCCTTGAAGACATTAAATACTGCTAGCTCGGTGGTCGGTGTGGAACAATCCGAGTCGAAAGCTGGTTGAGCCTCTTAATGAATTAATCTAACACTTTCCCTTTTACAAAGCCCTGAGTTCAGACCCTGTCATAGGTCAAAAGCGACCAGGATATCAGTCATTTCACTTTCCTTCCTCTCTGTATTGCTAGGATTATAGGTACTGTACCTAGCCACAGTATGCTGAGATAATTCAGTTTCCTTAATCACAGCCTTTGGTGGGCATTAAAATTCAACTGACCTTCAGACTTACTGCAGATATTTAGTGTTTGTTAGTTTTAGGTCCAAACTGCCCTGGTTTTTACCTGATGACTCATGAAGTCAGACGTACAGCATGGACTAATTCAGGGTAGAGTTTGCAATCTAATTTTTAAATAGTATCATGTCAACATTTCTTTTAATTGATTCCAAGGTCTTAGAAAGCCCTGACCTGTGCCTCTTCCCATGGCTATGTTACAATTTCAAGTATATTCTTCAGAACCTAACATTCTCTTTTGCTCTCATTAGAGCGTTTTTAAAGAATTCACATTTAAAAGACTAAAAATCATTAAACGGGGGCCCTCATGACTCTGATGGCTGGCACCATGTGTGTGAATATTAAACAGTGCTTTGTAGTAAGATTGAAATGATAATGAAAATGTAGGCCTCTAGGGTCAGGCATAGCTTGTAATGTATAAAATATTGGACCCAGATTCAGCAAAGCACTTAAGGATGGGCATAAGTGCATTTCTGAGTAAGAGCCCAAGTGAACACAGTCCATATCTTTGGGTCTGAATACTTTCACTCCAACCTGTTAATAGTCAGTAAACGGTCTTCATGTTTCTTTAATGACTATATTGTACTAACACTATTCTAGCCTCTTCTATCCAAGGATCTCAAAGCACTTCCAAGTATTTATGAGTTAAGATTCACAACATGTGGATTTTCATGATGCGGCAGTAAAGACACTCTAGCCTCTGTCCACAGCACCACTTACCCAGTTGTTCACACTTCCTGGAAAAGCAGACACAACATTTTCCATTTTTCGGTAAGCAAGTTTCAACAGGTTTGATCAAGTGTAAGCATCGTTGCAGCACTGGTGTAGAGATGGAAAACAAACTAGCAGAGGAGTCGGTTCTGGCTAAATTATGCTAGTTGTCTTTTATACATTAATTGTTGCCTTCTACTTCATCCCTGCTCTATAAGGCAAAGTTCCAAAAGATTTATGATCAGACACAATGGCATCTAAACAGATGGCCCACAAGAGACCCAGGCTATGAACTGAAGATTTGTGGCGTTTCCAAATGGCAAGCTGCCTGGGGTTTATGTACCTGTGTTTTAAGAAGTATGACCATGCTCGTAGCAGGTTTTCAAGACCTAGTTCAAGCCCTGAGCCATTTCTGACCTAAATGAAGCAGTACCATAGCTGTAGAATGGTTACAAAGATTTCTAATGTGGACAAGTCTAAAAAAGAAGAATCTTTGACCAGTGCGAAAAAGAATCAGTCATGCATGCTTGGGAAATACAGACTGTGAAGGGTATTAAATGTATACTCTGTGAATGCAATCTTATGAATGGTTTCAGAGTAACAGCCGTGTTAGTCTGTATTCGCAAAAAGAAAAGGAAGACTTGTGGCACCTTAGAGACTAACCAATTTATTTGAGCATAAGCTTTCGTGAGCTACAGCTCGAAGCTCACGAAAGCTCATGCTCAAATAAATTGGTTAGTCTCTAAGGTGCCACAAGTACTCCTTTTCTTTTTGCGAATCTTATGAATGGCACCATCAAGAGACACGAGTATGTTCCTCGAAGTCTGAGCAACTACTACATGCACTTTTAAGTTAAACATTTGAAAGCACAGTCACTGTTCACACCCCTTTTGTGCTTGCTTTCCCCAAATCCAGTGTAAGAGTTTCCCGGCAGAAATTTTAAATAAAACAAAAATTTAAACAAATATTTCAGAATATTCACGGGAGGAACATTGTAAATTCATAAATATAAGTATCCACACTTGAAATCTCATTCTAACAACTATGTCCAATCAATAAAGAAAAAAATGGTGCATCTGACCTGTTCCTCTACTCAAACAACTTGTATTTTTGATGTTGAATACTTTCACAAAGTGCTAAGGATCAAGAATCATTTAAAAACAAATGATTGTAAATTTCTCAATTCAAAAAAATCAGTGAATCGGTTTCTGCATAGTTTGTGAACAAACAACAAAAAAGCAAGCAAACCTGCCCACTCCCCACCCCCAAACTTCACTAAATAAATGTTTAATCTATTCACCCAGGTCCGTGTCAGATAAAGATTGATTTGTAAAGACAGCCTGCTCGAATAGCTTAACTCACACTATTGAGCAAGAACAGTGTGTGGGACTCTCAGGAGGTAAAAGCTAAATAAATACTGACTGTCTACAGGTTGTCCCTGGTGATTGGGTGCCTTATTTTTGAGATTCCAACCAATTTTGGTAGCTAAACACTGAGGCATCCAAAATTACGGGACACTTGGCAATGTTTTCCTTAACTTCTCTCAACCCTCTGTTATCCAGTATGTAAAATGGGCATATGCTATGGAGCATTTTGAGATCTGTACACCACATGTGAGTGCAAAGTGTTTATTGTTATTTATACATGAGGCAGATGTTTTGAAATCCCCTGCTTTTCATCTGCTTGCTTGTGGTAGATTGTGCCCTCCTTACTACTCAGAAATCAATTATGTTACTCATAGTTAAAGCTCGGTGATTTTTTTTTTTTGACAAATAGTTTATTTGATGGAAAATGCAGTTTCAGTCAACCCAAAACCATTTGTGAATTTGGACATTCACAAAATGGCCTGAAGCTGAGGTAGTGATGCTACTTTCCCCTCCTTGTAAAATTTAGCTCAGTCGTTAGGGTACTCATGTGGAAGGTGGGAGACCAAGTTTGAACCTCCACTCTAGAACAGACCCAAAATGGACTTTTCGATTCACCAAAAATTTGGGAAAATTTCAGTTTCAGTTTGACCCTAAGCCTTCCCCCCACCCCTAGTTTTTCAGACCTGCAACTGAACTGAAAAATCAGTTATTTGCCCATCTGTACTTACAATGGCTCTGCCTATAGACTGGGCTTTACTCAGTGCCAGTGAGAGAACCACAATTAGGCCCTTGGGTAGCTGGTAGGCTGCTTTCTTTAAATGACTATCTCTCATGTTTTGTCAGGGAGCTATAGGTAAACCCTGCCCTGCTTTGTCATCTTCTAATGCAGTATCCCACCCTTTTCTGATTCTGTTTTTCTCTCATTAGCATGTTGGGGTGAAAAGAAGGTCAGATAGTAATAAAGAACTAACTGCTTTGGAATTGCTATGTCAACAAGGAGGATGAGGTTAGTTCTGAGTGCCAGGTATTTTTATATGCTGTCAGTCAGTAAAGTACCTTGGGGATGATGGAGTGAGCTTTGCATGAGCACAGAGCAGGCATGTGAATCCTGTTTAATGCTATGTGACTTGTCATTTTAATGACGTAGGATTAGGGGTGATCAGCTGCATGAGAGTCCATAACACAGTGTTGTTTTTAAATACCCGTAGTTCCATTCTGCTGTGTAATTGCCAAACAAGGTATAGTCTGTAAAACTGACTCTGGCACTGACATGGGATAAATTCAATGTCTATTAATCAAATCCTAAATTCACATTCTTATCTGACTGAAAAAAATCTAATTAGGATTATTCAAATAACAAATTTGAATTTGCGTTCTTAACACCTTGTGCCAAAGCCCATCTGTCAAGGTTCCTCCCCCACTCTGAACTCTAGGGTACAGATGTGGGGACCTGCATGAAAAACCTCCTAAGCTTATCTTTACCAGCTTAGGTCAAAACTTCCCCAAGGTACAAAATATTACACCTTGGACAGGCCGCTACCACCACCAAACTAATACTGGTTACTGGGGAAGAGCTGTTTGGACGCGTCCTTCCCCCCAGAATACTTCCCAAAACCTTGCACCCCACTTCCTGGACAAGGTTTGGTAAAAAGCCTCACCAATTTGTCTAGGTGACTACAGACCCAGACCCTTGGATCTTAAGAACAATGAACAATCCTCCCAACACTTGCACCCCCCCTTTCCTGGGAAATGTTGGATAAAAAGCCTCACCAATTTGCATAGGTGACCACAAACCCAAACCCTTGGATCTGAGAACAATGAAAAAGCATTCAGTGTTTTACAAGAAGACTTTTAATAAAAAATAGAAGTAAATAGAAATAAAGAAATCCCCCCTGTAAAATCAGGATGGTATATATCTTACAGGGTAATTAGATTCAAAAACATAGAGAACCCCTCTAGGCAAAACCTTAAGTTACAAAAAAGATACACAGACAGAAATAGTTATTCTATTCAGCACAATTCTTTTCTCAGCCATTTAAAGAAATCATAATCTAACACATACCTAGCTAGATTACTTACTAAAAGTTCTAAGACTCCATTCCTGTTCTGTCCCCGGCCAAGACGACTACAGACAGAGACAGACCCTTTGTTTCTCTCCCTCCTCCCAGCTTTTGAAAGTATCTTGTCTCCTCATTGGTCATTTTGGTCAGGTGCCAGCGAGGTTACCTTTAGCTTCTTAACCCTTTACAGGTGAGAGGAGCTTTCCCCTGGCCAGGAGGGATTTCAAAGGGGTTTACCCTTCCCTTTATATTTATGACACCATCAGAATCGGGGGATAGATTCCCATGCACTTACATGGGCTTTGGATCAGGCTTTGAAAGTAATCATACAATTTAAGGGACAGATTGGTATTTCCTGCTGTAAAACCTACAGGAGGACACAGAAGTTCCCACCTGTTACAGGGAAAGGGTTGCCCTCTGCTGACTGAGCCTCAAGCTGTGGATCCTCTGGGATATGCAGGAGCCTTCTACATCATTATTTAGGGACCTAAATAAAAGTTACCTAATTTTCAGAGGTGCAGAGCAAATATCTGAGTTAATGGATATCAAAGTTAAAAAGCTTCTATATGGAATTATGATTTTAACTGTAGGCACCAAGGTTTGACAAATATTGGCTGCTATTAGAATAATGGAAACTATGTGCTTTGAGTTTTAAAACATACAGAGACAATTCTAACGCCATAGATCTGCTGTTAGCAGAGAAGGTGGTGTCTCTAGCCTCTGTTGCCAGAAGCTGGGAATGAGCGAAAGGGGATGGATCACTTGATGATACCTGTTCTGTTAATTCCCTCTGAAGCACCTGGCACTGGCCACTGTTGGAAGACAGAATACTGGGCTACATGGACCTTTGGTCTGATACAATATGGCCATTCTTATGTTCTTATGACAAATTCTTTGAGCCTATGATAACTCTGGAATGAGTAGAATATGAATTACTTGTTCAGTTGCTGACTGTGTTCTAATTCATTCTCTTAGATTCAGAGAATTTAAGGCTAGAAAGGATCATCATAATCATCTAGTCTGATCTCCTGCACAACTCAGACTACAGAACCTCACCCACACAGTCCTTCAATAGGCCACAACCTCTGGCCAAGTTACTTATACCTTCTAAATTTGGCAATACTTAATTGCATTATGTATTCAAAATTTAACTTGGGTACATGCAATTTATTTTCAAGGCAAATTGGTTTGTGTGCTAATGTGAAAATGCACACCAGAATTGAGATGTTTTCAAAAAGGATTTCAGCAAACCCTGTTGTAAGTGTCTTCTGAAGAGATTATCTAAATTGGTTGCTTAATTGAGATGACTTTTTAATGACTGCAGAGTAGAATTTTTCTCTGTACTCCTGAGAATTCTTTGGGGGGCATATTCTTAAGGGAAGACTTAGGCAGTTTTCACTCAGCATTATGTCTAGTTATATTGTTCTGCAACTGTTTATATATTGGGATTCTCATGCATGCGCTTGCTTTTCTTATTCACTCCACTGTTTTATCAGAGTGGAAACAAATGTTGAGGTACTATAATAGTCAATACAATGGTGCTAGCAGGAACACTCACTTCTAACAGCAGATGTTCTGGATGCCTGAAATGAGAGGGAGGAGGAATTAACTTCTCCTGGGGTTTAAGTGAATACTAATGTTTAGTAGAAGTGTTTTGAATTCTCAGAGCCTTCAAAAATTGAGATTTTCATATTTCATTTTCCAAAATGGTAGATTTTAGTTAAAGGATTTCAGAAATATTTAAGGGGAGTTTTACAAAGCATATCCTGCCTCAACACCAGCCTTATTTGCAGCAAGTTCATTATTTCAAGTTTGGGGGAGAGAGTAGGAAAGTTTGTACCAGTAATAAATACTCAAGACAGCTGAACAGCTAAGGAGGAATGTGCTAGTTACCTAAGGAGACCTGCCATAATCACAGTCCTTTGCATCCCTCAACTTGGCCTCAGTTTTGCTTCAGTCCTAAAAGAGAGGCATTCAAGAACTGGCATATATCACTGGAAGGTAGCCCCTCTTTTTTTAAAAAAAAAATCCCAAGCTCTACTCTAAATGAGTTATAAACAAGCTACCCCTGCCTTTTAGCCAATGCCTTATCAGAGAGCACCCCAGCATGATTTGAGTGTAACTGTAATCTGTGTAAGCCACTTAGAGACTGTGGCTTTCTCAGAGAATACCCATGCTGGTTATCTGTGCTCTGAAGTTAGTTTTATAAATTGTCACACAAGGAAAACAAAAACAAGCACTTCCATTGGACAGACAGTAACTCTGCAGCAAATCCTTATTCTTCCTGTTTTTGTCTTCTGTTCACACTTGTTTGTCTCCACCATCTATAACTTTGTTATCCTTGGTGCTGAATTCTTCATCCATGCCTTCATCTCCTATCACTGTGACACATCATCCTACCTGGCCTTTAAGTCCCAGATCCCCAGGTTTCAACATGGGCAGAATGCTGCCGCTCATCAATGATTTAATTGGGTATGGGTCCTGCTTTTGAGCAGGGGGTTGGACTAGATGACCTCCTGAGGTCCCTTCCAACCCTGATATTCTATGATTCTATGATCCATTCACATGTACAAAGATACAGTCATATATCCCTTATCCTCAAACACTTCTACTGGCAGCATATCTATTTCAGAATCCAGTCCAAAACTGACAGCCTTGTTTCTAAAATCCCCTCCGCCTTGCTCCAGGCTCTTTTGTCCTTGGCTCATCTATCCTTTCCTCAACTAGCACTGGCATCCTTCCTTTACCTTCTCACTATTATTGGCACTAAAGCAATCTCCTTTGCAATTCCTGCCATCTGGACAGCCAGTCTCCCTATGGCCTTCTGCCTCTCTTACTATCCATCTCATCTCATTACAAATCCTCTGGCTTACACCTCTGAATTTCTATCTCTGTTTGCTATTTATTCTTGATACTGGGTCTTTTAATTAAATCATTTGGGGATACAGGGATTTTGTTTTGTTTTCTTTTGTTGCATTGAGTTTAGTGAGAAAGCACACATCATGATCACAGACCGGTGACCAGTCAAATGCACGCACAAGTCATTGTCTGAAGTGTCTTCACATGCAATTTTTGACCAGCTTCAGGTAACAAACAAACAAACAAAAAGCATACCCACGTCTCTTTGTATATAGTTCTTTTTCTCTTGGTGAATTAATTTATCAGATCAATCAATAATTTTCCTTGCGGTAATAAACACTAAAGCAGTTCACAGGAATAGTTACAGGATACAGCCAGTATCAGTAACTCAGAGATGATTAATGATATACTAGTTCCCTTGTGGTAGTGCACACGACTACTCACACTAAGTCCGAGTAAGGGATAAACCATGTTTGAGAGGGTATTCTCACAAGGAAAAAGCCTGTCAATTACTTTTACTTATATCACATTGTTTCCTCTCCTCTTTACTTGGTGATTGGGGAAATTGGGGATTGGTCCTGCTTTGAGCAGGGGGTTGGACTAGATGACCTCCTGAGGTCCCTTCCAACCCTGATATTCTATGATTCTATGATTCTACTTTAGTGGCTTTAAAATTGTATGTAGGAAACTGATAGAAACTTACCAGTTGGAGGTAGTTAATCATCAAAAGGATGGTATGCCAGCTGATATCAGAAGGAGACATATTGAATATCACCTCAGGAACCAAGGGTAGAAAAATATTTTCAAATTAGATTTATTTAAAGAGTTGATTAAGAAGAAAGCTGAACACAAATCTTCATGATGACACAAGCGGGCAGCATGCAAAATCTTTGAGGCAAGTCTCCTTGGATCTCATAATGGAGGCAGATTTATTGGATCAAATCTGGAAGCACTGGTTTATTCATCCAAAAAAAAAAAATTGGCAAATTAGGACTCCTGAAAGTCAAAGTGATGGAGCCAGCAGTGTTCTGTTGTCCACCATCTGTTAACCAATCTCAGTATAAGCACTTGGTGAATCTTTAAAGTCAGTGACATAGAATAAGACTGTCTTGCAGTTATACCTTGGAGAAAAACTATCCATCACTCTTTAATGAAAGTGAGGACCCCTCACCTCAATCACAGTTCTCTGTGGAACAGTTTCATTACAGCGCAGGAGGAAGTCATCTTGCTGAAAAGCTATGAGAGCTCTTCAGAAGAAACTGCAACCATGTTCGATAATAGTTAATCATAAACATTCTAGAGCTTCAGAGAGAAGAGAGAGACTGCTATGCCACGCCTAGCCACAAGGAGGCATGTCAGCTGCTTGTCATTCCGTGACACCCCTAACTGGCTTTGAAAATATCAACTTAAATATTTTCCTCAGATTGTTAAACCAAAAATTGTATCAGGTAGAAAACTAGTTTACAGTTTCTTCTAGGTTATTTGAATGTTAGTCTGTGCACCAGCAAAAGCAATCCAACAAAGCAACCAATCCAACAAAGCAATGAAGCATGTGTCTAATTTTACGAATATGAGTAGTTCCATGGACAATAAGTGTGCTCTTAACTGCGCTCTATAGGATCAGGCCCTTAATCTCCAAGCTAAGGTCTCAGATGAGATTCACAGTAAGTGGTGAATAGGCCATCTTTTTTAGGCCTTCTCCCACTGGGTGAATTTCATCCCAAAGAGTATCTGCTTCCTGTCTCATTAAATCCTTCTTTTGGAATTAGGACTCCAGTTCGTAGCTTATTCCTGGTATCAAGTGCAGCTCCCCTTGATGGCTATTAGAGTTTAAAATTGATTGTGTTACTTATTATTAGTAAGCGAGGTCCTTATTTTGAAGAGATACAGCTCTGCACCCAAGGAAATTGCTAACAGCTGTACTTTTTTAGAACAGAAAATGCTCTTTTGTAACCATATCATTCATGAACAGTGAATCATCATGGATTTTCCATGAGCAGAATAATATTGAAATACAAAAACCACAGGAACCTGAACTGAGTGTTTAGATTGTCAGAGGTAGCAAGTTATTTTGTATTTGTCAAGTACAGAAGCATTAAACATTTCTGTTTAAATGATTTTTTTCTCTCGTTATTTAATTTTGTCACAAACTTAATGGACCACATTTATGCTTGGTGTAATTCTAGGGAAATTAATGAAGTTGCACTAGAGATTAATTTACCCTATGATTTTTGAACCTGTTTACAGTGAATACATGTTTGGTGTCAGAGTCTTTGCTGCATTCCTCTGGCACTAGAGGGATAAGGATATAGTTGAGAGAGAAATAAACATAGTACATTTATGCTTTCTTTTTAATTTTCACTGAAATTCATCAACAACTAAACTTTTTTTTTTAGCAATATCTTACATTATTCTCTTCTTGGTCAGTGGTTACATTAAGCTTTATAGTATCTGCAACAGCAGACCACGACAACATTTTGATTCCTTGAGGCAATGGATTGATTTTTTTTCTTTTTAAACCACAGCACAGTATAAGTTTATGAGAGGAGAAACCCTGAGAGGAGAAACCCTGAGACACTTTACCAAATGTCATCCTTTTCAGGGCCGTGTGGTTTCAATATTCATCTATTGAAGGGTAATTCACAAGCACAATGAAGAGAAGTGTGAGTGTAATACATATACCGGTGTATGTCTATGGAGAACTATTTGACTGGACACAGGACCTGAACCAAAGCCCTGGATCCAAGCACAGTCAGGCATGGGAGTGAGAAGATCCTTTCCAAATCTGAATACAACAAACTGGGAAGGTTGGGCCTTGTCACTTCAGTGGGACAAATCAAGACCCTGGATCTTAATGTCACTGAAATTTGGAGGTAGGCTGACTCTTGGGGTAGATTTTTTTCTAGTCCCATGTGGATGCACTAGGCATAATCTAGGCTCTTCTGCTCTTGGCATTCAAGAAGCAGTGGAGATTGTCGACCGCTGAATTATCCCCCCCAAAAGCATTGTGAAGGAGAAGGGTGCTGGCTCAGATTGCCCACCCTGGGCTGATTCAGGGAGGAGTGCACCTTGCAAAAGGGACTTTTCAGCTGGGCATACACCTGGTACTGTTGAGACACCAGACCTCCCTTAGAGTTTAATATGGTGTAAAACTAACCTGCCATACAGGGATGCTGCTCTCTACATATGTACCTGCAATGAGCGAATCTAGTACACTGCATCCGAGAGCTTCATGAATTTTTCAGCATTCTGGATTCACAAAGCATTTTCCTCTCAAATTCAAACTAACAAAAATCTGCTTTGAAGGGGAAACTTATGCATAGAATAAATACATTTATGAAAGGGGGCCTTCAATGTATGCCACCTGTTCTTCTCAATGAGAATATGACTAAGACCTGGCCAATGACTGGATGGGCCAGCTACCAGATCATTTCCAGATCATTTTTTAATATGTTGAATATTACCAGTCCCAGTACAGACCCCTGGGGGACACCTCTATTTACCTCTCTCCATTCTGAAAACTTACCATTTATTCCTACCCTTTGTTTTCTATCTTTTAACCAGTTACCAATCCATGAGTTCTTTACTATAGTTTCAACCAGTTTGCCCAATACTGAAGTCAGGCTTACTGGCCTGTAATTGCCAGGATCACCTCTGGAGCCCTTTTTAAAAATTGGATTTGCGTTAGATATCCTGCAGTCATTTGGTACTGAAGCTGATTTAAATGTTAGCAGTTAGTAGTTCTATAATTTCACATTTGAGTTCCTTCAGAACTCTTCTGTGAATACCATATGGTCCTGATGACTTATTACTGTTTAATTTTTCAATTTGTTCCAATACATCTTCTAATGACACCTCAGTCTGGGACAGTTCCTCACATCTGTCACCTAAAAAAATGGCTCAGGCCTCGGAATCTCCCTCACATCCTCAGCCATGAAGACCAATGCAAAGAATTCATTTAATTTCTCCGCAAAGGCCTTATTGTCCTTGCGTTCTCCTTTAACATCTTGATCGTCAGGTGGCCCCACTGGTTGTTTAGCAGGCTTCCTGCTTCTGATGTACTAAAAAAGAATATTTGCTATTACTTTTTGAATCTTTCACTACTTGTTCTTCAAATTCTTTTTAGGCCTTCCCAATTATATTATTATACTTAATTTGCCAGAGTTTATGCTCCTCTGTTTTCCTCACTAGGATTTAACTTCCACTTTTTAAAGGATGCCTTTTTGCCTCTCACTACTTCTTTTACTTTGTTGTTTAGCCACGGTGGCACTTTTTGGTTCTCTTACTATGTTTTTTTAATTTGGGGTATACATTTAAATTGAGCCTCTATTATGTGTCTTTAAAAAGTTTCCATGCAGCTTGCAGGGATTTCACTTTTGGTGCTGTACCTTTTATTTTGTTTAGCTAACTTCCTCATTTTTGTGTAGTCCCCCTTTCTGAAATTAAATGCTATAGTTAAATGCTGTGCTGTTTTCTCCACCACGGGGATGTTAAATTTAATTATAGTATGGTCACTATTGTCAAGCAGTGCAGCTATATTCACCTCTTGGACCAGATCCTGTACTCCACTTAGGACTAAATCAAGAATTGCCTCTCCTCTTGTGGGTTCTAGCTGCTCCAAGAAGCAGTCATCTAAGGTGTCAAGAAACTTTAACTCTGCATCCCGTCCTGAGGCAACATGTACGCAGTCACTATGGGGATAGTTGAAATCCCCCATTATTATTATTTAGTTTTTTATTTTTATAGCCTCTCTAATCTCCCTGAGCATTTCTCAGTCACTATCACCATCCTGATCAGGTGGTCAGTAATATATCCCTACTGCTATATTCTTATTATTCAAGCATGGAATTGCTATCCTTAGAGATTCTAGGGTAGATTGGTTCATTTAAGATTTTTACTTCATTTGATTCTACGCTTTCTTTCACATACAGTGCCACTCCCTCACCAGCATGCAGACAGATAGGATAACGCTGAGGGCTTGTCTTCACTATGGGGTAAATCGACCTAAGTTAAACTATTCCAGTTACATGCATAACGTAGCTGAAGTCGACATAGCTTAGGTCGACTTACCCCAATGTCTTCACTGTGCTGTGTCAACAGGAGACGCTCTCCGGTTGATTTGCCTTACTTTTCTTGTAGTGCCAGGGTCGACCAGAGAGCACTCTGCAATCAATTTAGCAGGTCTTCACTAGACCCGCTAAATCGATCCCTGCTGCTTCGATTGAAGCAGTGTCGATCTCCCCAGTAGTGGAGACCAGCCATCAGATTCATAGAAAATGTTTAGGCTCCAGAAAGAGGAAGAGGAGTTAGTGGTGACTTCCAAAAGACACATAGTCTAGCAGATTATGCACAAGAGCCAAGAAGTTCGATTCCCACTTTTGCCATTAATTGACCTTAAAACTTTGTGCGTATATGTCAACACCATTATCCTCATTTTTGCACACACTGAGACACAAAGGTGAAGTGGCATTAAATCATACAAGGAGTTCATGTTGTAATTAGGATTAGAAAGCCAGTTGCTCACTTTGTCGGAACAATCCTGGAGTGCATTTTATGGTGGTGTCTCTGAGGTAAGGGAGAAACATTTTGATCCACAAATGTTTGCGGGGGGAGGGAGGAGGGATGATAAAAAAAATAAAATAACTTTGTTTACAGGGTAATAGTTTTCTTCTGAGGTCCCAATTACACCAGATATTCTGTGGAGTTAATCACATTTGAGAAGAGCAACTAGGCACAAGTTGCTATTTCCTAACCTGTAATCAGCAAGCAAGAAATAATTATCATGTAAAAACAGCTTCATTATACAATGGGTCTGATTTAATGCTACTCGTTTTAAGTTTGACTTTAAATAACAAATAACAGGTTGTCAGCTGCAGAGTTCCACGGATTCTAGAGTTTGAAAGATTCAGAATGCACAGTAACAGTGTGTCACCGTACATGCTACATATATGAATCTACATCTACGCTGCATGTAGGAACGTCTACATTCCGCACTCCTTTTGGCAACATGTGGAATGCAGACACTACATGACTGTCTGACATGGGTATAAATAGGAAGTGTAGACGGTGAGGCACTGCTCAAGCAAGAAGAGTAAAAAGATGCCTGAACCCTGTGGATATGTTCCCTACATGGCTCTCTACAGGCTCAAGCAGTGCCTCCCCCATCTACACTACTATTTTCTGAGAGCACAGCACCATTTTGGAAAAGATATTTTGGAAAAAATTTAGGATGCAGAAAGAGGAAGAAGAGGTGGTGGTGAGCTCCAAAAGACAGGTACTCTAGTGGATTATGCACAAGAGCCAAGAAGTTTGGTTCCCACCTCTCTGACATCAGGAAAGCAGTGGGACACTACACTGCTTTTTTTAGCAGTATAGCGTTCCTCTGCTTTCCTGCTGGTGGAGCTTTTCCCCACTGCAGGGAAAGGCTCCAGCAGTGGGGAAAGGACTCTGGTAGGGAGGAAGCAGCAGAGAAAGGCTCTGAAGCTCTCCATTGCTGGAGCCTTTCCCCACTACAGTGAAAGACTGTGACAGAGGGGAAAGGCTCTGGCAAGGGGAGGTAGATTTACACAGATTTAAGGGCTAGGTTGTGCCACCTTTACTCACATCAAGAGGTATTTTACTCCGTTAATCCTTACTTCTATGACCTCTTCAGGGATTTGTATATTCCATCTTGCCTTCTCCTCCTCACAACATCCCCTTTCTTGTAATTATTAGGCTGTGTTGCTGGGGTCAATAAAAACCCAGTTTCTACTGATCAGAGAATCACTCTCACTTGTATTTTTGTGGTTTTTCTACTGAGCCCTTCCCAACACCCTTTTATGTTTTATTATGATTTCTTAGAGACAGAAACCTGTTTCAATCCTGCTTTGATATAAGATTTTTCTCCTTGCTTTACTGAAATATAGGCAAATATATCAAATAGTGTTACACTATGCCAACACATTTCATTCTGAGTTATAAAGGATTGCTTCATCAGCAGAGAATGTTAGAAATATTAATTGCTTTGTTCAGAATAATTTCAAAGTTAGTAAAACACAAACCATTGATCAATAAAGGTGAGAGAAGGCTTTGGGCCTGAAGGGAAGAAATAATACATTCATTACAGTGAACAAATTCAATACAGGGAATGAATCAATGTCATATCTTGGTGGGAAATGTATTACACGCTGTCCTAAATAATCTAGTGAAGGCCAGAATGGAATTTATTTTGTGTGGTATTTGAAAAATGACTTTACCACCAATGCACAGTTGTTTGATATTTTCCATAGAAGAAAACGTAAAATAACGCTATAGGAGCCAAATTCTACCCTTTGAGGTACACCGTAACACATGCTGAAGTCAATAGGCCATATCCTACTATCACCCTGTTTACACAACTCATATGCTTATAGAATTTAATAGAGAATTAGGGTTCAGGGTCACGAATCACAGCAGAAGTCAGGATGTGATACCCATCACAGAATGAGATAAAATAATAAAGCACTTCTTTAAAGAGAAAGGGGATATTTTTGCTCAATAAACAGTAGAATACACAAACCATGTCTCCTCCAAGACCACACAATGATATAATTTCTTAAATTCTTCTGCATGCAGTTAGTTTTTCAAGTATCTGGGTTAACTTCCTCCAATGTGTGTCTCCTAGAACAGTCTCTTCTCTTCAGCATCGATTTTCCCCGTATTCACAGAATGCCAGGTAAGGCAGCATTTTATAGGCCTTTTGGCTCCTGTCCTTCCCAGCATGCTTTGCTAAAAAGGACCTTGACAGGCAGGTTTTTTATCTTCTCTTTATCTTCAGCAGAAGTCTGCTGTAGATCAGAACTTTGAGTCTATTCTCTAGGTACAAACATTTCTTTCAGGGCCTCCTTTCAGGTCTATTTTCTTGAAAGAGACTGGCCTAGGTTAGTAACACTGTGGGGAAGTGGGAATCAAGGCAAACAAGGACAGCTTATTAAAAGGCAGCAAATGGTTCTTTCTTTCTGGAGGCTCTTCTTTAATCCCCGGAGGCTGCTTTTTCCATCATACTTTGCTTTAGACTTCTATATCCTTGAGAAAGGATTTCCTTTTCCACACCATTCTATACACTGTTTTAGTGTAATTTCTCCAGAACTCTTACATGTCTTAAAACAAGTTCATGGGCTTCCTCCATATTGTATGCTGTAAGACTATTGAATGCTGTATGGCAGGGAAGTCAATGAACGTTTGTTGCAGATCAGTATCCATGAGAGTTATTTGTATGCATTCTGGGGCAATATTTGACTGATAGAATACCCATGTCTTATACAGTGCTCTGCATCCATAGATCTCAAAGCACTTCACAATCTTTAGTGTCTTTATCCTACAGCACCTTCCCCTTGTGTGGAAGGGGAGTATTATTGTCCCCATTTCCCAGATTGGGAACTGAGGCACTAATAGTGTAAGGGCCTTGCTTGAGGTTGCATAGGAGAGATCTGTTGGAGAGCAAGGAACTAAATCCAGTCTCAGGCTAGTGCCCGGATCATTGGACCATCCGTGAATGCAAATTGGGCATGTGTAATATTAAATACAGTTGAGTAAAAAAAATCCCACAACTCAAAAATCAGAGAGAAATTATCTCTCTTCAGTATGATTTGAAACCCTGGCAGTGCAGAGAAGACAGAACTTCATATCACATCTACTATCGTTCTTGTCTGTTCTTTTTATTATTAGTAGTGTCTTGCGTGGTATTGTGTCTGCTCCCTGACTGAATTATTGAATCTTTGTACACCAGGGAATAACAAATAGCAGCAAAAAGTGAATCCTCTTGTTGCTGAAGAAGAACATCTGTTCCCTAAGCTTTTGTGCATACAAAAGAGACATGGACATGTTGCTGAAGTAAAATGTATCTTTGTGACCATACTTCTGGAGTATTCAAACTAGCTCTAAGAGAAATCCCCTTTGCAAAAGAATGAAGTGAGAAAATGATATATTGGCAGAATTACCACCCAGCTGATGATTGCATTATTGGGTGCTCACTCAGTCTTTACTCCCATTGATTTCAGTGGGTGTCTCCCTGACTTAAGGATTTAAGGACTGAACCTGAATTGAGGCTTATTTCCCAAGTGACATTCAGTGTGTATTGTTATAGCTGCTGGTTGTTCAGGTGTGGTGTAGTCTTGGTCTTTACTCGTCTTGGAGCTTCTGTTGGGACTCAGTGGGACCAATCCTGCAAGGCGCTGAGTGCTTCCTTAGAACCACTGAGCACCCTTAACACTCAGTTTTTTCAATGGGGGAGTTAAGAGAACCCAGCACTTCGACAAAACTACTCTGTATCTCCCCAAATTCAGTCCATTCTGACAAGTAGCTCCTATGATGTTACGTTAACAGCTGTAATTGGTGCATAGACAAATGTACATTTATTTTTTGCATTCTTTTGGGGTTGGGCTGTACCATCACTGATGCTAAACTGCATTTACTGCCTGGAACATTTGATGTGTGCAGGAGTGATGATGGTGGCCAATTAGAAAATCTCCAGACCTAATCAATAATAATAAATGAGAGATGTGGTTAAAATAATTTAGTAGGGGACAGTGGATGAAAATACTAAAAAAAAACCCCACCTAATTTGTTAACTGTAAACAGAGTAAGACACTCAGATTAGTAAATATATTATGCACATTTTATATTTTAACACTGATTTTTTCCATGGATTGGCTTTAGAACATAATACATGTGTTAAACTCCTTTGTCAGCTAACAAACTGAGTGTTTACTGTGTTGACTATTCATTATTATGACTGATTTATTAACGCTCTAACTGCAAATAAAAAGCTGAGCAAACATCAAAATATGAAAGTATAACATGGGACTTGTGATACATTTTACATGAATTGGCTGTCATTCATCCTCTGGAAAGTATATATTAGTTTGCTTTTTGCTGCACAACTTGGGATCTACAGAATTTTTTTTAGCAGTTTTGCTCTTCTGCCACCCATTTTACCAAAAAGCGGACACGGTTACAAGTCAGAACTTTTCCTTGTAGAAGTTAATTCATGAACTGGTTTGAAAGAGGAGCTTTGCCCTGTTTGGCACAGTGGAAGTTAGAAGCAGCACAGCTCCTGGATCCTATATGAGCTTGCAGGAGTTACCTGGTTGTTCTTTAAGCACAGATAAAGGGGGGCTGAAAAGAATAGTATATTTTGTATTGCTTTAGCGCCTACATGCCTCAGTCAAGTATGGGACCCCCATGGTGCTCGGTGCTCCTCAGGTGCACCAAAAAGATGACCCCTGCCCCAAGGAGATCACAGTCTACAACTGAGAGACAACAGGTTGATACAAAAAAAACAACATGGGGAGCACAAGGTAATAGTGAGTTACTTATGGTTGCAGTGGCAACAGCACACTAGCTGCCCAACCAGCATTAGGAGTTTTATAGATATCATGGCAAAGGTACCTTGCAGGAGCTTAACATGTAATGGCTTTGAATTTGTACAGGGAACTCCTGCCATTCCTGAGCGGTAGTATGAGAGGGCAGGTGTCTGTGGGAAAATCTGACTAGTGGACACTGAAAGCTGACTTTGGGTTGATGGCTCAGTGGAGTATAAGAAATTTGAGTTATCTGAGATTTGCCAATCTCTAAATCCGGCGGGTTGAAAATTGGGCCTGCAACCCCCAGCACTTCCACTCAGCTGTCTCAGCAGACCTAGGTACAATGGTTGCAGAGAAGAAAGGAAATTGGGGTTAAAATTTGCATAGTGAAATGTCTGTAGATAAAACTAGTTCCTAAGATCAGAGGTTCACAGGAGTTGAGCTGCAGCATTTGGGTGGCACTGTGTAATGAACACAGGGGCTTCAGCCAACAGATGCAACCATTCCATAAATCATACACAAACTGAGGAGCTGGCATTAGGACTCTGCTGCTTCAGCTGCCACTCAAAGCTACAAGAGACCTGCAAAAGGTCCATTATACTCTCTGTGGTCCAGTCACAAGGGAGCGATCTCTCTCTCTCATACACACAAAGTCAATATGTTACATACTCCTATTTAAATCAGTGTCTCATGAGCCTTCATTGAATTGAACAGGAGACAATTAACTCAATTAAATCAATGATAATTCTATTAGAAAAGAGAAGAGACAAGACCAAGAGAGGGTTTAATAATTAGCAAGTTGCTAATAGAAAGGTGATGTGCTCGGAGAAGCATTGCAGTGGCCAGACTGTGGATTTAGCCATCACTGCTGCGTTAGTGGGGAGTGAAGAGGGCCATGCCTGGGCAATAACTCCAGAGCTGCCCTTCCTGCAGAGAACACAGACAGCCACGGTGCTTCTAGGGACACGGGGAGAGCACGTACAGGAGCAACCATTGTTTTTCCCTTTTAGGGAGAGCATGTTTCTCACCCAGCACTGGCCATAGGCCAATGGAAGAGAGGTTAGAGCCAGGGGTTCAGCCTTGCTCTACCCTATTTCAGGTAATTGGCATCATTAGCCATTCTATGATTCCTTCCTTCTTTCTGCAGACATGCACAGTGAGTGGGGCTTCAGTGGCCAGATCTTAAAATCCTAATGTTGCAGGACTTTGACAAGAGTATGTGCATATGATTCCATCACTCACTTGATGTTACTCCCAAAAAATCCATACCTGGTACACATGTAGCTTTTCTCTACCCCATCCTTGTGAGTAGGACAGTGTTCCGGCAGTGGTTGGGAGTGTCCATTGGTGATGAGGATGTGGTATCCATTATAGCCATGTTCTCAATAGGAGCAGCACCTCTGAAAATTGGGACCTAAAAAATGGGCATAGTGAGACCAGAGAAGTGGGTTTGGGATATGTCCACAGGGGAACACCCCTACCATGAACATTAAAGCCAAGTTCTGCCTTCAGCTTAGACTTGCTGGTGTTTCTAGAGTTGGTTTTTATGGCAATAGAATCCCTTCAATCCCACTTGGGACCCAGGCAATGTCATGGTGTTGCATAGTGGTGATGACTGATGCTACATGATTACCCAGTCATCCTCATGATTTTGTAAGATATACATTTGTCCCATTAGATTTTAGCCCAAATTTAGCTGTGTGTATACATAACTCCCATTGACCTCAGGAAGTGATGAGGCTGCATATCTGGATCTCTGGAGCTAGTTCCCTCACTTGTGAGAAGTGTCACAATCTCAGTGGGTATAAACTCAGTAGAAAATTCTGATTTGCCTGCTCTATGCCCAACTCATGTTGGAAGCCCCCCGCATCACAACAGGGGACTTGTTGTTTTTCCCATTATCAGTTTAGCTGCAGTTAAGGCCTTCCTTGGCCACAAAGGGAGGGTAAGATTTGCTCATAGGAATTTGAGAATCTGGCTTTAAAGGTGCCTCCTACATTGATGATATTGATTTACACCAGTTCTCACAAAGTCCAAGATTCTAAAGAAAGGACAGAAACCATTTAAAAAACTTTCACACACTGCCTTCAATCACGCAAGCCTACAAAAGCCGCAAAGTATATCAAGGAAATGGGATTAAAAGGTTTTCAAAGAAATTGTTGGCAATTTGCAAAATTGTCCGTTCTACAATTTTAAGTTTCCTCTATGAAATGCTAAAGATCTTTTTGTTTCATTTCTTGGAGAGAAGGAGATATTCAGAATCAACCAGGTTATTAAGCCACAGTCTGGAAAACTCAGGGAATCTCACTTGGTTACTCACTTGGCCATATTGAGCAGTACCATCCTGAGCCAGCACTCCAATGGGAATGAATGGGACCTCCGGGTCAGTGTGTCTCGGGTGGACTCAGGTTTTGGTCCCGCATCCTGCGGTTGTGTAGGAATTTTTATTGTCAGAAGGGGGCAATGAAGTTTGAGAACTCCTGGCAACACAGCTTGGGCTTGCTGAAAGATTTTCTAAGGTTATCTTTCAACCTAACGTAAACCTCGTGGACTTGACCCAATTGATTTGTGGATTTCATGATAAAGACCACATACACTCATAGTTAAAAAATTATTGTTTTGAGCTAAAGCCAGCAGAAACTCAATAGTTTCAATAGAGCTTCCCTTTGCATTGCAGGGGTAACTTCTGCTACAGAGCAAGCTCCTGGAGGCATTATACCTGCTTCTGGCCTCCAGCTATCCCCAGTTCAACAGCACATTTCTTCCTCTCCCCAGAGAACAGCTCTGGCTTTTTAGAACCAAGCTTGGGTGGTTTCCAGCATTGGCCACAAAGATGGAATGCTTGGCTCTTGTGCTAGTTAAATAGTGCAGCACAGGCAGGCAACAAATCAGGGACCACGGCTAATAGCAGCAAAAAAGGATTAAATGAAAAATGAACCTCAGGTTCAATCTGTGGATGTCATTAGACACCGAGATGGCTATTAATTGTCACTTTTTATTTTTCCTAGCCTTATTTAGGCACATGCGGGAAAATATGCCTGATTTCATTAGGGTTCACAAACAGTGCTGTGGTCTCTTTATGAGAATAAGTGACAGGCTATTGTGTCTGGATTAGATCCAAGAATATCTGAATAACACCAGACTGGGTTTCCTGCCCTTTGCACTTAGATCTCTTGCTAGCAATGAATTCCATGTTAGTATCCCAGTTGTAAATATTGCATACCAATCACTCAAGTTGGCAGAAGATATTTCTGCTTGGCAAATGATCCAGAAACATTCCCCTACCCCCCCAGGTTTATTGGTCTCTAAGAAATGCATTTGTAAGATGTTCCAGCATTTCATTATGCATGCAGGCTCAGGAGACAGCTTTAAGCAAATGCTTCCTTTATTGTCAAAATCTTTTCCCCATACTTTACTCCTAATCAATACACTGTCTTATTAAATGCTTTAGTTTGGCATTTGCCACAGTGTGTTGTATCATGATCTAAAGGACCATAATCCAATTAAACCAGAGGACCATATTGTGGATGGATAGATTAGATTGGAGAGAGAAAAAGAGCTCACGATTGTATGAAAATGCAAAGCTCAACCAAGAATGAAATATGATGTTGCTCAAAAAGTACACAACTTCTTTCAGATCTAAGTCATTAGGCACATCCTCCTTAACTTTTAAATATTTGGCACAGAGAAATGGTTTAATAGTATAAGTATCATCTTTGAAATATGTTCATTCCCTGAAAACAAATGCTCACCCCCCAGCAGAGCTGATTCAGTCCTTCATCCTTTGGAAGTCACTAGTGAGGTTATTCTGGGCAGGGGAGAGGTGAATTAGACCTTATAAGTCAAGGTCATGCATGCCCTGTCTGGCTGTGCTTCCAGTAGGGTAGATCTACAGCTGCTTAAGTCCCAGGGTATGTGCTTTGATAACTCAGGGTAGTGACCTAAGCTTCTGTTCCCCAGCTCCCTCCTCAATCCTCAGTGATCTTTTAGCACTTCAGATGACCCAGTTTTACTGCTCTGTGACTTAAAGAGAACTGAGATTTTTCTAAAGATCTTTTTCTATCAGTTTCTCTCCTTTGGGCCTGTATTAAGAGCAACAATAAGAGAAATGGGAAAATAGGATGTGAAAAAATGCCCTCATTCTCTTCCAGTGTGCTATAATGTGATTGTGGGTCAGAGCAGCTCTATTTTCTACCCTAGATTTGTTTAACAGGTAATCCTCACTCAGAAGACTCTCCAATACCATGGATTCCTCAAGCTCCTCAGTTTTATTTACATCATCTATATCTGAAAACAAACACTGTACTCAACAGCATGTATTTAGAGTACTGGGTGCTATCTTTTGGGTGGTTGTTTTCATGCTGGTTGCTGCACTGCAGTTGCGGTTTCAGTATTCAGCACAGAAACAGAAAAGAGGTGAAAAGTCATAATTCCAGCCTGTGCGTGTTCTTTGACTGGCCAGTCTGATGTGATGAATTTAATCTTTTGACATGTTCTTCCCAATTATGTTAATAGCAGCGATTACTGCAGATGACAGCAAATTAGATAAGGCAGAATCCCCCAATGCTTACTGCCTGCCACTGAATTAGTTTTGGCTGTAACATTTCATTTGATTGAAGAGTGGTGCTTCAAATCCATATAGTACTCAATATTTTTAACCTTCTCTGGGAAGCAGAAACATTAGGCTTTTCAGCCCTGCAGTACTTGGGTTCTCAGGACTGTGCTGTGATGGCTTCAGGACGAATTGACAGATTTTGAACCATGTAGGGGAAAATGAGTTTTGCTTACCAGGACAAGAAAACCTTACGAGTGTTGGGATAAACAAACCTCTTGATTTACCTTGGGATTTACAATCCTAGGCCTGATCATGCCCTCTGTAATCATCTACTCCAATGGGACACTGCAGAGGGGCAGGGTCTGCTTAAACAGAACAGCTCAACTAAGGCCTACATTTGAATCTGCCAGGTCTTTTTTCACTCTAAAATGTAACCCCATATTCTGTCCCCTCCCCACACTTACACCCAGGTAGATTCAGATGAGGATTATTTCCCCTACCCCCACACTGTGAAGCCTGTGTTACAATAGAACTGCTCCCCTAAAATCTAGGCTGGTAAATAATCTGTAGACTGGTCAGTTTAAATTAGCATAATTGTTTCAGTTGTTAATCTATGAACAGATGTCTTTCTAAAAAATATGCTCTAGCTCAACCACAAGATATGGGCTTGATGCTAGGCAGTTAATGGTTGAAGTTCTTGGGCTATTCTATGCAGGGAGCCAGTGTAGATGATCACAATGCAAAAATAGGGTGTATGTATGTAGATATGCAGAGAACTTTTTTTTTCCATAAGATTTCTCTCTACTCCTCTCTTTACAGTCTTTGCTGAGTACATCACAAAGCTAATAACATTTAAATTTCAAATCAAACTTCCTAATTCACAATGATCCAAGTGGGTTCAAGTTTAGGCAAACTCTGTTAACTTTCCTTACCAACCCTTAGCTATTCATTATGCCTTGACAATGCCTCACTGGATGCCTGAGACTGGGGCAGTTATGCCCAGTGACTAGAGCAGGAGACAGATGCCAGAGCTGAGAGTCAGAGTAGAAGTCAAGAATCAGAGCTGAGGGTCAGAATTGCAGTCAGAGGTCAGGTGCTCGAGCCAAGCATCAGAGCAGAAGTCAGGCAGGACTGAGAACATGCAGACACAGGAGCTATCACAGCCATAGGCCAGTGCTTTGAGCAGCTGGCAAACTGCTGCTGCTGGGTTTAAGAGCAAGTCTGCTAGTTTCCTCAGCCAATCAGGTGGGGCGTTCCATCAAGCTGTCTGACTGGTGCAGCCCAGCTGTGCTCATTAAACTGGCAGGAGACTGGGCAGGTGGAGCTGCAAGGCCTTATTCCTGACACTCATAACCTTTACTCCTGCAGCTTGTGTTCCAAAGAAATAAAGAGAAACTGGATTAAAGGAGAATTGTCCATTTCTTCCCAAATATCCTCTCCCATTTGTTGCATTTACTGAAGATAGGGTGGGCTTCCGGAAGCTTTACACTAGGGCATCGCAGCTCAGCTAAAATAGTCTCACCCAGAGCCCAAAACAACCATGAATCGAACCTTGATCCCCAGCTCTAAAAGATCATTAGCCAAAGGGGATGAGCATAGACCCTGCTTCAGCAAAGCACATAGGCATATACTTGGGTTTTATTGAAGTCAGTGGGATTTGAGTATATGCCTAAAGGCTTTGCTGCATTGGGGTCATAATCTCTATACCAAAAATCTCTAATCTCTGCATTGGGGTCATAATCTCTATACCTGGCCTAAAGACAGGTTGAAATGGGAGAATTTTTGGGAGGACTCCAGGTGATACCCGACCTGCCTTGGTAAAAGCTTTGCAGTAACCTTCCCAGAAAGGGACTAATTGCACAGAAGCAGACATATCCTGCCTTCAGGTATAGAATCCCCCTTTGATTTAATGGAGATTTCATGGCCCCAAAACATGACCCAGAATATTTGATTTAAATGTGCATGTATATTAAGTAGCTTATTTAGCACTGGAGGAATCCTTGCAGCTCGTTGAAAGGAAAGAATGGACACAGGGGGCACAGGTAGTTCTGCAGGGGAGCTCAGCTATCACTGACTGAAGGCAGAAAAAAGTTGACAGTTGTTGTTAAGCGAACACTTTTTTGCTGAAGCTTTCAATGATGGATATAAATAATTGATCCCTGTGTATATGCACAGGAGTCCGTGCTATTTAGCTACAAACAAGAGAGACACGATGTTAGTCCAGAACAGAGAATTGTGTTTATGGTGCATTATTTATAACCATGCTGCCTACATGTCACTGACCCTATCATCACAGACACCCGCTTTCATTTTGCTTATCGTTCCTGGATAAAATGCAGAGAGATCCAGATAAAGGATGTACATTGCTTTTCTTCTAACTGGGATTTTAAAAATACCTTTACATTCAGTCAAACTGTAAAGCCCTAACAGTGTATGGATAAGGACACTAATACAAGAAAAAGTTCCTTTGATTTGTCTCACTGGTTTTATCTTCAACTTCACCAAATATCCGGTTGGTACAAATTGCTATGAATTCACAGTAACTCCTTATAAGTGTGGGGAAATTAACTGTTACTCTTCCACATCCCAGGACAGAAGCTCTGGTGTTATGACAAATGTGGAAATAGCATGATCTCTGTTGCTTTTTGCTAATCCTAACTGGACTGGTAGATAAAAGGCAGTAGTCACATTTAATAAGAATTGCTTGGTCAAAAATGATCTGTCCCTTCATTTCACGGCTTCTCAGAGCCATTTAAATAGCAATCAATATTGATAGAGCTGGTTAAATTACATCTGTGAGTAGTTTATTCTGAATCTTTTTTTTGTTAATTGTTGAATAATTTATTCACATGTGCACTTCCCCCATCCAATTAGCTCTATAGATATCAATTAGCTCTATAGATATCCACCACTAACACACCCAAAAAAGCACTCAGTGGAGCTCATCCCACCTTCAATGTTCCCTCTAATTTTTGACAGGCCATGTGCACAAAAAATTTCTTCTGTGCAAATGATTGTGCGTGCGGTGTTTCGCCGTGTGTGCGGGGTTTAGGATCTGTGTGCGCGTGCACAGCTTAGGGGGAACAGTGCCCAACATTCTTAAAGCATTTTGTAAAAGAAAACTCGTTTCTGAATTTGTTAATGACAGTTCATCTCTCAACGTACAGGATCTCATCCATCCACGCTAAGATCTTATCTTATTAAAGCATAGTTTTGGTACCAATTAAACTAAAAAGGTAGAAAAACTGTTTTGTTAAATCTGTGCTGTTTATTGAAACAAGCTATACCAATATAAACACCCCATAGACTAGTATAACTGCATCCACGCAATACTGATTTAACAGCCTCTGTTTTTCTACCAATTTAGTTAAATTGATGTATAAACTGTACATAGACAAGGCATAAAAGCTTTATTTTACCTACCCACCTCTGAACAATAAACATATAATTGAGTTCATTTCAATCAAATTGATTCCCCTTTAAGAAAGAAATCAAGAAAAAATGGTAAAAATATCAAGACATCTAACAAAGGGCCTCTGATTTAGGTAAACAATTTGGGCCCGTTTTATCCCTGCTGTAGATTCATGAGAGTCAGTAGTTACACAGGGAATTAATTTGGTAGACTGTTTTATGCCTTTCCTAGGATGATGAAGCATTGACCAGCTATGTCAGCCATAATAACAATTCATGACTCAAAAGAGCTATGATGCAGCCCATTAATGGCACATGTACCCAGGATTTTTTTTTTTTAAAAAAGGCTAGTTTACTAAAGCCTGCAAAACTGTTAGAATCAAGTATTAAGAAGGTGATGAAGAGCAAAGATATGCAAAAGCTGAAGGCAGCCCCTAAGACCAGTAGACAACTTCACACAATTTTCAATAGGTGCCACATGAAAGAGGACACCATTCTTAGGACATCTCTGTCTAAAGGTCAAAATTCAGAGATGTGGTTTGTCTGTGAATGGGCCAGTTTTCAAAGGAAGATGCAATATGTGCAGCAACAAAGGTGTATGTTCAGCCATAGCACGTGTACAACCAAGATAACTGCATGCACAGATGCCTGTTTTACTTGTGCAAATCCACTGGTGGGTACATCCATTGCTCCTTCTTTGAAAAAATGGTTCCAGAGAATCTAAATCCATCTACCACAGTGATAGGTGACCCACCTACCACATACAGTCTAGAAACTAACTGCATTCTTCTTTCCTTCTATGGATCAGGGACAACCACTCACATTTTACCCTTCCCATGCTCTCTTATCCGCTGTCATTATATGCTGGAGAGTCTAATTTACTTTTGTTCATCTTCATGGCATGGAGTGGAAACTCCAGTGTATGGATACCAGTCCCTTTCCCAAAAATATCAGAGACCCTGACTTCCAGAGACAGGTTAAAGAGCAATCCATAGCCTTCTGGAAAAGTCCTGTACAATTCATTAGAACATGATAACCTTTTCAGTCCTTTTAACTATCTTATGGCATTTAACAAAGAATCATGTCCCTGCTACAGGCATGTAACTTACTTTATATATTAAAATTTCAGGTCTGGAAGCATCTATGGAAAACTGGTAGGTTTAAGGCAACATGGATACCATGTTGTGAGAGGAAGGGAAGGGATTTTTTAAAACTCTCTTGTTTAGATCCTTTGTTGCAGCCATGGAATGCACAGGGCAAAGGTTGCAGCGACTGCTTGCAACTGCTTGCAACCCTAAATCGGAGCACTCCCGGTCCTGGCCCTGCTATCCACTTCACCAGTACCCCAGCATATGGTGGAGCAGACTTCTCTCACTTACCTCATCTGCCATTGCAGCAGCTGAGTATCATCAATGTGCAGGGAAGTCCAGCCATACCAGCCTCAGGAAAAGGGAAGGGAGAGGCTGGCATAAAATCATTAGGCTGGCTCTGCCTCTCTGGAGGATTTCCAGCTTCAGGGTTTGTGCTAGCTGTGAGAATGCAGGCCTCTGCTTTTTGTTAACTTATTTAACTACATCACTTAAATACCAAAGGAAAGGAAAGCTTCTTTATTAAAGATTCATCACCCAAACCCCTTCTAGTAAAGGCCAAGAAAGATTCTGGTAATAAGTACTGGGTCCTTTAAGAAACTTCTCCAGAAAAACGGGACTTGTTACTGCTGATGTTTCTTAAATATCAGGACTACTGTATCCATAATGAAGAAGCAAAGTGTGTATGGTGGAGGGGGCAGCACTGGCTCATAGTATCCCTCTTACAGTCACCTTTAATTTCTTTCATCTAATGGCACCTTTATATCTCCCTTCTTCCCACACCCTAACAAGTACAACATAATGTTACCTGTGACATGCTTCCCTATTTATCAAATGTCGTGTATGTTCACTAGTGCATTTCACTTATTGCAGTGATTGCTGCTACTCACCTAGAGTATTGCTGTCCTGAATGAGGACGTTGACTATGGTGGTGATGATTATATGTTCTGAACCAGATAATTTGAGTTGCTGAGTTTCACGTGGTGAAATGCAACCAACGTAAGTAGGTACCAAATAACCTTGGCAGCAGTGGGTTCTGCAGAGCTCCAAAGCCCATGGGAACTCTCTATACCCCTGCAAGAATGGCAGGGATGAGAGTCACACCCATGGCCACTGATTTTTTTATTTTTTTGCCTGAATGCTGCAATTTAAAATTATGAATCATTCATGAGGCACGGTCCCTCTCTGCAAGGCCTACTGACAATTAGCATCTGTGACATGGGCTCTGTCTGAGGAGATGAGATGTTCTTTACTGAATGCTGATAAATCAGACAATTACATCTCTTGTGATTGCAAGTCAGTTTGTCTCCCCTCACTTAAGGTAAGAGAAAATCAACATGAAGTGCAATTAATATTTTACCTTGAAGCTTTTTTTAGGGAGTGGTTTTACCTTGTGTCATCCACACTGGGCTGAGAAAATGCATGTTAGGTGAACGGGTTATTTTTGAAGACTATATACTGGTTACACAGGCTTGTCCTGCCTGGTGTGGCTAGGGCACGCATGATAAAACCATTTCAGAAACCTTTGGCCCCATCTTACCTGAACCCCTTTATAAAATTGTTTCAGCTAATGTTTCATTCCACACTGAGCTATACAAGCACAACTCCCATTGGCTTCAATGGCAACTGCATGGCTACATCTGAGAGTTGAATTGGACCCCATAGGCCTAACCTACGGACTGAGGGGAAACGTCTGAATTTCTTTGACAACTTTTATTTTTTTCTGCAACTTCTTCCTCTCACTGATGTTACACTAGCATATTGTACACTCCTATTAAACTTTCCACCCAGAATGGATCACCAAAGCCAAACCCCCAATCCTGTTAATCTATCTATGTAGGCAAATTCATGCGGTGTGGAGTCCCATTGTCTTCACAAACCTTTGCCCATGTAAGTTGTTTTGTAGGTTCAGGGCTGAAAGAGAGTCCCTCATCTTCATTTTTTTCACTTTTCACCACCTTTTCAGGTGCATGAGAATCTCAACTGCTTAAAGACCCGTAAAAGTGTAATGAAAACATGGCTCATATTCATGTAGAAGATATTTTATTGCCTCTTCCTGCCTGGGAGCCATGTTCTCCAATCATAGGACAAGTATTATTCTTGAATGACCTATCTCTGGGCCTTAGAGCTAACATGAATAAATTCACAGCAATGATTAGTGATTCTTTTCAAGAAATGCAGAATAGCACAACCAGACTATGCCTTCTCTTCATTCAAGAAAGGGGTTAAAATCTTTAGGAATGTCTCTTCTTCAAAACCCAGGGAATGTGTAGTAGGTTGTTGGTGTTGTTTTTTAATCCTTGTTTCAATAAATCATATCTGGTAGTAAACAGGCCAAGTGGTTCAGAAGAATACAGGATTTTAGGGTGGGGATTCTTCCAAAGCATCATTTAGGAACACTTTCTTCCCAAACAGGTAACTTTCAGTTGCACCATTTTTCAGGTACACTGAAGCATTAAAAAAAAAAATCTGTTGGTCTGTCCAAATATTAGTGGCCATTTTTCACCTGCTTCTAGAGTTCACAGAAATGTAAGGACAACGTTTTCCAAAAACCTCACTCATAAAATTCCTGCGGCATAAATATTTGCAAGTCTTTGGAGCAGTGCCTAGGTGTGAAAATACACAACTGAACCTTCAGTAGCAAGTGGTTTTAAGATGAATTAGGAGGTGGAGCCCAGTCCACAAAAAGGCAGTGATGGTGTCAAGGATTGGGTGGGATGTGGATGCTTCACAGATTCAGAGGTTCAATTATTAATCAGTTGTTTTATGCGAGTGTCTAAAGAACCCATCCAAGTCCATGCCCCTTTGTACTAGGTGCTATATATACACTATGGGCCCAGGTCATCAAAGGTGTTGGAAGTTAGGCACCTAAATACCTTTGAGAATCTGGGCCATAGTGAGTACTCAAGAGCTTATGCTTTAAAATAAACAGTACAGAGTGAGAGAAGAAACAAAGTCAAAAATGTGAAATGACATGCCTAAAATCACCCATCTGGTCAGTAGTAGAAGTGGGAACAGAACCCAGCTCCAACAGAGTTTGTGTAATCATCCAACCTCAAACTCGTGAGATTTGTCACTATTATATAATCCGCTGTACTCTGTCGTCCCCTAATAGAATAGTTCCAGCAACCCTGGCCTGAGATATCAAAACCTGGAAATTTGCTGCCACAGTAAATGTAACACTTGAATTGATTAGGGGCACTTCAGACATCAAGCTAATTTCTTAGTCCTGGAGCATTGCATATTTGCTATGTTTATCACACTGCATTAGGTGTTTAATGAAAAAGAAGTTCCCAAAGGATTACTCAGCTTCATGTTAACAGCAGAATCTGATTTGTAGCAGATTTTGTCAGGTAATTATAACATGGAGCTGAGGGGCTTGAATTGAATATCTCATGACAGCAACTTAACCAAAAAAATCACCCTTTTTGTTTGGAGAAAAAAATCAACTCACAAAAAAAAGTTTTCTTCTGGTTTTACTAGTTCAGTAAATTAGTCAGCAAATTAGTGTAGATATTATCCAGATTACTATAGATGTGCTTCTCAGCATGAAATATGTGAGCCAGATAATCAGTGTCACTCACCATTTGCAGCTATTTTGGAAACACCTGGTTCTCATATGCTTATTAGGAAACAGTGTGTGGGTTTTTAATTTGTATTGTCTCATGTTATGTTGCATTAAGCGGGATCAGCTGGAGACAGTGGAAACCTACATGCTGATGCTGCAAACAGAAGATAGCAAGAGCCTGGGTTGAACATGCCAAATGGCATTAGAATACCCAGTTGGTTACTGACCAGAAATGGCTCAAGAACTTTATTGAAATGAAAGGAGAGATTCATACAAGAGAGAGGGAGGGACTCAGCCCAGTACAGCCAAAAGTAGCCTCCATAAAGAGGACCCAGCTATATCCCCACCTGAAGCTGATCAGGGCAGTTGTCTGTACCTCTAAAGCAGGATTAAGATTTGTTGGCTTCGTAGCCTAGGATGATGGCAGCAGGTAGGATGGGGACAGAGAAGGGGAGAGACTGAGATTTAGATGAGAGCAGAGCTGGCATGGAACAGACTCATTTACATGAGTTTCTCCTACCGGACAGGTTTCAGAATAGCAGCTGTGTTAGTCTGTATTTGCAAAAAGAAAAGGAGTACTTGTGGCACCTTAGAGACCGTTTCACATCTTCTCACCACAAAGCTGTTTCTGGTTTGGGGGGTTCTGTAGTGGGCCAGTCAGACAGTTTGGCATCTTGCATATTCAGCATCCATTGCCTGTCATAGTTTGTGCTGCTCGGAAGACTGCAATTGCAAATGAATAGGAACAGAGAATTTGCCCTGCAGGATCAATCCTTTGGTTCTTTTAGACTGGCATCATTCCTCTGCTGATGCCCCATATCTGATGTTTCACAGGGAAACAAAAACCAGCCATTCCTAACACACCTTGCCAACTGTCCAGTGCTGTCAAGGGACTCATGGAGAATGCTTTATACATTCATTATATCAAATGACTTTCTCCCAGTACAATGTGGTCCTATAAGCCACTGATGATTCGGACACTTACTGAGTTCTGCTTATTCTAATCACTTGCTCTTCCCATTGAAATAGATAAGAATTCTAAAGAGCAAAGTGAACAGTAGTTTATGGCCCTTTACTGACATATTTTCATTGGCTCTAGGCTCTGTACTAATTTAGGTTCTTTCTTAATAATGATCATGGTGTTAAACAGGCATCTGTATTATTAGCACTCTGTGTGTGTTTTCTGAACACTCACAGTTGATTATCAGTAGTCGACACTAATTGATTCTGTCACTGACCCTGCACATGCAGCTATGGATTGAACGTGGACAGAGGGATTTAGAGAAACCTTGAAATATCAGTCTCAGCATTTTATGGCTATTAAACTGAAGGAGGTGATATAAGGGCAAGGAGAAAACAGACACTGGGGTGGAGCATTTACAAAGCAGATGCCTGTTAACCAACAATTCGGTACATTTCCTTCAGTTCTTTTTATTAAGCCACAATATGTGGATGTCTCATTCTATGTGAGATGCATGAGATGTTCAAAATGCTTAGCTATAATTATACAAATGCTGGAAGGGAAAGGCGTTCTCTATGGCAGAAATATTTCTCCATCCAGATTTTGGAGTGCAGCTTCCAGACTTGGGATTCAGTGGCTTTTTAAACCCATTTCTTATTTCTCAAACTCTTTAAACAGTTATCAGGGTCACAGGATGTAACTGATCATTTGCAATGGAAGTAGTTAAAAGTCAACCTTTGTCAATCCCAACCTTGTGTCTCTCAGCAACAGAAGTTGGTCTAATAAAAGACATTATGTCACCCACCTTGTTTCCCTTGTCAATCATAACTGAGAAAGTGCCAGATTCTGATCTGAGTTACACCAATGTAAATGCAGTAGAGCTACGCTGTATTTACACAGATTTGGCTCTCTTCTGTGCTAATATAGGAAAATCTGAGATACTGCACCATGGTAACAGCTAGAAATAATCAATTTTTAATAGCATGTATATAAACCCTATTAGTCCTAATTTCAAATTGAAGCTTAAACACTCCCAAATAGAAGATTTAATTTAAGAGAGTTTTTTTTTTCATCAGTTTGTTGTCTGCCCTCTTGTTTCAGCTGTTTGCTAGTCATGTTCTTACAGGCTCAGATGTTCACTGCTGGCTGCCAGCCTGTTTGCTAATGAATGGCCATCACTACAATAACTGCTCAAAAGTTCCATTCCCACACTAAGGGTATCCCAGAATGTTTACACATAGGGAACTTCCATAGGCTTAGAGGCAAGGAGAGGAATTCTGTGTAGTTGCCACTCTCTATTTCTTTGCATTCATCTTCCTGGTGTCGTATTTGTCTCCATACGACAAAGCAGAGGGGAGTTTCTGACCCAGCGTTTGCAGTTGGTATTCCCTGTTCCCTGAGCAAACTTCCTTACAGAGAAATCAGATGGTGTAGAATGCCAGTTACGTGGGAAGGAGAGAAATGTTTTGAATGCACTATTAAACTGACCTGAAATTACACTGGTTTTGAGTCAAAAAGTTGCCCTGTGCACCCAATAGCTGGCATATAGGTTTTCAATAACAAGGAGCTTAATAAACCATCTTTTAAGAATTGGCTGTGTCAACGAATCAGATCTTAATGCTAACATTTGCCTCAAAGCATTTATAAAATATATCCTATGTTCGTGGCCCTCAATGCAAAATCTGCAAACTGAAAACTCATCTATTTTAAAATTAAGGTTAAAATGAAACCAAAAGCTTTCTAATGTGTTTTTATCCTATGTAATGTAATGTAAACACCTCTGCTCTTAACTAAATTAGATGACTGGGATTTATATTTGTAATCTGTTTCCATTTGCTATTAAATATTCTTTCTAGTGAAGTTAAATACATTTCAGTTCCATTCAGTGGGTGTTTCATGGTTGTTATTGGATTAGGAGAGCAGGGAATAGATCCTTTGCTGGTGTCATTTGTCAGAGTTCTGATGGTATCACTGGACTCCAATGGAGCTATGACAATTTGCATCATTTGAGGATCTTTCCCTTAGGCTACTAGATTTCCTATGCTGAGGATATTTTTAAACTGTTGGCACTTAGACTTTAGGGGTTGTTTACTTTGTTTATTTCTGAATATTTGAAACTAAAGACATTACAATAATTTTATTACTAATGGTTACTGAAGTAGTGTGGGATGCAAGTGTGTAAAGGGATGCTGTGTAAATACAACATGGTCTGGTATGGTGGTAGTAGAGAATGGGGGAGTATGCTCTCATTTCATATGATCAAGAAGGGGAGTGAATTGAAGTGTTCATACTGCTGTATGGTTATTTTAGTTGTTGTTAGGCTTTGCAAGGTTGCTGCTGGTCTCCTATTATTAGCATACTTTGTCATGTACTAATTGTGACTTTGTTTTAATTGTTAGCAGCAACTAGTCTGGGGATTTCAATGGAATTTGAGCTCCCTATCTCATCAGGTGCATTTGATGCTGCTAGGCTTATAGCCTGGTATAGGCACCTCATATACACTAAAAGAAAGCAAAATAAATCAACATGATGAGAATATCTCTACCTTCCAATATTACTGTTAGATGGCTTTTAACATCCCCTGGTTGTGTTCACTCACAAATTGACTTCACTTGTTCAACCCCTGCATTGTTCTTATCAGTCCAAGTGTGTTATCTTCTGCATGAGGCATTTTCACATTAAACTCCCTGCCTGTAGAACTAGATTATTTTATCTATTCAGACCTGGATCCTGCCGTCTCTCTTCAGGCAAACTCCTGTAAAGTCAGTGACATGTTTGCCTCTGCAAGGGTTCCAGCTCCCATAGAACGTGGCAGTCGCTGATCAGGGTGAAATGTATAAACATATTTTAATTTAGCTTTACACCAGTGTATTATCTGGTGAATACATTAACTGTGCATTGCACTTTGGGGGGGCTTTACAAATGTGAATGGGATTGATTGAATACCAAAAACAAAGTACATATGCTTGTCACTTTCCTACTGTACTCTCCATAAGTCTCATCCTTCTGGAAATAATGGAGCAGCAGTACCCTTTTTTCCTGAACATCTTTTTTATTTTTCATCTCTTTTGGATAACTGTTCATCTCTTTTGGATAAAAGTTGTCTGTATTAAATCGTAGTTTACTTCTAGGGTCTACATTTAGATTCCAGAACTCCATACCGTACCTGAAGGGAGAACACTTAATTATCAATTACCACTCCATACAAAACACTAAATCTGGACTACAGATAAGGCATACAACACAATAAAAATAGCATTATCTGTTTATCCTATGTTTTAATAGGAGCTTGTTAAGCAACAATGGCAGGAGGTAGATGGGATTCTATCTCCTACAAGTTCTACCTAAGTAACATAAAACCAGTTTTCCTTTGCCCTGTGGCTTCTTCTGTAGCTTAAAGAGTTTAAAAATGGAGCACATCTCCCAACTGGTGAATATCATTAGCATAAGGGCTTCCCCAGCATAGCTAACTCTATGCTCCTTCCCTAACCCACTTCTGCTGCACACAGTACACATGACATGTTCAGGTAGATGGGCCATTGTTTGCTGGTTATTATTGGTTACCATATGTCCTGTAGCGGGCTGTTGCTGTTGAGCATAAGCTCTAATCTACACCACGGGCTGAAGAAGCCCAGAATATATGGCAGTGAAAGGGGATATAAAGCCATCTCTGTGGCCCCTTCCCCCCCGCCCTTGTGTCTAATGGAGCTCAGGTGGGATGGAAAACCAGGTCCAATGGCTACAGACTGACCTTTTTCAAAACACAAAGAGATCCATGTAGCTGAGCTGATTTCTCAGTTGGCCACTTGATGCCACCCCAGTACCAGGGTCCTCTGCATATATTTGCTTTTCTCATGTTGCTAGACAAAATACTGTGCAGAATCTGGAAACAATAAAACTTGATTAACTGCATGTAACATATGGTATAATCAATATTTATTTCTCCATCATAACTGACTGATTAAATTAAAATGCAAAAGGGACATGATGGCAGCAGCCAGCATTGCTGCTGTGATGCAAAAACTAGTGCTTTGACTTACCAAGAGGCATCTTCTGTTTTCAGCACTAAATGCAAGTATAATGTGGCTGCTTGTATGCTTGCCATATCTTATACCTATATCCAATCTCATTATGTCCATCATGGGGGAGATTTTTAAGTCACATTGGGTATTGAATTGTCCTTCTTGCCCTGGAGAATCTCCTTCCACTCCTTTTTTCCCTCCAGAGAAAAAAACTATGTGACTAACAGTAAGTGCCAACATTAGGTTAACCTTTTCTCATTGGCTCCCCAAATAACTATAACTTCTTTATCAAACACTTATAGCACTGGTCAAAAGCAAAAGTGTTGGAAAAAGTCAGCACCTCTTGGGTTCTTGGTATAGAGTATTAGAAAGTTTGGTCCTTGTGCACATTCAATGACAATCTAAGATGTTGCATATTTACGTCTGAGAGGAATGAAACAAGGTCAGGAGAGATGGTATAAGAAGCTGAAGAGAATAGAGCATATTAGTTTAAAAATAAATTGGAAGAAGAAAGTCAGCTAGAATTTGGTTTGGAGGAGTAATCACACCTTTCAAGGACTCAGACAGAAACATGAAAGAGAGGTGGGAAGAGGATATAATATCGTGAGCTATATATTGTCAGATTTTTCAAAACTACTGAGCATCGACTGCCATCATTGATTTCAATGGAAATTGAGTACTCGCTATCTAGGAAACTTTGTACTAAAAGTTTCCTTATGCTTTATAACCCAGGGTTTGTAATTGCACTGTAGTTACATTATAGTTTGTATAATTACATTTTGATTATGCTTTTTTATCTCTATTTATTATTCAATAACAACTGGAAGGCTAGCTACATGATAATAAAGTGATATCAATATCCACTTACTTCCATGCCACTACTTGTACTGTTACTACTAAAGTTATACTTTGATACATGTGGTTATTACAAACTCATGTTCTATCAACTTTCCCTAATGTCTGAAGTAGTTATGCTGACTTCTAGAGTTGAGCAAATCCCAGGTACATTTTACACAATCAATACTGTAATTACTTTGTAGCTTTATTTTCTGATATATGCTAACTTTCAAGTAAATACAATATAGTTAAAGTACCAGGATTCTAAAAATATAAAACTAAAGAGGCTAAGAGCTGTGCAACAAATATTCCAGTTAGTCGTGGAACAAAAATTTCCACTTTTTTTGCAAAGAAGGGAACGTCTTTCTTATTGACAAGAATTTAATGTTATTAAATGGAATTCACCCTGCAAGACATGAAAAGCTCTGATTAACTGTTGAGATTTCAAGTATATAACTGGTGTTACATATGTATAAACTAACACACAGTGTAATTTCACTCACTGTATGTAGTTTAACCATGTTGTCTCTATGTAAGGCATTAACATGGCCATGTCAGCTTTGGGAGCCATAGGTCTTCAAATTTCATTCCAGACCAAACCACAGCGTGTCAAAAGAAATAAGAAAGAGCATGAGCAGGGAGGTGAAGGAATGAATAATTGACATGCATGTCTTTGAGAGTTTTGCTGCTACTGACTCTAACTACAAAGTCAGGCAAATAAACATGTCCAATGCTGCCAAATGTGGAAGGTATTTGAACAACACAATTGAACATATAAACCTTTGCTCTCCAAGCATCCCCAAACACTGTGCAATAAATAGAATAATATGTAAGTTGAACACTTAAGGCAGCAGCAAACTTGTATCACTTTATTCTATTCTTTAAAACTGATACTGACAAGGATTTTACAGACAGAACCAGGAATTATTGCACAGACTATGGCCTGCTGTAATTGGAAAGAGCCTGAGATCCCATTCTGTCAGTGACACCTGGGACATACTAAACACTGATCTGGAAGGTAGAGCGTGTCTTGGTATTCTACTGATTGTAATGAAAAGCGAGTTAAAGCAGAATGGTCGGCCCAGCATCAAGGGGATTACACACTGTACTGGGCCAACACATATATCCACATAAAAGCAAATCAGCATGGATACTGGGATATCACTAAGGGCCTTAGGATTATGCTAGGATTATGGTATGACTCTGCATGAATGGAGATGACAGAATCTGGCCTTTAGGCTCAGCCCTGAATGGCAGGAGCAGTGTCAGTAGTCGCACCCAGGAGAAGCCTTGGTTTTCTCCCATGCTCCCCCCTTGGTCTGGTTTGGAAAAATAATTTGCTGCAGACCTTGAAGGGATTCCCTCCTCGCCTCTGGCCACGTACTCTAACCAGCTAGTAGGGGCCGAGCCGAGCCGAGCCAATGTTGCACATGCTCCCCATGACTCTCTGCTCCCACCTGATTGTTCAGAGCAGTATCCAGAGAGCAGGGGCTGCATTCTGCATTGGATCTGGACCCAAGATCCAGATAGACTGAGAAACGGGGAGGAGGAGGAGTTATTCCCCTATATCGTGTTCAATCAAGTAAGAAAAGGGCCCAATTTAGCCAATAGAAAGGCAAATCTCTGAAATACAGCTGTGTATAAATGGCACTTACAGGAATGACCTTGTGCATACGTCAGTCACTGGAGCTGAAATGACATTGCTCGAAGTGTTGACTTACCCTTATGATATTTTCAGAAGTCACATAACAAAGAAGGCCAGCAATGTAGGTACAGGGATTACCCAACTCTCCTCGCTATTCATATTCATTGCAGTAACTGTACATGCTAGGTGTAATTGCTGATAATTTTTACCCACATGGATGTTGATACCAGACACCAAACTTACCACCACATGTCTTAACTCAGATGGTGGCTGAAGGAGTTAGTATGAATTTCTACACCACTACCATGCATTTTATTAACCTTCCCAGTAAGTTGACAACATTTATCTAGAACCAACTGTCTTAAGATAGAAACTATACAGCAAATCTGCTCATTTCCCATACCTTGACTAAGAGTGGCAGGGCTAAGTGTGCTGATATGTAAGAACATGTTTCACAATCTATGTAGTGCAGATTCCCATTACCATGCTTCTTGTCAAACATTCTCCACCATGAAGGCAGCTTTATGATCCTATACCATGTAGTATACAAATAAGAGTCATTCAGTTGCTGAAATGAACATAAAATGTATTGAGTTTACATCACCAGTGATATATGGTTCAATGATGAGCATGATTTGATCATAAATCAATGACCATACTCTAGGCAAGTTCTAGATACAGAATCTCTGACATTTTTAAGACGATTACAGAGCACTAGAGAGAACTGTCAAGTACTCAGTACTAAGTCATTTTTTATTAACGTACAGTTATTTTACTGGGTTTTTATTGACATTATAAAGCTAGTTTAACACTCTCTGCAGTAAGGTTTCCTCTTGTTCTAATCACTGTGAAATTGCACATTGGCCCATTCACCCAATGATATATGCACAGAACTCCGATTAACTTGAGGGGAGTTACATTTGCATTGGGGAAGACTAGATCCCTCAATTGCATTTATATATTCTCATGATTATTTTTGTCTAAACTGAAGACCTTGCAGAAGAAGGTGATGGGTCCCCTCCCCCCATCATGTTCTCCATAGCCTGTTTTCATTTTTAAAGTGAGGTCATTCACCTCCTGGGTGCAAAGCAAGCTTGAAAATGTGAACCAAGCATAACCAATGAGGTGATTTCTGCCTCAGTCTGCAGACAGACTCCAGCAGTGGGAGGTACAGCAGTCACTAGGTGAAAGAAGCCACTTGGTCTTACACCCACTAACCAGATCAGGCCACAATGCCTAGGGAAGGCTGGTTGGGGAGTTGGTTTTGATGGCTTGCTGGGCTCAGTTCCTCCCCTCTGTCTTTTTGGCTTGACAGATCAAGCTGTGGGGGGATGGGGAACAAATGGTAGCATCTCCAAAGTGCCACCTATTGATGGTGCCAAAGTGAGATGTCAATTACATAAATCCATTTATTCATGTATGAATATTATAGAAGTGATCATAGAACCATAGGACTGGAAGGAACCTCAAGAGGTCATCTACCCCAGTCCCCTGTCTCATGGCAGAACTAAATATTATCCAGACCAGGGATTGGCAACCTTTGGCACGTGACCTGTCAAAGTAAGCCTCCTGGTGGGCTGGGCTGCTTTATTTATCTGCCACATCCGCAGGTTCGGCCGATCGCAGCTCCCACTGGCAGTGGTTCACTGCTCCAGGCCAATGGGACTACAGGAAGTGACGCGTGCCGAGGTATGTGCTGGCCGCTGCTTCCCACAGCCCCCATTGACCTGGATCGGTGAACCGTGGCCAGTGGGAGCTACGATGGGCTGAATCTGCAGACATGGCATGTAAATAAACAGGCCCAGCCCACCAAGGAGCTTACTGTGGCGGGCCGCGGGCCAGAGGTTGCCAATCCCTGGTCTAGACCATTCCTGACAGGTGTTGGTCTAACCCGCTCTTAAAAATCTCCAGTGATGGAGATTCCACAGCCTCCCTAGGAAATTTATTCCAGTGCTTAACCACCCTGACATTTAGCAAGTTTTTCCTAATGTCCAACCTAAACCTCCCTTGCTGCAGTTTAAGCCCATTGATTCTTATCCTATCCTCAGAGGTTAAGAAAATTTTTTCTCCCTTCTTGTAACAACTTTTTATGTACTTGAAAACTCTTATGTCCCTCCTCAGTCTTCTCTTTTTCAGACTAAACAAATCCAATATTTTCAATCTTCCCTCATAGATCATGTTTTCTAGACCTTTAATCATTTTTGTCGCTCTTCTCTGGACTCTCTCCAATTTGTCCACATCCTTTCTGAAATGTGACGCCCAGAACTGGACACAATACTCCAGCTGAGGCCTAATTAGCACAGAGTAGAGCAGAAGAGTTACTTCTCATGTCTTGCTTACAGCACTCCATGCTAATACATCCCAGAATGATGTTTGCTTTTTTTGCAACAGTGTTACACTGTTGACTCATATTTAGCTTGTGATCCAGTATGACCCCCAGATCCCTTTCCACCATACGCTTTCCTATTGGTGACATCATAGCAGAATTTTTGGAAGACTTCATGACCCAGCAGCTGACCTTCCAGTCATCTGTCATACACCATCCATCCATCTCTCCTCTAGCCATCCCCTACTACAATGATCTTCCACCATTCCTTCAATAATAAATTTCTCAAGGTTATTTCCATTTCTCTGCCTCATGTGACCACAGTACATATGTTTGTATCTGTTGATTTTGGACATCAGTGTCTGCTTCTCTCCATCAGTATTTCTAACACAGGCATTTATCTTTTTTTTCCCCTCCCATCCAGTAGATACACAAGAGTCTTCACCAGCCACACATTTCAAAAGCTTCAGTTTTCTTCTTGTCAGCAGCATTAACTTCCCATGATTCACATCCTTAAATTGTTGGGGGGGGGAAAAAAAGCTTTTCTCCAGTTGCACCTTTGTGCATTTTGAGATTCCAGGTTTTTCCAGACTTTCTTAAGGGAGACCATAGCTGAGTGAGCCATCCCTAGTCTTTTTCTGATTTGTTTGGAACAGCCTCCATGACTGAATATAGATGATCCCAGATAATCTACAACTTGTCCGTTAATCAGGATGTCTGCTTGAATCCTGTTTTTGTTAGTTGTATAAAACCTATGTACATGTAACTGATTTCTCAGTTACAATAACATAAATCTTCACAATATGATAGTCTCTCTCCTTTTTACATGTTGTGATCAGCTTTGATCATCTGTGAAATAATGAACCATACTGATGTTTAAATTGCTGTTCTTGGATAACTGAGTTAACGCTCCCCTCAAGATGAATGGAGAAATTTGCACCTCTCAGAGCTATTGTGTCAGGCTCCCTGAAGACTCACCGAATATGTTTGATTCACATTTTCAAGGTTTTTTTCGCAGCTGTAAAGGGGCAAAAAATATTTTTTTAAGTGAAGAACTAGGCAGCCAGTGTGGCCTAGTGGAGAGGGCACTGGATTAGGATTCAGGATCCTGAGTTTTATTGTTTCCTCTTCCACTGCTTTGATGGATGAACTTGAGCAAGTCACTTCCCCTTGCTGTGCCTCAGATTCCCCATCTTTTAAATGGGGGTAATTAGACTGAGCCTCCTTTGTACATTGCACTGAGATTTACTGATGAAAAGTTCTAGTGCCAGATGTTACAATATAATTTTCTGATGTCATCATGACCCTGGGATCCAAGGTGCTGTGCACATGCCTATGCCTTTATCCAACTCTGCTCAAGGATGTGCTCAAATTCCATTGAAGGGAAGCCCAGAGAACCCAGGTGATAACGCGTTGAACATCTGCATATTCTGCTGCAACTCGTGAGTCGGGGGCAGAGCTCGGATTCTGGGGAAGCCTGGGAGAGTACCAGGACTACTGCTTCAGTCTGAGGCCTGCCTTTTACAACTATGAAACCACTGAGAAGCGGAAATCAGCAGTTTGGCACAGCTCTGTTCACCATTTTTGACTACTTGATATGGATATTGTACAGTACTAAGTATTACTAGTGTGTGTGTGTTTGTGTGTGATTGTTACTGTGAGCCACCTACCCATTAGCTATCATATACTCTGTGGGGTGGATTTAGAAGTATTCGTCTTGCCAGTCAAACATTGATTAGAATCTTTGATTGGCAGCTTTGGCATATTTCCTATTTTATAATCCCTTAGCTTCATTAAACATGTTTTGGCAGCTTTGAAGGCTTCCCAATGTCTGGCTTGTTCTATTTAAATATTTGTCAGATCACAGTTAGTTAGTTTGGTTTAAAGTGGTGATTGCAAACACCTGCTCTGAATTAAACACACAGTGGGTAGTAATCATCCTAGTTAAATACAGGATATAAATAAGCTGGCAAAACATGTACCATTCTGGACATCCTCATATTTATTCAAATGTCTTCCACTGACTGCAGTGGTCAAGGTTGAGTTTTGTTTAAAATTCCACACACCTAAGATGTTCATCATTTATTACTACAACTTCCATATCTGGAATCAGCAAGATCAAGCCCTTTACAACTCATGTTTAATTAACAGTAACTGGACAAGGTGACTCTGAAGACCAAATCTAACTTAGATTCACTCATGTGAGTTCATACTGTCTTGGTGCAACTGAACAAAACGTAAAATAGGAAACACAAATTACTTGCTAGATGAAGATAACATACACCACCCTCCTTCATGAGAATACGTGGAGGTGATCACACCAAAACTCCAGAAGATTTAAACGTTCAGTTGGTTGACCACCTGGACTTCATTTGTACTGCAGGGCAAGTGGGGATAAATTACAGACAGATGGCTGGACTCGCATAAGAAGTGGAGGCCAACGATATATATATATATGGGAAACTCTAGCCACAATCCTATAGACTCCTGTTCAGTTGTGTAGATGTTAATTCCTCTGCACATCCCAATGAGATCCCCTCACCCTATCTGGAGCAGCACTGCCGGGGTGCCATTCTCCCACCAGCTTACTGCCCTGATTATACTCTCTGGGACCCTCTGACAGAAGGAAGGGAGTCAGACGGGCAAGTGAAATTAATGTGCCTCCAAGCTGTATTATGTTTGATGCAGAACTTGCCTTTTGTAGCAGGGGGCAAATGCAACTCACAGCAGTTCTTCTGCAGCTTCTCCCCTCTTCTTGAGCCATGAGAGTGGATGAGATGCAGAAGGCTTTGGGGCACTAAGAGAACATCCCAAACAGCCATTTTTCCTTTCACACAATCCTCTCCAGCCTTTTCTTGTGCTGTGGCAACTCCAGCAAGCCACATCAATGGGAGTCTTTCCATTGGCTTCAGTGAGCTTTGGATCAGGCACATGTGGGTGGGGAACAGAGGGTTTGTGTACACTGCACACTAAGCCCAGGTCTGGGGGACCCAGGCACGTGGCTTTAAGAATTTGCAAGCCCATCCTGAATGTCCACATTGCATTTTAACCCTGGGTCTACAATTGCTGGACCTGGGTCTCCCAGCAATACAAACAGTCCATACTGCACTACAAAGACCATCTGACTCAGGTCTGCCACTTGACATGCATCCACACTGCAGAATGACAGGGCCTGGTCCCAAGTAACAACTGGACTCAGGCTCTCACCCACCTCCCTAACAGGATCTTAGGTCCTGGGTCCTGAGTGCTTGCTGACCTGAATCAGACTGATTTGTGTGTAGATGGAAGGGAGGTTTGGCCTCAAACCTGAATCAGAGCCCGGGCTTAGTGTGCAGTGTAGACATACCCATGTGGTCCAAGATAACTTGGGGAATAGAAATCTTTTTCTTTTAATGCACAATTCTTTAGATTATTTCAGGAGATCAATAGGTGGCCATATTTGGGATAGGGGGTGAGTTTGCATCCCAGCCATTGTACTGGCCATGCATCAGACAGCCTTGTCAAAATGTTTCATCTGCAGTTGTTTTTCCAGATACCAAAGCCCATCAGTAATTAACATGGCCAGTTATTAAGGAGCTTGTGATCGTGTTTCTCCTGGGCTGAGCAATGAAGCGCCCATGACATTTAACATAGTAGTCTGACATTTAAATGTCAATTTAAAAGTGTTTGCTAGAGTTGGTAGAGATCTCCAGAGAGGCATGCCATTTTTTGCTGTCAGAATGGCTCCACAAATACTTAGATATTTCAACTGAAACGTCAGGTTTTTACCACAGTTCTGTTTCCACAAAGATTGAGTGCCCAGGGTCTACATGGCTTAGGGGGCTGGTAGTGGTATGTCGAGCACTTCATCTCCTGAGCATTGTTTCAGGGACAGAACGCTACCCTCTGCTATCTCTTTAGTGGCTTATAAAAAAAGGAGTCTGCTGGTTGCAATTCCTACTGCATAGCTATCCTCATCAGACACACCCTCATAGCTAGTGCTGCCTGGACCCTCATTGGCAATTTCAACAGAGAAGCTAAGGTTTGAATGGGCCATGGAGATAGACATTCTAGAGATTAGCCCTCCAAGGCAGGGCTGTGAAATGCAGGAGGGATAATATGGGGAAATGTGCTCTCGCAGGTGCTCTCAGCAGGGGAGATATTCACCTTCTTTTGGCCCCCCTGTGAATGGGTCAATTTTGCCCTCCATGAGTAAAGAGTTCTGTGTTCTTATGATCTATATCCAGCACTTTTTATGATCATGATACTAGTTTTAAAAATTGAGATTGCTATTGGAAGTCCAGAAAAAAACCTCCTTGGCATATCTTCCATGGCAAGAGTTATGGCTAGTAGCTTGTTGATGCTGCATGAAAGAAAGACTGATTGAAGATACTTGGATATCAAAGGAGCCCTGCATTAATGTTCTGATTTGTTCTTGTAAAACTGATCACAGGGGAAACACGGCTGGGCACTGGGGATATGCAAGGGAAAGAAAGTCTCTGCAAGCCACGGGGCAATGTGAGACTGCTACTGTAACCTTAAGGCTACAGACCCTATGACAGCCCTAACTCATGAGTCCAGGAGGACTGGCATAGCAACAGATCTTTCAGCATCTCCTAGCCCACCCATTTCCCCCACATATACAGCTGGGAACTACTTCAGAGCTATCCCCATCTATGCAGAGGTTGACACCCTTTGCCTAGCCCTCTAAAGTCTCTGCCTCTTTCCTGTGCAATGGAATAACAGCAGTTCCACTGCAAGGAGACACTGGGTAGCAATAGAGCCAAGGCTCAGATTTGCCCTTCTAGGCATACAACAGCTACAGCAGTTTTCTGTTTAATTTTTGCTGATTGCAAATCACCCTATTCATGAGACTACTGAATTATCTACATTGGGTGAAACCTTAGAGGGTCCAAGTAATGTCGTCTTTCCTGAACCCACCCCCGAATCAGTGGGGGGGGAGGGGAATTGAAGTCATCGCTGGCATTTCAGAAAGAGGCAGTTACAAGTGCTTTGAAATCCTACTTAATGAACAAATTGCTTTGTTACATCCCTAAAAATTCATGTGTGTCCTACCAGTGATTGTGCTTAGTTTAAAACAATTTAAAGGTTTACAGTCTAGTTTTCCCAGACTCTGAAATCACATTTAGGAAGGGGAAAAACCTGAATGTAACAATGAATTGCTACTAATGCCCTTGAAAACGGCTTTATTTCAAGGAGGCTTGGGTTCCCTTTCCTTAGAAGAACTGTTGTGTTTAACACTGAGCACAAACCTGATATGGTATCAAGTGCATAACTGGGAATCTCTTAAACATAAAGTCATCTCTTTAGCTAGAATTCAGGCTAAAGAGATCAAAACCAAGGAAACAAGTCCACCAGACTTCTTTAAAATCATACTGAAGTAATAATGAAAAATCTATCAGCATGTTCACTGTTATATTAACGCTTAGATTACCACAGTGTATATATTCCTTGTGTTCTTGTAGCCTGGCTGGCATATCATTTTAATTACACTTTGGTTTTATATTTTCAAGACCTGTCAGAGATTACAAAACAAATCAGTCGTACAACTAGAATAGAACCCATGAGTCCTCAATAGACCACTCAGCTACACAGTGCTCAATACAAGAGAACTCACATGTTAAAAACATGTTTCTAGTGTTTTTTCTTTGCTGACATTTATTTACTGAAAAGGTCACAAAGAACTGAGAGGTAATATGTTCACTTATGATTTAAATGAGTCTTTATGTAAGCGCAAATAGCATTACATTCTTCCGACTACAATTCAAAATCACGTTTCAAATGTTGTAAGATTTCTGTCTGTCTTACAGGGATTCCTGAACATGTTTGGACATGTCTTGTTTAAAGGAATCTGTGCCCAGACATATAATAACTACCAGCATATGATGGAAGAAATAAGGGAGTCAATATTTCAGCAACTTCTGGACAAAAGTCCTAAATGTCTGTTCATGTTAGTATGCAATTTTGCAGCTTTGTTGGTCCCAGAATATTGGAGAGACAAGGTGGGTGAGGTAATGTCTTTTATTGGACCAACTCCTGTTGTCAAGAGAGAGAAGCTTTCAAGATCACACAGACCTCTTCTCCATACTTCTCCTGAAGATGAGCTCTCAAAAACTTCTCTCTCTCACCAACAGAAGTTGGTCCAATAAAAGATATTACCTCACTTACCTTGTCTCTCTATTCTTGGTAGTAGCATAAATATATTAAGGATTTAAAAAAGTAATTCCAAATGTTCAGTGTCTCAGAGAAATTACAGCCAAAATCTGAAGAAAATGATGGGATTAGAGAATAAGGGCAGATTTTATGGTTGTTCACTTGCTATAAGTATATACGATTTCACTGTTGGAGACCCTCTGTCATAGTCAGGCTGAAAGATGTGTGTTGTGTTGTTACATTTGCTCCATTCCATAGCAGAGGTTGCTGCCTTTCTGTTGTTGGTAATCCCTGAATTCTCAATTAATAGGCCCAGATGTTCAAGTTTTTGGCATCCACAAGGGGACCAAATTCAGAAGAGTTTAGCTCCCATTTAGGCACCTAATTAAGGGCCTGATTTTGCCTGTGCAAATTTAATTTGGTCCCTTACATTTATAATGCAACTTTTAATTACGATTCCATACTATTTTTATTCCCACAGGCCCTGCCTCATTCAGTGCACATGATGGATGATGCCCACTTAATGAGCAGCTATTGAATATTTTATTTTTTTTCCTAATTGTTCAATGTGTGGCTCTAGGCTTTATTTATCACACACTATTGAAACGCTGCTCTGAAGACAGAATTATTAATTACCTTTCCGGGCTTTTCCACAACACTTGTAGTATCTGAGTGCTTCACAAACATGAATTAATTTATTTTCACAACATCCCTGTGAGATGAGGGAGTGGTATTATCCTCATTTTATGTATGGTGAACTGAGGCACAGGGAGATGAAGGTAAAAAGTATTCACTATTTTGAGTGGCCAACATGGTATCTCTAAGACCTGATTTTTTTCAGAATACTGGGCATTATAGAGCATTATAGAACACTATATATTCAAAATACAGCTCTCATTGACTTCAGGTGCAGCTGTGGGTACTTAGGACTTGTGCAAATCAGACCCAAGAGTCTCATATCAGGCAAAATGAGGAACATATCGCGACCACCTGTGAAAAGTTTGGTTTAAGTGACTTTCCCAGCAGCACAGATAGGCTCTTTGAGGCAGAGGCAGGGATAGAACCCACTTATCTGGGGCAGCATTCAACTGCTTTAATCATGAGCCCGTACTGTTTCTTCCTGCACTCCCCTGCGTCATTGACTACCCACCACTACATTGTAATGCATATTCGCAAGAAGGCTGAATTAAAGTTGCACAGGCCATCTTAATTCTGCCATTTCCTAACTTTGAGGGCTTGACTTTGCAACCTTCATAATGTTCTTTTAACACATTTTTTTGTGATTAATGTCAGTGTAGTTGGCAGGAGTGAGTATGTTTGTCTGGCCTTTTTGCCGAAGCACGATGGGTCTGATCCATAGTTTGCTATGGATGAGGGGCTAGACCTTTCATCTGAAAGGAAGTCCTTCATCTCAGCTGCTCATCAAAAAGAGTTTCATTGTGCCACAGCATTTTTGGCAACCCAAACATGCAGTCTGCCAGATGTTGATAAAATCAGGATGCTGGACTCTGGCACTGATCTCAACTGAGCTACCATTATAATCGGATGATAGAAAAATATGAAATAGTCAGTCTGATTCTTAGTCAGCCTATTCCACTTAGTGGCTTTTGTGCTATTATTCAAGCTTTATGCAATGTGAAGCTGTGAAAATGATTCCTCGTTGTATTTCACCTCATTCTTAAGGATGCAGAGCAAATATATTATGCGTATGTGTGCAGTATGCACACAGATTTCACAAACCCAGAGATTAATGTTCCTTTCTGTTTCTATTTAGTCTGTGCAAGTTTTCTACAGCATTTCACATTTCAAACGTATTTTATTTGAAAAAATTCATTAGTTTTTTCATCCCACTGTTACCATTGACTTGAAACTTATCTCAGCTATGTATCAAGTTTAGTGACATGTTTCCCACAGGAGAGCTGAAATTACAATAACCAGTTTCCCAGATTTCTTGCTTGATTTGTGTTGTACCATGAGAGATATAACAGCACTCCTACAACTCCCATTTTTTTCAGAGACAAATTGTTCTTTCCCACATATATAGTAGTGCCTCATTCTGTACAAAAAGCAATTAAACTACAGGCTTTGTTTTTTTGGCATAGTCTTACCGAAATGTAATGTATGTATATATTTCCTTTTGTGATGGGGTGTTCATTGCCCTGAAGGGGTTAATGTAGGCTAAGAAGGGGCCAAATAACCAGACAGGCCACAGCTGAGGGGAATCAGATAGTTTATGTAATCCCCTGTCTGAATAATGAGGGAGCCCAGCTGAGTGGGAACTAGCGGGGCTGGGTTTATAAAGACAGGAAGTTCCCAGCAGGGTGGAGGGGAAGCTGTAGGGAAGTAGTCTGAAATCACTCCCTGAGGGAAAGGATGTGTATTTGGAGCAGGGCCGAATTAACTCTCCTGTGGGACTGGGGCTATTTGATTTTGTGGAGCCCCTGTATACAAGTCTTTTTCCTAATTTAAAACAAAATGACCACAATTATGGCATTGAGGCTATTAATGCTATACTAAACTTGCCTTTTAATTAACATAAACCATTCTGTGGTTACATTTCAGTCTTAAAACATGTAAAATATAGTTAATTCAAAATAGCATACTTTTTACCTCAGAACAGCTGTTATATTAGTTTCTTTCTGGGAGGGAGTTTGGGTGCAGGAGGGGGCTCAAGGCTGGGGCAGAGTGTTTGGGGTACAGGAGAGGGTAAGGGGTACAGGCTCTGGGAGAGAGTTTGGTACAGGAGAGGATTCTGACCTGGGGTAGGGAGCCAGGGTGCAGGAGGGGGCATGGGGTCTGGGAGGGAGTTGGGGTGCAGGAGGGAATGCAAGGTGAAGGCTCCAGCCAGGAGACACTTACCACAGCGGGTTCCTGGCCGGCGGCATAGCAGGGCCCAGGAAGGCTGCCTGCCTGCCTGCATGGCATGGCCCCATGCCACTCCTGGGAAGCAGCTGGCTGCGGGCACATCTCTGCACACCCCTGGCGGGGAGAAGGGCGTCTCTCCATGTGCTGCCCACAAGTGCCACCCCTGTACCTCCCATTGGCCAGTTCCCGACCAATGGGAGCTGTGGGCAGGGACAGCACACGGAACCGCCTCCCACCCCTGCCAGGGACCCCAGAGATGTGCTAGCAGCCAGCCCCTTCCAGGAGCCGTGTGGGGCCACGCATGCAGGCAGGCAGCCTGCCTGAGCCCTGCTGCGCCGGGGCCCACCTTAGCCTGGGGCCCTGGGCTGCAGCCCCTAAAGCCCTTGCGTTAGTGCAGTCCTGATTTGGAGTAACAGAGCCAAAGTAGCCTACAGTTCCTCCCAAGGAGGAGGGAGTTTCAGGGCTGGCAAACCCAGAGAGAGGGGGCAGGGCATAAGGTTAGGAAAGGCTCAGGGACAAGGCAGTAAAGTCCAGAATGGAACAGACCTTAGCTGCTGATCCCTGACCTGAGAGGGCAGGCCCAGGTTCTCCTACCAGCCAGCTGGGCAGTGAATGGAAAGACTGGCTGAGTCTGTTTGTAAAGAAGAGCCTTTAATACCCAGGGAAGCTTAGAAGCTCATGGATCCAGTGTTGGGACCCACACTCAGCACCTGAGGCATGGCTGGGGGGGTTTCAACCAGGGCGGTGACATGGTCAAAAATATTAGTGATGGTGATATAGCTTTGTCATGGGGAACAAAGTTTGTTACTTGCACTGACATGCTGGGTAGCTGTCTGACCACCAGAACAGCCATAGCAGAGATAATCCTGATCCATGCACTCAAGAGAACTGTGGAAGTTTGGATACATACCCAGCATTTCCAGCTCTTCTCTCTCTCTTTCTCAAAACAAACAAATAAACCCCCAAAACTTTGTACTTAAATAGCATCTCTTCTCTGAGAATCAGAAACTCTTTAGAAATAGTGGGTCACCCAATACCTTCTGAAAAATAGGTGCGTATATTACATGAAATATTTATTGAGAAGTGAGCAGTGATGCAGAGAGGTTAAATGACTTAACTGAGTCAGTTATAGTGTTGAAGGGGGTACCCAACACTTCTTGTGCAGTACTCACTAGACCAAGTCTTGTGCAGTACTCACTAGACCAGTGGTTCTCAAAGCTGGTCTGCCGCTTGTTCAGGGAAAACCCCTGGCAGGCCGGGCCAGTTTGTTTACCTGCCACATCTGCAGGTTCAGCTGATCACAGCTTCCACTGGCCGTGGTTCACCGCTCCAGGCCAATGGGGCTGAGGGAAGTGGCGCAGGCCGAGGGATGTCCTGGCTGCCCTTCCCACAGCCCCCATTGGCCCGAAGCAGCGAACCATGGCCAGTAGGAGCCATGATCGGCCGAACCTGCAGATGCGGCAGGTAAACAAACTGGCCTGGCCCGCCAGGGGCTTTCCCTGAATAAGTGGCAGACCGGCTTTGAGAACTACTGCACTAGACCACATACCGTGGGACATGGCAGTGGTTAGAAGCTAGAGTGATTCATACTACAAAAAGCATTACATAGAAAGATCTCACAGTTCCTCTGAAAACTCCCAAGTGACTAAGGTTCTACAGAGGACCAATTACGCCCTCTGCAGTGACTATTCCTGCTTTGAGAGGGCCCCAGGGGAGCCATCCATTGACATCCTATCCAAGAGCAGCTCCTACAGAGGCATAGACTCTGTGAACGGAAGGACCGGCTCTGACTTCCTCCTTAATCTCTGGGATATGTGGAACTTGTTGCCTGTTGCAGTATGTGGGTGCGATTTTTTCCCCTTACTTAGCCTTCTTGCATGAGGCTTCCTTCCGGAGGGGGCAATCAGGTAGTGTATCATGTTCATTGTCCAATAGCTATCATTTTTAAAGGATGTTATAGATTGCAGTTATCACATGGTTACTGTAAATACAAGGACACTCCATAAACATCTTGTGTCAGCACTGTAATTTCTTCTAGCGAAGTGTTAAAGTTGCAGCAAAGCTAAGCAAACACAAGGTTCAAATGGGTGCTTTGTCTAATGGCCCAGAGAGCAAAATCCTATTAGCCAGCACCTATATCTAAATTGGTCAGTTGTTGGTATTTTCAATACTAGGGCTCGTGTGTCAACAGCAAACAGAGGCCCCATTCAGCAAACTCTCTTAAATCCTTCTAAATCACCCTCAAATCCTATTAAATCTTAAAGCACCCTCTTAAATCCTATTGCTGTTAATGGTATAGTAATTGTCTCATTGTTAGAACTTCCTGGACTGCCTCTCTGTTCACTGTTTGTGTCTGAAACCAGAAACATTAGGGATGGACAGAAGGTCCATGCTGAAGGGCTTCACTGGACCGGAGCCAGAATTATGTTTCTGCCGTGATCTTCGGCATTGAATTCTCAAACTTGCTAACATCAAAGACAATCAGACAGATAACATACCATTATTGCGTACTGTCATTTATGGTCCTGCCCAAACGTGTTCTCTATGGTACAGCTAAAACTGCCCTCATGGGCTAGTTCTACTACAGTGCTACTCACTCAATAAATTCTAATTACAGGTAAGATAATTGCCGCTCTTACACCCCGCCCACTTCTTAAAGTTCTAAAGAGTAGTAGTTAAGAGAGTTGATGGGCTAGTCCAGCCTTGAAAAAATGAGACGATTGTATTGTACTGCTGCTAATATAAATTTGTCAGCCCTCCTGGATAAGGATTTCTGGAAGAGATATTGTTTGCTAGTCAGCATAAACTGAGTGGCTATGATACATACCGATGAGTATCTCAACTTCTTTTTATACCTTACATGAAGGATCATTACCTAAAGATCACAAAGAGAAAGTACTATATTCACGAACAGCTTTGTAACTTGATCAGTAAGTTGGCATTTACAGTGGAATCTTGCACATTCTATGTTTGTCGCCTGTGCACACTCCATTCCTTTTTCTACGTTTATTTGTGTAGCAGTCATCATTGAGATTGACTGGCTATCAGTTGATTGAAAGAGCATCAAACAACTTCTAATCTGAACACAACAGACTAAGTCTGGAGGTGAGTTGGGAAAATAGAAAGCATAAGCGATTAATTCAAGCTTCATGGTCAAGTCTCCTCTAAGCTTTACAAAGAACTTCTTTAAGGGACTACTGAGCGATAACATATTCAGTAGAGCTGCTCGGGAACTTTCCATCTGAATGAATTGCTAATGGAAAATGCAGTTTCTGCAGAAAAATGTCAATTTTGCCAAAAAGTTTTGATTATTTTTTTCTTTTTTCCCCCATCAGGAAAATCTCGACAACATATTTTGTTTGGGGGTCAGTTCAACTCGAATCGGAATATTTTGTTTGTTGAACTGACTCTCAACATTTTGTTTCAGTTTGGCATTAGACTGTATTTCCTTATTAGGGCTCATTGCCTCAGGGGAGCTGTGATGTGGGACCCCATTATCTCTGATGGCCTGGGATCGCTGGAGGACTATGTTGCGTGGTGCAACACAGATACCCCTCTGACTTAGCTGTCTGGTGCATCATGGGAGTCACATAACTGACACAAGAGATGTCATCTGGCCAGGAGCCTGGACCATGGGGAGAATGGGGACCTCAGGTGCCCAAACTAGAACTCCCATGAGGCAAAGGGAAATAAAATGTATTGATGAATTGACTCAAACATTTTGAGTCAGTTCCACAAAACAAAATGAAACATTTTGATTTAGCTATGTCAACGTTTTGATTTAAAAATCTGGAAAGAAAACACTAAAACAATTCCATTAGAAATGTTTCAAAACATTTTGGTGTGCAAAATATTTTGATATTTCAACTTTTTGTCCTGATTTGGGACAAAACCCAATGTTGAAACAACAACATTTTCCTACAGGGCAGATGATCTGAATTTTGCTCAACTCTAATACTCAGCTAGTGAAACAGAAGGTATAAAGCCAAGTTCATTCGTTTCTCTAAGTCTAGACTGTGTGTTTGGCTGAGATCTTCTGGTGGTTTGGCTTGGGGAAATATCAGAAAGCTAATGTTTTCTCTAGCACAATACTGTTTCTGCTTTTATATGTAAAAACCCATGCTTGCGTATGTGCTTTTAATAGATCCCAGGAGATGTCAAAGACTGTAAGTCTAAAATGCAGTGTGGGATGCTCTCCCTTCCATCTTTACCATTGGTTAATTTAATCAGGTAATAAATACTATGAAATAGCCCTTTCCCCACAAAAAATCACTTTACTAAAATTTTCTTTAGCCTGTTCCTCAAAGTGATATGTTTGGACTCAGTAATTACTGCTGCAGCACTTGATTAGCACCAGATTATGGGTAGTATCATTTCAACAGACTGTAGCCTTGCAAGAGAAGTTATTTTACTGGCGGGGGAAGGAGGGAAGAAAGCTATCTATAATACCTTGGGAAAACAAACTAATTCATTTCAGCTTGTAAAAAAAATTGAATTCCAGTTCCTGAGGTGCTTTGCCTATTTTATCCTGGACTCCACTGAAGCAAGTTTGCCTGTTCATTGCAGTTTATGATTTGCTGTCTGTGATCTGTCAAACTGATTGCATCGATGTACATCAGTGCAGCTCAAGTCCAATTTATCTCCTCTGTGACCAAGGGGGCAGTTCTCTTTTGATGTTGAGAGTTTTTATGAGTAGTAGTGATCCAGGAAATGTAACTGCGGTACAGGATGTACTGTTCTCATCTCTCCAAAAAAGGAATCAGGCTACGTTTCTGGCTTCAAACTGCTCCTTAAACAACACTTTCAGATCTCTGCTCTCGGCATGTATGCAGCAAAGCTCCTGAAGCCGTGGTATTGTTGACTTCATTTCTGTCTTTGATATTCTGTTTTCCACCAAATGAATAGCTTTTGCAGAGGGAAAACATGAAGAAGAAAGCATCTTTTATATCATGATGGAACAATTCAGGACATTGCCGCCAGTGTTGTAATTTTGAGGAAGCCGTTTCTAATTAAGTAAACTTTTAAAATGTTTAATCTCAGTGGCATGTTAAACACACCTGATAAACTGCACTGTCTACAACTTGTGTAGATGAAATTATTCTGGTGTTATCATCAATAATTCTCTCTGTTTCCACTAAGAGCTGTTCAGCATTACTCACAGGGATTGAAAAATAGATCCAGAGGCTGCATAAACTACTATGAATGAAGACAGACATGACAAACGGAGACTATATCCCTTCATCACCCTAGGTATCCTGCCTTCTGACTTCCTAATGGGAAGACTTTGGGGATGCTGGCCCAGAGAAAGTTGGTTTTCTGGGCTATATTGATTCCAGAAAGGGATATGTGAGGCAGGGATAGGACAGGGGCTGTAGAATTCAGGAATGTGGACACGCATTTACATGAGTTATCTTCCTCCATTCCCAACTCAGTATAGCAGTTCAGCATCCTGGCATGACACTTTGCTTTCTTCTGAATAGGTCTGTCTGCTGCAAAGGCAGTATCATGGTCTTCCATAGCCTGCACAATGTGGAAAATCACAACTAAGTGATGAGGCATGAAAGGTAACATTTTCAAAAGGGCCCAAAGTCACTTAGACATTATGGACCAGATTGTAAAGGTATTTAGGCACCTAAAGATGCAGAGAGGTGCCTAGTGGGATTTGCAAAAGTGCCTAGGTGCTAACTCCCATTAAAACAGTGGGAGTTAGGGACTTAGGCACTTCTGCCCATCCTGTGAGGCACCTATCTGTACCTTTAGATGCCTAAATTCCTTTAAGAACCTGGCCCAAGTTCCATTTTGAAAAGGGAATTAGGCCCTTAGGAACCCAAATCCTCTTGATTTTCAATGAAAATAAGTCCCTTTTGAAACTGATTTAAGAAACTAAATCCCATTTAGCTACAGTAAAATTTTTAGAAGTATATGCCCCCAACTTTCTTCCAGGTGCTCTCTTGTTCCTGGGTGTAGTGCAATTTTTTCCTGCATGTGTATAGTGCTCAGAGACTGTAACAGGTGGCATAGCACTAGGCTCTGCAAACATTTGGGCATCCAGGTAGTTTTCAAGCACTCTGATACCATGGTGAATTAATACCATGGTATAAATACCTTGATAGGAAATAGCAAATCACACTGTATTCTCAAAAAGAAAAGGAGAACTTGTGGCACCTTAGAGACTAACCAATATATTTGAGCATAAGCTTTTGTGAGCTACAGCTCACTTCATCGGATGCATACTGTGGAAAGTATAGAAGATCTTTTTATACACACAAAGCATGAAAAAAATGAGTGTTTACCACTACACTGTATTCTGCGTCTCTCCTTCCAAAGGGTGCAATCTTGAACCAGACTGTGCAATAGGGGTATGGAGTAAAGGGTTGTAAGGAGCTCCCTTTCTCCCCTGTGTTGACTGCTTGCATTGCCAGACCTAGCACCAGCTTCCACTGAGCTGCAACTTCCCCTTCTGGATAGGTGGTCAGGGTTGAAGGCTTGGGTCAACACCCCATGGACTGGCTAACACAGTTAAGCCAGCATGAAGATGGTAGCAAACTGCACCAAAAGGTGTGGTGCAGCTGAATATCTGCTTGGAGCAAAGGGGAAGCTGGATGATTCTGTGTCAGTATCCAGTTCCTGTTCTGCTCCCAGGGCAGCACACTGCACCTTATTTGGACTGCATTGTGAAATGCCAGCCTAGCCCCGTGTATGTGCACAGAATATTATGGCCCTGCACACCTTCCACACAGGCAGAGCTCCAGTTGGTATTCGCGTCCCATGGATGCATTCCTAGATGTTTGGTTGCTATTTTACTTGCTTTTGCTATTTGAACTGCCTGTTTCATTTCCAAACAAACAGGCAGCACTTTCTCCTGGTTGGCAGTTTCTTGATCACAGTTAAAAGCAAAGAACTGCAGGCAGCTAGCTGGTGATAGCATATAGCCTTCTCACCCTTCCAGCGGTCTCAGTGCTCCACCCAGCGGTCTGTGGCTATTGTGAGTCTCCCTTGGGTAAGCTTGCTCATCCTGGGTGTGCGAAGATGGAGACACAGAGCAGCTTTTAGGAAGGCGCTAGTGAATAAATCATTATAAGTTACTGGGAGGAAGATATTGAAACCAATGTCTAATTTACAACCACTGGTGTAATTTATAGGCCAGAGCATGTTGAAAATAAATACATTTACTTATGTAGTGCCACACAATTGGCATGCACGACTCTGCAGACATTTAATTCTAAAAAAGAGGTAAAAGAAGATTCAGGTTGCAAACCAAAGTGTTAAAAACTTAAGATGTGCTAGAATTAAGGTGGTTCCCTCTGTGTGTAAATTTGATTCCATCTGTAATTATATGCTCCCATGCTATTTTTCCTGCCTCCACATACCACACATGGGTAAAGTCCGTTCCAAAATAGGTTTGGTTTGGATTGGTTGTAACCAATTTGCCTATTTTTAACTTACTTAAAATCTTTTTCTACATGCACACCCCATCTATGTGTGTACCTGAATACAGAGACCCTCAAGACCTATTATAAGGCCTGTTTAGTCAGCCATGACTTTAAATAGTGGCAGTTCACCAAAAGGCCCATTGAGGGCATCTTAAAGGAACCCCAACTCTTTTATCTGCAAGGCGGATCCTGGAGCTTGCACGATTAATGGGTTTACACACCGCTGGCTTTCTTCTGTCCAGGTGGCTGCTCCGCCCTGAGGCCTCACCCCCACTCTGCCCCTTCCTCCAAGGCTCACCCCACTCCACCTCTTCCCACCCCTGCTCTTCACCCTCCCCGCAGTGCCTCCCACCCACTGCCAAACAGCTGATCAGCAGGGCTACCAGCCTATCAGCTATTGGGCAGTGGGTGGGAGGTGCTGGGGAGAGGGGGCGGAAGGGGGCCTGCCAAGCAGCTGATCAGCAGTGGCTGGTGGGTGCTTAACATCCACTATTTTTTTCCCCCATGAGTGCTCCAGCCCCATAGCATGTATAGGGTCAGCACGTATGGGTTAAGGTCAATTTTGTAAGTCTCACTTTTATTTATTTTAATTATTGAGCAACATCCAGACCCTGTAAAAAATCATAATGGCTAAATGCCAAGATTCTGCTACCACTATAAAACTAAGGGTATGTCTGCACTACTCGCCGGATAGGCCGGCAGTGAACAATCCAGCGAGGGTCGATTTATTGTGTCTAGTCTAGACGCCATAAATTGACCCCCAAGCGCTCTCCTGTCGACTCCTGCACTTCTTCAGCGCCGCGGTGAGTAGGTCTAAGTACGTCGACTTCAGCTACGTTATTCACAAGGGCTAAGTAGTATCTTATTCAGCAAGTAGCATCCCAGAGGAAGGTATTATGTAACCCACACACCTCCTGGGTGTGGTGTTCCGTCCCCTTTAGTGGCACCGAGGCCACTTAGAGAGAGAGATTAATAAGTCTGCTCTACAGCCTTAGCTAAGAGCCATGTGGCTTTTAGATCATGCAGCAGAGGCTCATGCATTTAGGTCACAGGTTCAATCTCGCTCTCTGACAACCGGGGTCTGTCGGTGTTACAATTACTCAGTATGAGTAAGGATGACAGAATCTGGCCCCCAAAACATCACTTTTTAAAATCTTACCCTTTTTACTTCTGTAAATTTTTACCTAATTTTATTTGCTTTCAAAATATATTTATCAGTAGAATCAAGTGACATTCACTATAATTACTCAAACCATGAAAATGTTAGCAATTTTTTAACTTTCAGTTTTTAGTAATTTTTCATGCCTTTTCTTATTTTGCCACTGAAAAACAGATCAAAAGACCAAAGGAAGGAAAGCAAAATTTTAAAACTCACAAACAAAAATAACTTCTTTAGTATTTGGAAAAGTAGAAAATAGAGAAAAACAAATTATTGGGAAATTTAAAAAAAAAGCATTTTTTTCTGATCATTTTTTGTTTGAAATATTTTAATCTTCTCTAATTCCCTCCTGATGATAAACCTATATTAGTAGTACAGTGCTTCCTGTAACTTAGTTATTCCTTTCATTATCCAAATTTATTGTCAGACTGTATGATCATTCTAGATTAAGCCAGTTTAGTCTAAAAACTTCTATATTGCCTCATAACTATCTATTATTTTTGTACTACTAGAGCAAAGTACTCAGAGAGAGGCTCGAGAGCCAAGTGGCTCTTTAATGTATCTCCTTCAGCTCTTTGCATGATATTAAAACACTGTGTGATTTAATTATTAACCCATCTAAGTTATTAACCAATTAGGATGCGTTTACTATGTTAACCAATTGTACCTGATTATATATAGTGTGACAAAGTTTCTCCTCTGCCTTGGTGGGTCCTGTGCTTATGGCAGATTTGCTTGCCTCAGAGATTCATGGCAGCCCTCAGTTTGGCCACTTTTGCTAGTGGCTCAAACCTGCCATTTACTCAGCTAACCTCATCACTGGCCAGCATGGGGAAAGAGAGGAGAACAATCCACGCAGTCTCTGCTGCCCCACCTAGTGGGTCGGGGGATAAGCCAAGGACCTTCCCCTCTGGTGGGACTCACAGTCCAGGTCACCTCCTCTTGTCTCAAATAGGGAGTTGAGGGGGATGGGGGGGAACCCAGGGCCACCCTTTACTCTAGGTTCCAGCCCAGGGTCCTATGGATTGCAATTGTCTAAAGTGTCTCTTGTAACAGCTGCATGCCGGCTACAACTCCCTGGGCTACTTCCCCATGGCCTCCTCCAAACACCTTCTTTATTCTCACCACAGGACCTTCCTCCTGATGTCTGGTAAAGCTTGTACTTCTCAGTCCTCCAGAAGTATGCCTACTCACTCTCAGCTTCTTGCGCACCTCTTACTCCCAGCTCCTCACATGCACCTCACTAACTGAAGTGAGGTCCTTTTTAAAACCACATGCCCTGATTAGCCTGCCTGTCCTAATTGATTCTGGTAGCTTCTTAATTGGCTCCAGGTGTCCTAATTAGCCTGCCTTAATTGGTTCCATCAACTTCCTGATTGTTCTGGAACAGCCCATGATCTTACTCAGGGAAAAGGGACCTGCTTAATCTGCGGCTAATATATCTACCTTCTATCACTCTCCTGTAGCCATCTGGTCTGACCCTGTCACAATATATAAATTAAATACTTCCCCTGTCATACTGTTAAATAGGAATACATAGTTCTACAGTAAATGAAAGAATGAATTCACACTACTGTGCCTCTTTTGGGTAATGTTGATTGGAAATTTGGCTTCTGAACCACTGAGGTCTGAGTATTGCTGAGCATCTAGGGGCCCTAACCATTGATCAGAACCCCATTTTGCTAACTGCTGTATGAACAGCGCAAAAAGATGACAGTCCTTGCCCCAAGAGCTGACAATGTAAGTATCACATGAGATGACAGATGGATACAGACAAGACAGGAAAGTAAATAGAAACAATGAGACAATACCGGTCAGCATGAAAGGCAGTGATCTCAGTACACCAGTAGCTGAACTGTTGTCAAGCTTTTTGTAGGCATCATGGCAAAAGAGAGTTTTTTAGGAGGATATGAAGGTGGATAATGAGGTAGCTTTGCAGATGTTTGCAAGTAGCACCTTCCAAGCATGGTGGAAGCATGGAAGAAAGCATGAAGTTGTTTATGTGAAAATTCAAACATAGGCAGTGGAGGAAGACATCATGGGCCTCTCAGAAGTAAGTGTTGACAGCTCAACAGAGAATGTAAGAAGATAGTTAAGGTGGGTGTGCCATGGTTCCCAGGGTGCAACCTTTGACTGTGGAACCACGGAGCTCTCTGTCCCACCAACCTGGGGTGTCCCTCTCACACTGTGATGTCGTGTCAAGCCACAAACCTCTGGCAGGTACTGCATTTAAACAGACATCCACAAGCAGGGACCTACCCAACTGAGTTACAAGAATGATCTCCCAGACATTCATGAACCATCAATAGGGAGGCTCCAGACAACTCCCTCCCAGCTCCCCAGCCTTGCACCCCAGAACTATACTGTCTTGCACTGATCCGAAGCCTGGACACTGTAAATTCATTACCCAGTCCACCTGTCCCTCGATGTGGAGAGGAAACACACTAGCCTTTGTAAACTGAGCTGAGATTTCCCAAGCACTTCAACCAAAACACACTGTTCAGGTAAAATATAAAACAGATTTATTAATTACAGAAAGATTTGAAGTGATGAAAAGTAGCAAGCATAGAGATCAAAGTTAGTTATCTAAGAAATAAAAATAATTTTAGTCTAAATTCTATAAACTAAACAGGATTTGAATCAAGTAGTGTCTCACCCTGACAGATGCTACAAACAGGTTCAGATTCTCAATAAACAGTCTTGGGACTCTTTTCCAGCCTGGACCATCCTCCCCCAGTTCAAAGTCTTTGTCTTCCAAACGTTCCTCTTGGTGTTGAGTTGGGGGGGTGGGAGGGAAAGAGAGATCAAGTGATGATGTCACTTCCCCTCTTTTATAGTTTTTTCCAGCTTGCTGGAAAGATATTTTGCCATGACATGGAGATCAGGCAATCCCCATTTGGTCGAGTAGTCTCCATTGCATACGTGCTCTCTGTGAGAAGTCTCCATTGCATAGAGTCTTGGGGGTAATGGATTCTTTCCTTGATGGGTGTTGATGAGCTATTAACCTCTGTCTGGCTACTCCACTGTTGTACCTGAAAGACTGGTTGTGGGTGTTCCCAACCTCACATCATATTTCAATATCACACACATATAGCAAAACTTCATAACTTCACATACAATCATGGCCCATACAACATAACAGGATATTAATGTTCAACAGATTAAGACTTTTAAAATGATACCTCATACTTTGTACAAAACATATCATAATTATATGACAATGGTGAACATGGTGGTTCCTGGGTGCTACTCTGAGGAACAGAGTGTCACAGTGGGACAAGTTTCTAGGATGCCACCTTTGTCATTCCCCTTAATGTTTCTTCTTTCACAAGTGATATCTTCTTGGCTGCAGTTTCCACGATATGCATCTGATGAAGTGAGCTGTAGCTCACGAAAGCTTATGCTCTAATAAATTGGTTAGTCTCTAAGGTGCCACAAGTACTCCTTTTCTTCTTGGCAATGTTAGCTATGCCACTGATAGAGCTAGCACAATCCAAGCTGAACTTCTGGTTCTGAGGTTATCATTTAGACCTATTCACTAATTTAAAATAATGATAATTGCCCATACATATAGAAACTTTCTGTACATTCCATTTATTCTTGCTGATTGCTTTCTCTAGAAAACTGAGTGTTAGCATGGCCCATTTCTTTCCAATCAACCTGACTTATAACACAGGTGCTTCAGATGTCAGGTGCTTCATATATATGAATTATATATATTTTTTTAATGTGAAGGGAAGTGTGAGCATATGGAAGACAACCTCTTCAAAACTTCTAAAGCTGCTGTGCTTTTCCTGATTGCTGCTTGAACACACAAGCTGCAATATATTCTAATTAGATATAGGATGTCTAAATGTATTTAAATATGGAAGTGGTTCCATTGAGATGGTGTCTATATAATAACCAAACAAAACAATACTGTATCTAAAACAGTTTTTCACATACTAATGAATAGTTCATTCATCATAAATTTCTAGGCTCCTCTGCTATATTGGAGTCTACTTGCATAGACACCTGCATGGTTAAATTCACTGGGCCTTCACAGGTTCAGGCATCTGTGCTGGTAGACCTTGATGTCTTGGTAAGCTGGGTGACAGACTCAAAGAGCTCAATTTATTTGGCTTAACAAAGAGTAGGCAAAGGGTAACTTGAGTGCAGTCTAAAAGTATCTATGTGGGAACAAATGTTTAATAATGGCTCTTCAATCTAGCAGAGCAAGTCTAACAAGAGCAAGTGGCTGGAAGTTGAAGCTAGACAAATTCAGACTGGAAATAAGGTGTAAATTTTTAATGGTGAGTGTAATTAATCATTGGAGCAATTTATCAAGGATCATGATGGATTCTTGATCACTGACAAGTTTTAAATTGATTGGATGTTTTTCTAAGAGATCAGCTCGAGGAGGTATTTTGGAGAAGTTCTACCGTCTGTGTTATACAGGAGGTCAGACTAAATGATCACAATGGCCCCTTCTAACCTTGGAATCTAAGAAGCTATGTAAAACAAAAAGGGATTGATTATACATATGAAGTCCATGAGAGTTCTGCACATGGGGGCCAGGCTGGGCCGTGACTCCTCTTCCACAAGTGAGTTGAGGAAGAATCATCAAGCATCCCTGAAAGTTATTTTGAGAAATATGGCAGACTATTATCACACTATAAGATCATACGCTGTGCAGAAAGATGTAAACATGGAACAGATTTTTCATGATCAATGAACCTAAACAAACAAAGTTCAGCAGATTCCAAAGTGAATCAGTGTGTCTTTTGGTGAATGTACGAATGAACAGAAATGTAATCAAAAGTAAACAGTGTCTGTACTGGCTTATACAGTCTCTGTATGTTGTGTTATGCTGTGTTAGTCTCTTCGGATTTCCATAGGTATTGCTAAATTGTGGTCTGAACATCTGTTATTGAATTCAAAGAATTTGGTTGCCTAGATACATTCAGTCAAACCTTGGATCAGATGAGAGAAATCCTTTTATTTGTATGCTGATGGCGACTGTCAGAGCTCCTCTCATTTGTTTGTCTTCATTCTAACTTTGTCCTTCAGGGACCGTGTCTTGACTTTTAATCCTGATGCTCAAGATGACAGGCATTTACTGACATCTCATTTGGAGGGAACTGGCTAAAGCAAAGAAACCTTCTCTTATGAGGCCATTCAATTGAATGCTCAATAGATAGGATTCTCTGCTCTCTCACATTTTCTTTTAGAAGTCAAAACAGGGTAACCTCCCTTCTCCCCTCCTTTAAACTCTACAGAGTATTTTAAAATCAAAGTTTTTTTTTATTTAAATATCCCAGTCTCCTGCTTGAGGGTGCCGATGAGTATAGGTCATATATGATGCTACCTATAACTCAAATAACCATCTGAAGTCACTGGTTCCAATCCTCTCCTAATACTTGCCCAACAAATGGATAATTAAAAATATACAAAGTAATATTGAAACAAACATTTAATGTATTAAGTAACATATATTCCATATACCATGAACACTCCTTCAAAAACAGAAGGAGATAACAGGAAACAGTGATAAATGCTTTGTTCTTCTATATTTCATAATATGTTTTTAATATTTCCTCAAGGTAATTATGTTACTGTACTGAAACAGTGGATATTCCCCCACACACACCCCCTCCCAAAAGTTGCCAGGTATGAACCTAGCCCAGGAAATAGAGTATATTTCAATTCCTGAATAAGAACTGTAAAGTTTCCTAAAAACATTGGAACTTGGTTGTGGCTTTGCCAAAAGCCATAAGCAAGGAACAGTGTGAAGTTGCACTGTCCTCTGAGCAGACCAGGAACCAGATTACGAGTCTAATGATCTGATTCTTTGATCCCCTCACAAAGGGAGAAAAAACTACCAAGTTCCTGCCCGCTTTCCCCTTCCATGCTGCTACCCACAATAGCAAGTGCAGGAATGAATCCAGGATCATATTTTTACCCTTGTTTGGTTTGTGTTCCACTCATCCCTGGCTTTTCTACCTCTGTAATGCTGCATATTTTATACCAGATTAGATAGCTGGATGAATGTTAATTCATATTTTGCATTAGAAGGGCTGCTATTTACAGTACATAGTGTAAAGAGCTCTGATTATTATTATTATTTTTTTTGGAAGGAAAGATAAATCCTGAACTTAATAGACAAAACAGTAGTGGCATAAACGGGCACAAATCAGTGGACAACAGTGGACTTGTGCCCACTTTCCCCAGTGGTGATTCTGGTCTGATCTCTCTAAATATCGTTCCTATAGTTATTGCATTTAAAATGAACATAGACAATTGGACACTGCATCCTTTATTTAATGTGACTGGGCAAATTAATACAAAAGTAACAATCATGCCACAGTTCCTGCATGTTTTCAGAACCTTACCGTAAATATAGCAGATTGGAACCAATGGTCAATTAAATGTCTTTAAAATGTGGAATTACAAAACAATAAGCATGAGTCTCAGATTTTTAGGGTTAGTTGAATTATGTATTACAAATAAATGAACTGACAAGTTCAGCCTTTTTTCTTTTGCAAATGGTTCTTGGATAATCTCGGGGGATCAATCGTGCATGGTGCTAAGCTATCTGCAGGATTGGGGTTACTTTGTGCAAGATAGAGCCCTATGAACTGTATGAGACACCACAACAGTCATCTTCACTTATGGAAAAGACCTATTAATAATCTTTCTCTAGGTGTTTATATCCCAGAGGCTAAAATAGACGATGTCCCTAGTGTACAATTCTAAAGGGATGATTCAGAAACTCAAAGGACTGGAATTTATGGTCTGGCTCATCTCTATTTGGCACAAGAACGGAAAGGGTGAGGTTAGGGGTTATGGGCTGTCTTATACCGCTTTTATGTCCCCAATTCTAGCACCAGCTGGAAGCCAGTTTGGCCCCCAGTGCAAGTTACAGCAGCCTCAGGGTTCCTCTAACTTGGTTCAGCTGGTAACAGTCCCCAAGGGGTTATGACTGTGCAAGAGAGGGATCTCTGGAGTGCAGCAGTACTTTAACTGTGCTATGCATCCCTGACCACACCACTGATGCTCCCTACAGCAGGGTCTGCGAGAAGGGATGGCCTAGAAGTTGTTATGCCAGCTCTGTACACTGCGGGAATCCTGTGGTGCTCTCTGGTTAAGCCAGGTTTATGTCCCCTTTGTGCCAAAGATCTGGCCCATAGAAAAAATATATTTCTCTATTCAACTTGATAGGGTCTTAGAATAACGTCTATAGGACCCTATTGGTTACATTCATCTTAAATTCAATAGGGACATGTGACGGGGTTGGGACTCACCACCACGGTGCCTCCCCCTGGTGACTCCGGGAATTAGTTCAGTCCATGTGAAATGCCCTATGCATGCCATAGGTGCCCCGTCCGTCTCTTGCCCTCCGTTGGTGTCTGGACCCGCGTTGCTCCCTGCTGGGCAGCGTCCTCTTCAGGACACTGCCCTCCAGCAGTGCCCCTTAGTCCATGCTCAGATTGGCTATGTCTTGCCCAACCCTGATTGACTGCTGCTTTGCACAGCCTCTCTGTCCTGTCTTTGCCCACTGTCACAGGGGGGTGGAGCACTCGCCCCACCACAGGACACAACCCCAAGGATCCACCCCTCCGCGCAGCATACCGGGAAAAGGCGGACCCTGGAGGACCATCGAGCCCGGAGCGCTTTTGTTCGATCCCGCATCCGTCTCCTTCAGGAGATGGATCGCGGCTCCCGCTTCTTCTATGCCCTGGAGAAAAGGAGGGGAGGCAAAAAGCACATCACTTTCCTCCTGGCGGAGGACGGTACCCCCCTCACGGATCCAAAGGAGATGCGTGGAAGGGCCAGGGCCTTCTATGCTAGCCTTTTCTCCCCGGATCTGACTGACGCCGAAGACTGCAGGGTGCTCTGGACCAAACTCCCGATGGTCAGTGCGGGCGACCGAGACCAGCTGGAGCTGCCTCTCTCTCTGGCCAAGCTCTTGGAAGCCCTCCGCCGCATGCCCACCAATAAATCTCAGGGCATGGATGGGCTGACCGTGGAGTTCTACCGCGTGTTCTGGGACGTCCTTGGCTCAGACCTTGTCATCGTCTGGGCCGAGTCCTTGCAAAGCGGCGTCCTCCCTCTTTCATGCAGGCGAGCTGTGCTCACCTTATTGCTGAAGAAGGGGGACCTCTGTGTCCTACGGAATTGTTGTCCCATCTCGCTCCTCAGCACGGACTACAAAGTCATAGTGAAGGCCATCTCGCTGCGGCTGGGGTCCGTGCTGGTGGACGTGGTCCATCCCGACCAGACCTACACTGTCCCGGGCTGGACCATATTTGATAACTTGTATTTGGTCCGGGACCTCTTGGAGCTGGGGCATAGGGATGGTCTGTCGTTCACCCTCCTGTCCCTGGATCAGGAGAAGGCGTTCAGCAGGGTGGACCACGGGTATCTCCTGGGCACCCTGCGGGTGTTCAGCTTTGGGCTCCAGTTCGTGGGCTTTCTCCAGGTGCTGTACACTGACGCGGATTGTCTGGTCAGGTTCAACTGGACCCTGATCGAGCTGGTCAGCTTCGGGTGGGGAGTATAGCAGGGGTTCCCCCTCTCGGGCCAGCTGTACGCTCTGGCGATTGAGCCCTTCCTCTGTCTCCTCCACTGGAGGTTGACAGAGTTGGTGCTTCGGGAGCCAGAGCCGGAACTGTGGCTGGTCCTGTCAGCGTACACCGACGACGTGCTCCCTAACCACCTGGTGTGGGTGGAGACCTGCCAGGCCGTTTACTCGGCGGCCTCCTCCATCCGGGTCAACTGGGTCAAGAGCTCTGACCTGGTGGTCAGGGATGGGTGGCAGGGGAGCTCCCTCCCACCCGCGCTTGAAGCCATCTGGTGGAGTGTGGGTCCGCTGTTCTATCTTGGCGTTTATCTATCCGCCACACATCCTTCTCTGCCAGAGAACTGGCAGGATTTGGAGGCCAGGGTGGGTGAGCGGCTGCAGAGATGGACAGGACTGTTCCGGTGTCTCTCCCTGCGAGGGAGAGCGCTGGTGCTGAACCAGCTAGTCCTGTCCATGCTCTGGCACTGTCACAACACACTGAGCCTGGCCCCAAGGATTCTGGCCAGGCTCCAGAGGATGGCTGTGGAGTTCTTCTGGCCGGAGCTGCACTGGGTCTCTTCAGGGGTCCTGAGTCTTCCCCTGGAGGAGGGACGACAGGGCCTGGTTTGCTTGTGCAGCCAGGTCCATGTCTTCCGCCTCCAGGCCCTGCAGAGGCTCCTTTTTGGTGCAGGTAGTCCAGCGTGGAGCACGTTGGTGCATGCCTTCCTCCGCCGCCTCCAAGGGCTCCGATATGACCAGCAGCTCTTTTTTCTCCATCTGAGAGGTCTTCCACGAGACCTCTCCAAGCTGCTGGTCTTCTACCAGGACCTCCTCCAGACCTGGAAGCTTTTTTCAGCGACCAGGTCCTTTGTGGCCACCGAGGGGACAGACCTCCTCGCGGAGCCCCTGCTACACAATCTCGATCTACGTGTGCAGGTGGCGGAGTCTCCCTCGGTGTGTCAGAGGTTGGTCCTGGAGACCTCCTGGACTACGACAGGGGGGACTGGGTGGAGCCCCGCGCACTCGGACGATGCATGGGGTTTTCAACCCTTCCGACCCCTAAGCGCATACACCCGATTCTCTCGCTTTCCTACGGCTAGCCCTGCGAGAGGGTGTTCCCCGCCCACCCCTCATCCCTGGCCCTCTGGACATTTTTCTTGGGTCCCTGTTCAGCGAGCCCCGCAGGCCTCCCCGCTCCCACACTCCGAGCCAGCTGCATACCCTGCAGCTGGTCCAGTTTCGAACCGCGCCCAGAAACCATCTCTACACACTCGTTCTCCATACACTGCACTTCCTCACCCTCGTGTCCCGCCCCAACACTATATGGTGGGACTATCTTCCACCTAAAGAGCGTGAGGAGCCCCGGTGGGCCAGCCTTTATTCCACCTTGGTCCCATGGCCCGCCGGGGACATCAGTTGGCAGCTCCTTCATGGAGCTGTGAACACGGGCATGCACCTGGCACGGTTCACCCCTATACCCGAGGCCTGCCCCTTTTTGCAGCATGAGGGAGAACCTGACGCACGCCTATCTCGAACGCACCAAGTTGCAGCCCCTATTCTGGCTCCTCCAGAACCTCTTCTTGAGGTTCTGGCTACACTTCTTACCACACTTGTTCCTCTTTGCACACCCTATCCGTGGCCCCATGAAGTCGTGAGACCTCCTCGTGAAACCTCCTCGTGAAACCTCCTCCTGGCCATGGCCAAGGTTTCCATCTATAATACTGGGAGGAGGATGTTGGATGAGGGGGTTCTCTGTGACTGTGGGGCCTATTTCCATTCCTCCCTAGTTTCACGCATCCGGGCAGAGTTCCAATGGGCAGCATCCGCTGGCTTCCTTGACAGCTTTGAGGAGCAGTGGGCGCTGTCCGGAGTTCTCTGCTCGGTATCCATCCGGTATCCTTGTTTTGAACCTCTGACCTTCACTCTGACCCCTGTTTTTCATTAGTTGTCCCCCACATTTATTTGGTCCCTGGGTCCAGTAGTCCCTCCCGCTAGGCTGGGGGAGGGGCCTTTAGAAGTGTGTGGGCTTGCGCCCACCTACCTCCCGGGTTTCCAATAAGACCACAGGACACAATAAATAAACACACCAATAAGAAACGTAGCAAGTGTAAAGCCCAGACAGGAACTCTGTGGCATACAATGAAGAGTACAAAGAAGTAAAATCACTGTAGAGAAATGAAACTATGAGTCATAGATAGTAGAGACTGACAGTTATTATCACTCATAATGACATCTCCACAGCAGGTATGGACAAGTCCCAAAGGCAATTCATCAATGCTGCTCTCTCTTTCTTAATGATGCACTGGTACAAAGAAATGCTGCTATCTGAAAGTGATTGGCTTAGATACATCCATCCCTCAGGGGAAAAAATATAACCTATTAAGTGAAGGGCTTATCAGGATTTTGATAGTGTCTACGATTCATACCTTGATGAGGTAAGGTTGCATAACTAAGAGTGTGTATCTCTATCCAAAACAGCTGTGCTCAACTGAGCCAGTGGACCTGAGGGCAAATCTTTCAGGAGAAGGGGACAGAAAAATCACAGCTGATGGTCCATGACTATGGAATTTCCTACCAGTGGAGAACGTACTCAATGTACTCAACCTTAACCCTTTGCAGAACACAATGAAAGGCCTACTATAATGTTTTATGGTAGCATTCTCATACAACCCCTGAATGAAGAGGGCTGAAGAACTATGCATCTCTACTCATCTTAGAGACATACCAAGGGACAGTTGAACAGTAAGATGAGAAGGTTCTCTTGCAGATATTACTGCTTATTCATGATACCGTCTGTTAGATACCATGGCGATGGGAATAGATAATAGAAATTCCTCAACACAAACTCAGGGTATCCTTAGCCTAATTTCGTAAGTGTGACATTTAGGTAATCCTTTTGACCCCTCAATAATTAGCTTGCATTGTGGAATTAATCTGTACTCCCTAACTATGCCTAAATCTGAGTCCTGGTTTGTGTATAATCCACTGTTTCACATGTATTTTAAGGTCACAGAGAGTTGTTTTCATTTTTTAAAATGTTTTCTGTATTCATGAGTTCCCGTAAATTTGAGATTGAAGTTTAGATGAAAAGTATTTGGTTACTCTTTGTGTGGAAAGGGGAAAACCACTAAAAAGCAAAGCAATTAGGCATGTGCTTAACTTTTAATCCATCTCTATTCAGCAAAATGCAAATCCCAGGTACGTAAATGGGATTTAAGCACATACTTAAGGGAGAGACTTTCAATAAATGGGATCTGGGTGCCCAACTGCCTTTGGAAAATCTTCTCCTGTGTGATTTGCTAAACAGGGCTGGATTGAAGCATGCTGACTTGGGGTCCTAATCTTCTTGTTTATATATAAAATGCCTAGCAGATTTTGGGTTCTATATAAAAAATTAAACAACACTTACAATGACATTTGCAGCCATTACACCTGCAAACATAAAATATAAATCTGGCAAGCTCCTGCTCTTCATAATTTGTGTGTGTATGTGTTCTGGGGATGTTGATGGGGAGGCTACCTGAATTTGGTACTCACCTTATTTTATGATTATGAAAGATAGATACTGACAACGTATCTGGAGCAAAAGCTGCAAACATTTGAAATGAGATGCCTGTGTCATATCCTAGGGATGATAAGGCTAGAGAGCCTAAGAAATGACATCCACAGAAGACTGAAAGCACAGAGCATGACTATAATAATCAAAAGGCACCAACTATAATGGCTTGGCCCTGTTGCTACAATCATCCCATAACAATTGCCTAAAATCATTCCCTATGGAACAGTGCATGGAGCAAGTAGCCATGGACGTCCAAGGAGACAGTAGTATAACATGATATATAAAACCATCCAGGCAGTGCCCAGACAGGCTTAAGTGGCAGCTCAAAACAGACATGGATGGAATGTGCACATACTCTCCACTGTACCCAAGCTTGGCATTGGTGATGGTAGTGGAGATAGATAGCAAATTCAGATAACATCTGCTACCAAAATTCTTAAGCATTAAATTCAAGTCAAATATGTCTTTTTTGCTAACAGAAATGGAAATGCTGACAAAAAGTTCATCATTAATAAATGGACTTTGAAATTTCACTATAATGTCCACAGGACTTACGTTTTTCTCCTGTTGCACAATGAGCTGAGCACCTTCAAATGTATTTTCCTTTTTGACATCAGTCTTTTTTTCTTTCATTTTTCTTCCGACATTGATTTCTGTAGCAGTGCAAACATTCAGCTATAGTGCTTCTGAATGAGAAAAATTCTACCCCTGAACCGATAAAGCAAACCAGTCCTTCTCTCTAGCTCCCAATTGTCCTCAGAGATTTCTCAATGTAAAATTAATTTGAAAGGGCTTTTCTTCATGCTGGAATCTAACTGATCCCAAAGGGTTTGAAGTCATCCTAGGAAAGCTTCTAAGTTTTACCTGAATCTCCACATGGGTGAAGGTTTATCTTTCACTAATATTGCTATAGAATGTGTTTTACTGTTGGATAAATTGATTAAAGAATATCAATCAATAGCATTTTAATGCAAACTCCTAATACAATTAAAAATATTCTGCAGCTATGTCAGAACTCCATGAGTAGGAGGAAAATATGAGAAGAGCAATTGCTTATACATGTGTAGCAGTTATAGTGAATTGCTGAGCATTCTGTATTTTGCTGCTGTAACTCATTATTAGGCTAAGAGAAATGGGCTAAAGATAAAGAACGTATTATTGCCAGTGGAGAACTCCACATTTATAGCTACAAAATGGTTTTTATTCTAGCACCTTATTTTCACTTGTTTATAACTATTAAAAATGCTCTAGGGGTGCCAACCTCATTCTGGGGAGAGAGCTGAATTCCATATTTTAAATATGGTCTGAGGTCTGGGATATAAGTAGTACTCTTGACCATTACCCAAAGTCTTCCCCATCTGACTGCTTTCCGTGGCTTATCTATATAATAAGATTCCAGGAATGTCACCTTGTGTGTCACTCTGAAGGCTAAACTGTCTGAGTAAGTGTGAAGCAATGAAAGCACCTACAAGCAAAAGTGAGAGCTCTTTTTGTTCAGCATATCAGCACGTTGAATCATCACTGAGCTTAGCAGTTTGCGACAGACAATTCTTTAGTTCTCAGCCATTTTGACTTTACGAATTACACCTATCTGCCAGCACAGGCTTTCAGCCACAATAAGGCATGTATCTATACCAACCCAAGAATCCTAGACCACTGTGATATTAGAGGTAACTCAACCAATCACCATCCTGTCTCTGCAACTAATTTGCATGTGACAATTTCATTGGTTGTAGGAGGATGACTGCATAGATGGTGGATTAAATGGGCCAGCTGCCACACCCCTGTGACAGCATAAGCTTTAAGCTACTAGTTTGAAATTAATGGTTTCAGCTCTCTTTGTACTGAACAGGTGTCCAGTTACAAAATCCATCAGAATAATTGTGTCAGAGAAGCCAAGATGTGAAAGGGCTTAGAAACTGATCCTCCTTGTTAGGGGCACAGGTATATCAGTAGAGAATAGCGTAAGAGAAGCATTCATGGCTCTTTTCCAGTGTGATGGTGCTATGGATGAACAGTCAACAGGGCTGTTCAAACTATTAGAAATAAGAAAGAGATGTTACAAATGGGAAAAGATTTTAGCTAAAGCAGCTTAATCTGTGGTGTTCACTTTTTCTTTCCTTTATAAATCACTTTAAATTATGAATGGTATTTTAGTGATGAAAACTTATTGAAATATGAAATATTTCACTGAAATATAAAATCACTGTCACAACTGTAGCAATTTGGTTGGAAAATTTTACATATATGCTATATGTAACTGAAATATAATGAGAAAAATAAAATAGAAAAAAGGGGAAAAACCAATGGAATTATTGTGTCATATCTTGAAATATATAAACGACACTATTTAGACTGCTGGAAAGACTTCAGTTGGATTGTGATTGCTCAGCATCTCTGAAAATCAGGCCCAAGGTATCTTAAGTTGTCCACTCAACACAGAGGCTACTTGTGAAATAGTCCTGAACATTTCATTAACTAAAGTTTTTCATGTAATTAATTAAAATATTTGTCTAGTTTTTTTCATGTATTTAGATGTAGAAAGCCAGTTTCAGGCTCTAAGTTCTAGTGAAGTGTTAATGTATTTGCGGAAATACAACTGGGGGAAATTTTGGTAGTAATCTTTGGTTTAACAATTCAATAGCAATAAACAGTTTGAGATCTCGTGTGTAATACTTGCTCCTCTTCCCCCGCTGTTCCTGAAATTGGAAGTAATTTGGAATTGGTGAATTGGGTAATTCTTTAATACCATTTGACTAGTACTGGAAAGGAAAGCAGAGGAGTGAAACTGTCACTCCATTGCATTTTTACTTTTTGGGCAGAAAAGATTGTGCTTGATTCTCATGATAAAGAAATAGATAATGTGTCTCCAAGATGGGTGTGTATGGCATGAATGTCTACATTATTCATCATATCATCTCAGTTGGCTCAAAGTGCCAGAAAATTCACCTAGACCAAGATTCTTCTCAGTTCAGACAGCATCCGAGCAACTCATGGCTCTGATAAGGGGCCCCTCCTGGCCTGTATATGCAGTAGTGTTGATGAGCAAGGAATTATGCTAATTGGGAGGGATAACTCAGGGTTGTGAGTTCAATCCTTGAGGGGGCCATTTAGAGATCTGGGGTAAAAATTTGGGATTGGTCCTGCTTTGAGCAGGGGGTTGGACTAGATGACCTCCTGAGGTCCCTTCCAACCCTGATATTCTATGATTCTATGATTACCCTCTGAAAGGTGACTATGGGGAAGGGAAATAAAGGGAGATAGAAAAGGGAAACAAATCATATGTTGTCTGAAACTTACAAAAAGTCATTCAAAATAAATGTTGGGTCACTTATCTAGACTTTCTCCCTATTGTGTGTGTATTTAATTCTCCTACGGAAGGATCCATTTTATATTCTTTTATGCTGGCACTTTAGGATCATATGAAGTTTTGAAATGTTCAGCTACCTCTCTCAAAAGCGGCATGTTCCTTTTATAGCCCCTGGACAAACTGACAATACCTGGTAATATACTGAACAAATCTTAAGGTAAGTTTATTCAGTTAAGTTAAACCTTACTGAATGAGGGTTAATGCTTTTGGGATACATTGTGTTAAAAATACAATTGGGTATGTGTTATTGTGGCATTGTATGTACCTTCTCTAGCAGGGATAGGGATACTAATGAACTTTTTTAGTTATCAGCCTTTGAAACCCCCCTGAGGCAATATTATACATTTATTAATTCAAACAGGATTTTCCAGAGACCCACAGACAAAGAAAAAACTTCTGGATAAAAACCCTGAGTTTAGGCTGACCTAAGCCCTTTTCCCTGATCCAACAAATGAACAGGACTCCTGGTCCATGGAGGGCCACCATCCTTAGGGGAGGACTTGGCCTGCTGAGGCCTCATATGACTGTGTGCTTGCTCTGAGTTGAAGCTCTGATGAACTTGTAACCAGAAGGATGCCCCTAGGCATTAAAAGACTGCATCTGCCAGAGGCCATGTGAGAGTTGGGATGAACTCTGCTTAGCTTATTAGCATACGTACAGATTCTTTTAGTGGTTTCAATGTTTCTCTGTAATGTTTTTTACCTTAGAATGAAGTGGGCTTGCTTAGAAAAACAGTGTGGTAAAAGGTATATCTGTAGCAATTACACTGTTATCCACTTCTGAAGAGAAAGCCAACAGGTGGCCTAGGGCAACCTGCCTGTGCTGGGAATTACATAGTGAAGGCAATGGAACTGTCCAGCCTGGAAATACTCTGATTAGAAGGGAGAGAGACAAGTGTCTCCATCCAGGAGAGGAAACAGCTGGGGAGCAGAAAGGCAAGAGTGCGTGCCCTTGCTGAGAAGAAATACAGGTGCCATTGCTCTGAACTGTGACAGTCCCATCTATTGTATCTGGCATGTGTCAGTCACTCCTACCACAGCATACCTGGGCCAGTCAGACTGGAAAACTGGCATGTCTGAAGCCGTGATGGACTCAGCCATAGTTCTGATAAGCACATTTGGGGGGCCCATCCAAACTCTTTGAACCTCCTGGATCTCCTAAATTGAGCTGGGACACTTATGAGAATAGGCTTTCATGTAAGATGTCTGTTGTTTCCAATTTATCACAAGAACAGCTTCATTCATGACTGGCTGTCCTGCATGGGCATGTGTGACATTCCCCTGGTGTTATCTGGACTGGTGATCTGCTAGGTCATGCCAATCCTCAACTCCGGGAGCCAGCCTTACCCTGCTCTGCTGTGAGAACCCCCACTCCCGGGTTGTTCCTGCACAGCCTCTAGTATGTAAGCTGCTCCCAGCTACATGAGTGAGCACTTTTGGCCAGCCGCTACTTGGATTGTGCAACCGAATGACACTAGCCAATATCTCCAGTCCTAGACGCAACCCTAGGAACCTCCGTCTTGCAGTATCCAGTTATTTCCACTGGACACTGCAAGCTTATATGAGTTCATCAGTTTAACAAAGAAATTGATATGTACCAGGCTTTTTATCCCATGGGGAGTCTCTGACATGCTTCAAACCAAACACACTGCTTCAGGTAGAATAAACAAATGTATTAACTGCAAAAGATAGATTTTAAGTGACTATAAATCAAAGCACAAAGAGTCAGATTTGGTCAAATGAAATGCAAGTGAAACACATTCTAAGCTGATCTTAACATTTTCAGTGCCCTTACAAACTGAGATGCTTCTCACCACAGGCTGGCTGGCTGCCCTTCAGCCAGGCTCTCCCCTTTGATCAGCGGTTCAGTCACTTGGTGGTGGTATCTATAGATGAAGGTGGAGAAGACAGCCAGCATGGCAAACATCTCTATCTTTTATCATGTTCTTTCTTCCCTCTTGGCCTTTCCGCCCCCTTCAGGGTCAGGTGAGCATTACCTCATCGTATTCACAAACTGGCCAAGGGAAAGGGGGTGACTCACTCAAGAGTCTAACAGATCCTTTGTTGCTGTCTGGGCTAGAGTCCTTTGTTCCTGTGAGGCTGAGCTGGGTTTGTTCCATACATGCCCTGAAGAGGTGTAAACTGCCCCTCTATTTTTGGAGAGTTTTGCCTGGGCTTGTTTTAAGCTATGAGGACACATTTTCAGCCTCATAACTATATGCATGAAATTACAACCTATAACATTACCATAGCAACAATGCTCAGTGCATCATGAGCCTTCTGAAGCCACTCGACATGACAAACTTTGCATTGGATACCACACAATCATATTATAAGGATGAACATGGGGGTGAAGGGTGTTCCCCTGAGATACAGAGTGTCACATCTGCCCCCTTAGATTACTGCAAGAGGGTTAGTCACTGACTATCTCAAAGGCAGTTTGTGTTATAGTTCTTTTGGCATCCAACCATTAAGGCCATGAGGCAGCGTGCCTCAGTTTTCCCCTCACCCAGCAAACCACGTTTGTTGTGGTTTCTCTGCTGTGGTAAGCTTCAAGTGTGTTTACAGGTATTAATTGAAAAGTAGCATTATCATAAGGTTTAACATCCATGTCAAAATTCTTCTCCCCAAAACTTAACATTAATACCAAATTTTTTATCACAGATGTGTGTTTACAAGTATCTTTATGATACCACGCCCTCTGTTCAGATAGTGTAGTTTGCGGTTAATTTGTTCCTTACTCATGGTGTCCTTTGACTCTCTCCAATGTAATCAGTCACTGGCTTTTCTTTCTCTCCAGTGTTCCCATCTGTGTGGGCTCTTAATTTAATCATGTTTTGGGAATTTTGGTGCCTCAGGGTCTGGCAAGATAGGTGTTCAGGGGGATTCTGCACATTGGCTGGACCTTTTGAGGAGTGGTCTCCCAAATCCAGGACTGTACATATACAGAAAACCCAGCTCCCTTTTTGGGGTTACCTGGTGTTTTCCCCTCCCAGAACTGAGTCCTTCCCTGCTTCCAAGGGGGCTGTGATCTGTGCTCTCTGGGCTAGGTGTGTTTTACTCTTCGATCAGATTTACCTTTTCCCAGCAGCTCTCCCATAACTGCTCTCTGTATCTCACCAGCCTGGGGGAAAACACCCCCTTCTCTGTCAGTTGGGTCATTTGTATTCTGGCAGACTACCACCTGGCAATTTCCTGGTACCAATTCTTCTGTTATCACAGGCATTGTAGCTGCATCTTCATTTAAAGAGACACAGTTACTTTCCAAAAACTTATCAGAAATAGCACCCTGAAAAATTAGGAGTTGGATTGGGGTACTCTCTGCCACCGCTTTCTCTGTCGCTGAGAAGTCAGCTGTGTGACTGCTCCCCACCAGGAGGTCAGTTATACAGTTCCTTCTCAAAATCTGGGTCATGGATTGAGTGCCTGGGTGCACAGATGCTGACTCAGCCATTCTTTCCTGGGCATCCTCTCCCAAATGACCAGGGAGGAGACATTCCTGTACCCCCATAATTCCTTCCCCAGTTTCTTCCTCTGGGCCCCCTCCTAAAACACATTTCTCTGTGTTCCCTAGGAAGGGTTCTTTCCCTTGTTCAACTGCAAAACTCTGCCAGGTAACAACTGGGACAGTTTCCTTAATCACTGACAACACCTCTCCTGCCCCTGCTCCTGAGGGCACATTGCCTTCTGTTTGAAAGGAGCTAGTCTCAGCCCCTTCCATACTTGGAAACACACTACTTCCCTGTGTTTCAGACTCACAGGAATCCTCAGTGGTTTCTGAGATCCCCTGCCCCTTCTCTGGGCTGTCCTCTGGGACACATTTCTCTATGCTCCCTAGAGCGGGTTTGTCTCTGGTTCAGCTGCAACCTGCTGGCAGCTAACAACCTGGACAATTCTCTCCCTGGCAGACATTACACCCCCATCCCTTCCTGATGTGGTGTTGACTCCAGCTGCAGTGCAGGAGCTGGTCTCAACCACCCTCCCACATGGAAGCATGTGGATTTCCCCCTCCTGCAGAAGAATCAAGGAGACTCTCTCCCATTCTCTCAGCAGTTCCTGAGACCTTACCCTTTCCCTCGGGGGTCCCAGCATAAAACTCCCTCCTGCTGCAGGCAAATACTTTAATCTGAGCTACACAGAAAAAAAACATTACCAAGAAGCAGGTCAACTAAGAGGTGTTCCATTACTCCCACAGTCAAAACACTTTCTAAACCTTCCCAAACCACATGGATTTTAGCTAATGGTACGAGGAATCTGCTTTTGTCCACCTCCACAATCCTGCCATTTGGCCAGGTAACATGCTGGCCTTTGGGACCACATTCTGCTTAACCAGAGAGATCTGGGCCTCTGTATCCCTCTGCCCCAAGCATTCCCTGCCATTAATTTGGACAACCTTAACATGCTCCATATCGGGTTCTGCAGAGGCTAATCTCACAAAATCAATATGATAGGTTTCAATTGCTTGGGGGGTTTCTGTGTTGAGGACAGCAGAACTAACATGAGCCATTGGCTGCCTGCTTCCTTCTAGTACAGGGCATTTATTTCTCAGGCTGATCAGTGGAATTACCCTGATCGCACCTTTTGGTCTCTTCTGCTTTTACAGGAGATTTGGGACAGGAGTTACCAGTAGAAGGATGTTTTTGGGTAGAAGAATATTTAGGTTCCCAAACCCCTTCTCTCTTCCCAGGGGCAAAATGAGATCCTCCTTTCCCACCAGTTTTAAACCTCTCTTTCTGTGCCCTGCCCTCAATAGACGCCTGAGTCTGTTCAAAGGCATCAGCTAAAAAAGCCATCTCATCCACAGTCTTTACATCTTTATTCCATAGACACTCCTTTACATCAGCCTCACATATGCTTAGGAAATGCTCTTGAGCAACAAGATCAAGCATTCCTTCAAAACTTGCCACGTCTTTACCCCTCACCCATTTTCCCAACAAATCTTTCATTTTGTTTACATATTCCCCATTACTCATACCAATAAGTATGGGATTACTTACTTACCCTCTTAAGATTCCTAAATTTAACTCTATATGTTTCAGGGGTAATCTGAAAACTTTGCAAAACAGTATTTTGACATTTACAATAGTCTAAAGCATCTTCAAGAGGCATTCCATTGAATACATTTCAAGCTTTACCAGTTAATTTCACAATCAGGGTAGGAACTCTCTTAGCCTCAGGGATTTCATGTATTATACATAGCCTTTCAAAAGTAGTCAGATATTCAGCAATATCACCCTCCTCACTGTATGCAGGACATAAGTGTTCCCATTTGTGGATTTTTGGAGTGATGGGAGTTGTTGGGGTCGGGAGCCTCTGGTTCTGCTTCTCTAGCAGGTCCAGTTGGTGTTTTCTCTCTCTTTCCTTCTCCTTTATCTCCAGTTCTTTCGGTTGCAATAATCTCTGGTACTCCTTCTCCTTTTCTGGAACCTGCAGCCTAAAAAGCTCCAACTTTGCAATTGCTTCACTGCTTTCACTCATTTTCCTGTTTTTCTGTCCCTACTTCCCATTCCCGAAATAAGCAAACAGAAAATAACAAAACTGTGACCTACTCCTGATTGTTCTTAGACACTGCACTTAAGACTCACTTAAAATCACAAATATCAGTGCTTAAAGTGTGAACTCCACTTGGAGTAACAATCTGTACATAGACCCTGCCTACTGCCACATTCCCCTGGTGTTATCTGGACCGGTGATCTGCTAGGACACTCCAATCCTCAATTCTGGGAGTTAGCCTTACCCTGCTCTGCTGTGAGAACCCGCACTCTTGAGTTGTTCCCGCACAGCCTCTAGCATGTAAGCTGCTCCCAGCTATGTGAGTGAGCACTTTTGGCCAGCTGCTGCTTGGATTGTGCAACCGAATGACACTAGCCAATATCTCTGGTCCCAGATACAACCCTAGGAACCTCTGTCTTGCAGTGTCCAGTTATTCCCGCTGGACGCTGCAAATTTATAAACTTTTTATCAATAGTGGCTGATTGACTACATTAGAGAGCACTGCAACTCTGATGAAAAATTATCTGACACTTTAAATCTCCGTAAGTTTAATATAACAGGTAAAGAGTGCCTCAAGGCGGTGTTACATCTGTGGAATCTCAGTTTTATGAGGTGATTATAATGCAAGCAATTGACTGCCATGTGGAGTATGTGCTAAATGATATCTTGAATGATAATGATGGTTCATACTTGGCAGTCTGATAGTGCTGTGATCAATTTATAATTCCACAGAAACTGGAATGCATGAGTTACATCCAGATGGCACTGGCAATTCAATGTGGTGGAATGGCAGAGGTCAGCACTGCCTAGCAACTTACCAAGGACTTAGTAACAAAAGGGTTTAGCAGCGTTGTCATCAACATGGCCAGAAATCTTAATTCCTATTCCCAACTTCCCCATATGACCTAGCACGATTGTTGTATCACTAACAAAGCATTTAGACCAAGATTTTCAAAAGGGATGCGTGATTTTGGGTGCCCAACTTGACACATTGAAAGGGTCTAATGTCAGAGGATAGCTGCTTAATATTTTCTATTAATCAGGTACCCTTAAAGTGCCTTGAATTGGGTGACACTTAGAAATCTTGGCTTTCATTTTAAACAATATATAACTGATATGCCTTGGTCAACAAAGAAAGCCAGCATTTGCCAGCAGCCATGCTACAGCAATAGGAGGCAATAACCATGGCTTCTCTGTTACCACTATTAACAGTTGGTATATGCTGACTTTAATGGGGACCAATTCGCCATGGGTGCATGAGAGGGACCAGAGTTCTTGAAACAACTGAGTGTTGAGAGCTTGGCACCAAAATGACATACGAATCCCCTGCATATAATTATGAAGATTAAATTGGTGCCAAACACTCAGCTAACAGATTTGGATGTCCTAACTAAGCACTCACATTTGAAAACTGATCCTTGTAACCTCATTTATCCTAACTTGTACATTATTTTAATAGGTTTGTATATAACAGATTTGTTCTTGGAATATCTAAACTATTATTTTGTTTGTTTGTCCAGTGTAACACTTGGATGGGGGGAAATTCTGAATGCATTGCTCCTGTTTATGTGAATGGGGACCCTCTGAATACCTTAAAGGCTGAATCCTGACTTATAAGCAAGTCTCTTCTTAATGTTAGTGACCGGTCCATACAGTTAAACTAGTATCACATCACAGCACAGTTCACCTTATTTTTGGAAGTTCAGACTGGGAAAACAACATTTTGGTGAATTATTCTTTAGTATTTGAAATGCTGGTTGGTTAGTCCTGGGAGCTGATGTTATTTCTGAAGGTGCAATATGTCTGAGTGCTGTAACTTCATGCAACTGCTATCTACTATACAGAAACCACTTCATCCATGTAAGCTTCAGAGCTAGAAGGCTTAGAGGGAATGGAATTCTCTGCTTCCCCCCATTGGAGAAAAGGGAAACTCTAGCTTCTCAGGCTTCATTTAAATTAATTATAACTTGTTTACCCATAATTCTAGGCAGAGTGTGTGATGCATTATTTGAAGTTGATGTTCTGATTTTATGAATGACAGTAGCTTGTTAATGTGACTGTATTTTTGAAAGAGCATATCACTTATGAAAGATATACCCTGAAAAAAGTTGGTCACCCTGAGTTGACAGGGAGTGGACTCTGACTGATTTGGGAACCAAAATTCAGCTAAGGGACTTGAGTGATATTGTCCATGCATCCAGCTTTGCTCTGGGTTTATCAACCATAGATATGGAACACTGTGTAGAATGGGTGTTGCATGATGGGACTGCCCTGGTGGTACAGGACTGGATTGGTGTGACAAATTGGGGTGGGGATGCTCTTTGGCAATCACTAATACTGGATCCAAATCTGACACTAGTGTCCATACCACAAATACGGGTGGGCATTTCACCCTGGGAAAGAGGGAGAAAGCCCTTTCTAATATTCACCTAACTGCTTACTTCTAAGAATTGTTAAGATACCATGTAGAACTGAATTAGCCTTAATGGCTCTAACCCGCTCTGGTGGGGAGTTCCCCAACTAGTTTTGAACAAGAAGGAACCTGGCTGAGACCCACAAAAAAAGGAACATCTGAGCTGGCTAGGAGGATGTAAATGAATTCAGTTCTATTCTAGTGATTTACGAGGAAGAGCCTATCTAATTTAGCCTGTAGTCAAGCACAAGTTTAGAAGAGACTAAATATATGTGGTGTCTATTTTAATTTTTTTCTCTAATGCCTTATTCCAACTACTATTTTAAAATATTTGGTTGTAAGAAGGCTGTAGGTCAATCTCATCAGTCACAGATTTCCAAATGGAGGAAATGCAGGTGTCCAAAACCTAGCTGAACCTGAAGAGGGATTAGCAGTTGGTATACAAGGAACAGTGTATGAATGGGTCATGGGTGTAAGAATGGAAGAAATCTGAAAATCCATACTAAGACAGGTCAAGGCAAGAGGATGAACACCTGGGCTAGCATGCTCTCAGAGACCAGAAAGGGGGCACAGAACGCTAACGGTTGTAATTGTGACTGACTTATGGAACTAGGTAGCAGCAGATCAGAAGTGGACTTGGTGGTACTTCCTTCACTGGACTGAAACAGTCAGGCAGAAGAGAGTCACCCCTGGAAGTCCACTCAGCTACCACCGAGTCAGTCTGTATAAGGGTTAGCCATCTGTTTTTTATTTTAGAAAAGGTCCCCTAGACATATTATTGAACTCAGCCCTGGTTATGCCATTGATACCTGCAGAAGGATCATACCTAACTCATCCACCATTGAATTGTAGCCGGACTCCAATGTCTGATATTATACGTCAACACTACCCCATCACGTTGGGACATGAAGCGAAGAAGGCCACTATAACCAAGTGAAATTACAAGAAATAATTTAGGTAGCAAGAGTGCAACTAACCCCACAACAAATTAACGAGGACAGTGGTAGCAACAGCCTGTTTCATGTGAAAAGTGAGATGGGGTTGTTGATGAAGACAAGTGGCCAATAGGATGGCATGATATGAAGTCTCTTGCAAAAGATGGCACTCTCCTTTAAAAACATGGCAAGCCATTGTTTCAGTAATATGGGCAGAGAGTGTCCCAAGATAAAACACCAATTCCAATTCCTGAAGCAGCCTGCATTTCTTTTGAAGATCTGCTTTTTGAGTACTGACCCAGCCCCAAACCTATATAACTTACAGCATTGAACAATGCTCTAGCCAGAAAATATATCTGGAGGCACACAATAACAGTGACTAGCACGTTGTAAATATCTAATGGGAAAAAAATACCATAGTTGTCAAGATGCTCACTGTTTTAGAAAGTAGATCAGCTATTTAAATTGTAGTGTCTGCCTATTCCAGAGTATAAATATGTAAATTCTCCTTTAGTGTGTTAGGTAAAAGACATAGTTACAACAAAGAAACATTTCTTTAATAAACTCCTGGTAGAACTAAGCACATAGATCTGCTCTGGCCAGTGAATAAAGAGTCCCTGAAGATTTTTCAAGTCAACAGGAAGTTGTATTTCTGACTGCAGGTTAATTTAGGCAGTAAGTTCTTCAAAGTACAGTTTAGAGATAGTTTAATGGCCAATTAGAACACTATATATTATTCATTTCTAAAAAATACAGAAGCATTGTTTGTCTGTATGTTTACTATGGATGAACTTGAGCTGTAAAACTTAATTCTGGATCCAGGTTTCAAAAAGGACAGAGTTCAGAATGTTTGGATCCAGGATTTTTGTTCAGCCAATTCTATAGAGAAGGGATCATGTATGAAATTCAAATTTGGAACTGTGTTCAGATTTCTAACTGTGGGGATGTTCAGATAGATGGTTTTGGTTCTGATCAGTCTCTAATATTTACCCAGAAAGTATCTACGTCAATGAAGCTGTCCAGAATTTGGACAAGTACAAAAAGTAAGAAATATTCATCCTGTAATGTTATAATTTATTTAATTTTTCATAAGAAGTATAGCTGTATCAGTCTTGCTAATATAATGAATTCCACCAACCGGTTTGTTAAAACCAATAGCTTTGTGATAAGGCAGATGGGTTTTTTTAATCCTCTCCATCACAGAGTGTGGGTTTGGCCAACTCCTACAGTAAGTAGCATACATGTCAACTTTGTAACAACCTTGTCAGTGATGCAACACAAATAAGAAAACAAACTCCCTTGAATTACATGCATCTGAAGCAGCAGTGATTTTGATTGATTGTTTTTTGTTTGTTTGCAAAGCAGTTCTATTTGTGAGAGTGAAAAACATATGTCGCAACAACAATGCTACTTAATTTATTCAGGAGAGTGTTCAGCACATGCCTTTTTGGCATTGAGCTGTTTTATTAATTTTTTTTTAATATTCACAAAATGAGATGCCTCACCAGATTGGGCAACTAGACTACTCAGTTAGATTGTGAAAATTAAAGGGAAGGGAAAGTTTGGTGTATTGAATATAAGGTTTATTCATGAAAAGTTAGAGAAAATTGGGGGGAAAGTGGCTGTGCAAATGACTGCAGTTTGAGCTTCATGCATCTCTCTGGTTTGTTCCAGTAGCCCGTGAGATATATTGTCTGGAAGATACAGAGCCTCTTATTACATAAACACATGCATATGTCAGTACATCACAAGCATGCTTCTTATGCTCATAAAATAATGTTATGTGGTTGTATAAAACATGCACTGTTCCTTTCTATTAATGATCTTTAATATTCTGTTACCACCACTTTTATTTCCCCCTGTTATTCTGGCCGGTCATTAGGGATTAAAAGGTCTAAATCTTCCAATAATTTCACAACCATAGTGCGGCTATGTGCTACATGTTGTAATACTGCTTGCTGCCACTAGGGGATGGCTGCTGGGGCTGGAACTGCTCCAGCCCCTACAGGGTACCCCACTGTCAATGGAGGACTGTTGGCCCTGCCATCCATTCTCAGCTGCCTGCAGTCTGAGGCGGCCCAAAGTAGGAATACAGCATTTTGATGGGGCTAGCTTCACAGAAGCAGCGTACAGGGATGTCTGTGTCTGCTCTTGCTTTTCCAGAACAGCCGCAAGAATGGGCATGTTCTGAGCCTAGCAGTGTCTGTCATGTGCAAGGGGATGAGTTCAAGGACTTGCGTGGATGGGGAGAGAGTGTTCAGAAAAGAGAGCTGCTAAGGTTTCTCGATTTGGGGAGTAGGTGGGTGCTGGGGATCAGACAAGGTTCTGGCTGCAAAAAAGCTCTCAGTATAAATACCCTCATGACACTTAGGATTTTGTTCCCATCTACAGTCAAGAAAGGGAGATTCCTTCTTTAAAACTTGTGGCCAGCCACGATGTATTCCATGTGTCTGTGTCCTGGTTTGGACCATGTTGCATTTTTCCTAACAGTGTGGCACTCTGGTAGCAAACACACTTCTCTGTGCTGCCCAATTTAGCTGGTGCTGGCACATGACTATTGACATGGAGTCATACCATCTCAGTGCCTAAATGAATCCTGCTGCCATGTAGAATCCAAAGCCAGCATTCTGCAGTGAACAGGTTAATACTTCATTTTGGGCAGTAAATACCATATAGCCAGTACGCTCAGCTGTCTTCCTGGAGACTTTGCTAAAAACAATGTCCCAGCTCAAATCAAATCCTGATGAATTAGAGCCCTTGATGTCTGGAATGTTACTGGATTTCATGAGAAGAAAAAAAGGGCAAGATATTAGTTCGGAGCCTTTTATGGTGGTTCATCTGGGAAATTATCTGGGAGCAGATAATTTAATGCTAACACTCACTTTAACCAGCAGCAGCTGCAATATGACATGCCAACCTCTTTTTTCCCTTGAGAAATGGGTTCTACTTTTTTACTTGAAATTTATAAGTCTGGCTGCCAAAGAGACTTACAATTGCTAATGACAGAGGTCACCAACTTATTTCTTCGTGGTAAGGCATACCTGCAAAGTTTGAATTTTAGACAAAATCTGTTTAAGACACATGGGGTAAAATGTATATATAGTATGGTTTGATTGTCTATATCTCAGGGGGCAGGTCCTCAGCTGGGGTAAGTTGGAATAGCACCACAGACTTCAAGGACTAGAGCCAAACAATGATGACAGGTCCTGGTAACAATGTGACACTTATGGAAGAGCCATTCAGGAAAGGGTGCAGCAACAGGAGAGTGACAGAGTATGAATTTGCAGGTGTTGCAAGCAGGAGAGAAGAGAACAAAGTGAAACTAGGTCAGGAAATCTAAACAACAGAGTTCCCATGGACTTTAGGGATAGGAAGAGCGTGTCTTAAATCTGCAGTAAATGGGAATAACTCATGATTTTAGATATCTGGACCAACCCCTCAGCAGCTGTAAAGCAGAAAAGATCAATTGAAGTCAATGCTTATGCCTATTTGTCTTCTCTAATGTTAGGACCCATTTACTCTAACCACCTCTTCCATGTCCCATCTACCTTCCAGGGACCTGATCCTTCCATCAGTTGTACAAGAGCAACTCCCATTGACCTCAATATCTGGGAAGCTACACTATCTCTTTTCTTCTCGTCTGCAATACTTCTGTTCAAAGAGTATTCCATCATTCTCCAGCTTCACAAATTCTCTGCTTCTCAAGCTCTCATCACTGTCACTCAGCCATGCTATTCCCAACCCACACGAGCACTAAAGAGTCATGTTTTATGAAGTGCAAACTAACAAAAAGTGCATTTCAATGTGGAAATTGCAAACGGAACATGTTCCATTTCTATTACAAAATTCTCCAACACCTGTTTGCCCCATCAATTCTCCTTCAATTTATGATTGTTGTCGAGACCATAATTGAGCCCAATGGTATTCTAAGACGCAGCTAGTAACAGAAGACTGAATGGAGTGAATTAGAACTAAATACATTTTGCGATTAAAATTACCCCTAGGCTTAATGTGTACTATTTTCCTCATGTCTCATGACAAATAGTAGTGTGAAGTACATTGCCAGAGAAGTTTCAACCCTGAGCTAACTCCATTTTCTTCATGTCAGAAAGCAGTGCTAAATCATTGTCATTACCTTCATGCAGGCAGGCCCATGGTGTGGAAACTAGACCTATATTATTGAGAAATAATTGAAATTGTAAGGCTAACTGCAGATTCTACAGAGTCAAGCCTTCTAGCTGTAAGTGGGAGGTAAAGGAAATGAACAAGTCACTTTAATACACCTGCAGATCTTTTATTTCTGTCTAAAGCTTTCTTAGGCATTAAATAGTCCATAATAGAGAACATTTTAATTTACTGGCTTTATTCATGGTTTTGACATAATGTGCTGTGTTCTAAAAAAATCTTTGATATAAGTATTCTCTTCTCCGTCTTTAACATCCTGTGGCACAAAAGCGAAGTCAAGAAGATCATTTCATTGCAGAGAAGTAATTTAATTTTGACAATGAAATGCAGGAAAGCCTGTTTTGGCTTTCCGTGAATTTTATTGACAAGGTTTAAACATGAGCTAAGACAAGAGGGACGTAGGAAGGTACATGGGACATAGTGTTTAACCTATACCTCACTACATGACCTTTGTTCAAGACAGCATATGGAATCTGTTCCTCTGGAAAGCTTTTTTTATAATTCAGATAGTACTGAGTATAAATCAAATGCAATATACAGATGCAGGCATTTTGAAAAACTACTCTATCAGGGTAAAAGCTTGGCAAATGGATTTTTTGCCTGGATGGGTGCATTTTTAGTGCAATTTAACAAAATTGAAATAAACCCTGAAGATGTATTATATCCTGGTGTGGCTTGGTATTTGGCAAGGCTTCATGGCTATGGGTTGATCCTGTTGAATCATCATTGCTTGAGAGGAAAAGTATTTTCCCCCACCCACTCTTGCTCAAAATTATCCAGGGGCTTTAAAACCTATTTACGAGGATGGAATTCACCTGAGTGCAGAGGGTTTCTTTCTTTCTTTCTTTGCACAAACAATATGCTGACACTCTGCACAGGGTGAATTTCACCCTTGGGCATAAGCAGGTGGATACTTTTCTCCCACCTTCATTTTTTAAATCTTCCTGTGTCAATTTTGGTAGGTGAGAACAAAGAAACAACCTACTACTATGGAAAGCAGGAGAAAAGATTGCTAGGTTCTGATGTTGGCCATACCACTGCCTCATTGTGTGAGGTTTGACAAGCTCACTGTGCCTGTGTCTGCCCATGTGTATATTGGGGTTAATATGTACCTTACTCAGAGGAATGTCGTGAGGCTAATGATTGTTTGTAGACTCTCAGTTGAAAAGTGCTAGGTGAGTGAGAAATGCAATAAATCCCATACACACTTGTGTTCACTGACAGCTTAATGGACCACCCTTTCCAATTTTTCAAAGTTTAGTTACTTTAGTGTTTCCACTTTTAGATTTATATTGTAATACATTTCCTAAATTCTGCCACCCTCTAAAGCAGTGGTTCTTAACCTGGGGTGCACACACCCCCTGGGGTGTGAGATGCCCTTTTTGGGGGTGCGAGACATGGCAGATTTTTTGAGAAGGTAAATCATCAAAAACACAAATTAAGCACAGGTACGTAAGTACAACTACTTTGTTTCATCAAACCTATGTATTTATTAACATTATACATTTTTTAACGATTACTGTAATATACAAACAAAAAATATATCTAGGTTTAAAGAACTAACCTACTTCAATGATTTTTGATAAGTGGTATGAGAACATATTTTGCAAACCAAGGAGGTGCAGGCTGGAATAAAGGTTAAGAACCACTGTTCTAAAGCAATGAAGCTTGGTATCTGCGATGTCTGTAATAGGAGTAATGGAGACACAAATGTTCCACCAGTAGTGAGTGTTAAACAGAACAGTGCATTTGAAAGACACACAATATTCTTGGACAGACCAAAGGAAAAAAGGCAGGAAATGTAATTGATTCAGGTGGCCATCAAGTATTCCTGTGCTCATTTGCTTTTAATATAATCTAATTAGGATGCAGCTAAAGGCCATTCTCGATTTTAATTGCAATATAATTTGAGATACTCAGAAGTGGTTTGAGATGTTATATAAATGCAAATAATTATGCTCTGGTTCAACCACAAGTTGTTGGGCCCAGTAAAAGAGTTACTAGATAAATATGATTGCCTGTGTCATAACGAGGTCAAACTAAATGAGCATAATGGTTAAAATCAATAACCTTAGTGTTATAATATTTAATAGTGACGTAAAAGTCAGGATTTGGTGAGATTATAAATTTAAGGGCAGTAAATTTAGTCTTACTTTAGGCACAATTCCATGGCACTTGTCTTGACACGCTTCTTTGTGCAACATACAGCAGGACACCTGCTGTGTGGCTGGACGTAGACAAGAACTAGGTAAGTTTGACCGTAATACTGGAAGCTAAGTGAGTTGAGATAATGAGAGCACAAATCAAACCTTAAACTTCAGGAAGTCACCTGACACCTTCATAGGGGTTAGGCATGATTTTCCACCCATGTGAAGTATTGCACAGATGCATTATGATTTGAGTTTTTTTCCCTGTAGCATGAGGTATTGGCCAAAGCCAATGGTAGGATTCTACATGAGAGATGGAATAGTGATCTGGTCCACCAGGGCAAATTATACATTCCATTTCAACTTCATCTCTAATAACGGTATAGTATACAGGCATGCCATTCAGTAAATAAGCCAATGAAAATTTTCTTTTCTGATTGGACTAAAGTGCACTGCCTTCATCAGGTACACTGCCACGTTAATTCGGAGCAGCACTGACAACAGACAGACACAAAAGAAATCGGAGAGCTTCTTGGCAGGGGTTTGAAGGATCCGGGAGAATAATCTAATATGTCTGAAAGAGGAAACAGATAGAGCAATGTTGGCATGTCTTGCTCTTTCAATGGCAGGGCCTTTACAGGAATCAGTAGTCAGGTCATTCGCTGAACCTAACTGATCAAATGGAGCTGCTCACTGCTGACTTGCAGCTTGCAGGGAGACCATGTCTGTGGCTCACTTAGGCCTTGTCTACATTACATGGCTAAGTCGACCTAAGTTATGCAACTCCAGCTATGTGAATAATGTAGCTGGATTCAACGTAGCTTAGGTTGACTTATTGCGGTGTCTTACCTTACGCTTCTCATTCTGGTGGAGTACTGGAGTCGACAGCAGAATGATCTGCAGTCGATTTAGCGGGTCTTCACTAGACCCACTAAATCGACTCCCCCTGCATCAATCACAGCAGCATCAGGTAAGTGTAGACATGCCCTCAGACACTGGAGGTAGCATCCCAAGAGTTCTCATGGAAAAGAGCTGAGTGCAACTTCAGTGGTGAAACACTGAACCAACCAGCTGCCTTTTACATACTTTTAGGCATCACACCTAAAAATTAGGCCCTGAAGGGGAATAAAACTTCCTGGGGAACAAAACTTCCCAGTGAACGGAAGAACGGCTTAGACTTTCCTTGGCTTGGAATTAATGGCTTCTTCAAACTCTGTGATGGACAACTTTTCCCATGGTTTTGACCCTAACTTTATTTTTTATTTTGGGGGTTTCAAACTGGATACTCTACGAAATCAGGGGGTGTGAAATGAAAACTAAAATATGTTTAAATGGACTTGAACCCTCTTGCCTGAGTTACATACACACATAAGGAATTCCCTGTGTTTTAAGGAAGCAGAATGGTCCTACTGACTCCTCAGTGACTGTGGATGAAAACAAAACTGAGTCCTTCAAGCACCAGTGTTAGAGGTGTCTTGAGGAACAACTGAGTCAGTGACCCTCAGAAACACCTGGACTTGAGCTGTGGAAATTCTGCTGAGATCAGACAGTGGGGAAAATACTGAGGAGGTTTTTACAGCTGGCTCTCTTGCTGTATCAGCAAATTAGGCTTTGAAAGTAAACATTCAGCAGGAGAGCTCATCTAGAGCTATTCTGTGATGGTTTCAAAATCTGGAGAGAGATTGTTCTCTACCATGCATATACAAGGCTTCCTGGTCTGTAATAATCATCCAATTAAGTAGTGAACCCTTAAACTTTGTGGGTCTTTTTAGAAGCTTTAAACTACTTCCCTCCATTTGACAACAAATTCATTTTTCAGTATAATTGAAGTGTCATTTTGATAAATAATTCAATCAGCCTCCTCCCACCTATGAATAGTTTTCCCCTGTAATTGTTCTTATTCTGCTGAATTAAAACCATTCAAGAGAGAATAAGAGGTATTTAAGCAACAAAAATGAATAGGCCTTATTTACAATCCTCCTGCAGTCTATTAACGGAGACACCAGCGTAATACAAATTTCACTCCTCTTCTCTCAGTCCCTGTTTACTAACTAAATGCTTTGAGTCCATTACATGAGAAGATTTCTGTACATAAATGCTTAATCTGAATTCTACTTATAAAAGACAATTCAATGACATTTCTCCAAGTAGAAGAAAGGAAAATGCTCATGTCCTCCTCCCCATCATTACTTTTCTCATTCAAAAAAATTCTCGGGTGCAAAGCTTTGAGTTATTGCTGAATGGACTGTGAATCATGAGCAAAATCATTGAATTTTTATGTATTAATTTATTTATTTGTAACAGTGACCTGGGTAGAGTAGTATTTATGAAAATATGCCTCAGCTAGTTCATAAGAATGGCCATCTTGGGTCAGACCTTCTAGCCCAGTATCCTCTCTTCTGACAGCGGCCAGTGCCAGATGCTTCAGAGGTAATGAAGAGAATAGGGCCATTTTGAGTAATCTATCCCCTGTCATCTAGTCCCAGTTTCCACTTCCTACTCCTATTATAGGAGAGTAACTGTGGTATCTCAGAGCCATAGGGTGATGACTGCTGGTGAATATTGACCTTTTAAACGGCACTTTATATACAGTACTTCATTGCTTTTCAAAGCATGTTGGAATTCTTTGAGTTATACTAGTAATACTTAGCACAGTGTGTTATCCTAGTCTTAACCAACAATTATCTCAACATATCCCAATGAAGTAAGGAAGTAGCTGTAATATTCCCATTGTATAGACAATGAATTGGAGGCAGAGATGCTAAAAGCAGCAGCTAAAGTTTGTATAAAGTTTGGTGCCTGTGGAAGTGACCTGCTTTTTTCATAGGTGCCTAAAAGTTGTTTTGCTGGACAAATGTGACTCAAGTGACTTGATCAGGGCCACTGTGGAAGTTAGTGGCCAAGTCAGAACTAGAACTAGGAAGGATTTAGTACACTAGATCAATAGAACTACAGCTGTCAGTCAAGTTTTTGGCACAGCACCTCAACTGATTTCCTTTGGCTGTCAGTCATGCAACCATCTGCACCAATCCACACCTTGAGTTTGTATTGAAAACCTTTTCTCCTGTATCCTGCTTACTGGGCAAACATTTTGCCATAAGCTGAAATAGTGAAATTCCTCTGAAGAAATGCAGCAATGACATCCTTCAAAATAACTCATGAAAGAAAGGAGGAATGAACTCACCATCTTAGCTGCATTAAGCTGCTGTTACAAGCAAACCTTGATGGATGGACGTCAGACCTGCTTTCCTACAAAGAATGTTCTCAGAATTCAAATAACCCTGTGATAGAAATTGTTTTCACTGGCAAGTGTTGGTAGTTGGGCTTTAAAACACTATACAACTGAACATGATCACAGCAAAGTGAATATTTCATTATGAATGTTTTTCTAAAAAAATAGAGCACCTTTTTTAGTTTATAGAATATCTATGAGCAGACTGCAATTTCCACTAATGTACTCAGTATTCTCGGGTTTTGTTTTTTTCCATTTACTTTAACACTGAATTGGTCACAAGTAGCTCTGAGTTAGCTAATATTCAGTAGAGCCTGGACTGGCACCTTGCAATTCACAGAGGGAGCAGTGCATCTTTGCACTGCTATAGTAGCTAGGTAGGACCAAATTATGACTCAGCCACACTTTGGTCCCTGCTTCTACCTTGCTGTATGAGGGAAGTAAACTGTGTTTGCCCTTGTCCGGTGTGAACTCTGATTCGTCCAATAAAACATAAAGCATGATTTCTGTCCCCTCCCTGGATAAGCATGTGAACCTATCCAGCATGGATGCAACTGCAAAGCTAATCTTATATTATACACATATACACAAATATGCCTATGTTAAAGACCTTCATTAAGGTTGCACAGTCTGGCATTCAGAAGCTGGGAGAATTCAGAATGAAAGTTGCCTGTTCAACCTTAATTCAGCCACCTTGTGTGTATGCATTGTGATGCAGTCTTTAATTACATGATCACACACGATTATTTCCACAGGACCCCTGCCTCTCGCAATGCACAGGATGGATGATGCTCACTGAATGAGCAGCTCTTGAATATTGTGTTTCCTCTTCATCGTTCGGTGCGTGACTCCAGGCCTTATTACCTCAAACTATACAAACCCTATTCCGTGGAGGGAAGTGTTCATTTTCTCATAGGATTTTCTGTTTTGCTCATCACTACAGTATCTGAATGCTCCAAACATTAATGAATATATTTTCAGAATACCCATATATGAGGTAAGGGTATAATATAACTGTTTTACATATGGGGAAGTGAGGCATGGCGAGAGTAGAGTCAAAAGTATCCACTAATTTTGGATGACCAAATTGAGACACCTAGGACCTGATTTTTAAGACTATATAGCATGATATAGCACTTTATATGATCAAAGCACAGTTCCCATTGAGTTCATTTTCAGCAGCAAGTGCTCAACATTTCTGCGAATCAGACCCCAGGGCAGGGGTGAAAGTAATAATAAATTCTTACCGGTACAGGGGCCAGCTCTGGAAGGGGTGGGGCCTCAGGCAGAAGGGGCAGGGGTGAGGGGGTCAGCCTCCCCCAGCCAGCCCATATACACTCCCTGGCCCCTGCCACCCAGGGCTCCAGCAGTGATTTAAAACGGCCTGGAGCTCCGGACGCTGCCATGGTAGCGGCGGCCGGGAGCCCCAGGCCCTTTTAAATCACCAACCCTGGGGCAGCTACCCTTTTGCCTCCCCCGTCAGTGGCCCTGCCGGTAGGGTACCTTCCAGCAGGGCCACTGACCCGGGGGAGGGAGAGGAAGGAGCAGGGACATTAAAGCACTGCAGCTGTAGCGGTTCCGGCTTCTTACTAGTACACTGTACCGGCTCACTTTCACATTGCCCCAGGGTCAAGTCAGGCACCCAGAAAGTGAGGAACACACGAGTGACCATTTGTGAAAAGTTTGCTCTATGTGACTTGACTGGCTTCATACAGCAACTCTGAAGCAGAGGCAGGGATAGATCAAATTCCCCAGGGTAATATTCAACTGTCTTAACCACGAGTCCATCCTTTCTCTTCCTTCATCTCCCTGCATCATTCACTACACACCTCCCAACTTCTGCAACAAATGGGGCAGTGCTCCTACAGACAATACCCTCTGTCACTACACAACCCTGACTGATTCCCTTAGCATGAGCCACCATGTGCACTGAGTGAGGCAGGGGTCCTGGGGAAAAACTAATATGTGACAATATAATTAAAGACCTTATCATGCATACATACAAGGGGCACAGGAAACCTGAATTCTGTTTTTTCCTAACTTTTAAGTGCTTGCATTTGCAACCTTAATCGTGTTCTTTTACCATAGGTTTTTGTCTGTAATTTCCTGATTATTTTAAAATCAATATGAAAAAGAAAAACGAGAACTTTAAGCACAGGGCAACAGATTGACACCAACATGGTTCATCAGCAGGATTGGAACCTTTAGCTCCCCTGCCACTTGAGCTAATGGATTAACTGATGCAATAGTAGATTGCCATCCTCTATGTGGAGCAGGTTGGGATACTTTGCCAGGGAGTTTCACATGTATTTGCTGACAGAAGAGGAAGGGTGAGACTTGGGTATCTTGAATTCCACTGCAGGCTCTGAAGGATAGAGTTCTCTAATGAGCACAGACTCTTCCGCCTCATCCTCTCCAATCTTGCCCTCTCTTCCACACACCTGGCTTCTCATCCCACCCCATTGTCCTCATCTAGCCTTCCACACCTCAGGCTTCTCATTCCAGTTCCAGATTCCATGTCCAGGAGGTCCTAGTCTTACCACTCTGGACTCTCCTTCCCAGGCCCCGCAGTCCCATGTCAGCCTCTTTGCCCACTCATTCACAGCCCTATATCATCCCCTTGCTGCTTGCCCAGCCATTCTGTTTTCTCCCCACACCTCGACTCCTCACCACCTCTGTCTCCCCACCACCCGCTGGCTCCCCGTCCCCCACTCCCCATTTTTCTCTCCAATTTCCAGTCCCAGTCTTCTTCCCCAGCAAGTCCTAGTTTCCTCTTCTGCCTGCTTGCCAGCTTCCAGTCCCGTTTCCCCCACCCCAGGCTCCATGTTCAAATCTACTCCCCTGTCAGGTCCAGAACTCGTCTCCTCTGTTTCCTCCTCTGCACTCCCTGGGCCAGGAAGGAGAGACATTAAGAGCACAGGGGCTGCCCCCAGCCTCCACCAACCCAGAGCTGCAATTGCAGGGAAATTCCTGCTCAGCCCCGGGCTTGGAGCATGCCTAGCATGGACTGACTCTTTGGGGAATTTTGCTGCAAAGCTCCAGGAAGTCTCTAATGAGGATGTGCGAACTGCAGGGTTTTTTTCCCAAAGATTTATAACTTGACCAGATTTGGGTGGAGTTTCACAGGATGGCAAAAGGTGCATTCTTAACACAAAAGCCACCACCAAATTTCAAGACAGCATGGGGGCAGTAGAGCATCTCAAACAGCTTGTCCAAGTCTTTAAATATAGGGGAAATAACATATGTTTTCCTAACCCCATTCTTGGAAATAGATGAACCATTTTGGCTCAGATTTAAAACAAACACCCAAAAACAAAATCATCCTGAGCTAGACAGATAGCATGTAAAATTTTAGCCCAAACGGTTTAAGTCTGATGAAGTTATAAACAAGTGAAAAGAGGGTCTTATAATGGGAAGTATCAGGCACCCTTAATAAATGATGCTCCCAACCCACCTATAAGTTACACATGCATTTATCAACTGTACTTACAGTGGAGTAGGTATAGTTGAGTGTCTTGTCTGATGTAGTCCCATATTTATATATACATAGTATATATAATTCTGTAACTACTGTTTTCATTCTTACTGATTCTTATCTAGCTATTTTTTGGAAGTTATGCTGAAGACTGGTTGAAAAAATAAAGTAACTACAATCAGGTAGCTCTGATCAGAAAGACTTTTCAAAATTGCTCTTCTGGGGGGAAAACTTAAATAATAAAATGACAGTATACAATCCATTAAAAAAAAAAGCCATGCAGTTTCCTCCTGCCAACATCCTCAACTGAATTTGCAAAGCTGATCATATGTTTAAAGGATAGGATATCAATCTTGTACCTGTAACTGTCTCATAAACCGAGTATGGTTTTGACAATTTGAATTAATGCAGATGGATTGCAAAAACGTGCAGCCCCTGAACCTGGTGAGGCAAGAACTGAAGTGAAGAATATTCTTCACTACTTTCACTTGGATTGATTTCAGACTGCTCAAAGTGCATCTATTAGGTAAAAAAAAGGAACAGATAAATAAGTCAGTTAAAACCAGACTGAAACTATTTTCAGTGGTGCTGGAACAATTTGTACAGTGGGGGTGCTGAGAGCAATTGAACCAAACTGTAAACCCTGTCTGTGATGGAAACCACTTCAAGGCAGGGGTGTGCGGAAGCATCCCCAGCACCCCTAGTTCCAGCACCTATGTAATTAATTGATTTAAATAGCATTTGATTTGAACAAACAGACACTTAAGGCTCTATGTGCCCTGGCCAATATTTCAACAGTACACAAAAAGGCAATCCAGAGCAACCAGAGACCAGTCTTGACATGAGATCTGGTAGACATTTTTTGTTCAACATTGTTTTTATTAAATATTGCCTTTTCCAACACTCGAACTTCTGTGTATACCCTCCTTTTTTTCTTTTCTCTCTTTTAATTGAAACTAAATTTAGAAATTTTGAATTTTGGGATTTTCTCATTTCTCTCTGCTAGAATTAATGTCTGTTTTTCCCTTTTCTCCTCTTTTAAACCATTTTTGTTTTGTTAAGCTATACTTTTCCAAACTTCCTCCAACTTTCAAAAAGTTAATAGAAAAGGGAAAAGTGAAATGAACAAAAATAAAGATGTAAAGAAAACCATGGGTATTATTGATTTCACTCAGTGGCAAAAAGGAAAAGAAATTTCTATGCTTTTCTGAAAAAATATTTAATGAAAAACATACCAAATTTGTTCTGTTCAAGCCCTGAAAATAGAAACAACGCCAATATTTTGAATACGTTTATGAATTCTTTTCGTTTTTTGGCCACCTGTTCTTGGCACAAAAAATTTGCTAGTCAAGAAAAAATTAATATTCATCCTCAGTTCATATAAATGCCCTAAACAAATTTGTATTTCACTGCCTACATAGCTTTCCTCAAGTGTTGGGCTTGGTAGGAAATGGTTTTCCCATCCTACTAGAATTTTTGAGATTTCATTTTTTTTTCTCATCTTGCAATGAAAATTGCAACGAAAAGTAAAAATCTCAAAATATTTCATGAGCTGACAAACTGAAAAAAAATGTTGGTTTGGGTCAATCAGAGCATTTATTTCATTAATATTGAACCATTTCTTTCTTATTTCAACCTTTTTGTGTGTAAATCATTAGTTTTTGAAATGAAAGTTCATTTTGAAAAGAAAAACTTAAACTTTTCATTTCAAAAATGTCAAAATTGGACGTTCTGACCATTTCAAAACTTTTTTCAAGCTTTTTTTTGAGTTGGGAAGCTCATCAAAATGAAGCCATCCCTGCATACAGCTTCTGTTTTGACAAATCAGCATTTTTCAGAAAAAAAATAAAAAGGTTTGTTGAAAAGTTCTACTCAGGTGCCAGCTCAGCTAGATTCTAGAACACTAGTGCCATTCATGCAGCAAGATATGATGCATAATAAGTTGCAATAAGTTCTTGTTATAGTTGCTAAGTCGACTTGAAGCATAACCTAGTGCAGAGTACATTACAATAACCAAATCCTGAAATAAAACACCTGAGCAATGGTAGCAACATATTCTCCTAGGAAGAGAATACAGCCTCCTAACCAGCTGTACATGTCTGAAAAAAGCCATTCTGGGCACCACTGCTGTATGAGTGTTTAACACCTCTGAATCTAAAAGGATCTCTAAGTCATGACTCTGGTTGCTTCCCCCAACCTACCAATGTCACCTTTGTCTTCTCTGGCTTGAGCTTCAGCAGCCATGTGAGAGCAGCCTCCCCAGTCATTAACAGGCGCCGAGACACATCTAGCTGCACCCTCTGAGACTGAGCAAAAGGAACAGCAAAGCTTGGTGTCATCAGCACACAGAAAAACCTCCTCACTTCCTCTCCCAAAAGGCCTCTCTGTGCATTGAATAGGAGGGGCAACCTCCCTGAGGAAGCTCCCCCAAAATATTCTCCCTCCAAGAACAGAAATGATAAATCACGTATTATCCCCTTCATTTGTACGGTTCAAGTATATTTTGTGCAGGTATCTAGATCATCTGGCATATGGACCTTTCAACCATTATGATTAGATATATATTTCCTCTTTAGAAAAGAGTGCATGATGCTGGGTTGACAGCAGAGTCCCTTCTCTACAATGTAGGAATATCATTTGGCAATGAAGTCTTTCCCCAAAAGGATCCGCTGAGAAATTTTCATCTCTGATTTCATATCTGATTTCATCTCTATGTCTAGAGGTGAAACGTTACTTCGGTCTCCATGTCCTTTAATGTTTTGTTGTGTCTGCTGGGATGGCCTGTTGAGCTGAGGACCCCTAGGAATTGGACTGAAGATCACAATTTAATATAGCACATGGCTCAACTAATATGTAGTCCTGACTTTTAGACTCATTGACTTGGGCTGGTTTGAAACCAGTGATTCAGAAGTTAAGGGCACTAATCCCACTAAGACAATTCATCTTCCCTCCTTATATGTGCCTACACGTATTTTACTCTGTACAACAGGGGGCTGAGTTGAGCTAATTTGTTAGCATATTGTGTGTTACTAGTGTGCATTTTAGAGGTTTGCTAGTGGAATATACTTTCAAGAATTCTATTACAGCTATACTTGGCTTAAGTCTTCTCCTTTCTCCCCATGACAGCCCAAATACAGTCCGCCATTTAAACCAGGTGAATTTCATAAGAGGCCTGTACGGAAAGTTCATCTCAAAGCCTAATTCCTAATAGAATTATAAAAACCTATGAATAACAATGAGGGGATTGGAGAAGCTAAGCTGCTTGCTCAGAATGCGCATCCATTGTAACAGCAGGCATGCTTAATAGGGGTCAGCTAGCTGAAGGAGAGAGATGACAAATGGGAAAACATTTGTCGCTCAGTTCCATGGGAATTTGTGATAGGGCAGATTTTTCCATCTATTTTGCTAGATTTACTCAGTCATTTAGAAACCCACATAACTGGAAAATCACTTTTAGTGAGGCTTCCATTTGCTAACTGGAGAAAATGGAGAAAGTATTGGTAAATACATATTGATTATTACACAGTGTAATCGGGTGCCCACCCCATACTAGGCCTGGTGGGGTTAAAGGACTAGGCAAGCCAATTAACTGTCCAGCTGCACCTGAAGAATGAGACAGAGAGCAGGCAAGTAATTGGAAATGGGCTCAGCTGGGCAGGAATAGGAAGGGCCTGTATAACGCCCAGGAGCTGTGAGCAGCAAGGGGCTGGAAGGAAATAGTCTACAGTCACTCTCTGAGAGGAAGAAGCTTGGGCTGGGAGACCCAGAAAGAGGGCTAAGCTAGATAAGTAGGAAGAAGCCCAGGGAAACAGCAGCAAGGGGTAGGATGGTACAGACCTTAGATGCTTGTTATAGAGTTTCTGGGCTGGAACCCAGCGTAGAGGGCGGGCCTGGGTTTCCCTACCAGCCCTCTGTGGGAAGTGGCACAGGGTGTTGGAGATGCCAGCCAGCCACCTGGTCCAGAAGGGCTTTGACTTCCTCTCAAGGGGAGGACCTTAGTGACTGGCCAGAGGGCCAAGCCACAACTAGGAAGCTGCAGCTCCAGGAGTGAGAGGAGATGCAGGGTGAAAGAGACAATTGGCAGAGACACCCCCAGAGGAGGATGGTTCCTAGCAAGAGCTAATCCCCAGAGCTGTCTGGAGGAGGCCCTACCAGCGGTGAATGAATTCTGTGACACACAGTGTATTAGAAATGGATTTATTTTTTCTTCTGGAGTAATAGTTCCAGTTTAGCCATCAGGGAAGTGTCTGTAGATGGTGGAACTGAGTCTACCTTCATTTACCCTGGTGTAAATCAGGAGTCATTCCACTGAAGTCAGTGGAATTGTACCATTTACATCTGTGTAAGAGAAAGGAGAGTCAGACCTAATGTATCCCTGCGTGCATGAAAGATATAGCTAATCCATAACTACCTAAGGCATCATGCTTGTCATTACGCTACAGACCATGACTATTGTGAAATTCATGGAGATGAAACATTATATCCACCGTACATAGACTAAGCCTGTCTTCAAGCTTCTGAAGGTCACTGCGCTTCAACTCCTGTGTCTAATGTAATAAATCCCCTGCCAGCTGGAACTTCATGGTTGTCACTAGAGTTAGGCGGAGAAAGGTCATTCCTTTTGATAGGATTTTTCACAATATGATTTCATTCCAATTTGGAACAACTCCCCCAACATTTCAAAATTCTCCACAAAAGGGAACGGAGCCACAGCTCCAGAGCAGTGTCCACCTGGAAGCCTGGGCTGCTGAGGTCCTGGGATCGTGGGAACAGGGACTCCCAGGGCTTCCAGGCTTCTGGTCCCCCTCAGCCTACCAGGCAAGCTGGCAGGAACCAGGCTGGCAGGCAAGGTTCCATCAGAACTCCCTGAAAATGGATGAGCCTCCACAAAGTGTTTTGATTTTGGTGAATCAGCACATTCCAAAGCAAAAATGTGTCATTGGAATTTCTCTGATCATCTCTAGCTGCCTCAGAGTGTGCATTCTCAGAACTCCTCAGCTGCAGTGACAATAGGTGCCTGTGTTGGTGGAGTAGAAGGATTTCGGCCATAACACTTGAGCTGAAGGGGGAGGCTCTTCATTAGCTGTTTAAGAGTGTAGGATCTATGACAGTTGTATGTTCCCAAATCCATCCAGTAAAAGGGAGTGGTACAGATATGCACTTGCCTGCTCATTATGGTAATCGTGTAGTCTTTGTATGTGAGTCTATCTTCAACTACCATCTTCACAACATATATTATTCATAGAAGACTTTTCTGTTAAGTGCACAATGTGGGGACAATATTGGACATTATCTTATGTATACACAAACAGGACCATTCTCTGGACAATTTTACTTATTTTCTTGAAAAGCAAAGTTTTAATAGGGATCTGATTTCTCAGTCTAAAGAAAATAGGGGGAAACATTTAAAACAAAATAAATTAGATGCAGAATGAATTCACTAGGTTGTGTTTGCCAGAATTCATCGGTAGTCAAACTTCATTAATGTTACAGTCTCATTAGTTGGTTTACAAATGTAAGTGTTCTAACAACTCTCCAGTGACCTCAGGCAAAAGCCAAATACCAAGCAGTGCAGTCAACTTAGAATGAGAGAGTCGTTTCATACTGCAGAAGCAGAGAAGGTATTAAATTCTTTACCGGCTCAATGCACTTGCTGTTGATCAGTGATCGCCCCCAAGGCCTGATAGTCTTCTTACAATGATAGAATGAATCTGCTCATCTAGTTCTATTGCTGACTCTTTTTTGAAAGAGAAAAGATAAACCCAAATGCAACTCATAACATTCAAGCAGATAGTACAGCTGCTGTATCTCTTCTCTTGATTCCTGGTTCAATAGAGTGAAATCATATTTTTACAGCTTACATTTCAGCACATACATGCACAGTTCTGTGAATCTTCAATGGTAATCAAGCTGGAGTTGAGCCAAGACCTTTAAACAAAGGAGATGTCTAAGAGGCAGATGTTTAATGTGCCACTCACTATATGACCTCCTTCCCAATAATTGTGTGCCACAACCTAGAACAATGCCATTTTCAGACGTCTTATCCACTGGAAGGTAGGGTTGTACTGCATTTAAGATATCCAGTACTTGCCAATATTGATTAGCAAGTGCTAGTGTCCACAGATGCATTTGTAGTACAATAATCATACTTAGCACTTACATAACCTTCCTTACTTAGATCTCAGAGGTGGACTGTACTGGATTAAGGCCAACACTATGATGCCCCTCCCCCCCTTGGAGTGTCAATACCAGAGGGCTCTCTTCCATGGGACCCTATTCTCCACACCAGGAGTGGCAATTGTGTCACCCCCGCCCCGCAAGAGCAGCCTCTTCCCCCTCCCCCAATCCCAAAGGTGCAGGAATGGCAGTAGGGTCCCCCCAGTACTCACTCCAGCATCTGGTGAATAGTAGGTGAATAGTCTGGGAACTGTACTATTCTCCTCTAGCCACACACAGAGTTCTCTGCTGGGATGGTGTTAGCAGAGGTACCCAGAGCAATGGGTTCTTGGTGTTAACACCACGTTGTGATGCAAGGGGCAGTTCTCCTCTCTCAGAATTAGTGGTTCAGTTACCCGCTTGTCATTTTTTGAGCCTCTCTCTGCAACCATGAGGGTTAGAGACAAAATAATTATAATGATAAATTGAGATTCTGCTGTATTAACATGACGCAGGAGCTGGAGCCCTCGGCATGGGCCTAGAGTATCTTTACCTTAATCCAGCTCTGGTCAGTATGTTTTCTTAGCTTCATTTTACAGATAGATAAAGCAAAGCATAGAGGTTAAAAGGCTTGTTTGCTATCAGACAGCAAGTTGGCAACAAACCCAAAGGTTAAACTCAGGTCTCCTTACTCCTAGTCTTGAGTTCTCACCATTGGATCAGACTGCTTCTCAGGCTAAATGTGATCCAGATCAATTAAAAATATTGTCTCCTAAAACCCACTCAAATGTTTCTAAAACAAGGTGAAGTTACATATATTTGAGGACCTCTTGAGAGACTTTGAGGGCCACTTCAGAAGTGAGGGGCCTCAAATGGCTTCTGTTTCTTAAGGGGGAAATTTAAGGATCAAGGAGAGGACATCCTGTTCTCCTCCCCAACACTCTTGTCCTAGAACCCTTCTTAATATCCTAGATTCCATATCCTTTAAACTCTCTCATATTGACCACCTCTGCCCTTCCTGAGAGGAAGATCTGAAAAGCAAGGTCTATCACATGAACAATTACAATTCTTTCCCATGAAGAAAGGAGAGCAGGTTGAGTAGGAAGAGCATCCAAAACTTCCATCATCAAGGGGTTATTGAAGTTATACACATAGCAGTTTGTTTCAATATTGCTGTAATTTAAATATTAATGTTCCCTGGCATTAAGATATTACGCCAAGTGTGGAAAATAGCTGGGGATTTTAGGATACATCAAGAAGAATATGGCTCCATGAAAATAACATTTGGAGCTAATTACAGGACCAATGGATTAGAACAACAGGCAGCTGCCAACAGTCCCTAGATATTTACTTATTCATGGTGATTTGAAATCCAGTGATTGAGCAGGGAAATGTAACCATAATAGAAAACATGACCAGAATATTCACAGATAAGTGTATCTAGTGTTAGAGTCATGATGAAAAAAAGTACTACCATTAAAGGGAGTCAGATATGTCCTTTAGGACACTTTTCTCATTTTATTTTGAGCTACATGATCTTTGTGTAGCAATACGTTTTAATTCAGCACACCCTGCTTATTTTTTAAAAAAATATTTTTAAAAAAATGATTAAATCTAAGGCAAGACAAGGAAAGAAAGCCATATTAATATGAACTATGTGTACAGAGGTCTGAGAATATGCATTAGAATATGAATGGGTTCATTTTAATTTATATGCGTCTGGTATTTAATCATTACCCCTGTCATTGTCAGTAGACATTGTCAGTAGACATTGCACCATGAGAATTCTGTGCCTACCCAGAATCAAAGAGCAAATTTCCTCTTGTACAAAGGGTCAACACAAGGTCTAGGTCTAGACACTTCTTAAGTCCTCAAAATAGAACTTAAGTGGCACTAAGTGATGCATAACCCTTATATGGACTCTGCACAAGGGTGAACTTCACCTCTAGACTGTAATTGCGTTTTCTTCTCATTATGTTTCTGTGTGGTTTTCTTTTGTACGGAGTCGTTTGGGCTTGGGGGTCCCTTAAATATTGTTGGGAGCAAGGTAAGTCCCAAGTTTTCTAGACTAGGAGGTTAGATATGGTTGGCTTTCCTCATAGTATACACTTAGAACAAGAGATGGTCAGAAAATTGATTTTTTTTCCCCTACACAAAATTGCGGGTGTTGGTTGAGAAAAAAAGAATTGTCCTCTGAAAAAAAATTGACTTTAAAGTTTGAGGAGGTGGAGGGGTATGAAAAGCCAGAGATTTCCATGGAAAGCAGAGCCATTCCATGAACAGTCTCATTTAATCGAAAACCCAATTTCCTATCAGAACAGTTCTGACAGAAAATGTTCTGCCAGTTCTACTTTAATACATAATTTCAACGGATTATGGTCCCCTTTCGGGTAAATGGGTACAACTTCCAACCATATGTGCCAGGGCTCAATTTGGTAGTCTTTAGGTATATTGTCTTAACTTTTTATTTTATCTCTAATGTATTCCTCACCACTATTCACAGTAACAGCCAGTCCAGCCAGCAATTTCAAACCTGTCATTTGGAAATTAATAACTGATCCCTACTACAGACTTTTTTCCATGCTAAACTTTACATCTGAGCTCTAACTACACATATTAGTATCACACTGTTTTTATGCTAAGTGTCAGCAGAAACAGAGTAGATTCACTCTTTGCCTAATGTGGCTCCTCAAATCTCAGTTTCTATTAGAGCTAATTTTCCAGTGACTTCAGACTGGTTTTGGCCTCTGGGGAGGGCCTACCCATTATGGGAAAATTGATTTTTAACAGCTACTCTTCATGTTAGTTCTTGTTTCCATCAAGTGCCACTGAATCTCATTCTCCTTAATATACAGAATAATTGGGAAATGTTTTTCCTTTTGGCTGGATTTAAGTCAGAGTTTTAGAAGGGAGTCAGAGTTTTACAACTATCATCTCTATCAATAGCTGGCATGTTGTAACATGAAATGCCCACCATGAAGCTTCACATTAGTTATAACTCAGGTGAGGAGATAGCAAGTGTGAAAAGTTGGGACAGGGCTGCGGGTTAATAGGTTGCCTCTATAAGACAAAGCCCCTAATATCGAGATGGTCCCAATAATATCAGGACATCTGGTCACCCTTGTTATAACCCGCCTACATCTTGGATATGAATTTGCTCACAGAATTACCCCTCTGTGTCTCTTACCCCTTCCCTCTGTCTCCCCAGCTGTGTTCGATATCTCCAGCACTCTTCATAGATTTCATAGATATTTAGGTTAGAAGGGACCATTATGATCATCTAGTCTGACCTCCTGCACAACGCAGACCACAGAATTTCACCCACCACTCCTGCAAAAAACCTCACACCTATATCTGTGCTATTGAAGTCCTCAAATCGTAGTTTAAAGACTTCAAGGCGCAGAGAATCCTCCAGCAAGTGACCCCTGCCCCATGCTACAGAGGAAGGCGAAAAACCTCTAGGGCCTCTTCCAGTCTGCCCTGGAGGAAAATTCCTTCCCCACCCCAAATATGGCGATCAGCTAAACCCTAAGCATATGGGCAAGATTCATCAGGTAGATACTACAGAAAATTCTTTCCTGGGTAACTCGGATCCCACCCCATCTAATATCCCATCACAGGCCATTGGGCCTATTTACCATGAATATTTAATTCCCAAAACCATGTTATCCCATCATACCATCTCCTCCATAAACTTATCGAGTTTAATCTTAAAGCCAGATAGATCTTTTGCCCCCACTGCTTCCCTTGGAAGGCTATTCCAAAACTTCACTCCTCTGATGGTTAGAAACCTTCGTCTAATTTCTAGTCTAAATTTCCTGGTGGCCAGTTTATATCCATTTGTTCTTGTGTCTACACTGGTACTGAGCTTAAATAATTCCTCTCCCTCTCCGGTATTTATCCCTCTGATATATTTATAGAGAGCAATCATATCTCCCCTCAACCTTCTTTTAGTTAGGCTAAACAAGCCAAGCTCCTTGAGTCTCCTTTCAGAAGACAAGTTTTCCATTCCTCGGATCATCCTAGTAGCCCTTCTCTGTACCTGTTCCAGTTTGAATTCATCCTTCTTAAACATGGGAGACCAGAACTGCACACAGTATTCCAGGTAAGGTCTCACCAGTGCCTTGTATAACAGTACTAAAACCTCCTTATCTCTACTGGAAATACCTCTCCTGAAGCATCCCAAGACCGTATTAGCTTTTTTCATGGCCATATCACATTGGTGGCTCATAGTCATCCTATGATCAACCAATACTCCAAGGTCCTTCTCCTCCTCCGTTACTTCTAAGTGATGCGTCCCTAGCTTATAACTAAAATTCTTGTTACTAATCCCTAAATGCATGACCTTACACTTCTCACTATTAAATTTCATCCTATTACTATTACTCCAGTTTACAAGGTCATCCAGATCCTCCTGTAGGATATCCCTGTTCTTCTCTAAATTGGCAATACCTCCTAGATTTGTATCATCCGCAAACTTTATTAGCATATGTCATAAATATAAAGGGAAGGGTAAACCCCTTTGAAATCCCTCCTGGCCAGGGGAAAGCTCCTCTCACCTGTAAAGGGTTAAGAAGCTAAAGGTAACCTCGCTGGCACCTGACCAAAATGACCAATGAGGAGACAAGATACTTTCAAAAGCTGGGAGGAGGGAGAGAAACAAAGGGTCTGTGAGTCTGTATATTCTGTCTTGGCCGGGGATAGACCAGGAATGGAGTCTTAGAACTTTTAGTAAGTAATCTAGCTAGGTACGTGTTAGATTATGATTTCTTTAAATGGCAGAGAAAAGAACTGTGCTGAATAGAATAAATATTTCTGTCTGTGTATCTTTTTTGTAACTTAAGGTTTTGCCTAGAGGGGTTCTCTATGTTTTGAATCAGATTACCCTATAAGGTATTTACCATCCTGATTTTACAGGGGGGATTTCTTTATTTCTATTTACTTCTATTTTTATTAAAAGTCTTCTTGTAAGAAAACTGAATGCTTTTTCATTGTTCTCAGATCCAAGGGTTTGGGTCTGTGATCACCTATGCAAATTGGTGAGGCTTTTTATCCAACATTTCCCAGGAAAGGGGGGGTGCAAGTGTTGGGAGGATTGTTCATTGTTCTTAAGATCCAAGGGTCTGGGTCTGTAGTCACCTAGGCAAATTGGTGAGGCTTTTTACCAAACCTTGTCCAGGAAGTGGGGTGCAAGGTTTTGGGAAGTATTTTGGGGGGAAAGACGTGTCCAAACAGCTCTTCCCCAGTAACCTGTATTAGTTTGGTGGTGGTAGCAGCCAATCCAAGGACAAAGGGTGGAATATTTTGTACCTTGGGGAAGTTTTGACCTAAGCTGGTAAAGATAAGCTTAGGAGGTTTTTCATGCAGGTCCCCACATCCGTACCCTAGAGTTCAGAGTGGGAGAGGAACCTTGACAGCATACTCCCACTTTTTGTGCCAAGGTCAATAATAAAAAGATTAAATAAGATTGGTCCCAAAACCGATCCTTGAGGAACTCCACTGGTAACCTCCCTCCAGCCTGACAGTTCACCTTTCAGTAGGACCCAGTGTAGTCTCCCCTTTAACCAATTCCTTCTCCACCTTTCAATTTTTCTATTGATCCCCATCTTATCCAGTTTAACTAATAATTCCCCATGTGGCACGGTATCAAATGCCTTACTGAAATCTAGGTAAATTAGATCCACTGCGTTTCCTTTGTCTAAAAAATCTGTTACTTTCTCAAAGAAGGAGATGAGGTTGGTTTGGCACAATCTACCTTTTGTAAAACCATGTTGTATTTTGTCCCATTTACCATTGACTTCAATGTCCTTAACTACCTTCTCCTTCAAATTTTTTTCCAAGACCTTGCATACTACAGATGTCAAAGTAACAGGCCTATAATTACCCGGATCACTTTTTTTCCCTTTCTTAAAAATAGGAACTATGTTAGCAATTCTCCAATCATACGGTACAACCCCTGAGTTTACAGATTCATTAAAAATTCTTGCTAATGGGCTTGCAATTTCATGTGCCAATTCCTTTAATATTCTTGGATGAAGATTATCTGCCCCCCCCCCCCGATTTAGTCCCGTTAAGCTGTTTGAGTTTCGCTTCTACCTCAAATATGGTAATGTCTACCTCCATATCCTCATTCCCATTTGTCATGCTACCATTATCCCTAAGATCCTCTTCAGTCTTATTAACGACTGAGGCAAAGTATTTGTTTAGATATTGGGCCATGCCTAGATTATCCTTGACCTCCACTCCATCCTCAGTGTTTAGCGGTCCCACTTCTTCTTTCTTTGTTTTCTTCTTATTTATATGGCTATCGAACCTTTTACTATTGGTTTTAATTCCCTTTGCAAGGTCCAACTCTACTTGTCTTTTAGCTTGTCTCACTTTATCCCTACATGTTCTGACCTCAATAAGGTAGCTTTCCTTGCTGATCCCTCCCTTCTTCTACCACCTGTATGCTTTCTGCTTTTTCTTAATCACCTCATATGAAGAAAGCAATCACAGAAGGTATCAGTTTTCTCACTGTAACCTACATTTTTACAATGGAGTCTCTACTTTCTTAATTAATTAATTAGAAAGAAACCTTTTACCCATGGACACATCCAACGTAGAGAAAGCTAAACAAGCAATTCGATTAACTAACAGTCTAGATTTCAGTAATTCATGAGAATCAGCATTCAGTGTGGGGCCATACCACCTTGTGACACTTGGCAAAAGCAGTACAGGAATCCAAAAATACAGAAAAGCAGTACAGGAATCCATTCTTTTACTTCCTGATGATTGGCCAGATCATGGCCTCCCATAGAAAAACCCACAGTAGAGCTTAATGACAGGTTTCAGAGTAACACCCGTTTTAGTCTGTATTCGCAAAAAGAAAAGGAGTACTTGTGGCACCTTAGAGACTAACCAATTTATTTGAGCATAAGCTTTCGTGAGCTACAGCTCACTTCATCGGATGCATGTAGCTCACGAAAGCTTATGCTCAAATAAATTGGTTAGTCTCTAAGGTGCCACAAGTACTCCTTTTCTTTTTAGTAGAGCTTAAGGTGCTTGGGAGAACTTTCTAAATTTACATTAATTCTCTGTTTGTGGGTTTATGTGCTGAGAGAAGCAGGTTTACTCTCCATCCCTCCATGGAGTGCCCATATACGCAGCAATCTGGGAGATCTTTGGGGCTCAGGTGGAGTGTGTGGGGGGGAACAAAGGTCTCAAAATTTGGAATAGCTATAAAGAAATACTAAAGGGTTCCTAGTTTTATTGTTTTTTTTTTATCTCAGAGGGTGGGATTAGCATTGGGCAGGGGAGATAGAACAAAATATATTGAATTTACTGGTGCATATGCAGTTAGTTACTGTATGGACTGCATAACTGTGATCAGTAGTCCAGCTATCTTTCACAAACCCAGGTACTATTCTCCTAATCTGAAGTTATGGAGTTTCAGTCACAGCCTTGAATCTTGGGTGGGTTTTTATACCCAGGCAGAATGGACGTAAAGAGCTATCTTTCTTGACTGGTTGCATTGTATGTAGGTGAAAAGTGTGCAGGGAAATGGAGAATCAAGTCCACTCAGTTCACATATTCCCAGTGAAACTTAGTGAAACATGCTTTATTTTCCTATTCTGGACCAATAGTAATGTAGCAGAGAATCCCCTATTCACTGTAGTTTAAGGATAGTACTGTATTTAACATCTTGGAAGATTTTAACATTGGTGACACCTAGTAACATCTTACATTCAAGTTATTTCCATGTTCAGGAAAAGCCACTTAAAACATGCATTGCAAGTTTCTTCCTAGTAAATCAAGTCATTCAGATAAAACTATTAACTAACAGTCAAGATTAAAATCAAGTCATTCCTCTGACTGTTTTGCAATGAAAACTTTTACCTATTCTATCCATCTCTGTGTCTCTTTGTATAGTGACTGTCACTAGGGTGTCTAGAACCCATGGTATTATTTAATCTTCCATGTTCCATAGGGAAAGCTTCTCCTTTAATGGTATAGGAATAAAATGGGTAAATACTAGTGTTCCATTTAGATGCTTCTTGCTTTAGGAGAATGTTAATCTTCTGTTAACACAGATCAACCTCAATTTGTAGTTTCAAAGCATACAGTATTGCTGTTCATTATACCATACTAAGCGGAAATGCTTCAAAATCAGACCTGTAACCTATAGTACATCTCACATAGTATGTGATTGAACTAGGTTGTCTGTCTGATTTAGAGGCTAAGTCCTCAGAGGGGTTGAACAAATTGTTGCAAAATCAGTGGGCTCAGTCCTTCAAACTCTTGAATGCCCCCTGTATTCTTGTTATCTTTGCAAGTCCCAACCCCTATTGCTTACCATCTCTCTGGATTTAGTACATAGGGACTGATTTTGTAAATCTTAATGTGTAGGCAATGCTCAGTGAAGAATCTCATTGACTTCAGTCAGACTGTTTGCATGAATAAGCACAATGCTTGTGTAGGAGGGTTTGCAAAATTGGGTCCTGTATTTGCATGATGCTAACCTTTCTGATAGTGCCCAATTTAACTTTAAAATTAAACTATCTGGATAAAGCAACGTAACTTACAATAACTGCTTTCAAATCCAAAATATGCACAATTTCAAACTTAATGCCCCTAAAAATTAACTCCCCGAGCACTGAACTAAATTAACCTCTATCTGGTAGATGACAACTGTTGTTTGGTTCTCTTGGAGAGCAATTCCTCCGCACCTACCTCCTGCAAAACCTTGCTTTTTCAATTGCGCGATAGACATGAATTTTTTTTTTTTTTTTTTGCCAGCACTAGGCTGCAACAAGTGTAGCAGATTCATAGTCTTGTTCTACTAGCAAGTTAAGACTGTCTACATTCCAGGAAACCTCTCATGCTTTGACTACACAAACATCACAACCACTTATAGTGAATAAGTGGCTCTTTGTTCCTATTCCAAAGGAAACATAGACAGCCCCTCAGAGCAGCTCTTCTTTCTCTCCTTTGCACTTCTCTGAGGTACATTTCATTTAGTTTCAGTCCATTAAAAACCAAAATGCTTCTGTACTCCCACCCATGTTGAGAAAGTTAAAATGTTTGATTAGGAAACAAATGAGATGGCCAAGGATTTGCTGAAATACAAGAAAATACCACATTCCAAAAAAAAAGTGGGACAGATCAAAAGTGGAGCTGCTTCATTTATTCATTACCAATTTAGCCGATTTTTTTTAGTTCACAAGTTGGTCATGAACCAATCCCAGTTTCCACAAATGCATTTGTTACTCCTAAGTGTTCACAGAGTTGACATTCTCAGGCTATGGATGGTTCACCCTAAGTATTTGTTGTGTATGATTGATCAAAGATCAAAAGATAGGAAAGATAGGAAGTATGACAAGAGACCACCCTAGCTTAACCAGGAGATCTTCAATGATCTAAAATTCAAAAAAGAGTCCTACAAAATGTGGAAACTTTATAGAAAATAGAAAAGTATGAATATAAACAAATAACACAAGTATGTAGGAACAAAATTAGAACAGGCAAGCCACAAAATGAGATCAAATTAGCTAGCGACGTAAAAGGAAACAAGAAAACATTCTACGAATACATTAGAAGCAAGAGAAAGACAAAGGACAGAGTAGGTCCATTACTCAATTAGGGGGGAAAGACAATGACAGAAAATGTGGAAATGGCAGAGGTGCTTAATGACTTCTTTGTTTTGGTTTTCACCAAGAAGTTTGGTGGCCATTGGACGTCTAACACAGTGAATGCCAATGAAAATGAGGTAGTATCAGAGTCTAAAATAGGAAAAGAACAACTCAAAAATTACTTAGACAAGTTGGATGTGTTCAAATCACCAGGGTCTGATTAAATTCATCTTAGATATCTCCTCCATCAGTTCCTTGAGTATTCTGAGCCATTAGCGATTTATCTCTGAAAAACCATGGAAGATGGGAGACATTCCAGAAGACTGAAAAACGGCAAATATAGTGTCAATCTATAAAAAGGGAAATAAGGACAACCCGGGGAATTGCAGACCAGTCAGCTTAACTTCTGTACCTGGAAAGATAATGGAGCAAATAATTAAGCAATCAATTTGCAAACACCTAGAAGATGATAAGGTGATAAATAACAGTCAGCATGGAGTTGTCAAGCACAAATCATGTCAAACCAACCTGATAGCTTTCTGTGACAGGGTAACAAGTCTTGTGGATAGGGAGGAAGTCGTAGATATGGTATATCTTGACTTTAGTAAGGCTTTTGATACTGTCTCGCATGACTTTCTCATAAACAAACTAGGGAAATACAACCTAGATGGAGCTAGTACAAGGTGGGTGCATAACTGGTTGGAAAATCATTACCAAAGAGTAGTTATCAGTGGTTCATAGTCATGCTGGAAGGGCACAATGAGTGGGGTACCGCAGGGATTGGCTCTGGGTCTGGTTCTGTTCAATATCTTCATCAATGATTTAGATAATGGCATAAAGAGTACACTTATAAAGTTTGCGGACGATACCAACCTGGGAGGGGTTGCAAGTGCTTTGGAAGATAAGATTAAAATTCAAAATAATCTGGACAAACTGGAGAAATGGACTGAAGTAAATAGGATGAAATTCAATAAGGACAAATGCAAAGTACTCCACTTTGGAAGGAACAATCAGTTGCACACATACAAAATGGGAAATGACTGCCTAGGAAGGAGTCCCGTGGAAAGGGATCGGGGGGGTCATAGTGGACCACAAGCTAAATATGAGTCAACAGTGTTACACTGTTGCAAAAAAAGTGAACATTATTCTGGGATGTATCAGCAGGAGTGTTGTAAGCAAGACACGAGAAGTAATTCTTCCACTCTTCTTTGTGCTGATTAGGCCTCAACTGGAGTATTGTGTCCAGTTCTGGGTGCCACATTTCAGGAAGGCTGTGGACAAATTAGAGAAAGTCCAGAGAAGAGCAACAAAAGGTCTAGAAAACATGATCTATGAGGGAAGATTGAAAAAATTGGGTTTGTTTAGTCTGGAAAAGAGAAGACTGAGAGGGGATATGATAACAGTTTTCAAGTACATAAAAGGAGGAGTACATAAAAGTACAAGGAGGAGAGAGAAAAAATTGTTCTTCTTAACCTCTGAGGATAGGACAAGAAGCAATGGGTTTAAATTGCAGCAAGGGCAGTTTAGGTTGGACATTAGGAAAAAATTCCTAACTGTCAGAGTGGTTAAGCACTTGAATAAATTTCCTAGGGAGGTTGTGGAATCTTCATTGTTGAGGGTTGCCATAAATATAAAGGGAAGAGTAAACCCCTTTGAAATCCCTCCTGGCCAGGGGAAAGCTCCTCTCACCTGTAAAGGGTTAAGAAGCTAAAGGTAACCTCGCTGGCACCTGACCAAAATGACCAATGAGGAGACAAGATACTTTCAAAAGCTGGGAGGAGGGAGAGAGAAACAAAGGGTCTGTGTGTCTGTCTATATGCTGGTTTCTGCTGGGGATAGACCAGGAATGGAGTCTTAGAACTTTTAGTAAGTAATCTAGCTAGGTATGTGTTAGATTATGATTTCTTTAAATGGCTGAGAAAAGAATTGTGCTGAATAGAATAACTATTCTGTCTGTGTATCTTTTTTGTAACTTAAGGTTTTGCCTAGAGGGGTTCTCTATGTTTTTGAATCTAATTACCCTGTAAGATATCTACCATCCTGATTTTACAGGGGGGATTTCTTTATTTCTATTTACTTCTATTTTTATTAAAAGTCTTCTTGTAAGAAAACTGAATGCTTTTTCATTGTTCTCAGATCCAAGGGTTTGGGTCTGTGGTCACCTATGCAAATTGGTGAGGCTTTTTATCCAACATTTCCCAGGAAAGGGGGGGTGCAAGTGTTGGGAGGATTGTTCATTGTTCTTAAGATCCAAGGGTCTGGGTCTGTAGTCACCTAGGCAGATTGGTGAGGCTTTTTACCAAACCTTGTCCAGGAAGTGGGGTGCAAGGTTTTGGGAAGTATTTTGGGGGGAAAGACGCGTCCAAACAGCTCTTCCCCAGTAAACAGTATTAGTTTGGTGGTGGTAGCGGCCAATCCAAGGACAACGGGTGGAATATTTTGTACCTTAGGGAATTTTTGACCTAAGCTGGTAAAGATAAGCTTAGGAGGTTTTTCATGCAGGTCCCCACATCTGTACCCTAGAGTTCAGAGTGGGGGAGGAACCTTGACAGGGGTTTTTAAGAGAAGATTGGACAAACACTTGTCAGGGATGGTCTAGATAATATTTAGTCCTGCCTTGAGTGCTGTGGACTGGACTAGATGGCCTCTCGAGGTCCCTTCCAGTTATGTGATTCTATGATTCTATGAAATAATTATATTATATTGTTTCTGTTCAGTGACTGGATCACTGAAATTTTAAAGGTTTCAGAGTAGCAGCCGTGTTAGTCTGTATTCGCAAAAAGAAAAGGAGTACTTGTGGCACCTTAGAGACTAACAATTTTAAACTAGACCAATGAATAAGTAATGATAAAGCACATTTCAATATGACATTTGGGATGAGTATTCATTTGTACAAGACTGTGTGAAGCTTAGGAGTAATGAACATTCTCCCAATTGCTCATCAGAATACTCAAATAGTGAATAATATGAGCCTATATATAAAAACACTTCTATTTAATGTATTCGTGAACCACTTTCATTCCATTTGATCAGCTCTGTGGTAATTAAAATCCTGAACTGTTTAATTTAGAATCATAGAATTGCAGAAGTTAGTGATTATTTCAACCTCCCATCATCACAGCACTGTTTTCTACCATACACGGTTCAGCACCTTAGCTGATCTAGTTTTAAATGTATCAAGCAATGAGACTTCCACCAATTCCCGAGGGGAGACAACATATTCAGATTAAATGGTCCTCTTCGTAATTACATCTAATTAATTCTTAAATTGTTATTCTTAGTTATAACCTGCATAACCACCCTGAACAATTCTTCCCACTACTTGGTGTTCAAACCTTCAAAATCTGTACTTGAAGGCAGCTGTATGTCCTATACATAATGTTACATAGCTCTTATCTAATGCTTTTCATCAGTATAGATTGTATACGGTACAAAGGTATCATTAGCCCTATTTTACATATGGGGAAACTGAGGCACTGAGTGGTGTTGTGCCCAAGGACATACAGCAGATCAGTGGCAGGGCTGGAAATAGAACCCTGGTCTCCTGATTCCCAGACCAGTGCTCTATCCACTAGGCAAGACTGCCATCCTACATGCAATACTTAAGGCTTGAATTTTCAAAAGGGAATTAGATGCCCATATTCCATTGAAAGTAAATGAATTGAGGGTCTTAATTCTCCTAGCCAGCTATCCTTGACTACTTGGTGCTGCAGGGTAAGTGGCTGACTGCAACAGCAGCAATGTGGCAGGCAAGCCTAAGCTGTGTGGGGTGGAAATTCAGTAACAAGCCTCTGGTATTTTGGAGGCAGCAAGTCAAAGTTTCTTGGCTATGCTTCTTCCAGCTCTGACTGGGGTAAAATACGATCTCCAGGAATGTCTCCAAGAAGCTGGTCAGTCAGAGGAACAGGAAAATACGTGGTGCAGGTCCCTCCCTCCCCCCAAGTCGATCACCCCTTTCAGCCTACCACAGTAACCAGACATTTTGTCCCCGGTGTTCCAGGATGAGCCTTAGCCAGTCCTGGTTGTGGTAATTATGTTCAACCCATTGTTTCCTCAGTGGGTCAGACACACTGCCTTTCTCTGAGGGCAGCTCAGACTCTGAAAGCTCTGAAGCCAAACCAAAAAAACCCCAAACAAATCACACCAAGAAAACAAAACAGCCCTCTCAGAATCCCTGTGCTTCTTCCATCAGGTCAGCCTGAAGGTTGTAGGTACTGATCCTGTTCTCCTGGCAGCTCCCTCAGGTAGGTGGACTTCTGCAGTATGGCCTTGCTGGCCATTTTCCCCACTCCTTCCACTGTTTGTTTGTTTTTTTTTGTTTTAAACTCGGTGAGCCAGCAGAGCAGTGTGGCCCATAGCATCAGCCTAATGAGACCAGTTCATTCTCTGTTCGGCTGGAGGGACCAGGTTTCTCAGGTCCAGGATGGAATTATTTCTGATCAAAACCAGAGAAACACCACCTCCCAGAATAGTGAGTGGGGGAGGGAAAGAGAGAGTGTGTGCACAACACCCCATAATATCCAATAGCCCGTGGTCAAGGCAACAACCTAGGATGTGAGAGTTCTGGATTCCGGCCCTTTCTCTGAGGCAGTGACTTGAACCCAAGTATCCAACATCCCAGGTGAGTTGAGTACCCTAACTGCCGGGCTATTGGCTATTTTGTGGGGGCAGGGAGGTTCTCTCTCTTTTCACTGAAGATCTTTGAAAAGTCTCAGTTTCATCCTGAGGTGGAATAGGAAACATTTCTGAACACCCAAAAATATTTACAGGAAGGGAAAACCATTTACTGCCAAGCTCTACCTATGACTGCCACTGACTTCTGTGATCTGATTGTTTATAAAGGGAGCCATGTGAGTGGATCCCGGGGCAGAATTTGTCCCTTTCTCTGCATGCAATTATAAATGTGTTTAACAACTTTGCAGCTCTCAAAATTCCCAGTAAAGTTTAGCTGTGGGCTGACTGAGCTGAGGTTTCTTACAGCATTGCAGTGGAGCTGGGTACAAGACCTGTAGGCCTAGTGGTTGCTTTAGTTTTCCGAGTGAACTTTAATTCTTCCTTCCGCTCCATCACTTGCCCAGGGTAAAACATAACAGATCAGAGTCTCAGCAGGTGTGAACTGAAGAATCTCCATTGGGGTCAGAGCTCCACCTGGATACAATATTCTCACTCAGTCTGTTACATGAAAAATCAGCCAAGGACCTGAAAGAATACTGCATGAATGTCTAAGTTGAAATATTTGCAATGAACTATTCATGAAAGTTAATCAGACAACAATTTGTAAACAATCTAGTAAATAGTTTTGCATGCCTCTGACAATTTAGCTATCTGCTAGAAACTGTTTTATGAACAAAAGATGTGGCTAATACGTTATTTGTTGTGAATAATGCAGTCAGTTCTGTTTTCTAGTTTACAGTGTTAAGGAGAGGCAAAATTAATAAATAAAGTCAGTGCAACAGCTTTGCTGGTAAACCACCTGTAAGGTTGAGAGGCAGCATAGTTTAGTGGAGGGGGCACTGGGCTGTGAGTCAGATCTGGGTTCTATTCCCAACTCTGCCACTGATCTGCTGTGTGACCTGGGGCAAGTCACTTTATCTCTTTGTACTTTTGTTTCCCCTTCAACCCACCATCCATCTAGTCCGTTTAGATTGTGAGCTCTTTGGGGCGGGGGAGCATGATTGTCTCTTACTATGTATTTGTGCTGTGCCCAGCATAACAAGGTCCTGATTTGGTTGGGGCCTGTAGGTCCTGCCATAATTAATGTCAGCCTTAGAAAGGACACCAGAAATCAAGCGGGTTAAGTTGTTAATGGTGACTTGCTGGAATTGTGATGACATTAAACTCCATCTTATGTTCTTATGTCCATTGCTTTCTACCAAAATTAGTAAGTGGAATGCTGTAATCAGCAGATAAGTCCATGCATTATTAGTTGTATTTTTCCTTACACACTCAGCAATCATATACTTTCAGTCAGTATGTCCTTTAGTTAGCAGTGAGAACACTACAAGAGTAAGGTCTTAGAGCATGGTATTTTGGCTCCTCTCTGGAAGGCTGGTATTGAATACCTACAGGAAGCTGCCTCCATAGACTCAGTAGACTTCTCTCTTCTCACATTAAAGGTGCAGTGCATATAAATGTAAGATACTTATCATGTATCCCACACTATACATCACTTGATGGCGCCATGCACTATTTCTGAATTCTCCAAGGAAATGCCTCTGGGGCAAATTGGATAAAGTGAACAAACAACTTTCCCAATAACAAACCTGTATGACCTGTAAGTCATGGCAGTTGGTCACCAGCGGCCATATCAGAAAAATCAGAGCCGCCTTTGTCTTCTATGGATCATGAACATTTGCTTGGTGTGAGACACACCAATCAGCTAATCAAGAAAGAATGTGGGACAGCATGACATAGTTATGCCATGTGAACTGTGGGCCATACACTCAAATGCTGTAAAGGAGAAAGAGCCAGAAAGACTCAGGAGCATTAAAAACATACTTCTTGAATGTAAGGTCCCACAGAAAGTGACATGACTTCAGTTACAGAAATTCCTGTGGCATCTTCACAACATTTCAGCTCCCAGCTAAAGTAAAAAGTCCCAGACTTAGAACAGACCTTTCCAGTTGGGCAGATCTGAGCCTAGCATCAACGTGACAAACACTGCAGCGTCTTTCTGAAGCAGAGGAATTCCATCAGCAGCACTGTTTTCCTGAGGTAAAATTAGCTCACAGTAAGAGACTAACCAACCCTGCAGAGCACAATGGTGCAGCTGGTTCTACTTTTCTGTTTCTCTTGGAACTAAAAGGAAATTCATAATGTATAGACTTACACCAACCAACCCACTCACTCATTCCCTGGATTTCCTCACTCCTAAAGATGGACCACTTTGTCACAGAGAAATAACCTTGATGGTTGGATTCATTTCTTTAACATAACTGATTTTCTACCACTAAGCATGTCGGATGTTGACCCATGTTAAAGCACCCACTCTCTGGGTGTAAAATGTGGGAAAGCTGAGAGCTATGATTCAGTCCTTCAGGGAAAACCTTCCCTTCTGAACTTAAATTGATGCACTGTAGCTCAAATATGAAGATTCCCCAGAAGATACCTTGAAGGGAGATTCATCACTTCAAGGAAGTGTATTTTATTGCCAGCACAAATTACATAAGGGACTCATTTTGAAATTAGTACTTTCTCTTAAATTAAGTTGTTGCTCAGAAACTTCTGTCTGGCTAGAGGGGTTTTCTGTTTTATGAACACATCTGCTATGAACCACACTTCACCCTCCAGCTATACAGAATGATACTGATGATTAGAGGAACTCTCAAGCCCTTAATGATAAGAATTTTAATCTGGCGCCTCTAAGACATGCCATGAATAGAAATCAGATGGTTCTATTTCTTCAGCAGAAATATTAATTGTAAGTAACACTTCAGTAACTGATTCACAAAAGAATTTGTTTAGATATTCCAGATACAAAGTTATTAGTCAGAATATGTACAGATATCCAGCCATTTCCCTACTTGCCATATCCTGCTAGTTTCTTTTATGCTAAACAGTAACTGACTTCTTGAGAAGGCTCACTGGCAGGAAAATAGCAGAAGAGGACCTATTTTGGGAGGAAGCTGTGGAGAATGAGCCATTCTGCCCAAAGGCAGGAGTAATGTGCTTGTAATAGTGGCATAATGTAAGCAGCACGCAGAGAGCTGAAGTTGGATGTCAATATTAAAAATGCTCCTTTTGGGGGTCCCACCATCAGAAATGCAAGATTTCTGGAACTGGCCATATTTTAGAGCAGTGGTTCCCAAACTTATTCCACCGCTTGTGCAGGGAAAGCCCCTGGTGGGCTGGGCCGGTTTGTTTACCAGCCACATCCGCAGGTTCGGCCAATCATGGCTCCCAGTGGCCGCGGTTTGCTGCTCCAGGCCAATGGGGGCTGCAGGAAGTGGCACAGGCTGAGGGACGTACTGGCCGCCACTTCCCACAGCTCCCATTGGTCTGGAGCCGCGAACCGCAGCCACTGGGAGCCGCGAACCGCAGCCACTGGGAGCCGCGAACCGCAGCCACTGGGAGCCGCGAACCGCAGCCACTGGGAGCCGCGAACCGCAGCCACTGGGAGCCGCGAACCGCAGCCACTGGGAGCCGCGAACCGCAGCCACTGGGAGCCGCGAACCGCAGCCACTGGGAGCCGCGAACCGCAGCCACTGGGAGCCGCGATTGGCCGAACCTGCGGATGTGGCTGGTAAACAAACCTGCCTGGCCCACGGGGCTTTCCCTGCACAAGCAGCGGAACAAGTTTGGGAACCACTGCTTTAGAGTAATGCAGAAGCAGATATATCCTAACCTGAAAATTGTAGCTCACAGGAATTTATGCTTGCTGTAACTGAACTGCTTTGGGATTGGTAGAACTTTAAGTATGCAGAATAAGGTTTTCAGTAACCCCTCACTATATTAGGCTGTGTCTACACTGCCACTTTCAGCACTAAAACTTTAGTGGTTCAGGGGTGTGAAAAAACACCCCCCTGAGCAACAAAAATTTTACTGCTGAAAAGCGCCAGTATAGACAGCACTAAACAAAGCTACCACCCCTTGTTCAGGATTTTTTTTACTGCCAGGAGAGCTCTCCCCCAGCAGTAAAGCGTGTCTACACTGCCAACATCACAGCGTGGCCATGGCTGCACTGCTGCGGCCACGTTGTAATGTGGGCAGTGTAGACATACCCTTAGACTTGGTTGTTGAGATGGGAGCCAAGGATTGTAATGCCTAAAGGGGACTGTGTTTGGCTTCTGGTTAATGAGTGTGGTACAACAGAAGTTCTTTCGTTACTGGCTTGTTGAATCTAATTGTAGAACAAACCACCAGTTTGGGGGATTGTCTGCCCTATTTCTTGCAATCTGCCCTGAATATGGCCCATGCAGGCACCTGCACACAGTCCTTATTTTAGAACTTTATGATTCTTCATCCTAACTTGATTTAACTCTGCAGGCACATACTGAGAAATGTAGTGTCTTATAAGGACCACCATTTTTTTCGTTGTACACTTGGATAAAAAAAAAACACTTTGTTGCTAGGACTGCAAAGTATTCTATTTTAGTACACATAATAAATATTTTTAATATATGTCCAGCACTGACATCAACACTGATTTATTTAAGAGCCTCACGTGGATTTTCATATGTGCTATAAATTGGTGTTGACACCCCTTTCATTGTGAGATAGTTTTACTTACTTGGGGAAAAACAAATGACATTTGCTCTTTAAAAAGAAATTTGTTTTGAAATGATTTTGCAAGCTGCAACCTATTTCAAGAGATTTATTTGCTTTTGGCTGAAGGCTTTCCTGTTCTGTCAACAAACTTGATTCGGTGAACCAGCAGTGCCTTCTGCCCCCTCTGGCTATTACAGTTAATCTGGTGAGCATGCCGGCTTCCAATAATTATTGTGCATTGAATGTGAATTTCGAATGATCCTTTATTGTGGGTTGCACGTGCATCAGATACACACGAGGCTTGTTCTCAGAACTCTTTTTTCTTTAGTCCACTTGGTGTCCCAGTTAGCAAATCAGACACAGATTTGTGTAAATAATTCAGATGCTTTGGTTTTCATCTTTGGATTTTAACCCACTTTAGTGGCATAGGCCTAGATTCCCAAAGGTATTGAGGCACCTAACTGCCATTAATTTCAATGGGAGTTCGGCACCTAAATACCTTTGAAGATCTGGTGCACAGGTCCTACTGGCTACCATCATTCTTAAGTTATTACAGCTGCAAGGTGATTCAATTTGCTTTATCCTCTGTTGAGTTTCTCTTATCTAGAGAGGATGTTAGACTTCCATTCCAAAGGGCTAGAATTGAGATAGGGAGCCTTTAGTCTCTAAAGTACCTTGTATAATTGTGGTCCAGGCCTAAAGTCACTTCTGTCTATTGTCTGACTGACACTTGATTAAATTAGTTGGTTAAATCAGTCTTGTTTCAAGTGGGAAGAGGGTTTTCACACCACAACTGGCACCCTTGTTGTTAGGTTCAGTAGAGAAGCCAACAGTGGTAGAATGAATTGCACTCTGACCCTTTGTCTCAAGCGTGGGGTTCAGACATCTCGGTAGAATAACGTGCAGGAAACTGGCCAAGTTGCTTGCTGTACTTTAGCTCTGCAATGGATAACTGCAGGAGGACACCACCAGTCTCCAGAGCGCTCAAACCAGCAGCTTTCAGTTGTGTTAAACTGACTTTCCTTTTCAAATTCTTGTTTCAGATACACCTCACACATTCCAGATAGTTTTGGCACTCTTCTGCCAAAAAAGCCCTGTTCATAGAATCATAGAATCATAGAATATCAGGGTTGGAAGGGACCCCAGAAGGTCATCTAGTCCAACCCCCTGCTCGAGAGACTGTTAGAGAATAGTGTTTAAAAAAGCAGTTCACTATACAGTGGTATAAATGAAACCATCCTCTTGGAATCCTTTGTGTATTGGGCCAGGCTGGGAGTGATCCTGAGCAGGCATGCAAAAGAAAGGAAGAGGAGGAGGAAGATTTCTATCCCTTTACACCTTACACAGGTTCCAACACAATATGACTGGGGTGTGCAGTGCATGCTGGAACAGGCCGGGTGTGGTAGGAAGCATATGGATCACCTTCTCCAATGATGGCAAAGCGTGTTTGGGGGATTTAAGAATTTTGGCTGAGCCAATCTGAATTCTTCCTGAGAATTCCTGCTGCAGCATGGCCCTTCTCACAGCTGGAGCTGTGAACAGCATCTATCCGCTAAAGAGTTAAATGTGGAGATGGCTGTAATGCGATTTGTGATGTGTGAGACACTGTTTGGTCCTGTGTATAGAGACTAGGTCTCTGTTACCAGTCTTGGCACTAGCAAGCGATAATGCAATCTCTGAATACGGTCAGTCACTTTTGTAGATGGACCCTTAAAAATCGCTATTTGAAATTGTCTCTTGCACTGGGGAGTTAGCTGTTAATGCACTGTAGAACTCCTACATGACTAATTTCTTCAGCCATCCAAAATTTGTCTTTTGCTGCCACAAGCTACCTGTCTAGTTCCATCACACTGACTGATGATCCTTCCTCGGGTTGGGCCCTTTCTGCATAGAGAGCTTTCATCTTGGACTACTGGAAAGAGGAAAGGGAATATGCACTGTGGAGCAAGGAGTGTTCAGTTCTCAGACATCACAGCTCTGATTTCAGAGTTTGATCTGGCAGCTTAAGGATACTAGTTTTCCTGTCAGTTATACCTTTACTGCTTCACCCATCCTGAAAGATGGAGAAAACTGGCTCAAACTGCTATCTTTGCAGCAATTAACTTCCGTTGGGAGTTTCTCACCCAAGCTCACAGGAGGATTGATCCCATATCAGAACCTAATGGGAGAGAAACGCAACACGATGCAGAGCCAACCGCTGCTGTTAATTTCCATAACTAAAGCTATGCTTTAAATGGCTGTGTATTAAGTGAAATAGCAACTGCTATTAAAGATGCAGTCAGTGTTTTCCCTAGGAACTAAAATTAGGGGTGACGTTGAAATATTCGGGGGGTGGGGAAGGAGGTATGAGGGACAATGAAGGTTGAGACTGTGAGGGCAAAGGTGGGCTGTATGGCACCCTAGTAAAAACTGAAAAATGTTTCACAACCATTTTATTAGATTTAACTCATGTTTTAAAATCATCACAAAAATTAAAGTTGGCTACTCAAGCCTACTCTGAAGCACTACCTCTACATCCATCTTGGTTTCTTGTTATAATTTTGCACTCTTTGGTGTCTTCGTGTGTGTCTGTGACTTCCAGTCCTTCATGATATGCTCATGATCAGGCAGAAAGCGACTTCTTTCAGAACACAAAATTCTATTCAATGAGGAAAAAGAACTCTCAGCTGTAGCTGTTATGACTGGGAGTAGCAAGAGATGAATTCCTACTTCTTTCATCCCAGGAAACATAGCACAAAGATTGGGTCGAACCACTAGTGATGATAAAGAAGTTGAAGTTAAATCTTCATTCATTCATCGTATGATATTCCAGTCTGTGTTCAAAATTCTCTATTCTGTCCTGACCACATAGCAGTCCTGTTGCTGGTAGGCATCTGTAAAAGCTATGTGGAGGTAGAATCCAGAAATCACAATTGTAGATTTGTAAGAATCAAGTCTGTGTACTTTTTCAGCTGGCTTAACAAGCGCTTCATCCTGTTCACTTAAGGAGTCAATATAAGTACCTTCATTAGTCAACTTCTGGACTGAAGTCTTTGCTTCTTCCAGTACATTTTCAGTGGATATTCTCTGATCCAAGGGTAGCTTCTATTACTGGACAAAGATCTACTACTGTTGTAGCAGATGCCTGGATGACATTGTTTAATGACCCAAGTGGTTTCAACAGTAGACTTACAAGAAAGAGAATGGCAATAGTCTTCTCTGAACTTAGTGACAAAAGTAGTCCACCAGCCTCACTACTTAAATCTGTCCTATCTTGGCAGATACTTTCCAAAGCCAGTAATAATGGTTGCAGTAATTTTAAGACAGGGATCGGCAACCTTTAGCCCCCTGGTGGGCCAGGCCAGTTTGTTTACCTGAAGTGTCTGCAGGTTCGGCCGATTGCAGCTCCCGCTGGATGTGGTTTGCCGCTCCAGGCCAAAGGGGGATGTGGGAAACAGCGGCCAGCACATCCCTCGGCCTGCACCACTTCCCGCAGCCCCCACTGGCCTCAAGCGGCGAACCACAGCCAGTGGGAGCTGTGATCAGCCGAACCTGCGGACACGGCAGATAAACAAACCGGCCTAGCCCACCAGGGGACTTACCCTGGGGGGCTGCGTGCCAGAGGTTGCCAATCCCTGTTTTAAGACAACAGCCAAGAAAGCCAGCAGATTTTCCCAGGTTGGACTCATTTGAACTTCAGTCCCAGTGTATCTTCTATTTGTTTCCAAGATATTCAGTCCTTTTGGACTCTTCTGAAAAAAAAGAGTATAAAAAGCCATTAAATGTGTGGCTTTTTAATGGCTTTTGAAGATTCTACAGCTTTTACTAGCACTAGATGGCCTCTGCAGTGTGTATAGGAGAGATTAGGGTTATACTTTTCTCTGAGCAAAGCTTGTACTCCACTATGTCTTCCAGAGAAGTTCATAGCTTCATCAAATGCACAAGCAGCCATCTGTTTGGAGTTCAATTTACAAGCATTTAACTCTTCTAAAATGTCACAGATGCAGCTGATGTGTCTTCTATAACCTGAACATCTAGAATGCATCTACTCGCCTACCACAGACCTCAGGATAACATATACAGTGACTTAATACTTGATGCCTATTTGCATTGGTGTATTCATCAGCCATGTATGCACATATTTTGTATATGGTGAGAGAGTTCTTCACTTTTTCAACTGCTGAGTCTTTCACTGTTGCACTGCATGATTCTAGAGAATCAGCTTAGTCTTTTCAGAAATATAGTGAGCATTTGCCAGTATTGTTCGAAACCAGTGTCCAACTTCAGGATTAACAAGTGACAATGCACTCAACATTGGCCTCCAGATGTAGTGTGTGGTATCTCTTGCTTAAATAGAAAGTATGATGCAACAGCCACATTGGTTCACATAAACTGAGTTGTGTCTCCAGCATTCTTAACAGCCTCATTAAGTTCTTCTAAAATTGGCTTTGACGGTGACTGGCTTCTAAAGCTTTCTGCATGTTGATGCCGTCCAGAGGCATGGTATTTTGCAGCCTTTTCATATAGGTTGTCAGTATTGGTTTAGCCGATTAGTCTGGCAAACCAAGCTTCTCCACTTTTACTATATAAGTCCATGGTATGCTCACATCTTGAATACTGCATGCAGTTCTGGTCACCCCATCTCAAAAAAGATATAATAGAATTGGAAAAGGTATAGAGAAGGGCAACAAAAAAGATTAGGGGTATGGAACGGGTTCCATATGAGGAGAAATTAAAAAGACTGGGACTTTTCAGCTTGGAAAAGAGATGACTAAGAGGAGATATGATAGAGGCTTATAAAATCTTGACTGGTATAGAGAAAGTGAATGAGGAAGTGTTATTTACCCCTTCACTTAACACAAGAACCAGAAGTCAGCCAATGAAATTAATAGGCAGCAAGTTTAAAACAAACAAAAGGAAGAAACACACAATGCACAGTCACCTGTAAAACTTTTTGCCAGGGATGTTGTGAAGGCCAAAATTATAACAGGGTTCAAAAAAGAACTAGAGAAGTTCATGGACATTAGGTCCATGAATGGCTATTAGCAGGGCAGGGATGCAACACCATGCTCTGAGTGTCCCTAGTCTCTGTTCACCAGAAACTGGGAGTGGAAGGTCTCAGAAAAAATTTTGAAGGAGAAGATAATTAAGGACATTGAAGTCAATGGTAAATGGGACAAAATACAACATGGTTTTACAAAAGGTAGATCATGCCAAACCAATCTCATCTCCTTCTTTGAGAAAGTAACAGATTTTTTAGACAAAGGAAACACAGTGGATCTAATTTACCTAGATTTCAGTAAGGCATTTGAATACTGTGCCACATGGGAATTATTAGTTAAATTGGATAAGATGGGGATCAATATGAAAATTGAAAGGTGGAGAAGGAATTGGTTAAAGGGGAGACTACACCGGGTCCTACTGAAAGATGAACTGTGAGGCTGGAGGGAGGTTAACAGTGGAGTTCCTCAGGGATCGGTTTTGGGACCAATCTTATTTAATCTTTTTATTATTGACCTTGGCACAAAAAGTGGGAGTGTGCTAATAAAGTTTGCAGATGATACAAAGCTGGGAAGTACTGCCAATTTAGAGAAGGACAGGGATATCCTACAGTAGGATCTGGATGACCTTGTAAACTGGAGTAATAGTAATAGGATGAAATTTAATAGTGAGAAGTGTAAGGTCATGCATTTAGGGATTAATAACAAGAATTTTAGTTATAAGCTAGGGACGCATCAATTAGAAGTAACGGAGGAGGAGAAGGACCTTGGAGTATTGGTTGATCATAGGGTGACTATGAGCCGCCAATGTGATATGGCCGTGAAAAAAGCTATTGAGGTCTTGGGATGCTTCAGGAGAGGTATTTCCAGTAGGGATAAGGAGGTTTTAGTACTGTTATACAAGGCACTGGTGAGACCTCACCTGGAATACTGTGTGCAGTTCTGGTCTCCCATGTTTAAGAAGGATGAATTCAAACTGGAACAGGTACAGAGAAGGGCTACTAGGATGCTCCGAGGAATGGAAAACTTGTCTTCTGAAAGGAGACTCAAGGAGCTTGGCTTGTTTAGCCTAACTAAAAGAAGGTTGAGGGGAGATATGATTGCTCTCTATAAATATATCAAAGGGATAAATACCGGAGAGGGAGAGGAATTATTTAAGCTCAGTACCAATGTGGACAGAAGAACAAATGGATATAAACTGGCCACCAGGAAATTTAGACTAGAAATTAGATGAAGGTTTCTAACCATCAGAGGAGTGAAGTTTTGGAATAGCCTTCCAAGGGAAGCAGTGGGGGCAAAAGATCTATCTGGCTTTAAGATTAAACTCGATAAGTTTATGGAGGAGATGGTATGATGGGATAACATGGTTTTGGGAATTAAATATTCATGGTAAATAGGCCCAATGGCCTGTGATGGGATATTAGATGGGGTGGGATCCGAGTTACCCAGGAAAGAATTTTCTGTAGTATCTACCTGATGAATCTTGCCCATATGCTCAGGGTTTAGCTGATCGCCATATTTGGGGTCGGGAAGGAATTTTCCTCCAGGGCAGATTGGAAGAGGCCCTGGAGGTTTTTCGCCTTCCTCTGTAGCATGGGGCAGGGGTCACTTGCTGGAGGATTCTCTGCGCCTTGAAGTCTTTAAACTACGATTTGAGGACTTCAATAGCACAGATATAGGTGTGAGGTTTTTTGCAGGAGTGGTGGGTGAAATTCTGTGGCCTGCCTTGTGCAGAAGGTCAGACTAGATGATCCCTTCTGACCTAAATATCTATGAATCTATGGACGACAGGGGATAGATCACTCAATGATTCCCAGTTCTGTTCATTCCCTCTGAAGCACCTAGCATTGGCCACTGTTTGAACACAGGATAGTGGGATAGATGGAGCATTGATCTGACCCAATATGGCTGTTCTTACATAAAAAAATAATTATAATAATAAAAAACTTTAGTACAGAAACTCCCCAAGATAATGACTTCTTGAGATACTGATGATATGAGATAATGATGCATTTAAAAATAATGCATTTTAAAAATCTTGGCCTACTGGGAAACATATATTTATTTAAGTTTCCCAGTCATGAATCTAGCATTCTGAAGAAAAGTCACTAAAACACAGTCCAGTGCTCTGGCCACTGTTGTTTATTGTGTCACTGTTCACTCCACTGTTCTGTCCCTAATGGCCCTGCACCATCACTTTCTGCTGCCACCTGCCACTGTGACCTCTGCGAGTCTGTCTCTTAAGGTTCCACCCAGCACTCAGTGATTTCAGCTCTCAGTGGGGAACCTCGCTGCTTATTTAGGTGTGGTGTTTAGTTGCTGCTTGTAATTATTAGAACTGGGAGCACTGGCTGTAGGGAGTCTGAAAGGACAGGAAACAGGAAGGGGGTGGGGGGGAGTTGAGGAGGCAGAGTGAGAGCTACCGAGAGTGCAGCAGCAGCTTGGTAAAGAGGTTTCCACTTCAAAAATAAAGTCCTGTTGAAGTTTGTTAGTACCTTGCCTGATTGCTACAACATTTTGGCAACAAGGATGGATCTTCTGCCTCTGAACCCACCTGCACCCTTTCTGAAAAGCCCAGGTGAGCCTCCAGTTGCTTTTACTACCTGGATCCATATGTTTGAGACTTATCTGCTTGCAATCACTGCTACAGAGATTTCTGAAGTAAGACAGCGTGCTCTGCTAATCCACTGCCTTGGAGAAGAAGGGCAGCGTATATTTTACATTTTCCCCCTGGCAGATGATAAATATGAGACTGCACTCACTGCATTAAAGAACATTTTTGTGCCAAAAGTGAATGTAGTAGCTAATCGCTACAGATTTTGCCAGTGTGAGCAGAAAACAGCGGAGACTGTAATGCAGTATATTGCTTCCCTGAGGAGTCTGATTGTAACTTGTGTCTTTGGGAATATGGCAGATGAGATGATTAGAGACCAGCTCATTGAGAAAACAATTATGCTTCGTGTAAGAGAATACTTACTTCTAGAACCTTACACTAGAAAAAGCAATAACCATTGCTACTCAGATTGAGTCAGCTACGGCTGACGCCAAAATAATGAGCATGGATACAGGATGCACAGTCCAGGCTGTCACTCCTTTGCAGAAAAGTTCACTATCGCTGCAGACAAATAATTACAAGAGGAAAACTAATGGAAAGCCACCAAATCAGCAAATTCAAAATACAGTAAAAGCATGCTTTCGCTGTGGATCCCCACACCACCTTGCAAGCTACATAGGATGTCCAGGAAAAGTACCTCAGTGCAATCATTGCAAAAAGATTGGGCATTTTGCTAAGGTATGTCACAGCAGCCAGGTCAATCAACAGGTGCATGCAGTTACAATACCAGATGTTACTGTGCTGAGCGTGGACAAAATCACTACTGCACATATTCCAGAACAGATAAAGTACACTGTAAACGTTTCCACCATACTCTCAGGCAAATCACTCTCTATTCAGCTATGGTGGACACTGGCTCAGCAGTATCTATACTACCTGATTCCATCTGTTTGCATTACTTTAAAGATGTGCCTCTTACTGAACCCAAACATCACTTGGTGTGCTATTTGAAAAAACATTTTCCAGTACACGGCTGCCTGCCAGCAATAGTTAATTTTGGTGATTCCTGTGTAACTGCAGAGTTCTACATTGTCCACAAAGGCACTCCTATCCTTGGCAGAGTTTTATTGACTGCCTTATTTTAGAGTTTGGGATAAACTTTCTTTGCTTGATGGCTGTGTGCTATGAGGTATACACCGGTTCCTTGTGCCAGAAGAATTACAGTCAAAACTCATACACCTGGCACACAATACATATCATAGAATTGTCAGAACCAACAACGACTACGGGATCTGTATTGGTGGCCAGGGATAGGCCAGTACTTCTCAAACTGAAGTACTCATAAAATCCTGTGTCACTTGCCAAATGCATGATAAGACAGCAGTGACATGTACCCCTCCATTACAGCCTGTTCCTCTTCCTGAATCTTCATGGGAAAAAGTGGTGATTGACATTGTAGGACCCTTTGATACTGCACCAAGTGACTGCCATTATGCCATCACTTTAATAGACTATTTCAGTAAATGGCCGAGGTAGCGTTTACATCTCAAATCTCTTTTTAATTAATTAATTAAGTTCCTCTCTTCAGTTTTTAGCAGGGAAGGTAACCCAAAAGAGCTGGTTTCAGATAATAGTAGTTAATTTACTTCCCTGGAGTTTGAAACTTTTCTAGCACAGAGGAACATTTTACACAGAAGGTCATCCCTATATTACCCTCAAGCCAATGGGGAAATTGAACGGTTTAATAGAAGTTTGAAAGAGAGTTTCCAAATGGCTAAACTGGAAGGGCAATTGTGGGTAACCTTCACTACTGATTTCTTGCAAGAATACAGAGCTACATGACATGCCACAACGCAAAGATCACCTGCAGAGTTACTTCATGGGAAACAGATGAATACTAAACTGAACATTGCTGGATTGTTAAAGGCACAACCTGATGCCCCAACCAAGGATGATGTGAGAAAAACAGTTGAACAGAATGAAGCAAAGTCTAAGGCTTTCACAGACAAGCGGCAGGGTGCTAATGAAGCAAAGTTTGAGTGTGGTTCCTTCGTTAGAATACGAAAATCTGGAATTTTACGCAAAGGGGACCATAAATTCACAGCTCCTCTTAAAAATCATAGAGAAGAAGGGACCTTACACCTATCGACTTTCTGATGGGCGGGTATGGAATGCTTCTTATCTTGCACCCACCTATGCACCAAGAGGAGATTATGCCAACACCCAGTCTGCATTGGATGACTTCACCATAGTATCAACACAACAAGACATTGCACTGGAACCGGGGCTTGAGAGACGGCCTGTCAGACCCAGACGACCACCTGTCTGGACTAGAGACTATGTTATGTAGTATCTACAGTGTTTTCAGTGTAATATTTCTGCCAACAGCATAGTGTCTTGTTTCATATTTGTTCCTGTGGTTAGAACAACAATGTTTATTTTAATTGGAGAGTTTCTTAAGAGAGGCGGGAATGTGGTGTTTAGATGCTGCCTGTAATTATTAGAACTAGGAGCACTGGCTTTTGGGAGTCTGAAAGGACAGGAAACAGGAAGGAGGGGGGAGGAGTTGAGAGGCTGGGAGAAAGCTACAGAGGGTGTAGCAGCAGCTTGGTAAAGAGGTTTTGACTTTAAAAATAAAGTCCTGTTGACGTTTGTTAGTACCTTGCCTGGTTGCTACAGCAACTGACCTTTAGGAAGGAGAGGCTGTGCCTAGCTTGAGATGAGGGTGGAAAGGCTGGAAGGTTGGGGGATCCAACCTGAATGAGGGGATATTGAAACAATAGTTAACCTAAAGCTGGCACGCTATTTCCCACTCAATTTTCAATAATCTGTTCTACTTTGTGATTAATTCTCCATTTGATGTTTAGAGAGGGAAACAAAAATCTGTGCTTTCCAGTGGAAATAGCAACTTGACATGATGATTTTCCTTCAGGCACATATATGTTTATGTTCCCCATGTCATTTTGTATGAACAAATCTTCCCCAGCAGAAAAGTCTATCCTTCAAAAGCAGCTAGTTGTCTGAAACAAGGTTAAATATATTGCTTTGAGCAAAGTGTAAGGCCCAGCACATGTAGCTTTTATTGTTGGCATGAGCCACAAGTAGCAGTGAAGGCTCTGCCTGTTTGAAGAGCTTTGGTCTAATTACTAAAGCAATGAGTTTCTGAGCAATGCATCAGACAGGAGCAGCCAGTGGAGTGCGAAGTGAGACTCATCAAGAGATTAATGTGGAGAACTATCCGTATTAGTGAAGGGATTCTCCTTGTGAGTCCCATTTTTCCCTGGCATTGCTCCTTTAGAGCAACACTGTCAGCAAAACACTTCAGTGCATTGATAAGGCAGTAAAATATGGAAGCAAATAGCAGTGAAGTGCTAACAAAGGATTGTGTTTCTTCTGCTTTCTAAAATGTGCCATCTGGACTCTTGAGTTAATGCTTTACAGCTAAGATTCGAAGACTACAGGTAGCACTTTGAAAAGCATTTCAGAGCCCAAGTCCTCTTTTTAGAAATTGGGGGGAGGGGGCTCAGATCCTCAAAAGGGTATTTAGGCACCTAACTTCCATCAATTTCAGTGGCAGTTAATGTGGTGTATTGACAATTGTGTAAAAATTGTGATTATTACTTTAAAATCTCAATGGTTTATTGGTCCTGCTTGCAGGTAGGGTGCTCTCTAGGGAAGTGTGGGTCTGGACCTAGTGGCAGTCAGTCTGCAGACACTCAGCCTAGAGTAAGGTGGGTTGAATTGTGCCTCTCAGTTTTAGGGAGCAGCCTTCCAGCATTAAAGTATTTAACTTCTCTATGTGTATCCCATAGAACATAACAATTAGGAGCCTAAATACGTGTGAGAATCTGGGCTCCAACTCACTTAAATGCTTCTCAGAATTTTACCCTGGCCATCTAAATTGAGGCCTCTAAAATTGTATTGAAGCACCTTAATAAGTAACTTTTTTTTCCCCCAGAGGTGGCCAGCAGCTCCACTTGTAATCAACAGTAACTGCAGTGTACCTGGCACTTTTACTGCGTACCAGACAAGTTATTCAGGTGGCTAAATATGGATTTTGGAGTCCAAATTTAAGTACCCAATTTGGGAAGGCTTGGCTTACAAGTGGAAAATCAAATCTGCCTTTCAAGGAAGGAAGATAGCCGGACTCAGAAGACTGTATGTAGAGCTGAGTGGTTATTTTGCTGTGCCTAATGGATTAATTCTGCTCCTTCCATCAGTGGTTTGCACTTCATATATATACACCCATGAAAGAAAATGTCAGTTTCTTCAGTGAATAGATTAGGCTGCAGATTGCTCTTAATTGTGGGACACATTTTGCATCCACTTTTCAAAGAGTTAAGGCTGCATGAAAATTTTCATCTATTTAACAACTCAACATGTAATTCCTTCAGAGACTGTGCCCCCCTTGACTTCAACTTTAGCGGTAGCAGCAGCAAAGGGATGTTTAGCTTGCACTGCATGGAATATATTTTGTGTCCTTTAAAAAATTCAGGTATGCAGGGACAGATTCTCAGTGGTTTCCAGTGTCTGCCAAGAACAGTTGGGACGAGGGGTAATCTGCAGAAGAACCACTTGCTCCTTCCAGGTTCTTGAGCTAGTTCTATACTAGCTAGAGCCCCATTCAGAGCAACCTTGGGGCTGTGTTAAACTAGTCTTCCCCATGCATAGGGCTGAATGGGGTGATGTGGCAATTGGCTATCGCATCTCTTTGGCAAATGAGGAGATGCAGAAGCTTTGGTGCAGTGGGGCCTGAGCAAAGAGGAGAATGTGGCCCATATAGTAAATTAGTTCGCTTCTCCCTCTATGTTGTTCAGAGACATCAAGATGGTGGCTGAGCTATTAATGTAGGTGATTGCAGTGAGATTAAAGGTTCAGTTATGTTTGTGTCATAGACAGTACTCAAATGATAACCGTTATGGTAATAGTTTTGTAAATAAACTGTTGAGTGAGGGCTTTCCAAGTCAAGTGACAAAATGTAAATATCAAAAGACTGCTTAAAAGGGTAAACTATGGGTGGTAAATGGGAAGGCTTGTAAAACCATGCCTGATTGTTCTAAACTCTCAAATTCATGTTGGGAAAACTAAGAGTCTGACTCTGGTTCGACTACAGTGTGTGCATAGGGTATGCACAATAGGGCCCTGCATGAACTACACTTTAAAAGCATTAAATTTCTGAGATGCAAACACATATAGGGATAGCTATTACGTCAGCACTAAACTGCATTCTCCCTGACAGCCATGCAATTGCCATTAATGTTAATGAGAGAGTAGGGAAGGGAACATTGATGTATTGTGGGGAGGCTGAGACAGCAGAATGAATTTCATATGAGATTAACAGCAACACTTTTGAAATGGTCTTAAATGCTAGAGAATTATTACAGTCATGCATGATCCATCCCAGTGGGGAGTCTTGACCCGGCTAGTCTTTAATAATCCTTGAACACATTTTTGGGTGGGTGAGATTCTGTGGCCTGCGTTGTGCAGGAGGTCAGACTAGATGATCATAATGGTCCCTTCTGACCTTAGTATCTATGAATCTATGATGTTTTCTGAATGCATGGCATGATTTGATTTCTGAATGCATGGCATGTGGCAAGGCTAGGTACCTGACAATTGGCTAAAGGGTGTAAAGGTGTGCGAGAAGAGAAGTTCTGCATTTGGTTAGCTGTAACTGTGCTACTACATGCTCCTCTCCGTTCTAAACATCAAAAGGTTGATGGGGCATTATTGGCTCAGTGTGGCAAAGCACTGAGCAATTCCCTGCTCTGGCAAGTATCTTCCACCCACTGGCTTTAGTACAATAGCAGTGTCTCAGTGGTGAAAGTACCATCTCAGATTCGTCAGAACGGACATACTCGGTTAGACCAAAGGTCCATCTAGCCCAGTATCCTGTCTTCCGACAGTGGTCAGTGCCAGGTGCCCCAGAGGGAATGAACAGAACAGGCAATCATCAAGTGATCCATCCCGTCGCCCAGTCCAAGCTTCTGGCAAACAGAGGCTAGGGACACCATCCCTGGCTAATAGCCATTGATAGACCTATTCTCCATGAACTTATCTAGTTCTTTTTTTAACCCTGTTATAGTCTTGGCCTTCACAACATCTTCTGGCAAGGAGTTCCACAGACTGACTGTGCGTTGTGTGGAAAAAAATACTTCTTTTTGTTTGTTTTAAACCTGCTGCCTATTAATTTCTTTTGGTGATCCCTAATTCTTGTGTTATGAGAAGGAGTAAATAACACTTCCTTATTTACTCTCTCTACACCCATCATGATTTTATAGACCTCTATCATATCCCCCCTTAGTCGTCTCTTTTCCAAGCTGAAAAGTCCCAGTATTTTTAATCTCTCCTCATACGGAATCTGTTCCATACCCCTAATCATTTTTGTTGCCCTTTTCTGAACCTTTTCCAATTCCAATATATCTTTTTTGAGATGGGGCGACCACATCTGCATGCAATATTCAAGATGTGGGCATACCATGGATTTATATAGAGGCAACATGCTATTTTCTGTCTTGTTATCTATTCCTTTCTTAATGATTCCCAACATTCTGGTCACTTTTTTGACTGCTGCTGCACATTGAGTGGATGTTTTCAGAGAATTATCCACAATGACTCCAAGTTCTCTTTCTTGAATGGTAACAGCTAATTTAGACCCCCATCATTTTATATGTACATTTGGGATTATGTTTTCTAATGTGTATTACTTTGCATTTTATCAGCATTGACTTTCATCTGCCATTTTATTGCCTAGTCACCCAGTTTTGAGAGATCCTTTTGTAGCTCATTGCAGTATACTTGGGACTTAACTATCCTGAGTAGTTTTGTATCATCTGCAAATTTTGCCACCTCATTGTTTACCCCTTTTTCCAGATCATTCATGGTATGTTGAATAGGACTGGTCCCAGTACAGACCCCTGGGGGACACAACTATTTACCCCCTCCATTCTGAAAACAGACCATTTATTCCTTCACTTTTCCTATCTTTTAACCAGTTACCGATCCATGAGAGGACCTTCCCTCTTATCACATGACCACTTACTTTGCTTAAGAGCCTTTGATGAGGCACCTTGTCAAAGGCTTTCTGAAAATCTAAGTGTACTATATCCACTCGATTCCCCCTTGTCCACATGCTTGTTGACCCTCTCAAAGAATTCTAGTAGATTGGTGAGGCATGATTTCTCTTTACAAAAACCATGTTGACTTTCTCCCAACAAATTATGTTCATCTATATGTCAGACAATTTTGTTCTTTACTATAGTTTCAACCAGTTTGCCCAGTATTGAAATCAGGCTTACTGGCCAGCAATTGCTGGGATAACCTTTGGAACGCTTTTTAAAATTGACGTCACATTAGCTATCCTCCAGTCATTTGCTACAGAAGCTGATTTAAATGATAGGTTACAAACTACAGTTAGTAGTTCTGCAATTTCACATTTGAGTTCCTTCAGAACTCTTGGGTGAATTTCATCTGGTCCTGGTGACTTATTACTATTTAGTTTATCAATTTGTTGCAAAACCTCTTCTAATTACACCTCAATCTGGGACGGTTCTTCAGATTTTCCATTGGGACCTCATGTAATTAACATGTGCTTAAATTACTTATAGGTCTTTGTATAGCACAAAGATCACTTGCATATGCCAATCACAAGCTTGTCCTTTTTCATGAACACAATTTCAGACACAGTTAGGCACTTGCAAATTTTTATGCAATAGTTTTAACGTTGGGTGACTCCATTTTGCATACCCCAAATTTTCAGGAAGTAGTAATTTGACAAATAACAGTTGTCCCAGTTTAAGCGCAAAAGGGCTGGAAGGTAAACTTGTAATTGAATATGAAAGTGCTAAGACTGAGCATTTTATAGTCTCTGACCTTCTGCAAACCTCTAACATGCATACGTATGATTTTGTACACAAGAGTCTGAACATAAACTAAACATTGTGTTTTGAGAACTTAGTCCATTTATATCTTATGAATTTTGTTTATAAGTTTCTCATGCAAGTTATAGTAAAGAGGAGAAACTAAGGAACAAAGAAACATCCAATTCCCTTGGAAACTCAGTAGAAACTGGGAGCCTAATTCTCTTGTTGCTTGAGAAACTCCCAGCCTAAATGAAAAAGATAATAAAAACATGAAGCACACTTGTTACAAAACCTGTTGAATACTAGTTCTAGGGGCAACTTTGCTTCTGGAGTTTAGGCTAATAAGCAGTAGAGAAAAACTGAACTTCCAATAGTATAACTGAGGGAGTACAATTGTAATTAATTTCTGTTTGTAGCAAATAGTTTCATTGGAATTTCTATTTCTTTACCCAAGCATATAGTACTCCAACATCAGTAAATCTGTATTAACATTTGAATGGCTCAAATTCAATTCCTGGCTCCCTCCCCTTCATTGTTTTCCTCAGTAATGGAGTCCGTATCTTCATATTCAGAATGGATGACCTTCTATCTTACTGGTGATGATTCTAAAATAACACAAGTGCAACAATAGGGTCAGAAACAGTAAAATGCAAGAACCAGTGAAATCCCTGGTGTAAACCCAGACGTGTTTTCAACATCATGCCAACTAACTCTGTTAGAGGACACGATAAAAAGGCCTTCTCCAGAAGCTCCATACAAGCACTCTTCCTACCACAGATGGAACAGCACTGGGGCTAGTCCAAAGGTGAGATGTGCTAGTGTTGCCTGAGGCAGGCCTGAATGTGGAGTGGAAGGAGATGTATTGTCTGAATCATGGTATAAAGCCTTATGCTTCAGGAATACTGGGGACAGCCTGGTGCAACTCTGTAGGGGACACTGGGGCCGTGACCTTACCCTTCTCTGGGGCTATAGCACTGTGTTCTGAACTCCACCTTCCCGTTCTTCCCAGCAAACACTGACTTCTTCCTGGGCAGGGTGGCTGGCCCTCTAAGAAGAGCTGGGCCCAGTCCCACCTGTGAATGATCAGCTGCCTCCCACCCGGGGCCAAAGGTCACGTGAGAACTGTTGCTAGATTGGACTGTAAACTGAAGTCAGGGACAGACTTGTTTGTACAGCACCTAATATAGTCTAATCTGGCAAGAGCAGGGTTCCAAAGAGGATGGAGCTAGGGTGTTCTCAGTGGTGGCAGATGACAGAACAAGAAACAGTGGTCTCAAGTTGCAATGGGGGAGGTCTAGATTGGATATTGGGAAACACTGTTTCACTAGGAGGGTGGTGAAGCACTGGAATGGGTTACCTAGGGAGGTGGTAGATCTCTCTATGTACCTTTCATTCAAAGTAACACATGACCTAAGCTGGTTTATAGAAATAGTTGGAGGGAAAACTCCATTGAACAGAGTCATATGTATGTGAAATTTCTTCCCTTGTATTTAAAGTATGGCACTTGGAATCAGAGCATAGCTAGCCTTAGGAATGATGGAGAGTAAGGGTAACTATGAGTCCAGAAGGCAGAGTACGGGGGGGAGAGAGGGAGATCTGATAGCCACAATGGCCACTTTCTCAAGGGAAAAATCATTTTGGGCACCGGGGAAGCATGAGATTGATGCCAGTGAGCCAATATTTCTGTGGATTGTTGTATTTATTGTTTGTATTACACCATGGCCCCAGTATATGATCAGGCCATGAGTTAATGAAAAGCAGTAAATAGACCGAGAATAGATGTCACAACACAACAGTGTTCCTCTCCATTCCCTTGCCATTTACACCAGTGCAGAGTGGCTGTGAAGCACTAGCATTATAATGTAGTGTGTTTACATCTCCTCACACTACGTGAATGGCTACGCAAGGGGTAGATCCTGCATATGTAAGTGTAAGTATAACTCTGTTAAGCAACATTTAAGGTGTTGTCGTACAGTTCAAATGCTACAAGTGGCTTTTAGGTTAGTAGTGTTTAGTTCTCTCATCAAGATAATATTCCCAAAATTGACTCTTTTATATTTCAGTCTCAGTTACAGAAACACTCTTGCCAGGCAGCAGCAAACCAATTTGTCTCATTACAAACAATGCAAATGTCAGTCAGAATCACTAACACAGTGAAACAGTTTCCATGCCTTCCGCTTAAGAAATACTTGCCAATGATGTCTTCACTCAGTCTGAGCTATTTTCTAGATGTGTGATGCATTCTAAGTTGGTCCACTGGAAATTGGTGTGACAGTTTGCCAAGTTCTTTTGAAATTATGTGGTGGGAGGGTTAAATGGGTGTAAGTAAATGAAGTTGCATTTGGAATTAGGCAGACTCCACGTTGCCAACTTGGAAAGTCCTGAAGTCTGTTACCACACAGCAGAGGGGTGACACTTGTGTCAGAATGGACACTGAGTTTTGGAAGAACGGGCAGCAATAGAATAATTTAAGCTACCTTATATCTGAGATTGTCAACAACTAAATGCACCTAAACTTTAGCGCTCTCTAGCCAACAATTGGCTAGACTATTATAAAGTTCTAAGAGTATGAATTTAGAATGGGACACAGTCAGTTGACTGCATCTTCTACCTTTCTGATTGCAATATAGATTCCCTCGCACCCTCAGTAAATTAGCTTCCTACCCTCGGAGTAAGTGGTCTAGGTTTGTTGGTGTACTTTCATAGATGACAAATGGATTTAATTGTGGCTAAAACAGTGGCTCAATTTTGCATTGGCTATGGAGACACAGGCAGCATCACTATAATAGGTTAATGAAGAGAATACTCTGTTGGGTTGACACTTGTGGCTTAGAACAAATGTATTGATGGCTTCTGTGGCTTTTGTGAATGGAGTTGGAGGTCTAATTCTAATTCCTAGCAGACAAATATCCACATCATTCACCAGTTTAAGTTGTTACTACTTAGTGTCTTGCTGGCCATTGTAGTAGAAACCAGGGGTTCCATGATTATAAAGGCTATTCAGATAGTACCAATGGCATAGGCACAATTGTAGAAAATCAGTTACTACAGCTTGAATTTAGCAACTTAATATGCATTCCTATTCATATTCAGAGTTTGTCATTGAGAGTGCCCATTCTTAAAGCCAGTTATCAAAATCAGTTGAGTACACATAGTAAGATTTATCCATTGTTCCAGTAATTGTGGCAGTTCACTTGCTGAGTAGGGCACTTTGATCATTAACGAGGGAATAATGCCACACCACTTCTGTGACTAGATTATTAATCATTCTGCATTGAGAATTCACATCAGAAGAAAGATCTATCACCTGGAAAGAGGCCATTGTGCCAAAGGAATAGTAGTCTTCTCCTTTCATATGACTTGCCTCCCAACTACTAATTTGTGACATTGGAGAGTGTGCAGGTCAGTTGCATGGAGGGGCCCCTTCCCCTCTATAGGTGGCTTCTGTGGTGGCATACTCTGCCTGGCTTCATGCACTCCTCAATACACAAGCTGTTCCCCCAGGGCTGTCACCTTTGATCCAGTCAAGGAATGGTTTTGACCTGCACCTTCCTGAGGCATCCCCAGTAATCTCCCCTGATGCTGGATCATGCTGACAATTCTGCTGTACTGAAAGCTTCATCATCTGCCCCTTCCGGTCCCAGGAAGACTTTCTTGTGCAGATGTGAGGTCCCAAGATGGTAAATCACTCCCCCGAGAGATGTGAGCTCCCAAGGTCACTCAGGGTTGGCTCACTGAAGCTCAGTCAAAATAAGAGGTCTTGTAAATTACACATTACTCAGGGGTGCAACATTTGACAGGGAGAAGAGCAGACTTGTTGTGGAAAGGGAAATCTAGAGGAGGGTGTCAGATAAGTTGGCTGCCTGCTGTACTCTCCTGCTCAAGCCTGGTCATGCTACAAGGCCCCTTATCACAGGGTGGCTAGTCTTCTAAGGAAAGCTGTGAATGATCAGCTGCCTCCTAACTTTGCACTTTGAGCAGGTTAGAGCCCTATGAATGGGGAATTCCTAGCAGACCAGATCTCCATTAAAGAGGAGGAAAGGGACTCCTACTTTTTGGTGGGAGTGCCTCTGTGGTGTCAAGAACTCTGTTTGGGGTCCTAGGCCTCTGATTCCCTCCCACTCCCCCGAAGACTTTATGCAGAGGTGGCTTTTGCAAATAAGATGTTGGTTTGTGAATGGCAGCTTGGAATGGCAGCTCCAATGTGGTAGATGACCGAGGCGGCTGTGCTACCCGCGGTCGTGAATGGTGTGGAGGGGCAGTCAGGCAGCTTTGGCTGAAGCTGCCATGGGCAACAGCATAGCTGAAAAACTCCTACCCAGCAATCATAATGCTGGGATAAGTGGTAGACCCCCAGGAGCAGACTAGGCAGCAACCAATCGTTAGGTGTTGGAGATGCACCTGCCCAATCTCTGGACTCCTCCAACCCCGAACAAGAGTGAGTTGGGACGCAGCAAAGGAGGGAAGTGACTACTGTGGGGATACATTGCCTTATTGTGCACTTGCAATGGGAAGGTCTGAGCTGGACTATGGCCAAGACACCATGGGGAGGTGGAAGTCTTTGGGCTTGTTTACTCTTGGTTCAATTGCACCGCTGTACAGCTTCAGCATAGACACTTCCTACGCCAGTGGGAGGGGCTCTCCTGTCAGCGTAGGTAATCCACCTCCCCGGGATGCAATTCTTCCATTGACCTATCACTGTCTGCAGAGGGACTTACGTTGGCTTAACACTGCTGTTCGGAGGTGTAGATTTTTCACGCCCCTGACTAATGTAGTTAAACCAACCTAATTTTCTGGTATAGACCAGGCCTTAATATATATTTAATTAATGGCTTTCCCAAGTTTTGTGTCCCACTTCTCCAAAAATATGCTCTTTATTTCATATCATGGAGTGCTTGTGAGGGAAAGTAATTCCTGCCAAGGGCACCTGGGTCTTATGTTGTTTACCCAAGTTTTGGCGGAAGGGGGATACCTTGAGATGGCATTAAGTTTTCAGAAGGAACTCCTAACCATTTGAACCTGGTCCTTTTTTGCCACTGACAACACCTGGCAAAAGGGTTAAATTTTTCTGGCTGCTCCAGGACAAATTCATTGCTCTTCTTTAGTATTGAATGGTCTTCTTTGTCTGACCTTAATTGCGGTTAAAGCAATGATTCTTTTTTACTCACAGATTAAACTCCCGCCATTAAAATTTGTCAAACTCCTAACATTAAAATTTTAAATTATAATTAAAATGAAATAAAAAAATCACACACTGCCTCTAACAGCCTCATTATTCTAGTCTGATTGATTGTTGCGGCAAACTACTATGCAAAAATTGAAGCTGGTGAGTGAGAGCATCTGAGCTTAGGTATTAAAACCTTAACCTTTAAAAGCCCTATATAAAGGTTATTTCTCCTTATTACATTCTATGGGATTTTTATACTGATCTGTATTATTCCAGCAGCAGGATGTAATTCTCTATTTAATTACATAGGATGGTTTAAAGTGTATGCATAGAAGTGGCTTTCCATTAAACTCTGTAGGCTTGTAGTCATTTCTTTAAAATCCTATTTATATACAAGTTTATTGGTGTCATTCCTATTAGAATATAGATTAGTTTTCCATAAAGGCATGCCACCTATCCAGCACTAGAAATACAGGAACCAGTGGGCTCTGGATAAAGGTGAGAATTTTATCCAGTCATACATTTCATGTTCTTTATGACACTCAAATCACATAATATCATATGTGATGTTGCTGCCTGAGTCATCCATGTTATTACAAGTTTTAATAATGCAACTCCTTGGGTAACAAATGGGGAGGAAGATCACTCATGAAGAGATTAAGATATTTTTAGAGCAACAATCCTAGTAGCTGAACATTTTGAATATATTCATGCCTCTTCAGTTCAATTTCCACAAGGGTTCTACAGATAAGACTGCTGACACATTGTTTTAAAGGAATCATACAGAAAGTTGGAAGCCGGGCTTTAAGAATTATGCCCATAAGTGAGGGTACAGAACCAAACCCTGTGATCTAGTTATTCCATCCAATGAGGTCCAATTTTCACTTTCAGAAGCTTGCAATGAACTTCTCAAATAACTGAGGCCAAAAGAACTGTAGAAATTCAGCAAATAACTTTGAACATTTAAATGTGATTGTGATCCACTCTCAGAAGAGTTGTCAGAATCAATTGCATTATTTAATTATTCACCCACTTTCACTTACGAGAAGTAGCCTAGTGATGAGTGTCGGAGTCTGGGAATTAAGACTTGTTGGAGCTGTTCCTAATTCTGCTGTTGGCTCAGCTTGTGATGCTGGCATGTCTACATTAGAGCTCCTCTCATTGCTAACACCAGTGGATCTGACCCTGTCTTACTGATGGGAATTCTGTGAAATTTCCCTAATTTAGACAAGATCAAAGACTAGTTGAGCTCTTTACCCTAGTAATATGATCTTAGAAATTAATGTTTGACTTATTTGGATTTTCCAATAAAGGTTAGCAGTATCAAGTTATACCCTGTCTAAAGGCTGGTTAACAGCATCTCTGGGTAGCATGGAACCTGGCAGTAGAAGTTGAGTTATTCCTCAAAATCCCTTTTTCAGACAGTCTCTCATCACTGCAGCCTGAGACATAATCTCCTCTCAATAAAGCTCCTCAATTGTACTGTTGAGTCACTGATGTTTAAGCATAAGCATCCTGCATTAGTGTTTGTCATGAAGCAGCACATGTGCAGTGTTACCACAATGTCAGTACCCTCAAATACAACTTTGGAGTATACTCTGATTTTATTTATATGAAGCTTGTTTCTGTCACTGCTGTGCTTAAACTGGTGTAAATCAGAAGTAACTATTAAATTGATAGAATCAGGCCATTCATAATTGTAATGAAGTTATGGACACCCAAATCTGGACTCTGACACTTGGATCACACCACTGGCTAATTCCAAATATGCAAAAGTGAGTACACAAAATGCCCTTGGGTGCCAGCCAATTGATTGCCCCCTGCATGTACACATACTGGCTTCTCTAGTGAAGGGCTAACACTTGCATAGCTGTGTGTCTGATCACTGGTTTAATCAAATACCTTTGGCAGGACAGGAGGTTGGAAGCTTAGTTTGAAATAACTAATAGACAAACAAGGATGTGGCACAACCAGGCACTAGAAGAGCCCTTTATTTATATATGCATCAGATATGCCTGAAGTAATTCAGATAATATAGAAGGTGATTTCATCCATTTAATAAAAGCATAGAGTTTAAATATTTTAGAGGTTGGGAGACTATTGTTCAGTAATCAGCTTTCAAGATGGAGCTGTGAGAAAGGATGTCTGTGCAAGTTCAAAACCAGAGAAACACCTTTTTACCCCCTTAAAATTGCCTTTTCCCTGTAGCAAAACGCCTGAGTCTTCAGCAGACTTCAAAAAAGACTGCCAAACACCTTGGTATTTGTATTAGCATTACAGCACAAATGTCAACCAGCAAAAATTGCGACTTCCTATTCAGGAACTCTGTGGGAAAACAGGCAATTTTCCCTACCTGTTACACGTTAAAAAGGTAGTACAAACCTGACATAGATGGTTCTAGAATAGAACATTTTTATCTTCCAAAACTACTTTATATACAAAACTAGTGACTATTTTGTACTTCATTTAAGGAAGCATCTACACTGTCTGTTCCTTTACCTTGTGCATTGACTTTTTTCTGAGATTAAGGTAACGTAGTAGGTTGTAACTTCTAAAAGTTTCAGTGAAGTGTAGCCATTAAAGCCTTTACCCAACATGTTGCTTCTAATCAAATTTTGTAATAAGAAAGAATGAACTGTTGAGGGTGAACTGGTGTATATCACTAGAAGTGTGTTTTCAAAACTGAAAATATTCAGAGACCTGCTACCTGTTGGTCCACGTGGAAGGGCCATGGTCATGTAGGGTAGGTATATGACTTTCTTTGAAGCCCTATGAAGCACTAACAGAGATGGAGACATTCCAATTCATATGTCATATTGACTGGCAGACTTAAAGATAATATAATGCTCATGCCTACAGCTGCAGAATTAAGGCTGATTTTATGAATTTACCTTCCCCCCTTTCACCCCCCCTAATTTCAGTGCTTCATTTCTCCATCTGAATGCTAGCTGTTTGCATGGTATGTCAGTGGTTTAAGTAACTTTTACTCTATTTTTTGTTCAGAGTTGAAGTCTATTTGAGCTCTTTACAAGGCCTGTGGAACCTGAACCACTTTTCTGAAATGCATCTCCCACTCCCTTTTGGTACCAACTATCTCCAATTTTTCTTTGAGAATGTTAGTGATTGGTTGGGATTAGAGGTTTTTTAATGGGTTCTAATAGAAGAATGTGTCCTTCCCACATGGTCAGCTTGCATATTGTGACATATCCCCATCTGGCAGATTATTCACACTTACAGAGCAGTGAGTTAAGTATGCAAACTTTCGACAGGTAACAGTCTCCCAGTGGCTATTCCTGGGTCCCAGTTAAATGATCAATGCAGCAAAAAATAGGTTTCCCCATTTTCCTGGCCTAGTAGGAAGCAACATCTTTTAAACCATTTCCTTTTAAATTGTTTGCAAACATTGCAGTGCCTTCAGAGAAATGTGCACAGTTGAGACAGATACTATGATAAGAATTCTGCTTGTCTATGCAGCATCTACCTGCATTTCCTTTATCTTCTGTGTTGTACAAGTTTAAGAAACAACTTGTACAAGATGCTGCTTAAATGTAACCTTCATCTTTGGCAAGTCCAGATGACAACAGACTCTAATCTATACCAGTCAGGCAGGTGTTTCCTTTCAACTGTTGTGCAGAGGATAAACCCTTTTCATTTTGAGGTGTACCCTCTAACAGACAGAATTAATCTTTACCAAATGCTTGACATTCTTTTCAGAGCAATAGTGGCTTTAGGGGCAAAGTTGTGTTGTGCAACTTTAGAGCAAAGCTTCAGAGCTTGGTTTTGTTCCGATAAGTATATCCTACTTTTGGATGCTAACCTCTGTCTGCATTTGAATGGAGTCCGGTCCTAAGCCCTCCCCCCAACTATGCAACCCTCCCTCGCTCAGGCCAAAGAATTCCTTTCTCTCAACACAACAGGACATGTTCTTCCTATCTGAGCCACCTACTACTGTTCACCTAATGCTCCAGACTTCTATTTGGGCAGCCACCAGGTCTGCACACCAGTTTAGAACTCATTGAATAGTCATGACTTACCACTGGGCTTCTAAGACATTCCCTCTCATATCTAGACAGCTGTTTATAAACTCTTGGGCATAACATCAGTTACAGTGAGATTGGAGCTTAGGCCCCTTTGAAAATCCAAGACACCTCTTTTTTAAGAAAGATGCCTGTTACTCGAATTCAGGTATCTCTGTGCTCCTGTACTAGTTTATTTAGAGTTTAAAAACAATATTTTCTACAAAATTTAAAAAATAGTGGTGTGTGCTGATAAACGATACCTGTGATAATGGTAATACCCAGCACTGACCCCATCGGGTCTTTGTACAGTGAGCAGTACTACTTTTTGAAGTATCAGGCTTTATACAGCCATTGTGTGCTCTTGATTCATTTCATGTTTACTAGGTAGGTTGGGGGAACTTCAAAAAAGCTACTTTGTCACTATTAATAATGCCTTAGACATTTGAGACACTGTTTGGGGCTAGATCCACCAAGAGATTTAGGTACCTAACTGCCACTTTAGGCAACTAAATCTACAATTTGGATCCTTAAAACCCCCGCTCAGTTGCTGCCTAGCTCTGAAGTGCTTAACCTCACTAGGCACCTACAGTTCTGCTTGTAAAGTCTCCTAGGCCTCTAAAATTCTACCAGTGAGCATGTACACAGCTGCCTCAGTCTAGGTGCCCAGCTCACTCCTAAGTTCCAATGCAATCCTCAAACTAGGTGTTCCCCTGCCTATTTCACCTGCAGTACCTGATCTGGTAGCCATGCTCAGAAGCTGCCTACTGGGTCAGGCCCCGCACAAAACACAGCTGGTGGTGCTGCTACCAAGGAAAATTGATTTAAATTACCAGGTGATAATGTCTTCTCCCTTTTTACGTAACTCCCCATTCTATCCCCCTCCTCCTCCCTGCCTCTGGAAAACAAAAGAACTAACAACACTCCAAGACTTCTGCTCATATAACCTGCATGCCTTTTGCACTGCAGTATCTTATTTGTTTAGCAACAGAGGGGAGCCAGTTGAGAAACTAATGGATTTCTGTTGGTATCTCTATGTATCCATGTAAGGAGACAGAGCAAGGTCATTCATTTAAAGGGCCAGAAGCATCCAGAAGCAAGGGCTGGTAGTCAATGGTCAGATCAGTGTTTTATTCAATAAGCTGGAGAGTAAGTTTCCTTGGTGGGTAGAGTCTTTAAATATCGTAACTTGAGAACTGAGCCAACCAGTGCTCAGATAAGAAGAAGCTATAAAATAGAAGTATGAGACCACCCAGGTGAGCTCAGTGGATAATCATGATGAGATACATGATGGTGTCTCCTGTATTCAGAGGCCAAGTGATGACTTTGCCAGTCTGCCCCACCAGGATCAACCCCTTAATACACTACATGACCTATTGTGGCATATTTAAAAAGCTTGACTTCAATAGCTCAGACATAGGTGAGAGGTTTATTGCAGGAGTGGGTGGGTGAGATTCGGTGGTCTGCATTGTGCAGGAGATCAGACTAGATGATCATAATGGTCCCTTCTGACCTTAATATCTATGAGTCTGGGAGTCTATGAGTCACCTTGGACATCTAGGCTCTATCATCTACCCTGGCATGGCATCTCTCAACAGACAGCTGCTTTATACCACAGCACAAAAGCCACACAAGATTTTTAACATGCTCATGGTATGACTTCTTAAGCTAGTTTTGTTTTCTTCCCTTCACCCATTGATTAGTTATTGGCTAGGGTAGAGGTATATGATAGGACAGCCATTCATTTTAAATCGGCACTGATTTGCACTGGAACAGAATAGTCTTATAAAGATGCTAGAATGAGCTGAAGAGGCAGTAATAAGTGGGTAGTAGGATGGTGCCTGACCATCTTCACCATGTGATAACTGTTCAGTAACTCAGACCCTAAGGTTAAAAGGGACTGTCATGATCATCTAATCTGACATCTTGCCTGTTGTAGGCCACAGAACGTTACCCACTCCTGTAATAGACTTATAACCTCTGGCTAAGTTACTGAACTTCTCAAATCATGATTTTTAAAGAGTTCAAGTTACAGAGAATCCACCATTTATTCCAATTCAAACTACCAGTGCCTCAAGCTGTAGACAATATGGCTTTATGCATGTTCTCCTGTGTGTAAAGGAAAGTGGAAACCCCTAGGTCCTCTTCCAAATATGACCTGAGGGAAAAAATCCTTCCCAGTCCCAAATACATTTATCAGTTAGATGCTGAGCATGTAGACAGAGGCCTGGGAAAGAAAACTCTGTATGAACTCAGAGGCCTTCCCCTCTAGTGTCCCATCTCTGGCTGCTGGAGATATTTATTAATAGCAGGCACAGAGGAGCCACATACCACTGTAGGCAATCTCATTATACCATCCCCTCCATAAACTTCTCAAGCTCAGCCTTAAACAAGTTAGGTCTTTTTGTCCCCACCATGCCCCTTGGAAGGCTGTTCCAGAACTTCACTCCTAATTAATAGAAATCTTCCTCTAATTTCAAGCCTAAATATATCGATGGCCAGTTTTATATCCATTTGTTCTTGTGCCAGCACTGGCCCTTAACTTAAATAACTCCTCTTCCTCCCTGGTGTTTATCTCTCTGATGTGTTTATAGTGAGTAATCATATCTCCCCTCATCAGTGATTGGCTCGTTTCCTGGAAAGCAGTCCACATCCTAAGTCACCATCCCAACTGGCACTCTTGCAATAATGATGTGCCAGGTTAAAAGGAAAACAAGTGAAAATTAGTTTATGGGAGAACACACAGTAGTGAAGTAACTTAAAACATACAACTAGTATTTAAAAGTCCCATGGCATGACAAAATTAGCATCTGTCTGGATTTCCCTTTCCTTCCTTCATCTAAATTGATCGTATTTCCATCTGTCTTCCAGCCCCTCTGTTACCATTTTCCCCTTGTTATGGGCAAACCCTGAAGAAACACAGATGGGGCCTCTATAGTTACTTCTCTTGTCAGTCCCAGTGAAAAGGGTGGAGCAGGCAACCTTCCTAGTCTATAGAAGTTAGCCTAGCCCCTTTCTGTAGTGTTGCAACAGAGGCTTTGCAGTCCGCCTTCCATCTAGACCTAATTCATTTCCTAAGGGAAGCCAATTGCAGTGAGCATGGAGTAAAATAACTTTTCCAGGTGTATTTAAACATTTTAAAAGGCTGCCTGTCACTTCTGGGCAGCTATTATTGGCAATAAAGGGGGTTCGCTACAGCACAGTCTGAAATCCAGAGCTAGCAAGTGTCTCATTTTAGGCAACAACTCTGTCAATGTGTCATAGTCTCCCTTGTATCAACATCCTGGCAGAGGTTAAGGGTTGAATGACCATGAAAACTGAATTACTTCTATTCCTTGTGGAGGTCTCGCCAGTCATTAGTGGAGGCATAGGCTCAAAACTGTGCAAGGCTTGCACTGCTGCTGTCCAATGTACCAGCTCATAAGCAAAGGACTTTATTCTCCAATTCTGGTAAGCCAGAGCCTCCCACTCAAAATGAAATTTACCACTCAGCATAGTTCTTTGCTGTTATTGATTGATTGCATTTTTCAATATACTGGCAAATACTTAGCATTTGGAGCATTCAAAGCATATTCAGTTTGTAACAGCAGCAAGTTTCTCCAGGGATCCAATTTCACCCAACTTCTGCTCTGCAAGTAGGTATTGCTTTTTTAGAGATTGGAAAACCCCATCAAACTTGCTGATACAAAGACTTCAGTAAATTGCTAAATAACCTTGTCAGAGCAGGAAATTTTAAAATGAGAGCTATGCTGATCCCTGAGTCTTATTGTTTGACAAGCCAATACTAGTCACATCAATACTAAGAGAGGTGATATATTCAGAACCTGCATCGATCTGGAAGATGCTGAGCCCTTGTTAGAGCTCTGTATTGATGCAGCTGCTGCTCTGAAAGACAGTAATGTCCCAAAGGTCATGTTTTCTTAAATTGCTGTATAAATGTGAAATTAATACAAAGGTCACCAAGTTGATTGTGAAAAATAAGCCACTTACTATTCATGTCTTTCCCTAAATGAGCTTGTGACTCTAGAGATCACTCAACTAATGCCCTTGCTGCGCATTTGCCAGCTGGAAGGTGTTTTACATTGCGGTTGTGCTGGATCCTATGGGATAAGTTCTTGCTCCCAGTTGGAGCAGAACACTTTGTTAAGATCAGTGGGAACTGTACTTTCAGGCTCAGAAGAGGCTGTGTCTGAAAGCCCGCAACTTTCCAGATGTGGTAACTGTTTCCCTGACTTGTTGTTTCTATCCCAACAAGCTGGATTGTGGATGGGCTACTTCAAAGGCTGTGGGGCTACTTACAGTTCTGCAGTGACTATTATTTGCCTCTTCCTAGTTACCTCTTTCCTACAGAGCCCACACAACAAGCCACTACTACTAGCACTGGCAATTTAACTTTCCCAGTGCTATAAAGGCATTCTTGCCAGTCCCATAGAGGCAATGCATCCTCAAATGATGGGGGGAAATATATACACACACACACACACACACTCTGACACTCACAAGCCTGTCAGACTCCTCCCACCCATGAGTGGAGAATACTGCTGTCTTCTGCAGTAATAGACCTGTGCCGGTAACATGTTTCCAATAATAAAAGTCATTTTGTAAGGGTTTCATCTGATTAACTGTCTGAACATCTCTCAATGCAATTTTGATTGCAGGTGATAAAGGCAATTTGATTTTTTCCAATTTCCCTGGAAATTTCACTTTGTGACAAGTAATATCACGAGCTTCTTCAGATAGCAACACTAGGAGGACATGGTCTGACAACATTTCATAAAGGAGTGTTGAGAAGTATAATGTTATTTCCCACACAAAAGGCTTTTTTATAAAGCCAACACTGTGTGAGTGAAATGATCCTTGTTATTGCTTTCCTATTTAAGGCACAAACAAGTTAAGCACATACAATAAGACCTGAGTTAATACTACAAGATGGTATTCACAAACTTGTGTAAATCAACTCACTTTTGGTCTTTACCTGCTTTGTGTTCACTTTTTGCCAGTATTTTAGTAAAAGCAGGTCCTGGCAGCATAGTCTGAATAATGGTTGGGGTATTTGCTATTCATAATTTGAAAACAAATTCATGGAGCATAGATTTGGTAGCAACATAATTCATGTGTCCCTGTAACACACCAAATCTCCTCCTGTAGCAGGCTGACACACTAACTACTCCATAAGGATGCTGGGATTCTCTGCTAAGTCATCCTGACATCACCTGCTTTGACTATCCATAAGGCTTCAGAGTAGTGAATAGGGATTCAGTAGTAGGACCAACCAGGATATATAAATATAGAGCGTAGGGCAACAGGAATTATAATCTGGCATTGAGAGGTCCTGCTGGGAAACACTAGTAATAGCCACACATGGGGAGAAAGGTATAAGGTTGAAGTTTAAATTTGGTATTAGTTGCATCAATTACCAATTAAGCCAAAACCCAAGAAAAGGGGTCCTGGATTGCCTACAGTGTGTGTGTACACTGTACTTCATTTGGAGCTGGGTGGGAACTACATCTACTTGTAGGTTTTTTTGTCTGCATCAGCTTGCTGTGACTCAAGTCTCCAGAGGACATGTACGTAGAAACTCCATGATACAACTTCTAGTGTGGTCACATTACATTTTTATCGCTAATGTAGAAAATTTAAATTTTACACTGCAGTCTGTCTGAGATGCCACATCCTTGCCGTTAATAAAGATTGTGATAGAATTGCCTGCCAAGTCAAGTAGTACAGTAGGAGAACAGAGGTTAATCGGCAGTTGACAGCAGTCCAATCAGCTGTTCTCATCACCAGCATAATATGCAATGTTTTAAAAACTTCAGAGGATTGTGTTCCCAACTGTAACACATAAAACAACATGACATTAAGACACTGATATGACAGGTTCTTTGTAAAGCACTTTGAGATCTACTGATGAAAAGTTCTGTCTAAGAGTTCGGTATTATGACTGTGCCATTTTCAGGGATCAAACAGATTGCTAAGGGATTCTGTCGTTGCCTGCTCTGTAACCTGGAGCCTTCATGCTGTGCAGCTATGGCTCAGATCCCTGACACCAGCAACCAGCTCAGACGCATAAAGTCTCACCTGGGCTCTCACCAGCCTAGTTCCTCCTTTCAGGGGGACACCAACAGTTCTTGCAGTCCCAAATCTCCCAGAATTCATCTACACAAGTACTAGACACTGGAACCATTCCCCTCTGGTTTGTTACCCTCAAAGTGTGCAGCCAGCCCCCCCGATATCAGCTTGCTTTGGCTGGTGCACACACTCCGCACAGCTTGTACACCAGAGACCTGCTTGGGATGAAAATAACCAAAGTGTTTTGTTTTGTTTTTAAATAGAAAAGCCACAGGTTCAAAGATGGAATAGGAAGGAAGAGCAAACATATACAAGTTATATAGAAAATGAACAGATGCAAACTCAGGCTTTACACTTACATATTCAATAAAATCCCTTCTTCTAATGCAACTTACATGTTGCCTTTGAACAGTTTCATAGCATACCCCCTGTCCATAGGGGGGATCCGGCAGCAACTGGCAGCCTCCAACCTTGACATTGGCCCTCAGATTCTGGATGAAAAAACCTCAGCCCCAAGCCTGTTTTTTTTAAAAGGTTTTTTTGCTTTCTCACTCCTGGCATGGTGAATCATGGTTTGTCAGCGTGGGGAAATCACCTCTTGACTTGAGAGCTGGGATGTCTCCATGTCTTTCCATTCACTCTTCCTGGGCTGGACAATGAACATAAGAATGTCCATATTGGGTCAGACCAATGGTTCATCTGACCCAGTAGCCTGTTTCTGGCAGGGGCCAATGGCAGATGCTTTAGAGTGAGTGAATGAACAGAACAGGGCAAGTTCAGCTGATCCATCCCTGGTCATCTACTCCCAGCTTCTGCCAGTTGGAAGTTTAGGGACACTCAGAGCATGAGGTTTCATCCCTGACCATCCTGGCTAATAGCCATGGACTGGAACCAACCTCTATGAACTTATCTAATTCTTTTTTGAGCAAAGTTATACTTTTGATCTTTGCAACATCCCCTGGCAACAAAGTTCCACAGGTTGACTGTGTTGTGGGGAAAAAGTACTTCTGTTTGTTTTTAAATTTGCTTATTAATTTCACTGGGTTCTTGTGTTTATGTGAAGTGCTAACTGACACTTTTTCTCTCCACAACATTCATGATTTTATAGGCCTTTGTAGTACTGCCCTCCCCCCTAAGTCATCTTTTTCCAAAATGAACAGTCCTAGTCTTTTTAATCGTTCCTCATATGGAAGCTGTTCCATGCCCCGAATAATTTGTTGCCCTTCTCTGAACTTTTTCCAGTTCTAATGTATCTTTTAAATGAGGCTGCCAGAACTGGACACAAGATCCGAGGTGTGGGAGTATCATAGATTTATCAAGTGGCATTTCTGTTTTATCTATCCCTTTCCTAATGGTTCCTAACATTCTTGGCTAGCTTTTTACTGCTGCTGCACATTGAGTGGATGTTTTCAGAGAACTGTCCACAATAACTCCAAGATTTTTCTTAAGTGGTAACAGCTAAGTTAGACCCCATCATTTTGTTTGTATAGTTGGGATTATTTTTTCAATGTGCATTACTTTGCACATATCAACGTCAAATTTGTCTGCCATTTTGTCACCCAGTTTAGTGAGTAACTTTTCAGTCAGCTTTGGACTTAACTAGCTTGAGCTATTTACAATCATCTACAAATTTAGCCACCTTACTGTGTACCTCTTTTCTCCATAACATTTATGAATATGTTGAACAGCAATGGTCCCAGTACAGATCATTGGGGGTTTACTTTGGGGACCCTGTTGTTTACTTTTTTTCCATTGTGAAAACTAACCATTTATTCCAACCCTTTGTTTTCTGTCTTTTAACAATTTACTGATCCATGAGAGGGCCTTTCCTCTTATCCCATGACTGCTTACTTTGCTTAAGAGCCTTTGGTGAAGGACATTGTCAAAGGCTTTCTGGAAGACCAACTACCCTTTATCCATTGGATCACACTTGTCCACATGCTTGTTGACAACCTCAAAGGATTCTAATTGGTGAGGCATGATTTCCCTACACAAAGCCATGTTGACTTTTCCCCGACATGTTGTGTTCATTTATGTGTCTGATAATTTTGTTCTTTACTATAGTTTCAACCCATTTGCCTGGTACTGAGGTTAGACTTACCAGCCTGTAATTGCCAGGATCACCTCTGAAGTCTTTTTAGAAATAAGGCATTACATTAGCTACCCTCCAGTCATCTGATATGGAGTCTGATTTAAGTGATAAATTACATGCCACAGTTCTGCAATTTCATATTTGAGTTCCTTCAGAACTCTTGGGTTGGATGGTTACTTAGAACCAATTTTGTGTAAACACCTGGCTGGGAGTTGCCCATTCCTGCTGTAAGTTGTAGATGAAGTGGTGGTACAGTGAGCACAGTTTTCTATACACATAAATACATATCTTCATAACCCTAGTCTATATACATATCTCATAGTGATCATCAAATTCAGAACATTACAAGCTTTCATACTAGACCTTACTCATATGCTTTTATGGTACAATATACAGTGTGCAATCAGTTGGTTTAACTGCTCATTTTGAGGAGTTAAACTTTCCATTCTTCCCTTGGGTGTCCGGACCCTGATTGTCACAATGATCTTGAAAGGTAACATGCACTCAAACTTCCCTTCAGGGCAAACTTATCCTGAATGTATGTTGAGTTCATTCTGGCACTGTGTAACAAGGTTTTGACATCTTTCCTCCACAAAAAGTGAACGTCAATGATACATTAGAGAATAGCATCTAGAGACTGATGGCAACTTTGGTGGTGGTGGTTAATGCAGTGATGATGGTCTCCTGTCCATCGGCCAAAAAATAAGAAGAAAAATATCAGTAACTTCACTCAGAGGGAACCCAGTGGGGAAAGAATATGTGTGGTCTGAGTAGCTCATTAGTCTGTTTAATAAATAGATTACACTGTGGGTCCAACAAACAACTTTCAACCCAACAGGCTAACTTAATAAGCTTCAGTGGAGTTACACCAGGCCAAATCTGTCTCAATAGTTTGTGTATATATACACTACCTTATAGCCTATATCACTGTCAGCTCAGAGTCACTGAATTAATCTAGTTTCCCTTTGCGTCTGACACCCCAAGGCTGTAGTTCATGCGGGGTGGAAGAAGTTAATGGAGTTCTAGAACAGCACTGAGCAGAAGGTTCATGTCTAACCAGCCAAAGTGATCCCTTTCAAAAAGGTAACGTAGTGGGCAACAGACTATAGTGGGTGGAAGCAGTGCTCCAGTGCACCCTCTCAGATAGCAGGACTTTCTTAGCATCTCCCAGCCGAGTCAGCAACTGCTTGAGTCACTGCTGCAAGAGACTTCACTCCACCCTGAATATAAGGGAGATGAGAGAGATTTGGGGTTGAGCTATGCTAAGGAAGTTTCCCTAGACACAGGAACCTGGGGCATGTTTGCGGTATAGGCTGTGTATTTGATATTAACTTGTAAGTGGAGTCAGACCTAAGGAGGAGTGAGTTTCTACCTTGAACAGCCTATGCTGACCGATCTGACTGAGGAAACTGTGTGCTTGTAACTACATAGCAAGTCAAAATATTAATACTCAAAATATTGAAAGTTACTTTTACAGGAGGGGGAGGGGTTCAGAAAAACACCCTGATGGCTCAACTCTCTGCTTCCGTGAAGACAGTGGGAATTTACCACCAGCTGTAGAGGGAGTGGAGTTAAGCTGATTTTTCATCAGTAGTGCTGGATATACCAATCTTATCCCCAAGGAGAGCTGGTATTATAGGCTTAGGGATCTGGACACATTTATATTTAGCCCTGGTTGTTTCAGCTATATTTGACTTTCAAATTCCAACACCTTTATTTATATAAAAGCTATTTCAGATATTTTAGTGCTGTGTAAAATGTCTCATGTTTGGTCCTTCTAAAGCCTCTGCATGGTAGTTAAGGCAATCTAGCTTAACATACAGAGGGATATAAATGCATGCCAATAAAAGCCTATTCCTAGATATCCAACAGAAATTCTCTAAAGTATAATCTATGGCTATTCTACTTGTGAGTAATGCCACGATTCCAAACCCCAGCCAAGAAAACCTTTATGCCCCTACAATCCATTGTCCTTTCTCTCTCTCTGCATGTAAAGGTGTACATGCATACCAATGAATGCCTAGCAATATATGCACCAGTTTAGTAAATTAAGATTTATACAGCCTTACACACAGAGCAAAAGGTGCTTTCAGTCTCTTACTTTCCTTAACCTAAAAGGACAGGAAAGTCAGACCAGTGTTTCTCTCCTTTGCACATGCTGCAGCAATCTTGAGAACAAAGGCCCAGAATCACAAAGGCATTTAGGTGCCTAAATTCAGCATTCAGATGCTATCAGGATCCAGATAACCCCACTCAGCTGCTGCCTAACCCTATAGGCACCTAAACACACTCATGCCTAAACCTTTGCTGTATAAGTTTGATAGGTGCCTATGTTTCTGCCCCGAGAATGCACCCTGCTTCAGGCAGGTACATGGATATCTGTCTGATGCCTAAAATGCAACATGATTTCAAACCAGGGGAAGACAGGCATTGTCCCATCTCTCCTGCCTGTGGGGCCCGATGTGGCGGCTATACTCTCAGCCTACCTTGTAACTTTTAGCCCAGTGGTTAAGGAACTTGCCTGTATGAGGGAGACCTAGTTTCAGTTCATCCCTCTGCTTGATGAGGAGATGAGATTTGAACAGGGATGCCCTAACTGCTGGACTATGGATATTCTGATGTATGTGTGTGTGGGGGGGGAGTCTGTCTCTCTTTAAAGCCATTCCCCTTTGTATTAAATAATGTGCCAGAGAGAATGAGTGACTATAGCTCACGGGCTAGAGCATTCATCGGAGAGCTGGGAGACTCTTGTTCAAATCCCTTCTCATCAGACAGAGGGAGGAGTTGTACTGGGGTCTCCCACCTCCTGGAGGAGTGATCTAACATGATTGCATTTGTGAATGCACCATTCTCATGTGCCTGTCTCCCCTCCGTGAAATGCCTAGGGACCTTACCCAGAGTTTGTGTATTCCAGTGATCTTTTCCCCTCAACGTGTTTAAGTACCTTTGTAGATCTGGGCCAAAATGCCAGCATCTCTATACACAGGCAAAACTTACAGTTTAACTTCCAGGGCAAAGAAAAAAAGCCTACCATTTTTCCAGTTACTTGCATCACAAAGACCTTGCCTTTGCAGACTAGTACCTGCTGGCTCTCCCTTAATCGCATGCATTAACCCTTCTTGGCGTTTGGGCTGGTCTCATTCTGTACCCCAGCCCTATTGCTGGATGACCCCTCCCCCACCATGAGCATAGCAGAGGGTGGGAAGCAGAGGGGCATCTGGGTATTTCCTAAAGTTGTTGTTAAGACTCTGGGGAATCTAGAGGAACCATTCCAAAAGCAAAGCCACCACCACCACGAGGGGATGGGAGCTACTATTCTAAGTGTCAGTCAGGGGGCATACAACCCATGTGAAAGTAGAAACTAGATCAATTTGGAAGAGACATGAAGGTTCCAGCCTGAGCTACATTAGTCATAAGATTTATTGAGCTCATTACTATCCAATGCTTTTCTCTTTGCTTATAAACTGTGGTGTCAGTATTCTACTGGCCATAAAGTGTTTGTATTCGAGGAAATGACCCAGTGGACAGGCACTGAACTGGGAGTCAAGACATCTGGACTCTATTCCCAGCTCTGTTACAGGCATCCCATGTGATCTTGGACATGTAATCTTTGCGCCTCAATCATCCGTCTGTAATATGGTGAAGTTTCCCCACCTTGTAGGGGTACCATAAGGACAAACCCGTTGATGTTCATGGCGTACTCCAGTACTGGAGTGATGAGCCAGAGAATGAGATTCTGTGGGGAAGCAAAATCCTGAGGCAATGAAATGAGATAATGTCCCCCTAATTTGCCACTATTTATTTTCAAATTAGTGTGGAATCATCAGATTTTTAGAAAATGAATAGCTTGCATCCTGTGAATGCTTGAATTCTTCTAAATGCTTCAGCAAGCTGTACAGAGCAAAAAAAATGGAATCTAAATGAAAAGCATCAGTAATAGATGAAGTACCTGTGTAGGCAGCAATTATGCATCATTTTCTTTCACTCTGCACCAGCAGCAACACCTGCTCCTACAAAGGTTTTTGTAATGTTGTTTTGCACTATTTCACTTAACTAGCTTTGCATTTTCTATTAAGGGAATGCACCGTTTTAGGTTGTTTCCATTTACTGAGTAATGCTTACAAATCCAGCAATGCATAATTGAGAGATGGGGTCTCGCTTCTTAGTGTAGGTTTTCTCATAAATATTGCTGTTCAGATGCTTCCTGATGTATCAAACTTTTAAACTGAATTCTCTCTTACAGCAGGAGCCCTCAGGACCCCTCTGCCCACCCCATCACATAAACTTAATAATGAGTTTCAAATAGCAGGGTTCATGTGGTGTCCTTGATTCTAAAGCCTCTGGGAAATTGTGAATGGTCTCTCAACTCCACCCACTCCTCTCATCAGTGGAGCTGACTTGCTGAAGTAGTCCTTGATATTTACAGTTTAATTCTCCATGACATCATCCTTTTCTGGCAAGGTCATATTTAACTGCTACATTATAGTCTCTTTCCTTCCAAAGAATTATAAAATGCTTTTCAATCTATAGTATGTGTTCACCCACCACTGAGGTCCATCAGCCTCTGGCAGGAATGAATTATCTTAATTTCACAACAGCTTACAATGACAGGAGTCCTGGATCCAATTGCAATTGCAGAGGGAGCAAGTTAACTCTCATATGCTTGACAGCCAGGAGGTTCTCATTATCCCAATCACAAAGGGTCACTCTATTTTAAAACTTGCCCCAAAGAGGCCATTCCAACAAAATAGTACTGTTGAACGTGAAACTGGGATATCAGTGATGTACCGGAGGGAAGAGACTGCCACCTAGCACATCTACAGTGCTATTTCCTACGTCACTAGGTTCTAATTACTGACCCAGACTAACCTTCCTTAGAGATCAGATCATAATAAAAAGAGCTATAGCTGCAGGTACTAAGGTGTCACTAAGCTTTTAAAGAGAAGTATTGGAAATGGGACAGGTTCTTTTATTTTAACAATTCTCATAAGGTTACGGAGGGATAATTTTTCATGAACCCCTAAGCAGAACTTGTTCAGCACTGTACGGTGTGGAAAGCAGAGTTTCTGCAATTATACCTAGTCACACGAGACATGAATATATTCTACCAGAAACCTGATTTTGATGGACAGTTACCTAATTAGGGAAAACTGGGCACACACGTAATGTGGTGGTTATCACAACTAAGAGCTCACATTTAAATATTTCACAATGAAGTAACCACAGATCAATGAAATTGGGCAATAGTTTCTAGGCACTGATACATTCAAGGAAATCATAAGCCATGTTACCAAGCAATTCACCAATAGAAAAGGGGAGATATTTATTGAATAAATCTTTCACTATCAGTTACTCACTTAGAACTAGATGGATACCTTGTACAGGATATAATCTACTGCTGTATCTTAATATAAATAGTGAGCAATTGATAAAATGGAAATGAAATACCCTTGTTTCTGGGGCATCCTGTTCTCCAGAGCCTTTGACTCAAAATAAGACCATCTAAAAGCATGACATGTTACAACTCTGGTGCAGTAGCAGTGTCCCCAGCCTCTCTACCTTTGACAAAACACTGTTCCCAAACAAATAATATTAATACTGCAGAAGAAATAGGTATTGCTTTTTCATTAGTAGATCTCAAAGTGCTGCACTGTGTTAATGTCCCTTTCAGTATAAAACTACAGAGAAAGCTCAACACCTTGCCTTTTAGACGAATGTGTATTTAGACAAGTCTACAGTGGTTCTCAGACTTCATTGCACCATGACCCCCTTCTGACACCATAAATTACTACATGACCCCAGAAGGGGGACCTAAGCCTGAGCCTGGCTGAGCTCCACCTCCCTGGGTGGGTGGGGCAGGGAGAGAGTGAAGCCCAAGCCCCGGGCATTGGGGCTCGGGCATTGGCTTCAGCCCCAAGCCCCAGCAAGTTAATGCCAGCCCCCACTAAAACGGGGTTGTGACCCACTTTGGGGTCCTAATCCACAGTTTGAGAACTACTAGGCAAGGGCATTCTAGAATCACAGCCGGATACTGCAGAAGCCCTGCTTCCAGCCTTTACAAGGGGTCAGAGTCACTTGTGCTAACCTCTGCTGTTAAGGGTCTGCTAGGCTGCTCATCACTGTGGCATCGGCTCCCATTCAAGTGAATAAATGCCAGCAGACACAGGGCTTTAGGATGCAATCTCCTCAGAGCAGGGACTCCCTCTTAATCTTGTAAGGGTCTCCCATCAATTTGCCAAAGCCATCTCAAAATGCTATGTGTATAGTACCATCAATGTGCTTGGTCAAAACGTTTCTTGTAGTCTTTAATATTAAATACTGAAGCCAAATGAAATTAACTGAAATGTTGACATTGCCGAGACTCAAAATATCAGGCCCACCAACAGCAATTCCGGGCCCCAGGGCAGAACAGTCAATGGGCGCTCTTCCAGCATGGCCAATGGGCGCTCTTCCAGCTTCTTCCATATGCTCGCCTGGCTGCCTTCACTGCCGCCGGTACTACCCCAATGGCACCTAGGAGCCCTGCAGCCTGCCCAGCCATTTAAAAGGGCCAAGGCAACCGGGCCCCTGGGCAATTGCCCTCTTCCCTTAACACCCCCCCCCGCCCCCGGTCAGTGGGCCTGCAAAATGTTGTAACTTTTTCCCCACTCAAATCTATAGTTCCCACAAAATGTTTTGATGAAACTGTATTTTTGGACATAACTGTTCCATTTAACAAAAAATGATGAGCCCTGGTCAAAATGTTTGTCTGAGCTATCCAGGTCTCTAGGGACTGTCACACTGGATTGGAATCCTCACAGCTACTGGGTTTCTCTTTGAGGTTTCGGATAACGCACAGGAAGAGTTCAAAAGCAGTCTCAGTTATTATTTACAGGTTTCAGAGTAACAGCCGTATTAGTCTGTATTCGCAAAAAGAAAAGGAGTACTTGTGGCACCTTAGAGACTAACCAATTTATTTGAGCATAAGCATCCGATGAAGTGAGCTTTAGCTCATGAAAGCTTATGCTCAAATAAATTGGTTAGTCTCTAAGGTGCCACAAGTACTCCTTTTCTTTTTGAGTTATTATTTACTGCAATATAATTATATAAACTTTAGCACCCAGAGATCTCAGTCAGATCAAGCCTTGTCAGTAATTGCTGCTTGCTGTATCCTTTTCTCTTAGTTTGTAAATATTTTCAAATTCTAATATGTTTTTCTTTTTATTATTCTGCCAGAGGTAGCATGATCTCATAGTATTTTACTATTATTTTTGGAAGAAGAAGCAGTTACTTTAATTCTTGTGTTTTTCTTATAGAAGAACAAAAATTGTTAGTTTGATAGCCATAGAATGCTGCTTATCCTGGAGGGTTTTTCTTTAATTCAACTGAGTAATGTGTTGCCAACGTCTGCAATTTTATTGCAAGTTTTGTGATATTTGGTATCTTTCTTAAAGTCCTAACTTCTGGGATCAGGTGATTGTGGAAACCTTAGCTTTGGGTTTGGGGTTTTTGTTTTAAGTAAGTTTCTAGTCCTTGAGGCTGCAGAGCAAATCTTGGCAATCTGAACCAGAAGGCAAATGAAAATAGCAAATGTATTACTTTTTAAAATATTATGACTTTTAATCCAGTCTCATTACTTGTGGAGACTTTATTCCTAATTTTTAATATTTCCTTCCTTATAAGAGAGACAATAGCTTGGATATTACGGTTTTAGGTCAATGGGTGTTGTCACGTTGATGCAAACTTTCACTACAAGGACAGCTTTGTGTGTGTGTTGTAATGAGCTGGTAGGAAATATTTCATTACCTTTTTATTGTTGAACTACTTATCACTTTAATAATTTGACTTAAGTTTGGCATGAGCTAAAATTCCTAATATAAGGGAAAGAGTCATTTGGCTTCAAATTTGTAACAGAACTTAAGTGAAAGAGCTCCAGAACAGCTGTTGCAATAGTTCAGCTACTGGACAGCTTCTTTTCCATCAGCATTTGCCTTACACTTTGGCTTTGAGCTTTTTTTCTGCACCAATTCCTAGTGCTAGTCTGCTAGCCCCCTAGCACTAGTATCTCAGTTTGTGAAGCAGAGAATAGTTGTTTCATACTTCTCCATTTCCATTTATTTTGCTAATGGTATTCGGCTATCTGCAAAGCTGTGTGAACCACTTAAATCAAAAGGACAGTTCTATATTTCCACCTACTGGCATAGTGATACTGAGGCTATGTCTACACTACCGTGGTAAGTTAACCTAAGTTACACAACTCCAGCTATGTGAGTTACTCCAGTAGACCTCTGACAATTAAGCTGTGCAGTGGATCTAAACATTGTAGCCTTGCTTATGACCAGTATTAGTTTCAATATGATATCATGTGTTTGATTTTTTTTTTAGGTTGCTTTTTCAAAAACCTGAGAAATTACACAAAAAATGTTCTTTTAATGCATTTTCATGCATAGTATGGACCTGGAGTAAAATAGTATGGATCTAGGAATAGAGAGTTCTTTTAGAACATGTGACAGGCTTAATCTGGAAATGTGCCAGGCAAGAGTAGCATGCTAGAAAATGTAAAAAAATATACAGTAATATAAAATGTATGAAATACAAGTGATGATAGAATCATCTGTTCCCTAGCAATTGATAGCTTGTATGCTCCCAGGACCAATATTACATTGATTAAACAAACGTTTACTGAAGGCACATTTTATCATACAAAGCATGTATGGACTTGAGTACAAGTATTCTGTGGGCATAAGAAGAGAACTCTTTAGTTCCCACCTGTTCCGATGATCTATCACAGTGGGGGCTGGGAGAGGAGGCTGTGCCTTTGGGCAAGAGCCCCGCTGAGCCTCCAGCTACAAGCCGGACCTGCTGCTGGCCGCTTCCAAGGTGCAGCATGGTCTGCAGTGCCAGCACAGGCAGGAAGTCTGCCTTAGCACCCCCGCTGAGCCGCTGACCGGGAGCCACCCAAGGTGAGTGCGCACCCCAACCCCGTGCCCCAATCCCCTCCCCCAGCCCTGAGCCCATTCAAACACGGAGCCCTTTCCTGCACCCCAAATCCCTCATCCCCAGCCCCACCCCAGAGGCTGCACCCCCAACCCAGTGTCCTGACTCCCTTCCACACCCCAAACCCCCCATCCCCAGTTCCATTGGGTCATGGGCATCAACAATTTTCTTCAACTGGGTTCCCAGAAAAAAAGTTTGAAAACCACTAGGCAACACGAGGGGACGGGTGACCCTGGAGTCACATGCCCCCCCGCCCCCCGATTTGCTGTTTGGCTTGGATTGAGCATGCTCAGTAACACTGCTGAAGCCAGCTGCCCTCACTCTGCTTCCCCACTATTAACAGGCATGGGTCGTCTCTGCCACATTACTTCAGTATTAAGCTATACCCTGTACAGTGCCTAATTATTGCAATACAAATAGTAACAATTCATTGAACATGACACATCACAATTTAAATGCTTGCTTTCTCTCTCTATGGGGATAAGGTTGTCCCACCACACAGCTATACGTATAAGAGAAAGGAAATGCAAACAAACCTAATCTGGGACAAGAAAGAAACAGGTGCTGCTTTCCTTTGACCAGGGCTGGCTCCAGGCACCAGCATCCCAAGCAGGGGCTTGGGGCGGCACTGTGAAAGGGGCGGCAGTCCATGTGCCGTCAGGGCGGCGTCTCGTCTTTCCGTGGCAGTGGCAATTCGGCAGCAGCTTTACTCTGCATGCTGCGCCACGGCGACAAATCAGCAGCAGCTTCAGATGTCCTGCTTGGGGCAGCAAAAACGGTAGAGCCGGCCCTGCCTTTGACAGCTACATAACAAGGGTACATGCTGTAGTGTTTCGATGAACTAGAAAGAAGGACAGCAAAAACATTTCAATCACAGAATAAATTGTCCTATCCCTGATCTGATGACGTTCTAGAAACCAGTGCTACCACTGACTTCCTGGCCCGTAGAAATGTCATGGAATCATCTGGGTTGTGGAACATGTGCAGCTGTGCACTGCATTCGTCAGAGACCTACTGAGTTCAACATAGTTGCATGAAGACCTATGGTTTTCAACTCTATTTTTCCTGAAGCAAAACTTCCAGTCAGGGTCATGGTATAAAAAAGATGTTTTGTTGACGTGCAGAATTATATTCCATGGTAATATTTATATATATTCCAAATAAGAGCATGTAGTATTATATACACATGAATCAGCCCTCTCAAGACTTTGGTGAGATAGCTAAGTAGATATTGTCTTCATATTCAATTGTGGGGGACATACTGAGGCAGAAAGATGCAGCGATTTGCCAATGCCATGTAGTTAGAGGCAGAGCCAGGATTAAAAGTCAGGAAGCCCTGACTCCCAACCACATGCTTGTTCCTCTTAGACTTTTCCTACAATCTGTCCATGTTTTTTTTTTTTTTTTTTTAATGAATCATATCTCAAGTGTCAGCACATACAAACTGCATCTGGGTGAAATCAGAACAGAGAGTTTTCCAAGGAAGGTGCTTAAGCAAAAGAATCTGTTAGCTAAGAGCAAGTTCAGTCCTGGGGTAACTTATTTGAAGCTGCACCTGCTTAATTAAGAGCTTAACCTAGCCCTTTTTTTAAAAAAAATCCGTAGTCAGAGTTCTCAAGCATATACTTAGGATCCTCAAAATGGGCTTCATCTAACTATTTTTGGTCATATCTACTTTATGCTTGCTAACATCTGTACTATGATGGCTCAGTTTAGGGTGTTGTATAAGTCAAAATGTGGTGGTATTGATAAAATTGCATACCATGGGGCTGAAATCAACAAAATCAGTGTGGGCAACCTGTGGCCTGCGGGTCACACGTGGCCCATCAGAGTAATCCGCTGGCGGGCCGCCAGACTGTTTGTTTACATTTGCACAGCCCCCTGCAGCTCCCAGTGGCTGCGGTTCACTGTTCCCGGCCAATGGGACCTGCGGGAGGCAGCCAGGCCCGGGAACGGCGAACTGCGGCCACTGGGAGCTGCGGGCAGCCGTGCAAATATAAACAAATGGTCTGGCAGCCCGCCAGCGGATTACCCTGGTGGGCTTGTGCAGCCCATGGCCCGCAGGTTTCCCAACACTGAACCAAATGCAACTTGGAGTAAGCAGGGTCAATTTTCTTTGAGATCTCTGCCTCCATTGGCAGCGTGTGGTGGCAGATTACCATATGGGCCCATGCCCAGGGATCCTAGCCAATTTGGGGGCCTGGAAAAATCTCCCCCCACCATGGCCCTGGGGTTGGAGGAGCTCCCGAGGCCATGGCGGGGGCCCAGAGCTTTTCCAGTCTCGGGGCTGCAGTGCCGGGGGTGGGGAGAGGGAAAAGGGTCAGAAAGCAGTGAGTGGGGGCAAAATGTGGGGGAGCCACAGGTGGAAGGGGTGGAATGAGGGAGGGGCTCCGGGCTTAGCTCCAGCCAGGGCCAAGAGCTCTCAATGTCCCCTTCCCCCACCCTGGCTGGGGTGACGGGGGGGAGGGGCTGAGAGCAGTGAGCAAGAGTGGGACCTTGGCCAGAAGAAGCTTCACGTGCTGCTCATTTGTGTCATATTCACCAAAGATGCAAAAGGGCAGAAAAAGTTGCATATCAGGTAACAGTGACAAAACTCACATCAATCTGACAATTCCATGGGTGTGCAAAATGAGCGTGATGATGGGGATTGCAGTTAGGGGTGCAGCAAGCCAAGCGGCAAGACGATGTAAGACAATGCAGCGCATGCTACTGTCATTAGCATTGCTGGGGTCAAATCCGACACACACAGCACAACGCTTATTGATAAACTTAATCCAGGGCTGGATTCTGTCCACACAATACCACACAGGTATAAATTTGCTTGTTTTACAAACCAACTGAGCACCAGATAAATACAATTTCTGTTACTTTGTCAGTTAACAGTCTTTCAGATACCACTGAATTTAGCCCTAAATCTGCGTCACATCTCTGGCTTTGTGAAAAGAGTTTATCTAGTGAAAGTTCTGAGCTATAAGGTTCCCTCTGCTTCTGTGCACTGCAAGCTCCTGACTTCATACAAGAGGGGTATGTATGTGCAGCTCTGAGGGGAAAGATGGCTTCACAACATACTAACTCCCGCAGTGCTGCTTCCTTCCCCTCTGTGACTACTGTGGTGGAACTTGGCAGTTCTTAATTCTTTGACCACACTCCTGCCACAGCCTGGGTGGCCACGTAGCAGCATGCCCATGAATATAGCACCAGGTTCCCATGTACTCCCTGACCTGCTCATCACAATGTACCTTGTGCTTATAAGTTCAGTCCTCTATACAAGTGCCAGTGTGAAAAAGGGGTGAAAACCCCAAATACCAAAATGAAAAAAATTAAATAAAATGAAAATTGGGTGACAAGGCACTCCACCGAACTTTGTAATTCAGTCTCCCGTCACCTGGCCTGAAACAGACCACATCAGTTGACTTTCAGGCTCAGATGTTATTCAGATATTTAGAAGCACAAAAGAATCATAGAATCATAGAATATCAGGGTTGGAAGGCACCCCTGAAGGTCATCTAGTCCAACCCCCTGCTCGAAGCAGGACCAATTCCCAGTTAAATCATCCCAGCCAGGGCTTTGTCAAGCCTGACCTTAAAAACCTCTAAGGAAGGAGATTCTACCACCTCCCTAGGTAACGCATTCCAGTGTTTCACCACCCTCTTAGTGAAAAAGTTTTTCCTAATATCAAATCTAAACCTCCCCCACTGCAACTTGAGACCATTACTCCTCGTTCTGTCATCTGCTACCATTGAGAACAGTCTAGAGCCATCCTCTTTGGAACCCCCTTTCAGGTAGTTGAAAGCAGCTATCAAATCCCCCCTCATTCTTCTCTTCTGCAGGCTAAACAATCCCAGCTCCCTCAGCCTTTCCTCATAACTCATGTGTTCCAGTCCCCTAATCATTTTTGTTGCCCTTCGCTGGACTCTCTCCAATTTATCCACATCCTTCTTGAAGTGTGGGGCCCAAAACTGGACACAGTACTCCAGATGAGGCCTCACCAATATCGAATAGAGGGGAACGATCACGTCCCTCGATCTGCTCGCTATGCCCCTACTTATACATCCCAAAATGCCATTGGCCTTCTTGGCAACAAGGGCACACTGCAGACTCATATCCAGCTTCTCGTCCACTGTCACCCCTAGGTCCTTTTCCGCAGAACTGCTGCCTAGCCATTCGGTCCCTAGTCTGTAGCTGTGCATTGGGTTCTTCCGTCCTAAGTGCAGGACCCTGCACTTATCCTTATTGAACCTCATCAGATTTCTTTTGGCCCAATCCTCCAATTTGTCTAGGTCCTTCTGTATCCTATCCCTCCCCTCCAGCGTATCTACCACTCCTCCCAGTTTAGTATCATCCGCAAATTTGCTGAGAGTGCAATCCACACCATCCTCCAGATCATTTATGAAGATATTGAACAAAACCGGCCCCAGGACTGACCCTTGGGGCACTCCACTTGATACCGGCTGCCAACTAGACATGGAGCCATTGATCACTACCGGTTGAGCCTGACAATCTAGCTAGCTCTCTACCCACCTTATAGTGCATTCATCCAGCCCATACTTCCTTAACTTGCTGACAAGAATACTGTGGGAGACCGTGTCAAAAGCTTTGCTAAAGTCAAGAAACAATACATCCACTGCTTTCCCTTCATCCACAGAACCAGTAATCTCATCATAAAAGGCGATTAGATTAGTCAGGCATGACCTTCCCTTGGTGAATCCATGCTGGCTGTTCCTGATCACTTTCCTCTCATGCAAGTGCATCAGGATTGATTCTTTGAAGACCTGCTCCATGATTTTTCCAGGGACTGAGGTGAGGCTGACTGGCCTGTAGTTCCCAGGATCCTCCTTCTTCCCTTTTTTAAAGATTGGCACTACATTAGCCTTTTTCCAGTCATCCGGGACTTCCCCGGAAGAGTAGGTGATATGAAGGGAAATGGGTTTCCTATTTCAAGCTTGATTTTGTTGGGGGAGCGAGACTGACTAGGGTTTGTGTAATTTGTGCTTTTCAGTAACAGCAGGACACCCAGAGCATTTAGATGGCGCCTTTTTGTTATTTTACAAATCTAAATAAATAAATGCTCCCCATCCATATTTGTATAATTACGTGTTCAGCATAGGTAGGTACCAGACATTTACATACAGAACTACACTGTGCTCATGCATCGAGTTCACTGTTTCTGCACATTAGGCTAATGAAGAATGAGAACTAGCATAGTCTGACACTTACAGAATACTATAGAGGCTGCTTTGTTTGGTTTTAATTGCTCCTCTGCTGGAAGAGAATGGCTCACTCAGGTACACAGCTAGCTTCCCAAAAAATATAGGTTCAAATCTTGAGTGTGTCAACTCCACCTTTCAGCCTTCCAAGGCGGATGTTAAATACCATACAATTTACTGTAAGGGTGCTTTTTGGAGGCTATTCCAAAAATGAAGTCAATTTCCTATGGAGCCCACAGCAAGTTACGTAAGAGTAGGATTTTGCCAAAGTGTGCTTGGCCAAAATTTCTTTTTCCTACTGTTGTGTGGTGTGCTAATTGGCTGATGTGGTCCACCCCATCAGTGATTCCCTTTCACTGGTATCCTACAAAATATATTATTTACAATAAGTGCTTTCTGATCTTTTAGGCTGCATGATGCTACATAAATAAAAGTTATTCTCTCACAATTTCGCAGACAGTGCTTTGAAAACAACGCCACTTTCGTATTGAAAGACAAAATGGTTTTCAAGGTGTGTTATTGGGAATTTCCTCTATAGGAGCAATTATTTAAGATACAAACAGTGTATGGGACTGGATTAACAGCTATCTACAGGCACAGTAAATCTCATCAATACACTTGTGATTCCCATTAGTGCAGGGTTACAAACCATGATTGTGGCCGGATTTTGATAGATAGTTACCAAGATCTTGGCAACTCTGATGTCAGTTAGTCTGGCAGGCTCTGCTCCCTGCTTGGTTGTTTTGACTTCTTAAAAACATCTGTAACATCTGAGCACGTTGATCAGTAAGAACAGAATTCCAGGGTTATTGAAAAGAGCAGGCAATGGGAGAAGGGCATAAATCCTGGATGAATACAAGGAACTCTGCCTGTATCAGTCCAACAGTCTGGCCAGTCCCGCCAGCTGTAGCTTCTTATTCCTGAATTAAGGTGCCTCTGTTTTTCTGGGATGTGGCAGATCCTTATGTGGGTGCAAGCAGAGAGACTTTGTATCTAAAGGTAAACAGTTCTGTGTCTTATTATCTGAGCCACTCTGTTTGTTTTAAAACATCCTTTAAAATTAAGGTGAGAATGTTTTATCCACAACAAAATAAAAACGTCGGTTTTTGTTGCAGAACACTTGCTGTATCAGCCACGATCATATAGCTATTATAGTAGACATCAAGTACAATTGAATGCATAAAAGGTTCTGACTGTATTGCATGAATATTGAACAAAGGCTTTTTGTGCCTTTCTTTTTATCCTTCAGTGAATGCACCATTAAACAAAAGTGTGTTTTGGAAAGAAAACAGTTCTCTAAGCACCACTGTGATGATTCAGGAATCTATCTGTAATTCTGTGGGAGCTTATGAACTCTCTGTATGTATCTTTACCAACCCCCAAACTCCATTTTGAATTAGAGGTTTACTTGCTTTCTCTGTGGTCTCTTTACCTCCATATTGGACTGACATTCCAAGGGGGAGTGATACAGGACTGATAATAGACTATCATTAAATTGGTATGGTCTTCTATTCAAATCCATATATTCTGGAGAACAAGTTAGCTCTTACCCAGGAGAATTGGCTAGTCAGGGGAGAGGCCACCTGGCAACAGAGTCATATGGTAGAGGTCCCTGGTCATCTGAGGAGGTAGATCCAGGAGTTACCTGTCAAAGGGACTGGACAGCGATAAAGGTCAAGCGCTGGCCTGTTTGGGGCACCTCAACCACTTTCATCAGTGCAAATTGAAGGAGTTGGTTGTCATGGTATGCAGATCTTCTCTGTATTTATCCCGGACTTTCTCCTTGGAGCATATTCTGCAGTATCTGAATGCCTGGGCTGTAGATAGGGTGACCAGATAACAAGTGTGAAAAATCAGGACACTTTTTTTTAGCAGGGGGAGGAATAGCTGCAAAGTCCCTAATATTGGGATGGTCCCAATAATTTCAGGACTTTAGGTTTTACTCAAAGCAAACAGGAAAGTGAGATCCCAGAAGATGTGAGAGGGGCAAACATAGTACCTTCCTTTAAAAAGGGGACTAAATCAGACCTGGGGAATTATAGACTGGTTAGCCTAACATCAATAGCAGAAAAGATACTGGAACAAATTACTAAACAATCAATGTATACGCACCTAGACAATAATAAGGTTATAAATAATACCCAACATTGATTTGTCAAGAACAAATCATGCCAAACCAAACTAATTTCATTCTGTGACAGGGTTTTTGACTAGTGCCTAGAGGAAAGCAGTGGGCATGATATATCTGGACTTTAGTAAGGCTTTTGACACAGTCCCATATGACAGCCTCATAAGGAAATTAGGGAAGTATAGTCTAGATGAAATTACTGTAATCGTGCATACCTGATTGAAAAAATATACTCAAGGAGTAGTAATCAGTGGTTCACTGTCAAACTGGGAGGTGTATCTAATGGGGTCCAGCAGGGGTCTGTCCTGGGACCAGTAATATTTAATATTTTCATTAATGATTTATATAATGGAGTGGAGAGCATGCTTCTAAAATTTACAGAACATCAAGCAGGGAGGGTTGTAAACATTTGGGACAGGATTAGAATTCAAAACCATCTTAACCAGTTGGAGAATTTGTCTGATGTTAATAAGATGAAACTCAATGAAGACAAGTGCAAAATGCACAAACACAAAATGGAAAATAACTGGCAAGAGAGTAGTACTGCTGAAAAGGAAATGGTGGGTATAGAGGATCACAATTTGAATATGAGCCAACAATGTCGTCCAGCTGAGAACAAGGTCAATATCATTCTGGGGTGGTTTAACAGGAGTGTCATCTGTAAGGCATGGGAGGTAATTGTCCTGCTCTACTCTGCACTGGCAATGCCTCTGCTGGAGTATCATACTCAGTTTTGAGCACCATACTTTAAGAAAGGTGGGGACAAATTGGAGAGACTCCAGAGAGGAGCTACAAAATTGACAAAAGGTTTAGAAAACCTGACCTATGAGAAAATGTTAACTGTGAATGTTTTGTTTTGGGAAGAAAGGAAGACTGAGGAGGGAGCCTGATAAGTCCTCAAATATTCTAAGAGCGGCTATAAAGAGCATAGTGATCAGTTGTTCTCCATCTGGAAGCTGGATAGAAGCTGGATATGAGTCAGCAGTGTGCCCTTGTTGCCAAGAAGGCCAATGGCATTTTGGGATGTATAAGTAGGGGCATAGCGAGCAGATTGAGGGACGTGATCGTTCCCCTCTATTCGACATTGGTGAGGCCTCATCTGGAGTACTGTGTCCAGTTTTGGGCCCCACACTACAAGAAGGATGTGGATAAATTGGAGAGAGTCCAGCGAAGGGCAACAAAAATGATTAGGGGTCTGGAACACATGACTTATGAGGAGAGGCTGAGGGAACTGGGATTGTTTAGTCTGCAGAAGAGAAGAATGAGAGGGATTTGATAGCTGCTTTCAACTACCTGAGAGGTGGTTCCAGAGAGGATGGTTCTAGACTATTCTCAGTGGTAGAAGAGGACAGGACAAGGAGTAATGGTCTCAAGTTGCAGTGGGGGAGGTTTAGGTTGGATATTAGGAAAAACTTCTTCACTAGGAGGGTGGTGAAACACTGGAATGCATTACCTAGGGAGGTGGTAGAATCTCCTTCCTTAGAAGTTTTTAAGGTCAGGCTTGACAAAGCCCTGGCTGGGATGATTTAATTGGGGATTGGTCCTGCTTTGAGCAGGGGGTTGGACTAGTTGACCTCCTGAGGTCCCTTCCAACCCTGATATTCTATGATTCTATGATCTCCGCTGAAGGTGGGACAAGAACTAATGGGCTTAATCTGCAACAAGGGAGATTTAGGTTAGATGTTAGGAAAATCTTTCTAACTCTGAAGGCTAGTTAAGATCTGGAATAGGCTTCCAAGGGAGGTTGTGGAATCCCCATCAGTGGAGATTTTTATTAGATCAGTTTAAATACATGTCAGGGATGGGCTTAGTTTATCTGGTCCTGCCTCAGTGCAGGGGGCTGGACTAGATACCTCTTCAAGTCCTGTCCAGCCATATGTTTCTATGATTTAACAGTTCACTGGTACCAGACAAAAGCTTTTATAGCTTCTAGGATAAAGGACACAGATGAGCTGGAAGGAGACCAATAATAAGCAAGGACAAAAACAGGGACTATCCCTGAATGTGAACACAGGCACTCCTATTCCAACTGACATCACTGAATCCCACTGACCTCAGTGGGTGCAGGATCAATCCGTACATCTAGCTGTATGAGGAGTTTAGGGCTGCACTACTGAGCTGATGCAACCATTTTATTGTGGCCAGGAGAAAAGGGACACCAGAAATCCTTGGCTGCTGGAACAACCACTTCCAGCCATTGGCAAGCAGTACATTTTAGAGTAGATATCATTCTGCTTTGAGTTGTGCCTGGCAGATCCCAGGGCACATCTGCTTAGGATTGGAGGAATGCTAAGTGGCTTAAGGGCATCTCTTGCATACCACCCCCTCCGCTAATTCCCTTGGTGCCAAGGTAGTTATGTTGTCAAATAAATTGTAATATTCAACCTAATATGCATGAAAATGCATATTCAAATATACTTCAGTAGCTTTGCACCACCAAAAACCTGCTAAAGTCTCGCTGTGCTCCACAGCAGCCCTAACAGCTACACACACACACACATTGTTGGCATAATTATCTGAGAGTCTTTCAGAAGTTTCCAGCTCTAATGTTTTTACCCTCTCTGCAAGCAGCAAGAGCAGTGCAGGGGAAATTAGCATTTTACAGCTAGAGCCAACATTTCCATACATGTCACAAGAATGACGAGCGTGGCATAGAAGCATTTCCCCCCAGAAGTACAAAAGGTGTGAGAATAGCAGGGATGCACAGTTCCATTTCTCCTAAATGGCTTGTTACCCATCACCCTATAACTTACTGACACTGGGGAAATACTCATTTGCTTCACTTGTTTCCTCTGCAAAGTTCTGGGGAAAGTTCCGCAGGAAAGACACTTCTTTGTGATTTGTGACACCCACTCTGTCTCTGCCTCTTCTTGACAGCTCAGCTTTCCATGCAGCCCAAAAGATTATGAAGCCTCATCAGCTTTCTGTATGTCAGTTTTACAGATGGTGTCAGTAGGGTACCTACCCGGACTCTGATGTGTCAAGAGTTGGCTAAACAATAAATTCATATTTTGGAAGCACACATAAAACCTGATCCTGGGAAGCATGGATGAGCAACTCTGAGTGAAGTCCACAGCAGGTGCTCTGTACCTGTCTTGCAAGGCAGCGTAATTCATCTCCTTCCTTTTAAGGACTCTTTCCCATAATTAAACCAGAATCACTGAATACATTTTTTTGCTCTGAACCCATCCTTATAGCCCTACTTTTTCCACTGCAGAAAGTGAATGAATTGTCCAGTATCTCCATGCAGCTTTGCCCTGGGACTTGTCCTACCATCAGTTTAATGAGATATTTTTCCAGTTGGTACATCCTGCTTTGGACATCATCTGTTCATCCTTCAGTCTAAGCACCCCCCACCTTTTTATCTCTTGCTCAAGAAGCATGACCAGCCCATGCCACATTAGCTGCTTCAGTCTATGGTGTGTTCATCTTGGTTTGCCCTCTTCTTAATTTAGTTTTCCTTTTGTCTCCATGTAATATAAACTGTGCTCTGTTCTTGTAACCTTCTCCATCTTCTTACTAAGGGGCCAGATTTCTGCTCTGACTGAGCCTGGCACAACAGTGTCTTCCATAACGGGATGGATAGCTCTCCATTCTACCTTTTGAGTCTCTCAAATGTTCGTCATCTAGCCTTGAGTTCTCTCTCCACCTGATGTGTGATAGCGTGTCAGTCACCAGGCAGACATAACACTCCCTGTCTTCTAATTCATCCCTTTTCCCCCGAGTGCTTCAATCCAAACTGCCTCAAAGATCCAAGTGGCTTGTTTCAAGCTCTTTTCTACTTATCAACCACTTCAAGTCCTCTTAGCTCCTTCAAGTCCTTTCAGCTCGCCAGTCAAAATTTCTGAAATTCTGAGGTGCCCAGGTGTTCTGTGCTGTTGTGGGGGTGACCTTTTCCTCCTGAGTAGGTGTATTTGCCTGTAACATCAACCAAATAAATATTTCACCTCCCTAGATAGCTTGCAGACCACTTGCACAGAAGCAGTTCAACTGCAGTATTTTTGGAGTAACAGTGACGTGCCCCAGAACACACTCCTGTCCCTGCATTCCACAGTCACCCTGCCCTGCATGGCTCAGGGGCCCTTTGTTCAGCCCACAAACCCCCATTGCAAGACCAATGTGCTTTACCATGGCCTTGATTTAGTCTTTGTATACAATATTAACATGTAAAGAAACTCATAGGCTTGTGAATGAAAAACAGTCAGTACGAAAGTTTTTGGTTGCCATCTAGTGTTCAGACAGGATTTAAACCTGCCTCAGCAGAAGCTGTGGAAATATCACTGAACCAAGTCATGTTGATAGCTCAGTGTATGTATCTTTCCTTGGGGAGCAAGGTTCCCCCAGCCTCTCTCAAACACAAGCCTCTGCCTTAACAGCACTGTTTGACCTTCAATAATTAGCAGGGAGAAAAAAATTAAAACAGAGGAAAGAATGAAGCAGAGAGACAGGAGATAAGAATGATTTGGGAAATGAGCATAATAGGAGTACCTGCCAGGCTACACTTGTGGGTCAGGGGCATGGAGATAGGGGGAGGATATAGCAGTGTTCTGGAGGGTACATAAGATTATTCAGTAATATCGTAGAAGGTTCCATGAAGAACAGAGCTGGCTACTGTTTCGTCCCAGGGTTTTTTCTTGACTTCCTTGATTGGCTGGATGTGAGCCTGATTCTTCACTGCTGTGCCCGTTGTGTTGTTATGGATGCCTGAGCAAGGTGAGGGCAGGACTCTCTAATGAGCCTGAGTAAAGAATCCAGGTGGGTAGTGTTGCACCTAGTTCTCACACGGCTGCCCAAGCTTGTGCAGTTCTCAGTCAGGGCCCTGCATCAAGGGGACTCGGCAGAAGCTGTTTCTCTTTGGGAAAGAGGGAGGAGCTATCCTCGACTTGGGTGGGCCCTCCATCCAACATGGTTATCAAATGGTGATAGCACATCACTGGCAACTCCCATCCCACTCCAAGGAAGCAACACAGACAGAGAATGAGAGAGTAGATGTATGGACCTGCTGAAGGAGAGAGGAGTAGGTGGTGGGGGTGGAAAGAGGTCAAGTGGTTTCTAAGAGTTCTGATGTATTGGTTAAAGCAGCCATTCTTCTGTACTTTCCTTTGAACCTTTTGAAGTCCCTACCCATCTCTAGTATTCAAGGTATCTTTAAGATGACAATATGATTTTTATTCCTAGTATTGGGATAGGGAGCTCTTTTACAGAGTGCTTTTCATATGTACATGGAGGCTGGCTTAATAGATGCCATTTTCATAGGCAAATTGTCCAATGCTAACGTTGATGTAACATAGCCTTGTACTGCTGGCTTTGTTCATAACCAGGGCAAAAATATCTTAAAGGGACTAAGGGAGTTTTATTGCAATTTGGGTGACAAATTCATAGGAAAACATGGATAGCTGGAATCTCCTCTCCCTTCACTTGTAGCTACTATAGTCATATACTAATTCATGACAAACCACTGACTAAGCAGTGAATATTGTAGCTCTATACCTTGGGATATTTTAAAAACACGCTCCAGTCTCCTGCACTTTGAACTTCTTTGCGTTAAAGCGGAGGTTTAATACTTTTTTTCATTTCGATGCTCTTGCTACAGAACAATTTTCACATCCTCTGAGGTGCCCAGGAGTGTGGAATGAAGATGGGCTTTGAGACCACAGAAAACTGAAGTGTAAATGAATTCACTGGAGATAAGTTAGTTCCATGAGTCGCCTCAGAAGATCATTTGCATTGGTCTTTTAAGATTATCAGCTGCTATGCCAGCTGCCCCTGATAACACAGAAAACTGAAAAACCTTGCTAGGGAATCACTGGCTGTTTATAAGCCCTTTGTCAGAAATCAAAGGACCAACCTATACGCCCGGTAAGATAGCCTAATCTCTTAGAAGCACAAGCTTCTAGCTCCACTCTGCAGAACGTGTAGCCTTTTGTGTCACTCTGATTACAAGATGCACCTGGCAACTGAGTAATGAAAAATAGTTTTCAGGGTTCCTCTTTAAATAGATTTTTCAGAAGCCATGTGAGGAATGCTGTTTCTCATGACCTTTTTCCCTGACTGAAGCAGGTTTGTGCCATCTCATCTGAGCATGTCCAGACATACTCTCTGAGAATAATTAAGTGAAATGAACTTCTTTGCAAGTTACAGGAAGGGTTTGAAGATACCATGGAGGCAACACTCCTCCTTTCTTCAGTCTCCCAGCAGTTGCTTGTGTCCCTTGTGGCCATGAATAAATATACAGGTTAATAATGAAAATAATTAAATCCTGTGCTGGGTTAAAGCATAAAGAAAAACAAATGTTAAGGAGAATTTGTAATGCCATAAAACTGAGGGCAGTATCTCTTCATTCAACATGTGCTAATTTATGGGAAGAAGGTAGACACTGATATTTTTTGACCTTACCGGTTGCAGCAGGGTTAGCCGATTCAAGTTAGCAGCAGGCTTTTTTGAAGAATCAGGCTATCCCTTTGGTTTTGGTAGAGCATCCATCACTATGGTATTTATGACTCCATTTCAATAAAGCACTTAAGCACATGCTCAAGTGACTGTAACATGAAGCATGTTTGAACACTTTGCTGAACAGAGAAGGGATTGCTCACATGCTTAAGTGCTTTCGTGGGTTGGAGCCCTAAGTGCCGCTCACCACAGAATCTATGTCCAAAAGAAACTGTGTCTGAGGTGTGATGGTCTATACACAATGCTAATAAGAGTACTATGAGAATTTGCTTATCTGCATTATTTAAATCAGGCAGGATATGTGCTATAACATTGGGAGAAAAATCTCTTTTTCTCTGCACTGCAGGTGATTATATATTCTGCACTTCTGCTCCACATGGAATGCTCATTATAGTCAATGAAGTTCTGTGCATGGGATGCAGTTGAAGTCCACTGTAAAGGATACATTCTGCCATCAGATTTCCTTGGAGTTCTGTGTCATTCAGGTAGAGATGAAACTTTGGATGAAGGGGGAAAAGCTTCCTGTGAACAGCTGGGCTAAAGCTAGAAAGAACTGCATTTTGGAACAAGTTGCCAAAAATCTCCCCTCTCCGGCTCACAGTTTCATTTCCAAACTCACACTATCTCTACTGATCCAGCCACCCTTCCTGGAGGAAGAACATTGCAATGGAGCTTGGCAATGGAAGGGCCTTCCCCAAAAAGGGAAGCAAGGCCAGACACTACCATGTGTCACTTTCACTGCAGTTGCGTGGATGTAACAGAATAAAATAGGGCCCTGAATTTATCAGTAAGGGTAGTTAAGCACTGGAAAAAATTACCTAGGGAGGTTATGGAATCTACGCCTCTGGAGGTTTTTAAGAACAGTTTAGACAAACACCTGTCAGGGACGGTCTAGATAATACTTAGTCCTGCCTCAGTGCAGGAGACTGGACAAGATGACCAATTGAGGTCCCTTCCAGTCCTACATTTCTAGGAGTCTGTGATCAACTTGATCTTCTATGGTGTGCCAGCCACCATCATTTCCCATTTGTTCCCCTAAAGGAGCATTAGTGATCCTTAGGGCTATGCATCACTATCACAAGAGGTGCAGAGAACTGGGAAGAGGCAAGCTTGGCTAGAGGGATTCTCCCTGTGGAATCTGTTCCCTTTGGATAACAGTCCGATACACACCCATCACTGGATTCTTGGGGCAATGCAAGAGGGAAAGGTCAGACTTCAGTGGCTGAGTGAGATCCATACACATGTGTAACATCTGACCTATTATCTGTGCCTCATGGGTATCATTCAGTGATGAATGGGAGAAGAACTTGAACATGTATTAAGATGTGATCCTCATTATGAAAGCCTGAGAATTCTAGAACTATGTATGGCAAATGCACATCTCGAACTTCCATGTGGAAAGAGGCACTAACAGTCCATATAACAAGACACTTTGGAATAGGGCTTTTTTTGTCCTTTTTGTGATTTCATTGTTCAAGTAAACTGAAGACCAGAGTATGTATTCAAGTGCCAAATTGAAAACTTGAGCTAAGTAGGCTCTGTCTCCATTTACACCAGGTCTGAGCTGGTCCTCCATGTTCAGTGGGAGATGGAGGGATGGTAGCGAGCACTTGTTTGAGTTTCTTTTCTGAACATGGATACAAATACAAAGGGGAAAAAAGGCTTCAGCATTAAAGGTGTAATTTTTCAAAATGGTGGCATTAAGCCATGCATAGTCTATAATTTTTGGCAGTGATTAGAGAATGCCTGCTGACTGTAAGTATAGGCTTTGCACTTCCTTAAGAAGCCCAGATTAAGACATCTGCTGTTCTTGCTGATTTTAGCCAGCACACAATACAATACAATACCATCCATTAGCTTCAATTCAGGTTAAATGATCTATAGTTTCTCCAGCAATCAATCCCCAAGTAACTATTGTGGTTAAGGACCTTGTCTCACTCTGACCTCACATTATCTCTATCCCACAAGGAATAATAGTGCCCTGAGCTCTACTTAACACTGTTCTTAGGAAGGGACTAATGACTATTTTGAATATCCCTAGCTTGAATGTCATTCAAGTGACAGATCTCAAATATTACAGCAGGCAAGCAAATGTGGGGAATGGAATCTCTGAAGCACCTTTGTGATTAAGGACTATGGTGCTACTCTCATATGGGTCCTCTTACTTGGTGCATTTTTTTCCCTTTCAGTCTGGTTTTCTTATATTCCATCTAACTAAATATCTCCCTTCTCTGTTAAAGACCTTTCCTGCTCCTTTTCTTCACAGACCTGATCCTGTACTGGTTGATCCATCAATGGGAGAAGGATCAGAACCATAATCTCTTCCTGCAGGACTCCTCATCACACTCTTCCTCCATTACACACCCTTTCCCTCTCTCCCTGTAGCTTGTCTTCTTCCATTACCCCTCAATAACAGGCCTAAAGAGGAACTCCTCTGGCCATACTCTCCCTGTTACCACCAGGGCCAAACTTAGCCCCAAGAAAGATTTACTGTAGCTGTGACGTGCATAGGCCCTTTGAGATTCTTATTACTTCTCAGCCAATTGTTACTTGTTCTATACTTTTTAAAGCAGAAGGTCCAGTAAACCTGGAACCTTAATGCCCTCATTTGCCTAATTGATGAATATGCATTGCCATAAGCCTGCACCATGGAATAAGCTTTAGGAACAAACATGCTTCTTGCTGGCTCTGGCATCTCTGCTGCTGTTCCTTGAAGCTGTGCCCTGACTGCTCCTGGTTCTTCACTGGATGGATGGATGTGTTTGGGTTGTTAGCCCCTAATGCTGGCTAGTCCTGGGCTGAAAAGGGGATCTGGCTACTTCCTGCCATCAATGGGGGGATATTTGACTGGAATGCCGGCCCCTAGCTGGTTGTCGGGGGGTGGAGGGCAGGCTCTGGGTGCTCCTTCCCATTGCTTCTGGACTAGAAAACTCTGACTGCTGCTCTCTGGCTTTTGTTCCCAGGCCCCTAACTTTATCTGCTGCTCACCATACAGACCTCTGTTTCCTGCATCTGAGTATGGAACACTCAGCCCTCTCAGAATGGTATCATGCCATTGGTATGGGCTTTGCTGGATGACAACAGACAATATTGCCCCTGTGATTGACAACTTCCCCCCGAAGTATAATGACAGGTTTCAGAGTAACCGCCGTGTTAGTCTGTATTCGCAAAAAGAAAAGGAGTACTTGAGGCACCTTAGAGACTAACCAATTTATTTGAGCATAAGCTTTCGTGAGCTACAGCTCACTTCATCGGATGCATACTGTGGAAACTGCAGAAGACATTATATACACAGAGACCATGAAACAATACCTCCTCCCACCCCACTCTCCGGGTGAGAGGAGGTATTGTTTCATGGTCTCTGTGTATATAATGTCTTCTGCAGTTTCTACAGTATGCATCCGATGAAGTGAGCTGTAGCTCACGAAAGCTTATGCTCAAATAAATTGGTTAGTCTCTAAGGTGCCACAAGTACTCCTTTTCTTTTTCCCCCGAAGGTACACTGTCACCTAACCACTCGTGCATGTTTTTACACCCCATGATGAAACACGAAAAGCATTTTGTTTTATCTCACTCTGTGCCTGTTGCTGTGCACAGTGGTCTATTTTGCCATTGTGCACAATTTCTGAACCAATTCTTGTGTTGATGTTGGTGATAAATACAAATGACTGTAGGTAGGAAGGGTCACATTTTCAAAGGATTGCACATGGAGGCACTAAAGTGATGTGTGCTGATGCAAGGAGCCATTTCTCTCAGCAAATGTGGATTTTGGATGTACAAAGGAAGCAAAGTGCACATCTTGTGATCACACAAAATATAGTCCCTTTATAGTGCACATCAAGGCTTTGATTTTCAAAGGTGACGAATCAATGAAGTATGGAGAGATGAAGTGGAGCCACTTTTCTGAAGGAAAGTGGAAGGTTTTTTTTGGTGAATGAATCCAAATCTACATTATTGCCATTTTCTATGTCCTCTTGCAATAGCTATCATTTATATGCTTCTGGGGAAAAAAAGCTGCAAGGGGAAATGTGTGTTTAAATTGTTGGGTTTATGTTGATGTGCAATAGAGGCAGCAGAGGGCAGCAGTATACACAGTATCTCACACAGAGTTAAGTTGGTTCCACGAATACATTTGAATGAACCTGGTTAAAAGCTTCTTATAGGATGTGTGGATATTAGTTAAATATTGGTGGTGGTAACTAAGTTCTGCTGTTAAATATTGTAATGCTTCAGAAATCTTAATAGTTTGGCATGTGGCAGCTGTGTTCAGTATTTATCAAACTCTAATCAATTACATTAAGGTTTCAGTACAGTCTGGGATGTACAGTAATTAAAGGTTTAGAGTGACAATTGGACCTGATCTTTTGTTATGGAAAAAATATGCCAGCACTGTCAGTAAGTAACACATTTACCTTTGAGTGCTAACTTAGAATTGCTCTTCGGTTGCCGATTAGATTTGGGTTTCAGATTCCATGGCAGTGTTAAATACTTCTTGGAATTTGTTGTTTTTTATTTTGCTGTCCTCAAACTGAAATAGAATAGATAGATCATATATGCAGTGGTCTGATGGGCTTATTTAGAACTGCTGAGCTACTGACTCCTTCTTCTTCTGTCTACATATCATAGGTACTTACGTGGCCCCATCTCTGCAGTATCTGAGCACCTGCCAATCTTTCATGTACAGTATTTATCCTCACAGCTCCTCTGTGACATAATCTATTATCTCCTTTTCTCAGATGGGAAAAGTGAGGCCCCGGAGGACTTAGAGCTTGTCTATGTGGCAAGTTACTGCACAGCAAGCCAGGATATGAATCTACAGCACACCAGCTTGCTGCCCAGTCACATCCCATGTGGGCACTCCTACCGGGCACTGAAAGTTCCGAGTGCATACTACTACCTGTTGCATTCTGGGTCTTTAAGTGCACTGTAGCAGTGTCCCCACAGGATGTTACTGTGGCTTGCTGGTGTGCTATAGATTCTGGCTTGCCATGCAGTGTAGACAAGCCCAAAGCCCAGCATCACACAGGAAGCATGTGGTAGAGCAGAGAATTGAACAACGTCTTTGATGGCACAGGCTAGTGCCCTACCCCCTGGACCATTCTTCCTCTGACCTCAAAGAGCTGAGAGATACCTAGGAAGGCAGAGTTACCTGATTTCCCCTGCTGAACTGTTTCTATAGCACTGCACTTCCTGAGGTCTGAAGGGAAAGAATTGTTACTTCCTGAGACTTCCAAGAAAGTAACTTTTTGCTCTGTGGCCCAGAGGCGACATACCTTCCCTTTTGGCCTGAGGCTGACCAAGGATTTATCACCATTTGAAAGCAGACTTAAAATACTTTTTTTTTCAGAAGCTCTTGGGTGCAGCAAATGGATTTGATTTAGGGTAATGTGGTGTTTCATTGCTTTAATTTCTCATGTTCTGGAACAGCCTTCCAAGGGGAGCAGTGAAGGCAAAAAATCTAACTGGCTTCAAGACTGAGCTTGATACATTTATGGAGGGGATGTTATGATGAGATTGCCTACAATAGCAGGTAGCTCATCTGCGACTGCTCGCAGCAAATATCTCTAATGGTTGGAGATGGGACACTAGCTGGTGAAGGCTCTGAGTTACTACAGAGAAATCTTTTAATGGTGTCTGCCTGGTGAGTCTTGCCCAAATGCTCAGGGTCTAGCTGATCGTCATATTTCGGGCCAGGAGGGAATTTTATCTCAGATCAGATTGGCAGAGACCCTGGGTTTTTTGCCTTCCTTTGCAGCATGGGGTACAGGTCACTTGCAGGTTTAAACCCATGTAAATGGTGGATTCTCTGTAATTTGAAGTCTTCAAATCATGATTCGAGGACTTCAGTAACTCACCCAGAGGTTAGGGGTCTATTACAGGAGTGGGTGGGTGAGGTTCTGTGGCCTGCAATGTGCAGGACTAGATGATCATGGTGCTCCCCTCTTAAAGTCTATGATTGAAATGAGTAAGGTCATGAGGTGACAGGGTGCTATCAGCAGCACCCTGATCACTGACATTGCTGCAGGCCCAGCTGAGGGCAGTTATACACTTTCTGGTGGGGGATTGGGAGCACCTGGGTGACAATCACTGGGCTAACAAGGTAAGTGGGGGAGACTATAAGGGGAGGAAACAGAAAGCAAGAGGTAGCTCAGGAGGAGGCTCAGAGGGTGAGTCTGGGCTGGGGAGCGAAGGCTACAGGGAAGCCTGTCCTTGCTATAAACCTGTGTTGTATAGTATTACTGTATTATGTAAGAGGGGAAATAAATGCACACCTTGGAGAAAGATAAATGGCCTGGTGTGTATCTGTGACTGTGAAAGTCTCTGAATTGGCCAGGCAGCGAGGTTCACCAGGTAGTAATGGAGGTACCCTGTAGTACATGCTTGTCTCCTAGAGAAGCCATTGGCAAAACTCCATCTTATTAATAGGAGTAGGCTTTAAGGTCCAATCCTGCAGCCCTCAGACAACGGTGATGGGCGCAGTATTAATTCCTAAACAGACACTTGTATGCATAATCCCACTGGAGAGAAAGGACTATTCATATTAGCAAAGGATGCAGGAGTGGGATGATGGTCTTTCTTTTGCTGCGTAACCAGTATAAAAAAGGCATAATTTTTATTTAGGTATATGAGCATTTCTAGCACCCTTATCAGTCTGATATCTAGATGTCTTTTTATTTTTAATGTAAGCACCTCCAGCCCTTAACCATAAGATTGAGAATTTAGATTCTCACAACAGTTGGGACACGGAAGACCTCACTCTTTCTTACCTTAGGTTTACCAGTTGCCATTGTTGTTGCTCAATATTTATATTGTGTTTAAATTTTGCAGGCTAACAAGGTCAGAACCTCGTTATGAAGGGTGCTGTGCAAACATAGAGTAAATTGGTTGTCTTAAAAAAATCTTCTTTTCCCATCTTCATTATGTGGACATGTCAACCCTTATGTGAAAAGGCTTTTGGGGGAAAAGTAGATAATTGCAGTGTAGAGATCTCAGGCTGACTTCTGGCTTTCTGGAGAGCCTAGTAGAGGGCCCTCCAGTCAAATCTGCTCTGCTCTGCCCGAAAGTTTCACACTGGGTTCCATCAACTACAACACCCCCATTGAGCTTATCTGTCTCTGTGAATGGCTGCATGTCGTTATGCACCCTTGATCCAGGAATAGCCCCTCTGAATATGTCCCTGCACAGATTTTGCTTCTTATGTTAATATTCATGCAAATATGGTGGAATGGCAGAAGTGAGAACTGTGTGGTTGATGCCAGCCAGGATATGCCAAGCAGTGTTAATGTGCCAGTTTGCCCAGTTGTATTTCTAGGAGTTGGCCCATAGGTATGGAAGGAAGCTGGAAAGAAATAAGACACTAGGGTGCTAAATGCTTCTTGAAGGTATAATATTAACTCTCACTGTCAACTGGTAATGCAAAATTTGGAAGTGACAGAGAATTTCTTATTGTTCTTAGCCAGCAAGATACATTCTCTCCTCCGTATGCTGTATCTTATCAGTCTTGTGCAGTTCACCAAGGAAAACATAGCAACTTAAATGTATACCTGAGTAATGCAGCCCACTGGAATCAGTCTAAGCTGAGCAAACCAACACTGGAAATCAGGAGTTTGTACAGACTTATTAATAACTCTTTCAAACGGTACCAAGCTACCACCAAGACGATCAATCAAGAGGCCCGCATTATATGCCCTTGTTCGGTCTGTGCCAGCTGGCTTGGCCTTGTGGGGCTATTTCATTGCTGTGTAGACTCTGGACTTGGGCTGGAGCCCGAGGGTCCTAGAGCCCAGTCTCCAGTCCTAACCTGGAAATCTACACAGCAATGAAACAGCCTTGCAGTCCAAGTTTTGTGAGTCCGAGTTGGCTGGCACAGGCCAGCTATGGGGTTTTTTTTGCTGTGTAGACATACCCTCAAAGCCATTACAAGAGGAAGGAATTATGCAGAGTCTCGGACTGCTCTCTCCTTGCTCCTCTTTCCCATAGCTTCTTTCAGGCAGCCACCTCCTTCCTCTTTTCTGTTTTCTCTGCTTTCTCCTTGGGAGCAAGGAGAGTCTGTGCTTAAGGGTCCCAAACTCCTCTCCTTTCCTCAGCATGTTCAGTTAGTTATAAGGAGTGGTAGGCAGACCTTTCCTTTCCCTACTACTCCTGATACTTTGGTCTATCATAGGTACTTATAGTATCTGACCACCTCACAATCACCAATATATTTATCCTAACAACATTCCTATGAGATAAGGAAAGATCCCCTTTTACTGATGCACAGACAATGACTTGCCCAATGTCACACAGGAATTCTGGTACAGAGCAGGGAGCTGAGCCCAGGTTTCCAAGTCCCAGGCTACCACCCTAACCACTGGACCATCCTTCTTCTCTAGTAGTTTAGACAAGTCCTAAGTAGTTTAGACAAGTCTTTTTTCATCCACTATCCTGAAGAGCTTGTCTATCCAGTTCCATGATACCTAAGCGCTGTTATTAGATACATTCCAGAAGGTAAACTTACGTTGGGGCCTGCCTTTCTGGTCTCTCCTATAAATCTGGGACTGTTGAAGTCTCCTAATACTGGGATTACCTAATTTAGTATTCTGCTAATACTCTATGCCTGTCTTCTCTGAGCTCCCATCTTGGTGCCTAGAGGGTACATAATGGCAGAAATAAAACAGACCTGGTCTCCCATGGCAAAGGCCTCCCAAAAAGGGATGGAGACTGGAGATTCTGGAGGCATATTGAGCAGAGAGATACTGGGACATGGAAGCCTAGAGAAGGCAGCTTGTGAAAGTGGTAGATGAAGCATGGAAGTGAAGGAGTCCAAGAGATGGGCTGGGATGAAGACTAATTCTGCCATTGGGAATAGCAATTCTGCCATAGGAATTTGCCCTACTCAGGAAAAAGTAAAAAGCAAAATCAGTGTTTTAAAAATTGCTTTTTTAAAATTAATTCAGCTGTTAACAGACTTGGGCTTTCATTGTCTGGGTGGAAGACCCATGTGAGCAATTCCTTCAGTGCCCAGACCGCAGTGTGCATTCCATAATGGGGTGGACAACAGCAGCAGCATTTCATAGAGGGCGTCCTTAAACAACCTATCAGCTGCCTGTGGGCTGTTTTTCACTGTGAGCACATATGCGGCAAAGGGAGGGAAAAGCCACTGCCTCACCTAAAACTGTGACCTTGAGCTGCTGCTGGATGGGAAAAGAAATCTGGAGAAGAGATATGAACTCCTAGAAGTGAGAAGAGTAACAGGAGTCTGAAAGCAAACAGAAGAAAAGGCAGAGAGACGAGGCATTGGAGGGAAGTTGACGTAAATTTGATGAAGCCTTGAGAGGTGTAAATGAGTAGTCCTCAAAGCAGGGAAGATGACAGAGGAATATACAGAATGTGAAATATGGCAGGGGTGGGGGAGAGGCTAAGTTCTTTAATAGCAGAGCAATAGGTTGAGGCTTCCATGCAAAGACCCACCAAGCCAGGTATGAATCTGAGATTGTCTTATTTGGCTTTCTTCATGTGGAGAAAATTGGGGATGGAGGTGGGGAGGCAGTCATCCCTCCCAATGGCCCCTTGGCAACGGTCATGCTGGTGCAACGGGGCTATCAAGCCCTTCTTGAGGAATATCTTCCTCCTCCCCAGGCCAAGAGCACTCGCTGTCATGTAAAGTTTTGGCTGAAGTTTGTCTCCTAGGACTAGACATTCAAGTCAAGTAAAAATACCCTACCCATGGGTGTTGAGTCTTAATTAGCTGCTCTTTCTAAAGTGCTTCAAATATGTACCTCTCTATATAGATATAATGTTTTTTACTACTGTATGTGTAACATGTGCGCATAAGGACCCTCTAACACTAGAAACCAAACATTTAAGGCCAATAGCTGTGAACAGTCTAGGCATATGTAAAGTGTGAGTTTCAGCATGTTAGGGTTATAAATTATCCAAATGTCATTAGGGGGCTTTGCGTAAGATACTCAGCCCAATATCAGAAAGGGTGTATAGAGTGCATTTTGGAAATGACTGACTTCACCTCTTGGAGTAAGTGACTATTCAGAATGACACTTGCCAAGTAGACTAGACCCTATTCTCTTAGTATGAAACTCCACTTCAGGAAAAGATACCTTGAGCCTTATCCTGGTCCCTCTGAACTCAAGGGGGGTTTGCCATTGACTTCACTGGGAGCAGGACTAGGCAGTGTGATGGAAAATGCTTTGTAAGAGGTTTCCATGCACAAATGTAGGTACCAATCTGCGGTGAAAGATGTGCTCCTCTTCCACTGCCCTAGCTGTGGTGAATCTGTGATCTTGAGAGAAGGGGTTCTGGAAGGTCATATTTTCACTCCGAGTGGGGGATAGCTGTAGCAAAACCATGAATCAGGGCTTATTCCTTAGCAGCTTCTGATGGGCTGCTGTGACAATTTATTCTTTCCCCCCAGCTCATCTAAAGCAGATTAGTAGGAGGTGAAAATCACTTGGAATGCACGATTTAACACCTAGATGGTAGCCAATAATTAATTGCTGCTTTCCAAAGTGATTAAGTGTGTGCACGCTGTTTTCACCAGACTGGAACTTCATATGACAGCATAGCAAGTGCCAGGGTCCTGCGCAGAGCTATGCTGCTGTTTTACTCTGGCTGTAAGTGGAGTCTTTTTAGCTCCAGCTCTGTAGTATAAATGGCTTGAGTCCCTGGACTAAGTTATTTGCAGGCGTAATTCCATTCACGGTAGTAGAGCTGTGCAGAGTTACCAATACTTGAAATATTGTCATGAATTTGGACCAATTTTGGGAGCTCTTGAGATAAGATTAAGACTCTTTACCTCAAGTAGTAGCAGCTCTCCATGCAGTCAAGAGCAGCCATCACTTGTGCACTGTTAGGAACATGGTGGAAATAACTCCCTCTTTTGTTTTCAGGAAAAGCAGATTGAACCTTTGCTCCAAATGTGTCAAATTCCGTTGAAATCAGAGATGGGACAAGGAAGCCAGTTTGGGGGTTTACAAAAACCTCAGCAGTGAGCTTTTACTTTGCACATCCCAGATAGGTCTGGTTTGAATCTGGTTCAGTTAATCAACCTTACAAAGTTCTGGTTATCTGGATAAAAGGTTCAGATTTGGTTACTCTCTGATAGAAATTTAGTAAAACAATTTGGTATCTAAACTCCTATTGTTGTAAAATGGTCAAGGTAGGGTTAACTCCCCGGTTTAGTTAGTGGGAGTTCACCCCCCTCCATCGCACAGTCTATTATGATGCAGTTAAATAAAGCTGTAAATTCCCAGCCTGCAGTCTTGTGCGTAGATTTATGTTTGTTGCACTGAATGGTCTTTTTAATAAAACTTGTGTAACTGGAGAATCTTTATAAGCAGATTCCTGCACATGTGTGTTTATACAGTTATGGAGAAAAAGAGACAAAGGAGGAGAACGTATGAGGGTGAGTTCGAAAGTTTTGTCAGCATAAATTGGAATACAATCACTTAGAGATTATCGCCCTCTTAAAGTATGTAAATTCATACCCAGTGTTTTTTACATGCATTCTTCAAAGCACTTGGGGATATTTTAAAATGTCAGATACTATACAAACATATACTCAGGTTTTAGTTATTGCTACTCATAAATTGAATATATATAGTGAACTAAAAATAAACAGGCTTGGCCTTGATATCCATGCTGCTAGTAGTGGGCAGTGTGATGTTCCTTATTTCTCTAATGAATTTTTTTAAACTCTGCAAACAAACCACACATATAGACCAATATTTCAAATGTTTGGGCCTTCTGGACAGTGTTCCCTCTGATTTCTTCCACGCATGTGCGGAATGAATTTTGTTATGTGCACCAATATGGAGGTGATGTGTGACACTTCACCTCCATATTGGTGCACTCATGTGGCGGGGATGGGGCCGAAGGCTTCAGAGTGTGGGAGGGGGCACAGGGCTGGGGCAGAGGGTCGGGGTGTGGGTTCTGGCTGGGAGTGCAGGCTCTGCGGTGGGGCTGGGGATGAGGGGTTTGGGGTGCAGGCTGTCCTGAGGCTACAATGGGAAGAGAGGACTCCCCCTAGCTCTCTCTCCCAGCAGAAGCACCCGGGCTGCTGGGGGAGAGGCATTTCTCCCCTCCATGGCAGCTCTGGGGCTGGGGCCGCAGGATAGGTACCTCTTCCCGAGCTGTGGCAGGCCTGGTTCACACCCAGAGGAAGGTGCCTCTCCCCACAACATCAAGTCCAGGGCTGGGGGAGAGGCATCATTTCCCTGCCACAACCCTGAGTGCCTACGCAACATTTAACAGGCTGCTGCGTGGCCACACGGCTCAGAGGGAACTTAGCTTCTGGAGATTCCTGAATTGCCTACTAATGAGGTCCCAGCAAATTATTCTGATATCTTCTCTCTGATCTTAAGTTGGAGTTCTGTAACCTATTATGCTGTGGGATATTTAACTCCAAGTCATGCCACTGAAATCATTGGGACTATTTGAATAAGTTCTACTCAACATTTCAGTATTTCCAACCCTTAACATTCAAATATCAAGGGACTGTCTTAAAATCATATGATTTTAATGGGTTCTTTTTATTGGTCTTCTGGTTCAGAGCCTTTGGGGTTGAGTTTTCAAGCTTTTTTTCCCCTCTGCAACTGTCTTTCTCTGCAACTGCTTTTTAAAATGAAAGCTGAGATTCTCATGTGATTCCAGGAGGTGGGGCTTTCAGAACAGCAGCACATATTAAGAATCTCACCATAAAATTTTGAGAGTTGACTGGTCGGCCCCAATCCTGCAGACACTTAGGCTCATGTTTAAGCCTGGGAATTCAATAGTGCTATTGAATTCAGGGAAGTGACACCACTTTAAAATGGGTGCGGGTGGAGAATCAGGCCCTGCTTCCAGAGATTTTGCCTGAGTGATGTTGCCCTCTTGGCTGGTCCATAGATAAGAGAAGGGTCTGCTACAAGCAAAAGGGTTCTTGAGCCCTGGTTGTGTGCCCTGTGTTCTGGGAGCTGAAGAGTTGTTCCTGACGGGCTCAGGGTAAGTATGGCTGGGATTTCCAAGGGGTGTAAGGGGGTTTGATGCCCAATTCACATTGAAAATAAATGGGAGTTGAGCACATACCTCCATTAGACCCCCTGAAAACCACACCTGTGTCCTCTGTAGGCAGCAGCTTCAGATGTAAGTGGCAGCATGAAGGAGATCATGGAAGAAAGATACGGAAGTGTTGCTCAAATCCTAAATACAGTAATGTTAGTGCACTGCACTGTGCCTTGTGAACCACCATTAATATTCTGTGCTTTTGCAAAAGTAGAGCATGTCTGTCAATTTTTTTCTCCACTAGTCTCATTCTTTAATGTAAAGTACTGGAGGGTTGATATGGGAATGCTACTATTAAAGCCTTCCTTACTCCTTGTCAAGGTTCCTTCCCCACTCTGCACTCTAGGGTACAGATGTGGGGACCTGCATGAAAGACCCCGTAAGCTTATTCTTACCAGCTTAGGTTAAACGCTGCCACCACCAAAGTGTTACACAAAGAACAGGGGAAGTGCCCACTTGGAAACGTCTCCCCCCCCCAAATATCCCCCCAAGCCCTACACCCCATTTCCTGGGGAAGGCTTGATAAAAATCCTCACCAATTTGCATAGGTGAACACAGACCCAAACCCTTGGATCTTAAGAACAAGGAAAAAAACAATCAGGTTCTTAAAAGAAGAATTTTAATGAAAGAAAAAGTAAAAGAATCACCTCTGTGGTAAGGATGGTAAATACCTTACAGGGTAATCAGATTCAAAACATAGAGAATCCCTCTAGGCAAAACCTTAAGTTACAAAAAGACACAAAAACAGGAATATACATCTCATTCAGCACAACTTATTTTATCAGCCATTTAAAGAAATCATAATCTAGCGCATATCTAACTAGATTGCTTACTAACTCTTTACAGGAGTTCTGACCTGCATTCCTGCTCTGGTCCCAGCAAAAGCATCACACAGACAGAGAGAACCCTTTGTTTCCCGCCCCCCTCCAGCTTTGAAAGTATCTTGTCTCCTCATTGGTCATTTTGGTCAGGTGCCAGCGAGGTTATCTTAGCTTCTTAACCTTTTATAGGTGAAAGGGTTTTTCCTCTGGCCAGGAGGGATTTAAAGGTGTTTACCCTTCCCTTATATTTATGACACTCCTCCTGGTAAGTTAATCATGCATGATCAAAACATTTGTTTCCAGTTCGAGTTCACCAGGTGTCAGGTCGCTATCTTTCCTCCCTTAAAAAAATCAATGAAAAGTGAACAGAAAGGAGCCTTGCCCTCATGCCTGTATGTTCTTTGATATACTTGCCTGTGTGCTGTCACACTGACTGAAAAAAAAATGTTAAGCACACTGTATTGACTTAATAAAGAAGAAAAATCAAAGGCAAGACAGACTGGTATAAACAGAGTAGACTACACTTCAGAATAGGAGAAATCTGAAAATCAATAGGTATACATGTTTGGCCTTTGGCTATGCAACCTTTTATAATGAAATTGTCAGGATGAAAAGGCTATTTCAATTATTTAAGTCATGGGGAAAAACACAGTCAAATAATTTACTATACTACTGAAAGTTATTTGAGCTCCTACTACTGTGAAATTTCTTAAGGATGCATTATTTATTTTCAGTTCTCACTGATATGCTTATCTTAAGTTTGAGCTGTAATCCAATATTTGTATTCTCTTTTCTTGCAGGTAAGTCCGGATTGGGCTATTTGATGAAATTTGCGGTTTGGGGATGTAAGCAGACAAAGTAAGCTGTCTCAGCCTGTTAACAAGGTCAGATTGTTGTCTGAATGTTCAAACTACAGCATTCCAATTAAAAACGTAGTGATTGAAATAGACGGCGTAGTTTGCAAACTGGTGGTAACTGTCCAAACTCAGTGTTTTTTATCTGGTAGGTTAGAAATCTTTACCATCAGTAATTAGCATTTACAAATACTTCTTTTACACTTAAACTATTAAATCTGCAATAGCTGGAGATAATATGCAATTGTATATTGTTACATATATATATTAAAGGTGGTATAACTTTTTTACCACCATCTCTAAGATAATCACTTTATTGGATTCTCTAATTTTGGCTCTTTGCCATGTGGAGAGATTGAAACCTTTAGAATTTGAGCAACAGCCAGTTAACAGGTCATACACTGAAAAGTTTACTTTGTGGATCATTCGAAACTGATTACCTTTGAGTAATCATATGGCAAAAGGGCACTGCTATAAACCATTAAAATACCGCTACCAAACTGGCATGCTTTGCTTCCTACATGACCCTTGCTGCTCATAGTGACTCCTGATAATACCAAGGAAGTCCTCATGCTCTTTCAAGCTTTCTTGCATCAGATTCAGCCAGTTTGAATCATTGACATAAGTGTCATGTTTATTGCTTCAGTGATCTAACTTGATTCTGTTTCAGTGTTTTCTTTGGTTCTCCTCTACCCATCAACTCCAGGAACAGTTCACCTCTTGTTGAATCTTTTGTTTTTGTTTTGTTCTGCTTTTAACAATTATTGCAGATAATCAAATAGCAGCTTCTTGAGAAGTCAGCAGTAGTTGACTGGTGTCCATACTACAAGGAATCTTTCTGATGCCCTGAACTTTAATGCTGTCTTATCTCTCTACAGAAAATCTTTATACAATATTTACATACAGAAAAATTTTAATGCCTGATCAGATCAGTGATATTGTGATGCTAATAGCTGTCATAGACTATTGATATTCAATTTACAGAAAATGATATAAAAGATACCTTCCTGCAATCATCCATGGAGTTTAGATTTGGTGATTTTAAAAATGAAGAGCTTTATGCTTTGTCTGGCCAGTTGTAAAGACTGCTCATTGTGTTAATATTTGTGTGGTAGTTCCACCACACTTGAGATTTTATGTTGGAAGTAAACTTGTCACGAACACCATTCAGATCAGCCAGTAATATTTTATGCAAATACATGACTAAGCAAATACTTTTATTCTTGGTTCTTCTTTTACTTTACTTTCCTTTCTGCTTCTGTTATGGTAATTCACATCAACCAAGGGGCCATATGTTTGGCCATTATCTTTGAAAACTCATGGCGATCGGGGGATTGAAAAACGTCCAGCGGAAGGCAACAAAAATGATTAGGGGACTGGAACACATGACTGGAACACTGAAACACATGACTTATGAGGAGAAGCTGAGGGAACTGGGATTGTTTAGTCTGCGGAAGAGAAGAATGAGGGGGGATTTGATAGCTGCTTTCAAGTACCTGAAAGGATGTTCCAAAGAGGATGGATCTAGACTGTTCTCAGTGGTAGCAGATAACAGAACGAGGAGTAATGGTCTCAAGTTGCAGAGCGGGAGGTTTAGGTTGGATATTAGGAAAAGCTTTTTCACTTGGATGGTGGTGAAGCACTGGAATGCATTACCTAAGGAGGTCAAGTTGCAGTGGGGGAGGTTTAGGTTGGATATTAGGAAAAACTTTTTCACTTGGACAGTAGTGAAGCACTGGAATGCATTACCTAAGGAGGTGGTGGAATCTCCTTCCTTTGAAGTTTTTAAGGTCAGGCTTGACAAAGCCCTGGCTGGGATGATTTAGCTGGGGATTGGTCCTGCTTTGAGCAGGGGGTTGGACTAGATGACCTCCTGAGGTCCCTTCCAAACCTGATATTCTATGATTCTATGTTCCTATGTCAGTTTGAAAATGAGATAATGAGTGCCCTACAGTATGAATGATTGGGTCACTGCAAGAGCGAAGGCTGACTTTTGAGGTGGAGAGAAGCCTGGGGAAAGTGAGCTATATGGTACTGTACATACATGTATTACATCCACCATTTGGGATGATTCATGGATTTCAGTGGAAGGAAGATTAACATTCCAGGGAAATGCAAATTATGGTTTTCTGTGTCCTCTTATGAATTAGAAGTTATCTCCTCAATATGCACCATTATCCATTTCTGGAACGAGTAAGGGGAGATATGATTGAGGTCTATAAAAGCATGACTTGTGTGGAGAAAGTAAATAAGGAAGTGTTATTTACTCCTTCTCATAACACAAGAACCAGGCGTTACCAAATAAAATTAATAGTCAGCAAGTTCAAAACAAACAAAAGGAAGTATTTCTTCACACAATGTATAGTCAACCTATGGAACTCTTTGACAAAGGATGTTGTGAAGGCCAAGACTATATCAGTTTCAAAAAAGAACTAGATAAATTCATGTAGGATAGGTCCACCAATAGCTATTAGCCAACATGGGCAGGGATGGTGTCCCTAGCCTCTGTTTGCCAGAGGCTGGGAGTGGGCAGCAGGGGATGGATCACTTGATGATTACGTGTTCTGTTCCTTCCCTCTGGGGCACCTGGCATTGGCCACTGTTGGAAGACAGGATACTGGGCTAGATGGATCTTTGGTCTGACCCAGTATGGCCATTCTTATGTTCTTATATCCGTTCGACACATGCTTTAGCTTTTACTCTGCTCATGGAGGAAAATAAATGTTGTCCTCAGACAAGTTAAATATTAAATTCCCACTAGAAAAGTCACCAAGCTGACTTATTCTAGTTTTTTACAATTAAATTTATTTAGTTTATAAAATTCTAGTTCACACTCTCTTTCCCCCTTCCTACTAGTCATAAGTTTTCTTCCTCCACCATTACCCTCCAATGTATGTGCAATACCCCAGAGACTTCACACTAAAGGCAATGTTACAGTGAAGTATTTCCATGTGTTTAACATTTTCCAGGAATATATTAAATAAGTGACTTAATGTGTCTAGATGCACTACGAGAATCTGATTCTATATTCCTTATACACTAAAACTCCTACTAACATCAACAGAGGATTTTGGCATGAGGGTCAGACTCTGTTTCTAAACATTGATTCTAAACAATGATAGCCTTGTTGTGTTGATTTTGATGGAATAAATCGGCCCCAAGTGTCAAAGGTGAACACATCATTGTACAATACTAAATAGTTAAACCCGGTTTGGGGTTTCAAATACAGAGACTTCAACCTGCTTAGTTCCATGGCAAACCTACCATTAAAATGTGTATCTCCTTTTATTAAAGATACATAAAAAGAAAGAAGCATTTGAAATGTAAAGTATTGAGGGGCTTTTATTTTAACAATATCCCTTTCCCTATAGAGAGAACCTCCTGTCTGACAGTCTTTTAGATGGTAATAACTGTCCTTTTTGGTGAGGAAAAGAGAAATAATTAGTTGAGATGGGCTGTTGCTATTGAAGTCTGATCCTGCTTCTCTTAAGACAAAGCAAGACAAACACAAAAGGAGAGGGAGAATAAAAGCAAAGATAGCAAATGGACCATGCTGATTCTCTCAGCCTCACTGCTAGCGAAACATAGGCCTAACACATTCTTTTTTTTTATTAGCTATTCCGAGACCTGGCAAACTTGTACCAGCATCTGGCTCTTCAAGGCATTGTTTTTAATTGCCTCTCTGGTCACGGACTCACAGCAATGTTGCAAAAGGTTCAGTCTTGGACAGCTAATCCAGACTCTTTTTAAACAGAAAACAAAGAGAAAGGAGAGAGAAGAAATACAGTGTAGAAGGAAAAGGACACGCAAGTGAGGGAGGCAAAAGCAGGACCGCAAGGCTTGCATTCTGGGGGTGTTAATGACATTGGCTCTCTCTCTCTCTCTTTCTCTCTGGCCAGGTCAGGGCAACTTTCAGGATCAGGATGATGAAGGACTAGTGGTGTCATGGTGGATCCCGAATCAACAGCAGATGGTGGGGACATTAGCCATGATAGTAGAGCTTGCTCCTTCCAATCCATCTGGCCTCCAATCCTCATGATTCCCCTCCACAAAGTCTCTGTTTAAGGACACCAAAAAAGGATGATAGTGGAACAGACTATCCCCTCATTATTCGTTCACCAATTAGGCCTAATTTCTGACATACCAATTTTGGTCCATTAATTGCTGATTTCATTCTCCTTTATTTACCATTTACAGTCTTAACACAGCGCTTGAGTTGATTAATTCAGTCTCTGTCTTTTATCTTTTGCTGACTTGTGTAAGAGACTGAGTTGGACTTTTATTACCTTGCACAATTTAGAGTATAAGCATCTTCAAAACAACCCCTCAGGGGAATAAGTTAGGCTAGCATTGCCTTGAACAACCACATGAAACATCCATGGAAAAATATGTTGTAGCATAGCAGGGCTGTATACTATCTCTCATATTTTAATGAATGCGAATGCACAGCTTTTTGTTTTCATCACTGTGGAGCTATTAATAGCAGAGTCTGTCAGTGAAAGATTTTGAGCAGTAGTGATATTCCTCATTTCAAGCAGAAATAAAAGGCTTGTCCTTCAGCTTTTTTGTCTGGAATTTATAAATGCCTCTTTCAAGGCGCTCCAGACATGAGAAGATAAAAAGTGGTTAGACAAGAGTAAGAATAGTTACAAACCTAAAATAAAGCTTTAAAAAACGAAGCACTTCTGGCTGTAGTGTAGAGTTATAAATGACATCTTTGGGGAGAATCAAGACAGGGATTCAAGTTTAAACAAACATTGAATCATAAGACTGGAATGGACCTTGAGAGGTCATCTTGTCCAGTCCCCTGCACTCATGGCAGGACTAAGAATTATCTAGACATACCAAGCAACTGTGGAAATCCACTTAAATCAGAATTTATAGTAACATACATGGCAGGATTTTCAGAAGTACTCAGCAATGGGCTAATTCTACTTCCATTGAAGTCATCTGAAGCTTTACCACTGACTTTGGAGAGTGCAGATTTAGGCCAATGCTTAGAGCTTTTGAAAATTGTACGCAGATTTAGCCAATACTTGCTCTACTTTATCCTATAAGAAATCAAGGCTGAAGCAGGTTTTGCTCATACTTCAGAGAGATTATCATATGTTTGCTTTTTGTATATGTTAAAGCTGTACCTCTCAAATGACTCCCATTTTGAAGAACATCATTCCTCTGAGTCCCCAGGTTACCTCCATTTCACACACACACACTTGTTTCCTCCCTTTGATTGTGGAAACTTTATCTCAGAAATAGAATAATGGAATTGAGTTTGTGGAAAGTGTTTGAATCAACGGAGGGAATCTCAGAGCATTTAATGTTTCTTGTATGAATGACTTGTATGCCCCCTCATTTTGGCTCTCTCTCTCGCCAGCTGCATCCCAAGTTTTGAGCCTTGGCAGGTTGAGAGGAATAAATAAAACCCTGACTGAAGGGTGGAGTGAACTGTACCACATGCACAGCCCCTCCTGGAACTCACTGGTGCACCAAGCAATGGGTATGCAAAGAGCCATCACCACCTCCATTGCGTGGTTTGCAACACTGGGGCAGTAGCATATTGTAATGGCTATTTTGGGGTGTGGAGTTGTATATACATACCTTTAGATGGATGGCCAAATCTCCTTATTTACATCTGGCCTTCACCTGTGTTCTAGTAGAAAACAGGCAGTGAGTCATAACAATGAGGCTGTTCCCCATGGATGGAGTAGAGGGAGGATCCTGCCAATCATCCAGGATTATTTAGGATGTTGGAATGCCATGAGGGAATACAATGAGGGAATTTAAGGCTGAGGGAAATAATTAGAGATAGGTCCATCTTTTGTGATACCTGTCAGAGTATAATGTAACCCAAGTAAGGGTACAGCTTGTGTCTGAATATAAATCTAAATAAATATCTGCACAGTACAGGCCATATTTAATCATAAAGGGAATTGTCATTGACTGGGGAGCTGGGCAGTTTTGGAAGGGAAGTCCCACTATAAAATGCAAAGCTGTAATCGTTTTTTAAAAACACATTGGCTGATGGATTTTGTGGGTTGTTTTGAGGAGTGTGGCAGGGAGTGGGGGAGCAACTTGGATCTGGTATTGGATTTCAATCTCTCAGCATTTAATGCAGCAAACAACTGGTCTGCCTCCCAAGCCCAAGAAGGAGTCTGGTCAGTCCCTTTCTTCATGGCACCACCTATCCACAGCACTGACAAACTTTAGCAAACCCCAGAATGAGGGCTTCCCCGTGACAGAGGGCATTCCTTGAGGGAGCTCCCAGCTCCTGGCAGCTTTTCCCCAGTCCTTCTATAGGCTGTCTGCCTGGGGGGAGTCCTGCCACAAGAGCCAACCAGCTTCCTTTTACTCCCCTACCTGAGCTTTCAGCCTTTATGGGAATCACATGCTCATCAGGCAATCATCTGACCCCTTCCCAGCTGGTCTGATGAGCTTCTCTACCAGGCTTAAATGCCTGTTCCTCAGAACAGGACTGGCTGCAGGCCGTCAGGTCCTTAAAGGGGCAGCCCACCCTGTTACACATGTTTTAGATTTTGCATAACAAGGTGCATTAAGGTGTGACCTGGACTGGAAGGGCATTTTTAACATTGGGTAGTGCTGGTTGCATTTTCTAAAGTACTAAATGTTAAGAAAAATAACATTTTTTGATTAATTTTTTGCAACATTTTTCCATGGTTTTTATCTACTTTTGAGCTGGCTGACTTTTTTTTTTTTTAATTTCTGTTAATTTTTTTCAGTATTTCAAATTTTGAAGAAAAACTGACCATTGTTTTACCAGCTTTAGCACTGCAATGAAATTTTCCAATCCCCACCACTCTGCAGCTGAGTACATTAACTATATTTTATAACTATTTTATTATAATTATTATACTAATATGATTTTATATACACACTGTAAATCATTCCATCTTCTTTGGTGCTCAGTGGGATGAAATGTGACTTCTGCATTAAATTGTCCACACCTCTTGGTCTTCTGTAACCTAGGATTCTTTGGCTAAAATTTCTCATTCTTGGTACCACAGTTCAGCAATTCGGGGGGAACACTAATAGGAACACTACTGTAGATGGAGGGTGAGGTGCTTGAAGGTTTTAAAGAACCATCTCATTACAACCTGCTCTGAGTTTGGTTGGACATCATGATCATTAAAATGTAGTGACCTTCCTGAGGCCTGTCAACATGAGCAGTTACTTTGATGCTGCCACCAACATTGCTGCTCGAAGGGTAGTGCGACATTGGACAGATTTCACACACAATCTTTGTGTAGACACAGCCTCTCTTATAATACAAAGAAACCACCTGATGGAAACCGCTCCTGGACTTAAGAAAAAATCCCAGTAGAATCTTTCCATGGGCCTTATTTTCTACTGAAAGCCCTGTAGACCCAGCAGACAGTAGCCAAAAGGCTTGTTTCCTTTTCCAAAACCTAGTTGCTAGTTTGGAACCAACTGAAAATTTCCCCCTGGAATTTCCAGTAAAGATGTACGTTACTTTAAACATTGAACTGACATACATTTGCTGTTTAAGTATATGAACTTAGATAGAGCAACCATAAAGTGGGTGCATAACTGGTTGGAAAACCGTTCCCAGAGTAGTTATCAGTAGTTAACAGTCATGCTGGAAGAGCATTAACAAGTGGGGTCCCTCAGGGATCGGTTCTAGGTCCGGTTCTGTTCAATATCTTCATCAATGATTTAGATAATGGCATAGAGAGTACATTTATAAAGTTTGCGGACAATACCAAGCTGGGAGAGGTTGCAAGTGCTTTGGATGATAGGATTAACATTTAAAGTAATCTAGACAAACTGGAGAAATGGTCCGAAGTAAACAGGATAAAATTCAATAAGGACAAATGCAAAGTACTCCACTTTGGAAGGAACAATCAGTTGCACACATACAAAATGGGAAATGACTGCCTAGGAAGGAGTACTGCGGAAAGGGATCTGGGGGTCATAGTGGATCACAAGCTAAATATGAGTCAACAGTGTAACACTGTTGCAAAAAAAGCAAACATCATACTGGGATGTATTAGCAGGTGTGTTGTAAGCAAGACATGAGAAGTTATTCTTCTGCTCTACTCCATGCTGGTTAGGCCTCAACTGGAGTATTGAGTCCAGTTCTGGGCACCACATTTCAGGAAAGATGTGGACAAACTGGAGAAAGTCTAGAGAAGAGCAACACAAATTATTGAAGGACTAAAAAACATGACTTGTGAGGGAAGATTGAAAAAAATGGGTTTGTTTAGTCTGGAAAAGAGAAGACTGAGCGGGGACATAATAACAGTTTTCAGTTACATAAAAGGTTGTTACAAGGAGGAGGGAGAAGAATTGTTCTTCTTAACCTCTGAGGATATGACAAGAAGCAATGGGCTTAAATTGCAGCAAGGGAGGTTCAGTCTGGACATTAGGAAAAACTTCCTAACTGTCGGGGTGGTTAAACACTGGAATAAATTGCCTAGGAAGGTTGTGGAATCTACATCATTGGAGATTTTTAAGAGCAGTTTAGACAAACACCTGTCAGGGATGGTCTAGATAATACGTAGTCTTGCCATTACAAGGGACTGGACTAGATGACCTCTCAAGGTCCCTTCCACTCGTGTGAGTTTATGATTCTATGACTCTATATTTGTGAAGATGAGAAAAAAATTCTTTATCTTGCATTGTTTTGAATAATTTCTCAATGTTACTTTCCTCTCCACAATGCCTCCCTTGTGTCAGATGAAAAGCTTTATGAGAGAATTTTTCCTTCTGTGAATTCTTATTGGCAATAAAAAGTGACAAATACATCAGGATGTCTGCAAACAATTATTTTCCTCTGCTGCCATAATTTTAAGACTTAAATATCGGTTTATGAGTTCCACTAGGTATTTCTGGTCAAAGGACATGTTATTTGACAGAGATGAAACAGGTTGTATATTTCCTTGTGACTCCAGACTTCTAGGGAGCTGTGTAGGCAGAAACTGGGGATCTTAATCACTCTGTGCCACCACCAGAGTTTCATTTCAGGCATTTAATTCCCTAGGGAGTTCCCTATCTGAAGTGACTAACATCTGCAAAAGCTATTAAAGTGCAGCAAAAATGTGGGTTTTATTTGTATTTTTTTTCATCTTCCAGGCTAGAGCTTGCCAATAAATGACATTAAGGGACTGATCTAAATCCACTGAAGTCAATCCCTTGGAGGACATATAGCAGCAATGCTGGTGGTGAAGAGTTTTGTGTGTGTGTGCAGTACATGAAAGAAATTAGTGACAAATAACACAGATCACTAGAGTGACTATATTACAGTTCACAAGTGAAAACACACTAAACCTCTTATTCTGTTAGTTCTAAGTCAAAGCTAAACTGAAGGCTTCTGTAATTAATGAATTTGGCTCTGACGCTCCATTACTCCCCTTAGTGCTTGATTTATTGCTGAAAATTTGGAGTTAGCCAAGTGAAATATGTCAACATATTTACATTTAATCAATCTCCAATGTACTGGCCTGAATCTATATGGCACTCCATATTAAGGAGGATTGGGCCCATTAATAGACACTATTGTAAACCTCTGTGGCATTTGGGATTCCTTTTCTTTCATGATCATGAAAGGAAAAGAAGTTATGCTCAGAATCTGGGGCCTAATCCAAAGCCTGTTGAAGCGAATGGGTTGCGTCAGGCAAATTGTCATAAAGTAATCTATGGTATGCTGTAGATTTCCAAAGGAGGGCTAAAGACTGAAATAGGTGACTGATTTGTTCCTGATGGGTGCAACTTGAACATCCAGTAGTTTTGCTATCCACTTGAAAAAATATATATAATAAACCTCCTTAAAAAGTCTTTTGTTGATGCACAATTATATTAAAGCTGGTACACAGTGAGTACAGACTAAGGCTAGTCTTTTCCAAACAAAGAAGACCATGAGTCTGTTTTATCCTAAAGTATATTTGCTGATATTTGTTGCAATATAAATCTCAGATTCCTGAGTACGAATGCACCCAGAGAGGATTGCCAAGCTACAGATGACAGCCTGACATGCAGCAGTGTCAAAAATACTGAGAAAGGCAGCTGTGTATGCATATCTTCAAGCTAGTGCAGGGCCGTCCCATAGGGTGATTGCAGGGGCTGAGGAGAGAGACATAGGAGAGCATGAGAAGAAAGATTATGAAAGGCAATGACCTATGCACGAATTTCAGTTTTACTAGACTTGGTAAGAATAATAAAACTGCAATTAGCTGTGCAGGTAAAGCTGTGTACGTGAGCTAAGTCCTTTACCAACATATTTAAGATGTTGTATTCATAAATAGATGAGAAGGAGGGCTTGGTAGAGGCCAGCTCAGAGTGACTAAGATGGGGAGTTGGAAGCAAGAGATCAGAGCTAGAGGTGAACTCATGAGGCTCAGAGGACAGAAATTGGGATCACTCTGGTCATGAATATGGAAATGGCTGTTGTTTGGGATAAGGGATTTAAGAGACTTTCTCAGACTGACACTCAGAGTTCTGTGTGCGCAGCACATGCTTGAGCAAACAGGAATTGCATAAAAATGTAATGCTGAGGTAATTAGAATGGAATCACACAAATTATTTAATTTAAGGGAAACCACTGGATTAATACATTTATATGTGTTTGCGTTGTTTCCAACCAACTCTTATGTGTTCCTTTTTGAGTCCTGAATTTATACGCCATATAAAATACTACAGAGCAGTGGTGGGCAACCTGTGGCCCGTGGGCCACATGCAGCCTGTCAGGGCAAGCTGCTGGCGGGCCGCCTGACCATTTGTTTACATTTGCACGGTTGCCCACAGCTCCCAGTGTTCCCGGCCAATGGGAGCTGCAGAAAGCGGTGGCCAGGCCTGCCGTGCAAATGTAAACAAATGGTCTGGCGGCCTGCCAGCAGCTTGCCCTGGTGGGCTGCAGGTTGCCCACCATTACTATAGAGTATCTTGTGCTAAAGAGTCTCTGCTGCTGAATGTTCCAACAATTACAGATGGTTCCACCCCATAAAATCCAAATCCCAACCTTCCTCAGAAATTTAGGGGTGTTTGGATCTAAGGATTTGGTTTAGGCCAAAGGGAAATGTACAAGAAATAGCGATTATCCTGTGTGTATAAGACCAACAATAAATGCTCTATACATGGCAGCTTTTAAATGGAAGGCTTAAGGACTTAAAAATGAGCTATGGAGCATTTCACTTCCAAATTCCCATTGAGGTCAAATCAGCAGTAACAAATCACCAGCTGATGTCCATGGATTTTCAGAGAATGAATTGGTGATATTAACTCAGTACCCAGTGGTGCTGTTTTATATATAAAGAGCAACTTCCACCCTTCATTCTGATCAGTTTTGATCTCTGGATGGTATTGTGGCATATGCTCATTGGCTAGAGAAAACTGCCATTCTTCTTAGCAAGGAAGGATAGGATTTTAGGTAAGACAAGAAATAGGAGCACATGAGCCATGTGATAGCACTGTCTTAACTACAGCATTACTCAAATAGAATTATTGAAATTGTGTATCATTTCAATGTGCTACACAGTCTGTTATGTACAGGAGTGCTCATAGATAAGATCAGCCATGTATTTCATTGTAACTGATAGATATGGGCTGGACTGAAATAAGAAGGTACAGGTCTCAATCCTTTAGATTTTTTTTAAATCAGAGAGAGGGAATGGGGGAGGACAGATTTTCATCTGGTTTGAATCTGCTAAAGCCAAGGGTAGTCAATGGAGCTATACAGCACCTGGGAATCTGGTCCAATGTGTGCTATTAATTTGCTCTTATGGATTCAGACTATAAAAGAAGAACCAATGGTGTGCACCTGAGTTTGTCCACTGGCAGACAACACTACAATAAATAATAGTCTGCACCTTTCCAAGTAAGGATCTCAGTGTGTTCTAAATGAAAGGCTTTCTTAACATACCCCTGAACAACATCAAGCCTTACCATAATCTAGAGAGCATTGTTACTCGTAGAGATTTTGAAATGTACAAGTGGAATTAGGCTCCCAACTCCCATTAACTTTCAGTAGGAGTTGGGCAGTTGACTTCTCTGAAAATCCTAGTCAAATCCTGACTTTCTAAATAGTCTGCATTTTTATTTTAAAAAAACGCATATGTATACTGTGATACCTGGAGTAAATTTCTGTCCCAACATTTCAGGAATTCAGCACATCAGCCCCCTTCCTCCCCACTCCTTCCCCCCCTTAAAAAACCTCAAAACAAAACTAGCAACCACCACCACTGAGTTATACTCCAGGTTGGTCAAGGCTCTGGTTTATTTTCCAAATTGAGTCCTCAGGCAAGAAGAATAAATGTAATCCTGCCTCTCATCTCCCCTTTGAGATTTAAGGACAGGAATATTTTAACAGGAAGAAAGAGAAGGCTAAGGGGTCAGATACAGTACAGTTCCCTGGAGAAAGAAAATGAATTTCATACTTTTCTTCCTTTTTACCTCTACCTTGTGGTTCTATGAGCCAAGTATTCACATGTCAGATTAGGACTGGACAGCAACTAGAAAATGTAATGATTGCTTGTGAAAAGAGAATTAATTATTTCTGGAGTAGGCGAGAGAGAGAGATTTGCCACATATTAACAAACACAACCAATTTGTGTGTATCAGAGTACAGGTCCATACTTTTCATAGTATCATGCCTTACTTAGGAGATAAGCTGCTGCATGAGCCTGAGGTTTATTAATTTCCTTCGTGGTGAACACAAGTAGACCACTTTGCACTAATCTAGCCTGGAGATGACAAGACCTTACTAATAAGTTGTTCAAAAGCCTACTAAAATCTTCTACCACATCTTCTTTCATCTTAACTAATTCATGGTAGCTACTGATAATTTTTCTTTAATAATGGGGAATGATTAGAATCAAATTTTTAAAGTCTCCTTTAAAGTTTGAGCACAGTTATAAAAGTGACTATGTGAAACCAACACCTTCTCCCACCCCTTGTTTGTCATAGAGTATGTCTGCACTGCAAAAAATGACCTGCAGCAGCGAGTCTCAGAGCTTAGGTCAGCTGATTCAGGCTCAAACAATGGGGCTAAAAAGATCAGTGTAGACATTCAGGCCCAAACTGGAGCCTGGGTTCTGTGATCCACCTGCCTCATTGGGTTTCAGAGCTTGGGCTTCACCCAAGCAGGAATGTCTACGTTGCCATTCTTAGCCCTAAAGCACAAACCCGTGAATCTGAGTCAGTAGATCTGCTCTCTGAGACTCACTGCTGCGGGTCTCTCTTTGCAGTGCAACCATGCCCTTAGTCAGATCTACTTATTTGATTGCCAGACCCAGATTTTTACTTCTGTCCTTCAGGGTGATACAGCTATGGGACAGTGAGCTGGTATCTTGTCTACCTTGTTTATCAGTACAATTTGTCAGTTAAGTTTGAAGTCCCCAAAGCAGCAAAGCAGCAAAGTATGACCTTAAATTTAATCATGTGCTTAGATGTTTTGCTGGACAGGAATAAATTTAAATCACATGGTTAAGTACAGGGCTGAGTTCAGTTCCCCCCCAAGCTGATGGATACAGTAGGTGCAAAGAAAGCAACTTGATTCCATGTCCCAACATAAATTTATAGAACAGACAGAAAATTGTTAGCATCTTTTGTGTTCTCTAGCTGTTTGTGACCTTTGTTTTCTTGTCCCTGTTTATTAGTTATGCAATGCTAGTTAACTCAAAAACAAATAAACTGTTTAAATATGCAGTAAGGAAAAACATTATTTTTACTTGTAAGCTGAGCACACTTGATTGGGTGGAATGGAAAGAGAGCAATTACAGAGTCTTACAATATTGTTTTCCCAAAATCACTTTTCTGACTACAGCCTTGAACATGAGGATTTTGCTGATATCACTTTCTGAGTCAATAATTGGATTTCCATTCAAGTAAAACAAATTCAACACAACATGTGAATAAAGAGATAAGGATTATGACTATTCCTGATGTAAAGAAACCAACAAAATATCCTGCTATGCATGGTTAAATTAAAAATAAATAAATTTTTCATCCTAAAAACCACTCTCCAAATTATAACAATTTCAAATAGTTCTCTTAAAGAAACAAAGGCTAAGCATCAATATGGTTTTAGTCTCAACTGTCGTAGCCTCATAATGTGAAATTTGCAAAGAAAAATCCACACTAACTTTTGAGAGGACTATACGTATTTCACAGTCTTCAGTTCTTACACAAGCTTACAGTTTATTTCACATAAAGGGGACGCTACTCCTGCAAGTGTAATATCAAAGTCTGTGAAGACCAAAAGTCTTCACAAATTGCAAAAATATAATATGGTGTGCAGCATCTGAAATTACACTTCTAAACTTGTGAAGAGAATGAAACTGGCATATTGTGTTCCTGTTACTGTACAGTTACATGGTGACAGAGATAATGTAAGAATGCAAACATAGCCAGGCATCTTCAGATAATTCATTCCTTTGTGATGGAAAATATAATATTGGCCCTAAAAAGTCATTCTTGTGATAAGAATTATAATAATGGGTGATATTCACCCATAGTTAATCCAGTCCCAAGAAACCCTTTGGCCCCTTTTACACTTTCTAATGCTGCCAGCTCTGTTTATCTCACTGTAGGTTCCTGAATTTCTGACCTTTTTCAATGTGTCTCTCCCATTCATCTTTTGTGTTCTAAAAACAGCACTGTCAAAGGAGGAGGAGGGGGAGAATATGTACAAAAATGGCAGGGTTTTTTGTGCATATCTCCTGTGTGCTAACATAATGGCAACATCCTAAAAAACAGCAGATACGTATCAGCAGTGTTTGGAAACTGTCTGATATCTTCCATCTGCTTTACAGTTCAATCACAATGCTGTTTGCTATAAAATGGAAAACACTGAGAATAGAAGCACATTTACTCATGCCAATCAAGCTGTTCTGAGTGTCTGGCTTGCCAACAGATTGCTGATAATAGATGCAATGTTCTGCTGTTGAAAAAGTTTCGCCAATTTAGGAAGCAAGTGCCCTGCACAATTCCTGGGGCTAGAATGGACGGCCACAAGGCAAGTCCTGTGTAAAGCTTTTGGTAACAGGCTAATTCTCAAATTCAAGTTGGTCTCACGAATGTAAAATATCAGACAATTCCTCTTAGCAGCCCGATTGCACCCCTATGCTTTGTTTGATACAGCTTAAATTAGTTCCTTTTATTCAGATGATGGTGTCATGGGTCTTTTATTCCTTGAGGATCTAAGGCTGGATGCTACTATTCTGACAATTTGATCTTCTGTTGCAAACATCTAATTAGCAACTTATTTCCCCCCCTAACCATCTCCCTCTTGTGCTTTACTGTAACCCTTTTCATACTTTTGTCATCTCAGCTCTCACTAGAGGAGTGCACGATCATCCCCAGGCATTACAGCCACGCACTACTTTACGGGTGCATTCTGCTACCACCACAACAAAATGTGTTACTTCAATTCTTGTTTAGTTTTCTCTTTATAATGTACATCACAGTGAAGTCTCAAATCCCCATGCTCTCACTCCTGTAGGCTATTGCACAGGAACAAGTCTTAATCTAAAAAATAATAAAAAGAGCAACACCAAACTCATCTTTTTTGTTCCAACTTTGCAGGTCTTGAAGGTGACAGTAGTTCAAAAGCTTTGTAATGTCTGGAATGGAGATTTGTCATCCTTTTCATGCACTCCAGTACCAGGAAATACTGTTTGGTGATGGGCAAGCCCATGCAAGCTTCTGCCCCAATCTCCTCTATCTTGAATAAAGTTCATGTAAACTTAATTTGTTTTATTTTCATGTGTGTAAACCCTTGTAGCTTCTGGTGATAATGCAGAAAAGCCTTGAGTCAGAGGGTGTTCTTTATAGATTTCTGGTCTAAGATGGAAGTATCAAAAATGTTGGGAGAGACCTGTTTTTGTGAGCTGTTGAGTCCAGTTTTTGTAGATACAAAGAAGTGCAAACAGTGTGAATAAATGCATGCATTCTGTGATTCCCAAACCAAATGCATTAGTCTTTTGAAGCCTTCCCATCATTAGTTAACAGTGACTCATATTTTGTTAATATCCAAGACTAACCAAGTGAATAGGAATTAAGGTATGGACAATGTTTACATAGAAAGTACAGAAATATGACCTGGTATACAAAGTTGTTTGTAAGACTTAATATTATTCGGCCCACTGAGTAGTTAGCATTAAGCTTAATTTCTTCAGTCCTTGCACCCTGGGAACGTGAAGACATAAAACATTGAGGCATAGCAGCCGGAAAGTCAGCAGGTTAATATGAAGGGCTACTGTCAATGTATTCACTGTCTTCTTTGATCAAACTTGTGCTTCGTGCTGGTAGATAAATGGACACTAATATTCTAGTTCTCCATTATTACCCAGCGTACCCAAGTAGTCTTCATTAATAAGAACCAAAACATAACATCAGACTTCTTGAACATTACATAAATGGGATGTGTGTTTTCTTTGTGAATTTGTATATGTATCAGTATCTGTTGTAGGCAGGGGTACTACATGACAATTTTCTGTTCAGATTTCTGGCCAGGACACTAGAAAAATTGAAAGGTGATACCACACTGCACTTGGGACTCCATTTCAAATATCACAGTAAGTCCAGCACAAGCTTAGACAGTACTTCAGGAGTTGAGTCAATTCTTCACAAGTGTGCCTAGTTGACATGATCAATAAAACTCATCATTGATATATTTCACAAACGAGTGCCGAGCTTGGTGAATACTTCAAAAGAACTTCCATTCACTTAGCTAGGAGTAGATCAAAACGCACTGCAGCACATTTAAATGCACAGGAGCATGGTCTGCGTGGCCAGTTAGTGCACTTTATACCCCAGCTTACAGATAAAGAACTCCCTGTCAGTGGAATGCCACGGATTTTAATGGGAGTTTTGCCTGAGTAAGAAAACCAGGATCAGGCCCTGAATTTTCCTATGGATCAATTCCCTCTTATTATTTCTACTTACACTCTTTAAATCTTCCTAAACAATTCCCCTCCCTCCCTGATGTTTACGCCCTTCAGAGAGATATGTAGACAGTTATCACCTTCTCCTTAGCCAAGCTATAAATATTTATTTCCTTTCATCTCTCCCATAAGTCATTCCCTCCAGCCTCTCTGAATGTGATCTTGTTGTGACTGTTAATATACAGGATGAGCAGCTCAGCTTCCTTCTGTGCTTGGAGCAGTTTGAAACTGCCCTATATCATGGTGCTGCAAATATTGTGTAGATGGAGAGCCAATAGGTGACCATCCAAGACTTTGTGAGCTGGAGGGGGGCATGTTTGTTTGCCAGCATTGAATGTTTCTGCTGCACAGCTCAATTTTTGAAAGGGAGGGGCGGGGGACAAAATACACTACTTGGTAACCTTGAAAATGCTTTTCAGTGGTCAAGTCTAACAGAAAGCACTACAAGAAAAATGATCTTTTTGGCACAAAAGACAGGCTATTAACCTCCTGTCAAGTCTGGCTTGTCAGGCAGCCTGCTGAATCTTCATTTATTTGTACAATGCTGGATTTTTTTGAGCTATAAGAAAAGGAACATGTTTCCATGTATACCCTGGTAGATTTTAGTTGTGCGATGTGACTTTGCTTGGATTTCATTTTTAAGCAAAAGAGATCTGAGTTCTGTTTCCACCATTAACAGATGAGAACTGGAGTAACGGTAGTAAACTTCCATTAAGTCTGCTATTTCAGCGTGATGCTTAAGTTTGCTACTAGAGACTCCCCTTGATGAGTCTGTGATAAAATTAAACAGACAGGGATCTTTCGGCACTTCTGAATGTTCTGTATATTTCTTTTCTGAGTTAAAATTTAGTCCCTGTCTAGACTATTTGACGTAGGGATGTAAGCAATTGAAATAAACACATTTGTAATTCATGGATAAAGAACTATTTTCATTTTGGAACCTTTTCCCTTTGATCTGCTTCAGAGAGACAGCCCTATTGGAAATGGCGCTATTACATTTTTATAACTGTGAGGTTCTTTAGTTCCTGAGAGAGTCTTGTACTGTGAAATAAAGATTTAAATAAGTGGTTTTAAAATCTGAATATGCTGAATTATAGTTCCAATATGAGGTTAGAAGTTGATTGGGCAGCTGCAGAATGCTTTAAAGGATATCATTGGTTGTACCATATGGCACCAGCAATGTTGATAGGTATGTAGATTTGATTCCTTTGAAGGTGATGTGAAAAATTACAAAAACTAAGTGAAATTAATGATTTATCAGGCGATAGAAGATACTTTTAAATGCATCTCCCTGTCCAAAATGTTTTCAAAGTGATTCATGGGGATTTAGATATGACTCTTCATACAGTTAAGGAACTCCAGTGGCAACCAGGACAATGCATCAGTGTTCCCATGTCTTCCAAAATGCATATATCTATGCCAGAATGATAACATGACAGAATGAAAGCCCTTTTCTATAGGTAATAGCTGCATGTTCAGCACAAGACTTGTAGTAGGCTTATTGTTGGTAACAATGTAAACTTCCCCATCATGTGGAAATGTGGAGTTTTCAGATTCCATATACAGCACTTAGATCTCCCTTTTCGGTCGGAGCATGGTTTTCTTTTCTCTGCTTTAGTTAAGGTTCAGGAAGTGAAGACAACTGCTCTATTCATTCCAATCTCTTCTAGTATATTCTAGACTGTTGCAGTTTCTGATGTCTTTAGACTTTTAAAAGGGCATAAATCAGTCAACAGCTTCCACCTTGCTTTCCCAGTCAGGTTTGCTATTCTTGTACCAAATGAGCCGTTAGTTGCTTGCATCAGTGTTGCAGCCTTTATGTTACAGTTCAAAAAAAAAAATCTGGCCCATTTCTACAGGCAATCCAAGTGTAAAGATGCTTGTACATGTTGCTGGCAGCCAGCAGTCTCTCAGCTGAGGACATTGCATTGTATACTTAATCCCTTGATACTTCGTTTAGGAACTGCCTAACATGTTTTCTTCCATCTTCTTCAAATTTGCCAGGTACTCAGTATTTCTATTTCTAGCTCATTCCATCAGTGAGGCTCAATATATGGAATAAAATTTGTGCTGAGAAATAATATCCCCCTTAAGATTTCAATTAAGTCCTGAAAGCTGTTTGCTTTTTCAATTTCAATATACCATAGGTTATCTTCCTCATTATGGCTAAAATGTGCAGCCTTATGGCTTTTGTTAGCAGTAATTTAATCTACAAGGAAGTACTAATCAAGGTATTTAGCATGCTGTACATGTGGGGAAACTCTTCACTGTCACTACATTTAAACAGCCATCTTAATCTTGGGGATCCGCTCTGAGGTAATTGTTCAGGGGGCAAATAGGAATCTTTTAACCAGTGGTTTTCAGATTAGTTCATGTTGTTGGCCGCTAAGCATCCCCCGTGTGGTTACCTTCACTCCAAACCCCAACTCCAGACCTTCCCTGCAACAAATTAGAGCTCTGTTTCCTAAATAGGAGACAGGATAAAAATCTACTTGCTCTAATGTGATGGGTGCTGCTGCTTGCTTATCATCCTCCCCCATCTGTTTTGTATCCCTGTTGCTTGCCTCCCCTTGCAAGATGTAGGACTTCACATCATCTGTTAATACTGAATCCCTCTTCCCCAATTGCACTTTATATTGCCATCGTGTTTGTTTGCTTCTTTTCCAGTTGTCTGCAGTTGAAATTAACACCATCAAAACACTTGCTTAAAGCATTCAGCAGGAATGAACACGGCAGCTGCTGCTGCTTTTTTTCAGTTTTGTTTTTAACTAAGTTTTAACTAAGTTAAAAACAAAATTGCCTGAAAATCTTCTTTAAGAAACTGTAGTTGGTAGGGCTATAATTAAGCAGCATCACTGCTTGGATACTGCTAGCTACTGTTACCGCTGTTATCACAGAATTAACTCTAGGCCACATAAGTGCTCTGCAGGCCACCAGTGATCACTGGATCTCAACTGGAGAGTCACCGGCTTAACCTATCCAAACAGGATCCCTCTCTGATCATTCGCTGTTGTCTACTGAAGAAGCAAAACCTTCACTTGGGTTTTCTTAATTAACATTTAACTTTTATTTAAACAGAGAAAATCCCAAAGGGCTAGCAAAATCGAACAGCCCTTCTAATCAGTTTGTAAAAAAAAAACAAAAAAGTTCTCTTCTCAGATGCCTGAGCCTGCTTTGCAGAGCTAGAGAAGGTGCAACCTATGACATTAGCTGTAACAATATATCATATTATCCTGTTTACAGGCAGAAGTGGCAAATAGTAACCTATTTCAATATTTATGATTGACTGACTGTTCCTGGCTTAAAATATTGGGTAAAGCATACTTAATATTTAGGGGAAGTTTGTCAGTCCAGGCACAGACTAACCAAGAATTCCAAAATTACAAAACACATTTTATGTATTCTTTATTTAAATGATAAATACATACAGATTTAAGGATAAATTGTGGGGTTTTTTTCATTTAAATGTCACACCTGTCTCTCTTCAGTATCGAAACACAACAGCACAAAGTTGGCAGAATGTAGTGCTGCCTGAGGCTAAAATCTCAGTATAGCTAATAGCGCCTCAAGAAGCTGCCTTGACCATTGACCAATTGACCATGCCCAGGACTCACTTTATAAGAGCATTGCTGTGGTAACCACTGCTTGGTGAGGCCATGGCAGGATGGTAGCAGTTAAGCCCAGGCTTCAGGCGGTAGGGATGGGGTTGGCAGGCCCCATGTGTGTGCGTAAGGTGCTGCAGCCAAGCAAAGGGCCTGTCTCATGCACTGCAGGCCCAGGTAGCAGTGGTGGTGATGATGGCTTCCGCTTCTGGGTCCAGCTGCTGTTGCTTCACCTATAAAAAAAGGTGAACTTTTAATAGCTATGAAATTATACATTGAGAGGGGGTGGAAATAACTGTTTTGAGATTTGTTCCTTTCCCATTGGAAAAATCACAGGCCACTGGTGCTAATGTTCACAGAATCATAGAATATCAGGGTTGGAAGGGACCTCAGGAGGTCATCTAGTCCAACCCCCTGCTCGAAGCAGGACCAATTCCCAGTTAAATTATCCCAGCCAGGGCTTTGTCAAGCCTGACCTTAAAAACCTCTAAGGAAGGGGATTCTACCACCTCCCTAGGTAACGCATTCCAGTGTTTCACCACCCTCCTAGTGAAAAAGTTTTTCCTAATATCCAACCTAAACCTCCCCCACTGCAACTTGAGACTATTACTCCTTGTCCTGTCATCTTCTACCACGGAGGATAGTCTAGAACCATCCTCTTTGGATCTCCCTTTCAGGTAGTTGAAAGCAGCTATCAAATCCCCCTCATTCTTCTCTTCTGCAGACTAAACAATCCCAGTTCCCTCAGCCTCTCCTCATAAGTCATGTGTTCCAGACCCCTAATCATTTTTGTTGCCCTTCGCTGGACTCTCTCCAATTTATCCACATCCTTCTTGTAATGTGGGGCCCAAAACTGGACACAGTACTCCAGATGAGGCCTCACCAATGTCGAATAGAGGGGAACGATCACGTCCCTCGATCTGCTGGCAATGCCCCTACTTATACATCCCAAAATGCCATTGGCCTTCTTAGCAACAAGGGCACACTGTTGACTCATATCCAGCTTCTCGTCCACTGTCACCCCTAGGTCCTTTTCCGCAGAACTGCTGCCTAGCCATTCGGTCCCTAGTCTGTAGCGGTGCATTGGATTCTTCCGTCCTAAGTGCAGGACTCTGCACTTATCCTTGTTGAACCTTATCAGATTTCTTTTGGCCCAATCCTCCAATTTGTCTAGGTCCCTCTGTATCCTATCCCTACCTGCCACCGTATCTACCACTCCTCCTAGTTTAGTATCATCCGCAAATTTGCTGAGAGTGCAATCCACACCATCCTCCAGATCATTTATGAAGATATTGAACAAAACCGGCCCCAGAACCGACCCTTGGGGCACTCCACTTGATACCGGCTGCCAACTAGACATGGAGCCATTGATTACTACCCGCTGAACCCGACAATCTAGCCAACTTTTTACCTACCTTATAGTGCATTCATCCAGCCCATACTTCTTTAACTTGCTGACAAGAATACTGTTTGAGATCATGTCAAAAGCTTTGCTAAAGTCAAGAAACAATACATCCACTGCTTTCCCTTCATCTACAGAACCAGTAATCTCATCATAGAAGGCGATTAGATTAGTCAGGCATGACCTTCCCTTGGTGAATCCATGCTGACTGTTCCTGATCACTTTCCTCTCGTGTAAGTGCTTCAGGATAGATTCCTTGAGGACCTGCTCCATGATGTTTCCGGGGACTGAGGTGAGGCTGACTGGCCTGTAGTTCCCAGGATCCTCCTTCTTCCCTTTTTTAAAGATTGGCACTACATTAGCCTTTTTCCAGTCATCCGGGACTTCCTCCGTTCGCCACGAGTTTTCAATACTGATATTATTTATATCAAAGTATAGTCTTAAAGTAAAATGGGGTTAGGAGTCTGAAAAGGAAAAGGGCAGTAATCTTTGGTTATAAAATACTGAACAGCAATGATGCTGCCTTGGCCAGTTAACCATTTTCACTATGGCTTTTCATTATACACCATACAAAATATGAAAATGATAGCGGTTCTCTTCTGCCCAGGCTTAATTCACATTTGCATTAAATTCTCACTGCATCTTATTGTACCACTGTGATATAAAAGATATTGGTATTACTGGGTGTGGATTTTATTCACTGAATAAATTGTCCTTGAATTTAACACTTATTAGCATTTGAGAAAATACTGGAAGCATTTGAGGAAATGTTGAAAAAGCAGGAGCTGACATACTTGCCATGATAACTTTAACAAAGCTGTATTAAAAAAGATATACATGCAAAGATACAGTGGCATAATGAAGCCTCCCACACATATCACAGAATGAAATATTTATACTATAATCATACTATTAATAAAATGATGGATCAGCCAACTCCTACTGTAATAAGACTCGGCTGAAAGATTGGGTACTGCCTTGGGGAACTAAATTCACATCCAGACAACTGAGAACTGGAAATAGGCACTCTGGACTAGTTAGGGAATTCCTGCATCTGAATTTGTCACAAGGTTGTACAATACACGGGCTTTGTGAATACAACTGTTTCCCTCCAGTAGCTAGTCCCAGTGACCATAACAGCCTTATTTCACGAGAAGTAGAGGAAAGCCTGTGCTTCTAGTGCTGATGGTCCTCCTGGGTTCCATCTCTACTGAATGCTCAGGTCGTTCTGCCATGGACTGTCATGTTTGAACTATATGTCAAAGATTATTAAGGAAGGTTGGTCTAGTGGGTAAAGCACGGCACTGGACTCAGGAGGCTTGGGTTCAAGTTCTTATTTAATGCTCTGTTTAGACTTCTACTGTGACCTTAGGAAAGTTACTCATGCCCTTTGGACCTACCTTTGTTCTCCATTTGTAAAATGAGGTCATACCCCTTTTCTCTTATTTGTTGTCTATGTATTTGGATTGCAAACTCTTTTGGGCAGGGAATGTCTATCACAGTGTTTTGTGCAGCATCTAACACAGTTGGAACCTGGTTTCAGTTGGGGCCCGGAGGTGCTATTGTAATACAAAATATAAATAATAAAGTCAGCAGAGAGGCCAAGAATGGAATAGGGCCTAAATATGAACTATCGTCTCTTGCTCATCAAGGTTAGGCACATTGGCTTATGTTGCTGCACATGCTATACTTATTCTGTAAACGGAAGACTTCGGACTCCAGCACTGACTGTCTGGCCACCGTAGAGTCTTAAATGCATATTGAAATTTCCATCTACCAAAAAGGGTTTGTTTACACACAGCAATTGACTGGAATAGCAATTGTGGAATAAACTATTCTGGAATAGCTCCTCTGTGATAGCTTCTCATGTGGGCTTTACTCTAGAATAATTTAGTGCCCTTTGTGAGCTTTGTGGGAAAAGAACTGTCTTTGTTGTACAGTGGCTCACATGGTGGGGTCCCAGTCCCTGATGAAGTCCTTTAGGCACAGCAGCAATACAAATAATAAATGTTGTCCCTCTGCTGAGCTGCGGCAGATTTTTGGGGCCTCCCAGGTCAGTTTCCCTTGTGGAGCAGAAATGGATGGCTCAGGATATTTTCTTTGTGTAATTAGTTTATTGACAAAATGTACAGAAATCCTGAAGGACGGGTGGTAACAAATAGCACATAGGCAACCCCCTATGGCAGAATCCTCAGGCCCAGTACCTCTGCCTTGTCTCAAGAGGCAACTCTCTCCTTGGCCTCTCCCAGGTACTCACGCAGACTCACAAGCCAAAACTGTTTGCTGCTGCTTCTCTCCAGCTTCTGCTGACTCACTCCCACTGCTTAAACACATGGGGAAGCAGCCCCTCACCTCTCCTGTGGCCGCATGGGTTGGTCAGGTGAGCCTGGGCTGGGTCATTTAGTGTCACAATACCCCCTTTATAACCTTCTGGCTGGTTACATGCTTGTATCTACCTTTTCCAGTACAGAACATTGCTCTTACAGCAGTGACTCTTAATGGCAGCCCATTACAATAATATGTTGGTGTAAGTAACGTACCTGGCAAGGAGTAGGAGGGAGGGGTAAAATGGAAAAAAAATGAGGGCACATTGTTTTCTGGCTCTTCCGACTGTTCCAATTTAGACACCTTTCTACATTAGTACAGCATGTGCAAATAGTTCTCAGGGAGGCTGGCTGTAAGGGAGCTTTATGTGTCATCTGTGCCTATGGCCCAATGTCTGTATTCTCCCTATTCTAATTTTCTTTTTTGTTCTTGCATGTCCTCCTTTATGCCGTGAAAACAGTTTGCCAAGGTGTTAGCACTAGATGCTAATTAAGCCGCAATTGGGGTCTGATTTCTGTGCATATTGCATACCCAGGAATTTTGATTATGCATTAAACATAGAGGACTTGACTTCTCATTACCCTATGACTCTTTATGCTACTAGGCAGCCTAAAGGGGGTATAAAGCCAGATGATTTGCCCATGGGTGCAAACCTACTTTAGAGGACAGAAAAGCCCCAAAGATCCCCCAAATATGTGGAGGCATAAAGTCACTTGTATCCCCGCCCTTGTGTCTTGTACTGAACATAGCTAGGCCAGAATGGACAATCAGGCTGAGGAATCAGAGTACAATGGATATTTTGCCCCTAGAACACACTTCTATTTGCCTGGAATCTTTTTCCCTAGTATTAAATGGTTGACTCTCAAAGAGCAGCTGCAAATTAGATTAGGAGTTTGATACATATATTGCTGTAAGGAAACAGCTGGCATATAAATGCACAGACTACAGTCATAAAAACCTTGTTTTATCCGATTTTATAAGCTAAGCAGGATCAGATTGTGTCACTGATTGATCTCTAGGAAAACATAGTCATTGCTAGGAATGACATTGGGGCATCCCATTTCCCTCTGAGTCTGTAATGAACAAGTGCCCCAGCACAGGCAAAGTGTGCTGCTGGAAATGCCATCTTTCCAGTGAGAAATGAAATTGAGGTTCTGACCACTTGTGTTCATGAATGATCTAGCTGATCTTGCTTTTTGAAAGAAAAGAGGCTTTAATCTTATGATACTGGCCAAATGCTAACTTCGGCCATTTTATTCCAGCTGATTTCTGCCGTGAGTTTCCATCAAATATGGAATTCTTCTTTGCTTCTTGTCCTAAAGCATTGTAGAGTGTAGCAGTGCAGTTGTGACCAAATGTACCCCTCTATTCACACCCTACACAGTTGTAATAATCTTTGTGCAATTTATGCCTTGTAAGGTATCATTTGAAAACTCATAATTTGCTGATCAGAATCATCCTGACAAAACCTCTCTCTTTGTTAGTAAACTCATTATATTGTTTTATCTAATCCAATGTGTTTAAATTGAAGTGTCTGTGAAACTCCATTTGGGGTGGCAAGTTGTGTGCATATTATTTCTATTAAAGAAATAACAAACTTTATATAACTTGTGTTGTCCAGGAGAAGGCTGGGCAGTACAGGGCATACATCTCTGGGGAAAAATGCAAGACTGGGGGTATGTTGGGGGTCGCCCTGCAGTATAAGCAAGGCTGGTGAGAGCAGAGTGTAACCCAAGGGTGACTGGCAGTCTCGAGTTACACACAGACACCCGGCGTATGGTTTGCATTCTGGAAGGTTGTTTGTGAGCAGCTCAGATGGAAGCCACTTCAGCAAGGCATTGTAAGGCACCCAAGGTTGCAGGCAGGGGTGACACAGCTTCTCATCAGTCTGGATTGCACTCTGGTATCTCACAGCAATGTTAAACACCTGTGTCCTGCCCCAGAACTAGCGTCACTTCCATGGTAGGTAAAGTGAAACTTTGTGGGGGTTTACCTACCTTACAGGGATGTTGAGCTTCATGTGATGGATGTTGGTAAAGAGCTTTGATATCCTCAGAGTTTTATTTTGAAGTGAAAAGGGTTAGCATTAATATGGAAAGCTGATATATTGTTACAGAGATATGGAAGTTGTAGATACTTATGATATTTCCCATATTCATAGCAAAATAATGGCTCTGAAATATAACCGATTGCTCAATGTATCAGAGTAGCCATATGAGAAAGAGAACTTCATTCAAACTGATAACAAAAAGTGCCATACACCACCCTCCTCATCAGCCCAATACAAACACTATGAAAACGAAATAGGAAGAACAATCACCAGCTTTCTGAATGCCCCTTCAGTCTGCTTCTGTTCCCATCAGTCAGTGGCAAAAGTCTCAGTTAAGTGGTAACAGGATTGGTCCCCTTATATAGTCCTAGAAAGATGAAAGTTTTCCCTGTACAGAGAGCCTGCCCAAGACCCTACAACACCATTTAAATCCTTAACACAACTTTGTTGCAAGACTGTCTTGGGAGACATTAACATAAAATGTTGATAAGAAATAGCAGCACATGGATCGTTAGCATGCAGGTACAGCTTGATAATAATCAATCAGTCAGATGAATACAATACAATAATAATCTAAATATAAACTACAGCTTGTTTTTTTGTATAGCTCTTTCTTTTAGTGAAGTTATCCCAAAGCGAGTTAAAATAATGAGTTGGGAAGTGTCAGTGCAGTGAGTGACCTTGTCAATGTGGATCATATTTTCAAAGAGCTTTCGCATTTAGTCACAAAATAAGTGGCCAGATTTTCAAAAGCACTTTGCATGCGGAATGCACGGTGAGTGCTGCACATTCCTGAAAATCTGGCCATACATGCCTCCTGGGGTGATGCTGGAGAGTCTTTTGAAAAACTGGCCCCTATATAGGTGCCCAAATGGGAGCAGAGCTCTTATGAATGTCTGGTCTGAATGGTGGGTGCTGTGCACTTGAAAAGCCAGTCATGAGCACTTTTCATAAGTGCTTCCCTTGTGATGAACAATAGGTTGCACACAGCCTTGGCAATGAGGGTATGTTGTCCTTGACACCATTGTTTGCCCTTCCTCACTTGGAACCTGGCGTGTAATAGGAGCGGAGATAAACTAAGTCCAGTTACCCCCAACCATCTGCATATACAATATGCAGCAATATCCTATGCTATTTTGTTAGTTTATTAATCCTCAAACTTTAACACTATGCTTCATTTCTAAATCACTCAACACTGACTGTAATATTTGGTAAATTCATATATTCAACATAAAATATGCCTACACTGAGGAGGATAACTGGGTCAACATGTTGATAAACCCCTGTATTTAAATGCAGATGGGTTTCTGTCCATGTGGCAAAGCTGTGATAGCTTATGTTGTTTGCATGTTATTGCTTTGTGTTTCTTAAAGTTTCATTTTAGCATCAAACAAATCATGTTTGTTTTTTTACTAGGCACTACAGTGTGAGAGCAGTTTGTATCTGTAACTTTTTTTGGGGGGGGGGGAAGCATCAGATTTAGCCAGGTATCAAAAACGATTTGATGAATTTTGGCTTACACTGAGAGGAAATGCTAAACAAAGTGGCTACTGTATATTCTGTTGCCTTAGAGACTGAAACATCTGTATCCATGCAGGCAAGTGATGCAGACATTGTAAGATATGACTTCCTTGCATTCCTTGTGTTCATTTTGCTGTCAACAGAAATGTTTTATGGTGGCAATATGCTGAAGTTCTTTTGCACTGTATTTCTCTGGTTCTGTGGCATATCTTGGACTACAAGGGCTTTTTAATTAAAGTCTAACTCTCAAGTCAGGACGCTCCCTGAGAAAAGATGCTTTCATGTGAATAATTTTTCAAGATGAACTTGGAGGGACTTGAAATGATTGTGGTACTGGTGATAATTGTTGCATTTGTGAAAGCACTTGAGCATCTGGGTCTCCTAGAAGGCAGTTATGAAGGTAGGACATTAAGAAATAGAAAATATTTGGTTCAGAAAACCCTTTGCTGCAGAGCATTCTACTTTAAATCTGTGTGTATGCAGTGTTTGGGTAATAGATGAACTGAACAGAAGCTCAAATAACTTAAGATGCTTTCTTTAGATAAATGAAATATGTAAGGTGTTTTGTATATCTCCATACAGTAACGCAGCTCTGATTTTAAGGAGAGTTTGACACACAGGTAATCTTAGATAATTATCTACCTCTAATTAAGCTGGTTTCAAGAACTTCTGTACAGATCTGTATGGTTTAAGTAAACTATAAATTGTATACTGGAGCTCTGATTAAGATGAAGCTTTTCATGTTATTAAGTTTATTGTTATAACTTCCATTTATTCTAATTGTTTGAAGCATTATTTATTATTAGGTATCGTCTAAAGTTGCCGGTACAATAGAAAACACTAAGGTTATTTGGAAGCACTTTTCTATGATAAACAATTCCTTTGTCACATCTTTGCCCTTTTTTCAGAATGTTTATCATTAACATCTCTTCTTAGCTTTGATATCTAGCCTCATGAACGTTTCAGGAGAATACTGATTGCAATATAAATATCCTTTGTTGAAGACACTTGCAAAGGATTGACTGTGAAAGATGCTCTACTTCTAGTTTCTTCAGTCAGTTTTACAAACAATGTCATCCATGCAGAAACATGGAAACATTAAATAGATAAAGGCATGAAGCTGAATTTTGTACAATGATCTTTTAGATCAAAATATGGCTGTGGAGAATGCTTCATTGTTTAAAGCAAGGAGTAGATTTACAGTGAAGTCTAAGTGTTCTTGAATTTGGTATACCTTGGAACAGCTACTTTTTATGGGAACTTTCGGGCCATTTTTCATGGTGAGCTACATGTATGCAGGTATTTAAATAACCTTCAGCTAACCACTGATACTGAACAATTACTCTTTCCTGCTTCAGAGCTCATGACAATCTGCAAAAGATAAAGTTAGTAGCCCCATATAAACTAATTGACAAAGTTTAGTACAAGGTTTCCAGGAAACTAGCAGCAAGTACTTAATTGGGAGAACAGCTGTAAAACTTTGTCAGTGATTGTGTACTTTACTTACTAATTCTAGTATGCATACCTGGTTCTCATTCTTGCTGTCTTTTGAACATCTTTTCCGTAACCTCCTTGGTGCTTAGAAAAATGAGAGAGGTAAGTGAAGATAACATTTTCAAGCTATACCTATGTCCTTGAGCAACTGCTTTATTTATCAGCTTTAGCATTGCAACTTATGTTAAAATAAGATGCTGCAAATGAGACTCACTGCTTACAGAGAAACACAATTATTTTGGCTTTCATCAACCTTTAGAAGACTTTGCACTCTTTATCATAGGGTACAGTTATACATCTTCCCTGATATATGGTTAATACTGTCCAGCTTCAGCAAAATCCATTGTGAATTTTGTGTTTGAACACGTATTTTCTGAATTCCTTTGTTGTCTGAATAAATATAAAAAGGAAATGCTATTTTGCATCTTCGTAAGCAATGAGAATTGAAGGAAATTTAAGAAGAAAATGCTATTGATTTGTTGGCATTAGGTGGGCACATGTCTGACCACCTCAGATAGTTTCAAGGAATGCTGATATTATCAGCGGGGAATTGCACATTTGGTACCATTAACTTTTAAGGGGTGGTTGCTTTGCATATTTACATTTCTTACAGGAAAATATAGTTGGATGTGATTGTTTTCTGAAGCAGGTTAGTCAGTACGTCAGAGTTATTTTGTGTATTATGCTGAAAATAAATTTTGTTTGATACTATAACATCAAAGGACCTCCCAGAATAATAATTAGTTTGAATCAGGGTCCGTATTTATCTTAATTTCAGGAAATAAACAGTTATTTTTATGTACTTAAACAGATACTGTTTCTCCAGATGGGTGTAGAAGTACATAAACACTCCCTCCAACACACGCATATATGTGTACCCTATATTTCTGTGGTTTTAATACGCCTTTTAGCATTGTGGTATCTTAGAGATAACATGGAGAAACGCCAAGTCTACTTAAATGAGTTGTTGCACAGCAGAGGATATTGAAATCTCCATTACAGTGCATTGGCTCTCAAATCTTGTGTACTGTGTTAGTACAGAAAAGCATTGCATTTCATTCAGATTAAGTGATTGCTGTTCTATTGGACAAGATGCTGATACCTCTATTTCTGGTCCCATTCAAGTCAATGGGATTTCTGTAGAATAAACTGCTATTCACCATGTGTTATGATATAGTAATCTAGTTCCATATATTTAACTTTGAAGGCACAATGTATTAAATTGGGGAGGGATAGCTCAGTGGTTTGAGCATTGGCCTGCTAAACCTAGGGCTGTGAGTTCTATCCTTGAGGGGGCCATTTGGGGATCTGGGGCAAAAGTGGGGATTGGTCCTGCTGTAGGCAGGGGGTTGGACTAGATGATCTCTGAGGTCCCTTCCAACCTTGATATTCTATGATTAAAATTTATGAAGTGCTTGAAACCCAGGTATGCTGGAAGCACTTCATCAAGGGAAGAATAGAGAAAAACAAACGTAGGTGGATACCCTTAATTAGGCAAGAACAAAATGTATGTCTAATGCACCAGGCAGCAGAAATGTGTGCACTAAAACTCAAATATGTATGTGGTTTGCTTGTTAAATTAGATGCCTAACTAGCAAATAGACAAAAATGTAATTTGCACTGAAAACACGTATTAGACTATGTTGTACACAGACAAAGACTTTTTGTTAATATTTATTTCTTATTAGCACCGTACATTGAAGTGGGTAAGTATTATCCCCAATGTCTGTACATACCAGTACATTTGAGGCTGAGGCTCAGATCTGCCATTGGTATAAGCAGGTAGAGAGCTCTGTGGAACTCCCACTTTTGTAAGAAATGGTATTGCCTTTCAGAAATTAAGGTCAACTTTTCCAAAAGTGGCCACTGAATTTGTGTGCCTTTTTTGAGTTCTCAATTCCAGCAGCCCTTCCACATCTGGAGTTCAGAACAACTGGGTGTTCCCAACTGCAGCTGAAACCCAGGGTAGCTGTGGGTGCTCTGTGCTTTTATGAAATTGTGTCCTTAGTAGTGTTAAGTGGAGCTCCCAAAGTTAGAGGCAACTTCGGACATTTTAGTCTAAGCCATTTAGGCTATGTTTACATTGCAATTAAACATCCACTGTTGGGCCAGGTCAGCTGACTTGGGCTCAGGCTAAGGGGCTGTTTAACTGCAAAGTAGATGTTCAGGCTCAGGCTGGAGCCCTGTCTCTGGGACCCTCCCTGCTCAAGAGGTCCCAGAAACTGGGCTTCTGGCTGAGCCTGCATGTCTACACTGCAGTTAAACAGCTCTTCAGCCCAAGCTCCTTAAATCAGCTGACACAGGCCAGGTTTTTAATTGCAATATAAACATAAAGTTTCACTGGCAGAGCTGATAAGAATTTGAGAGTTCCTGGTTCCCAGTCCCATGTTAGTTCCGCTTTTCCATGCTGTCTCTGTGTATTCAAAGGGTGTGACTTTTGTTGAGAAAGAACCAGTAGCTGTAACTCACTTGACTTTCTGTGCTCCATCTTGAGGTCCTTACTCAGGGAAATTCCCCTTCAGTCAGGTTTGTTTTATTTGACTTAGACCAGAGAATAATGAGCATAGTGTAAAAAAAAATTTCCTTGAAGTTTTAAAACTTGTTCAGAAAACTCAGAAAACATTTATATCAAATAAAACCCTCAAAGCTCATCCCTGACTGCAAATGCGTATTAAAAAGTACTGGTGAAAGTTTATGCCACCAGTTTACTAAACAAATTGACATTCTAATCATAGAATTATAGAAGATTAGGGTTGGAAGAGACCTCAGGAGGTCATCTAATCCAAGCCCTTGCTCAAAGCAGGACCAACACCAACTAAATCATTCCAGCCAGGGTTTTGTCAAGACTGGCCCTAAAAGCCTCTAAGGATGGAGATTCCACCACCTTCCTAGGTAACCACTCCAGTGCTTCACCACCCTCCTAGTGAAATAGTTTTTCCTAATATCCAATCTAGACCTCCCCCACTGAAACTTGAGACCATTGCTCCTTGTTCTGTCATCTGCCACCATTGAGAACAGCCTAGCTCCATCCTCTTTGGAACCCCACCCCCCTTCAGGTGTTGCAGGCTGCTATCAAATCCCCCCCCCCTTGTCTTCTGCAGACTAAATAAGCCCAGTTCCATCAGCCTCTCCTCATAAATCATGTGCCTCAGCCCCCTAGTCATTTTCATTGCCCTCCGCTGGACTCTCTCCAATTTGTCCACATCCTTTCTGTAGTGGGGGACACAAAACTGGACGCAATACTCCAGATGTAGCCTCACCAGTGCTGAATAGAGGGGAATAATCACTTCTCTCGATCTGCTGGCAATGCTTCTACTGATGCAGCCCCATATGCTATTAGCCTTTTTGGTAACAAGGGCACACTGTTGACTCATATCCAGCTTCTCATCCACTGTAATCCCCAGGTCCTTTTCTGAAGAACAGCTGCTTTGCCAGTCAGTCCCCAGCCTGTAGCAGTGAATGGGATTCTTCTGTCCTAAGTACAGGACTCTGCACTTGTCCTTGTTGAACCTCATCAGATTTCTTGTAGCCCAATCCTCCAATTTATCTAGGTCACTCTGGACCCTGTCCCTACCCTCCAACATATCTACCTCTCCCTCCAGGTTAGTGTCATCTGCAAACTTGCTGAGGGTGCAATCCATCCCATCATCCAGATAATTAATGAAGATGTTGAACAAAACCGGCTCCAGGACTGACCCCTGGGGCACTCCTCTCTGGCTGCCAACTAGACATTGAGCCATTGATCACTACCCATTGAGCCCAACGATCTAGCCTGCTAATAGAGCTCAGCACTTTGAAAATTTCCCCTGGATGAAACTGCCTTCTCTAGCTTCAGTGAATGGGCTCTGTGTGGCAGAACTAGATGGGCATTGGAGGAATTGGAATCCCTCACATGCAGGCCCTGTGGCAGCCCCCCGGCTTCTCTGTGACTAGTATGGAAAAGGGGTAACTATCCCTGCACAAAGGATTATATGCATTGGATTTGCATTATTATGGATCCCCCACCAAACCCTAAACTTGCACTCTGTGCTGGCCTAGGCAGAGCTGGATCACACCTTGCTGCAAGCGGGAGCGGGGGGAAGTATTAACAACTCCAAGCACACTTTTTTGCAGCTGTCCATATCCTGTACAGTGGAACCACAATGGTTCCAGTCGGATGGGTGTTGAGTAGTGAACAAACTATTTAAAACAAAGTAAGATCAATCTGGTGCACTCTAAAATCTGGACTACTCGCTCAAAAAATCTGTGTGCACTGTTAAATGGCAGGTCTAAAATACCATGTCCTGCTCTTCTTTAACTTGCCGTCTGCCTCCTATCTTGAGATTACCACCCTAATCGCTATTTCTGTACCATTTTTCATAATTATTTCAAATATGGAATCTTAGCCACTTGTAGGATTTCTGCCTGGCTGGCAGCCATCCCGTCATGCTGATTTCAAGTAGCTGCTTCAGCACTGAGAGTGCTCATTGTTTTTGTTTTTTTAATTGTTTGTAATGTTTTATTGACAGTAAGTAACTGGAAAGCTGGAGAGTAAAAGGCATATGGGAAAGGAGATCCCCAGCTACTGAGAATAGTCTTCTTAATGGCACCACAGTAGCACAAACATGCAGGAACTAACAGAGGGAATTACTGCGTGACAGTCTCACTTTCAGGAACATTTCATAAATCTCTGTTGGTGAGCAGGAGCAGCTGCCACAGCCTCTCATTCAGACAGGAATCTAATGGGACAGCAGCAGTAACTCAATGAGCTTGGAAGAAATTTGTTGCTAGAGTCTAAATATCTTACAAACTGCTCCCTGCGGGTTGTAACATTATATCAAACATATATTTATACTGTATAATGAGTTGTCTGTAGCTAGTAGCTTCCCTGCATGATGCTAGATGGCTGCAAAGTGCATTTATGGTAGAGAAATAGACAGCACCCTAGCAAACTCCAAAAAAAGAGAGCTACTGTGCAGATTCTGCCATTCAGTCATAAGCACAAATACCTGCCATGTGTTGGGCAGAGGTACATCAGGTGAACAGACACAAAATTACATTATACATGGCCATACGCACACACTAGGTGACAATTAGAATTGGGTGATGATTTTGGGACAAATGGTTTATTTGCCAAAACCACGTGTCAATTTGACAGAAATTTGCCAAATACTTTTGTCCAAAACAATTCTGGAGGAGGACTCCCGGACCGTCTTTATTCCAGTGGTTAGTAAATTCCCCTGGACTGTGGAAGACCTGCCTTGAATTTCCCACTCTGCTTGAATTGGAGAAGGGCTTTGAACTTGGGCCCCCCACTGAGATATGGGGTCTTCTGTGGCAGGTCTCTCAATCTCTGCTGTTTGAAGCTGTTCCACTCTTTATAAATAATTAAATCATCATTGGTGTTGGGACTCAAATTTGAGTCCCCACCTCCTAGGTGAGTGCCCCAACCACCATGCTACAGAGACATTCTCATTCTTTGTCCCTGGCCCAATGACTCATCATTCTCATCACGAATGTCTGTGTATTGCCATTATGAAGAGTAATCTTTCATTTGACTCTGTCATAAACATACAGCTAAGGGTAGCAAGTAATAGCAAGGAAATGTGTTCAAGTATCTTCTCTTTTAGCTTGTGAATTTTCCCTGTGCTAAGAGAGAGGGTTTATCCCTGTTTTTTGTAACTTTAAAGTTTTGCCTAGAGGGGAATACTCTGTGTTTTGAATCTTATTGCCCTGTAAAATTACCTTCCATCCTGATTTTACAGAGGTGTTTCTTTTACTTTTTTTTCTCTTTATAATAAAGTTCTGTTTCTTAAGAATCTGATTGTTTTTTAGTGTCCTAGAAACCCAAGGGTCTGGTCTGTGCTCACCTGATTTACCTGTTTGGTTTGTAGATTATTCTCAAGCATCCCCAAGAAAGAGGGTGAAGGGGCTTGGGGGAGATATTTTAGGGAAACAGGAACTCAAAGTGGTCCTTTTCCTGAATCTTTGTCTAACTCACTTGGTGGTGGTAGCAGTACCCATCCAAGGACAAGGAAGGATTTGTACCTTGGGGAAGTTTTTAACCTAAGCTGGTAGAAATAAGCCTAGGGGGTCTTTCATGTGGGTCCCCACATCTGTACCCTAGAGTTCAGAGTGGGGAGGGAACCTTGACAGACCCAAAACAGATTTTTTTCAGTTCACCAATTTTTTTTTTTTTTTTTTTTGCTATTTTTGGATTTGATTCAACCTGAACAGATTTTTTTTTAATTTATTTAATTTTCAGAACTGCCAATTCTGGTGGCAATAGACTAAGGTTAGTACAGTGTAAATTTGCATATTTAAATAGCTCAGATTCTGCTTTGTTACATCAGTGTAAATGGAGAGTGATGCCACAGAGCCCAGAGCACTCACTGGCAATCTAATAGGAGAAGGGTTCCCATGACTACAAGAGGGGTGGTTCCCTTGGAATACCCAAGCACTTTGCAAGTAAATTCAGGGGAGGGGTTGTTGAGGGAACCTGTGGGGGGGTGGCCGGAGAGTTGTTCCTCTTGGCAGCTGGATTTCGTAGAATTCAAATCTCCATGGGAACACTCAGAGCCACTCCCCCTGTAGATTTGTCAGGGTACATACATTAATCAGGCTTCTATTTATTTTCTTTAGGAAGTGTGACTGGATGACTCCTCCCTTCACCTGTAATTTTAGGGCTCAATTCTGTCACCTTCATGTCTTTTGAGCAATCTTTTACTCATGAAGTAGCTCCACTGAAATCAATAGGACTAACCAGGTACTACTGAACATAAGAGAGGGTCACAGAATCTGGCCCTTTGTGGAAATGTTCACCCCAAGGTTGTAGTAGGGAAACTTGGAACCAGGATTTTATGAGATGAAACCATAGCTCTGAGCCTGCCCATATGTTGGGGAAGTTGAGATTCAGATGCAGATGCTGCAGCTCAGACCCATATGTTTGAGTGATAACTTTTTAAATTAATATGGTTGCAACGGGAATGCCAGTAGGCTCTTGATCCAGGGACACACATGACAGTACTGCTACATGCAGAGCAGAGAGTTTGGCTGACTGGCGTAATGAGGTCAATGTGAACAAGAGAACTCAGATTAGTACCAGTAGGGTTATCAGAAGTCAGAGATGTTGTGCATCCAAGGAAACATAATGTCAGTAGTGTTAGAAACTCGTGTTCACAAATAAATGGAAAGGCCTGATTTAGTACTGCCCAATGTCCCATGTTCTCTTAGTTGCTATCCATAACCATATGAAGGAAAATGATGGTCAGAGTCGTACTAGTTTCTTTATAATGTCCGTAGCATGACTATTTGCAGTCTGTTTTCTCTATATGTTAGAAGGTGGAAGATACACATTGTGTCTTTGCCTTCAATTTTTTGCTTACAGAAACTGCTCTAAAGAAAGGCCTCTGGCTGTTAGGTTTAGCCGCAGTTGTCTAAACAGAGTTGGTTGAACTATTCATCACAAACAATTTATTTGAATTGTTATTATTTTTTTCCTATTCATGAAACTGACCATGCAATGGCTGATGATTTTTAGGAATTTGTTCATTATCCCAAGTAGTTAAATGAATAGACTTTAAGAATATATATTTGAGCTTTGGATTCTACATGAACTGTTTGTAGCAAATGCTCCATCAATTTGCTGTTCAGGCTTTATGATTGGTCACTTACTTTGTTACGGGGAATTGTTTGTTTCCTGGTTGGCTGACCTAACCTTTAAACTACTTACACCCAAAAGAATCGAGTCATATCTGGAAATGCACTGCTTCTGAACATCCATAGAAATTAAACAGAAGTTGTACAAATGTTCATGAACAATGAATAATAAAAGGGTGTGAACATGCAGAATAGAAAGCAAGTTGCTAATTTGTTAAAGGATTTACTAAAAAAGGTTTTTTACCACTAATTGACATTTCTAGGTCCCTAAACCTGAGTGTCTTGTGAGATCTGGCTGTCAACACAAAGGACTTTGAACAAAGTTCTGGTCCCCCCACCCTGTGTCCCATGGCAAGCCTTTTAATCTCTATGCCCCAATTTATTCATGTGTAAAATGGGGATAAAAATTCTTACCCGACTCTCAGGCGCACTAGGAGGCTTAATTTTGTTCATAAAGCATTTTGAGATCCTTGAATGAAAGGAGCAAGATTATTAAATTCTAAAATTATAGAAGTTGGTAACACAGAGACTAAACATGTATAATATAAAGCTTTCCTGATTCTAGTGACAGAACATTTACATGATCAACTAATTATTTATACTGTAGTGACCAGGAAAGCAAGTGTCATGAGATTTCTGGTCACTGTATGTGAAACACAAGACTAGGGACATAAATTCCTTTCTACTCATCACAGAATTTGTATTAATTTTGGATTGGAATAGTTCACGATAGAGAATACCTTCTTGTTGATTGCATCTACCTGCAAGGGCACTTTTGACTCATCTAAGGCTATGTCTACACTACAAAATTAGGTTAAATTTATAGAAGTCGGTTTTGTAGAATGCGTTTTTATACAGTCGATTGTGTGTTTCCCCACACAAACCTCTAAGTGCATTTAGTCAGCATTTAGTCGGTGGAGTGTGTCCACAGTACCGAGGCAACTGTCGACTTCCGGAGTGTTGAACTGTGGGTAGCTATCCCACAGTTCCTGCAGTCTCTGCCACCCATTTGAATTCTGGGTAGAAATCCCAATGCCTGATGGGGCAAAAACATTGTCACGGGTACTTCTGGGTAGGGTACATATCGTCAGGCACACCCTTCCCTCCTTCCCTCTGTGAAAGCAACGGCAGACAATCGTTTAGGGCCTTTTTTCTTGGGTTACGCGAGCAGATGCCATACCATGGCAAGCATGGAGCCCACTCAGCTCACCATCACCGTATGTCTCCTGGGTGCTGGCAGACACGGTACTGCATTGCTACACAGCAGCAGCTCATTGCCTTTTGGCAGCAGACAGTGCAGTAGCCTGGTGATAGCCATCGTCGCCATACTCCAGGGTGCTCTTTTAGCTGACCTCGGTGAGGTCGGTCAGGGATGCCTGAGCAAAGATGGGAGTGACTCAGCCAGGTCATTTCCCTTTTAAGTTTTGTCTCATGGTGATTCAGTCCTGTTGGCAGCCCTACTGCACCGTCTTCTAATGAGCAGCCAGGAGACAACGATGACCAGCAGTCATACTGCACCGTCTTCTGCCGAGCACCCAGAAGATGACAATGGCTAGCAGTCATACTGCACTGTCTGCTGCCAGCAAGATGTATAAAGATAGATGAAGTGGATCAAAACAAGAAGTAGACCAGATTTGTTTTGTATTCATTTTCTCCTCCCTTCCTCCCTCCCTCCATGAAATCAATGGCCTACTAAACCCAGGGTTTTGAGTTCTATCCTTCAGGGGGCCATTCTGTTTCTCCTTGATGCAAAGCCACCCCCTTTGTTGATTTTAGTTCCCTGTAAGCCAACCCTGTAAGCCATGTTGTCAATCACCCCTCCCTCCATCAGAGCAACGGCAGACAATCATTTTGCCCCTTTTTTCAGCGCAGATGCCATAGCACTGGGAACATGGACCAGCCCAGATCACCATGGCAATTATGAGCACTATAAACACTGTGCGCATTATCCAATAGGATATGCAGAACCATAACCTGCAAGAAAAGCAAAACCAGGCGAGGAGGAGGTGACTGCAGCGCGGTGACGAGAGAGATGAGGACATGGACATTGACTTCTCACAAAGTACGGGCCCCTGCAATATGCACATCATGGTGTCAATTGGGTAGGTTCATGGCGTGGAACGCCGATTCTGGGCCCGGGAAACAAGCACAGAGTCGTGGGACCACATAGTGTTGCAGGTCTGGGACAATTCCCAGTGGCTGCAAAACTTTCACATGCGTAAGGGCACTTTCATGGAACTTTGTGACTTGCTTTCCCCTGCCCTGAAGCGCAAGAATATCAAGATGAGAGCAGCCCTCACAGTTCACAAGCGAGTGGCAATAGCCCTCTGGATGCTTGCAACACCAGACAGCTACCAGTCAGTCTGGAATCAATTTGGAGTGGGCAAATCTACTGTTGGGGCTGCTGTGATGCAAGTAGCCAGTGCTATCACTGAGCTGCTGCTATCAAGGGTAGTGACTCTGGGAAATGTGCAGGTCATAGTGGATGGTTTTGCTGCAATGGCATTCCCTAATTGTGGTGGGGCGGTAGATGGAACCCATATCCCTATTTTGGGACCAGAGCACCAAGGCAGCAAGTACCTAAACCGAAAGGGGTACTTTTCAATGGTGCTGTAAGCACTGGTGGATCACAAGGGACATTTCACCAACATCAACATGGGATGGCTGGGAAAGGTACATGGTGCTCGCATCTTCAGGAACTCTGGTCTGTTTCAACTGCTGCAGGAAGGGACTTACTTCCCAGACCAGAAAATAACCGTTAGGGATGTTGAAATGCCTATAGTTATCCTTGGGGACCCAGCCTACCCCTTAATGCCATGGCTCATGAAGCCATACACAGGCATCTTGGACAGTAGTCAGGACCTGTTCAACTATAGGCTGAGCAAGTGCAGAATGGTGGTAGAATGTGCATTTGGGCATATAAAAGCGCGCTGGAGCAGTTTACTGACTTGGTTAGACCTCAGCAAAACCAATATTCCCATTGTTATTACTTCTTGCTGTGCGCTCCACAATATCTGTGAGAGTAAGGGGGAGACGTTTATGGTGGGGTGGGAGGTTAAGGCAAATCGCCTGGCCGCTGATTACACGCAGCCAGACACCAGGACGGTTAGAAGAGTATAGGAGGGTGCGGTGCGCATCAGAGAAGCTTTGAGAACCAGTTTCAGGAATGGCCAGGCTATGGTGTGAAAGTTCTGTTTGTTTCACCTTGATGGAACCCCCCCTCCCCACCCCCCCCGGTTTCACTTTACTTTCCTGTAAGCTAAGCACCCTCCCCTCCCCACTGCGATCACTGCTTTCAGAGGCAATAAAGTCATTGTTGCTTCACATTCATGCATTGTTTATTTATTCATCACACAAATAGGGGGATAACTGCCAAGGTAGCCCGGGAGGGGTGGTGGAGGAGGGAAGCAAGTGGTGGGGTGGTGGAGGAGGGAAGGTGGGGTTGGGGGAGGGATAGCTCAGTGGTTTGAGCACTGGCCTGCTAAACCCAGGGTTGTGAGTTCAATCTTTGAGGGGGCCATTTAGGAATCTGGGGCAAAAATTGGGGATTGGTCCTGCTTTGAGCAGGGGGTTGGACTAGATGACCTCCTGAGGTCCCTTCCAACCCTGATATTCTATGAATCTATGACAAGGCCACACAGCACTTTAAAACTTTAAAACTTATTGAATGCCAGCCTTCTGTTGCTTGGGCAGTCCTCTGGGGTGGAGTGGCTGGGTGGCCAGAGGCCCCCTCACTGTGTTCTTGAGTGTCTGGGTGATGAGGCTAAGGAACTTGGGGAGGAGGGCAGATGGTTACACAGGGGCTGTAGTGGCGTTCTGTGCTCCTGCTGCCTTTCCTGCAGCTCAACCATACGCTGGAGCATATGAGTTTTATCCTCTGGCAGCCTGAGCATAACTCCTGCCTTCTTTCAGCAAACTGACACCACCTACCATCTTCAGCCCGCCACCTCTCCTTGCAGTCATATTGTGTTTTCCTGCACTCTGAGATTCTCTACCTCCATATTTTGCTGTGCTCTGTCAGTGTGGGAGTACAGCATGAAATACAGAGAGACAGGGCTAAATGCTCAGCTGGTGAAAACTGGTGTCACTCCTGAGGCACGGCCTCTGCCCTTCAGATGTTAAACTGATACTACTCAAATAAATAAAGGCTTTTACATATAGTTTTAGCTTCCCTGAGTGGATGGGAAGAAAAGAGGAAAAATGGTATGGAGAGAAAGAATATGCCCCTCTTTTGTTAGGCGCTCAGTTGAGGTTTGAGGAGAGGGCACTAAAAATATAACAGTACAAATAACAGGTTCTCTCTAGTCTGTAGTGCCTTCAACCCAAGCCATACAAGGCTTATCATTTCTCTTGCAATCCCCTCTAAAGATGTATCTTTTCTGGTCAGTCCCTGTCTTCTACTGTGACATAAATTGAGAGCACTTTAAAAAAAATGACTGAAATTCGGTGTTGTTTCTTTTAAAATGCATTTTCAGTATCTTCCCATTCCACATGGACTGAATGGAATTGATTTCACTCGCTGCCACTGTACTATCATCCCATTCTTCCTTCATATCAAGGAGAAAGTTAATTTTCACTCTGGCAGGCAGCCTATTAAATTGAAAAAGCAGCTGACATAAGGATAAACATCCTAAACCTGGGACATCAGCAAGGACAACAAGAAGGTCAGATAAGTTTGATAGGAATGTGATTGACTTCTTTACTCTTTTGATGAGAGAGAAGTTTCCTCCTTAAGCATAGTCTAGACACATACTTCACAATAGGTGACAGTTCCTAGTACATAAGGAGGAAAAATCTGAATGGGGTTAAACTGTTTCAAATATTACAGGGAAGATCTAGGGGGAAGTGCATTTAAATGGAAGACTAAATACAGTAGATGAGACAGAGTAATATAGACCCTTGGCAGTACAAAGGGATAAGTAGACATTTAAACAGGAAGCATAAATGCCCTGTTTTCAAAAGGGTAGCATGTGCAAACCTTTTGCACTTGAAAATTCATGTGCATTGTGGTTGGCATACCAAGGTCATGCTCAGTGCTAGCTCTGTCATGCAGACTTGTGTGTAAAATTAATTCTCCAATTGTGGATCTCCAGAGTGCTGACTTCCTAGAAAGATGATGTCATGTCAAAATATTGGCATTTTTCTTCCAACAGGTCGCTGATTATTATTTCTGATTCTGGCCCAAGCCAAGATCAGTGCTCCACTGTGCTAGGTGCTGCACATACACCTGGAGACAGTTCATGCCCCAAGAGATGACCATCGAAACAGACAAGACAAACAAATGCAAAAAAAGGAAGTAGTGTTATCCCCCTTTTAGAGAGGGGGAACAGAGGCATGGAAATTAAATAACTTACCCAGAGTCATGCGGAAAGGCTGTGGCAGAGTCAGAAATCAAACCCAGGTTTCTTTGAGTCTACGTCCAGTACCTTAATCACAATACCAAACTTAATTGCTTACATATAATTTTCCTAAGATTTCAGGTATGTGAACAGTAGTGGAATTCATTGTGCCTGGGTGTGAAGATATTTGCACATGCATCCCATAACCTGGGTTTTCCTCTGTGGTCTGTAGCTTAATTTCTCACTGTCAGCAAGAACATTTTATTATGGCCCTGCTTCACTGTAAATGTGCCCTTGATAAAGGTTCCAGAGATGGTGTGTGCCCAGGAGCTGCTTGTTTCCTCACTTTGATTCAACTGATCAGCCCTGGTATAAATGCAGTACTTGGAAGTCAGCTCGGCCCTTATGTATGAAGGCTATTTGTGTGGTTTCAGAAGTATAGCTCCATCCTCTTAAAGGACAAAGAAAGAAGCATGGAGGAGGGTTTATGGAGCAGTTTAATAAATATTTAACTCAGTGATGCATTATAAGTTTAGGAAAACTAATGTAAAGAATGTTGTGTGACAACAACCCCCTAGAAAATACTTTAGCTTACAAATTAAACCACTCCTTATCACCTTCCTCATAGGAAGATGAACCAACTTGAATTTTACTGTAGCATGGCTTCGTGTAGGCATACTTGTAGATGGACTGCAGAAGTGTTTGCTGAAATGCAAAGTGCCTGCTGTGCGTGTTTCTTATAGTGTGTCTAACTATCCCAGGTACCGTTTTATAGGAAGACATTTTAACAGTTCCTGTGCAAGTTCCAAAGGCTTGATTTTTAGCGTGGCTCTCCCACTGTCACTGGACGGTGCTGGGGGGCTTGTGAAAATGTACTGTTGTCATGGGTTAGTTATGTTTATGATCTAGGACTTCTATATGGCTATTACAGCTGGCCAATTATTTTCATTCAAACTTTGCAATGAAAAAAGGCTTTTGACTGAACCAAATTTTTGTGAGAATTTTTCATTTAAGTATACCATTGACTTTTTTTTTTTTAATTTTTGTTGTTAACTCAAATTTTAATTAACATGGAATTTTTTTTCTGTGGAAAATCCAATTTCAACCTGCTGTGATGGTAGTTAACTTTTAAAATTCTTTTTCTGTTTTAAAATGTTTACTTCAGCATTATTGAACTAGATCACTGTTCATGCAGTTTGAGGATGAGAGAAGCAATATAAATGGAGGAAGAGGATGGCAAAAACACTATTTGTGTTTCCGTACAGTTGTATATTGTTGTTTTTAGTCTTATAGCCGCTTTTGTGCCACTCTGGTGACATAACGAGGCCATAACGCCAGTGTTTGGAGATTCCCTGGGGGACACAGAGCCACTGTACTGGTGCTTAACTGTTCCTGAGTCGCTGGGGTAGATGGGAAGGAGGGGGCACGGTTGGAGTGTTGCTGTGTTCTATTCTTGGCTGCCACACTGGCCCGGGGGTGGGGGTAGTTGAAAACTGAGTGTAAGTTAAAGGAGCCCTACGACTATTTGAACTTACACTGGGTGCCTAGCGATCCTTTGTTCTGCACAGACTAGGGGAGGCATAAAGGTACCTGAAGCACCCATAAAACCTCAGTTTCTGCACTGAGTAGAGCTCTGGTAGAACTGAGCATTGGGCCAGAGAGCATTGGGGTTTGGCACTAAGGAGAGCTGCAGTAAGGAGTCAGACCCTGACCAATTCTTGCCCCAACATATTACAACTCAGAGGGGAAGTGAGGGAACTCTGGTGAAGCCCAGAAGTGGAACAGCCTGAGCTATGTTGTCCTGATTTGTCTTCAAATGTGGAACTCTTTGATTTGAACTGTTTATTGACATCCAAATCTTTTTCCAGCGATTACAATTCAAGTTTAAGGTGCATTGTTACTTGTGGACAGTTGATTTCGTGGATAAAATATACGTCTGCATTGTTGGAAAATTCTTGGCCTCAGACAATTCAGCTATACATTGGTGATGGTGAGGTCCAAAATGTGATGAGATGCTATATATGTCTATCACTTCTTCACAACTGACTGACTGTTGTCAGTCTGGAAGATATTTAAGAAAGGGTAGATTGACTTTCATGACTTTATTCTTCATCCTTCAAGCATGGGGCCAGACTCAACAGTCGTGCAATTTCATTGTCTTTAATGGCATTATACCAAGTATGAATCTGGCCCGCATGTGAAACGCATGTGATGAGAACAGTGGTTTTCAGTTTTTTTTCTGAACATCCTTCAGGCAGAGACCTCATAGGGACAGAGCTCACTAACTATTACTGACTTCATACTGACAGTATCTCAATTATTTTGATCTCCAGAAATCCCTGGCATTGGGCTTGTTACTTACCTGAGGTTTGCTGTTCCGCAAAGTGGAAAAAACTTTTTTTGCTTCACTGAGTGCTTTTCCATTAAACACCTGACCCACTTTTGTCCAAAGTTGATGCTGCTGTGCTTAAAATTGCTTCAAATTCAGTCCTCTGCATGCAAAGGATTTTACCAGTAGTCCAAATTGTCCCTTTTTTGCTTTTTGTCCTGTCCTTTGAATTGTTACTATTCTTGATTAATTTGAATTTCTTCTGCTGTATCATGTGGTGAGGTAGGAAAAAAATGAACTGAACATACATCTTGGCAAAAACAGACTGTTTTTTTGACCTAATTGTAAATATTTTCAAAAGCCCTCTCACCCCACACCTCCCACCCCCACCCAGTTCATGCTTCTGTTAGTTTTAAGTAGTGAAAACAGACAGAAATTATGCAACATACAAATCTAAAGAAAGAGGGAAGGGGAATAAATATTCCAAGAGTCTATGATGCATATTATTCTTCATTTGTTCTCATAGCTCACGGAAGTGATGCTTTACAGAATATACTTTCTAATGTAGTGAATCCTGCTCATTCGTAAGACTGTGTGAGCTCAACGGCGTGGAACCTGTCTAGACCAGAAAGGTAACTGTGACCATTAGTAATTAGTTGTGTTCTAATTTTGTTACTAGAAAATTTCAAGAACAATTTCCAATGAAAGTGTCATTAAAAATTCCATTGTTGAAATTGACAATATTTGCAAAAAAATTGTCCATTTTAGAATTTTTTCACCCAATTCTTCACTATCTTTCTAGTATTTCTTACCCTCTCCATCTTTTTTGCATGAAACAATCAAGTGTTAGATTCCCACGTGGCCAAATGTTCTTTGTTTTGACAGTGTGGTTGCTATTTTGGGGTTTCACAGTTTATGTGGGACCAGGAGCAGGCCTAAGAGAGCAGTCAACTGGTTTGACGCAATGTTACAAAAGTTTCCTAGGATAAAGGTGCAGATCCCAAAGTAGGGTGGTCTTGTCTCAGCCACAGGACTGGAACTCAGGAGACCTGGGTTCTGTTCCCAGTTCTGCTCCAGGCTTCCTCTCTGAGCTTGGGCAAGTCATTTAACTCTATGCATTAGTTCCCCCACCTTAAAGCAAGTGCAGCCCCTTACAGGGCTGTTGGGAAGTTACGCTAATTAAAAGTGATTTCAGATGGAAGATGCTGTACATTGCAATTTGAATATCATTATTTCCAAAATTAATTAGATCTGGGTTAGTTTACAAGTCTTTTGTGTGGGCATCTTGCTTTGTTTAACCATGTTGAATTGGTAGCCCCAGCATGTTCTCTCTCCCTGCCCCATCTTGAGATTTCTTACTAAATCCCAGCACCAGATGTCTACCTTCTTCTAGTTCCTCCCCTGATTCTCTCACACACACCCCATGCCCTCCCCAAGGGGAACTGACAATGCTTCCTAAGGGGTGGGAGGAAATATCCATGCACTCGGGAATGCTAGCTCAGGAGAGGGGAAGGTGAGAGCAATGGTGAATACAGGAAATAGCAGTCCCACTTGGCAACCTCTAGGGCTGAAGTGTGTCTTGAATCCATTTTCTTCTGTCCCATTTGCCCAGAACAGACTGACCTGTAATACAGTGCAGAAACCAATCACTGTTGGCAAGTATGCAGTCTTGTATGAATACATTTGGTGGGGAATCAGCTGTTTGTCCTTGAGAGCTGATACTTCTGCCCATCGTCCAACAGTTTCAGAAGCACTCCCTGTAGTTGTTTGCACTTTTGCTTTTTAATTTCAAAAGCTTCATTTTGGGCTCAGCTGTTTAAAACTCCCAACTGAGCTTTTTAAGTGCAGAATGAAAAGGTTGAAAGCTGCTGCCACTAGCGCTGAGCGCTGCCAGCAGCCCCAGAAATAATGTACTTATGGGAAAAAAAGAGAGGAAACAAATGAGAGAGGAGAGGAGTTCATAGCCAGTACTCGTTCAGTGTCAGACAACACAAGGTTTGCATGCAAAAATTTAAAAAGAACATGCTGTGGCTTTCTGCACTGAGCCACATACTTTAAACAATTAATACACTTTGTCCTCTTTGCTCTTTATCCCTCCGGGTCTGATTTTGCCAGTCATGTTGAGTAGGGATTGAGACTACTCATTGTTAGTAAGAGTGGCAGACTGTTTCTTCATTTAGTAACGTATTCACAATGTGCCTGATCCAAAGCCTACGAAAGCCAGAGAGACCCTTTCCAATGACTTCAGCAGGCTTGGTATCAGGTCCACTGTGCTAACAATACTGCCTTTTTCTCCCCCCATTCCCTCTTCACAGTTATCATACTTATTTTGCAAACTACAACTGAATCCTTACAAACGTGAGGAAGGATTGTCCTATAGTTAGGGCATCGGGTTGGAATTCAGAAACCCTGGGTCCAATTTGTTGCTCTGTCACTGACTTTCTGGGTGACCTTGGTCAAGTCACTTAGTCTCTCTGTACCTCAGTTCTCATCTGTAAAATGGTGACACTGCCGTTTCCCTGCCTAACAGGGGTGTTGGGAAGATAAATTCACTGAAGATTGTGAGGAATTCAGATGCGTTGGTGTTGGGGAGCCATTTAAGTACCTAGAAAGAACTTTGAAGTAGATGAGTATTCTTCCCATTTGGTGGTAGAATAAATTGAAGCAGAGATGAAAGACCAGTTCACTTCTACTGTTTTAGTGGGGATGATGTTTCACTCTTGGGAGCCATGTTGAGCCTTGTCATTTTAAGGTCTGCACATGCACTCTGTGATTTGAAAAATAAAACACAATTTTAATGTATTTATTTATTTCATTAAGAAAAAAAATCAAAATGTAATGGTAAAGAGAAAATGTGTTTTCTAGAATACGAACAGTGGTCACTCTTAAATTTTTCACCTAGATAATGGCATGTCAGTATTCCCTGAGCCATGTCTAAATGTAATGGAAAATCTTCAGTTTCACAGCTAACTTTAATTTGACTTTTTTGTTTGAATACGGACAGGATGTACATTTTTCAAAAGTTCTTAAGTGCCATTTTCCGAAGTGGCTTAAGCATTGAGCACTGAGCATATTTCTCATTGAAAGTCAATGGAACTTATGTGCCAAAATCATCTAGAGGCTTTTGGAAAAGTTATCCAGGGAAATATTGTTTCTGTGAAAATATCGTCCTGAATTCCTTGGGTGCCTGTCAGCATAAGGGCCAAATGCCTTGCTCACTATCTTGTTGTTGGTTAAGCAGCAGAGAGCTGATCCAAAGGGACTTCGCTCCTGCCTATGCTCTATGGAGGAAGGACTGGCATGTGGAAAGGAGGATGTTGAGGCTGATGCCACTGGATTTGCCTGCAGTGGGCCAAATCCCATTTTGAAGAGGAGCAGTGAACTATCTCAGCTGATCCTTCACATCACCTTCCATTGCCAGCCAGAGACCAGTTTCCTGGGTTTTATGTGCCTGCAGCATGGGTGCCATCACTGCAGGGAAGATTTGGGCATCTCCCTAACTCTGTACTCTCCAGTCATTGCCCCTCTGAATGAATTGCAGGTTTAACGCTTTCTCATTCCCTCTGCCTCCCATTTTGTTTTAATGGGTTGCACGTTCGCCATTGAAATAAACGTTAGTACTGAGGATTCCTTCCCTGAGCCCTGCTATGCTTCAGGCTATCTTCCTTCAAGGAAAGCCCTCTGATTTGTGCTTTTCTTGGATTCTCAGGGTTGGCCCATAGCTAAATCATAGTCCCTATAGTACCTCAATGGACTTAAATTGCATGCTCATGGCACCCTCTCTAACTTGGTTTCAGTACAGGTGGGGGTGCTTTTACCCAACACTGCATATAGGCTATATTAAGGTGTGTGTTGAAACCATACACAAAAGGACTTAGAGTTGCCTAAAAACTAACACAGTATTGTAGGTATCAGCAAATGCTTAACCAGCCCTCAGCTAGAAAATCATGGATTTACCACAGGTCATAGAAGGAAACACAAATGCAGCAAAAACCAATTACTGTGGAAAATCAAACATCCTAGTGAAAGATGAAGGAAGTCGTACATGAATGCCTGACAAGAAATCTATTGAACATATTAAATTATACACATCTCCCAGAATAGCTAGAGCTTTAAAAGAAACTCAGGGCAGCAGCGCTCAATCAAGAGCAAAACCATAATGCTGCTGCATATCAGACTTGGGACAACTTGCACACAAAGACTACTCTTTGAAAGCAAGAAAACATCTTTGAACCCTGCAGCGTGCCATTAGCCAGACACACACACACAGAAATTATAAAGGAATTGCAGAGTAAAGTGAACTATGACAAGAGACTCCCCTTGTAAAACAGGACACTGAATATGCAAGTGGAGTAAAATAAAACAGCCACTAATCAAAATCTATCCCCTACCTAAACTCCAAGAAGAGCCATTTGCTGTCCACAAAATAAATTAGTTTTGAATTGACGCATGAAAAAAATATTAGTAATTATCCAAGGAGCCAAGAAAATATGAACTTGAGTTTCTGCTCTCTGGTCTATTGAGAGAGGTTAATGAATATTGTACTACAATGTTCAAATACTTTTTGAGGGGGAGAGTAATCAAGAGGTTAGAGTAAGGGAATGGAGATCAAATGAAATGGATTACATTCTTTGCTCGGTCCCTAACCTGCTGTATGACCTGTGCTACATTTTTTCCAAACCATAAAATGAGTTAGATAATAATTAACCAGCTCACAGAGGTTGTGATATTTAAGGGTTTAAGTGCTTTGAGACTGTCATAAATATAAAGGGAAGGGTAAACCCCTTTGAAATCCCTCCTGGCCAGGGGAAAGCTCCTCTCACCTGTAAAGGGTTAAGAAGCTAAAGGTAACCTCGCTGGCACCTGACCAAAATGACCAATGAGGAGACAAGATACTTTCAAAAGCTGGGAGGAGGGAGAGAAACAAAGGGTCTGTGTCTGTCTGTAGTCGTCTTGGCCGGGGACAGAACAGGAATGGAGTCTTAGAACTTTTAGTAAGTAATCTAGCTAGGTATGTGTTAGATTATGATTTCTTTAAATGGCTGAGAAAAGAATTGTGCTGAATAGAATAACTATTTCTGTCTGTGTATCTTTTTTGTAACTTAAGGTTTTGCCTAGAGGGGTTCTCTATGTTTTTGAATCTAATTACCCTGTAAGATATCTACCATCCTGATTTTACAGGGGGGATTTCTTTATTTCTATTTACTTCTATTTTTTATTAAAAGTCTTCTTGTAAAACACTGAATGCTTTTTCATTGTTCTCAGATCCAAGGGTTTGGGTCTGTGGTCACCTATGCAAATTGGTGAGGCTTTTTACCAAACCTTGTCCAGGAAGTGGGGTGCAAGGTTTTGGGAAGTACTTTGGGGGGAAGGACGCGTCCAAACAGCTCTTCCCCAGTAACCAGTATTAGTTTGGTGGTGGTAGCGGCCAGTCCAAGGTGTAATATTTTGTACCTTGGGGAAGTTTTGACCTAAGCTGGTAAAGATAAGCTTAGGAGGTTTTTCATGCAGGTCCCCACATCTGTACCCTAGAGTTCAGAGTGGGGGAGGAACCGTGACATGGTGGCACAGTGGTGGGATTAACCTGAAATCATTTTGAGATCCAGTTGAGATTTTTTGAACTAGAAATACAGATTTTAAAAAGGAATTTTTAGGAAGCCCAGGAAGCAGCTTTGAAACTGAAAGCAGCTTGGTTTCTCTCTGCTTTGTGGCCAAGCAGAGACAAAAGGGGATTATCTTGTGAATTGCAGGTTTTCTTTGCCTGGAGGCAGGGTACTTAACTCCTGCAGGGAAATTCACAGTCTTCCAACCCAGAGGTTTTTTTTTTCTTTTCTTCCTAAAAGTAAATAGGGGGTGTGTGCTCTACCCATTTGCCTGGAGACAAAAGTGGCAGGGTTTTTTTTAGGATTTTGATTTTTTTTTTGTTTTACAAGGAGCACAGGTTTGAAAAGAAATTTTTTTTTCTTTGGGCTGGGTAAGCAGGTTCCCAAGTAGTTCGAGGTTTTTTGCTTTAATTTGGGCCCAGAGCAGAGACAAGGGAATTGTCTTTTTCTGTAGGCTGACAATCACTATCAGAGAATAGGTATTCGATTCCAGCACAGCAAACTTTTACAGCCAAGTTTTGTTTGTTTAGTTCTAAACCTCGGGTGTAAAGTTAGTTAAAAACAGAGAGGTTAGAATGGCCAAATCCTCGGCTCGACTACAGCTGGAATTAGCCAAATTTCAGGCTGAGGAAAAACAAAGGGAACATGAAAGACAGATAGAACTCATGCGGCTGGAGAAGGAGGTACAGGAGGCTGCCCACAAGAGGGAAATGGAGGCAAGGAAGCATGTGGAGGAGATGGAGAGGATAAAGACCCAGCAGAATATACCAACAAACCCTAGCAATCCTTCTCCAGGTACCACTTCCCAGCCCAGAAAGTTCCCCACCTACAAGGCAGGTGATGATACTGAGGCCTTCTTAGAAAACTTTGAAAGGGCCTGCCTTGGGTACAACATCTCTACTGACCAATACATGGTAGAGCTGAGGCCGCAGCTCAGTGGACCCTTAGCTGAGGTGGCAGCTGAAATGCCTAAAGAACATATGAACAAGTATGAACTGTTTAAATCCAAGGCGAGAGTCAGAATGGGGATAACACCCGAGCAGTCTCGTCGGAGGTTCCTAAGGTGGAAACCGAGCCCTAAGGTGGAAACCAGACATGTCATTTACCCGACATGCCTACCACATTGTGAAACATTGGGATGCCTGGATATCAGGAGCAAGTGTTGAATCTCCAGTAAATTTGCCCTTCCTAATGCAAATGGAACAATTCTTAGAGGGTGTTCCTGAGGAAATAGAAAGATACATCCTAGATGGGAAACCCAAAACTGTAATCGAGGCAGGAGAGATTGGAGCCAGATGGGTGGAGGTGGCAGAGAAGAAGAAAACTGGTCGCAGTTGGAGCGGAGACCAGAAGGGACCACCCCAGACCACACCCTATTACCGGGGGCCGCCCAAGGCCCCACCTACCTCCCAAAGAACCCTCCAGACCCCTTATCGTCCCACCACCCCGTTCTCCAGCAACCCACCTCGTCCCGGTGACCCGTCAGCTGGACGATGTTTTAAATGTAACGAGCTGGGGCATGTAAAGGCCAACTGCCCCAAGAACCCCAACAGATTACAGTTCATTGCACCGGAATCACACCAGAGGTCCACAGGCCCAGATACCTCCCAGATACCCTTGGAGCGGAGGGAAACTGTGAGTGTGGGCGGGAAGAAGGTCACTGCGTGGAGGGACACCGGAGCACAAGTGTCAGCTATCCATGCTTCCTTAGTGGACCCCAATTTAATCAACCCAGAGATCCAAGTGACGATTCAACCCTTCAAGTCCAACTCTTTCAAATTGCCTACAGCCAAGTTGCCTGTCCAGTACAAGGGCTGGTCAGAAATGTGGACTTTTGCCGTCTATGATGATTATCCCATCCCCATGCTGTTGGGGGAAGACTTGGCCAATCATGTGAAGCAGGCCAAGAGGGTGGGAACGGTCACCCGCAGCCAGGCTAAACAAGCCGTGAGGCCTAGCTCTGTTCCGGAAACTTCTATCAGGACCCAGTCAGAGGTGATGGACCCGGACCCCAGGCCAATGTCTGCAACAGCAGTAGTGGATCCAGTCCCAGAGACCCAGACGGAACCAGTCCCAGAACCGGAACCAGCCAAACAACCAACACCAGACCCCGTGCCAGCACTGAATCCAGTACTTGCAACCTCAACACCAGAGGGCCCCACCGAACCTGAACTGGCAGCAGCCGATAACCCTACACAAGAGGCTCAGCCGGAGCCTGAATCCCAACATAGTGCACCAGCGGAGAGCGGTTCACAGTCAACAGAAACAGCTCCATCCCCTATATCGCTTCCAGAGGGACCAAGCCTATGTCCCCAATCCAATGAGGAACTGATGTCTCCAGCATCAAGGGAACAGTTCCAGACCGAACAGGAAGCAGATGAAAGCCTCCAGAGAGCGTGGACGGCGGCACGGAGCAACCCACCGCCTCTCAGCTCTTCTAATCGATCCAGGTTTGTTGTAGAAAGAGGACTTTTATACAAGGAAACTCTTTCTGGGGGACACCAGGAAGACTGGCATCCTCAGAGACAGTTGGTAGTTCCAACTAAATACCGGGCCAAGCTCTTGAGCTTAGCCCATGATCACCCTAGTGGCCATGCTGGGGTGAACAGGACCAAAGACCGTTTGGGGGGATCATTCCACTGGGAGGGAATGGGCAAGGATGTTTCTACCTATGTCCAGTCTTGTGAGGTGTGCCAAAGAGTGGGAAAACCCCAAGACCAGGTCAAAGCCCCTCTCCAGCCACTCCCCATCATTGAAGTTCCATTTCAGCGAGTAGCTGTGGATATTCTGGGTCCTTTTCCGAAAAAGACACCCAGAGGAAAGCAGTACATACTGACTTTTATGGATTTTGCCACCCGATGGCCGGAAGCAGTAGCTCTAAGCAACACCAGGGCTAAAAGTGTGTGCCAGGCACTAGCAGACATTTTTGCCAGGGTAGGTTGGCCCTCCGACATCCTCACAGATGCAGGGACTAATTTCCTGGCAGGAACTATGAAAAAACTTTGGGAAGCTCATGGGGTAAATCACTTGGTTGCCACTCCTTACCATCATCAAACTAATGGCATGGTGGAGAAGTTTAATGGAACTTTGGGGGCCATGATACGTAAATTCGTAAATGAGCACTCCAATGATTGGGACCTAGTATTGCAGCAGTTGCTCTTTGCCTACAGAGCTGTACCACATCCCAGTTTAGGGTTTTCCCCATTTGAACTTGTATATGGCCGTGAGGTTAAGGGGCCATTGCAGTTGGTGAAGCAGCAATGAGATCGATTTTCACCTTCTCCAGGAACTAACATTCTGGACTTTGTAACCAACCTACAAAACACCCTCCGAACCTCTTTAGCCCTTGCTAGAGAAAACTTACAGGATGCTCAAAAAGAGCAAAAAGCCTGGTATGATAAACATGCCAGAGAGCGTTCCTTCAAAGTAGGAGACCAGGTCATGGTCTTAAAGGCGCTCCAGGCCCATAAAATGGAAGCATCGTGGGAAGGGCCATTCATGGTCCAGGAGCGCCTGGGAGCTGTTAATTATCTCATAGCATTCCCCACCTCCAACCGAAAGCCTAAGGTGTACCATATTAATTCTCTAAAGCCCTCTTATTCCAGAGAATTAAAGGTTTGTCAGTTTACAGCCCAGGGAGGAGACGACGCTGAGTGGCCTGAAGGTGTCTATTACGAAGGGAAATGTGCTGGTGGTGTGGAAGAGGTGAACCTCTCCATGACCCTTGGGCATATGCAGCGACAGCAGATCCAGGAGCTGTGCACTAGCTACGCGCCAACGTTCTCAGCCACCCCAGGACTGACTGAACGGGCATACCACTCCATTGACACAGGTAATGCTCACCCAATTAGGGTCCACCCTTACCGGGTGTCTCCTCAAGCTAAAACTGCTATAGAACGGGAGATCCAGGATATGTTACAGATGGGTGTAATCCGCCCCTCTGAAAGTGCATGGGCATCTCCAGTGGTTCTAGTTCCCAAACCAGATGGGGAAATACGTTTTTGCATGGACTACCGTAAGCTAAATGCTGTAAGTCGCCCAGACAACTATCCAATGCCACGCACTGATGAACTATTAGAGAAACTGGGACGGGCCCAGTTCATCTCTACCTTGGACTTAACCAAGGGGTACTGGCAGGTACCGCTAGATGAATCTGCCAAGGAAAGGTCAGCCTTCATCACACATCTCGGGCTGTATGAATTTAATGTACTCCCTTTCGGGCTGCGAAATGCACCCGCCACTTTCCAAAGACTTGTAGATGGTCTCCTAGCGGGATTAGGAGAATATGCAGTCGCCTACCTTGACGATGTGGCCATATTTTCGGATTCCTGGGCAGACCACCTGGAACATCTACACAAAGTCCTTGAGCGCATAAGGGAGGCAGGACTAACTGTTAAGGCTAAGAAGTGTCAAATAGGCCTAAACAGAGTGACTTACCTTGGACACCAGGTGGGTCAAGGAACTATCAGCCCCCTACAGGCCAAAGTGGATGCTATCCAAAAGTGGCCTGTCCCAAAGTCAAAGAAACAGGTTCAATCCTTCTTAGGCTTGGCCGGTTATTACAGACGATTTGTACCGCACTACAGCCAAATCGCTGCCCCACTGACAGACCTAACCAAAAAGAAACAGCCAAATGCTGTTCAGTGGACCGGAAAGTGTCAGAAGGCCTTTAACAAGCTTAAAGCGACACTCATGTCTGACCCTGTACTAAGGGCCCCAGACTTTGACAAACCGTTCCTAGTAACCACAGATGCATCCGAGCGTGGTGTGGGAGCAGTTTTAATGCAGAAAGGACCTGATCAAGAATTCCACCCTGTAGTGTTTCTCAGCAAAAAACTGTCTGAGAGGGAAAGCAACTGGTCAGTCACTGAAAAAGAATGTTATGCCATTGTCTACGCTCTGGAAAAGCTACGCCTATATGTTTGGGGACGGCGTTTCCACCTGCAAACCGACCATGCTGCACTAAAGTGGCTTCACACCGTCAAAGAAACTAACAAAAAACTTCTTCGGTGGAGTTTAGCTCTCCAAGATTTTGATTTCGACATACAACACATCTCAGGAGCTTCTAACAAAGTGGCTGATGCACTCTCCCATGAAAGTTTCCCAGAATCAACTGGTTAAAATCGTCCTTGAGATGTGGAAAATATTGTTAGTCTTTATGTACTTGGTAGTATATTTAGAGATGCATGTGTCTTATTAACTCTGTTTTCCTAGAGCTCCAGGAAGAAATCCCAGCCAGTGTTTCACCCTAGCTGAGATTTGGGGGGCGTGTCATAAATATAAAGGGAAGGGTAAACCCCTTTGAAATCCCTCCTGGCCAGGGGAAAGCTCCTCTCACCCGTAAAGGGTTAAGAAGCTAAAGGTAACCTCGCTGGCACCTGACCAAAATGACCAATGAGGAGACAAGATAGTTTCAAAAGCTGGGAGGAGGGAGAGAAACAAAGGGTCTGTGTCTGTCTGTAGTCGTCTTGGCCGGGGACAGAACAGGAATGGAGTCTTAGAACTTTTAGTAAGTAATCTAGCTAGGTATGTGTTAGATTATGATTTCTTTAAATGGCTGAGAAAAGAATTGTGCTGAATAGAATAACTATTTCTGTCTGTGTATCTTTTTTGTAACTTAAGGTTTTGCCTAGAGGGGTTCTCTATGTTTTTGAATCTAATTACCCTGTAAGATATCTACCATCCTGATTTTACAGGGGGGATTTCTTTATTTCTATTTACTTCTATTTTTTATTAAAAGTCTTCTTGTAAAACACTGAATGCTTTTTCATTGTTCTCAGATCCAAGGGTTTGGGTCTGTGGTCACCTATGCAAATTGGTGAGGCTTTTTACCAAACCTTGTCCAGGAAGTGGGGTGCAAGGTTTTGGGAAGTACTTTGGGGGGAAGGACGCGTCCAAACAGCTCTTCCCCAGTAACCAGTATTAGTTTGGTGGTGGTAGCGGCCAGTCCAAGGTGTAATATTTTGTACCTTGGGGAAGTTTTGACCTAAGCTGGTAAAGATAAGCTTAGGAGGGTTTTCATGCAGGTCCCCACATCTGTACCCTAGAGTTCAGAGTGGGGGAGGAACCGTGACAGAGACCATTAGAGGATACAGACTATAGAAGTACAAAGTATTATAACTTATAGCCATGTGTGTATAGCATCGCCCTTTGCATGGTGGAAATTCTTATCCCAAATCCAGAACAATTCTGCCCTATGTTACTAGGGTATTGATACCACTGAAGTCAGTAGAGCCCTGCAACCAAGGGCAGAATCATTCTGTAATGGCAGAAACCAGGAAAGTTTGAGGGCAGTTCTGTTCAGCATCTGGCCATTGTTTGCATTTTCTAAGATTTTCTTTTGTCTCCTGTCATCTAATCTTATTTTCCAAATTTCTTCTGCCCCTGCTCCAGATGCGTGGCTGGATTGTGGGCATCAGTCTACAGTCTTGTGACAGGGTAGCTATGGAGACACTCCACCACAATAGCAGCTCCAAGAGGCATTATGGCTGAGGTTCAGGATTATGGGAAGCATAGGCCAGAGCAGCTCCTGCAGCTCCCTTTGAACAGGTACAGCAAGCTCCATGCTGGCCTAGCTATAATAGAGCACTGCTCTTGGTATGAGTCTTAACAGGTGCTCAGTGACCCAGCAACTACTACTGTGACATGCCCCTGCAAAGAGATTGGGGGGAAAAGCTGCTTAATCCCTCTCACCCACCCATAAGGGGCTAGTCACAACTATGTTGCCCTTGGTTGGTGTATCTGTGGGGACTAAACGTGCAAACTCTGCATCTAAAAGCATGAGAGGCTGAACAGCTTGAACTAAGTGACCAGAGCTGTTAATGTGGAGAGAATAGCAGATTCTTAAACCTCTTAATCTTAAAACCTTAGTCCGGCCACTACATGGGGAGAAAACCACAGCGGTAGATCATATGTTACAATAGCATATATGTCGGGGTGGTCTGGTCCCAATACAATAATGGGATATAGGGCAGCCTGGGTGGTCCCTTATGTGCACTGACCCTGTGTTACTCATGGATGCAGATGCAAAAATTAAATTTGTGATGGCAGCCTCTGGAATGATTGTTTGTTTTTTTAAAAACCACTATCAATTGGAATGAGTAAAAGGGAAGGGGAAACCCACAGCTTTTTGAAGTGCCAGAATGGTCCACGAATTTTTCTTTAAAAGTTTCAGAAATCAGAATAAACATGATACTAAACACAGTCTCAGCTGCCATAATCCACTGTGCTACTGACACGAGGCAACAAAAATGGAGATAAACTAGACACTAGCCCTCCAGCAAGTCTCCCCCCCACCTCCTCCCCATACACACTATTAAAAGGATCTGGCCTGTTCTGTAGTGGGATTGTTCTTGTTATGCATAGATACAGCAACTGGATATTATATTTTATCTGTGGCTGACAGTGAGATTCTCAGATCCCTACTCAGCCTAAAAGCCTGTTTAACCTTTATTAAATATTATAATATTCCCATGAGGGAAGCACCTTCCTAACCCCATGCCCTTAGTTGTTGGCTTATGTCCTAAAGCAAAAGAGAGATGATGATCCTTTTATTTTAATCCTTTGTAGTGTACTTATGGATTTTTATATTACTCATCTCTCTCTTTTGAATCCTGCTAAACACTTGGCCCCCATGAGACCCTGTGGCAATGAGTTCCACAGGCTGGACACGCCTTGTGTAAAACTGTATCCGTTTTTCACGTTTAAAATTTCTCGCATTTTAATTTTAACAGATGCTCGCTTGTTTTATTATGATAAAGAGAAAATAGGCACTGGCAAGAGACTTCTATAACTGATCACCTATCATGTCTCTCATTCATGCCCTCTCTAATCTAAATAGCCCTATTGTTCAATCTCTCCATATATCATCTTTCCAGGCCTCTGATCATTTACACTGGCCTTGTTTGGACTTTTTCAATTTCCTTTGTGACCCTGGTAAAGTCAGTTAACCTCGTTGTGCATCATTTTATCCATCTGTAAAATGGGGGAGGATAATACATACCTCAAAGAAGTGTTTAGGGTTAATGAATTAATATTTGTAAATCACTTTTAATCATGTTTATTACAGTAGTGGCTAAGGGCCAGTCAAGAATGAGGCACCATGGTTCTAGGTGCTGTATGAACACAGGGTAGTTGATGTGCCCTACCCTGAAGAGCTTACAGTCTAAACATATTAGACAGACTTAGGATGCGGGAAGGGGTAGAACACACCAGCACTGTGACCAATTGGATGGCAGCAAACAAAGACTTTAAGGCCAGAAGAGACCACCATGATCATCTAGTCTCACCTCCTGCACACTACAGGGCACAGAACCTCACCCACCCACTCCTGTAATAGACCCCTAACCTCTGGCTGAGTTACTGAAGTCCTCAAACCATGATTTAAAAACTTCAAGTTACAGATAATCTACCATTTACATGGGTTTAAACCTGCAAGTGATTGGTGCCCCATGCTGCAGGGGAAGGAGAACCACCCCCCCTCCCTCCTCAGGGTCTCTGCCAATCTGACCCAAGGGAAAATTCCTTTCTGACCCAAAATAGAAGGATCAGTTAGACTCTGAGCATGTGGGCAAGACCCACCAGGCAGACACCTGGGAAAGAATTCTCCGTAGTAACTCAGAGCCTTCCCCATCTAGTGTCCCATCACCAGCCATTGGATATATTTGCTGCTAGCAATCGCAGATTGTCTACATGCCATCATAGGCAGTCTCATCATACCATCCCCTCCATAACCGTATCAAGCTCAGTCTTGAAGCCAGTTAGGTTTTTTTCATGTTAGTTCCACGATTCTTTTTGGGGTGGGTTACTTAGGAGGGGATCAGCTAAATGGAAAGAAAAGGGAGAGGAAAGTTGGTGGGGAGGGGGGGGGTAGGGCAGAAGAGAAAAGGAGGGGCAGGTGTGGAATGAAGCTGGAGGAAGAAGATGGTGGGTTAGGGTTGTCACAAAAAGCCAGTCAGCACAGGGCAGAGAAAGTCATGTCAAAACTATAGCAAGTTCTCTGCCTTTCCAGAGGTCCCTGCTCTGGCTGTCTCTATCCCTGCCAGCTGGACTCTCTGGCTGGCTCCTCTCTGCAGTTTTTCCCCAATGATAAATGGAGGGAGGGGAGGACCCCACCTGGGTCCTAGTGCCTCCATAAAATGTGTGCAAGGTCTCCCCTACACAGGAGGGTGCTGAGGGAAGGGGTGGTCCTGACTGGTCCCTGTTTTACTCCCTCCCCAGTGCAGCAGTCCCTGTTATGGCTGAAGCTGCTTCCACTGGATGGAGTCTTGAAAGCCTGTTACTGTATGGAAGGTTTTACAAATGTACAAATTATTTACTATTTTTTGAAGGTATAAATAACAAAGCCCAGTGATAGGAGAGTGAATGCTAATTGTGTATGCAGATAAAATAGATTACAGCACCAGCATCTAATGCTAGATCTGCACCACATCAGTTGTAACAACACACTCCTACTTAAAGTGAAAAGAAATATAAGTATCACAATTAAATTCCCATGATTTAATTGGCAGAGTTTCTTCTTTCATTTGTTTTGCAATAACATCCTATGAGCCACCACCATTCAAATCCTATATCTAGCAGCTTTGTTGCCCGGTACAAGAGTGCTTCTGATGAAACTTTCTGCTCTGAAATTTATATTGAACTTTGTGTGAAAGAATGCTCACCAGCTGATTTGTCTCATCATCTTCATTTCTCGGATCATTAATCCTAAAAATGGCTGACACTAATGTCTAATGCAAAGACTGAAGCGCTATCTTTCACTCAGATTCAGTGCAGTGTGTGTAACTTTGGAAACAGACAAATCTCTTGCCCGGGGGTTGAACAAAAAGTTTGGTGTTAAAAATCACATCTCCGTGGAAGAGAAATGTTGATAATGCAGGTTCCAGGTTTGTTTTTTTTATTTTTCCAGCTTGAAGATTGTCTCCTCCAGCAAATTGAAACATATAATGTTAACCCTTGCAGTGTTCACTTCACTTGCTCTGGGGCTATTTGACAGGCACAATAAGCAACAGCAAAGAATTCTGATCTTGGAGTATGATCAGTCTCCTCTTAGTTCCAGCCCAGCAGACCTCTTTACTACTTCAGGCATCAAAATGGGCCCTCCATCCCTGCAGGAGGTACTCAGAAGTGAGCCTTTGAATATTCCTCTTTACACACTGATGTCAGTGGTGGCCCCTTCGTATACAGAGGATGTAACATTACTTTGGCCTGGGATGCATGCACATCCCATTGTGCCCATTCCAAGACTGGCTGTATAAGGGAATTGTTTTCCAGGTGACAGAAACCAGGTGGCCAAGTAGCAGGATAAGGTACAAGGACAAACCAGTAGTTGAGTTAGGAAGGGACTCCGGAGAAGAGGCCAAGCTGTAGATTATTTGCCACAGTTCCTAGGCAGGAGTCTTAAGGAAAGAGTCCTAGTGCGAAGGGCCTTGGGGAAGCCTCAGCAGAGGCCTGTAGAGATGTGGGGGAGCGGCGTCAGAGAGGAAGACTGCTCAGCTGAGAGAGACTATATAGGATGGGGAAGCCCTGGAAGTAGGGGGAAGCTCTTGTAAGGACTGAGAGCACAGTGAAGTAGCGGTAAGGACTGAAAGGACTGTTGAGCCATGGGAAAGGCTTAAGGGATTAGTAAGCTTGGGGAAGAAGGCTGGGAGGTTTTGACTTGGGGTTACACTGTTCTTCTATCAAACAGAATCCCCAAGAGGTGGATCCACTGAAGTTAAGAGAACTTGAGGGCACTTTGCACCTTACAGAATTGGGCCCTAACAATTTGATCTTATCTTCTTATGGAAAGTTTTTTTAAAAAAAAAGTCTTCAATACCATTTGCAGCACACTGACTTAGTGCATGTCTCCTGACTTTGTGAGAGTGAGACTGCATCTGTTTGAGCTGAGAGGTATGTTTCCTCGCCATTTAGATCAAAGTACCTGTGTTAGCTCTGCTCAAACTAGTGCGCTAAGAATAGCAGTGTATCTGGGATAGCTCGGTGGTGACTCAGGCTAGCCTCCCAGCTATGTACCCAGGGGATCCGGCTAGTCCAGACGGATAGCCCAAGCTGCCACCTGTGCCACCCTGACCAGGCTGCTATTTTTTGGTGCTAGTTCAGGCAGCACTAGTGCAGGTACGTCTACATGAGCTGGGAATTCGACCTCCCAGCTCAAGTGTAGAGTTACCTAAGGGTACCTCTACACTGTGCAAAAGACCCATGACACGTCTGCAGCTGGTGTATGTCAGCTGACTCTGAGACCCTGTAAGGGGGTGGGGGGAAAGGTCTCGGAGCCTGGGCTCCAGTCCAAGCCCATATGTCTACATGGCAATTTTTAGCCCCACAGCTCAAGTCTCACAAGGTCGAATCAGCTGACCTGGGCTCAGAGACTTGGTGCCATGGTTTTTTATTGCAGTGTAGACATACTGTAAGAGTCTGCTGCTTACGGACAGCAGGGGAGGTTAATCTTTAGCTCAAGTAGTAGGGGCTTTTGGTGCTAAAGGTCACAGGTTTTATCCCTGTTTATTACAATGGAGTCATTTGGCCATGGGTTCATTACACATTGGGTTTAGAGAGCTGGTTTTTTGGCAACTAACTCTGTCATAGTGTGATGTTAACATCTGCTCATGCATTGGAAACAGCAAAACCTGACTTTCACAGAGGGAAGGGATTGTTGGCTAGTGGTTAGAGCACTGGGATGGGACTCAGTAGACTTAGCCGTGATAGCTGGTTCTGCCACTGGCCTGCTGGATGACCTTGGGCAAATCACTTCAGTACTCTGTGCCTCAGTTTCCCCACCTGTAAAATGGGGATAATGATACTGAACCCCCCCTCTTTGTAAAGCACTTTGAGATCTACTGATAAAACATCCTATGTAATAGCTATTTGTTGTTTGTTTTTCATTATTATTAGATAATGGTTACTTTCTTTTTTAATTGTTTCAGCAGCCTACAGTATTTAAGGCTTTTGCAGTCCTATTAACTTTGCAAGGAGGATGAGATGCAGGCTGTCTATCAATTTGTGACAGCACTTCATTTTTAATCTATTTCCTATTAGGCAACCGTGCAAAAATAAATATAAGCAGAAACAGCATCTTGAATTATTTCAATCCCCATGTTATTTCCATCATTCTTATGCGTTTTTTGTTGTTTGTTTGTTTGTTTACATTGCAAGCTGAAAATACGCTTTCTGCTTTGGGATCATTTGTTTTCTCAACTATATTAAAGTGTAATTACCTTGTTCTAACCATTGGAAAAAACAGTATTTCAGAACTAGAATTCTTTGTAAAACCAATCACTCACTTCATTCACTGAATAATGCGATGCCTTGGGATAGGAAATTAGAAATTAAGTGAGGTAGCAAGAAGGGGTTGAAATCCTTATGCTGCTTTCTTCTTTGTATGTTATCAGCCACATTTTCAGAAGTAGCCACTGACTTTGGATGCCTCACTTTTGGGGTACCCAACTTGAGACATTCGGGACTTGCTTTTTCGAGAGGCTGAGGACTCGTACAGTCCCTTTGGGAACCACAAAGCTGACCCACGTGGAAAATGTGGACAACTGTGAAAAGCTTTAGTCTGTATTCTTTTTTGTTACGCAGCAGGCTGTGGGAGGAAGGGAAACCTGGTGTGATGCAAAGAGGAAGAAGCATTTGCAAACTTGACTTGATGTATGTGTGTGGGAGGGGGGGTTGAGTGGGAAAAGATTACAAAGGCCTAGATAGTGTGGAAAAGAAAGAGTCACCTGAGGGAAGCAGAGGGAAAGGCAAACAAAAACCACTTAAGATCATGTGACACAAAATGTAGGTATACTCGCAAGAGGGCAGAGTTAAGCTTTCACAGGCCACCGTAATTCAGGCATTTTGTAACTTTTGAGTGTTTGACTGTGTAACCTTAATAATAATTTCTGTCTCTGTGTGAGTTATATCTGTATTATACACAATTTTTTTAACTTTAACCTTGCCCCCCTTGTGGATATGCATTACAATACAGGCTTTAATTACCTGATCAGGGCCCAGAGTAAACCGTGCTCACTCAATGAGCAGCAAAGTCAATATCTTGTTTTAGCCTCATTTAACAATGGGTGGCCCTAGGCCTTATTTACTGCCCACGATTCAAACCCTGCTCTGAAGACAGAATTATTAACTTACCTTATGGGCTTTTCCATGGCGCTCACTGCTATAGTATCTGACGGCTTCACAAACATTAATTGATTTATCTTCACAATGTTCACGTGAGACTTTCACAGGAACAACCAAACGCACATCTCTGATACAAAGGCCAGCCCCTGCCCAATATCAAGTCCCTCATTCAAAGAATGGGGGTCTCTAGAGCGTCTCAGAGAAAATGTCATTGGAATTTTTTAGCATGGCAGAAGCATTTCTCCTAACTTCATTCTCAGAAACAGCTGAACTGTTTCATTTGAAACTTTTTCCAAACAGAAATCAGTCAGAGGCAGGCATCCACCATGGAAACCTTCAGCCAGAACAGTTAAAGTTTGACAAAGTTATAAACCACTGAAAACAGATGTATCGGACAACTTTAACAGATGGTACTGCTAGCTCCATCTATAATATGTATATAGCAATGGCAATTTATCCTAAAAAATTAGCAGTTAGCACTTGTTAGGAGATTGGATGCCATAGACGGTTGCTAATGAACTTCAGTCTGTCACCTGTTTGAAACCAGCTCAGACCAGTAGAGATTAAAAACTATTCCATTTACTGGGTGTTTGGTGGTTGTGAGATGAGTTTGAGCTTTCATTCCCACTATCACATCACAAATTTTATACCTTTCATCAGTATTAAATCTACACATTTTTTGAAGGCAGGAATGTATGGTTATATGCAAATTATTTGCAAATATGCAAATTATCTCAAATTAATTGCCATTAAATGTCAGTCCTAGAACTGCACAAAACTTGGCAGATATGTCATGACACTTCCTTTTGTTCTCTAGTCTTTTTTCTTTAAATTAAATATCATTTAGAATAATTTTAGACTTGAAAGTATGACTTGCTCTTTGTGCATGAAAAAACAGCATTGAGCTTTGAGACCAAACATTTAAGATCATGCCAGTGATCTAACATGAAAGCAAGGGCGGATTCGGTATGGGGTACTGATCAAAACAAATAAAACAAAAATCAGCCTCACATAATACCCATAGACACTCAAGAGTTTCTCAAGTCACTAGCCTGACCTTGCAGTGCCAGGAAAATAGGAAATCAGGTATAGCAATAAGATAGAAGGAAGTGGGAGAGGTGAACCCAAAATCCTAAATCCCAGCATATGTTTAGCAGGTGAGAGCTCCTAAAAATTGAGTTGGCAACTTTTGAAATGAGATAATTAGGCCTGGTTACACATGATTTAAACTTGGGCAGGATACTAGTATTTCTACTGATGCTGTTGGATCTTTCAGATTATATCTCTTGGACAGCCATGCTTAAGGTGCTATTAAATGTAATGCTCTTTATCTAATTAATTACCTATGTAAGTCATTTGGCATTTAATTGTGAAGTGATGAAATGTCTAAGCCTCCATGAAATAAATATGTTGGGTATAATTTACTAGTGGATGTTTCATTATTCTAATCGGCCACAATTTTCCAGTGCTGGTAGCTATGCCTATAGTTCAAGTTGCCTGACACATATCATTATGAGACCATTTTCAGTTGCTTATAGTTTGGCAAACTTTTAAGCATATGGGCTGAAGTTTCCCATGGTCTATGCCTGCCTCAGTCTGAACACTTCCAGAAAATGTCAGCAATTCAGGACAGGGTAAGGATAAAATATGTTTTGCCCATGTTAAAAATTTCTTACAACCCACTTTGTTTAGAAGCTCTAGTGCCTCCATCCTATGGAACAGGGATTGAAATTTGGGCGGGCATTCACCCGGTGGCCTGAAATACAGAACACTGGATTGGGACTGGATTGGGTTCTATTCCCAGCTCTGCCGTTGGCCTGCTAAGCGACATTGGGCAAGTCACTTCAGTGCCTCAGTTTCCCCACCTGAAAAATGGGGATAATCATGCATCGCACTCTTAGGAAAGTACTTTCATACGTACTAACGAAGAGCACTAAGTAAGTGCTAGGTATTATTATGTTGACATCCTGAGAAAAAAAAATCCCCAAATTTGGCCAATTTATGAACCTCTGAATATCAGTTTGCACATGCTCAGTAGAGGTTGCTTAGAATGGGTTGCTAAACTTTCCCAAGATTCTGTCTGCCCTGAGTATGCTCCATCCCAGGGCTGCAAGTATTGAGCAGGACTTCCGTTGCAATTACTCCTGGCTGCTGTGGGCTGTTGTGATGCTAGGCAAAGGAACTGAAAACATGGAGACTGTCTCAGTTGCTTCTGCTGACGATGCCAGGCAGCAAGGAGATGGGAAGCTATCTGACTGGAAGGCAGAACAGTGAGGATCCAGGCCTGGAAAGGTAGCAAGGCAGGACACTGGGACAAGGAGGGGAGAAGTGAAATGAAGTGTTCAGGGGTGGCATTGGGACATGGAACAGTGGGAGGAAACGGGGAGTGTGATTAAACAGTCTGGTGGTGAGAAGGCGAGAAACTGGGAGAAGAGCAAGTTGGACACGTCAGGAGCAGAAGAGCTCAGGCTTGGGATATGGGGCAGAAGGGTTTGTTACCACCAGAGTGTACACCCATCTCAGAACACGGAATAGAATCCAGGAGGTCTGAGTCTTTGTATTCCTCTGCTGTCAGCATATAACTGAAATTCTGCTGGCTAAATGTGTGTCTCATCCCCTTCTATTAGCTGGCTCACATAGAGAATGACAACCTACTATTGCTTTCAGTTATTCCATTAGCTCAAGTGGCAGAGATTTGTGTAGTGGATCTAAAGGTTCCAACCCTGTTAATCAAATATGTGGGAATCAATAGGGGTCCACGTGATGGGATTTCTCGGGTGGGGGGTTCAGTTTGCTTTTTCAAAAACAAACTTTGGAAGTTATACACACAATATTTAAAAACATTTAAGTTGCAAAGTCAAGCAGTTGAAAATTAGGTTACAACCAATTTGCCTTGTACTGAAGTTAGGCTTACCAGCTTGTAATTGCTAGGATCACCTCTGGATCCTTTTTTTAAAAAAATCATGTCACATTAGCTATCCTCTAGTCATCTGGTACAGAAGCTGATTTAAGTGATAGGTTACGTAACAGCGTTAGTAGTTCTGCAATTTCATATTTGAGTTTTCAGAACTCTTGGATGAATACCATCCAATTCTGGTGACTCATTCCTGTTTTATTTATCAGTTTGTTCCAAAACTTCCTCTACTGACACATCAGTCTGGGACACTTCCTCATATCTGTCACCTAAAAAGAAAGGCTCAGGTGTGGGAACCTTCCTCACATCCTCTGAAGTGAATGCAAAAAATTCTTTTAGCTTTTCCTCAATGACCTTGTCTTCCTTGAGTGCTCCTTCAGCACCTTGATTGGCCCAACTGGTTGTTAATTTTTGCAGTTAGTTTGAGTCTTTGTCTAGTTGCTCTTCCAATTTTTTTTTGTTGGTCTGCCTAATTATACTTTGACTTGCCTGAGTTTATGCTCCTTTCTATTTTCCTTGGTAGGATTTGATTTCCAATTTTTATTGGTTGCCTTTTGGCTTCTAACCACTTTTTTTTACTTTGTTATTTAGCCATGATGGCACTTTTTTGGCCCTCTTACTATGTCTCTTTAAATTTAGGAGGTACATTGAATTAGAGCCTCTGTTATGGTGTTTTTAGGGTCTAGGTGCCCAGCACCACTCTCCGGGTTGCTGGAGTCCCTGGTCAGCTGACTCGACAAGCTACAGGAGTCAGGTAGCTCTGGGAGCCAGCTGGCCTGGGAGTTTGGAAGCACTAGGGTCCCTGGCCCTAGGGCAGTCCATGTGGAAATCTGAATTTCCGCCAGCTCCCAATCCTGATGTTTCTATTTTCCTTCGATGTGCTATGCATAGAATACCTTTGTCTGAAGGTCAACTAAGTGACTTCAAAATAGGAATGAAATGAATTAAGCTTTACAACACACTTGTAAAGCAGGCAAATGTAATGCCCATTTTTACCATTTCTGTCTGGGAAAGGAGACAGAAGTTCCATAGTTACCTTCACTGCACTTATAGATGGTTAGGGAGTAGAGCCGATAAAATAACCCAAATATGCACCGGAAAAATCCCCTTTTGAAATTTTCCAACAAAACTTCGTGTTTTCAGGAATTCTCATTTAGCTTTGTTTCGAAAGAACACTTCAAAATGAAGTTTTACTTGCTCTTGTTTCAAAATGTTAAAGCACAAATTTTGAAATGACTTCTCTTTAGCAATTTCTTTAATTTTATTTTTTTTAATTTAAAATGAAAACTTTTGGGCAACCATAAACTGTTTTTACCTTTCAGTTAACATTATCGAAAATGACATTCTCCTAACACAATTTTATTTCCATTTTTTACAATTGCCAGTGAACCAAAAAATGTGTTATTCGCCAAGCTCAGGCTGGGAGCTCTTTTCAACAAATTGGTCTACTTTAACTACATTGACCAAATTTGACTCTCAGATATGTTAACTTAAATTTATATGAAGCTGTATATGCATTTGTCAAGGTTCCTTCCCCACTCTGAATGCTAGGGTACAGATGTGGGGACCTGCGTGAAAAACCTCCTAAGCTTATCTTTACCAGCTTAGGTCAAAACTTCCCCAAGGTACAAAATATTCCACCCTTTGTCCTTGGATTGGCCGCTACCACCAAACAAATACTGGTTACTGGGGAAGAGCTGTTTGGAAACGTCTTTCCCCCCAAAATACTTCCCAAAACCTTGCACCCCACTTCCTGGACAAGGTTTGGTAAAAAGCCTCACCAATTTGCCTAGGTGACTACAGACCCAGACCCTTGGATCTTAAGAACAATCCTCCCAACATTTGCACCCCCCCTTTCCTGGGAAATGTTGGATAAAAAGTCACCAATTTGCATAGGTGACTACAGACCCAAACCCTTGGATCTGAGAACAATGAAAAAGCATTCAGTTTTCTTACAAGAAGACTTTTAATAGGAATAGAAGTATAGAAATCACCTCTGTAAAATCAGGATGGTAGATCCCTTACAGGGTAATTAATTCAAAACATAGAGAACCCCTCTAGGCAAAACCTTAAGTTACAAAAAAGATACAGACAGAAATAGTTATTCCATTCAGCACAATTCTTTTCTCAGCCATTTAAAGAAATCATAATCTAACACATTCTTAGCTAGATTACTTACTAAAAGTTCTAAGACTCCATTCCTGATCTATCCCCGGTAAAGACCAGCATATAGACAGACACAGACCCTTTGTTTCTCTCCCTCCTCCCAGCTTTTGAAAGTATCTTGTCTCCTCATTGGTCATTTTGGTCAGGTGCCAGCGAGGTTTCCTCTCACCTGTAAAGGGTTAAGAAGCTAAAGGTGTTTTCCCCTGGCCAGGAGGAATTTCAAAGGGGTTTACCCTTCCCTTTATATTTATGACACGCCCCCCAAACCTCAGGTAGGGTGAAGCACTGGCTGGGATTTCTTCCTGGAGCTCTAGGAAAAACAGAGTTAATAAGACACATGCATCTCTAAATATACTACCAAGTACATAAAGACTAACAATATTTTCCACATCTCAAGGACGATTTTAACCAGTTGATTCTGGGAAACTTTCACGGGAGAGTGCAGCAGCCACTTTGTTAGAAGCTCCTGAGATGTGTTGGATGTCGAAATCAAAATCTTGGAGAGCTAAACTCCACCGAAGAAGTTTTTTGTTAGTTTCCTTGATGGTGTGAAGCCACTTCAGTGCAGCATGGCCGGTTTGCAGGTGGAAACGCCGTCCCCAAACATATGGGCCTAGCTTTTCCAGAGCGTAGACAATGGTGTAACATTCTTTTTCAGTGACTGACCAGTTGCTTTCCCTCTCAGACAGTTTTTTGCTGAGAAACACTACAGGGTGGAATTCTTGATCAGGTCCTTTTTGCATTAAAACTGCTCCCACCCTACGCTCGGACGCATCTGTGGTTACTAGGAACGGTTTGTCAAAGTCTGGGGCCCTTAGTACAGGGTCAGACATGAGTGTCGCTTTAAGCTTGTTAAAGGCCTTCTGACACTTTTTGGTCCACTGAACAGCATTTGGCTGTTTCTTTTTGGTTAGGTCTGTCAGTGGGGTGGCGATTTGGCTGTATTGGGGTACAAATAGTCTGTAATAACCGGCCAAGCCTAAGAAGGATTGAACCTGTTTCTTTGACTTGGGACAGGCCACTTTTGGATAGCATCCACTTTGGCCTGTAGGGGGCTGATAGTTCCTTGACCCACCTGGTGTCCAAGGTAAGTCACTCCGTTTAGGCCTATTTGACACTTCTTAGCCTTAACAGTTAGTCCTGCCTCCCTTATGCGCTCAAGGACTTTGTGTAGATGTTCCAGGTGGTCTGCCCAGGAATCCGAAAATATGGCCACATCATCAAGGTAGGTGACTGCATATTCTCCTAATCCCGCTAGGAGACCATCTACAAGTCTTTGGAAGGTGGCGGGTGCATTTCGCAGCCCGAAAGGGAGTACATTAAATTCATACAGCCCGAGATGTGTGGTGAAGGCTGACCTTTCCTTGGCAGATTCATCTAGCAGTACCTGCCAGTACCCCTTGGTTAAGTCCAAGGTAGAGATGAACTGGGCCCGTCCCAGTTTCTCTAATAGTTCATCAGTGCGTGGCATTGGATAGTTGTCTGGGCGAGTTACAGCATTTAGCTTACGGTAGTCCACGCAAAAACGTATTTCCCCATCTGGTTTGGGAACTAGAATCATAGAATATCAGGGTTGGAAGGGACCCCAGAAGGTCATCTAGTCCAACCCCCTGCTCGAAGCAGGACCAATTCCCAGTTAAATCATCCCAGCCAGGGCTTTGTCAAGCCTGACCTTAAAAACCTCTAAGGAAGGAGATTCTACCACCTCCCTAGGTAATGCATTCCAGTGTTTCACCACCCTCCTAGTGAAAAAGTTTTTCCTAATATCCAAACTTGAGACCATTACTCCTTGTTCTGTCATCCGCTACCATTGAGAACAGTCTAGAGCCATCCTCTTTGGAACCCCCTTTCACGTAGTTGAAAGCAGCTATCAAATCCCCCCTCATTCTTCTCTTCTGCAGGCTAAACAATCCCAGCTCCCCCAGCCTCTCCTCATAAGTCATGTGTTCTAGACCCCTAATCATTTTTGTTGCCCTTCGCTGGACTCTCTCCAATTTATCCACATCCTTCTTGTAGTGTGGGGCCCAAAACTGGACACAGTACTCCAGATGAGGCCTCACCAATGTCAAATAGAGGGGAACGATCACGTCCCTCGATCTGCTCGCTATGCCCCTACTTATACATCCCAAAATGCCATTGGCCTTCTTGGCAACAGAATTCTATGATTCTATGCTGACTCATATCCAGCTTCTCGTCCACTGTCACCCCTAGGTCCTTTTCCGCAGAACTGTTGTCTAGCCATTCGGTCCCTAGTCTGTAGCGGTGCATTGGATTCTTCCATCCTAAGTGCAGGACCCTGCACTTATCCTTATTGAACCTCATCAGATTTCTTTTGGCCCAATCCTCCAATTTGTCTAGGTCCTTCTGTATCCTATCCCTCCCCTCCAGCATATCTACCACTCCTCCCAGTTTAGTATCATCTGGGAATTTGCAGAGAGTGCAATCCACACCATCCTCCAGATCATTTATGAAGATATTGAACAAAACTGGAACAAAACCGGCCCCAGGACCAACCCTTGGGGCACTCCACTTGATACTGGCTGCCAACTAGACATGGAGTCATTGATGACTACCCGTTGAGCCCGGAGATGCCCATGCACTTCCAGAGGGGCGGATTACACCCATCTGTAACATATCCTGGATCTCCCGTTCTATAGCAGTTTTAGCTTGAGGAGACACCCGGTAAGGTTGGGCTCTAATTGGGTGAGCATTACCTGTGTCAATGGAGTGGTATGCCCGTTCAGTCAGTCCTGGGGTGGCTGAGAACGTTGGCGCATACCTAGCGCACATCTCCTTGATCTGCTGTCGCTGCATACGCCCAAGGGTCATGGAGAGGTTCACCTCTTCCACACCACCAGCACATTTCCCTTTGTAGTAGACACCTTCAGGCCACTCAGTGTCGTCTCCTCCCTGGGCTGTAAACTGACAAACCTTTAATTCTCTGGGATAAAAGGGCTTTAGAGAATTAATATGGTACACCTTAGGCTTTTGGTTGGAGGTGGGGAATGCTATGAGATAATTAACAGCTCCCAGGTGCTCCTGGACCGTGAATGGCCCTTCCCACGATGCTTCCATTTTATGGGCCTGGAGCGCCTTTAAGACCATGACCTGGTCTCCTACTTTGAAGGAACGCTCTCTGGCATGTTTATCATACCAGGCTTTTTGCTCTTTTTGAGCATCCTGCAAGTTCTCTCTAGCAAGGGCTAAAGAGGTTCGGAGGGTGTTCTGTAGGTTGGTTACAAAGTCCAGAATGTTAGTCCCTGGAGAAGGTGTAAATCCCTCCCATTGCTGCTTCACCAACTGCAATGGCCCCTTAACCTCATGGCTATATACAAGTTCAAATGGGGAAAACCCTAAACTGGGGTGTGGTACAGCTCTGTAGGCAAAGAGCAACTGCTGCAACACTAGGTCCCAATCATTGGAGTGCTCATTTACAAATTTACTATCATGGTCCCCAAAGTCCCATTAAACTTCTTACCACCATCAAACAAATGGCATGGTGGAGGAGTGGCAACCAAGTGATTTACCCCATGAGCTTCCCAAAGGTTTTCCATAGTTCCTGCCAGGAAATTAGTCCCTGCATCTGTGAGGATGTCGGAGGGCCAACCTATCCTGGCAAAAATGTCTGCTAGTGACTGGCACACACTTTTAGCCCTGGTATCACTTAGAGCTACTGCTTCCGGCCATGGGGTGGCAAAATCCATGAAAGTCAGTATGTACTGCTTTCCTCTGGGTGTCTTTTTCGGAGAAAGGACCCAGAATATCCACAGCTACTTGCTGAAATGGAACTTCAATGATGGGGAGTGGCTGGAGAGGGGCTTTGACCTGGTCTTGGGGTTTTCCCACCTCTTTGGCACACCTCACAAGACTGGACATAGGTAGAAACATCCTTGCCCATTCCCTCCCAGTGGAATGACCCCCCCAAACGGTCTTTGGTCCTGTTCACCCCAGCATGGCCACTAGGGTGATCATGGGCTAAGCTCAAGAGCTTGGCCCGGTATTTAGTTGTAACTACCAACTGTCTGAGGATGCCAGTCTTCCTGGTGTCCACCAGAAGGAGTTTCCTTATATAAAAGTCCTCTTTCTACAACAAACCTGGATCGATTAGAAGAGCTGAGAGGCGGTAGGTTGCTCTGTGCTGCCGTCCAAGCTCTCTGGAGGCTTTCATCTGCTTCCTGTTTGGTCGGGAACTGTTCCCTTGATGTTGGAGACATCAGTTCCTCATGGGATTGTGGACCTAGGCTTGGTCCCTCTGGAAGCGATGTAGGGGATGGAGCTGTTTCTGTTGACTGTGAACCACTCTCCGCTGGTGCACTATGTTGGGATTCAGGCTCCGGCTGAGCCTCTTGTGTAGGGTTATCGGCTGCTGCCAGTTCAGGTTCGGTGGGGCCCTTTGTTGTTGAGGCTGCAAGTACTGGATTCAGTGCTGGCAATGGGTCTGGTGTTTGTTGTTTGGCTGGTTCCGGTTCTGGGACTGGTTCCGTCTGGGTCTCGGAGACTGGATCCACTACTGCTGTTGCGGACATTGGCCTGGGGTCCGGGTCCATCACCTCTGACTGGGTGCTGATAGAAGTTTCCAGAACAGAGCTAGGCCTCACAGCTTGTTTAGCCTGGCTGCGGGTGACCGTTCCCACCCTCTTGGCCTGCTTCACGTGATTGGCCAAGTCTTCCCCCAACAGCATGGGGATGGGATAATCATCAGACTGCAAAAGTCCACGTTCCTGACCAGCCCTTGTACTGGACAGGCAACTTGGCTGTAGGCAAATTGAAAGAGTTGGACTTGAAGGGTTGAATCGTCACTTGGATCTCTGGGTTGATTAAATTGGGGTCCACTAAGGAAGCATAGATAGCTGACACTTGTGCTCCGATGTCCCTCCACACAGTGACCTTCTTCCCGCCCACACTCAGTTTCCCTCTGCTCCAAGGGTATCTGGGAGGTATCTGGGCCTGTGGACCTCTGGTGTGATTCTGGTGCAATGAACTGTAATCTGTTGGGGTTCTTTGGGCAGTTGGCCTTTACATGCCCCAGCTCGTTACATTTAAAACATCGTCCAGCTGACAGGTCACTGGGGCGAGGAGGGTTGCTGGAGAATGGGGTGGTGGGACGATAAGGTGTCTGGAGGGTTCTTTGGGAGGTAGGTGGGGCCTTGGGCAGCACCCGGTAATAGGGTGTGGTCTGGGGTTATCCCTTCTGGTCTCCGCTCCAACTGCAACCAGTTTTCTTCTTCTCTGCCACCTCCACCCATCTGGCTCCAATCTCTCCTGCCTCGATTACAGTTTTGGGCTTCCCGTCTAGGATGTATCTTTCTATTTCCTCAGGAACACCCTCTAAGAATTGTTCCATTTGCATTAGGAAGGGCAAATTTACTGGAGATTCAACACTTGCTCCCGATATCCAGGCATCCCAATGTTTCACAATGTGGTAGGCATGTTGGGTAAATGACATGTCTGGTTTCCACCTTAGGGCTCGGAACCTCCGACGAGACTGCTCGGGTGTTATCCCCTTTCTGACTCTCGCCTTGGATTTAAACAGTTCATACTTGTTCATGTGTTCTTTAGGCATTTCAGGTGCCACCTCACCTAAGGGTCCACTGAGCTGCGGCCTCAGCTCTTCCATGTATTGGTCAATAGAGATGTTGTACCCAAGACAGGCCCTTTCAAAGTTTTCTAAGAAGGCCTCAGTATCATCATCTGCCTTGTAGGTGGGGAACTTTCTGGGATGGGAAGTGGTACTTGGAGAAGGATTGCTAGGGTTTGTTGGGATATTCTGCTGAGCCTTTATCTTCTCCATCTCCTCCACATACTTCCTCTCTTTTTCCTTCTCCTCCAGTTCTTTGTCCCTCGCTTCCATAGCTCTCCTGTGAGCAGCCGCTTGGTGTTGTTCTGCTTCTCTCGCTGCCTCCCTTTCTTGTTCCTTTTTCAGCCGCATGAGTTCTATCTGTCTTTCATGTTCCCTTCGTCTTTCCTCAGCCTGAAATTTGGCTAATTCGAGCTGTAGTCGAGCCGCGGATTTTGCCATTCTAACCTCTCTGTTTTTAACTAACTTTACACCCGAGGTTTAGAAATAAAACAACAAAACTTGGCTGTAAAATTTTGCTGTGCTGGAATAGAATACCTATTCTCTGATAGTGATTGTCAGCCTACAGAAAAAGACAATTCCTTTGTCTCTGCTCTGGGCCCAAATTAAAGCAAAAAACCTCCAACTACTTGGAAACCTGCTTACCCAGCCCAAAGAAAAAGCAAATGGGTAGAACACACACACCCTATTTACTTTTAGGAAGAAAAGAAAAAAAAAACTCTGGGTTGGAAGACTGTGAATTTCCCTGCAGGAGTTAAGTACCCTGCCTCCAGGCAAAGAAAACCTGCAATTCACAAAGATAATCCCCTTTTGTCTCTGCTTGGCCACAGTTTCAGCTTTCAGTTTCAGCTGCTTTCTGGACTTCCTTTCCAAAGGAAAAAAAAATTCTTTTAAAATCTGTATTTCTAGTTCAAAAAAATCTCAACTGGATCTCAGAATGATTTCAGGTTAATCCCACCACTGTGCCACCATGTCAAGGTTCCTCCCCCACTCTGAACTCTAGGGTACAGATGTGGGGACCTGCATGAAAAACCTCCTAAGCTTATCTTTACCAGCTTAGGTCAAAACTTCCCCAAGGTACAAAATATTCCACCCGTTGTCCTTGGACTGGCCGCTACCACCACTAAACTAATACTGGTTACTGGGGAAGAGCTCTTTGGACACATCCTTCCCCCCAAAATACTTCCCAAAACCTTGCACCCCACTTCCTGGACAAGGTTTGGTAAAAAGCCTCACCAATTTCCCTAGGTGACTACAGACCCAGACCCTTGGATCTTAAGAACAATGAACAATCCTCCCAACACTTGCACCCCCCCTTTCCTGGGAAATGTTGGATAAAAAGCTTCACCAATTTGCATAGGTGACCACAGACCCAAACCCTTGGATCTGAGAACAATGAAAAAGCATTCAGTGTTTTACAAGAAGACTTTTAATAAAAAATAGAAGTAAATAGAAATAAAGAAATCCCCCCTGTAAAATCAGGATGGTAGATATCTTACAGGGTAATTAGATTCAAAAACATAGAGAACCCCTCTAGGCAAAACCTTAAGTTACAAAAAAGATACACAGACAGAAATAGTTATTCTATTCAGCACAATTCTTTTCTCAGCCATTTAAAGAAATCATAATCTAACACATACCTAGCTAGATTACTTACTAAAAGTTCTAAGACTCCATTCCTGTTCTGTCCCTGGCAAGAGCAGCATACAGACAGACACAGACCCTTTGTTTCTCTCCCTCCTCCCAGCTTTTGAAAGTATCTTGTCTCCTCATTGGTCATTTTGGTCAGGTGCCAGCGAGGTTACCTTTAGCTTCTTAACCCTTTGCAGGTGAGAGGAGCTTTCCCCTGGCCAGGAGGGATTTCAAAGGGGTTTACCCTTCCCTTTATATTTATGACAACAGCATTTGAGTGTAATTTGGCCCCATGTCTGTCTGGTGCCTCCTTCACTTAAGCTGCAGCTTGTTTCCTCTGTGAACCAAGATGAAACTGATGACCAACATCTAATGTTGATTTGACAATGAACTCCAGATGGTAATGAGCTAAGAACTGAAACTACTGACCAAGTAGAAACTTTATCTCCTCCCTGCCAGCTGATTTGAAGTGGTGTAGGTGTGGAGAGATGTCTCAAGTGAAGACTTTAGTTTGTCTTTAGACAAAAACACGTTTATTTTTTGTAAAAAATTGTCACAAAAGTAGTTTGTGCCATTCTATGTTTTTGCTACAGGCTTTGTCTCAAAAATGTAGCTTTCAAATCCCACAAGTGGTCTAATTAAGGTAGCACTATGGACTACTTTGACCTTTTCAATGTTCTTTAATGTGCTTGGCTGGCATTTCCTGTTCTTTCTTTTTACACTCATTGCAAAGTGTGTGCAGGAGAGATGAGCCTGCTAATTAAAGGCAGAATATTTAAAAGGTTAAAGTAGGCTAGTAGGCACTTATGAATCATGGGCCACTATCCCTGGCTTAGGCAGTGCATTGGCAATCTCTCAGTTTCATGACAAAGACTTCAACAAGAACAGAAAGCATTGTCAGCATGGCAATGTTGTGCAAAACAGACAGGAAAAGTGGAAGCTTAACTCATTCTTGTCTGCACGGATTAAAAAAAAAAGGCACCAGAAACACAGCCACCACCTTGAAACGGGAGACTTAAGGCATGTCTACACTTCTCCACAGTTTGGACTGTCAGGATGTGAATAGCAGTTTGCACGAAAGGGCTGCATTGTAATTTCCCCATGTGGACACTGCAGGCAGGCACTAAAAGGCTCTTGCTTTTCATTAATGTAGTTCTGTTTGAAGTGGGAACCTTTTAGTTCATGCCTGCAGTGTTCACACAGGGGAGTTACCGCTCAACACTTTGGTGTGCACTGCTTTTCACATGCCTGTAGTCCAAACTGTGGAGCAGTGTAGTCAGCACTTGAGGGAACAGAAACAGCCTCGTGGGTGTCAAATGTAGGGTGACCAGATAGCAAGTGTGAAAAATTGGGATGGGCGTGGGGGGGTAATAGGCCTCTACATAAGAAACAGCCCCAAATATCGGGACTGTCCCTCTAAAATCGGGACATCTGGTCACCCTAGTCCAGAGCTGGCCCACAACCTTTTGGCATCTGAGGCGGGGAGCTCAAATGACGCCCCCGTACCCCCTCGCTTGGGCCAAAACTTTGAAAGGTCTCAATTCTGCCTTCTTCCTGTTCTACTCATGGTACTGCTCTGCTACCTACCCCAATAAAGGAGAACTAACAACTTAAAATGTTTTGTTCAAAAATTTTAACACTTAACTTTCAAACGCCTGAACAGCAAATGTAACTTTTCTTGTCTGCATAGTAAACACTGGCATTTTTATCTGTTCGAATAATCAAAGTGGTGCTTTCCGTGCCTTCTTGGTTGCAAAGGTTTGAACTGCTTCCTGAAGGTCCACAGTCTGGGCCAGCTCATACTCTATTGAGATGGTTGCAAGGCCGACCAGCCTCTCCTGTGTCATTGTGGAGCGTAGACGTGTTTTTATTAAATTCATCTTGGAGATGCTGTGTTCTCCACTAGCAACTGCTACAGAAAGTGTTAGAAGTATGCGCTGAGCAACAAAAGCATTTGGAAAGAGGGTGGTCATCTTATTTGTGCACATATATTCCAGAACAGCCTTTGGAGTTGATCCTGCTGAAATGTATCTTGAAAGGGCTTTCAGTTCATCCCCTAAATCACTCGCATCAATATTGTGCATGTCATCATGTGTCAACACACTCTCTAGTGCCCTGCGTTGCTGGTGTAGGTCTTCTTCAGGTACAGTGAGGAGTTCTGGAATATCATACAACATTCCAAATATACTGCTGTGTTCCTTGAGCTCCATGAAACATTCTTCAACTGACTGTATTGCACAATTTAGCACCTGGTTAAAGAATTCAACTTTGAATTGTTGTTTGGAGTCGCTCATGGGATTATCCCGTGTCTCGTAATCAAAATGTCTTCTTCTTCGATGACTCTTGTATTCTTGAATGGGTGGGAAAATAGCTTCAGTGTGAAGTTCCCCTGCCAACTTCTGTGCACTCTTCAGAATGTTTTGAAATCCCTCATCTGACCAGTAAAACTGTAGGTATGACTTTGCTTTGTCCAGTTGTTCCATTGCTCCAGATATATCAAGGTCAACACCTTGGAGTCTCTTGCTTACAACATTTATTTCAAACAGTATGTCATGCCACAACACTAAGCCACGCAGAAATTTGAAGTTATATATGTTTCTGGTGATTCCATTTCCCTCTGCCACTGCTCTCCCACGAACAGTTCTTGTCATAGCATTATCCTCCATAATGGCAACATCTATCTTCCCAATTTGGTGTTTGATAGGCTTTATCGTCTCCACTCGACTTTCCCATTGTGTGGCACTCAGTGGTTTCAGTGTCAGAGAGGATGTTCCCAGATGTTGCTTCAAAATTTGCCATTGATGAGTTGATGCAGAGAAAAATACATAGATGCTTTGAATTACATTAAAAAATTCAGTAGCCTCACTAGAAGCTGATGCTGCATCACTGACCACCAAGTTCAATGAATGAGAACTGCATGGGACAAAAAAACCTCGAGGGCTTAACTCTCGGATCCGTGTCTGCACTCCTCTGTTCTTTCCTCTCATGTTGGCACCATTATCGTAGCCCTGACCTCTCATGTCAGCTATCACAATTCCCATATCTTCCAGCTTTTTAAGAAGCACATTTGTCATACCAGCTCTTGTAGTATCGTCAATGTCAATAAATTCTAGAAAATGCTCTCTGACAGTCACCATTGCAGGGACATTTTCACTAGGTTCTGTTGTTGTTTCAAAATGCACCATTAAAATAATTTGTTCCATATAGCTGATGTCAGGTGTGCAGTCCAGAATAACAGAGTAATATCTTGCTGACTTCAGATCTTCCACAATCTCCTGTTTGACTTTTGTTGTCAGTAACTGTATGATCTCATTTTGAATTGTTTTTCCAATGTAGTGGTGTGTGTACATTTCTTGGGTGGTGACTCTTCTTAGATGCTCCTGGAGTACAGCACCAAACTCAGCCAGCAGCTCCACAAAATTTTAAGGAAGTTTCCATTGTTTGGCACATACAGCTGATCTGAAGTGCCACGCAGTGCTAGGGTTTGGGTAGCAAGCCTTCTCACAATGACAATGAGCCTTTTCAGAACTTTTTGCCAGTAAAGAGGCTCTGATGCACAGGGGCGGCAGGTTTGTTTAATTTTTGGTGGTGCCCAGAACAGGTCCAAGTCCTGCTCTCCCCCCGGCACCTGCCTTGTAAGCCAATATACAGTAACTCCTCACTTAAAGTTGTCCCGGTTAATGTTGTTTTGTTGTTATGTTGCTGATCAATTAGAGCAGTAGCTCTTAAACTTTTTTTTCCGCGGACCACTTGAAAATTGCTGAGGGTCTTGGCGGACCACTTAATGATCTTTTCAAATGTTGTTTGTACCGTTAGCTGACTATTGTAAAGCACTTTGGATAAAAGTGCTATATTAAAAAAAACCCTAAATAATAATTAACTTTTTTTGTTTTACACATAAAAGCACACAACTCATATTTTAATATCAGTAGTCTTAACCTTTCTAATGTGATGGATGTGCCCTCTCTCCCCCACTGCAGTAGCCCCCAAGCTGGGGCTGGGAAGGAGTGGGGGGGTCTCTCCCTCTCTCCCCTGCCGCAGCAGCCCCCAAGCTGGGACTGGGAAGAAGGGGGGTCTCTCCCTCTATCCCCCACTGCAGCAGCCCCTGAGCTGTGGCTGGAAAGGAGGGCGGGGAGTCTCTCCCCTGCCACAGCAGCCACAGAGCTGAAACTGGGAAGGAAGGGAGTCCTTTCAGCAGCCTCAGCCTCTTTCTCCGGCCACCATAGCCCTGCACATCCCAAATTCCCCCCATCCCCTCTTCTCACATCACTGCCACCTCCTACCTACCCTCTATTCCCCCCGAGCCCACCACCTCCCCTTACATGTGCATCTTGTCCAGGGTCCAGGCACCTAATTAGAGGAGCCACACCTGTGCAGCTTCACTATTTAGGTGGGTGGCCCTTCATTCTCTCATGTGCGGTCACCCAGGAGTGCACCTTAGAGGGAACTATCTGCGGACCACCTGAATGGAGCTCATGGACCACTGGTGGTCCGCAGACCACAGTTTGAGAACCTCTGAATTACAGAACATGCTTGTTTAAAGTTGCCCAATGCTCCCTTATAGTGTTGTTTGGCAGCCGCCTGCTTTGTCCACTGCTTGCAGAAAGAGCAGCCCGACGCCAGGGGAGAGACCTGGACCCGAACATTGGTGGAGCTGGCCCCCGAGGTCTGAATATTGCTGGAGCTTGGGCACCACGGGGTCATATAACTCGCCACCTATGCTGATGCAATCTTCTCTTGATGCTGATCATCTATGGTGGCCTTTAACCTTAGTCTCATCTCAAGCTCTTTCCACCTATGGAATGCTCTCTGGGGATTTGCTGCCTTCTCATGGCATGCCAGATTTCTAGCCACATTTTTCCAGTCCTTTGATCCTGTAGAACACAATGTGGCTGGAACATTAGACTGAAAGAGTTTGCAACAAAAACGGTATGCAGCATTCTGGGTTTCTGAGTACATAAGCTCTGGCCTCTCCACTTTGTCACCATTGGGGATTTCATGCTAGTAATGTGTTGGATGGAAACTTCTATTTAATTGTCTTTGGGGAACATGAAGTTTTTCACTTACTGTGGCCCATGCAGTACAAGGAAGTCCCTCAGGCTACTGCTCAAGTGGGTCCACAGTCCTGGATCATCTAGATTTAAGGAACTAAACTCAGCAGCAGCTGTTTCTTGCACCTCCACCACACTCTTCTCTGATCTACCCTTTTCTTCAGGAATGTGCATGGTTACATCCATTTGAGATGGAGATATGGATGCTGTAGTCGCTGCCTGGTCACCTGCACTCTGATTAACTGGAAGATCAGGCATCTCCTCACCACTCACATCCTCACTGGGGCCGGAAGGCTCACCATGAACATTTGTGTCTGTGTATCTCAGGAGAGCTCCGTCCCGCTTAGATAGAAAAGCTTCCTTTGCTTTCTTTTTTTTTTTTTCTGAATGCTGCCCCAGAGGGGCGTTTTCTTCTTTCACTCATGACTGCTGTTCTGTGCCAGCTATCGTGGCTCTCAACACTCAGTTGAAGGGAACAAATAAGCAGGCTGGTCGCAGGGTCTGAGTGAGGGAAGATATCAGCATCTCAAGGGCCTAACTGGCTGCTACTACTTCAATTGACTGCCTGTTCTCCTCAAGTGGGTTCAGGGAAGCAGCAGGAAACAGGAAGCTCCCTGAGAAGCTGTGTCAATCAGTGCAGGCTCCTGAGGGTGCTAGAGGGGTACATAAGAGGCTCCTCCTCCTCTCTCTCCCTGCAGCTCCTGCTGCTTTCTCTTATTCCCTCTCACCGTTTCTCCTGCCTGCCTGTTAGTCTCTTGTGCCCTCCTTCCTCTAGCACAGCACTCCACCGTCTCTGTGCATCTAGAGCAGAGAGAATACATATGCACCAGCAGCAGACACAATTTTCTACACTCTGGGTCCTAGTGGCAACCCCTCCCCACATTCTGGCACCTGAGGCAGCCGCCTCAGTTCGCCTCATGGTAAGGTCAGCCCTGCCCTAGTCAAATGTCAGGAAAGGACAGTCTTTAAGTGCATGTCCAAGTCTTTTTGTTCATTACCCAGGGGAAAATTTATCAGCCACATAAAAAATCTTTCTCTGATTTGAAACATCTTATTCCAATTATGTTCTCAAAGATTATTGTCCCTGCCGTTCACTCTGGTACCCCAACATATGCCAACATCTTTGGCCCTGTTAAAAGCTGAGAAAGATTAATAAAAATACAAGTCTCTCACCTACAAGATGCTCAAACAATTCTAGGCAGGAGTCTGGCAGACTTCTTGGATAATAATTAGTTGACTGATCTGTTTTTAGTGGAGTTTTGCTTGAGTAAGGACTGCAGGTTTTGGCTCCCAGGGGCAAATCCAGTTTCCTGGTGCACGGCTCAAGAATCTTAGGTGGTCCCTGGATCTGGAGAAGGGTGGGGATTAGGAATCCAAGCCAAGCCACTAAAGGAAGAGACACCACAACCCTAATACAAAATGTCCATGAGGAGGGAAGGACTGGTGGATCCATGCAGACCTCGATGCCCCAGCCCTGAATCAATTCAGATATTTCATTTAGCATTCCTGCAGTTAGGGTGCCTTTAAGTCCCATGGAGGTAAGGACTGGATTTGGTTCCTAGCACATGAAATCAATTGCCTTGTAGTTCTCTTCAAATTGGCAAATTATAGTTAATGGGCAAAGTATAGTGTAAGTAACTGTGTGTTCCTTTATTTTGATGGACAAGGTATCCTAACAATTTGGAACTGCTCAGATTATACCCAAGGGAGATGGGCCTAATTTGGAGGATAACTGCTAGAAATCTGTTTAAAAACAAAGAATGAATACTGAGGCCATTAGAAGATTAGTGCTTCAACAATCAGCTACCTGCCATTTTTCTCACTAATCAGCAATTTAAATGCAGTGTTCTGACCTTGTAACACAAGCCAGTGCTGTCCATTATTTTTCTTTTTCAGAATTTACATACAATATTGCCAATGCAGTTAGATATGGTAGTTCTGAATCTCTGCATATAGGCTCTGGTTCAGCAAGGTATTTAGTCATGTACCTAACTTTTAAGCAGGTGCATTGTCCCATAAAAGTCAATGGCACACCTCACATGCTGAAGTACCTTGCTGAACCAGAGCTTTAAAGAATGCACACTGGACTCAAATTGTCTTCCATTACTCAAGTAAAATACCTGTTGTCTTTAATAGATGTTTCATCTGAGCCAGTTCTGGAGGATCTTGCCCATATTATTGGTAACGCAATTATGTAAATTATTCATTACTCCAGAAATTAGTGCAAATGAGATTCCAAGTATGTACAATAAAATTGATTTCAATTATTCAATTTGTCAAAACATAAAATAAACATGGCATTGGCAACAAAATCTGATGTTCAGTGTTAAAAAATGTAAGAAAAAACGTTGGGGCTGCTGACTGCTTGTTGAGACATGAGGAACAATAGCTTAGTGTAAACACAGTGGTTGAGATTTCCAAAGCAGACAAAGATAATTGCCGTTAATTTTAATGAGATGTGAGGCTAAATCCTCTAGTTGGTTGAGATTTGCAAAGCCAATATTGGTACAACATTCAAAGCCCTGGATGAGTGCTTCCATAAATATAAGGATTGATGGTCTGTTCCTTATTTGGGTTTCCATAATTTCTTACAGTTAATGCATAGCATCCATCATTTTATTTTTAGTTTTTTAGGCTTCATTTTTTTTCTGTGCTGCAATATTAAGTATCTGAAAAGTGGCAGTACTGCTCACAGAGCAGTGGTGGCATATCTTGGATTGGGAAGGAGCCTGTATTTGAACATACATGTGTCTGTGTAGATTGTGAGGGGAGGGTCCTATTTGAGTTCAATGCAAAACTAATCAAGATTAGGCCATTCGTCGTCAATTCCGTACTATGTTTTGCTCTAGCTTTACTCACGAGGGAGTATACTGCCTGACAAAAAATGTGGCAAGGGCTTCAGTTTTAACCCAGTGATATTCACTGCACATTTCAGGAACAGAATAAGCCAGTACATCTAAATGGCTGGCCTTTTTTCTTTTTTAGTTAAAAGAAATTTAAAAAACTCATTATGTATTAATATCATCCCAGCATCCAAGGAGGAGAATAGTTTTAGGCTATACAACATGAGTATTTGTAATTGAGAGAACACAGATGCATCTCTTTGGGTCCAAGCAGCATAACAACCTAATTTGTAAATGAGATTTTTGTGTCTTCATAACACTCCCAGTAATTTGGATCAGAACACTTAGGGAAATGCACTCATCAAAATGTGAATTGCTTCTAATTCTTTCCTCCTTCATCTCCAGTGGGGAGAACATGTTTGACTTCCGGGGGGCGGGGGGGGGGTGTTGAGAGAGCTGGTGAGCAACATCAACTTCTCTAACAAACATTCGCAAAAAAGAAAAGGAGTACTTGTGGCACCTGAGAGACTAACCAATTTATTTGAGCATAAGCTTTCGTGAGCTACAGCTCACTTCATTGGATGAAATCTAACAAACATTGCTACTCAGAAAAGGGCCAGTTACTCAAGGAAATTCCGAAGTAAGCAGTGGGGTTTTGTCAAGAAAAAAACAATACAAATATGTCGGTCATACAAAGGTCCTTTTGTGGTGTGCAGCAAGGAGTACAAGGAGGGTTGCAACTGAAGGCTTCACATAGGCACAAATATGGTCAAGTAAGGTTACTTGTGCATCCAGTATTGGATCTGCTTACCATCTAATGTCTGCACTTGAAAATTGTGCTGTCTGAATCCAGCTGTGAGTTTTTCAGATTAGATATTTTGAGCCAGGTGTAACTAATCCTACCTTTTGCACAGGGATGCGGGCAGCCTGGTGTATCACTAGATGTCATAAATATAAAGGGAAGGGTAAACACCTTTAAATCCCTCCTGGCCAGAGGAAAAACCCTTTAACCTGTAAAGGGTTAAGAAGCTAAGACAACCTCGCTGGCACCTGACCAAAATGACCAATGAGGAGACAAGATACTTTCAAAGCTGGAGGTGGGGGAAACAAAGGGTTCTCTCTGTTTGTGTGTTGCTTTTGCCAGAACTAGAGCAGGAATGCAGGTCAGAACTCCTGTAAAAAGTCAGTAAGCTATCTAGTTAGATATGCGTTAGACTCTGTTTTGTTTAAGGTTTCAGAGTAACAGCCGTGTTAGTCTGTATTCGCAAAAAGAAAAGGAGGACTTGTGGCACCTTAGAGACTAACCAATTTATTTGAGCATAAGCTTTCGTGAGCTACAGCTCACTTCATCGGATGCATACTGCGGAAAGTGTAGAAGATCTTTTTATACACACAAAGCATGAAAAAATATCTCCCCCCACCCCACTCTCCTGCTGGTAATAACTTATCTGAAGTGATCACTCTCCTTACAATGTGTATGATAATCAAGTTGGGCCATTTCCAGCACAAATCGAGGTTTTCTCACCCTCCCCCCCCCACACACACACAAACCCACTCTCCTCCTGGTAATAGCTTATCTAAAGTGACCACTCTCCTTACAATGTGTATGATAATCAAGGTGGGCCATTTCCAGCACAAATCCAGGGTTTAACACGAACATCTGAGGGGGGGGTAGGAAACAACAAGGGGAAATTGTTTAAATGGCTGATAAAATACGTTGTGCTGAATGGAATGTATATTCCCATTTTTGTGTCTTTTTGTAACGTAAGCTTTAGCCTAGAGGGATTCTCTATGTTTTGAATCTGATTACCCTGTAAGGTATTTACCATCCTGATTTTACAGAGGTGATTCTTTTTCTTTTTCTTTTTCTTTCATTAAAATTCTTCTTTTAAGAACCTGGTTGCTTTTTCCTTGTTCTTAAGATCCAAGGGTTTGGGTCTGTGTTCACCTATGCAAATTGGTGACGATTTTCATCAAGCCTTCCCCAGGAAAGGGAGTGTAGGGCTTGGGGGGATTTTGGAGGGAAAGACGTTTCCAAGTGGGCTCTTTCCCTGTTATATTTGTTAGACGCTTGGTGATGCTGCAATAAAGTCCAGGGACAAAAGGTCAAATAGTTTGTACCTTGGGGAAGTTTTAACCTAAGCTGGTAAAAATAAGCTTAAGGGGTTTTTCATGCAGGTCCCCACATCTGTACCCTAGAGTTCAGAGTGGGGAAGGAACCTTGACGCTAGATATCTGCTGAACCATTAATGCTGTGGTGCATCGTCCCTTTGCATTCTCCATGCAGATCATTTCATTTCACAGATGACCTGTGTTGAAGGGAGCAGAGGTGAATTGTGCATCAGTAGTGGCAGTCTAGTGATGACTTGTGCCATAAGGAGTTTGTGGTCCTAGAGTATGGTGTACCTGTGTAGTGGAGATACAGGCTCCTTTAGCCCTACTACACTGCACCTGTGAAGTCCTATTCAGTTGAATTACTCTGGGTGGGATGGAATCATCTGTTTAATCCATGTTATCACCATCTGGTATGAGTCTACTCTTGCTGTGTGTGGAGTTTTCAAATTACATGGCAGAGAAGACCAGTTGGATATGGCTTTGTCTCCCTGAAACTTTTTGGTGCAATTATTCCTTCTTGCCTTTATACCGCTACATCTTCCCTGACCTGACTAGATTTCACTAATGGTTTCAACCAGAGGTCCTAAATGCACTGCAGAACTTCACTCAGCTGCATGCCAACTGGATCCGTGTCCTTTGTGGATGAGAACGGACGGTCTGGACCTATTATTGGCAGAGAGCGAGCAGTAAGGAACTGCCACTCTCTGTGATGATTTGGAATGCTTAAGAATAACCCCAAAGGTATGGCTTGAATGTGCAGGGCATTTTCAATAGCTGATGATCTTCTCTAGAATTGACTCCGAGAGAACATCTATGTTTGAGTGTGGTCACACTCAGAAAGCATTGCAGTATACCTCTTTGTGCAGATTTTGGTAACTGCCATCTCCCTTTCCTCTGTCACTTAATGTACTGCTGAGGTCCTCCTTGTCTCAGTCCTTTTACAAAGTCATTGTTCTGAGAAGGCTCTTGCAGTATTAGCTCCCTATACCTGGGAAGCATGCCTTAATCTAAGAAGTGTGCTTTATGCCTAGGTACTTTGGTTACCTATTTTAAGATTTTGTATGTGTTCCTATCACCATAACACCATGCCACTGCTTTTAATAGTCAACTGCTTGTGTATGCTTATCATCAAAACATTTCTTTATAAATCACACATGTTTTCCCATGTCCTCCTTCAAATAATCTTTTTCTCTGATAATTAGGACAGATTAATTCTCATTTTACATGACCATGTTCGAAGTTTTAAATTGTGATTAAAAAAATGCCAACAGGAAATAACTTTGTAAATCATACAAGCATTTAGGTATCAGAAAGCTATAAGACTTTTACATTGCACTTATATTGTCCAACATGTTATATGTCTAATAAATAATGATAGGCTGATATGTTAAAAATGTGTTTGAATTGAGTTTGTGCTGCCTTTTCAATTGCTCAATATGAAGGCTGTGATTACAGAACGTTAATGTTTTGATACACTGACAGAAGCCAGGCAATTCACCGTTAATGCTGGTATTCCTCTTTCACTTGCCTCTAATGTGTGACAGCTTAGTGTAGTCAGTAATTGACTAGAAATGGCAATAGCAATTATCATGTAACCTTCTGTTTTAGTACACTTTTTACTATTCATTATGAGAGCAAATATTTTTGTGTGTGTGCGTTTGTGTGTGTGTGACCTTGTGATTAAAAACTCACACTGTTCTGACGATCTGCTTTGAATATCAATGCTTATGTCTTAAATATAGTAGGATTTTTAATTTCTTTACTGTGAAAAATATTGTATCATGCATCCAGTCACTTTTTCCTGATCTAATTTTCTCCTCCCAGGTTGCTACAGTTGGTTATTTTTTTAAATGCCAATTTTCTAAAATGCCAATGATTTCATTACAACAAGACTTTGCCACCATTGATTTTAAGAATGCATTAAAAACTTGTGCCCTGGCTCATTGCTGTTTGTTGCTATTTAGGAGGCAGAATTGGGAAAATAAGAACTGGCTTGCATGTGCCTTTATGGGCTATCAAAGTAGACTGTGATTTATGTGGCCTGACTAACAGCTCCATACTTTTGCTTATTCTCCATCTGCACTACTTAGAGCCTTGCTTATAAATGAATAGGTAGGATTTCTGTGCCACTTCAAGGCTATTTATTAATCAATGATGTTGTTCTAGGACAGAATATTGAATATTTAAAAGTTTCCAGTTTACCTCCTCTACATGTGCTGTATCAGAAATCAGAGCAGTGATTTACAGTGATACAAACACACCATGATATAAACTTTACATCTTTTTTTTTCTTTTCAATTTTGGGTGAACTTTATGCTCATGAAAATGAGAAACTTAACATTGCTTTGAATCAGGCATAATGCAGAGATGCACCCTCCAGCTTTCCCCGAAATGTCTGCCAGAGCATCTCAGCCAATATTTTGTTTTAAAGTTGGTTCTTAAATCCATAGTTAGACCCCTAAATATAAGTGACCTGATTCTGAAAAGTGCTGAACTGCAGCACCCATTGATTTCACTGGGAAAACTGCATAATGTTCAAAACTTCTGAAAATCAGCTTCCTTAATTAAAAGCCTAATGTTAGTTTCTCCCACTTTTTTTTAATCTAGACCCTCAAGTCCAGCCGACACCTGTTAACTATCATGCAATTACATAATATTAACCCACTTTTGATGGGCAGAGGCTTCCACTAGTAAGTTAGCATTTTCCAACGGTTACCACATGGTGGTATCCGCAGCTGCATTATTTTTTCCTTAGTTTTAGAGTAAAAAAAATCTGTATAGCTGTGAGGTAACAGATGACCACTGTTAACTTTTTAATGCTTTTTATTGTATGTAACAGAAACTTTACAAGTGTAATCTAGGCAACCACCAAGCTTTCAACAGATTTTCCCTTCGATGAACTACTGCTAGTCCCACTGAAATGAAAGGGGGTTGTGTGTGCATCACATTTCCATTTTGGGAGAGAAATGAATGGTGAGAGAGTTAACAAATTATTCTACTTTGCTGCTCTTTACTACATGTACATATGTACAGAATATTGCTCTGCAGAATGAGGTGAAAGGTTTGAGTTTTATAAAAATGAAATTAATGGGCTTCACTTATTTTTGCTTCCCAGTTATTTATTTATTCATTCTTCATTAATTTACTGCATGTGTAAATTAGAGTTGTGTGTACACTACGGTATATAGTGTGGACAACATTCAGTCAATGAAGATATTATAGATTTATATTGGTGTAAATTAAAAAAAACTGCTCAAAGTGCAAGATCCCCAATTTTTATGTGCATTAAAATCACCAGGGAACCTCTGCTCTCTACAAAATAAGGCCCAAAATAGCACCATTTAGCCATATACACCTGCTAGGTCTTTGAAAAGCCAATCAGCCAATTACATATTTTAATTTAACAGCAGGAAACTTAATTGGATCAGAATACTGCACAAAGAAAAATAATAAAGCTAGAACAGTGAGAGGTCCCTTGTTTTCAAGTTATGCTCAGTTTCATTCCTAGACACAGTCTCCAGCCAGCTCCAGCCTAAAATGTTGCAGGTATTAAAGGTGCAGTAACTAGAGTCACCATAATTCACAAAATTCTAAACTCACAAACTGAAGCTAGCTGGCACACCTACAGAACTCCACCCATCACTCTCACACAGTTTATTTGTAGCTGCTCCTGCTCAAACGTATTTGAATAAACCCAGATTCATCACAACTCCCCTTTTAACGCACACCTGTGCCTCAAGTATGTCTCAATTTAGAATATTTTTGCAGGGTTGGAGTCATTTGTCTGCTAAATGAAAGGGGTACACTCAGTACAAATATTGTTGTTGTGGGTTTTGTATTATAACTTCTTTTTGAAACTTCTCCAGTTGGAGGATGCATGTTATTGTGCAAAAGGTGACACCTATAGGCCAAGTTCATACATAGTGAAAGCTAGTGCATCTGCCATGCAAGTGCCTGGGCCAAACTGAGCAATGACACAAATGACAAAGGAACTTTACCACCTAGCCACACTTTTTCTTGTTTAAGTAGTATAACTTCCATGGATTCTGATACTTTGGGGGGTGTGCAAAACTAGTTTCACTTAGAAGAGGAGGGGGCGGAAGGGGTAGGGATATTTCAGGAATACTTATTTTACCAGGGAAAATAGTGTATTTAGTATTCCATCTATTTCTCCAAACTCTAGCCTTTAAAAACAAAAGGAAACTGTGCACCTAAAACCTATAGACACTTTTGAAATCTCCTGTAGTACTGCAGATTCCAGAAGGGCCCACTGTGATTATCTAGTCCTCTTGCATTATCAATTAGTTTTGATCAGCCTTATTATTGGTTTTTTGTTTGATGCTTCTACTTTTTTCTGCTTGATTCTTAGTAGCCATATATGTGTGTGTATAGTATATAAATAGTCAGATTCACTACTAAATCAAAATTTGGCACCAAAATGTGCTACATTGCACTAGGTGAGGCATTAACTTGGAACAATGAGTAATGGCCTAAATCTGTGGAGCTGTGCAAAGGGTTTCAGCCTCATGTATATTGAAATACTGAGGCACAAATCCATGCCATTTAGTAACCAGGAGGGCTTGTGACAATTATTTTGCATACACATTGCAAATTTTGTTTGCGTGCTTTTGCCACAGTGGATTCAATTGCAGTATGCCAAAGGTGTAGATTGTGCTTTTGAGATGCTGACTTGCTGTGGAGTAGCACACTTTCAGGAAGCACAATCTGTTTTGGACTTGGACTTGCACCCTACTCTATCCCCCACAGCTCATGAGAATGGTACAAGCTCCTCCCCCAGCAAATCCAGCCAGTCCTAGTGATGTGCTGATATGGGGAGGTGGGCGTAGGGGAGGAAGGCATGGCCCCTAAGTATCACTTAGCAACTCCCATCCTTAGTCAGTTCCTCCGTTCCTTGCACTGGTCCTGAAGAGTCTAGTGCTCCTGGTGCTGGAGGTGAGAGATGGCTCCTGCTGATGTGAAGATGCCCCATAGGGGAAGGATTTCTAGTCCCAAAGCAAGTCTCCGTCTGTTTGGGCTTGGTGCAGGATTTGGCCATCAGTGCATGTCAAAACCAATGGAGAGAGATATAGTTCTTTGTCTTGTAAAGTGCCTCAGGTGTCCAAACTTGGCCCAAAGTTTTGAAATTGTTTTGATGGGAGTAGTTCATCATCCGTGTCTTATGTAGGTAACTACTAACTCAAAGCAGGATCACAGACTAGTAAGAGTAGGTTGTAGTGACAGTCTAGTAGGTCCTCAGGAGAGGACCTAGCTTCTATTAGTGATATGAAACATCAAGGGGAGAACTCACGCCTCCCTAAGGAAAACGAGGTAAACAGGGAGTCTTTTGCATTTGGTAGAAAACAAATGTTGCTCGAGCAAGGTTAGGTGAACTGATCATTCATTATCTTCTTTCAAAACACTGTATGAGAGGGATCCTGCTGTATTTTTTAAAAAATGTCCAGAATATCCTTTTACTCACTTTTAAGAAAATAACAATTCTGTTTAAATGCATTATGACGCTCTCCATAAACAGTCCCCTTCTGGCTGTAATATGCTTCATTGACAGCAATTAACAAAGGTCAGCAAGATAATTTACCACTGTTTAAATTACAGTGTGAAAACAAGACACTGAAGGGCATAGAAAATTGTGCAAGATTTAATGGGGACCTGGGAATTTGATCATTAAACACACAGGGGGTATATTCTATCCTCTCTGACTGCATTTCCCATTAACGCTAATAGTGTGTTGAGAAGCAAATATACTCAGAGTTTCATTACTCAGTTTATCTCTTCCACTTTGACAAATGAGGTGCTGGCTTGGACTCAGAGCTGGGTAATGCATCTACTTCACTCTTTGACAGTGTTGTTACAGAACTAGAAACTTTTATGAATGAACACATCCTTATACCTCTGACTAGTTTGTTTGTTAAACAAGTTTGGATCTGCTTGCTATTTGGATGGTAAACCTCCAAGGTAAAAGATGAAGTGGTGCTCTTCCTTCAAGCTGGTATTGCACCAGTTGGCCACAGTGCCGACTGGCTAAACGGCAGTTCTGCAGAAAAGGACCAGGGGATTACAGTGGACGAGAAGTTGGATATGAATCAGCAGTGTGCCTTTGTTGCCAAGAAGGCCAATGGCATATTGGGCTGTATTGGGCTGTAGGAGCATTGCCAGCAGATTGCGGGAAGTGATTATTCCCCTCTATTCAGTACTCGTGAGGTCACACCTGAATACTGCACCCAGTTTTGGGCCCCCCATTACAGAAGGGATCTGGACAAATTGGAGAGAGTCCAGCGGAGGGCAACAAAAATGATTAGGGGGCTGGGGCACATGACTTATGAGGAGAGGCTGAGGGAACTGGGCTTATTTAGTCTGCAGAAGACAAGAGTGGCGGTGGGGGGGATTTGATAGCAGCCTTCAACTACCTGAAGGGAGGTTCTAAAGAGGATGGAGCTAGACTGTTCTCAGTGGTGGCAGATGACAGAACAAGGAGCAGTGGTCTCAAGTTTCAGTGGGTGAGGTCTAGGTTGGATATTAGGAAAAACTATTTCACTAGGAGGGTGGTGAAGCACTGAAGTGGTTACCTAGGGAGGTGGTGGAATCTCCATCCTTAGAGGTTTTTAAAGCCCGGCTTGACAAAACCCTGGCTGGGATGATTTAGTTGGTGTTGGTCCTGCTTTGAGCAGGGGATTGGACTAGATGACCTCCTGAGGTCTCTTCCAACCCTAATATTCTATGATTCTATATTACTAGGGGGCACTGTGCTACTTGGAGTGCTGTGCATTGAAGGAGACATGAACTAGGGGACACCTGACCATTTCTGGTTATTAAAATTGCTATATTTTACAAGAGTGGTAGCACAGGAATCTTGGCCACATTCCAGTTCTGTAATTTCTTTCTCCCCAACTAATTTCCCCATGCATTTTTCAGATGGATTCAGCATTGTTCTTACTTTCTCGCTCTAAACTGGGGTATTGCATTGCTGTGCACGGTAAAACACCTTCCAAGTTTCCCCCTGTAGGTAGCTGCAAGCTACTGGTCAATAACGTTTGTAATGAGTTACTGGTATGGGATTCTTAGGAACGAAAGCTTCAGTACATTATGTACCTGTCAGGTATAATAACATGGCTTCTGCCGAGAGCAGTCCGAACCTTTTCACTCCATTTTGTATGGCTGTGCAATTTTTTTCTTTTGTTAATGAAATTATACCAACATTTTAACAAGGAATGCTCAAACTCTAGTGTAAAAAAGAAAGAACAGAGAGCTGGAGGATGGGTCCATGGTAGCACAGAATGTGTCATTCTGGAACTGAGGGGTTATACATTTACTTAAATTGCTGAACTTTTGATGTTGTGTCACAAATATTGCATGCCACTTCCAGCCCAGGATGTCTCTGCTCTTCCGGACTCCTCCTCCAGAGCACAAGGGGGAGTCTAGCTTTGACATTGCTGAACATTAGGGTCAGAATCAGAGGTGGTCCCAAAGTCACCAAAGTTAATGGATGTTTGGATTTCAGTCTTGGTTTGGCCTGTCATGGAAACACAGTTTGCACCCAAATCCAAAATCTCTGGAGGCTGTCTGTGTCCTGGGTTTTTACTTTGGTTCATGTTTAGGTTGAACCTGCACTTTTGTGGATTTGCTTATTCCTTGGAAAGAGAGATTCTTCTCATTGGCTGTTCTGTATTAAGGAAAGGGGAGGAAGGCCAGTGGTCAGTGTGTTAACCTCCCTAAAATCAGTCCTGGGGTCTGTGAATGGCCTACAGAGGGAGGATTCGTCCCCCTCCCACCCTCAGTGCAAGCCCCATTTATTCAGGCTTTGTTTAGGGGAGCAGGATTTGGCCCTCGGTAACTGTTGTAATTGAGAATTTGTGTAGCTCAGATAAGCATCTCACAATTCAAAGGAAAAGTGCGGGAGAGGGTCTTTAACTGTACTCTCCTGTAGAGAAAGATTCCAGTTCACTGACAGAGATGGGGGAAAAAGTCTTGGGTACAGAGACACTTAGTATTGCTATATCCATGTCAACAAGCATATTGTTGGGGTAGTATATACAGACTGGGATCCTTACAATCCAACTTAGCCTGTTCAGAGGATTTCTTGTACAGCTAGGCAAATTCTGCTGAATAACATTCAAGACAGCTAACCAAGCTATAGCAGGTAAGGATGGATTTGAAAGCTCAAGCACTTCATACGGGTCTTCGGGTCATTGTTGCCTATGGACTAGAAGCACAAGCAGATGTAGAAATTGTGTGTGTCATTGCATGCAGAACACTTCTGTCTTTAGCTATAAAGACGGAAAGCCAACTCGTTGTATTAGAGAAAGTGAAGCTTGACATTTTTGTGCTTCTCAGAGAATGTAAGCACTCCATGCCACATCTACTACCCTCATGAATACTGAATGGACTCATTATTACATTGCAGAGCATACTAAATGAATTAGTAATGATTAGAAATAAATGTTAAGATTGATGTAGTGGAGATTTATAAAAAAATATAATTTCCTTTCATACTTAAGTCAGCTGCAGCAATGCACAAGCTTCTTTTATCCCCATTGGGTAGAGAGAGATGGCTGCAATATTCAAATCCTCAGCAGGCCTGAATTGTCACAATAAAAATGGTATATTCCACAAGAGAACTGTCAGAGCACTGCAATTCCCATATTATAGGGGAAATGCAAGCAGATATATAAGGCTGGCTAGGCCAGATGGTACTGGGATAGAGGGCACAAGCTATAATAAAAATCTTGTATAATATACAATAGACTCCTCTCTACTGGAACACCCAGTGCATGTCCAACTGTCTTGATTGAGCAGCTGTCCTGTTTAAGGAGCGAATCTTGGCCACTACTTCCATCCGAGGAAGGATTTGGGAATCCTAAGTAAGGGTATATGTTACTCCTCAAACACTACAGAGCACAGATCCATGAATGGATAAAAAAAATTAGAGTGGATAGATTACCAGAGGTGGATTTAACACAAATTCTCAAACCACATTTGAGTCTTGAAACTGCACTGAAATTTCAAAATTTAGAAAATTAGACCAACTCTACTTTAAATGACATAATAAAATATTGTTATGAACGAAAACCTAAGAACCAGAGTTCATCCGTATGCCTTTATTTCTTCTACCTCTTGCCATCTTTGAACAATTTTTTACTAAAATAACTGAGCATGGAGATTCATACTTATTCAATCTACCCTTTGGTAAACATCACCTGCACACACATTAAATGGCTAATAGGTTTCAAAATGTAATTGTAAGCAGGGAATCACCTCTGAGCAAAAAGAAAAGGAGTACTTGTGGCACCTTAGAGACTAACCAATTTATTTGAGCATAAGCTTTTGTGAGCTACAGCTCACTTGTTTATAGGTGGCCCCTGCAGTTTTGGCCCTACACTATTTGATATTTTTATCAGTGACCTGGAAGAAAATGTAAAATCATCACTGATAAAGTTTGCAGATGACACAAAGATTGGAGAAGTGGTAAAGAATCAAGAGTAAAAAGTCACTGATAAGAGCAGTCTGGGTTGGGGTACTGGGTGCAAGCAAACAATATGTATTTGAATTTGGCTAGATATAAAGTTACACACCTAGGTACAAAGAATGACATGAGCTGCTCATGTGATGCTGTGGCCTAAGCTAACTGTTTTAATTGGTGGGGGTGGGGGTGGGGGTGGGGTGAAGGGCAAGGGGGCACCCAAACAATTCTGTGAATTGTACATGAATTTGACAAATGTTTCAGTCAACCCAAATCTGCTTTCTCTGGTGAAAAAAAAAGTTGTGTCTGGAAAATGTTGCCCAATTCTACTCTCCTTATCTATGGAGAACTAAACGGAGATGTTGGGGGTGCTAATTACCTGAACCAGGAAGAAGGGAAGGAACTGTCCTTCTGCTAAAAGCAGACTGAGGTCCATGCTCCCCTTCTACTACTGTCTTCTTTTACCCCTGGTATCAACTTGCTATCAGCTATAGCTGTATACAGAAGCTATCAGCACCACCACGGCTTCCTTCTGGTCACAGTAGAATGAAGGTCTCCCCAAGTTGCTATTGAGCATCCCTGTCATAGATCCGAAGGAACTACCAGAAAGGGTTGGGCAGATAACTGTAGAGATACCTGTCCTAGCTCCTAGAAAGGAAGATGCCTTGTTTAACTGACCCTTACCTTGGTCAAAACTAGGGGGTGAACCTGGACCTTCAGTTCCGAAATAGTGAACATATGCTGCCTGAACTAAAGGACTTAAAATTCTGATTCAGTCCTTGGGAGGCTTTCCATTAACTACAATAGACATTAGTTCAGGCCATATGTCTCCTACCTGGCAGCTGAAGCATCATCATAAATCTGTATATATGGACCAGCCCCAGAGTGTGTACACAGAGCATGAGATTACATTTGCAGTTGTTGTTATAGCAAATCAGATCCTAGGGTCTGAAGTCGGCCACTCAGAAAATGAAGAACACACAAATAGTGACCATCTGCAAATGCTTGGTTTAAATGATTTGATGAGCATCACATAGGAACTCTGTGGTAGAGGCAGGAATAGAATCCCGATCTCCAGGATGGCATTCAACTATCTTACCCAAGAGACTGTCCGTTCTCTTCCTGCAACCCCCCGCCTTATTCACTACACACCTTCCAGCTTCTGCAGGAAATGAAAGTTTCCACTATGCAACCCTGATTCATTCCCACAGCATAATCAATCGCATGCAGTGAATGAGGCAGGGATGCTGTGGGGGAAAATAGTATGTGGTCACTTCATTGACTTGGCAACCTTCTTTTAAGTTTGATTTTTGTGGGTAATTTTCTGTCTATCACACAGCTATACCATTGTGCATCCTATGCATAGTTTCATACTTGGACACTTTCCTGTGACGATAAATTGTTTATGCCGATAGATATCAACTCTAAGTGAGCTGATCAGGTACCCAACCTAGGGATCACTTTTGACACATAGCTGAAGCTGGAGACCCAGGTTTTAGTGATGATCAGGAGTGTCCTCTTTTTTTTTTTTTCAGTCTCTCAAACAGTCAGAAGTTACAGGTGTTCTTGCCTGTATAGGCCATAGGTTTATATCCTCGAGACTGCATCATTGTAATTAGTTCTATTTGAGGCTTTCCTTGAAAAAAAGATAGCAGATTGCAGCTATCCAGTGACATGGTGGTATGGCAGCTTAATTGCTTTCAAGCCCATGATTCAGCAGTGCACAATCTTCAGACCTGCACTGCTTCACTATCTTACCACTGGTATTTAATTCCTTACTATCAGTTTGGCTATTTGAGGGACTATCTTTCGCTATAGCAGCTAAGAATGGTGCAAGTGGAAATGCTGATTTTCCTGAGACACAATGTGGGATGATAGGAAGCAGTGCCTTTTCCATTGTGGGCCCATAAGTCTGCAATTGTTCTATCATTTTTGATGTATGAAAAAATATAAATATAGTGATAACTATTGCATCGAGGAAATAACAATAGTCATTGTAGAATACATTTTGCTTGTCTCAAAGTCTTGTACATTTCCTAAAATTTCATATATAAGCTACACAGTAAAATGTATCAATCCAGAATAATGTAGTACCAGTTACTATAATGTTGATATTCTTTATCTAATATCTAATTTATACTTCCTTATTTATTCAGGATTACTTGTAAGCAAATGTTCTACTTTGATTTTTAATACATTGAGGAAGGATCTTCATGCACATTCATAACTTTCTAAGCTATCCTGTGTTTTTATCAATTGATCTTTCTTATAGATTCTTATATTCCAAGGGCAGGAAAGGACCATTGTGACAATCTAGTCTGACCTTCTGTATAATGCAGGCCATAGAATTTCCCCAAAATAATTCTGAGAGCAGATCTATCAGGAAAACATCTAATCTTGATTTAAAACTGCCAGTGATGGAGAATCAATCCAACCCTTGGTAAATTTTTCCATGGTTAATTACTCTTACTGTTAAAAAATGTATGCCTTATTTCCAGACTGAATTTGTCTAGCTTTAATTTCCAGCCATTGGATCGTGTTACACCTTTTTCTGCTAGATTCAGGAACCCACTATTAAATATTTTCCCCCATGTAGGTACTTACAGACTGTAATCAAGTCACTCCTTAACCTTCTCTTTGTTAAGCTACATAGATTAAGGTTTCTGAATCTATCACTATAAGGCAGGTTTTCTTAGCCTTTAATCACTCTCATAGCTCTGCTCTGAACCCTCTTCAGTTTTTCAGTAAGGCAATATCTGCTATTGCCAGTCATTCATTTCCTCTTTGTCCTTCAACTATTATTTTTAACCTCTAGGAATGCTGACCTCACATACAATTTGTATGTTCAGACTTTTCAGTACTATGACATCATTGCAAGGCTCTGGTGCCACCATCTGTGGAGCTGGATGAAAATGTTCATATGAATAATTAATTGGCCGAAAAAAGCAGCTTTGGTCAACCTGAAACTAGTCACTTCTTTTGTCAAATTCACCCAGTAGTTTCAGCCATGTTTTTTCTGGATAGATTTGCAAGAGGACTTAGATGCTATTCACAAAACTGAGAAGGTGGAAGTGGTGGTGCTTCCCCTTTATGCCCAGTCGTCCAGTAGTGAAGGCACTCACCCGGGGTATGAGGGTCCAAGGTTCAGATCCCTGTGCCAGAGCACTTGAACTTGGGTCTCCTGCATGGCAAGTGAGTGACCTAACTTCAAGGTTACTGGGTATTCTGGGGTTGGGTTTTGGGCTGGTCTTGTGTTCTGGAACAAACAACATCCCAGAAGAAATCAGAGTCACATATTTGCCATCCCCTGGGCTTACTATAAGTCCCCCTTTTGTCATAGTTGTCTCCAAAGAATCTAAGAAAAAAACGATAGTAACAACCCTGGTTAGACTGGGAACCTGGTTTAAAAAAAAAAACATCCTCAGAAGCTTTTATAACCTTTGTTTGGATGCTTGAGAAATTCTGATGATCCTAATAGAAATAAAAACCAGGGTCCTTGGAACATTTGCCCACTGTAAGAACCAAATGTAAAACTATTAAGGGGGCTTTTTTGTTTGTTTTGTTCTTTTGTGTGCACATCTGCACCTGCAGAATTCCGAAGGGCAAAGTTCAAGACTGTGTTCCTTTTTAATTTTTGTGTATGTTTTCTTTACTGAAGGCTTGTTTGGTTTTGATCCTGATCTGGGATGTATGCCATTTATACCCATGTGTTTGTTTAATTGTTCAAATGAATATGTAAATAATTTGCTAACTTGCTACTTGGTGTTTTACAATAGACTGTTCAATATGATTTGGGGTCCAATCCTGCAAAGTACTAAGTATCCTTCATTTGCTTTATCAGCAAAACTGATAAAGAAACTTCATGTCACAAGGCCTAAGTGACCTAGATTTTCAAATGGGACTTAAGCACTTAGGGTATGTCTACACTGCAGCTGGAAGATGTGATTCCTAGTGTTGCAAGACAGATTAATGATAGCTTGGCTTGAGTCCTGATCTGGTTTAAATGAAACTTGAAGATAGGATTAGTTAGCACACTCCTCTTCTTCAAAGTGCTTTACAAACACTAACTATTATTCCTCCTATCATGTTTCTGAACTTCAGAAGGACCTCGCTAACTTGTCTAGATTACATTTCATCTGTCACCAAGTGCCAGGTGGTGCACATTGCAAGGAACTACTTAAATTACTCATGTGTTCATGATTTCTTAATTAACTGTAACCAAAAAACTAGGTGTCACTCTGGACATCTTAATAAAAAACCTCTGCTCAATGCAGTAGCATTAAAAGTTAAGCTACATCAGAGACTGAGAAAATGGTAGAAAATTCCATTATATAAATCAATAGTTCACCCTCACCTTGAATATTCTATTTTACTCCAGTCACCATCCAAAAAGGATTCAGAAGGGACCAGAGAAAGGCAATGAAAATTTAATGGCATGGAGAGACTTCTGTATGAAGAGTAAGTGAAAATGTGAGTGCTGCTTGATTTAGAAAAGAAATTAATTAAAAGGGAACGTGAGGGACATGTTAAAAATAACAAATGGTACAGAGAAAGTCAATCAGGCACACCTATTTGCCCTTTCCATTAATGCCAGAACAGGAGAATATCCAATTAAACTGAATATTCCAAATTTAAAACTGATAAAAGGATATATTTGACTTGTGGAACTTATTGTCCCAGTATATTATTGAGGAAAACAACTTTGCAGGTTTAAAAAAAAAAGAAAAACAGTGACATATAGTTATGATAAAAAAGTATAGGAGACATAAGCACTTAAGTATCAGGTCATAAGCCAACTGTCTAGGGTTAGCAGAAACCTTTTCCAATGGCCTGTCTATTGCCTAAGTATCCAATATGAGTATTTTACCCCTTCCTCTGAAGCAACTAGAACCATTGAGATTTGGGGGCAAGATACAGAACCACAAAGACCAATCTTTTAGCTTCATTTGATAAATAGCCCATCTTTGGAAATATGGATTTCTAGAAGCAATAAAGTCTATTAAAGCTGCTGTGTGAAGTGATATAAGCACCAGCTGATGTGACAGAGTACTAAGTACACACATTAGTAGGGCTACAGTTTCTATATCAATGCTTTGGCTGAAACTGAAGCACTCAGTTTTAGCCAATGTGGATGTGACCAAGAAATGCGAGATAAATCAGAAACTCCTGCATCTTACTCTTAAACTTTGAGTAACTTAAACTTAGAGTATTATAATATCAATTTATCAAAAAGCACCTGGAGGCTGTACTATAAAATCATGTACAAAATGAAAATTTGATCAGTAGTGACCAAAATAATTTCCTGGCGTACTTCCAACCCATTCAGACCAAAACCGATCCTTCTCCACCTTAGCCCTGGGATAAGAAGTCTTCCAGCGTAACTTGGAAATCAAGAAATCTGAACTGTTGGACTAAAAGGACTCAGATTCCTTACTTAGTGTGGCTTGGCCCCAGTCTTTTCCATTTAAATATGGAGCTGTTAGTTTGACAGTTTCAGGTGATCACAGTTGTTTCTGTACAGCACACAGGAAGTGAGATGGACTCTCTGGTAATTGTTATGTAGACAAATGTAAATCACAATAGGATGCTTTTCTCTAAGAAAGGACAAGAAATTTTATTAGAATAAGAAAAATCTCTAACACTACTTCCTCTCTGTTTCTCTATAGAGTTTTGCCTCACACCTACCCCAGCCCCTCCTTTCTCGCATATACCCAATTTAGTGTATCGTATATGGGATGAGGTGTACACCCTACATTGGCAGCAGAAAGGTTAACAGGAGCCTGAAGCTAGCCCACCTGGAAGGTGTGGACAACCAATTTGTTGTTAGACCCAGCTGCAGAGGAGTTGGAGGGAGGACAGGGAGAGGGAGGAGCTCAGAGCAGGATGGGAGAGCTGGAAGAAAGAAAGTCTGGGGAGAGAAGGCTTTGGGTTCCTATTCTGAGAAGGGAATTCTGGCAATGGGCTAGGAGAGATGCTAAGAGGCACAGGGTTGGAGTGAGTGTTGATGAAAGGACAGGAACCAGATCTCCTGTGGGGTGAGCCCTGAGAGGTATTGCTCACAGTCAGAGTTGGAAAGGACTCTGTGGAGCCTGGAGACAGTCTGAGGAAAAGCACCTTGAGGCAAGCTAAGGTAGGAAGACATCTAGGGAAGCAGCAAACGGGCTGAGGGAGCAGCCAAGAGCTTGACAGGAACCTAGGGGACAGTGTGGCCACCCATGGTGAAACCACCTGATACAAAGGGGTGAGGTCTATTGTAAGCCCTGAGGCAAGGGGTGTAAGGGCCACTGGACCTAGAGTCAGTGTCAAAGACCTGACACAAGGCCATTGGACTGGTGGGACTCTAACTCTGGAAGGAGGCAGGCAGCGGGGGGAGTATAAATGACCTGCCCAGAGGGCCAGGTCACGAGAAGAGGCAGAGCAATGGAGGGCTGGAATGGCTGTCAGCAGGGGGTGCCAGAGGAGGAGAGAATGCTATACTATGACTAGTATATTGGGACACACCAGGTGTGAGTTCATTCTTCGAGAATATACTGTTGCAGTTGGGGTTGGAGTATTTCCTAGCGTGAGGCCTGCCTTTCAGTGAAGTCATGCACATCCTCCTTGACTCTCTAAACCAAAGCTCAAGAGCCAGCCTGATATGTGGGTGGGGAGCAGTTTCCCACTCTGTTGCGTTCTCTTCTACATTCAGCGTTCTGAAACAGTTAACAGCAAACTGTACACATTTTTTTTCCCCAGTCGAACAGCATGGAGCTTCAAAAGATAGGCACTTCTCAGCATGAATCAACTGTGAAATGTATTTGAGAATGAAGCTTTTGATGACAATTTATATCAAAAAAACCAAACTTCCCTTTCAAATATCTCTGTTTATTCCTGCTACTTATCTCTTGAATTTTCAAACTACTGAACTGAAAAAAGTTTTTAAAGAAGTTTTTAACCAACAATTGGCACATAAAACAAAAGTTTATTCTTAGTTTTCACTGCTGCAAAGAATTCTCAATACCAATACCAATTCCCTGCTGGAGTTGCATCACCAGGGACTCTGGTCCCTGGACTCTTGGTCTGAGCAAAATGTGTGGAGTTGGCCTTTCTATGATATGTCAAACATTGGTGTGGAATTATCATTACATCTCCAAGTAAACTCCTTTCTTGACTGATGGATCTAAAATTCTTCCAGGGGTGCGACAAATCCCCATTATGATCTGGAAAGGTGAATTTTGCATTGGGATCACTCAACTGGCTGAGTTCCTGAAAGCTAGTTATTCCAGCAGGAATGTAGCATAAATTACAATACAACAAAGTGGGCCACTTTGATATTGGCAGAAGCAGATGCAACATAGAGTGCAATTGTCTTGATACACTTATTTACTGATCTATGATAGGAATTGTAGTGCTCAAAGGTCCAGATTCCAATTAGTACCACTCGTATAAATATGAAGCAACCGTATTGAAATCCAGGGTTGTCAGTCCAATGCCTTTCACAAGCAGTAACTTCACTCTAAATGAAAGGGAGAGAAATTATATAATAAACTCTTATTTACATTAAATAGTAAGTGATGTCAATCTAATGGAGTAAATGGCAAGAAATTATTGTAATTCCATGTTCATTTTCAGAACACAACTGTGTATTATGGATCAGACTCTCTCTTCATGAGAGGGGAGTATTCATGTGCTAGAGTATTCAGGGACCCTTCCTCACTACACTCTTTACTACAGCCCTGTGCATCCATATGCTGCTGCACGGAGAGGGTGGGTTTAGGGCAGGCCCCAGATCCACTCCTGCTCTGGACTAGCCAGAGGAGCTGAGCTGATATTAGGAAGGAGTGCATGCAGCAATCTGTAAATGGGTAGCAGCGCTCCCACTCCGACATGCTCCTCTGTAGTGCTCTCGAGAATTCTGTCTGAGACAAAATTCCTCTCGAGATGCCAAACTGCTGCTCAATAGCACCATCAAGCTTTCCCACTCTCTTCCCCTCCTGAGCCCTCTCAGCCTCCCAGTGCCATCAGGGGCTTAAAACCACAGGCCCACATGCTCTCCTGCTCAGATCCATGCTTGGCACAGGAGATGAAAGACACTTCCCTGATTCCCATGATGAATTTGTGCCAGCTCTGGCAACTGGCTTGACTTAGAGCAACGTTGGGCTGCTCTAACTTACACCACCTATTTATGGTCTCTGTGGGACTATCCTCCATTTGGCACAGTGAAAGTATGCCCCCATGATCAACATCCCCTCTGCTTCAAGCTGTGGGCAGACCATTAATGTAGGACCTGGCTATGCCACTTTATGCTTGCTGAGAGATGCTTTATACCAGGAGAATTCTCAGCCAGATTCTGCCACTTAGTGAAAAATTGCCAGAAAATAAGGTTAAAGGCTGGGCCTTGGTTAGGCCCTGTCTGAAAGCCCTCAGACATCCAAAATATCTGTTGAGCTAGGTTTAAAAGCACCATTATTCCCTAATGAAAGTGCATCCAAAATGACTGCCTAGCAGGGACCATTCATCTTGCTTATTCTGATTCATCTCTCAGCATCCTGGCATGTTCATTGCACACAGCACAGGGAAGTTCAGGCTAGAATGAGATGACTCATATAAAAAGACTGTTTATAAAATATACCCGTAAAATGAAGAACAAAAGAAATTAGTGATTTATCTAATGATTCAGAGAAAGTCTGAAAGAGTAATAAAGTCTATTAGTGGAGTGAGGTGTTGAGTTCCTCTTGAAGTTTCTCTAAGCAGAGCAATTTAATTGAATTTTATATATATAAATGTATATTATATATAATACATAATATACATATGTGCACACACACACACACACACACACACACACACACACACTTCACTGAATGACAAGATGATAGGAAGAGAAAGTGGGAGAGGATAAAAAGGCAGAGCAGTTCTGGGAGGGGGAAAGTGTCTAGAACAGGGGTTCTCAAACTTCATTGCACTGTGACCCCCTTCTGAGAACAAAAATTATTACATGACTCCAGGAGGGGGGCGGAAGCCTGAGACTGCCTGAGCTCCGCTGCCCCGGGTGGGGTGGTCAAAGATGAAGACCAAGGGCTTCATCCCCAGACAAGGGGCCTGTAACCTGAGCCCTGGCACCCAGGCTGAAGCTCTCAGGCATTGGCTTTGGCCCGAGCAGTGGGGTTTAGGCTTCGGTCCTGGGCTCCAGCAAGTCTAAGCCAGCCCTGGTGACCCCATTAAAACGGGATCGTGGCCCACAGTTTGAGAACCCCTGGTCTAGAAGGTTCCCAAAAACACTGAAGGAAACAAGCACATCAGTCAGTCAGTGCATGTGAAAGGAGAAGCTTTTCCCTTCTAGTACGTAACCATTTGAATGAGTCTCATTGAGGAGTCTCAGTACCTGGTAAGCAAAGCCAGTTTGGGGGGAAATTATTAGTAATATTGGGCAGGAGAAATTTGATCCAGTCAGATGAGCAACCAGGAGAAATAACTTCAAACAGATGGGAATGTGGGGGAGTGGTAGAGAAGACTGTATTTGTCACGATTCTCAACCTGATCCTTATTCATTCCAGCAACAAACCATCCCTCCCTCTCCCGCCACCCCCAGATTCGCCCTACATTACTATGATAGAATAGGAGGCATTTTGCACAATTAGGGGAGACCAGTGCCCCCACTGGGTTAACTTTGAGCACTCTAATAACTGTGACATAAAGAGGATTGATCACATGTCTCTCAATTCTTAGTATGTTGTACTCACTAGAGTCCCTATAAAAAGATGGGGAAGTAGAGAGCAGAAGCCAGCAAATGACAAGAAGAGGGGAACTTAAAGATACAATTTTAAAAGTAATGGAGCTAGAATAGATAGGTTTGATATGTCCATACTTTGACCCCATCCGTTTGGCCTTGATCTGGCAGTCAAATCTCTGCTGATGTCAGATAAGAGTTTTGTGTGTAGAGGAGGAACAGAAAACATGGCTATTCATGCTGAAATGTTGGCTTCAATACTGCTCTCTTTATGCCAGTAAAAATCCAGTTGACTTCAGTAGGAGTTTTATGGGGACTAAGGATTGCAGAGGATGATCCCCTTTTACTCAGCTGATGGAAATGTGTACTTTTTATTGCATGGTGGATCCTTCCTCATTCTGTCTCTCTCTCATCCTCGCTCCGTGCTCAGACTTCTTGTCTTGGACACCCAAGTCTTCATTTTATGGATAAGACAATGCAGTCATCTGATTCTCTTTATTTCAGTTATCAAAATAAGCAAAGTTAACTCTGTAGACAGTAGTCACTCTTCCTGGTGCACCAACAGAAAACAGTAACCACGACTATGCTATAGTTTTTGATTTAGTGCAATACAAACTAAAACCTATAGGAAGAAAATAAAGTAGAGATGTTACCACTCCTACTTAGTGAATACTGTTTACGCTCTGTGGAGGATATACATCATTTTTAAGAAGCAAGAAGGAAAGGTTGATAGCTGAGCAATAGTTAACTTATTGTGTACAGTAAAAACTGATTCTTACATAGCACTTTTCATCATATCACAAGATCCTTTATAAAGGAGTCAGTAGCATTGTCCCCATTTTACAGATGAGGAAACTGAGGTACACAGAGTAAACAGTAAATCTGATTTAATAATACTTAGCAGTGGATAAGACAGAGGTACAATATCCCGCAGTAGCTTCAGTAGGAAACAAGGTCTGGGTTATGGAAGAAGAAAAGCTTGCTTTAGTTGTTAAAATGTGATCATATACAACAGCGTGTTTACTATATTTTTTGAACTGCAAAGTAACCGCTGCTCAATAATATAACAGAGCTGGTGAGTGCGATCATTTATTCTTGTTTTCTAATTATTTATTTGGAACTGCTAAAGCTCTAAGTCTGGGAACAGAGTTGATATTGACATGTATATTTGTAGATATGTTTAGTAAATACTGTTTTTAAAATGGACTGTGACTGATAGGCAGTGATAAATTCTGATTCATAAGTTGCAAAGAACTATCCCATGGCTGTTTAGTAGTTTGTGTCAATTTATTGTGTCAGACTAGTTAATAGTCAAAAGACATCTGTGAATATAGTGGTGGGGGAAGAAGAGCACTCAGGGCTCATCACTAAGGCAATGACATGAAACAAACGGGGTTATAAAAGGAAGGAACCCAACTGCTGTAACCCATGGCTCCTCATGAAAAGAGACAGATTTCAGAGATCTGACTGAAGTTTTGAATACACTTTAATAAATTTATTCCATATGTCACTGTAATACTCCCACTTTTAATTTGTAAGTTCCGTTAATACATAAATAGTTAAAGCTTCTTCCCTCAGTCACATAATAATTTTCTGACAGTAGCATCAGGACTGAGGCATGTTGGTGCAGTGGAAGGAAGCCTGTTCTGCTGAAATTGGACAAATAGAAGCCATTCAGTCTCTAGGGATTTCAATCTGGTTCAGTTCATTTGCTTTCCCTGTCTCTTCAAAGGGTCGAAGTGACAGTTCCTTTGGTTCAGAAGGAGCATTTTATGAAAAAACTGAGTTTCCTAGGTTGGGATAAGTTTAGCCAGTGCTTGAGGGAAAGGATCTAAATCAAAAATTGCAATTTGTCTGTCACCAAAGTGTACAATAAAACCCAGAATATTATTAAACTGTCTAATTTTCAATGCTATCAGATAATATTGTATTCCTACTATTCATACTCCTCAGAGTAATCAATAATACAATTACGCATGAAATACAACTGACTTCAAACTGGAGTTGTAAGCATTTTTTTTTGAAGAGAAGGTCCTGTATCAACTCTTTAAAGTTGGTACCAAAAGAGGCACCGCCTCAATTTATCTGCCGTTAGATTTTTGTACTGACGCCCATCATTGTGGTGTTTGAGTAAACCGTTGGCTTAGATGTGCATATCATGGTGCCTAGTGAACATCATGGTGTCTTTTTCTTTCCTCTTTGGTAATGGGAGGCGCTGCTTGGACTAGAGTGAGTTTGGTTTTTGAATGGCCATGGACAGTTGTTGTATTTTAAAATATATTCTGATTATAGTGCAAATGCTTTGTTAAAGAGTAATGTATTGCAGTATGACCTAATAGTGATCAGAATCTAGATTTGTCTAATCACCTTTGGAAGTCAGAAGCAGCTCTTGGATATTTGGCTTAGGTAACTTGCCCAGTGTCACACATTAGATCATTGGCCAAACTGGGAATAGAACTCATGAAGCTTGAGTTCCTGCCTCCTATTCTAATTTCTAGACTGCACTGCCTTCCCTATATGTATCAATTCTGCTCCTCAGCCATCTTGTCCCCCTCTTCCCTGCCCCCTAGGCCTCAGCTAACCAGATCCACATTAGCCAACCATGATCAATCCAATTAAACAGTACAATGTGCAGGACACTGTTGTCATGTTGACTTTTAATTATGCGACTACCAGAATGTTTTCCTCAGAACCCTGACTGTTATGGAGTAATTAGGTGGAACATACTGGGATAGAACACTTTTTAGAGAAAGACTTAATATACTGAGTGTATTTATTAGAATTATTTACAAACCATTAGAAAGACAGCACAATGAAATAGTCATCTCCGCTGGAAAGACAAGTTTATTGTTGTCCTCTGTAATCTTCATAATCGCTGAGTGAACTAGTTTGCCTTGTTGAAGGATATAAATTGACAAACTGCAGTAATAAAATTTTGCTGAAAGACTCCAAGCGCAGGTGCCTTCCAGCCACATGGATATACCACTCTTTTCATCTTCCTTTTCCAGGGATCAGTGCAATCACATCATCTTTCAGTTGCGTCTTGGTTATGAAGTGCTTTACTTTAATTAAAAGTATCAGCACTCTATTAGAATCCGCTTTCATTTGGTCTGTAATTAAGAACAGAAATAATGTTACGAGCTGTTCGGCACATGCAGGAAGCAAAACAAATCAGAGAACTGTACAAATCGACTGTTGGAGCCTTGCTGGTTTTTTTTTTTTTTAACCTTTTTTTCTTCATTATTCCATAAAAGTTGCACATATGTGGTAGTTTTCTTGTTGATGAGGTATATTAATCATACTGTGATGGAAGAGATTTTTTTCATTCCCACGTCCCCTCTTTATTACCTCTTTTTATAGTAAGAGTTGGAATGAATATAGTGGGTTTGAAAAGATATATCTGGAGAACACCCTTTCTTTTTTCATGCACATACTTACTTGCCACACTGAACTGAGGCCATACAAGCAAGTAGAGCACAGAAAGCAGTAGTACACGTTTCCCCTGTAGCTGTGAATGCTGTCTTCCAGTGGTAATTGCTAAGGACAAAAGGGATCTCTGTTAGATCCTTGGTCATTTCATTGATGCTGCCAACAAGGGAGTTAAGTGCTGATTTTTCTGTAATAGCGAATAGTCAAAGAGTTACCAAATCATTTTATCTTTGGTAATATTATTTATTTTTCCCCCATTTTTTGAGAAATTACCGGTTATCCCCACTTTAAGTATAAGGAATATTCTTCAAACAATAGAATTTTTTTAAAATGCAAAACACTTCAAGTGTAACCACTGTAGATCACCAGCCATCAGCTAGAAATGATTATGAGCTGCTGTTGACCATGCTTAATTTGAATTCATCAGCATGGGTGAAAGGCTCTGAAAGCTGTTTCCATTCCACTTCCCCTCTATCTCTTCAAAACCTCATGGAATATAAATAACATTTTCAAACTTGAGTGCTAAACTTGACCAATGCATTGGTCAGTGGGAGCTGGGGCACTTCTGAAAGGTAGACCACACTTAATTAGGTCCCTAACTTTATGGATTTAATTAATGTTGGCCCTTGATTACTGGTTCTATGCCTTTCTTTTGTATCACCCCTTTCTATAAAATGGTGGCTTCCTGCTGTCAACATCCCTTTTAGGCTTCTATTTCAACTAATGAAAAATGTGCATCGGTTTTTAAAGAATTAGTTGTTCCAATTATCTGCTTACATGGGGAGGGGATATTATTTAATTATAGAGGTGGATCTTCTGCTAAGCCATTCTTTTCATCTAGCACAATTTGAGTCAGTCAGCTAATGTCCATAGTAAATGAAATCTCTTCATACTGTTGTTTCTTCAAAGAAGGAATATGTTAAGTGCAAGACATTTTTAATTGAAAGCATTGTGTCCTAAAAGCAAAGGCATCTAGACAAATTGTGAACCAAAGAAGGGAATGAGATCCTCATTCTTTAAACTGCAGATTAGTAGAGTATATTTGAGAGATTTACATTGCATTTTGATCTTCAAATGAAACACAAAGAATTAATAGATAAGCAGATTTTGTGCAGTAACTCAAGTATTTGAAGCCCCTTTGTGCTGAATGATTGATATACTGTGTATATACCACTGAGCAAAACTGGTTTGTAGAGAAATAGGTGAGTACCTCTGAAGCAAAGACCAAGATGAATTAACTACAGACAGACTCCAAGCTCTTTCTATAGTATCTGTGAGTGCAAGTATTGAATGATATACATGCCCAGACTCAACACTAATTTAAGTCAATGGATGAACTCCCCCTGACTTCAATGGGCCTTGGATCAGGGCCACAGACCATTGTCACCCAACCTTTGTCATACCCCTTTCTAACCTTCTCCTTTCACAGTGTGTTAAACAGGGATGCTGACTTGTGTAAATATTTTTAAAGATACATGAAAGCAGATAAAAACCTAGATATATAACAGATTGCAAAAAACACACCTCAGGGTAAATATATAATGGATTCAAAGCAACCTCCACAAGCATCTCAATTGTATTTCCACATGCCCAGGAGAGCTACACCTGTGCTTTGCTGGCAGAGCATTTTATTACAGTGTGGCATGCTCCCAAATTCAAAGCTAGCCCACGTTTTTATACCCCCATCGAAGTCTGGCTTAAAATCTTTACATGGCTTCTGTTGCCTCATAAAACATCCCAGAAATCCTTGTTTACCCTTGTCATGGAGTGTGGGGGAGTCAGGGCCCTGCGCCCCCTACTTCCTGCGATTCACCATGACTCTCAACCAGCCAGTAAAACAGAAGGTTTATTAGACAACAGGAACACAGGATGACAGGAACTTTCCAATGTGTAACCCTCTCTTTTTGCACAGGTTTACAACGTCCTTCTTAAGGAGATGGTGATAGGCCATCACTTTGCTATTCCCAAGTTGTTGTGGACTCACAGGCCTGTGTGCTCTCTGCTCCCCACAGTTTCCAGGAAGAACCCCTACTGTGCCAGCCCTTCTCCTGGTCACCACCTCTCTTCCAGAATGAAGCTGCAGACTCCTCCACCCCTGGGACCGCTCACTGCAGTCCCCAGGGGGACCCTGTTACTGCAACAATCCTTCTCGCTGGTCACACACTCCAAGGGGTTAAGCATAGCTCCTTCGCCTCCTGAAACTGCTCCTATCTGAGCCTTCAGCACGCCTGGTCATCGTTAATCCCCCTTCATTTTACTTCTCCCCAGTCACTCACTGCAGGAAGCGCCATCCACAGGGTGCAGTAGATCCCACTCTTCCCACCAGTTGTCATGGACTGTGCGGGAGTCAGGGCCCTGCACCTCCCACTTCCTATGATTCACCATGACTCTTAGCCAGCCAGTAAAACAGGTGGTTCATTAGACAACAGGAACACAGTCCAAAACAGAGCTTGTAGGTACAGAAAACAGGACCCCTCAGTCAGGTCCATCTTGGGCGGGGTAGGAAGCCCTGACCCTGGTACTGGGCCTCCCTCCGTTTCCCCAGCCAGCTCCAAATGGAAACTCCCTCCAGCCCCTCTTCTGTCATTTGTCTCTTTTCCAGGCAAGGAGGCCACCTGATCTCTTTGTTCTCCAACACCTTCAGTTGGCACCTTGCAGGGGAGGGGCCCAGGACATCAGTTGCCAGGAGACAGGGTGTCGGCCATTCTCTGTGCAGACAGCATCACACTGGCCCTCTAGGGCTCTGCAACAAGCACACACCCTTATCCCACCACCAGATACTTAAGAAATGCATAGGGGAAATTGAGGCACCCACACAGTATTCAGAGAAAACATTAAGAACATTCCCACTTCATCACAGCCCTCTTCTTCTTAATGTTCAGCAAAATAAAACTGCATTTAAACTCAGACATATACATTACAGACATAAAGGACTCTTTTCAATAAGTAACTTACAAATACTCAACTTCTGAAGGGTTTGTCCCAGTCTGGCTGCCTATTAAGGATATGCTATAGATGGGTATTTTAGGGTGCCAGAAAATATTTTCCTCATTGTCCAGTAAATAGGGCATGAAATGTCTGTCTTTGGTGTGTTATATCTAAGGCCCTTCATTTTCAGTTTTTACTGTTGTTTTTTTTACATATATATATATTCAGTTTTACAAAAGTTTTTTTTTTTAATTACTGATTTTCTTCTGAATTTTGGACCACTCAAGTATAAGAAATTACTGATTTTGTTAAGAAAATCAAATATGTTACATTAGGTAGACATGTTAATTATAAATTAGTCTGTCTTCCACTATATGGCCTTACTCTAACACACACATGTATGAGCATACATTTATGTACTGTTAAAATACAGTTAATGAAATAAACCACAGACTTAAGTTTTTACTTTCAATACTCTTACTTTTCTGTATTTGTTCTTTCGGTCCTCCTGTCTCCCAATATTAGCCCTGATATTTACCCCGAAAACTGAAGTTAATTTTTTGCACTGATTTTTAACCCATTTTTAAATTTTTGTAACAAACACAGATACATTCCTGGGACATTTTAAACAAAATAAAAACCGAAATATCACGCTATCCCACGTCCCGATCAGTCACCCAGGCCCCATCTGCTCAGGAGGAAATGGTGCTTGTTCTGATCAAGTTAGCTCAGTCTAAATGTTTTAAACTGTGTCTACATGGGTGTTTAAGGGTGTGGGGTGGACGTAGGGATGGGGGTTAAGCTAATTTGATTGAAAAAAGTAGGTGTTTCCCCTACAAACAGGACCATTGGTACATCTAAACTAGAGTTTGTGGTCCTCTTTTAACTTGAGTTAATGGATTGCCAATTAACCCAAGCAAATTGACATGAGTGTAAATGCTAATCTAGACACTCCATAAACATTTATTATCCATGCTGAGTTCTAGGATAAGTCACAAATGCTTGTGAGGTATCTAGACTGGCATTTACAATCATGTCAACTCAAATTAATTGACAAAGTACGTGAATTGTAACAGGTCTATACACTTATCTAGACAAATTTTACATACGTAATGTAACAGTGGCTATTTTCTGGTTGACTTACTTTGAGACAGGCTACAGATTTATACTCCTTTTTTGGGGCGGGGGAGAGAGAGAGAGAGAAGCATTTTCTTAAATGTTCAGTAAAATAACTTATTGAAAGATTTTTCATATTCAGCAGCTGACATTCAAGGCAATTTAACTGAATGCTAATGAACCCTTCCTCAAAGCTAGTATTCCCATTCTAGGTTGACATTTTTGACTCTTCTTATGAAGTCTCACATAATGCCAATTTAGTATTCTGAGGGGATGCTTCATTCTGAGAGTGTGCTTTCTGTAAGTGAAAAAAACAAGTGCTAGATAATGTACCGGGACCTCATGCTAGAAGAATGAGGAGATGAATCATTGCAAAATTTCCTTTTTAATAAAGGAAAGAAAAGAACTTGGAGCTTTTAAAGTGAATGCTATATTCACTAAGGAATGAATTAGTTCTGCTTGTTTGTCTTATTCCCATTAAATGAACATTACTGAAAAGTGTAAAGCTCATATAAGCATTCTTCCAATATTGGGGAGAGACAGTTTGCAAACTTCTGCACCATGTGATGCTACAGTTAATAAACAACATTCCTCCTCCCCCACATTATCTTGTAGCTGTTATTGTAAGTGCAGTACAGTTACACATCCAGATTTTGTTAACCAAGCATGTTATCATAGGTCACATACTGTAGTAGATGCTGGTCATTCATGAGTAACAGGCATTACCATCTATGACTGTTTAGTTTACTGGGTATGAATGTGACAGAGTGGCCCAATGCTTTGTGGGATTGTGTATGTAAAGGGAGGATTTTTTCCTCCTTTCTTTCAGAAGTTTCTGTAGTCTATAAAACCCTTACACTGAATGTGATATGAACGGAGTATGAAAGATCATCTTGTCTTGATTTGGGGGGAGGGATAGCTCAGTGGTTTGAGCATTGGCCTGCTAAACCCAGGGTTGTGAGTTCAATCCTTGAGGGGGCCATTTAGGGATCTGGGCCAAAAATTGGGGATTGGTCCTGCTTTGAGCAGGGGGTTGGACTAGATGACCTCCTGAGGTCCCTTCCAACCCTGATATTCTATGATTCTACTTTCCTCTCTGCTTTATGTCTATCTATGCTGCAGCACTTCTCTGTTCCAGTATCCTTTTCAATTTATTTTGGGAATCAAATGAGCACCAGACAGTGTGCTGACACATGGGAATCAGTTGGGTTGTTTTACTGACAACTAGCCAGAAAAAAACCCCAGAGGCTAATTGCCCTGATTCAGTCCTGAAAGGCCAGGTTAGGTTGTTGAAGAAACCAGTCTGGGGCCAATCAGGAGAGAAAAACAGTCATATAAAAACAGCTTTCTTGAGTTTTGAGGTGGCCAATTTAACACCTACAAGCATCCTGACCCTGAATGCTGGGCTAGTTCAGCGTCACGTGCTGGGGCTTCTATGCGTTGGGGACTGCAGGCCAGAAACCTGAATTCTGATGCTGGGTGTTAGCATTTGGGATGTGTTGTACATGTCCTTTCCCAGATTGAGAAAGGATGCATAAAACTTGAATTAAACTTGAGAGATGGAGGCAACTGTGACTTGCTTTTATTAAAGCAAGACCCACCACTTCAGACAGGGTCATAAGATGGTCTGACGCCAATTACCAATGAACACATGTACTCATCTTAGGGTGACCAGATAGCAAGTGTGAAAAATCAGTACTGGGTGGAGGGTAAAAGGCACCTACAAAAGACAAGCCCCAAATATCGGGACTGTCCCTGTAAAATCAGGACATCTGGTCACACTAACTCATCTCAGTCTGCTCCCATAGCTGGAGCTAATTCACATCACTGTTGAAAGTCTCAGCAAAGAGTCCAAGGACTGAAATAGCCATACACAGACTTTGCTAAACATTTAATCTAGGCTTTTTAAAAGCCTAACAGTGTAATGATAGGAAGTAAGAAAGACACCTCTTCACTGTTATGTGCCTAGTAAAATTTGAATTGAAGCTCAAGTATCGGTATGATTTATAGTCCCCTCAAGATCTCCTGGATGAGAAGTTTAAAGAAACACTGTTACTAAAAAAGGTGTGCCTCGTTCAAAGGCAGGGCCGGCTTTACAGTTTTTGCTGCCGCCAATTTGGCTGAACGGAGAAGCTCCCACTGAATTGCTGCGGCTGCGGAAACACTGCCGCCCCTTTCCCACTGCCGCCCCAAGCACCTGCTTGGAAGGCTGGTGCCTGAAGCCGGCCCTGTTCAAAGGCTAAATGGCCTCAGTCAACCGCTGTTTATAAGTAGACATGATGGCTTGTGGTTTTGATGCACAGGATGCAGAGGATGGTTTTGATGCAGAGGATGATCTCTGATGGGACAGGAAACAAGTCCTGTAAGAGTGAGTAGTCATAATTTGTCTGGGAAGGTGGAATCACTTGTGCGATGATCTGGAGAATCTATTTACAGTTTGTGAATTCTGTTTGATATTAGAGGCTCTTTAAGTGTGTTTTGTGCCAGGCTGCAAATTCCATATTGATTGTAGAGTTTGCAGGCTTTTCTGTTGTCCTTCCACCTCCCTTCTGTACTGAAATTCCAAAGGATGGTGGCAGAGGGAGAATAATGGAGGGTGGTTAAACCTTGATGGTTCTCTCTTCACATAGAAGCATGCTTGGACAAAGAATGACTGACACCCAGAGGAATCAGTCTGCCCAGGTGGGCTAATAACTAAACAATGGGTCACATGGTGAAGGGACTCTAATAACCTGATGAGACTGAACAGAAGGACATCTTACAAAGGGGCTGACGGTTATAAAAGAGAGGGTCCCTCAGCAGTTATTTGGAGGAGAGCAGAAGCAGAGAAACTTTGGGCAGGCAAGCAAAAGGGCACTAGTGCAGAGGTCTTAGAGAGAGACACCATGATTCTGAAGAGAAGCCATGTGCAAGAGGGGAACCAGAGTGGTGAGGAAACTGAGGATAGAAATGAATATAGGTATGTTTACTGTTTTGTCTAGATTTTTATCTTTCTTGTGCTAGCTAAGTTCAGTACTTGTGTTTAAAATTCTGTGCAAAGCCTGTATGTCTGTTTGCTTTCACTGTCATGTGTCCCTGAAGAGATAAACTGTAAACCCAGAGAACCCACAGTGTGGAATTCTAGGAAAGTTTGTGCTTAAGCTACAATGGAGTCTAGGGGTGGGTGAGCAGCACTGGTCCCAGGGATTAGGCAGTTGGACCACAGCTCTTAGGAGGGGCTTCTAGACACAGGATCTTCACCCAGAGAGCATCCCCTAGAGATCCAAAGCTGAGGCAAACCCTAGGCTCTGTTCATACTAAGGAGGCATAGAATACACAGGCCCAGCGAAGTGGGCCCCAAACACAACAGCCCGGTGAATGTTCAGCCAGGAGCAGCTCTGTGGGCAATGATGGGGAGAGAGAAACACAACTTCTTTCTCTAATTTCTGGAATTTTCAAATGTGTCCCTGTGAATTTGTCTGTCCACTCTACAATGTTCCTTTCTTGACCTTCTCGCTTTTATTTATACCCCTAACAATCTCCGAGAAACACTAGTGAGATTGTGGGGGAAGATAGCACTAAACTCTTCTAAAGAGGTCTGCTGAGGTTCAGAGAAGCGCTTCGGAGTTTTCTTCATCAAATAGAAGACCTCACCCACTAAACGAATTAAGAGCATGGTCTAATAAATGAGATTGTAGCACTCAAATTCAAGAGACCTGAGTTCTATTTTCTGGGTCTGCCGGTAAGAATTGATCAGCAACCATGGGCAAATAAGATAGGTCTCAAATTTTAAAAGTGTTCACTCACTACAGGTTCCTCAATTTTGGGGTGATCATCTTAAATTTATTCAGAAACAGCTGCTGGGTGCAGAATTTGGTGCCTTGCCTGCTAAACGGTGTAACAAATATGGCAACTGAATGCAGTATCTTTTGCGGAACATATTATATTAAGTCTATGCATCACTGTGGGCCAGGGATTGTATGCACCTCCCAGGAAGGTTACCACAGCCCCAGGAAATAGAAACGGGGAGGTGATTAAGGTGAATCACTCAGATAATAAACACTCCAGAGAGGTCTCAGTGTAAGGCAGTGAGCTGTGTAGCCTTAAACGAACCCTGTCAGAAAGGAGTGAAACAAGTGTAAGGGGACTGTTGCCCCCTTACTAACATTAAGTGGGGGTGTTTTAGTTGCTAGCTCCCAGTACTAAAAAGGGGGAAGGGTCGATGGGGAATCAGGATCCTGAGACTGACAGCCCCCAGGAACAATGGGGAGAGGCCAATGCTTCAGGTCAGCCTGAATGACAGGGCGGGCAGGTTAATCAGGGAGCCAGGAGGCCAGGCAGTCAGGTCCCGTCCTCCAATGTGAGCAGGATTTGCCAGGGTCAGACAGAGTGGGGCCGAACTAAGGCAAAAGCAGGGGCTCAAGCTGAGCTGGGGAGCAGAGCTGTGCCAGATCCAGAGGGACCAGAAAAGCAGCCCAGGAAGCAGGTCAGTGCTGGGAGCAGAGTCACAGAAGCAGCCTGCAGAGCAGACCTGTCCTGGGAGCAGATCTGCAGCAACCAGAGCCAGAGGAGCCAAAGAAGCAGACCAGGGAGCTGGAGGCAGAGCAGCAGTGCAGAGACAGAGTGGTGCAGCTGGGGCCGGAGCAGTCCGGAGCTGGGTGCGGTGAGCAGCTGTGGAGACCAAGGGGGAACCTGGGCAGCAGGCCCAGCACAGGGAGATGTCTCTGCCAAGAGGCTCTACAGGCGGCTTGGATCGTAACCCCGACAAGGTGGGGGCGACACTGAGAAGAAGCGTCCTACCACTTAGAGCCTGAGAGTGTGTGGCCACCACCAGAGCAAGTGTCCAACCCACAGCATCCCTGCAACAAAGCCAGGGCCTGAGAAGGAGGCCTGGGACTTACAAGGAACAGACTGTGAACTGCCCTGACGTTCCAGAGACACTGTTTGTGATGTTCCCTGCCACAGAGCGGGTTGATGTGTTTCCTTTAACCTTTCCCATTTTTCCTTATTCTTTTTAAAATTAATTGTTGATTAAATAACTTGCATTTGCTTTAACTTATATGTAATGGTCAGTGGGTCAGAGAAGAGCCCAGTGCAGGGAGAGAACCCCGGAGTGGAGACACCCTAGCCCCTGTCCTAGGTGACCACAGCAGGGTTGGGGATCGAGCCCCCAAGGAATCCTGGGCCCAGCCTTGTTGGGGTTACAAGGACTCTGCCAGACAGGAGAGTGGAAGGGGAGTCCTCAAGAGCAGGGAGGCCACTGGGTAAAGGAAGTGGGAGCGAGGACTCAGATCCTTTCGCTAGCCCACTTCACTGGGGTAGTGCAGAAGCCAGGAAAGTTCCCCACAATAGCGGGACTATTTCCCCACTTACACAAGGATCCCTGCCCAGATACAGGAGATTGGTGCACACCTGGGATCTGACTAGGAACTCCTGGAATGGACTGCAGAGGTGGGGGGAAAAGGTGCAATTACACTGAAACTGTGACGAGTGGGGTATTTTGTTTTTGTAAGCATATCATACCCATGCAGTATGATCCATACTGGCTGCCTGTTGGCTTCTGGATAGACTTTAAGATGTTGTCTTTGATCTATAAAGCCCTAAATGACCTCAGACCTTTCTCCCCATGATATACTGCTGTAACTGTGATCAGCAGAGACCCATGAGCAGAAGTTCTGTTGTTTGAGAGAAGGGGTAACTGGCAGAGCATGCTCTGTTAGGGCCCCAGACCTCTGGCACTCTCTTGCTCCTCAGGTTGTAACAGCCAGAGTCTGTCAGCAGTTATTATTAACATTATAAGATACTTCTTTTCCCCCTTCATCATGTGGAGTTGGGGTCTGAATAGAGCTAGGTAGTGGTGGTCAGAGAGGGGGCTGTGTGTGAAATTGATCAATTTCAGGTATATTTATGCTGTCACTGGGCTATTTGGTCTGTTTTGGGACAACTGATGGGTCTGTTTATTAGTGGGTGTTTAAAAGATGCCTAAAGGTGTCCAGAGCATGGCATGGGTGTTGTGGTTTGCAAGAATCCTGACAAATTAAATACATATGAAAACTCTGCCTAAATATAGATTAAGGTGCCTAACTTTAGACACCATAGTACTAAATTAAAAGTAATTGAGTTTAGACCAACACAGCCCCCTTCTAGAACTATCACTGACTGCGAAATATCTGAGATGATCCAGTATAGTACACCAAGCTGAGGCCCTGTCAAACCAATAACAAAAAAACAAAGGGGAAGTTAAGATACCAACACTCTATGGATATGAAATTATGAGGGCACTGATCTTCACTATTGTTATTCAGGCCTGGCCTATTGGAACTATTACCTTTTTTTTTTGGGTCAGGAGTAGAGAAGAAAGAAGTTTCAAGCCCAAAGTTTCACAAATACTTTATTTCTACAGAGCAAAACTGCAGAATTTCACCCTGCTATAGCACAAGTCTTTAGTCGAACAACTCACCTGAAGTTTGTGCCTGAGGTTGTCAACATTCCCTTGCATTGCAACATCAAGGCTGCATGTTAGTATTAATATAGGATTCAAACCCACCCAAAAGTATTATGTTATCGTAGTCCATGAGTTAATAAAAATTTGGCTCTGGTCAGTACTTGGATAGGAAATACCCGAGAGAAAAATGAATCTATGCAACACACATACACAGTTTTCTGACTCCCTGGCCAGACTGCTCTTAGCTGAGCCCTGTTAAAAGCATCACAAAGAGGGTATTTTTGAGGGCTTCTTGCCATTTATTGAGTGAATGTCTGCCGCTTATGTGTCAAAAGAAGTTAATACACTATAATTACCTTTTCCCACCTCCAGAGGGGTGTGAGTGTGTGTGTGTGTGTGTGTGTGTGTGTAAAGAATGCTAATTAGATATGTATGTTAAATCCAAAGTGAGGTTAAATCTAAAGTGGATATACAAGCTCTGTATTACCCTGACACTCGCTTCATTTCAGTCCCAGAAGAATATTAATTTACAGACGTCAAAATATTTTCATTAAGTGAGAAATTAAAATGTAGAGTTGATTTCACATGTACTTCTTTCAAGAAGCAAAGTGGTTCCCACCCCTTATTTTTTTTTTAGAAACCTGGGCCTCGTGTGCTATTCTCCCATCTGTCTCCATGCACCTTTTTCAGATTGCTTGATTGCTATATTATCTAATGACACACTTTCAGAACTGCGTTTTCATTTACTTTCACTATGCTTGAAAGCTTGTGTGCATAAGGTGACATGCAATTTACCAGAAGTGCATGGAGATAAGACTTGATTAAAAATTGGTCATGATAGATGCAACTGGATACAAAAGCACAGAATTTTTAAAAAGCTATGTTTTGATTAATAACTTTAATTTTAAATATTAAACTAAATTTAAAACTACATTTAATATTAAATAAAGTAAGCAAGGCACTATGCATGATCTGGCTTGAAATCTGCCTGTCTTGAAATCTGAACTGTGTGTGAACCACCCATTTGCTCAGTTTCTTTGTTTCTACCTACTATTCTCAGAAACTTTTTCAAACATTTTTACTTTGTCAAATCCCATGATCTCTCAGAGCACCATTCACTGTGAGCTCTGTTGCATCCATGGCAGTGTGTAGCTGCTGCAGACCTGGAAGCAGTGCAGAGCCTCTCCAACCTACCAGGTATGCATGGGGAGGCACAGCCATTGTTAGGCTTGTAAGGAATGCTGTACACTCTCCTTTGGGTGACCAGTCAGCTCTGCTAGCTGGTGTGGGTGGGGCTAGTCCATAGCCCCATCCCTCTTGGGGGAGCTTGTTTCATTGTCCTAAGCAGGGAGCAGTTCCTTTGTCAGTAGAGAGCATGCATTTTTATTGTGATGCAAGTTGCAGGGGACAGGAGGGCTCCTGTGCTTGCCCATCCCAGGAGGGGCTGGCAACAGTCCTGACCTTGGGAATCTAAAGTCTACACCCAGCTCCTTAGGCTAGGTCACATATTGGGAGTTACGTGGTTTTTCTCCTGTACTCCAGATGGACTGAACTGTCCCATAAGATTAAAAGCCCAACTCAGTAGGACTTCCCCTCCCTATACATGCCCTCAATTGTTTGTTTGTTTTAAAGTCAGGTTACTTTCCAATTGAACCCTGATCAAGATAGAAAAATACTCAAATCTTTCCTTCTGTCCTCTGTCAGGCAGTATTGTGGTGCTCTACGAGAATGGGATATAACACCATTATGCACATCAATAATACACACTCATATAGAATGCTGTTTAGTTGGGTTGGTCAATTTTCAGTCAAGTTTTTTTGATGGAAAATGGGTTTGCAATTTTTTTTTAAAGTGTCTGCGTTCCTCAAACTTCTAAATTGTTTGGAAAACTGAAAATCTTTCATCCACCTTTTTTGAAATAGAAAAGTTTTTGTACCTAAACTGAAAAGTCAAAATTGGTTTTGGTGAATTTTTTTGTGGGGAATAACAATGGGTTTTCCAGCTGCCTCTTGTGTGCGGGTTTTCATTTCAAACATAAAAATATAAAGTGCTCAGAGATGGGTGACCGGAATGATCAGAAGCATGGAAAGAGTTCCATTGAATAAGATTTTAAAAGATTGGGACTGTTTAGAGAAGGGAAATGTTAGGGGGTATACAAAATAATGAATGGTATTTAGAATGTAAATCAGGTGCTCCCAGTTATCCTCTCATAAAAGAACAATATTCTATTGGATGAAATTAAATTGTTGTGTTTAAAATTGACCAACCTGTGGAACTCATTGTCACAAGATATCGATGAGAGAGAGATTTTGGCAGCAATGAAAACTGATTACATGGATAATGTCCTTGTTCCAGGACATACTCCACTCACTGACTAATGGTTAAACTTTTGTCAAGACAATTATTCCATAATTGTGTGCTGTGGAATTTCTTGCACCTTCCTCAGAAACATCTGATGCCAACCGTTCTCAGAGAGAGAGGAAGGATACTGGAGTTGATGGACCACTATTTTCTCTGGTATGGAAATTCCTGTGTGCCAGTATATTTTATAATCTTCTGTAATTCCCCCATGGTTTCATTATCATTTTATAATTTGGCTCAAATGGTGATTATATCCCCATTACACATGGAGCAATTTAAGATCCAGGTATTTTGTCTTTGTGTCACACCTGAAGCCTGTGAGCCTCTTCAGGTTCTAGCAAATTGATGTGAATGGGCATGAACCTCTAGGGTCTGAACAGAAGATTAGGTTTGTAATAAGATTTCAACCAAGAGGAGATCAGGTTTCTTCAGTTTCAAATGTTTCTGAACGCCAGGTCTTTTGAGTTCAAACTTGGCACAAAAAATTGCCTGCCTTTTCCATACCAAACTTGGAAGACTTCATGGAGTTCAGAAAAATTAAAAGGTTAAAATCGCACTTAAATAACAGGTAGATAGTGTCCTGTTTGCAAAATTCAAATTCATATCCAAACTTCCTCTAAGAGTAAGAGTGGTCAGAATCAGTGTTTAGTTTCTGGCCTGGCTCTGAGAGAGAGAGAGAGAGAGAGAGTCACACTGCCCGCTCTCTCTTGTGTTTGAGCACTTGATTTAGATAATGATCCTGTAAAGACTTACACGTGTGCTTAACTCTATGCACTCTGAGTAGTCCTGTTGGTCAGTGGTACTGCTCGCAGTACCTGAAGGTAAGTACGTGCTTACGTGTCTGGGCATGAGCAGAGTGTTGCAAATTTTGGGCGGCAGAAGGCCTCTTATTAGATGTTTGTACAGCGTCAGGCCTTGTGGGGCACAGATCTTGACTGGGAACTCTAGCACCTCGAATACAGTAATACCTATTGTATAACAACTAACTCTGCACACTGTTCATTGGTGTCAATGAGGAAATTGGAGTGCAGGCTGAAGAACAGAATTTCACCCTGTGGTTGCTGCTTCCCCCCCCTCCAACCCCCCCCCCCCCCCCCGAGGTGATCTCTGGGCTCATATGAAAATAGCCAGCAGTGTAACCACCTCTCTGCCAAGAAGTACATTATCTCCATATTTGTGTATAGTTCCAGCTTATTCTACAAGCTCATTTACAGGTATAGCACTAATAATGTACAAATGACATTGTCTTACTGGCTTCTCAATTTTTTATTCATAAAAAGCAACTATTGTATTTCTCAGAACAAGCCTAGAATCACTCCCCATCTCTAAGAAAAATGGATATAAAAAGTAATATTCATCTTCCCGGGAGTTCACGCTGGCTTGTAGAGATTAGATAACGAATAGGAATTAAGTGGACAAGCAGCCTATTTAACACACAGTCCCAATTTATTTTTTCTTCCCTTATTTTTTTAAAGAGGGTTTTTTTTCCCCCGATCACACGGCACAGGCAAATTAGTTCTTCTGTGAATATTGCTGAAAAGGGAGCTAATATGTGACAGAAATGTACAATGTGAAATGTGCAACACTTCTGTTTTCTGTTAATTAGAAACTTAAGATGTCTCACTGCTAAGAGAGCTTCAGGTTTCTGTTCTCTGAAGCAGGCAATTTTCCAATCAGACATAATTACTTAGGAAAAGCTCTCTGGCTGGATCCATTAAGCTTCTCCCTTTTCCCCCCTCCCCAGTATCTTGGTCTGGGAGGCAGTAAAAGATATGGCAAAACTCCAATAATTACCTGAATGGAAGACATTTAATAGTTTTATAATGTGCCTTATTGAAAGTTATTAAATCTGCCATGCTGGGCTTTCAAATTTACAGCTTTTTCAAGCACAGGAGAACTTCAAAAATTCTCAGTACAGCAGGGACAGTGGTGCTTTCCAAATACATGTTAATTAATTATCCATTTATGTTGACATCAGACATTATTCATGAATCTTGCCTATAAAGCACTTGCCCTTGACTGGTATTTTGGAAAGACTGTTGAAAGTAGCTGCCCCCCCCCCTTCTTTTTTATAATACAGATTGCCTGGTTCAGTATCTGTTTTGTATCATCACTTCCCCTAGTCCTTTAACGATTTTAAACAACAAGTTTTCTGGCGGTTGATTACTTCCAATCCATTAGCCCTTTGTCTAATGGTGGTCTGCTCTGGTAATGCTCCTTCTGGTTATAACTCAATGGTCTGGAGTGGATTCTCAGCTCATGTCATCTGGTGTAGCTCCATTGAAGTCCATCATTGAGTTACACTGATTTACAGAAGCAGCTGAGAATCAGGTCCAGGGTGCTTTTAATTAAATAAGAGCTTTTGGGGGGGTAAGAGTGAATCTTTCCAGGCCAGGATCTGCACTCATTCATTTATGGATTCAGATGTATTTAAAATGAACCCATTCAAGTCATATGCAAGTTTTGTCACCCCAAAAGTGCAAAAATCATAGTCAGAATCCCCATCCCCTCCTGCCCAATCACATGATGATAAACCTCACTATTTTTAAGTCAAAGCAAAACCTATTGGGTTCTTTTTTATTTTTTTTCTGGTTTCTGAGCAGTTTGGTTTCCTGGGATTTTCAAACTTTTCTCTGCAGCCATGAGGGCTAGAAATGTAGATCTTTTTTCATTTTAAATGGAAGCTGAAATGCACATGCAATCCCTTGATTCCAGCAGCTGGGAGTTTACAAAGAGCACCACATATCCTGTGACTTGCAGAAAAATCACGAGTTGGCAGCGCTGAATGCACAACTCTCATTGCTTTCAAAGTCTACCATTCGCTGCTGTCCGGAGGACCAGCAAAAGACCTGTGAACATTTAAGACTTATTGTGAAGGTTTCACTGATTTGTGCTGATTCTCAGAATAAGTTCCGTTGGCCAAAATATCTAGGGTTCTATATGTATTGGCAATATCTGTTAATTATATCATGCACAACTTTTCCGGGCTTTGATTTGGAATAGTGCCTAAAAAATTTTCAACCACTGAGACATTAAAGGTTGATTCTTTTTGTCATAAGTGACACTTATTCTGTCTGGAATCAATTGCTGAACTCATTGGCATTGCAGAGGTATACTCAATCTGAGAGTGAAAATAGTGTTATGAGCAGGGTGAAACCTTGTTATGGGATTGAGACTGATAAGTCTGAACTGACCTTAGAGGTCACATAGGTGGCATTTATGCTTCCAGTTCAGACAAAAGGAATGTGTGAATCTACACAGCAGCTTTTGCTGAATATTGTTTTGGGGTGGGTATTTGGGGGAGGCAATGCACACAGAAACTGAGAACATACAAGAAAGACTGAAGAGAGAGTCAGCCACCAGCAGCAGCTGAAGGCACAGTGGCTGACCCTGGAAGAAAGCTGGGGAGGGTTTTTTGGGTTGGGGAATAGGCTGAAAGAAGGGTTTTTGGTGTAGTGAGCAAAAGAAGCTGTTCACTGTTACCTGGGTCCTTCTGTGTTCAGAGACACAGGACTTTGTACGTTTGTGTAAATAAAAAAACCTGCATCAAAGAAATCTGACTACCACCAATTTCTGCTCCCCCAGGAACACCCCCAGGGCACCAAACTTTGACTATCTGCAGGGTAACATCTGCGTTTGACATCAAATGGGGTAACAATAATTGTTGAATCCCAGGCTGTGTTGATAGGCTGGGAAGCAGGGCACTCTGAAGCAATGCAAATGAAATGAGCAACTTCTGATTGACAAATTATAGCAGAGCTGTGTGAACACCTAATTAGGTTGTTTTTATCTGTAAATTTAATATTAAGTTCTAACGGATCTCTCTAACACTAAAACCACTGATGGTATGCACAGGAGGCAGCCTTTTGCTGTTAGTCTTTGCACTGGCAGTACTCTAGCTGACTCTAATAGGTCTTCTCTGATCCCGTTAGGCCTCAACCCTACTGTTGGAAGCCCTATGGTAAGAATCACCTCAGAAGGGGTCCCGTCTGGTATACTGCGGTGAAAATGTACAAATTTGGAAACTGAAAGTTGGTCGAGGAAATTGGCCATGCTGATTGGGAGCTGCGTGCGGGGAGTACTCCAGGTCAAAGCTTTCAGAAATAAGAGCCTAAAACTAGGCTTCTAAGTCCTCACTGATGGGAAAGATAAGTCAGTGACAGGCTGTTGGCCTAGAGCAGGGCTTAAATTCAGCTGGCGCCATCCAGAGCAGAGCTCTGGTGAATACTTTCAAACCCACAAAAGCCCCGGCATGCATCCCCCGGGGCTGAAGCCTGGGGCTCTGGGAAATATTCTGTGAGAATTTAAGCCCTGGCCTAGAGTTTACCAGATTTGGGTTCAATTCCCTCATTTACCACAGACTTCCTGCATGACATTGGGCAGGTCACTCAGTCTCTCTGTGCCTCCATTCTGTGCCTCTCGCTAAACGGATGTATTTCCCTACCTCACAGGGGTTTTGTGAGGATAAATAATTTAACAGATTGTGAGGCACGAAACGATTGAGATGGTGTCTGAAGGACAGCTGAGTTTGTAAAATAAGCCACTTTCTTAAATAAGTGGCAGAAAGTGAAATTCAGACCACACTTTCCAGACAGGGATCTGGGGAGGTGCCATTTTGATGTTCCCAAAGGAAAATTTTCAACAAAATTGAATTTTTTCCTGTGAAATTTTGATTTTTGTGAAAAGGACACTTTCCATCAGGAAATCATTGTGATGGAAAATTCCCAACCACCTCAACTTGGCACCCAGTGTGACTCCTACCAAGCAGTCCTCAGTGGGAGGTGAAGGGGGTTTGACGCTTTTGAAAGTGAGCTTGCTTTTTTTGGTATCTAAACATGGATTGAGGTACCTAACTTTCAGTACCAAAGTCGTCAACATTGGCTTCTGAATAATATAGCTGTTAGAACTCCAGAAAACAGCTGTGTGCGCAGGTTCCTATTCAGGTCATTTCTCCCATACAACATCCAAGTTGCCCTTTATCTTTTAAAGACATTTTCAGACAAGTCTTTGGAGGGGGAAAATCATATTTTTTTTAATCAACTCTGGCTTTTGCTATGGTGACATCATCTCAGAGTGCTGTCTCTGCTAGGGAATTGTACATAAACAATCCCATTGGCGCCACTGTAGCTACAATTAATCTCACCACCTACCTTTCTTGTCAGTGAAAACTGCCCCTTCAGACTGGGGCTGAAAAGGCTGAGTTTGACACTGGGAGAGTGGGTCTTAATTGCTTGACATGCTAAAGGAAGCTTATTTGAATTGACCCTGTCTCATAAAAACAAGGGGACAACTCTTCCAAATGACTTAATGGAGTCATGCTGATTTATGCCAGCTGAGGGTGCTGGCCCACATGTTTAAATGACTGTGTTAACAGCCCATGAAGTTCACAGGCATTTCTTGATCTTCCTAACTAACCCAACTTGATACTAAGCTAGGTATATCTTCAGGGACTGACTATTAACCCCCTTCAGCATGTTCCCATCTCAGATATTTATTTCAGTATGGATATTGGTTCTGGATCATTACCATTTTCAGTACAGTGGTATACGAGAGAAAAGAAAACAAATAATATAGATTTAGTATGCCCGGAGAGTTCATACAAAGCCATGTCTCCTTCAGACAACCCCTCTTGCCTACTGAGTCCTAACTATCAAAGGATGGACTATTAGCTCTTCATCTTAGTGTGGCATAGAGTGAGATTTCTTCCCTCTCTCTGGATGGTATATGTTGGTAAAATCCTGTAATAGGAATACAGTATTTGTTTGTCCTTACAGCTAAATGCATCTTTTCTGTTAATCTAGTTATTTTGTGAGTTTTCTGTATTATGCCAGAGTTATCTCCAAAAGGGTCTTTAAAGGGATAGTAGAATTTGCAAATACAATTTAATTTTCCATTAAAACTAACTGCTTCCAAACACAGTTAAGCCCTTTTATTGTTGGGAAAGAAATGTGTGTATTTTGCATTAGCTTCTCAAACAAAACACTCAGCCCTGAGACACAAGTAATACCACTTGTCATAAATATAAAGGGAAGGGTAAACCCCTTTGAAATCCCTCCTGGCCAGGGGAAAGCTCCTCTCACCTGTAAAGGGTTAAGAAGCTAAAGGTAACCTCGCTGGCACCTGACCAAAATGACCAATGAGGAGACAAGATACTTTCAAAAGCTGGGAGGAGGGAGAGAAACAAAGGGTTTGGGTGTCTGTCTGTAGTCGTCTTGGCCGGGGACAGAACAGGAATGGAGTCTTAGAACTTTTAGTAAGTAATCTAGCTAGGTATGTGTTAGATTATGATTTCTTTAAATGGCTGAGAAAAGAATTGTGCTGAATAGAATAACTATTTCTGTCTGTGTATCTTTTTTGTAACTTAAGGTTTTGCCTAGAGGGGTTCTCTATGTTTTTGAATCTAATTACCCTGTAAGATATATACCATCCTGATTTTACAGGGGGGATTTCTTTATTTCTATTTACTTCTATTTCTTATTAAAAGTCTTCTTGTAAAACACTGAATGCTTTTTCATTGTTCTCAGATCCAAGGGTTTGGGTTTGTGGTCACCTATGCAAATTGGTGAGGCTTTTTATCCAACATTTCCCAGGAAAGGGGGGGTGCAAGTGTTGGGAGGATTGTTCATTGTTCTTAAGATCCAAGGGTCTGGGTCTGTAGTCACCTAGGCAAATTGGTGAGGCTTTTTACCAAACCTTGTCCAGGAAGTGGGGTGCAAGGTTTTGGGAAGTATTTTGGGGGGAAGGACGCGTCCAAACAGCTCTTCCCCAGTAACCAGTATTAGTTTGGTGGTGGTAGCGGCCTGTCCAAGGGGTAATATTTTGTACCTTGGGGAAGTTTTGACCTAAGCTGGTAAAGATAAGCTTAGGAGGTTTTTCATGCAGGTCCCCACATCTGTACCCTAGAGTTCAGAGTGGGGGAGGAACCTTGACATGGTGGCACAGTGGTGGGATTAACCTGAAATCATTTTGAGATCCAGTTGAGATTTTTTGAACTAGAAATACAGATTTTAAAAAGGAATTTTTAGGAAGTCCAGAAGGCAGCTTTGAAACTGAAAGCAGCTTGGTTTCTCTCTGCTTTGTGGCCAAGCAGAGACAAAAGGGGATTATCTTGTGAATTGCAGGTTTTCTTGCCTGGAGGCAGGGTACTTAACTCCTGCAGGGAAATTCACAGTCTTCCAACCCAGAGGTTTTTTTTTTTTCTTTTCTTCCTAAAAGTAAATAGGGGGTGTGTGCTCTACCCATTTGCCTGGAGACAAAAGTGGCAGGTTTTTTTTAGGATTTTGATTTTTTTTTTTTTGTTTTACAAGGAGCACAGGTTTGAAAAGAATTTTTTTTTCTTCTTTGGGCTGGGTAAGCAGGTTTCCAAGTAGTTGGAGGTTTTTTGCTTTAATTTGGGCCCAGAGCAGAGACAAGGGAATTGTCTTTCTCTGTAGGCTGACAATCACTATCAGAGAATAGGTATTCTATTCCAGCACAGCAAAATTTTACAGCCAAGTTTTGTTTGTTTATTTCTAAACCTCGGGTGTAAAGTTAGTTAAAAACAGAGAGGTTAGAATGGCCAAATCCTCAGCTCGACTACAGCTGGAATTAGCCAAATTTCAGGCTGAGGAAAAACAAAGGGAACATGAGAGACAGATAGAACTCATGCGGCTGAAGGAGGAGGAGAAGGAAAAAGAGAGGAAGCATGTGGAGGAGATGGAGAGGATAAAGGCCCAGCAGAATATACCAACAAACCCTAGCAATCCTTCTCCAGGTACCACTTCCCATCCCAGAAAGTTCCCCACCTACAAGGCAGGTGATGATACTGAGGCCTTCTTAGAAAACTTCGAAAGGGCCTGCCTTGGGTACAACATCTCTACTGACCAATACATGGTAGAGCTGAGGCCGCAGCTCAGTGGACCCTTAGCTGAGGTGGCAGCTGAAATGCCTAAAGAACACATGAACAAGTATGAACTGTTTAAATCCAAGGCGAGAGTCAGAATGGGGATAACACCCGAGCAGTCTCGTCGGAGGTTCAGAGCCCTAAGGTGGAAACCAGACATGTCATTTACCCGACATGCCTACCACATTGTAAAACATTGGGATGCCTGGATATCAGGAGCAAGTGTTGAATCTCCAGTAAATTTGCCCTTCCTAATGCAAATGGAACAATTCTTAGAGGGTGTTCCTGAGGAAATAGAAAGATACATCCTAGATGGGAAACCCAAAACTGTAATTGAGGCAGGAGAGATTGGAGCCAGATGGGTGGAGGTGGCAGAGAAGAAGAAAACTGGTCGCAGTTGGAGCGGAGACCAGAAGGGACCACCCCAGACCACACCCTATTACCGGGGGCCGCCCAAAGCCCCACCTACCTCCCAAAGAACCCTCCAGACCCCTTATCGTCCCACCACCCCGTTCTCCAGCAACCCTCCTCGCCCCAGTGACCCGTCAGCTGGACGATGTTTTAAGTGTAACGAGCTGGGGCATGTAAAGGCCAACTGCCCCAAGAACCCCAACAGATTACAGTTCATTGCACCGGAATCACACCAGAGGTCCACAGGCCCAGATACCTCCCAGATACCCTTGGAGCGGAGGGAAACTGTGAGTGTGGGCGGGAAGAAGGTCACCGCGTGGAGGGACACCGGAGCACAAGTGTCAGCTATCCATGCTTCCTTAGTGGACCCCAATTTAATCAACCCAGAGATCCAAGTGACGATTCAACCCTTCAAGTCCAACTCTTTCAATTTGCCTACAGCCAAGTTGCCTGTCCAGTACAAGGGCTGGTCAGGAATGTGGACTTTTGCAGTCTATGATGATTATCCCATCCCCATGCTGTTGGGGGAAGACTTGGCCAATCATGTGAAGCAGGCCAAGAGGGTGGGAATGGTCACCCGCAACCAGGCTAAACAAGCCGTGAGGCCTAGCTCTGTTCCGGAAACTTCTATCAGGACCCAGTCAGAGGTGATGGACCTGGACCCCAGGCCAATGTCTGCAACAGCAGTAGTGGATCCAGTCCGAGAGACCCAGACGGAACCAGTCCCAGAACCGGAACCAGCCGAACAACCAACACCAGACCCCGTGTCAGCACTGAATCCAGTACTTGCAACCTCAACACCAGAGGGCCCCACCGAACCTGAACTGGCAGCAGCCGATAACCCTACACAAGAGGCTCAGCCGGAGCCTGAATCCCAACATAGTACACCAGCGGAGAGCGGTTCACAGTCAACAGAAACAGCTCCATCCCCTATATCGCTTCCAGAGGGACCAAGCCTAGGTCCACAATCCCATGAGGAACTGATGTCTCCAGCATCAAGGGAACAGTTCCAGACCGAACAGGAAGCAGATGAAAGCCTCCAGAGAGCTTGGACGGCGGCACGGAGCAACCCACCGCCTCTCAGCTCTTCTAATCGATCCAGGTTTGTTGTAGAAAGAGGACTTTTATACAAGGAAACTCTTTCTGGGGGACACCAGGAAGACTGGCATCCTCAGAGACAGTTGGTAGTTCCAACTAAATACCGGGCCAAGCTCTTGAGCTTAGCCCATGATCACCCTAGTGGCCATGCTGGGGTGAACAGGACCAAAGACCGTTTGGGGGGGTCATTCCACTGGGAGGGAATGGGCAAGGATGTTTCTACCTATGTCCAGTCTTGTGAGGTGTGCCAAAGAGTGGGAAAACCCCAAGACCAGGTCAAAGCCCCTCTCCAGCCACTCCCCATCATTGAAGTTCCATTTCAGCGAGTAGCTGTGGATATTCTGGGTCCTTTTCCGAAAAAGACACCCAGAGGAAAGCAGTACATACTGACTTTCATGGATTTTGCCACCCGATGGCCGGAAGCAGTAGCTCTAAGCAACACCAGGGCTAAAAGTGTGTGCCAGGCACTAGCAGACATTTTTGCCAGGGTAGGTTGGCCCTCCGACATCCTCACAGATGCAGGGACTAATTTCCTGGCAGGAACTATGGAAAACCTTTGGGAAGCTCATGGGGTAAATCACTTGGTTGCCACTCCTTACCATCATCAAACAAATGGCATGGTGGAGAAGTTTAATGGAACTTTGGGGGCCATGATACGTAAATTCGTAAATGAGCACTCCAATGATTGGGACCTAGTATTGCAGCAGTTGCTCTTTGCCTACAGAGCTGTACCACATCCCAGTTTAGGGTTTTCCCCATTTGAACTTGTATATGGCCGTGAGGTTAAGGGGCCATTGCAGTTGGTGAAGCAGCAATGGGAGGGATTTACACCTTCTCCAGGAACTAACATTCTGGACTTTGTAACCAACCTACAAAACACCCTCCGAACCTCTTTAGCCCTTGCTAGAGAAAACTTACAGGATGCTCAAAAAGAGCAAAAAGCCTGGTATGATAAACATGCCAGAGAGCGTTCCTTCAAAGTAGGAGACCAGGTCATGGTCTTAAAGGCGCTCCAGGCCCATAAAATGGAAGCATCGTGGGAAGGGCCATTCGTGGTCCAGGAGCGCCTGGGAGCTGTTAATTATCTCATAGCATTCCCCACCTCCAACCGAAAGCCTAAGGTGTATCATATTAATTCTCTAAAGCCCTTTTATTCCAGAGAATTAAAGGTTTGTCAGTTTACAGCCCAGGGAGGAGACGATGCTGAGTGGCCTGAAGGTGTCTACTACGAAGGGAAATGTGCTGGTGGTGTGGAAGAGGTGAACCTCTCCATGACCCTTGGGCGTATGCAGCGACAGCAGATCCAGGAGCTGTGCACTAGCTACGCGCCAACGTTCTCAGCCACCCCAGGACTGACTGAACGGGCATACCACTCCATTGACACAGGTAATGCTCACCCAATTAGGGTCCAACCTTACCGGGTGTCTCCTCAAGCTAAAACTGCTATAGAACGGGAGATCCAGGATATGTTACAGATGGGGGTAATCCGCCCCTCTGAAAGTGCATGGGCATCTCCAGTGGTTCTAGTTCCCAAACCAGATGGGGAAATACGTTTTTGCGTGGACTACTGTAAGCTAAATGCTGTAACTCGCCCAGACAACTATCCCATGCCACGCACAGATGAACTATTAGAGAAACTGGGAAGGGCCCAGTTCATCTCTACCTTGGACTTAACCAAGGGGTACTGGCAGGTACCGCTAGATGGATCTGCCAAGGAAAGGTCAGCCTTCATCACACATCTCGGGCTGTATGAATTTAATGTACTCCCTTTCGGGCTGCGAAATGCACCCGCCACTTTCCAAAGACTTGTAGATGGTCTCCTAGCGGGATTAGGAGAATATGCAGTCGCCTACCTTGACGATGTGGCCATATTTTCGGATTCCTGGGCAGACCACCTGGAACATCTACAAAAAGTCCTTGAGCGCATAAGGGAGGCAGGACTAACTGTTAAGGCTAAGAAGTGTCAAATAGGCCTAAACAGAGTGACTTACCTTGGACACCAGGTGGGTCAAGGAACTATCAGCCCCCTACAGGCCAAAGTGGATGCTATCCAAAAGTGGCCTGTCCCAAAGTCAAAGAAACAGGTTCAATCCTTCTTAGGCTTGGCCGGTTATTACAGACGATTTGTACCGCACTACAGCCAAATCGCTGCCCCACTGACAGACCTAACCAAAAAGAAACAGCCAAATGCTGTTCAGTGGACCGGAAAGTGTCAGAAGGCCTTTAACAAGCTTAAAGCGACACTCATGTCTGACCCTGTACTAAGGGCCCCAGACTTTGACAAACCGTTCCTAGTAACCACAGATGCATCCGAGCGTGGTGTGGGAGCAGTTTTAATGCAGAAAGGACCTGATCAAGAATTCCACCCTGTAGTGTTTCTCAGCAAAAAACTGTCTGAGAGGGAAAGCAACTGGTCAGTCACTGAAAAAGAATGTTATGCCATTGTCTACGCTCTGGAAAAGCTACGCCCATATGTTTGGGGACGGCGTTTCCACCTGCAAACCGACCATGCTGCACTAAAGTGGCTTCACACCGTCAAAGAAACTAACAGAAAACTTCTTCGGTGGAGTTTAGCTCTCCAAGATTTTGATTTCGACATCCAACACATCTCAGGAGCTTCTAACAAAGTGGCTGATGCACTCTCCCGTGAAAGTTTCCCAGAATCAACTGGTTAAAATCGTCCTTGAGATGTGGAAAATATTGTTAGTCTTTATGTACTTGGTAGTATATTTAGAGATGCATGTGTCTTATTAACTCTGTTTTCCTAGAGCTCCAGGAAGAAATCCCAGCCAGTGTTTCACCCTAGCTGAGATTTGGGGGGCGTGTCATAAATATAAAGGGAAGGGTAAACCCCTTTGAAATCCCTCCTGGCCAGGGGAAAGCTCCTCTCACCTGTAAAGGGTTAAGAAGCTAAAGGTAACCTCGCTGGCACCTGACCAAAATGACCAATGAGGAGACAAGATACTTTCAAAAGCTGGGAGGAGGGAGAGAAACAAAGGGTTTGGGTGTCTGTCTGTAGTCGTCTTGGCCGGGGACAGAACAGGAATGGAGTCTTAGAACTTTTAGTAAGTAATCTAGCTAGGTATGTGTTAGATTATGATTTCTTTAAATGGCTGAGAAAAGAATTGTGCTGAATAGAATAACTATTTCTGTCTGTGTATCTTTTTTGTAACTTAAGGTTTTGCCTAGAGGGGTTCTCTATGTTTTTGAATCTAATTACCCTGTAAGATATATACCATCCTGATTTTACAGGGGGGATTTCTTTATTTCTATTTACTTCTATTTCTTATTAAAAGTCTTCTTGTAAAACACTGAATGCTTTTTCATTGTTCTCAGATCCAAGGGTTTGGGTTTGTGGTCACCTATGCAAATTGGTGAGGCTTTTTATCCAACATTTCCCAGGAAAGGGGGGGTGCAAGTGTTGGGAGGATTGTTCATTGTTCTTAAGATCCAAGGGTCTGGGTCTGTAGTCACCTAGGCAAATTGGTGAGGCTTTTTACCAAACCTTGTCCAGGAAGTGGGGTGCAAGGTTTTGGGAAGTATTTTGGGGGGAAGGACGCGTCCAAACAGCTCTTCCCCAGTAACCAGTATTAGTTTGGTGGTGGTAGCGGCCTGTCCAAGGGGTAATATTTTGTACCTTGGGGAAGTTTTGACCTAAGCTGGTAAAGATAAGCTTAGGAGGTTTTTCATGCAGGTCCCCACATCTGTACCCTAGAGTTCAGAGTGGGGGAGGAACCTTGACACCACTTTCTGCTCCATAGTCTTTATTTCACTGTCAGCACTCTTTAGCATCAGTGCCTCTACTTTTCTTCAAAATAGGCTTGTCTTGCTCTGCCTCAGGGGTTCTAATGGCTTCAGAGGGTGTTGTCCTGTCTATGAGCTCAGGGCCTCTGGAGTTGCCTTTAATGAGCTCCTGTGCTAGAAGCTCTGAGTCCAAAAGAAATCTCAGTTCAAAAGAATTTCAAACATGGTTATAAAACAGATGCAATTGTATGAATTCATTTCTTAATAGGAGTGCCAGATACTGGTTTAAGTTTGTAGCAGTGTGATGCCAGTGAACTAACAGACTTGATGTCAATGGATTTACTTTGGATTTTAAACCAGGGTAACTGAGATCAGAATCTGGCTCCCTAATCAAGAATGCACTTGTATGTGGATAGGTTCCGATAGGATAGATTGATTTTTGAGCTGCTCTTTGAAGCAGGGACAAACAATCACATTTTGTCTAACGTTGAACTTCTTCCTGTGTGATTTTTTTTCAAATGCATTGTTTCTCTAACTATAGAGAAATTTTATGCCATGGATTTAGTGTTAGAAGAATAATCAAAATAAGCAAGGGTAGCACTTTGGCACAAATTTGTCTTTCCTCAGATTTTTCTCTTTCTCTGTTGTTTGCTTCAGGCTTTGTTTATCTATTTTTCATGCTGGTTTCTTCTTTTTCTTTTTTCTTTCGAGTCTTTCCATAGGGGAAACCACATCCAACAGCATTCAAATTGTAGTAAAACTTGTAACTCCACAATTACAGAATACATTCAGAAACTAAGGGGAAACCTCCCCTAATGAACATAACCCATTCAGAACCTCCACAGTAGCATAAAAATAACATGTGGGGTTGAACCAAATGTATGACAGATCAGCCTCTAAATCAGCCCACTGACCTTTATTTAAAGTTTCAGAACTTCGGCACAATGGGTAAGATTCAGTCCTGTTTAGGGATCCAACAGAATGTACTTAAGGGCATAGAGAGGAGGCAGTGTTGTCTAGTAGACAGAGTACTGGACTGGGCCTCAGAAGACCTGAATTCTGTTCCTAGCTCTGCCACTAGTTTTCTGGGTGACCTTGGGCAAGTTATTTCACTCCCCCGTGCCTCAGTTTCCCCATCTGTAAAATGGGAATAATGATCCTTTACTCCTTTGTGAAGCAATTTGAGTTTTATAGAGGAAAATTACTATGCTATAATAATAATTAATAAACCTTATGTTAGACTTTTCAGCAGATGTGCATTTCACTCAGAGTTTGCCCATTTGCAGTATGAAATATACTAAAGCATCACCGGTGGCCTGCCAGGCATATAGGACAATTTTGTCTTGTTTCTTTACACCACAGTAAGTTTTAACACCACAAAGTCATTTATGCCATGTTTTCTATAAATCACATTAGATCTCAGGAAATCAAATCCATTGATTCACCACGAATGAGAGGAGTTCTCAGGACTCCTTTTTAATTCAGTATAGCTGTGGGGAAGTGGAGAGCTTTGTGTCAGTTTCATTTCTTGCAAAACAACCCTAAAACTGGGGAAAAAATCATAATTGTGGTGTCTGTTGGAATAAATCCATTCTGTGTTTTCCCTGGTTAAGAGGGCAATGGTCAGACAGATTTTGCTGGTACTGAGTTACAAGCAGACAGATAGACGCAGTAACAGCTAATGTATCTTTTGGGAGGGAAGGAGAAGGAGGCAGAGAGCTGCATTGATAACACAGAGTGAGCAGATATGAAAGAGAACTTGGTGCCTGCTTCCCATTGACTTTAAATGGAAGTCAGTCTAAATTAGACTGTAAGCCCTTTGGGGCAGAGACCGTCTTTTTGTTCTGTTTGTATAGCACCTAGCGCAGTGGGGTCCTGTTATGTGACTAGGGCTCCTAGGTGCTACTGGAATATGACTAACAACTCCCAGAAACCCCTGCAAAAAGCCCACCCTTTAATAGCTGGCTCCACCTTCAGTGAAGCTGGCACAGAAGAGTGTGAATCTCATACCTGAGCACCAGCCTAGTCACCAACCCCATCCCCCAGGGCAGTTAGCAAGAGGCAGGGCTGATAGTGGTGTTGACAGGGCTTTTTGCTGGGAGAGGTATAAGTTACACCTAGTGCTTCTTAAGAGCCCTTGCAATAGAGGCTGCTGTGGGAAAATGTGCTGAATTAGCACATCTCCTTGTTGTCTTGTGATCCTTGTGGCCCTAATAGTGCCACCCCACTGGAAGAGAGAGTGCTGTCAACCACCTCCTTCTGAGTGGACTCTCCTTTGCCAGAGGTCTTTGCCACCATGGGCTGGACCCACATTCATTAGTATTCTAAAGCATCTCTGTACTAACATCATGCACAGTCCTGGTGACAGCCATTTGGAGTATTTGATAGCCAACTAAAGATCTCTAAAATTCCACTGTCTTTAGCAGGGCAGGTTTTTCACTAGTAGAAGAAGGCTGGGCCCCAGGGGATTCACTTCTGCGTGTTTCAGCACAGAAGAACTACTTTAAGGTATAGCTGGCACTTCATAGCAGCCTCACATATGGAACTTGCTTAGAGGATTGTTTCAGGCCATTATCTGGATGCTCTGACCAGACCCCTTTCCCTCTCAGTTCCACCTATTTCCTGGCTTCTGCTAGTCTGTTCCCCGTATTGTGGATATCTGCTGTGAATCCCAGTCTGGGAAAATTTTATGCCCCGGAAGACCTGGATCCTTGGGTCAGGGTGGTGTAAGGTTGTTTTTAACTGGTACAGATACAGACTGATTTCTGTTGTGTGGAACCATATTCTGAAAGCCAGATTTCTTTGCCAATATGCATACTGAAAAAGAGGTTTCAGAGTAGCAGCCATGTTAGTCTGTATCCGCAAAAAGAACAGGATTACTTGTGACACCTTAGAGACTAACAAATTTATTAGAGAATAAGCTTTCGTGGCCTACAGCCCACTTCATCGGATGCATAGAATGGAACATATAGTAAGAAGATATATACATACAGAGAAGTTGGAAGTTTCCATACAAACGGTAAGAGGCTAATTAGTTAAGGTGAGCTATTATCAGCAGGGAAAAAAAACTTTTGTAGTGATAATCAAGATGGCCCATTTAGACAGTTGATAAGAAGGTGTGAGGATACTTAACTTAGGGAAATCGATTCAATATGTGTAATGACCCAGCCACTCCCAGTCTCTATTCAAACCCAAGTTAATGGTATCTAGTTTGCATATTAATTCAAGCTCAACAGTTTCTCCCTGGAGTCTGTTTTTGAAGCTTCTCTGTTGCAAAATTGCCACCCTTAAATCTTTCACTGAGTGGCCAGTTGAAAGTGAGGTTGAAGTGTTCTCCTACCGGTTTTTGAATGTTATGATTCCTGATGGCATGCGGAACCACCTGATCAACATCCTATACAGCAAACAGGGAAAGATTAAGAATGAGCTCTCAAAACTGGATACTCTCATAAAAAAACAACCTTCCACACAAACTTCCTCATGGATAGATTTTACAAAAACTAGATAAGCCATTTACAACACAAACTTTGCTTCTCTACAAAGGAAAAAGGACACTAAACTATCTAAACTGCTACATGCCACCAGAAGCCACAACAATAGTTCCCTTAACCCACCCAACAATATTGTTAATCTTTCCAGCTATACTCTTAGCCTGGCAGAAGAGTCTGTCCTATCTCGGGGCCTCTCCTTTTGTACCTCTAGGTCCATGAACATGATACAGTTCTGTGGTGACCTAGAATCCTACTTTCAATGTCTCCGACTCAAAGAATATTTTCAACACACCTCTGAACAACATACTAACCCACAGAATCCTTCCTACCAACACTACAAAAAGAAGGATTCTGCGTGGACTCCTCCTGAAGGTCGAAACAACAGACTGGACTTCTACATAGATTACTTCCGTCAACGTGCATCAGCTGAAATTGTGGAAAAGCAGCATCACTTGCCCCATAACCTCAGCCGTGCTGAACACAATGCCAGCAGCAGCCTCAAGAAAAACTCTGACATCATAGTCAAAAAGGCTGACAAAGGAGGTGCTTGTCATCATCATGAATAAGTTGGAATATGAACAAGAGGCTGCTAGGCAGCTCTCTAACTCCACATTCTACAGGCCATTTTCCTCTGATCCCACTGAGGATTACCAAAAGAAACTACACCATCTGCTCAAGAAACTCCCTGAAAAAGCACAGGAACACATGCCCGACCAGAGGTATTCTATTTGCTACCCAAGATCCATAAACCTGGAAATCCTAGATGCCCCATCATCTCAGGCATTGGCACCCTAACAGCAGGATTGTCTGGCTGTGTGGACTCTTTCCTCAGGCCCTATGCTATCAGCACTCCCAGCTATCGTTGAGACACCACTGACTTCCTGAGGAAACTACAATCCATTGGTGATCTTCCAGAAAACACCATCCTGGCCACTATGGATGTAGAAGCCCTCTACACCAACATTCCACAGAAAGATGGACTACAAGCTATCAGGAACAGTATCCTCGATAATGTCACGGCAAACCTGGTGGCTGAACTTTGTGACTTTGTCCTCACCCATAACTATTTCACATTTGGGGACAATGTATACCTTCAAACCAGCAGCAATGCTATGGGTACCCGCATGGCCCCACAGTATGCTAACATTTTTATGGCTGACTTAGAACAACGCTTCTTCAGCTCTCATCCCCTACTACTCTACTTGCACTACACTGATGACGTCTGCATCATCTGGACCCATGGAAAAGAAGTCCTTCAGGAATTCCACCATAATTTCAACAATTTCCATCCCAACATCAACCTCAGCCTGGACCAGTCCATACAAGTGGTCCATTTCCTGGACACTACTGTGCTAATAAGCAATGGTCACATAAACACCACCCTATACCGGAAACCTACTGACCGCTATTCCTACCTACATGCCTCCAGCTTCCATCCAGGACACACCACACAATCCATTGTCTACAGCCAAGCTCTGCGATACAACCGCATTTGCTCCAATCCCTCAGACAGAGACAAGCACCTACAAGATCTCTATCGAGCATTCTTAAAATGACAATACCCACCTGCTGAAGTGAAAAAACAGATTCACAGAGCCAGAAGAGTATCCAGAAGTCACCTACTACAGGACAGGCCCAACAAAGAAAATAACAGAACGCCACTAGCTGTCATCTTCCACCCCCAACTAAAACCTCTCCAGCGCATCATCAAAGATTTACAACATATCCTGAAAAATGATCCCTCTCTCTCACAGATCTTGGGAGACAGACCAGTCCTCACTTACAGAGAGCCCCCCAACCTGAAGCAAATACTCACCAGCAACCACACACCTCACAACAAAAACACTAACCCAGGAACCTATCCTTGCAACAAAGCCTAATGCCAACTCTGTCCACATATTTATTCAAGTGACACCATCATAGGACCTAATCACACTAGCCATGCCATCAGGGGCTCGTTCATCTGCACATCTACCAATGTGATATATGCCATCATGTGCCAACAATGGCCCTCTGCCATGTACAGTGGCCAAACCAGACAGTCTCTATTGCAAAAGAATAAATGGATACAAATCTGACATCAGGAATCATAACATTCAAAAACCTGTAAGAGAACACTTCAACCTCTCTGGCCACTCAGTAAAAGATTTAAGGGTGGCAATTTTGCAACAGAAAAGCGTCAAAATCAGACTCCAAGGAGAAACTGCTGAGCTTGAATTAATATGCCACCTAGATACCATTAACTTGGGTTTGAATAGAGACTGGGAGTGGCTGGGTCATTACACATATTGAATCAATTTCCCTAAGTTAAGTATCCTCACACCTTCTTATCAACTGTCTAAATGAGACATCTTGATTATCACTACAAAAGTTTTTTTTCTCCTGCTGATAATAGCTCCTCTTAACTAATTAGCCTCTCACAGTTTGTATGGCAACTTCTAACTTCTCTGTATGTATATATATATCTTCTTACTATATGTTCCATTCTATGCATCTGATGAAGTGGGCTGTAGGCCACGAAAGCTTATGCGCTAATAAATTTGTTAGTCTCTAAGGTGTCACAAGTACTCCTGTTCTTTTTACGGAAAAAGAGGAGTTTCAAAATTAGCATATTTCACATGCACTTAGCAATTTATATTGGGCTAAGATTTTGTTTGCAAATATACACAGAAATTGGCAAGGGTGCCAAATGAGTTATCAGATATTTACCAAATGTTGAAGGTGAGAACCAGTAATACACAGAGAATTAAATAATTATACCTAACATGCACAGATAGCTTAACTTTTAGAATGTTACTAGTCACATTGACTTCAGTGGGGCTACTAGCAGGCTTAAAGTTAAGAATATGCTTAAGTGTCTTGCTGGATCAGGATTGGAGTCCTCTTCACCTTAATAGGTCTGAGCTGTGGATGAAAAGCAGGTGACAACATTACAGTGTGGTCTGCAGATAGTGGTTTCAAATGTAGAGAACATTAGATGTGCAAAATATTCACACCATGCCACAAACCCTATCAAACTGGTCTGAAGGAATCTGTTCCTGTGAAACTAAGAAAGGATGATTGCACAGCAGGGAAAATGTGGCAATTGTGTTCAAAGTTCTTTAGCCATTCTCACCTAATATCCATCCTTTCTCTCTAAACAATCCCCATGACCCAACTCCTGACCTGACTTTGTATTTCTCAGTGAACCCGTTGCAGAGAAAAAAACATGGATATAGATCCAAATACTGAGGTCTCCAGGTTAATTTGCTGAATGCACAGCACAAATATCATATAATCAGCATTGGACGAAAGTTAATTAGAATTACACCTGTTTCAGCAGTGCTTACTTATCCAAGCATTGCCATATGTCACTGGACCTAATTATGGGAATAAGGACTGCTGGTGTGGGGTTAAGGTTGCAAGAATAGGCCCTTAATTTGAACTTTTTGCTTGTGAGTTGAAATTGGGGATGGCTGTTGATGTAGAATTCACACTGATTTTAAATTAAGGCTTTCTTCTGTATTGCAATTACTGAGAGCATCATGGTGGTTCTTTCAGTGGCTGTGTACTACACTACAGCTGGTTGGGAAATGTTTTTTCCCTCCATTTCAAATTTTGATGAAAATGAAGAATATGTTCATGTTTGTCAAAACTTTTCTTAATGATTGGGACCTTTTTCGTCACTGAAAACTGCAATATTTACATTTTGGTTTTCAATAATCTCCTCCCCCTCACCACCCAAAAAATCATGTCAGACACTTTTAGCAGAAATTTCCCTTTTGACAAAAAAAGCAATTTCCATAAAAAGTTTTCAGCAGAATTTTTGAGCAGCTCTACGCCATACCCAGTTGAGATGAAGACATACCCTTCTGTAATTGAAGCAGATGCTACTTTGCTACATATTCTTTATAGTATAAACTTAACAAAATGGGAAAATACCAAGGCTGTCAATCAGTTAACTCACGTGATTAAGTCAAAAAAATTAATCGCAATTCAAAAAATTAATCACAATTAATCGCACTGTTAAACAATAGATTACCAATTGAAATTTATTAAATATTTTTGGATGTTTTTCTACATTTTCAAATGTATTGATTTCAATTATAACACAGAATACAAAGTGTACAGTGCTCACTTTATATTATTTTTATTACAAATATTTGAACTGCAAAAATGATAACCAAAATAAATAGTATTTTTCAATTCACCTCATACTAGTGCTGTAGTGCAATCTCTTTATAGTGAAAGTGCAACTTACAAATGTAGATTTTTTTGGTTACATAACTGCACTCAAAAAAACAAAACAATGTAAAGCTTTAGAGCCTACAAGTCCACTCAGTCCTACTTCTTGTTCAGCCAATCGCTAAGACAAATAAGTTTGTTTACATTTACAGGACATAATGCTGCCGATTTCTTATTTACAATGTCACCTGAAAGTGAGAACAGGCATTTGCATAGCACTTCTGTAGCCGTCATTGCAAGGTATTTACGTGCCAGATATGATAAACATTTGTATGCCCCTTCCTGCTTCAGCCACCATTCCAGAGGACATGCTTCCATGCTGATGACACTGTTAAAAATAATGTGTTAATTAAATTTTTGACTGAACTCCTTGGGGGAGAATTATGTGTCTCCTGCTCTGTGTTTTACCCGTATTCTGCCATACATTTCATGTTATAGCTGCCCTCAGATGATGATCTAGTACATTATATTTGTTTGAAGAATACTTTCACTGCAGATCTGACAAAGCTGAAAGAAGGTACCAATATGAGATCTCTAAAAATAGCTACAGCACTTGACCGAAGGTTTAAGAATCTGAAGTGCCTTCCAAAATCTGAGAGGTGTGGCGCATGCTTTCAGAAGCCTTAAAAGAGCAACACTCTGATGTAGAAACTACAGAACCCAAACCACCAAAAACCAAAATGAACCTTCTGCTGTTGGCATCTGACTCAGATGATGAAAATGAACATGCGTCAGTCCACACTGCTTTGGATTGTTATCGAGCAGAACCCATCATCGGCATCGACGCATGTCCTCTGGAATGGTGGCTGAAGCATGAAGGAACATATGAATCTTTAGCGTATCTGGCACGTAAATATCACATAAATATCTGCTGTTCCCCCTCCCCCGCAGCCTCAGCACACTGCTCTGCTGGCACAATGCTCTGGGCAGCCAGGCTGCGCAGTCGCAGAGCCGCGGCCTGACCTGGTGCTTTGTAGCGCTGCCAGCCACCGGTGCTCCAGGCAGCGTGATAAGGGGGCCGGAGGGGTTGGATAGAGTGCAGGGGAGTTCAAGTCAAGTGTGGTCAGGTGTCAGGGGTGTGGATAGTGGTCAAGGCGGTCAGAGGGTGGGGAATGGGGGGGTTGGATGGGGCAGGGGTTCCGGGGGGGAGGTCAGGAATGTGGGGGGGGGTTGGATGGGGCAGCAGGGGCAGTCAGGGGTGGGGGGTCCGGGGGTGGACAGGGGGTTGTGGATGGGGTAGGAGTCCTGGGGGAGCCATCGGGGGGCAAGAAGCAGGGGGGTCGGATAGGAGGCGGGGGCTGGGCCACACCTGGCTATTTGTGTACATGTGTACATTGTAAGGAGAGTGATCACTTTAGATAAGCTATTACCATCAGGAGAGTGGGGTGGGGGGAGAGAAAACCTTTTGTAGTGGTAAACACCCATTTTTTCATGGTTTGTATGTATAAAAAGATCTTCTGTACTTTCCACAGTATGCATCCGATGAAGTGAGCTGTAGCTCACAAAAGCTTATGCTCAAATATATTGGTTAGTCTCTAAGGTGCCCCAAGTACTCCTTTTTTTTTTTGCGAATACAGACTAACATGGCTCTTACTCTGAAACCTGTCACCCAGCTCTAATATTAATTGAGAAGCTAAGGTAAGGCTTGCATGGCTAGTAACCATTCCACAGATAAAATAATAAACTTCAGTTTGCAGAGCCAGGTGCAAATCTAGCACCTATGACCAACATTAAATTGACTTGAAAAGTTATTTTTTCAGTAAATAAAACTAGGCAATTAGTTATGGGAGCTGGGAGAGCTGATTCCATCAACTTTCTTCTCTTTGGAAGCTGAGGAAAAGTGGTAAATAGTTGCTAGAATTCAGATGAACTTTTTGTGAAGATCTGACTAGGGGATAAATCTCATATCAAATGAGTTCACTGTAGCACATGTTTTATCAGTGATTTAACAAAGGAGCTAATCAAAATTAGCTCCCCATTATGAATGTAAAGTGGTTAAGGATCAAGAAAGTGCTAGCCAAGAACTTTACTATGTGTTTGCAGAGTGTTTTGAATTTTGATTAGCTAAATGATCATCTCCAGTACCTCCGGACATAATTTGGCACTGCCACTGTGGGTTTTTTTTTTCCTGTGCCTTCTAAAGCTCAGAACTGCATCAGTACTGCGAACTGAAACAGCCTTTCATTTCCTCAAAGCACATTCCCTGCAGGCCTGAGCTGTGATCCATTGGTACATAAGTAAAGCATACTCTGGCTTATCCAAACCAATATTTAGTTTAATAATGGAAATTAAGCAATGTTCTACTTTCACAAGAACACGTCTTTGCAATTAATAAGCTGCTGTTTTATCAAATAAGGAGAAAAAATTACTGTCCTTAAATGTAGGGTTTTCTTAATATAGTACATTTTTCTAGCACCAGATTTTCAGAACATTTTAAATGGATTCAGGGATAGTACTAAAATCAATGGCAGCTACATAAAATTAATTACTTCTAGTGACAGATATAGAAAACTTCTATATAGTAAATCATTCTTCTTACAGGAAAGGCATTGGACACAGTCAGAAATGGCCTTCTATGTATATAATTCTTTTCTAATATATCCATTTATAAAAGGTGTCAATTACATATGAACCTCAGAGCTAGAGGAAGCACCTTCAGAATAGGACATCAAGAGCTTTGGCAGGGCAGTCTGTGCTGCTGTTCCTTGTGCTGCTGCTCCTTACACTGCCCCTGCTCTGTGAGTAAATGAAGGGTTTCACACGATAGTCATAGAATCATAGAATATCAGGGTTGGAAGGGACCTCAGGAGGTCATCTAGTCCAACCCCCTGCTCAAAGCAGGACCAATCCCCAATTTTTGCCCCAGATCCCTAAATGGCCCCCTCAAGGATTGAACTCACAACCCTGGGTTTAGCAGGCCAATGCTCAAACCACTGAGCAGGATGCACTGCAGCAAAGATTATTCAGGCAGCTCTAAAGAGCACAGGCTTGTGGATACTACGCTCAGAGGAAGCATTCAAAATGGTAAGTGCTAAATACATCCTTTGAAAAAAAGCAGCTTGTGATTTTTTTTTTGGTCCATGGGTAAAAGCAGGACAAGTAGGGATGCAATATGTAGCCTACAGGTGGTCCTGTACATGCACAAACACAACTGCTTTATTATTATTATTTATTTATTATCTATATTCTGGAAGGGCCAAATATGATCAGTTCCACGTAGTGTTGGGGGGTGTTGAAACAGTCCCTGCCTCAAATAAGTATCCCACTTGTGTCTTGTCATAGAGTGTCAAAGAGTTGTACGGAACAGCGAAATGCAGATGAGTATGGGGAGTTGTAGGAAACGTGGTATGATAGATGAGCTGTGAGCACAGCACAAGATGGTTTAATCCATTTTATTTCTTTGACTGATTTTTTTGAACCTACAAGAGAGACAAGTGGCTAAACTATATAAATTCCTAGTGGTTATTTACTTAGGAGTTTTCAGTTAGAAACTATTAAGTGCATTTAGAAAGGTACTGTCACAGCAGTATCTGTAAATAACAAACTACTTCTGTATCCATATTTATCATATCCTAGAACTGATACAGAGAAAGCATTTTATGAACAACAATCTCGTGCCAGTCTTTACTTGGTAGAAAGAAAATCTCAGAACATCTTTCAAAGTGTGCTGCAAACTCCCCAAAAGCACCATGTTCATTATCACCCTCAAGCATCGAATTCAATGTGTCTTAAGGTTGTGAAAGCACGTCCTGTTAAAGAGATGTCTGGGAGTAGGGGGTTATGTGTTACTAATCACCACTTAGTAAAACCACAGATGGAAGAGGTGACATCACGGAGCAGCAACTCTATCCTCCTCTATCCTCTGGTGAGTTCCACTTTGTACCAGCTTCTTTTGGCTGCTGCTTACTGCATCCATCTGTACTTCTTTAAAAATCACAATCAAAGAATTTTTCTGATCTCAAGTGGAAGTTCTAATAGAAAATGTTTGTCTGGTTCCTGTTGACCTCTAAGGTTTGGAGCCAAAGAACAGGTCATCTAGATGGAATGTTGCAGTGGAATAATTTTTTTTAAGTTTTTTTTTTTTTGCGTGCGGAATGAATAACTACCTGAGCTGAAGTTTAAAAGCTATGAACACAGCCGCTCCAAACTCCCATTCTCTCTTTACACCTTATCCCCTCTCTCATTCAGTGTACTCCTCCCTCGATCCTTATTCATTCCTTTCCTCCCATTTCTTACTTTCTCTCCATCACACAATCTTCCCTTCACTTTCCAATCCCTCTCTTCCACTCTTCCTTTTCCCATCTCATCAAATGTCTGTGTGTGCACATGCTAGAGTGGAGGAAGAGAGGACAACAGAGTGTAGGAGGCCTTTTTCCCCCATTTCACTCTCCCTGACCAGTAGTGGGAATGACCCACCAAATGAAGAGTCCTGGAGTTCCTCCATCGCATACCAGCAGTGCTGGAAGTGGAGACTGGAACTCTGGATTGCTCCCCAAGATGGTATCTGAAAGCAGCTTCCCTGTACAGCAGGAATTCAGCTGCCAGGGGTGTGCCAGCAGGTTCATAGCCATGGTTTAGGGGAACTCTGGATTACTGGTTCTTGGGACAATACTGCTCTACCAGTAGAGGTCAGGAGTAACCAAAGAAAGCTTGTGTGCAGTAGACAGATTCTAATGGAATTTCCACTAAGGATACTTGATTATTGGCACAGAATCCAGGTTTTGCAATATACAAAGTTCATTGCTTTACATTTGAATTATATATCTCCTTTGATCCAGTTCCTAGCAGTTAGTTCACTACTTCATGCCCATGGAACACTCTCATGCTGTGCATCACAAGTGAGCAAGAGGAAGACCAAGGATAGGGTAGGCCTGTTACTCAATCGGGGGTCAGTGGGGGGAATAATACCAGAAAATGTAGAAATGGCAGAGGTGCTTAATGACTTCTTTGTTTTGGTTTTCACCAAGAAGGTTGGTGGTGATTGGATGTCTAACATACTGAATACCAGTGAAACTGAGGTAGGATCAGAAGAGGCTAAAATAGGGAAAGAACAAGTTAAAAATTGCTTTGACAAATTAGAGTCTTCAAGTCACCAGGCTCTGATTAAATGCATCCTAGAATACTCAAGGAGCTGACTGAGGAGATATCTGAGCCATTAGCGATTATCTTTGAAAAGTCATGGAAGATGGGAAAGATTCCAGAAGACTGGAAAAAGACAAATATTGTGCCCATCTATAAAAAGGGAAATAAGGACTACCCAGGGAATTACAGACCAGGAAGCTTAACTTCTGTACCCAGAAAGATAAAGGAGCAAATAATTAAGCAATCAATTTGCAAACATGAGAAGATAATAAGGTGATAGGTAACAGTCAGCTTGGATTTGTCAAAAACAAATTGTGTCAAACCAACCTGATAGCTTTCTTTGACAGGGTAACAAGCCTTGTGGATAGGGGGGAAGCAGTAGGCCTGGTATATCTTGACTTTACTAAAGCTTTTGATACTATCTTGCATGACCTTCTTCTCATAAACAAACTAGGGAAATGTAACCTAGATATAGCTACTACAAGGTGGGTGCAAAACTGGTTGGAAAACCATTATCAGAGTAGTTATCAGTGCTTCACAGTCATGCTGGAAGGACATAACAAGTGGGGTCCCAAAGGGATCAGTTCTGGGTCCGGTTCGGCTCAATATCTTCATCAATGATTTACACAATGGTATAGAGAGTATATTTATAAAGTTTGAGGACGATACCAAGCTGGGAGAGGTTGCAAGTGTTTTGGAGGATAGGATTAACCTTCAAAGTAATCTGGATAAACTAGAGAAATGGTCTGAAGTAAATAGGATAAAATGTGATAAGGACAAGTGCAAAGTACTCCATTTAGGAAGGAACAATCAGTCGCACACATATAAAATTGGAAATGACTGCCTTGGAAGGAGTACTGCAGACAGGGATCTGGGGGTCATAGCGGACCACAAGCTAAATATGAGTCAACAGTTTAATGCTGTTGCAAAAAAAACAAACATCATTCTGGGATTAGCAGGTGTATTGTAAGCAAGACACGAGAAGTAATTCTTCTGCTTTGCACCATGCTGATTAGGCCTCAACTGGAGTATTGTGTCCAGTTCTGGGTGCCACATTTCAGGAATGATGTGGACAAATTGGAGAGAGTCCAGAGAAGAGCGACAAAATTATTAAAAGTCTAGAAAACATGACCTATGAGGGAAGATTGGAAAAATTGGATTTGTTCAGTCTGGAAAAGAGAGGTCTGAGGGGGGACATAATAGTGTTCAAGTACATAAAAGGTTGTTACAAGGAGGAGGGAGAAAGATTGTTTTTCTTAACCTCTGAGGATTGGACAAGCAGCAATGGGATTAAATTGCAGCAAGGGAGGTTTAGGTTGGACATTAGGAAAAACTTCCTAACTGTCAGGGTGGTTAAGCCCTGGAATAAATTGCCTAGGAAGGTTGTGGAATCTCCATCATTGGAGATTTTTAAGAGCAGGTTAGACAAACACCTGTCAGGAATGGTCTAAATAATGCTTAGTCCTGCCATGAGGCAGGGGACTGGACTAGATGACCTCTCAAGGTTCCTTCCAGTGCTATGATTCTATGTCACATACTATGCTTTTACAATGCTGTCTTTGGTTAATTTTTGGATTTGCACCTTTTGTTTTGTGTGCACCCTAGTATGTGTGTATAATGAGGTGCTCTGTATTTAAGGCAAAGAGAAATTAGGGACCTCATAGGAATGAAGGCAAGACTCAAGATGAAATCTTACTGAATCTGAATTGTTGCAGGAAGACGACATGATGCAGAGAGTTTGGACAGAATTATAGCATAGGCTGTGGGTAAAATACTAAGAGATGGGGGGAAAAGATAATAGAGTATAGCTGAAGATGGAAGAAAGATAAAAGGAAAATAAACACTTTCAAACAGTATGGCAATTGTGCCGGAAGAGCTTGAGTAGTTTATTCTCAATGGTTTGTAATCAGAATTCTCCTCTTGGCCTCTGCTTCTTGCTGTGGTCTCTCCTTTTTAGAGGCAGAGTGTAGAATATGGAAGAAAAACGTTCACTATGGATCAGAGATAAGAAAGCCCCCTTAGAAAAAGGGTACTTTAATAAGCGATGTCTAATGGGTTGGCATTGAAACACCAATGTGTTATTCTAAACATATACCAAGACTTCATTTCAGCCTTGGGTAGTACATCTAATATTGCTCAAGGAGTTTTTTCTAGTGACTACAAGACAGGACTCCTTGGTTCTGTTCCTAGCTCAGGCTGACTAATTCTGGGGCCTGAAACAAGTCACTAATAGCTTGAATTTATAGCACCTTTCCTCCAAAGCTCTTCAAGCACTTTGTAAAGATGGAGAAGTATTAATAATCCCATTTTACAGATAAGGAGGCAAGCACAGAGATGCCTGATGGTGGCAAGCCCTGTGGCTAGCCTCTGCTTTAATGCAAGACCTGTCTACATCTTGCCTCAGCTATGTTGGTTGAGCAGGGACTCGATGGAAGCAAGTGAGTGGGGCGTGGACAGAGCCTTGACTGTCCTCTCCAGCTCTTGGACAAGGGAGTGCTATACTTGGCAAAGGGTTGTTGCAAGTTATTCCCCTGGCAGTAAGGGGGCAGCAGGGAAAGTAGTGACTAAGTCACAGGTTTTTATAGTTTCATAGATTCCAAAGCCAGAAGAGACCATTGTGACAATCTAGTCTGACCTCCTGTACAGCACTCGCCATAGAACTTCGCCAAAATAATTCCTAGAGCAGATCTTTTAGAAAAAACATTAATCTTGATTTAAAAATTGCCAGTGATGGAGAATCCACCATGAATCTTAATACATTTTTCCATGCTCATTGTTAAAAATGTACACCTTATTTCTAATCTGAACTTGTTTAGCTTCAACTTTCAGCCATTGGATCATGTTATACCTTTGTCTGCTCGACTGAAGAGACCATTATAAAGTTATTTTATCTGTGACTGCTGCTGAAATTCTCTATTAGGTTCTGCTGTCCACAATTCAAGGAGAACATAGATAAATTGGAGAGGGCTTAAAGAAGAGACACACAAATGATTAAAGCAAGGGTGGCCAACCTGAGCCTGAGAAGGAGCCAAAATTTATCAATGTACTTTGCCAAAAAGCCACAGTAATATGTCAGCAGCCCCTCAGCAGCTCCTCCCACCTGGTCCTAGCGTCTCCCACCCACCAGCAGCCCTGCCAGACAGCACCTTCCCCTCCCTCCCAGCACCTCCTGATCAGCTATTTCATGGAGTGCAGGAGGCTCTGGGGGGGAGGAGTGAGGATGCTGCAGGCTCAGGGGAGGGGACGGGAAGGGGTGGAGTGGGGGCAGGGCCTGTGGCAGAGCCAGGGGTTGAGCAGTGAGCACCCCCCCAACACACTGGAAAGTTGGCGCCTGTAGCTCCAGCCCCGGAGTCGGTGCCTAGACAAGGAGCCGCATATTAACTTCTGAAGAGCCGCATGTGGCTCAAGAGCCACAGGTTGGCCACCCCCGGATTAAAGGATTAGAAAACATGCCGTACAGTGATAGCTAAATAGATTGAGTTCCTGGAACCTAACAAAGAGAATGTTAAGGGGTGATTTGACGACAATCTATAAATAGCTACATGGGGAACAAATAGTTTTCTACTCCTACTTGAGATTTCTCTATGTATGTATACAAGGACTGCATTAGCCCTTTTGGCCATAGCCTTGCATTCAGAACTCACATTCTGGTCCCTTCTGACCTTAGTATCTATGAATCTTCCAGGTCATTGATAAAGTGTTAAATAGCATAAGTCCAAGAATCAAACCCTCTGGGACTCCACTAGAAATACATCTCCCCATTTACAGTTACATTTTGAGACCTGACAGCTAGCCAGTTTTTAATCCATTTAATGTATGCCATGTTCTTATTGTTGCCATGGTGCTCCCAGGATATTAGAGAGACAAGGTGGGTGAGGTAATATCTGTTTTTATTGGGCCATGTTATTTTTATATCATTCCAGTTTTTTTATCATTCCAGTTTTTTAATCAAAATGTGGTGCGGTACAAAGTCAAACACCATGCAGAAATCTAAGTATATTACATCAACAGTTTTACCTGTATCAACCAAATTTATAATCTCATCAAAAGAAGGTAGTTGGACAGGATCTATTTTCCATAAACCCGTTTTGATTTTCATTAACTATACTATCCTCCTTTAATTCTTTATTAATCAAGTCCCAGATCAACTGTTCCCTTATCGTGTCCAGGATTGATGTCAGACTGACAGGCCTATAATTACCCAGGTCATCGGGTTTACCTTTTTTAAATATTGGCACAGCATCTATTTCTTACAGTCTTCTGAAAATTCCCCAGTGTCCTAAGACTTATTGAAAATCAACATTAATGGTCCAGCAAGCTCCTCATATAGCTTTTTAAAAAACTCTTGAATACAAGGTATCCTGATCTGCTAATTTTAGTAATATCTAACTTCAGTAGCTGCTGTTTTACATCCTCCTGAGATACCAGTGGAATGGAAAGAGAGTTCTTATGTGATACAAGTACATAATTTCAGGTTTCAGAGTAGCAGCCATGTTAGTCTGTAGCCGCAAAAAGAAAAGGAGGACTTGTGGCACCTTAGAGACTAACAAATTTATTTGAGCATAAGCTTTCATGAGCTACAGCTCACTTCATCAGATGCATGCAGTAGAAAATACAGTAGGGGGATTTTATATACACAGAGAAAATGAAACAATGGGTGTTACCATACACACTGTAAGGAGAGTGATCAGGTAACGTGAGCTATTACCAGCAGGAGAGGAAAAAACCCAACCTTTTGTAGTGATAATCAAGGTGGGCTATTTCCAGCAGTTGACAAGAACGTGTGAGGAACAGTAGGGGGGAAAAATAAACATGGGGAAATAGTTTTATTTTGTGTAATGACACATCCACTCCCAGTCTTTATTCAAGCCTAATTTAATGGTGTCCAGTTTGCAAATTAGTTCCAATTCAGCAGTCTCTCGTTGGAGTCTGTTTTTGAAGTTTTTTTGTTGTAATATTGCGACTTTGAGCTCTGTAATTGAGTGACCAGAGAGATTGAAGTGTTCTCCGACTGACTTTTGAATGTTATAATTCTTGACATCTGATTTGTGTCCATTTATTCTTTTACGTAGAGACTGTCCGGTTTGGCCAATGTACATGACAGAGGGGCATTGCTGGCACATGATGGCATATATCACATTGGTAGATGTGCAGGTGAACGAGCCTCTGATAGTGTGGCTGATGTGCTTAGTCCCTATGATGGTGTCCCCTGAATAGATATGTGTACACAGTTGGCAATGGGCTTTGTTGCAAGAATAGGTTCCTGGGTTAGTGTTTTTGTTGTGTGCTATGTGGTTGCTGGTGAGTATTTGCTTCATGTTGGGGGTCTGTCTGTAAGCAAGGACTGGTCTGTCTCCCAAGATCTGTGAGAGTGATGCGTTGTCCTTCAGGATAGGTTGTAGGTCCTTGATGATGCGCTGGAGAGGTTTTAGTTGGGGGCTGAAGGTGACGGCTAGTGGCGTTCTGTTATATTCTTTTTTGGGCCTGTCCTGTAGTAGGTGACTTCTGGGTACTCTTCTGGCTCTGTCAATCTTTTTCTTCACTTCAGCAGGTGGGTATTGTAGTTGTAAGAATGCTTGATAGAGATCCTGTAGGTGTTTGTCTCTGTCTGAGGGGTTGGAGCAAATGTGGTTGTATCGTAGAGCTTGGCTGTAGACAATGGATCGTGTGGTATGGTCTGGATGAAAGGTAAGTATGGCGGTCAGTAGGTTTTGGTATAGGGTTGTGTTTATGTGACCATTGCTTATTAGCACAGTAGTGTCCAGGAAGTGGATCTCTTGTATGGACTGGTCCAAGTTGAGGTTGATGGTGGGATGGAAATTGTTGAAATCATGGTGGAATTCCTCTAGGGCTTCTTTTCCATGGGTCCAGATGATGAAGATGTCATCACTGTAGTGCAAGTAGAGTAGGGGCATTAGGGGACAAGAGCTGAAGAAGTGTTGTTCTAAGTCAGCCATAAAAATGTTGGCATACTGTGGGGCCATGAGGATACCCATAGCCTTGCTGCTGAATTGAAGGTATACATTGTCCCCAAAAGTGAAATAGTTATGGATGAGGACAAAGTCACAAAGTTCAGCCATCAGGTTTGCCGTGACATTATCAGGGATACTGTTCCTGATGGCTTGTAGTCCATCTTTGTGTGGAATGTTGGTATAGAGGGCTTCTTCATCTATAGTGGCTAGGATGGTGTTTTCAGGAAGATCACCAATAGATTGTAGTTTCCTCAGGAAGTCAGTGGTGTCTCGAAGATAGCTGGGAGTGCTGGTAGCGTAGGGCCTGAGGAGAGAGTCCACACAGCCAGACAATCCTGCTGTTAGGGTGCCAATGCCTGAGATGATGGGGTATCCAGGATTTCCAGGTTTATGGATCTTGAGTAGCAGATAGAATACCCCGGCTCGGAGTTCTAGGGGTGTGTCTGTGCGGATTTGCTCTTGTACTTTTTCAGGAAGTTTCTAGGAAATAATTTGTTTTCTCCCAAATACAAAACAGAAATATTTATTGCACGTCTTCCTTTTCTGTATTATTATTGGTAGTTCTACAATTTCCATCTAGGTAATGGACCAATACCGTTGGCAGCATTTTTTTGTTTTGTTCCTAATATATTTGAAAACTCCTTCTTACTCTTAACTCTGCTGACCATAGATCTCTCCTTATTTCCCTTTGCTTCCCTTATCTATTTAATACAACTCCTAGCTTCCTATTTTATATTCATCAACTTTCACTTTCTTCCATTTGTTATTTTTATTTTCTATAGCTACCTTCACTTCCCCTTTAAACCAGGTTTGTTTTTTTAATCAATACAGCCTTCTTCCTAGATTGTGACTTTTGGGGCTTTTAGTTAAGTGGTCTTAAACATTTGCCAATTATCATTTACATTTCTCTGATTAAATTCTTCCTTCCGGCTCAGTTGCCTTATAATTGTTTCCCAGGAGTTTTCCCTGGGGCAGGACAACTGTGTGGTTCAAGACACTGTCTAGCTGTTGGTGATTTGCCCGTGATCACACATGGTGGCAATGGTACAGTAAGGAGCATAAGAAAGAACTCCTGATTCCTAGCTCTCTGCACAGCACAGCCAGAGAAGTATCCAAACTTCTGTGTTTTATTTGACCCAAACCAATGAAACAATCGTGGTTCACTTATCACTATGCAGAATGGATCCTCAAGTGACGAGAATAACTAGTAATTAGGCATTACTTCCCAAAACACTCAGGACTGTGCTGGAAAACAAAAATGTGATAGTCCTGCCTAATTGGCTTGCAGCTTTCAAACCAAATTAATTTGTATCTGTGGAGTTGCTGTGGATTTGCACTGACACAAATGAGAATGAAATGTTGCCCATTGTCCCTAAATAGCTGGTGATTGCTAATACTTTAAACTAGTACCCTAAAACACCAGATCTGCTAAAATCCTTGTAATTTTGCAGCTGTCATCAGGTGTCAATTGATAGCTTTTTATCCTCAAACTTTGCAGATGGTGGCACAAAATTATTTAGAATAGTTGGAGCTAGCGAGAATTGAGAAACTCTAAAAGGACTTACCCAAGCTAGATGAATAGGTAGCATGATGACAAATGAAATTCATTGTTGAGAAATGCAGGGTGGTACATATTAAAAGGAAAAAAAAAACTATTGATACACACGCCTAGGTTCTAGATGGATTATAATCACTCATGCAAAAGAACTGGGCATCATTTTGGCCATGAAATCCTCTGTTTCATGCACACTGGCAGTAATAAAAGAAAACCAAACGTTAGGATGGATAAACTATGGAAAATAATATTGTTATTTTTTCAGTATTTTATATAATCTGATGTTATGTCCTCACCTGGAATACTGAAAATGATCTCATTACCCCATCTCAAAAAGTACAGCAGAAATAGGGTGTCAGGGAGTGGGGTGGGGGGTAGTTAATTAAAATCATTAGAGCTATAGAAATATTTTCATTTGAAGAAATGAAATGATTTGGACAGTGCAGTCGTATCAGCATACATGCAACGTGCCTCAGGTGGCATGTTACCAGAATTCATCACCGAATTTGGTCTGCTGGTTGGATCATCGGGAGCATTACATGAATGCTGATCCACGCCCCTGACTGTACAGTGTAGAAAGGAGACTAATGATAGGGGATGTGCTAGAGGTATATGAAATAATGAATCTTATAGAAAAAATCATTCAGATGATCCTTTTTGTCCGTTGTCATAATGCAATAACAGGGGAACATTTAATCAAACTTAAGGGTTGATTAAAAAAAAATACTTTTCTACACCACATGTAATTAGCCTGTGAAAATCATTGCCACAAGATACAGTGAAGTCTTTTAAATATATATGTGGATAATAAGAGCATCCACTGTTATCTTTGATACATTTAAAACAAAATAAGGAGTGTAAAACCCCAATTCTACAGAACATAAATCAATTACTAACTTCTTGGGCACAGAAACAAACTTCCTCTGTGGGAAGGTTGTTCTGCATTTGTCCATTGCAGGGGTTCCTGAATTTTATGATGCATTTTGACCTGGCTTATTTTAAGGACTAAATAGACTATTGGTCTGATCCACTATAGCAATTCCTTTTTTTCCTACAAATTCCTTTTCATAGTACATTATTTTGAATGATCTTTATGTAAAACCAACATATGTTTCCAGGAAGTACATGTTTCACACACACAGTGAAAACCTTTATTGCAATTAATTGCAAGATTCTAAATGTTTATTGCCTGCAGGAGCTATTGTATGCCAGGCACCAGCAAGTGTATCTATCATCAAGAGATCTATCATTTTGAATGTGTTCGTGATTTGTTTTTTACTCGCAGTGTCTTTTTGTTTTAATTTTCAGTTGCTGACAAACATACAGCTTTTTCTGTGGAGTCTTCAGAGAGTTTAACACTTTCATATGTAATTGAAAATATCTGTGTAGTTTTTGAATGCTGTTCTGCAGGAAGTGTGATGCTATGGGTAGAACATAGGACCAGTAATTGCTGCTCATAGGTTCTAATCCCTGCTCTTCTGATTATTTTATGTGTCAACTTGAATAAATTGCTTATTTGTTCTGTTCCTCAGTTTAACTGTCTGTAAAATGGGAATGTTAGTACATATCTTACAGGCATAGTTACTGAATATTTGAAAGCTGTTATAGAAGTTCAGAAAGTCTTATTGTTATAGAATGTAATTAATGCCAGAGAGCTCCATAAGTTTGGAATCCAAGTCAAGTTCGAGGCTCATTGAATGTTAGGTTTTACTTGAGGCCCCATGAGAAGCTCAGATAAAACATCTATGTGTAGATGAGCTATACATTCCTCACCTCTACAGCTGATCAATATTTTTTCATCTTCTGAAGAAGATCTGACAGTGTGCTTCTGTGCAAGGTCCTATAGGGAGCAAAGCTGAGCAGCACCTCTTCATCTTGTTTAAATCCCAGCACAAGTATATCTCAGTAAGAACACAGCCAACTTCCTGCTCAATTATTCCTGACCGTGTGAATGTTAAGTAGAAACAGAAAGCTCATCTTTTCAGTTAGTTACACCGGAGGGCCCGAGTACTGTGTGAGGAGCTGCATGCTGACAGCTGTCCGTGCAGAGTTGTTGTCGTGGGGGAAGCTGCTTCCCCATCCTTCTCTACCCCAGTAACCTCCAGTGGAAAGTTCAGTAGGGGTTGGATAGGACAGTTGCATGGTGCATATTTTCTCCCTTAGCAACCAGCAGGGAATTCAGCTTGAGGCTATACTGAATGGAATGGAGCACCTCAGAACTGTGAAACCCCCATTGTTGGGGCTAAGATGATGTGGTGAATGTGTGAATCTCAGGCAGGATGGCTGAAATTGGGCTGTGTTATCAGGGTAAGGAGCTTATGCAGTGTGAAGCCTCCACAGGCATGGTGTTGGCTTCAGGTAAGCTCCAAGATCCTTGGGTTGTGGGAGTTGTCTCCCTCCCACAATAGAACAATATAGAGGAAACTCTGATGGAACCCACTACTGATAACCCCAAATGTTGAAGAACCATGAGTAATGCCCCCCAAAATCACAAGACCAGTTTACAAATTATGAGAGTAAAAAAAATCATTTTTTTTTACTTTCTTTCTGGCTTTTAAACTCTTAGGATGCACAAGGGTCATAATTTCAAGTTTTCCTCTGCAACCATGAGGGCTGAAAACTTTTTAAAAAATGAAATCTGAGATTCTCTTGTCATCACACATCTTGTGGGAGTGGGGCTTTAAGAAATGCGTCAAATGTCATGAAATTCATGACAGAATTGTGGTAGATGGAAATTCTGGGAACCTCAGAGTTTCCCACTCCTTTCTCTAGTGATCTGTATCCCAGTTATCCATGTTCCAGATTGAGGTGTAGGTAAAGCTGGTTCAAATTGTGATCAGAAGCAATAAAGATACTGTCAAGGTTCCTTCTCCACTCTGAACTCTAGGGTACAGATGTGGGGACCTGCATGAAAGATCCCCTAAGCTTATTCTTACCAGCTTAGGTTAAACACTGCCACCACCAAAGTGTTACACAAAGAACAGGAGAAGTGCCCACTTTGAAACGTCTCCCCCCCAAAATATCCCCCCAAGCACTACACCCCCTTTCCTGGGGAAGGCTTGATAAAAATCCTCACCAATTTGCATAGGTGAACACAGACCCAAACGCTTGGATCTTAAGAACAACGAAAAGCAATCGGGTTCTTAAAAGAAGAATTTTAATGAAAGAAAAAGTAAAAGAATCACCTCTGTAAAATCAGGATGATAAATACCTTACAGGGTAATCATATTCAAAACATATTCAAAACATTCTAGGCTAAACCTTAAGTTACAAAAAGATACAAAACCAGGAATATACATTCCATTCAGCACAACTTATTTTATCAGCCATTTAAACAAAACAGAATCTAACGCATATCTAACTAGATTGGTTACTGACTTTTTACAAGAGTTCTGACCTGCATTCCTGCTCTGGTCCCGGCAAAAGCATCACACAGAGAGAACCTTTGTTTCTCTCTCCCCGCCCACCCCCACCCCAGCTTTGAAAGTATCTTGTCTCCTTATTGGTCATTTTGGTCAGGTGCCAGCAAGGTTATCTTAGCTTCTTAACCCTTTACAGGTGAAAGTGTTTTTTCCTCTGGCCAGGAGGGATTTAAAGGTGTTTTCCCTTCCCTTTATATTTATGACAGATACTGACTAGAAGAAAGAGAGAAAAAAAAGATTAAATAATGATCCCAGAGAACTGCAGGTGGACAGTGCATAATATTTAGAGAAAGGTGAATAAATTGTAAGGAGCAATTTATACAACAAATTTCACCTCTCTTTGCATGTTGTCTATAAAAAACATGGCAATTTTCTTGAATGTATTGTGCAGAATTACTCACCATGCCCTTTCTGTGAGTAATTCTTGGGTGGTAGCTCATTCATCATCGTTTTGTTGTGTGCATTTGATATTCAAAAGTGTAGTTGTTTTCACTGGATGTGTAGACCCCATGTTATGGTTTGGCTCCCCAAATGGATGTGCATAACTCTTAAAATTGGGTTTCTGCTGTACGTAAGTACTCATGGTTGCATTTAGTGAAAACTCTAATTTAGAGGTGAGTGGAAAACTGTTTTCCTGTTATCCAAAACTTTTTTAGATTTTGAAAACTTTCCTGCCCTGCCTGGAGTGGGGCAGGGGGAGAGACACATACACACACACAGCAACCCAGGGTAAGCTGATAGACTGGCGTTTAGGGCACTCACTGAGGATGAGAGAGACCTCGGTTTAAATCTCTGCTCCACATCAGGCAAGGACTTCAATCTGGGTTTCCCACCACATCCAAAGTGAGAGTGCCCTAACCACTAGATTATTCTGTGAATGTTAGTATGATTAGCTTTTGTTTGTATGATTGGGAAGAATCTTTTTTGTGCTAATATAGGTATTTCTTTGTGGATAAATGTATTAGTGGGCAAATTAGCATATCTGTTGTCAGTGAACACATTCATACCAGAAGTACTTTCTTGACTGCTGTGTACAGTGTACATTCAATTACTTGTAGGAAGTGACATGAGACAACTGAATGCAGTCTGCTAGACTGCCAATAAATCTGCCCTACATCTTTCTCCTTTCCTCTGGCAGAAAGGAACCCAGCTATTTTAAAATCTGTGGTTCACATTCATAATCAAATATAACAATATTTTTGTGCAAAACAGGACAGGATAAAATTTTAAATACACTAAGAATGTCTAGTCTTGTTTATTATGTATTTCTCCTGAGAGACTCAGTAGCTTATTGATTTCTCCAGGTGTTGCTCCTCTTTTAAAATTTTGGTCACACAATCAGGGAACAGAAACTATAGCATGTGACATAATGACCAGTCATTCAGACAGAATATTGAATATCTAATGGGGTGGATGCTACAAACAGTGCACAAAACCTCTTTAGAGTAACTACATTCTTAAATAGGAATGGCTTGTATACCACGCTGATGAGCACTGTGTAAGAACCTGGATAGATGAATACTATTGACTGAACACTTATGAATACTAATAAATTTTGCAAAATCCCAATCTATTCATGGGCCATCTGTGTATGGGAAAAGATAAATTGTTCACAACTAATAGCATGACCACCTCTAATATTTAATAATAATACTTTTAAGATGGCTTCTTTCGGAGGATCTCAAAGTTCTTTAAAGACCAACCCTCCCAACATCCCTGTGGGGTTCTGGTAGCACATATTTTTCCTGTCATATCAAAGGAAAACTGAGGTCCAGAGAGTTCATGTGAAGAAGAAGAAAGTCTTTAGCAGAGCTGTGAATAGACCCAGAACTCCCAAAACACAAGTCAGTGCTTTTGCCCCGCAGACCATTCTTCATGGAGAGAAAAAGCCACCCCTTTTCTCTTCTATAACATAGTTAGCATCAGAGGTCTCTTTTGTTCCAGAGGTAGTGTTTAAAGATGAAACCAGTTAATGGGTGTGTTTACCCTGCAGTTGGAGGTGTGACAACATCATATGTAGCCGTAGCAAAGCTAGTTAACGTAAGTACCAGTAGCAGTGAAGATGCACAAGCACTAGTTTAAGTATAGGTTGTATAATACTGACCAGGATCCTGGGTATTTGCTCAGGTGGCTAGTCTGCACAGAAGTCCATTCTGCCACATCTTCACTGATATTGGCACCTGAGCTAATTAAATTAAAGTCAGTTCAGGTATGATTCAGCAATCATACCTCTGGTTGCAGCACAGACTACCCTTTGTTCTGTTTCTGCTCAGGTGCTTTAATTAAAGACTCCTTTGGCCTTACTGAATATTCATTGTTCCAGACTATTACTTCTGGAGAAATACTGTCTTGCTCTGTTCTACATTTTTTCCAGTGTTATTAAGTACCTATACAAATATCATAAAGAAGGTAGAAGCCCTGCAGTCAAGCACCATAGTAACACTGTGAGGCTCTAATAGCTGGACATGAACATGCTGCTTTGGACCATTGACATGTCAGCTGCATCCCTAAAGTGTTGTTTTTAAACAGAGACAAGTCAATTTTTGGAGAAGCAATGAATGAGCAAAGGTAGCAGCGGTGAGGAATATGATTAGAGAGACGTATGAGGTAATTCCCTGAGCATAAATATGGGACCCAATGTTCTAATTCTGCTCCTGACTCATTCTTCGAGTCTCTACTCCTGTAATATGGGGATAATAAAATCTATCCGTAGATTTGTTATGAGACTCACTTGATGTTTATAAAGTGCTTTAAAGAAGAAAAGCACTCAGTGTTATTGGAGCCCTGCAATAATAGTCCTGAAAATTACCATCCCAGTCACAAAATTCTCCCGTGGTGGCGATGGAAAAAATATGTGACATCTCTACTCATTAGTGGGGGGCAATTTACCCGAAGTAGCCAGCCCAATAAAATTTTGGAAGAATAAGCTATAACAAACAGCAACATTATTAGTCTTGTTTGCCTGCCTGCAATTGGTGCCCATGTCAGGCCAGATTTTGGTCTATTGAGACTTCTGTGCATATGTTACAGAATGGCTAAGTTCACTGTGTTCCTCTCTAATAGATAATCCACAGAGTCTCAGAGCCTACTACAGCTATCAGCAAATGGTTCCTTTAGCTCAAGTGGTAGTGATGTTTTGAAGTCCTGGTTCCTATGCTGATTTATGAGTGGTGGTGGGGGGAGGGGGTCTCATTGAATATATCCTGACCTGTCACTGTGATACTTGGAATTTTTCCTGCTGAATGTCTTAAAAGCAGGATTCAGAAGGAAGGAAAGTAAGAGAGGAAGACAACCTTTTTCATGTTTTCCCCCAAGCTTTGCCTTTACTTTCCACGCAGTACAGCAGAAGCATTTTCAAAAAGCATTGGTTCATTCACCTGCACATCTACCAATGTGATATATGCCATTATGTGCCAGCAGTGCCCCTCTGCCATGTACATTGGCCAAACTGGACAATCTCTACATAAAAGAATAAATGGACACAAATCAGACGTCAAGAATTATAACATTCATAAACCAGTCGGAGAACACTTCAATCTCCCTGGTCACAGTCGGAATATTACAACAAAAAAAATTTCAAAAACAGACTCCAATGAGAGACTGCTGAATTGAAATTAATTTGCAAACTGGACACCATTAAATTGGGCTTGAATAAAGACTGGGAGTGGATGGGTCATTACACAAAGTAAAACTATTTCCCCGTGCTTATTTCCCCACACACACACACACACACTGTTCCTCACGTGTTCTTGTCAACTGCTGGAAATGGCCCACCTTGATTATCACTACAAAAGGTTCCTCCCCCTGCCCCCCCACCCCCACTCTCCTGCTGGTAATAGTTCACCTTACCTGATCACTCTCATTATAGTGTATATGTTAACACCCATTGTTTCATGTTCTCTGTGTATATAAATCTCCCCACTGTATTTTCCACTGCATGCATCCGATGAAGTGAGCTGTAGCTCATGAAAGCTTATGCTCAAATAAATTTGTTAGTCTCTAAGGTGCCACAAGTCCTCCTTTTCTTTTTGCGGATACAGACTAACACGGCTGCTACTCTGAAACCTGCATTGGTAGGGTTATAAAAAAGCCCAAAACAGAACAGAAAATAATTGTTTGCACAGATTTAAAAAAAATCACATGTAACGTTGCTGAGGTAGTCAATATAATGCTAAGTTGTTCAGGGGCAGAGAAAACTCATGGGAGAATTGCCTTGAGGTGGGAGAGAAAGTAAAACCATAGATTACTGTTAAATGCAGAAATTGCTTGCACGTGAGAGACAGAGAAGAAATGGAAATAGGGGGAGAGGATGAGAAACGCAAAGATAGAGACACACACACACACACACACACACACACACGAAGAGAGAAAATGAGCCAGATACTTACTGAGCAGCAGGAAGAAAAGCTTCAAACAGACGATTTCCCAGCATTAGATGTCTGCCAGTTGTTTGGCTAGCACACCAGTGGGTATCTGTGTGGTGCCTTAAAGGATGTGGAATAAAGGAGAGTCAGAGGGACTCCAGACTTTAGGGATTGTGGTGGTGGTGTGTTCTTCTCTGAAACTTTTGCACTACCTCGGGCTAATTGACTTGTCAGATGGTAAGAACCTCCAAGCTTTCCAGCTCCTATTTACCTTTATTTAAGTGTATTTCAACAAAATCACTGTGAGTAGCAGGTTAAGGGAAATAAAGCATCAGCTTTTCAGTGCACTTATTTTTCATCCTCATCTTCATGCCTTGTAAGTCATATGGTCTTTAGTGCTGGAATTAGGCTTTGTGCTTTATTTCAAGGGCTTGTGTTAGCTTTTGGAATGTTACCATAGCTGAGGGGAATTTTATGTTGTGATTTTTGCCACACACGCTACTTTTCTTTTATCTAAGTATTATTTTTGTTTCACCCTCTCCTTGGGAACGATAGTCTCTTTTTGGGTAGTGGAAGCACTACTAATAATTAATTCATTAGTTTGGTATGGTTTACTAGACACAGTACTCCTGTGACTCTTGTGACCCGAAGAAAATAAAAACCGGTTGAATGTATGTAGTACAAACGAAACTTTTTTTTGTGTGTGAGTATTTCTTATTCTAGATTCTTCAGAATAAGAGAAACCAGAGACAAAATAAATTAAGTAAAAAAATAATGTTTCTCATTTGAAGAACTATTTTGAGGGGATTGGTCTCTCTCTGTCAGATTTAGTAAAGCAATATTTTTTCTATGATATTTGATAGGAACAGGCAAAGCATATGTATTTGAATTATTTAAGTAAATTTAGGCAATAGCAGAGTGTTTTCTAACTACACAGTGACACTCACCCCAGCGGTGAATTTCCTGAAAAAACAACCATTGGTATGAAACAAATAAGAATTTAAAAAAAAAAAAAGAGGGAAGCCAGTAGTCCTTGGCAGATCTTTACGAGTTCACTCATGCATAGATGATTAACACTGCCAAGTTTTCCTAACAGAGGAGCAGAATGAGCTGAAATCATAACAAAGACAGCAGTTTCTTGACAGAGGTTTCCTTTGAAATATGGGTTATGTAAAACTGTCAGACTATTTAGTGAGAAATTAAAGAAAGAAATACATCAATTAGTATTTAGTATTCTCCTTAAGTACAAGTTTTATCATTTACTGAATGATGGTGGGAGGAAAGGCAGCATATTAATTTTAACTCAGTCATTGTAAAAATCACTGTGCTGTAAGATACCTGATGGGTAGATAGTGTTCATGGATGGTTAACAAAATACAAAAATAAATTGTGACCTATAGAAAAGATTTTTTTATTTAGAGTATTAGATTAGAAAATTTAAGTTACATGTATTGTCAATACATACATGTTTGGGTTTTCCCTATAACAGGAGTGAAACACAACAGCTTTAGTCTACCCGTACATGAATTGAACTCCAATAAGGTCTGTTCCCCTCCTCCCCCCAAAAAAGCACCTAACGGTAACTATCAATTTCAAAAGATACACTCACCTTCATAAAACGTGTTGGGAGGAAGTGTAAAATGAAATGCGGAGACAGTTGCACTGCTACCTGTTTAAGTGCAAGGACATTTCTATATATTCTTTCCAGAGCTACTGATGTTAAATCCACTTTTAAACTAGATTACTTACCCAGACCAGTCTCTGCAATGTTTCCCCAGGAAAATCAAATAAGGGACAGGTGAGAAAGATGTCAAGGGTAAAGGGAAGTAATAATTATTAAAAGTAGCCCTGTTGTAGAGCAGTGCCAGTCCTCTAGCTCAGCTGTATCCTACAGTATATTGGTATTTTAGTGAGAAATTAATCCTTAATGAATTGCTTTCACTAAACAGTCCTGGATGCAGATTTCTAACCAATGTGTAACAGCATCATTCAGCCCATTCAGGTGCAGAACATAGCATTGTTGTGCCTCATAAATCTTTCCAGTAAGCACACTAGTTAGAACATCTCAAGTACTAATGGACTATCTGACAAAGTATAGGTGCACCATAAAATAAACCCCTTTCTTCTCCAGCTTTGATTGTTGCTTTTTTTTTCCTTCCTGACTTTGGAATTGTCCACTTAGGATTCTGCAGGAGTCTGAGAAATGTATAGTTACTGTTCACAAGTTATAGGAGCTTTCCCTCCCTTTGGGGCCTGAATTCTTTGATCCCTTACTTATGCTGAGTAACACTTGCAGGTAGTTGTATAGATGTCACATGAGTAAATATTGCAAAGATCAGGCCCTTGGAAATCTTTAAGTTCAGCATGAAACTTTTTATTTGACCTGCTAGGTAACAGTGGGTAAGTGTGGAACATTATTATTATGATTTGTATTCCCATAGCATGTTGGGGCCCTGGTCATGGGGTTGCAGCGTAATTATTTCTAGCTTGTCTTTACATTCAGTGTAGATGATCACTGCTTTTGTTTATCTAGAAGCAAGTGATTCCATGTGCAGTTCCATCACTGTGTGTAATAGCCCTAAAATTAAACACTGCACTATTTAAGCAAACTGGCTCCCAATTGCCTGAAATTGGTCACGCTGTTATTTCCTTTTAGAATTTGTATTATGCCAACTCCTGCAGGTAAAACATTCTTATTTAGAAACTACTCATTTGTGTTGCTTTTTCACAAGAAGTGATTGGATACCAATTCTGCATTAGGGTAATATGAGAAGCTGGATTGATGGAGTAGTAACTGTGTGATTGGCAGTTCAATAAGTATAAAACACTTCTTAGAATTTCCTGCAGTTCAATATACATAATGCTCAGTATCTTGACTTTCAGCTTCTGTTTCCAAGTTATATTTCATAAGTAAGGTCTGGATCCTGCAATTAGTGTTGTGCAGGTGGGTCCAAGCTCCGATTCATTTCATCCAATGGCATTTGGTACAAGTGCAGAGGTCTACACACACTGAGCTTTGTTACGGGATTGCAGCGTAAGAATCCAATTGGAAATCTGAGCAAGACTTAGACCTGCATAAAACTCTCTAACGAAACCCTAAACCAGGGGGAAGGCAACAGTTTCGTCAGAGATTGGCTTTGGGGTTCTGCATTCCTTTCAGCCTGAAACTGAAGTGGTGTGATATCCACATAACTGGAACCCAATAAACTCCCCTGTAAAGAGGAACCCCTCGCTTGATCAGAGCTTGCCAAATGCATGATGTTCATTTCACAGCATTTCACGTTACAGGTTTCACTGTTTCCTGTTGTGCAGCCTCTCCTGTGCTTCCATCTCATTCATAATTTCATGTTGGTAATACCAGACTTGCTTGCAGGAGACAACCAAATTCAAAAAGAATGAGGCAAGAGTCAACGATTAGTTTCCTAGCAAGTGTGGGGATGCAGTCATCATTAATTATTCACATTAAATGGCATTCAAGAAAACATTTTGTGAATGTTATGGTAATACTTGGTTGTCAAAGGATCAAGAACTCTCCTCATAAGAGCAAATGTTGACTATTCTAGAACTGTTTTATGAGTTTGGCTCTAACTCTTCTTACTTTGTTCCATCCATCAATCATTTGGATATCCTTGTACTGCTGATAAATTTTATTTCTTCTGAATAGTGAGGGATCCAGATCAAATATGATGTGTGTTTTTTGGACAGCTATCAACATTGATTACATAATACCACCACCAGGGTTTAAAATTCTGAGAACTAAGTACTGTTTAAAGATACCACTTGAATATTGCAAATCAGAGATTTAACTTTTAATGCAGCAAAATTTGTTGTGAGCCCCACGATATGTGTGTTTCTGTCTGGTAGGGCTGTCTTCTTGGCTGTTTTCAGTTACTTCACAGGAGAAAACTATACTGGTGACAGATTTCTTCTCAGTTAAATGGGTTGTGGATTTTGCTCTCTAAAACTGTCTCAGTGTAAAAGGATAGCAGCTACTCTACCCTGGTGCATGATTCAGCAATCTGTAAATAATGTATAATCAACCGGTGGAACTCTATTGTTTCATGATGTTGTGGAGACAAATAGTTTAGTAAAACCCTGAAAAGAATTAGACACCTGAAGTATGTGACTAGGAATAGCATATCCTGTTACATTAGAATAGGGCAACAATATGACCATTCGCTAGGGCTGTCCAAAAGTTCATTTGGAAATGTGAAGTCACCATGTTTCAGGAGACATTTGGGTCTAGGCCTAGGTCTGTGAACTGTTGCAGACCAGTACTGTTTCAATTTGTACAGTCCTCATTCCCAGCCTTGGCCCCCCACTCAGTGACCTGCTCCACCAAACCTGGGACCCAACCGACCTTACCATTACTGTCCGTGGAGAGAATGACTAGATATTGGCCACCATTCCTGCCATCTCTGTTGGCCCTGGTACTAGATACTAAGAGTCTTCAGAGAGCACTAGAAAACTTTTCTACCACTTTATTTCATCAAGGGATTACCAAGCTCCTTGTCCACATCCGAGAGGCAGCAGAGGCAAGAGTTGGTAGGGTCCCAGTACCTGGATGAAAAGTGGGGTAGTAGAGGACAGTGCAAGGAACTCTGGGAGGTGAGGGGATGTGGGTGTACCCCTACAGATTTCAGTTCTGTATAACCTGAACCTCCAAGTGAAATCTGTGATGTTCTGTATCTCAGGGGAAACACCCTACACCCCCATGTTCATCCTTATAATATTATTGTGTGGTATCCAATGCAAAGTTTGTCATGTAGGGCAGTGGTTCTCAAAGTCGGTCCACCACTTGTTCAGGGAAAGCCCCAAGGGGGCCGGACCAATTTGTTTATCTGCCACATCTGCAGGTTCGGCTGATCATGGCTCCCACTGGCTGTGGTTCGCCGCTCCAGGACAATGGGGGCTGTGGGAAGGGTGGCCAGCATGTCCCTTGGCCCACTCCGCTTCCCGCAGCCCCCATTGGCCTGGAGCGGCACACTGCAGCCAGCGGGAGCCACGATCGGCTGAACCTGCAGACGCAGCAGGTAAACAAACCGGTCTGGTCCACCAGGGTCTTTCCCTGAACAAGCGGCGGACTGGCTTTGAGAACCACTGATGTAGGCTGTTTTTGGAAGGCTCATGATGCACTGAGCATTGTTGTTATAGTAATCATTGTTATAGTAATATTATAGTTATGTTATAGGTTGTAATTTCATGTATATAGTTATGAGGCTGAGAATGTGTCCTCATGGCTTAAAGCAAGCCCAGGCAAAAGCTCTCCAAGAGCAGAGGGGCAGTTCATACCTCATCAGGGCATGTATGGGACAAACCCAGCCCAGCCTCACAGGCACAAAGAACACTGGCCTAGGTAACAACAAAGGATCTGTTCAACTTTCGAGTGACTCACCCCCCTTCCCTTGGTCAGTTTGGGACTTCAATGAGGTAATGCTCACCTGACTCTAAAGGTAAGGGAGCAAAGCTAAGAAAGAACATGATAAAAGGGAGAGACGTTTGCCACGCTCTTCCTCTCTCTTCCACCTCCATCTACAGATATAACCATAAAGCGACTGAAGCTCTGATCAAAGGGGAGAGCCTGGCTGAAGGACAACTAGCCAGCCTGTGGTGAGAAGCAGCTAAGTTTCTAAGGGTACTGAAAGTGTTAAGATCAACTTAGAATGTGTTTTGCTTTTATTTCATCTGACCAAATCAGACTTATAATCACTTAAAATTTATCTTTGTAGTTAATAAATTTGTTTGTTTATTCTACCTGAAGCAGTGTGTTTGGTTTGAAGCATGTCAGAGTCTCCCCTTGGGATAACAAGCCTGGTACATATCCATTTCTTTGTTAAATTTATGAACTCATACAAGCTTGCAGCATCCACCAGGCATAACTGAACAGTGGAAGATGGATCACTAGGGTTGTATCTGGGACCAGAGATATTGGCTAGTGTCATTTGGTTGCACAATCCAAGGAGCAGCTTACATGCCAGAGGCTGTGTATGAACAGCCCAGGAGTGGGGGTTCTCACAGCAGAGCAGGGTAAGGCTGGCTCCCAGAGTTGAGGATTTCAGTGGCCTATCAGATCACCCGTCCAGGTAACACCAGAGGGGAACGTCACAATCTGGAGGATTTTGCTCATTGACCCCGTGGCATCTGGCTTGTGTGTGTCCCCAGTTAAGGAACCCTGCCAGACTTGCTGACCTCCATCATGAATTCTTAGATTTCAGGTTGCAAATCTTTAACCAGCTGTATTATTAGATATATTATAGGGGGCTTAATCCTTCCTTTGAAGCATCCAGCATTAGCCACTGGAGACAGAATGCTAGATTAGAGGGTCTGTTTGGGTATGACTGAATTCCTTTTTGCAACAACTGTAAAGTAATTTCCAAATAAGGCAGTAGGAATCGACAGTTACAGGCCTGGCTTGCTGTGTGGTGATGCACACCTCACTGTCTCCCCTATGGCGTATTGCAGTGTACTCTGCTCTAAGCCTACATTACGTGCAGAAATGCACAAATCTTTTTCATTCCTACTGCCAACTAGCAAATTCCCTCAGAGACTATGGTCCATGGACAAGGGCAACTTGCTCTTCAGGAAGCATATCGATGTGCCTTTTTTTGTGATGGAAAGAGTCTAAAACAAAAAACACAAGCAGGAATTATGCCATGGCCCTTCCTGCAAATTCAAACATCACCACAGTTGGGATCCAAAGGAACCATGGGTATGTCACAATTCAGAATCAGATTGTTGGCTCCTGAAGTCCTTTTGAACTCAAGTTATTTTCTCTGGGGTTGTTGGTTAGACACAAGCTCCAGGTGATTGTCAGAGAATGTCTATTCTTCACTGGATGTATAGGGAATTTTTATGCATGCAACACACAGTGCATAAAGATAAGAGCTACAAGAGAGGAAATGGGAGCCTAGACTGAACTCCAACCCCCACTTCTGCATGTGTTATTTCAAAGAGCTTTAGAGAGACCAAAGGGAAAAGAGTGAAAGAAAGGAAGTGTAATCCAGTGAACTGGAGCTTTGTGTTTCTGTGACTCCATTATTTCTCCTCCCCCGTGTGTTTTGGGTTTTTTTAAGTGAGACATGCGGGAACCCTTTGTAGCACACCTAACAGACTTTGAGCTAGTGCTGGTTTGTACAAACTTCACCATGGGAAACCCCTCCCTAGGGCTTTCTGCCCTGGATAGGGCAAGTGCAGTTTCTGTTGCTGCCCTCCTTCTGGGGATTCTGCCCAGGGACAGCAGTGTATGAGGCTGCACAGCGGCCTGCTGAAAAAGGCTATATCATAGATCAGTGGTGGGCAACCTGTGGCCCAAGGGCCGCACGTGGCCAGTTAGGGTAATCCACTGGCAGGCCGCCAGACAGTTTGTTTCCATTTGCACGGCTGTCCGCAGCTCCCAGTGACTGCAGTTCACCGTTCCCGGCCAATGGGAGCTGCAGGAAGCAGCAGCAGCAGCTCCAATTGGCTGGGAAAGGCAAACGGCGGCCATTGAGAGCTATGGGTGGCCATGCAAATATAAACAAACTCTCTGGCTATCCACTGGTGGATTACCCTGATGGGCCACAGGTTGCCCACCACTGTCATAGATGTACTGAATCAGTCCATCCCCCAACTACTCTGACCACGTGCCCTCCCCAGCAGCTCATTTTTTCATCTTTGTTGGCCTATTGTAAGCCCACCCCTCAATGTGAGAAAGGAACAGTGCCTCCACTTTGTGTTATCCTAGCATACTGAGAACCCAAGTGGGCCCTTGCAAGAAACTGGGGATGAACTTAGGTTCACCACATTCATACAAAGAAGGCTTTGTTAGATTCTTTCTAAGGTACCAATCACCATAATATTTAAGGACAATCAAGTGCTAGTAGTGGGCTGAGCAGCACATGGAGACAGGACTCTGGGTTTAGAGCTGCACAAAATTTTTGGAGGAATAGTAAATTTGCCAAAAACTGCAGTTTCAGAGTGACTGAAGCGATTTAAGAAATTCAGGTTGAATTCAGCGAATAGTTTTGACTGAATAAAAAAGAAAAAAAAAGAAAAAAAGTCCAAACCAGTTCATTTCAATGTTTTCTAAATGAACCATTTCAACTTCTTCTTGAGATATAACCATTTTCAAAAATGTCATCTCAAAGCAACATTTCCTTTAGAAAAAGTCATTCCAAACTGAACCAACAAAATTTTTCTGGTTTTTCATTTTGGTGAAACAAACTGAAAAAATTTAGTTAGAAACTAAGCGAATTATTCCATTCAGCCACCAACCAAAAAATCAGTTATTCACTTAGCTCTGCTCTGGTTCTGTGTCCCACTACGTTAGTTTCCCTGTCTGTTAAATCAGCACAATGCTGTTTACCTCAAATGGAAGTTAAGAAGCTTAATTTTAATTAATGTTCATAAAGCTCTTTGAGAGTCTGAAATGAAAGGTGCTGTAAAAGTGCAATGTATTATTACAACAAATCCTCTCTGAGGTTGAGGGTGGTGGTGATCAGGGGTAGCTGCTTAGATGACCTGGTGCAGTGTGTAATCTGGTTCTCAGTTGCTTTTACTACAGAATCATGTTTATGATGATCGCTTGCTATAGTCTCTCCCCCTGCCTCACCCCTATAGTTGTTTAGTTAGTAGGAGATAGAAATAAACTTTGATGTACCTGCTGACATTCTCTTGCTGGCTAATGCTTATTGCAACACTTTGGGTTTCCTGGGTACTTCTGCATCTTGTTTTTCTTGAACTTCATTTTTCTATCTGGACCTTCTTTTTTCTGAACCTGCTTCAACAGGTGAAAGGAAAACTACAATTCACAATACAAAAAAATCTCCTTCTGGTCTCTGTCTTTGAGAACAAAGGGGAGTAAATGAATAACAAGTTTTGGGTTTTTAAGTGAAAGATAGCGTTCATTCATGCAGGAACCTGCTATCATGGCAGTTTGACACACAGTAGTTTGAGGCACATGAAATGCAGCTCAGTATTTCACAATAGAAGACAGGCAGGAGACTAAAACTTTTTTAAGGTAAAAGTTTACTTATTTCTTGGGGTGAGGGGAGTTAATTGAAGTATAAACACTGTTAAACCACCCATTTGAGAACTTAACCAATGGTAAAATATGGAAACTTTATTGTTAAATACCTTTGAAATGAGAATTTTAAAAAACTGGTCTATTTAGCTAGGTAATTGTCCTACCTTTATTTTCTGTGTAATAAACCTCTATATTTTTAAGGACTCTGCTGTCTGCTGTGATGGGCAGCCATTTTTTATTCAGTGCAAAGTGTTGCAGAAGAGATGCAAACTGTGCTATCCGATGGAGATTTTATTTTTGTTGTTTTTCATTATTTTGCTCTACAGTGTATCATTCTTGGTGAATTGATATGGTTCTCTCCCTGCTTATAGGGGGGATACATCAATTCAGTCCATAAGGAACATAGTCTAAAACTCTTATTGTGACTATTACATCCCAGCAGCTTCTCTGGACCTCAACGTTTTTATGGAATGCCAGAGTGGGGTGAGGTAATCTAAGTTTTTTAAAGTTAAATTAGCCAGGAGGTTTTTCTAAAAAATAAAGCCACATACCTTACAACAGTTATGAAATTCTCCTTTCTCATGCATTCAAATCCTGTGCCTCTAGCTTCAGCAGCAGGCCGGACTTCCTTCAGGAAAGTATCAGTGAAATAGTGACTGTAATTGAGATGCACCAGTGACAAGTATCTTAGAAAATAATATTTGACAGTGCATCTAAGTGTGCAGGAAATGTCAGTGTAAGTGGTTCTCTGTGTGTGTGTGCGCACACATATGTATATACATAATAACTCAGTTCTAATGGAGGCTCCTTAACTGTCCAGAAAAAAAATATATTAAGATAAGTGAAGCACTCGTGTCAGGAAATGCCAGAATTAGGGTCGCCTGTACAATCTTAACTCTTTGTGCATGTTGTCCTCATTACGATATGGGTTTACTCATGATTAAAATACAATATTGTAAAGTATACAAATCAGGAAGAAGAGCTAAGGTTGTGCAGGCAACCTTAATTTTGGCATTTCCTAATCTTTGATTTCTCATATGTTCAACCTTGACATTCTTTCTACATAGATAGGTGTTCTGTATGAGTAGCTGGTGTGTGTATTGTGACAAAGCTCTGTCCTTGCCTCCGTGGGTCCCGCGTTTCCTGGCAGATTTCACTAGCCTCAGAGGCTCACCAAGACCCTGCACATAACCCTTCTCTTTCTAGAGACAAGGGTCACAGTCTACTGAGCCATTTTCATCATAAGCCAGTGAGGGAGGTGAGGAGAAGTTATCCTTATCTCTGTTGTCTCCCAGTCTCCGTGATTAATCAGGGGGCAAAGGTGGTGGGGGAGCCCAGGCCCACCCTCTACTCCGGGCTCCAGCCCAGGGACCCTAATAGTATCAGCTATGGTAGCTGACCTTTTAGAAACATGACATGTACAATTCTCTGGGTTACTTTCCCCACAGCAGCCCTCACTTCCTCAAGCTCCACTTCACCCTTACCTCAGGGCCTCCTTCCTTGTGCCTGATATGGTGTGTACTACTCAGCCTCTCCAACAGCACAACTTCCTCCCACAGCTCCTGACATGCACACCCACCTGACTAACTGGGAGGCTTTTAAGTAGTTTCAACCAGCCCTTGATTGGCTTCAGATGTCCCAATCAACCTAACCTTCTCCCTGCCTTCTGGAAAGTTCTTAATTGGCCCCAGGTGTCTTAATTGACCTGGAGCAGCTGCCATTTCACTTATTCTGGTACCAGGGATTTGTTTAGCCTGGAGCTAATATATCTATCTCCCACTACTTTTCTATAGCCATCTGGCCTTGCCCCAGCACAGTATATATGCACTTATGAATTATATTCTATTATTTAGCTGTTAGTTATTCTAGCTAATCACTGCTGGGTTCCTTTAATGAAATATCTGGATTTCTCTCAGTGTTCTCAACTTTCAATATTTTATCTCTCATATAATTCTCTGGCTGCTAGACTTCATTAGACAGTCTATTGCAGAAACTGCCAAGGATTGATTGGCTTATACCCAGCATTGCCTGTTGCCTGCTGATCAGTGAATGGAAGGGAATTCTATATGTTGCACATCATTTCCTGATTTCCCAGTCCTGGTGACATTTGTTAGCACTTGAGAAGTCTTTCCAGATTAGCTTTCGAAGGTCGCTTCTGGTGTTTAATGACTTTTCTCTCCGTTTCAGCTATGCCAAAGATATAGGGAGGGATCTGACTTTGTGGATTAACTGCAGAGTCACAGACCACATTTTGGGAACTTCATTTGAATTGTTCATACCATTTATTTTGTGTTTTGTTTAACCCTGAGGCATTTGGCATTCTTTCAGGGAAGGAAGTCCAGCTTTTTTACTCTTGAGTTTCTTAGACTGATCTGGTTCTGCTTCTATTGTAGGAATCTATACTAATTCAGTTAAGTGTAGCAGTAACTCATTAGTGCTTGCTTACAAAATGATTCATGTAGAGCTACAGTCATGATTATACTTCAATCTCTCATAATTGCACTGCTGTTAACCTTTCTATTAAAACAGTAATTTTCTGTTCATTTACAATGTTACTACCCCAAAACTGCCTTTTCAGCACCTTTATGTTCTCTCTGTGTGTGTACGTGTGTGTGCACACATCCTGTGGTTTCAAATCTGCTAGTCAGTGCAATCTTGCTGTTTTCCTTCGCATACAGCCAGTTGCTATTTTGCCTCCATTCTAGCTTGCAAATCACCTGCTACTGCTTTTTCCCACCATGTCCAATAAAATCAGGGTTCTATAGCTCTTTCACACCTGATGCCCAGATAACAAGGTATTATTTCCATCTGAGCTCATTGGCATGAGCTATATTGGTTTGCTCCATCTTCTAGAAATGTGACATTGCCTTACCACTTCTCATTCTGTGTGCCAATTCATAATTGTATGTCTCTTCTTTCTGTCAAACATATGGAAATCAGAGCTCTTAACTGCAGAGGTTTCAATGCTTTTGAAAATGTTACAGTCGGATTTCCAGTTTCTCTTCCTTGATTATTCTCTCTCCCCAAGCACAGCTTTGCCTTTCTCACTTCGTGTTTTGAATTCTTATTCTTAGGCAGCACTAATGCAAACTAAATAGACAAAACTGGTAATTTTTAAATTGCATCCATTTCAGTTACTTGGGACATATAGTGCATTGATCTTCCTGACCCATTTAAGGTCATACTTTTGTTCAATTTATCTTTATGGGATTAGTAGCTTCTGGTCTGAACACTCAAACTTAATAATTCTGATGACATGTGTTATTACTACAAGGTGTAACTACATCCCTTTCTGACTCCTATTTAACTTAAAATTTATTTGCTGTTTCTCTAGATGTAAATCCTGTTTTGTTGGCTTTGTGCCATGTTTTCCTCCCATGTTTTGGCTTTATCTTTGTTCCCTGGTTTTTGGTAAACCTATCTGTAGTGAATGATATTATGAAAGTGTATAACACACTTTTAACTGATATTATTCCCAGCACTGCAGCAACAATGCACTGTGGGCCATGTACCACCTTTGATTCATGTGTGTATCCCAATGATCTGGCAAAGGCAGTATGTAGCCCAGGATGTGCCACAGTCACATTGTTCTTTGATTCACTGACCAGCTCAGAGCCATCAGTTCATAGGCTCGAGTATCACCACAGGTTGAATGATCATCATACTGTCAAATGGGAAAATTCTAAAAGTCATTTTACTGCCTGTAAATAGTATCATACGTATAACACTAGAAACTGTATTCCTCTGTTTAACCCCAGGAAGGACAAATGTGTAAAGCATAAGCAATGACAGGGTAAACTTCCTTGACAACATTGTTTCATCTCTATCTTGAAGCGACCATCTCTAGAAACTCTCTTCTGTTGTGATGCCTGTAAAATACTCCACAGTGACTGGGGAGCTGGCCTACTGTGATTGCTGCTTTTTCATGCTTACAGCATTGACTCATTATTTCCTTATAATCCTCTCATCTGTCTGCATCCACCTGTTGTGTCTTGATTTATACTTAGTTTGTAAGCTCTTTTGAGCAGAGACCGTGTCTTTGTTATGTTTTGTACAGTGCCTAGCAAAATAGGGTCCCAAATGCTACAATAATGAAAATAGCTGTAGTGGCAATTAGTTAATAAATAGCTTGTATCTATAAGTCCTTGTTTTAAAAAGAGATTTGAAGGAAGACAATGAGATCGTCCGATCCTTTTACCTCTGTATGGAGCCAATGGATCTATGCTGATATTCCCTAGTTGAGGTTGTGGTCTTGAATCTTTTGCAACCATTCCTTGACCACCCGACTTGGGAGTCTATTCTGACTAATTGCACAAGCTTTTACTCTTAACTTTTTATTAATATCTATCCTAAGCTTTTTCCTTCTTTAGGTGCCCACTGTAGTACCTTGTTCTGCCATCGCTGAGACTGAGTAACTCTTTCTTCACTGATATTGTTAAATTAAAGATATTTATTGGCTGTGCATATGCAACCCCTGAATTCTTTTAAACTAAATAAGCCTGGCTTTTTCAATAACTCCCCATGTGTCTTAACTATCTTGTCTTCTATCACTTTCATTGTCCTCTAGATTTTCTATATCCTTTCTAAACTACAATATCCAGAATTGCACACTGTTTACCAAAGGTATGTTAAGTAGCACATTAACCTGTGATTCTCCTTTATGTGTATTCAAGAACAGCACTGGATTTCCTTCTTAACTGCATTGTCCTAGAAGCAAGTGGAGAGTTCACTCTCCATTCCCACTGAAACTTTGGCTTCTTTCTTGAACTGAGTAACTGCCCAGATAGCTGCACTGTATAATTTCTAGTTCTAGTCCATCAGATCTCAACCTGAGGGTTGCAATTGCTCAGCCCGTCCCATATTGCTAGGTGGGAGGGGAATCTTGAGATTGCCCTGTTGTGGAAAAGGTTGAGAACCACTGTTCTCATTTATTATGAGAAGAAAAAATATTCATTGTGTATTCTAAGATTCTTGTCTGAGAAACAAGCTATGCTTGTATGTGGTCCTGTAAGTCAGATTTTCGTGCAATTTAATAAGTACGGTAGAGGTACATGTCCATAACACATCCACTGAGGCAGCAGAATGTTTTCTCTCCATACAGAACTGGGATTCAGTAAATCTGGATTCTGTTCCCAACTGAACTTCACACTGACAGGGATCTTGGGGAAGTCACATGACCACCCTGTGCCTCAATTGCTCCATCTGTGAAAAGTAAAGTATCTTGAGACCTACACATTAAGAGACCACTGTTCATTTATGCTTATACCATTTAAATGAAAGCACTATAGGAACAAAATGGTAGTTATTTTAATATTTATATTGTGGTAGCACCTAGGGACCATATAATACTTTGATTTTTCATTGTATTCTGGTAGACAGAACTAATCACCAGTATGCAGTGGAGAAAGATGCGTAAGTCAAACAGAGCTACCTGGAAATTACAGATGAGGAAGAACTTGCTTTTGAAAGAGCAAATTACTCATTAACAAATGTAACATGGGCCATCAACATAAAGGTCGAGTACAACAGACTCAGCATAACATTTCAGAGGTGTTGCCATGCCCCAAAGTCTTTAAGGAACCTCCCTGGATCTTCTGAATGTTGACCAGAAAAATAAATGGACCTATTTCCAGAGTAACTAATAAAGTGCTAAAGAGGGAGATAAAAGACTAATTACTCTGTTAATTAGAAGTGCTTATTGTGCCATACACATGAGCTGTTTGAAAAATTTAAGTTTTGAGCTGACTCAGAAGTTTGTTAATGGTTAGAATAATGCAGTGGGTTACGTGTGAGATATTGATGCATCAGCTGACATAAGTGTCTTAGTTATTTCACTGAACATAGCTTGGAACAAGAAATTCCTGAGATGCTTGTTTTCAAATTATGTCCGCAAAGAACACATACTATTGTATGCAAGAAGTATTAAATATCTCACACAATTCCCAGATTTATATCCATAATTGTGGTAAATGCAAATTCAAATAAGGCCTGTAATTGCATATGGATTTTACCCATATCGTCATGTCTACATTTAAAACAGAAATCTGGCCCTCTGTTTCTGTTAGGTGGTAGGACTTGAAAAGAGATTTGTAACTTTCGTAAAGAAACTCTGTTCTGATTTAGTAGCATGTAGACCTGTGCAAAACTTGGCAGAATCAGTTTCTGTATAAATACAACCAGCAATCAGAAATAACTAATAAAGAAGGAAATTCACTAAATAAAAAATAAATATTGCCTGTCATTAATTCGAAACTAAAATGAGCACAAGCTTGCTGAAAAGTTATGTTCTTGTATTAAATTTAAAAATCCATATTTCAAAGCAAGGTTAATTTTTTTCTTAATGCCCTGTGATCACTGGGGGATTTATTTTCATCTGGTGATTTGCAAAAGATTATATGGTGTAACTCTCATAGTAAGAAGAATATTTAGGGATTTATTCTGACTTATTACAGACAGATGCTTTATGGAGGATGTGGGCAGTGGGTAGGGTCAAAATGTTTGATACAAAATATTTTTGTCAAATGAAGTGTCTTGTGAAAATTGTTCAAATTTTAATTGAAACAATGTTATTGACACTTTTCAATTACTGAATGCTAGGCTTTTGTTAAACAAAACATTGGTAATCTTTTTTTATATTCATAAGAGTTCAAAAAAATTGAAAGGCCAAAAAAGAGTCAGGTTTTTGAATCCTTCAAAATGAAAATGATGTTGGGGAAAAACGTAATTTAATGAGTTAGTTTGTTTTTCAGCCAGCGGTTAGCCAGAGTAAGAGCTGTGGCACCTTTTTATAGGGAGCTCTCACCTTGTCCTCATCCATTGGCTTGTGTGCTGTGTTCACTGCAGAATGTCTAGCACCAGTGTTAACACTCTAGATACTTCTAGTCCTTGCATATTGGAGAGTAAAGGGACTGAGTCTGTGGGCAACCTTTGCTCAAACACATGGGGGCAGAAGGCTTTGCAGGTACGTCTACACTACAAAAAATACGAAAACCATGTCAGCAAGTCTCAGAGCCCAGGTCCACTGACTCGGGCTGTCAGGGCTCATGCTATGGGGATAAAAATAGCAGCGTAAATGTTTTAAGCTCAGGCTGGAGTCTAGCCTAGACCCACCTCCCTCACTGGGTTTCAGGCCCAGGCTCCAGCCCAAGAGGGAACATCTACACTGCTATTTTTAGCCCCATACAGTTAGCCTCACAAGCCCACCTCACTTGACCCACGCTCTGAGACTCTCTGCAGTGTTTTTTTTTTCTCGGTGTAGATGTACCCTGAGCGTTCTCCTCACGTTCCCTCTACTTGCGCACCCATGCTGGGCTAGCCACAATCCATCCCTAATCTTTGTTGGGTTTTTCAGTGAAAGTTTCAACAGACACAGGTTGTCATAACTTGGTACAGATGAGAACCACTGTCAGCATATCAAAGCACCCAAATAAATTATTGGACCTAAGATGAGTATGTGCTGCTGCTTAATGTGGTAGTCACTTAAAAAGTGTTCTTTCTTGGAGCGTCACTGAAACAAAACACTGGAAAAAATTACTGTTTTGGTTCCAAATAAAGCATTTTGTTTTTCAGTTTGTTCACCAAACTGAAAAATCAATTATTCACTCAGTTCTTTGGGGGAATATCAAGAATATTGTTGAAGAAAAGTGCAAACCTATGCCTGAAAAGCTGCCAAAATTAGTCTGCGTATATCAGCTTTAGAAGAACTAGATGACTTAGTTAAACATTCCTTAATGCAACTGAAGTGGGGACTGGACTTTTTCATAGGATGTTCTAAATTTGTGCTGTGGTCAATCAACCTCGGTAAACTTCTTATTTATTGCTCAGCCTTCCCTCCCATGTCATTTACTGCCCCCCTTTGAGACTTTCATCCCAACATGTATTTTGGCCAACTGTCCTATTTCATGGTGAGTGAGTCATACTGTACAGTACATCAATTTCATGAGTTACATTTACTTCGAGTTTCAGTAGGAGTTGTTTCTGAACAACTTAACCAAAAAATTGCTCCCCTCAGTTAAAAGGGATTGTAAATATAACCGGAAGTGTTTCAAGAAATTTTATTATTTTTTCCAGGAAGTTTTTCTTTCAGATAGTTTGGAGAAGCACAATTGCATGGCATCAACATAGGTGAGAGATTGGACTTCACATTCTTGTTTTTATCTATTAATCCTCATGGGTTATGTACAATATTCTGTGTAACATACCTTCACCGACAAATTTAATCCTAATTAATTAGCAGGTGAGAAACACGAATTTTAAAAATTGCTAAACACAAACTAAGACTAATGGGATGTTCTCTGACTTCGTATCTGCTGGTGTTGCTGTTTGTTGTTTGTTTGTATTGTGGTAGCAGGATCTCATTTTTGAGGTCTGGAACAGTGGGGAAGTGAGAGCTATTATACCTGAGTGAGATTCGTGCCTCACTTGGCTGTTGACAGTCAGCAGGAAGGTTTGGGGGCCATTAGTGGAGTCAATTGTCCACGCCTATGGGGAGGGCAAGATGTCAGTGTTTTAAGGAAGTGATTGTTAGACCTTTGGCACTGAAAGTATTTCCAAACATCACCCTGCCGCTAACCCTTTTTTATGTGCAAAAGACTGGTGAGAAGTGCCTGGAACCATCAGATCTCTGATGCCCTGTCAGCTTGGTTTGAGGCCTAGTACAATATGGAGACTATATGGGGTGTAGGAGGGACATGGAATGTCCTTGCTGATTCTTTTAGCTCTGTCAACTACCTTGGATACCTTTTGACCATGTGATGTTGACATACATGTGTACATCCAAAGGAGTAGATAGAGCCAGCTTGAGTGGCTCCATTCCTTTTCCCTGCAGACTGACTGAAGGTACCACTATGATCATTTGGTCTGACCTTTTGCATAACACAGGCCGTAGAACTTCCCTGAAAGAAATCCGTGGCGGAGCTAGGTATAGAGTTCATATTTCCTGGCCCCTAGTCTTGTGTTTTAGCCACACAACAATCCCTCCTTCTGGAAGGTCAAGACTGCAAAGGGTAGAATGGTATCCTGAGGACTCTTGTTTGGGTTCCCTTACTTTTAACTACTCAACAAGATTATTCAGTGGGTTAGTGTGGAAATATAGGGTGTGGTGTTACAGTGTGCTGATGACATGACAACACTGAGCTTTGTGCTTTCATCTGTTCCAGTCCATCTGGAGCAGTGAAATAATTTACCCCATCCAAAGAAGACTGGGGTATGGATGAGAGCTCACTCAGCTGAGGGAATACTGAAGTAATGATGATCAAGGGAGCAGGCTGACAAAATATCAAATTATCTATGGACCCCTGATTTAGGGTGTTTGCCTACTTTGTTGCTCTGGTTTGAAACCTATGGCAGGTCTACACTACCACCTAAGTTGATCTAACTTATATCAATCAAGGTTGTGAAACAGACGCCCCCCTGAGCAATGCAAATTATAGTGACCTAAATGCTGTCTATACTGGGCTACTTCCTCCTTCCATGGAGATGGAATAATTAATGAATAATGGACTTTCTGGGTAGGCATAAATGATATGCAGATTAGGCACATAATACAACAGAGAACTAGAAATGTGTTTGTAGGTTAGTACACCCATAATAAAAAATCTAAGCATGACATCCTGTAGGAAATGTCAGACAGGCTATAATTTTAAGCTTAACATGTCCACAACTGCATTCTGTGTCTTCCCTTCTGAACCCACTCCGTTCTTTCTTTCTTTCTCCATCATGGTTGAAAACTCAGCCCTAATCCCATCACTCAGGCCTGAAACATGGTTATCCTCTTTGACTATGCCCTCTCTAGAACATCCAGGCCATGTCCAACTCTTGCCATTTCTTCATCCATAAGATTTCTATGATGGGCCTTTTCTCTCTGTCTGCACCCCTAGAATCCAAGCCCTCATCACTTCCTGCCTTGACTGCTCCAACCAATTTTTCCCTGACATTCTCCTCTCTTCCATCAGGTATGTCCCAAATACTGCTGCCAAGGTCATGTTTCTGAACCAGCATTCTTAGAGTTGCCTGGAAAAGCAGAATTCCATCTTGCAAAAAATTTTAAGGTTTCCAAATTTGTATTCCTTCCAATATGGAATGAAAACGAGACCTGAGATTTGTCATGCAAGGAAGAGGCAGAGAAACTGACCCTAGCTCCAGAATAGCTCAGTGGTTAGGCCATGCACCTGGTATTTGGGAAATGCAGGTTCAAGTCCCTGTTCTAAATCAGTCAGAGTGGGAACTTGAACCATCTCCCCATACTACAGATGAATAGATGCCCTAGCCACTGGGCTTTTAACTACTGTGCGGTGTCTCTCTCTTTTTCTTTCCTGATAAAGTTTGTCAAAAGGGATATGTTTCTGCCGAAAGTTTTGGTTTTGATGAATCAACATTTTCCAATGAAAAAACATTTTTAGTTAAAAATGTCTTGGCTAGCTCTAGTAATTCTAGCCATGTCACTCCATACATAGGCCCCTTGTCAAGGTTCCTTCCCCACTCTGAACTCTAGGGTACAGATGTGGGGACCTGCATGAAAGACCCCCTAAGCTTATTCTTACCAGCTTAGGTTAAAACTTCTCCAAGGCACAGATTTTTTTTCTTGCCTTTGGAACCAGCTTAGGTTAAAAAACTGATGCGCTGCCACCACCAAGCGATTTAAACAAAAAACAGGGAAAGAGACCACTTGGAGACATTTTCCCCCAAAATATCCACCCAAGCCCTACACCCCCTTTCCTGGGGAAGGCTTGATAATAATATCCTCACCAATTGGTACAGGTGAACACAGACCCAAACCCTTGGATCTTAAGAACGATGAAAAATCAATCAGGTTCTTAAAAGAAGAATTTTATTTAAAGAAAAGGTAAAAGAATCACCTCTGTAAAATCAGGATGGTAAATACTTTACAGGGTAATTAGATTCAAAACATAGAGAATCCCTCGAGGCAAAACCTTAAGTTACAAAAAGACACAAAAACAGGAATACACATTCCCTCCAGCACAGCGAATTTCACAAGCCAACAAGAAACCAAAAGAAAATCTAACACATTTTCTAGCTAGATTACTTACTAACTTTACAGGAGTTGGAAGGCTTGCATTCTTGATCTGTTTCTGGCAAAGGTATCACACAGACAGACCAAACCCTTTGTCCCCCCTCCAGATTTGAAAGTATCTTGTCCCCTTATTGGTCATTTTGGGTCAGGTGCCAGCGAGGTTACCTTAGCTTTTTAACTCTTTACAGGTGAAAGGATTTTGCCTCTGGCCAGGAGGGATTTTATAGCACTGTGTACAGAAAGGTGGTTACCCTTCCCTTTATATTTATGACACCCCTTTAAATCCCTCCACTGACTCTTCTCCACAATGCAACATGAGCTTCTTGTTCTTTCCTTTTGAGGCCCTTTATAGCTGAATCCCTCCCTACTAATCCATTCCTGCATTGCACCTCCATCCCCACAATGATGCCAGTCTCCATCGTCTGTTTTGCCATGGTTTCCGTGAACACTTTTGTCTTTACTTCAGTGTTGCCTCTTATATGTGGAACACTATTCTTGCACAATGCAGCAAAGCCTGACCTGCTTTAATCCCTCTCAAGAGCCATCAATACTGAGTTGCCTACAGGGAACTGCTAATAACAGCTAGGTAAATGCCCAGTAGGGAGTCCTGATATGTAACTTGTTGGGTCAGTGTGAACGTATTCTCAGCACAGTTTCTCATTCTTCCCCTCATTCCTTCAGTTTGTTTGTTACACATGTTTTAGGGTCTTGTCTTGACTTTATTCTGCAAGCTTTTGGAGCAGGGTCCTTCTTTTACTCCATTCAGTATCTAGAACACTTGGGACTTTGGACACTATCATGATGCAATTTTTTTTTAATATATTTATCTGCCTGAAAGATACCAAAGTATTTTGTAAGCGTCTCCACAGTTCACCTACCCCTAACATGTATCACCTCTGGATGAAGATCACAGCGCACAACAATAGGTTTATGGAAAAGTTCTATAGAATTCAATGAAAAAATCTATAGCTATAGAATTCTACAGGATGGCTTTAAAAACCTTAGGAGAGTTATCATTCTGTAAGTATGTGACCGAATGCACCCCTGTATTCACACCCTACACACTGGAAAGCGTCATTTGAAAATAAATAACTCACTGGTCCATAATATCATCGTGAAATTTATGTCGCCGTATTGTATGTAAAGTTATGAAATCCCACCCCTGCATATAATGTTAAAAGGACCTCTTCAAACTCACATAGCCCCAATTAGGCATACCTAATCAAGCAAGTCCTAAACAAAGGGATGTATGTTTACCTCAGTTTCCATGTAAGCTATAAAGAGTCCTCACACAGTGTGAGAGAAAAGAATGGAGACAAAGAAAATCTGCATCTCAGCACACACAGGTGAAAGAAAACAGCATGAAGCATCTTTCCTACTAGACACCAGGTCTTCTGCTCAGCTGGATAGAACTTTATAGTGGGGACTGAACTATAAAAGTGAGGGGCAAACACCCGAAGGGATCTCTCTCCCTGTCTATCCCCCTCGTTGCATCTAAGAAGACAAAAGAAACAACCATTGGATTTTGGATGAGGAGTCCTGACCTGAAAAGATTGGTCAGTAATGTTAGAAGGATGTCATAAGAACTTTGAATCAAGTATAGTTTAAGTTAGGCACTAGGAAGCATTTTATCTTTATTTTTCATATAGCCATTTCTGATACTTATGCCTCACTACTTGTACTCACCTAAAATCTATCTCTTTATAGTTCAACTTGTTTGATTCTTTAATTGAAATTAATCTGTGGATTGGTAAGTTAAATTGCCTGGGTAACTCCATTTAAGGTGGCAAGTTGTTGTGAATTGTTCCCTTTAAAGGAACAACAGGCTTAATGTTTCTGGACTGTTCAGGAAAGGGCTGGACAGTACAGAAAATATATTTTGGGGGGAAAACCCAGGACTGGGAGTGTGTTGAGGTTACCCTGCAGCAGTAATCGGGGCTGGTAAAAGCTGGAGTATGACCCACATGTGGCTGGCAGCCTGAAGTTATACACACTCACTCACTCACTGAGGATGTGGCTTGCATGCTGGAAGGCTGTTTGTGAGCAACCCAGATGGGAGCTACTGCAGCAAGGCATTGTAAGGCAACCAAGGTTGCAGGGATGACACAGCCTTCCACTCATCTGGAATCCATGGGAATGTCACAATGCAATATTGTATGTTTTAGAGTGCCTATGCTAGAATTTTTTCAAGTCTATAAACACTATGGAATTTAAGGTGCATAGATGTTTAGGGCAGAAAGTGAATAATACGTAGCCTTGAAAAAACAATGGAGTGAAATTACACTGGTGGATTACTAGCTTTTCATTTATGTGAACCCAGGATGTAATATGGTGAAGGGCTTAAATATATAAAAAATTGGCCTCATCTTAATCTTGATTCTCTTTTCATTTACACTGGTTTCCCACTTGTTTAACTCCACTGTCGTCAATGGAGTTATTCCTGATTTACACTAGTGTAACTAAGAGGAGAATCAGGCCTTCAGCGTCCATTTATCTGTTGCATAATTCCCATTTCCCATTTACATTTCATAATTCCCATTTCCTACCTGAATCATCTGGGCTTTTGCTGGTCAAGACTGAGGCCACATCTTTACAGTGATGTCACAGTGAGGAAAGATGGCATGGCTGCACAATGTCCCTGTTTGGAAAAATTCAGGCACCATTTATTTTTTATTATGTATTTATTATATATTTGTAACATCTATAATATCAGGCTCTTGGAGGAGAATTGCATGCTTGTTTGAGCCCATCATAACATTCCCATGCCTTTTGCCAAAGAAGAGCAGAGCTGAGGGGCTTAGTCTCCTCCTTGAAAGGAATGAAAACTTGATATATGAAACACGATATATAACAGCTAAGGCTTGATGGTGCCTCGGCATCCCTTCCCACGGCAGCCCATGGAAATGTTACCACGAAGAGGAAGTGTTGCATCTGAATGGTCATTACACAAAGTACAAGGTTACAGTGGAATCCCAGGGTTGTGTTCTTGCCAGCAGCTGCCCTGGAGGGAAGCAACAAGAACACTCAGGAATCTGCTAGGCCTGCCTTTGGCATCAAACATCTCAATTTAAATGCTTATTTAACTGGTGTTGGTTGAGTATGAAGTCTCTTCCTGCAGTAACTTGAGAGGCACACTGCAGATCTTTCCAGGTAGTCAGCCACCAGAATGATGCCATACTTGGCCACAAGAGAACTTTTAGCTGGCTCTTCTTGTGAGAGTTCTTTATATGTGAAAGATGTCTGTATATACATAGTTTAATAGGTAAGACGCCCATACTTGGTCCTGGGTAATATGCAGCACAGTTCCTGGGTTTTATAGACCCAACAATAGGGGTTGTTCACAGCAAATATCTTTTTGTGTGTAGCTCCTTATATGGAGCTCTTAACACCTCCAGCTGCAAAGAAGAGACTGAGGAAGCAATTTTGCAACACACTGCACGTGTCAAAGCAGTTGAAGCAAATCTGACCTTGGGCCGGCAAGGCTGTACTAAACCACCAAGGGATTTTGACCTAAGACCAGCAAAAGTGCCAGGATCATACCTGGATGGTACAAAGCATCTGAGAATCAATTTAATCAATTTAGATGTTGCAAAGAGAATGTTAAATTAAAACACACTCTCATGTATAGTAGGTGGTATTATTATTCATCTGGAGTAGCCTTAAGAACATAAGAACAGCCATACTGGGTCAGACCAAAGGTCCATCTAGCCCAGTATTCTGTCCTCCAACAGTGGCCAATGCCAGGTGCCGCAGAGGGAATGAACAGAACAGGTAATCATCAAGTGATCTATCCCCTGTTGCCCATTCCCAGCTTCTGGCAAAGTGCAAGATTACAGGCCCACATGTGGGAAAAAAATATCTATCCAAAACTTCCACACATGACTTCCCCTTAAATCTTAACTTGCATCTCTGTACTGGCAAAAGTGCAACAATCGTGCATGGTAACATACTACAATCTTGTGGTAGTTCTGGTCATTCCTCTGTGTCTCATATAAACATCTGAGCTGCATTCTGAAATAAAGTTGTCTAGTTAACAGTCATAAGAACAAGTCCAACTCAGCACCGAGCCCATTAGGACTCACACACTAACCACCATACTGTCTTTCATAATAAATGGATGACATTTGCAGCACTAATCTAAGCACAGTTTTTCAGATAATATACTGTATTGTATTGTAGGCTGGTATTGTTGTCACAAAGCGATGGTGCATCATCAAATGACTATTTTTCAAGCCCAGCAATCCATCACCAAGGTTGGTTTTATCACCTGTATGATATGAGCTTGCTGAGATGGATGTATAGGAGCCAAACCTGAGCTTTATTTTCAGTTTATTTGTCATAACCTGAGAAGCCTGAAGTTGGAGAGTAAAGGAGAAAGGCTGTTTTGGAAGTAAAATGTAAAAATAGAGATTCTTTTCCATGCCTCTTCATAGTAATTCATAACTCAGCTGCACAAATGTACTCAGGTCTGAAGTTTGGCAGTTTAGATTTCATTCTCAGAGGGCATATCTCTGATGAAAGTTTAATAAAGCAAACTCTGTTTAGCCAAACTGGAGTGGCCGAAGTAGAGATTAGCATTTTGCTTCATGATCACAATTGCATGATCACATTTAAATCTTTTGAAAGAGTACTTTGTGTTCAGTTACATTGGATCATTGTTTCTTGGTGTCATACAATTGTGTAACTTGGTTTTTGTACACTAAAATGGCTAAGGTAAAGATTGTGTTCTTTTTATGATTAATACATGTCTGATGAAGTTTCAGAAGTTATGAAAGGCTTCTCTTATACAACATAGGTACAAAGATTTTTTTCATATATTACATTTCTATGGATTTGAATTATATAATAGATCTTAATTCTTCCATTTAATCTAATTGCATGTCCATTAAAGAGGTGTTGAGTTCTATCCTATGTACTTAAAATGATTACAACAAAACATGACAATACACAGACCACTGAAAGTAGGCCAACAGGTAACTACAATGCATACAAAAATGGATTAAAGCATGAAAATTCAAAGTTAGAGGGACATGTGAAATATGCAAGTACAATGAAATGGCACATTAATGACTTCCATAATGAGCTGCATTATGCCAAAACAATGGGAGACATACAGTCACATATCTATCTTGGCGGTTGTGTGGTCAAATCACTGTGCCATCTGAGCACCATAGTATAGACTCTTGTTAACTGTGAATTCTTCGCTTTAATAGATTTAAAGATCTTAATCTGTTTAGCTTATCAAAACAAAAGATTGAGAGATGGCTTGATGGATACGTATAAGTACCTTCACAGGGAGAAAGTACTGAAGGGCTCTTTAGTCTAGGGGAGAAAGGAATAAAGGGCCAATAGCTGGAAGCTGGAGCCAGACAAATTCAAATCAGAAACTAAGCACAAATGTTTAACAGCAAGCGTGATTAACCATTGCAAAAAATTAGCAAGAGAAGTGATGGATTCTCTATCTCTTGATGTCTTTAGGTCAAGATCGTGTATCCTCCATGAAGATATGCTTTCGCCAAACAGAGTTACCCTTTAGTCAGACAAGTTATTGGGCTCAGTACAGGTAATCATTAGATCATCTAGCCTGACTTTTTATATCACAGGCCATTAGCTTTCACCCAGTCGGACTAGATGATCTAATGATCCATTCTGGCTTTAAATATTTACTGACTCATATAATTTGTTTCTCAGAGTCAGGGCCTGCATCCCCTCACACAATTCTTACTGAAAGCTATTGGACTTATTCTCATGAGTGAGATTTTGCAGGTTTAGATCTTCTGTTTTGGAAAGGAGTGGGACTTCGGGTTGCTCACACAACTAACTACTTCATATTATACCCAATGATTTTAGTTGATCATTTATTGTGTGATGTTATTATTAACTAGTATGTTACATCATATATAATCATTGTATGCTAAATAGAATTAAGTTGTAGGATTACAGAAGTATAAGATTGGTCAGTAGTTAGCAGGAGAAAATTGAGCTCCCTACAGGAAATGCCAGCAGGAACCATCCCTCTACTGATGATCAATCTATGAGAGACCCATCAGACACTAATACTGTTGTTAAGGATGCGAGTATAACTATATTTGAAACTTTGGGATCGCTCTTTATAGAATATATGCTTAGGTAATCATAATTTTAATTGCAACTTCAATAAAACTTGTGAAACAAACTAGACCTTGTATTTGTGAATGTATGTGTGGTCACTATCCTTGATCTGTATGTGTTCATAGAGACTTTAACTTAAAAGCAAGTAGCAGACATGACTTTCACTCTGGTAAGCTTGAAACTGTAGCCACTGTAGAGCAGAACTCGTGGTGGTGTAATACCACATTACTAAATTTGCTTTAAATAAAATAGGCTACAATGTATATTAATATTTTATGGGCCATCCCTGATCTAATTGCTATTAACAATATTAGGATCATTTGTAGTGCTGTTGTAGCCCTGTTGGTCCCAGGATATGAGCGAGACAAGGTAGGTGAAGTATTGTCTTACATTGGACCAACTTCTGTTGGTGAAAGAGACAAGCTTTGGAACTACACGGAGCTCTTCTTCAGGTCTGGAAAAAGCACTCAGTGTCACTGCTAAATACAGAGAGGAACAGATTGTTTAGCAGAAGGGGAAATACATGTTGCAAGAGACCATTTACTATGAAGGGAAATTAACACATCTGCAGTCTTAGGACAAGGGAGGGTTAGTGGGTTACAGAATGTTGTAAAACCAGTATCTCTGTTGAGTCAATGACTTTTAGAGTTAATAAGCAAAGTTATGAATTTAAGCTCCCAGGCTCATCTTTTGAAGGTGTAGTACAGGTTTCCTTTGAGGATGAGAGATCCCATATGGAGTGATTGCTTTGTGAAAAATGTTAACTCCCAGGTGATAGGGTGTCTTTGTCTTTTAGACATTTTCTGTGTGAGTTCATTTGAGAGCATGGTGCTTTGTCTGGTTTCACCCACTTAATGGTTGTGGGGCATTTGATGCACTGGGTGAAGTACACCACATGTTGAAATAGACATGTAGGACTCTGGGATCTTGAAACGTGTGTTGTGGGGGGTATTGATCATTTTACCAGTGGAGATATGTCTGCAGGTTTTGCAGTTGTCATCGTTATGGTGCTGTCTGGTCCTGAAGTATTAATTGCCCACTTCATCTTAAATGGTCTCTTGGGACATATTTCCCCCTTATGCTAAACAATCTGTCCCATTGGTTTGTATTTAGCTGTGACACTGAGTATCTTTTCCAGACCTGAAGAAGAGCTCTTTCTAGCTCCAAAGCTTGTCTCTTTCACAACCAGAATTTGGTCCAATAAAAGATATTACCTCACCCACCTTCTCTCTCTCAATATCGGGATTGGGTTGCTAAAGCCCCGAGCTCTGCCATCCTGTGGGGCAGAAGCCTTGAGCCTCCTGCCCCACCAGGCTAAAGCCCAGAGGCCCGAGCCCTGGCACTCAGCAGGGTAGAAGCCTGGACCCCCACACACACACTTGTGGGGCTAAAGCCCAGAGTCCTGGCACCCCGTAGGGCAGAAGTCCTGTGCCCTGCAGGGGAGAAGCCCAGAGCCATGAGTTCCAGCACCCAGCAGCTGGAGCCCCAGCACCCCACAGGGCTAAAGCCCTGAGTCCTGAGCCCTGCAGGGCTAAAGACGCAAGGCTCCAGCCCCGTCGCCTGTGGCTGAAGTCCTGAGCCTGCTCCCCGCCCCACTGGGCCCTGGAGTTTTTATAGCATGTTGGGTGAGCCTCAGAAAGAAAGAAAGAGAAGGTTGAGAACCCCTGAGTTGAACAGCACCTTGGCTGTGTGTGGGGATTTACAGACAAAAAAGACACAGTACCTGCCCTGAAGAGTTTATGATCTAAAGGCCTGATTCTGTGATTTAAGTGGTAGCAACTGAATGAGTAAGGGATGCAAAATCCAATCTTGAGCAACATGACATGAGTGAGTTTGAAAATCACAGTGGAAGCAGTAGACAAATAGAGAAGGGTTAATAAAGATCACATGGCTGAATGCACCTAAATTGGTTTGTTTTCCGCTTCCATTTAAAAAGAAAAGCATAGTCATTGTGTTATTTAAAATGGTTGGAATTAAAGACCATTATATATCTTTGCTATTAGTTCATCAGTTCTGTAGATCTATGAACCTGTTCATCTCTGCTTCACAGGTAGTCACCAATTTAGAATGGCAAAAATCTGTTCACTAGGAACAATAAAACTGCCAAGCTGAGAAAAACATCACTGCTTTCAAAGAAGGAAGAAAAGACAAAACATTTAGTGCTTGTTAAAGCTGCCAGATTAACATCCCTAGAGAATAAAGCCCTCTATCATAGGGCAGATACTGCACAAGCTTCCCAGCACCCATCAGTGAAGGGTGTTCTCTACAGACTGTAAATGTTAGAAAAAGAAAATCTGACTTTAGTTTTTCCACAGAAGTTGGAGTAAAGAAGAGAAATACTTTTCTGTGAATCCGACAAATTATCTGCCTCTGTCCTGTTCCCCTTGCCCCCTTCCTTCTGGTATTTTGAAGGTGCCTGTCATCATGGTATTCAAACACCAATTTCACTACCGCCAGGATTTTTTCCCCCTCCCCATATAGCTGGAGCTTCAGGTAGCAAATTCCGATTCCACCCAGAAGCTCTTTGTCTGCTTAATTTATGAAAGAAATATGTCCTGTCCTTGCAGCAGAGAGGAATATAATGCCGAATGTTTGGTTTGTTTTTTTAATGTCTCTGTATGACAGGACAGAAACTCTTACTTTAATATGGAGAAGTGTAGGTGAGTTTTAAAGGGATGCTGTCAGGTTAAAAACCATTGTTTAAAAAAATCTTGTGCCATCAGTAACACCTTAGATTATTACAGATGAAAGGATTTTTCAAAGATCTCATTTGCATTTCATCTGTTAGGCACTTTATTTTTTGTTCCAATATAGACCATAGAAATATAGATTCATTTATGTTTATAGTCACATTCTGACATTTGGCTCTCATGCACTAACCCTATGTTGCTGGAATGTTGAAATCTGCACTTTTTTTAACTGGCTTTTTGACATTTTGTTAGTGGGAAAATAGCAGTTGAAAGATGTGTGAGGCCCATCATGTGAGATGCCAGTTACCCTCAGCTTCCATTAATGGCAATGAGAATGCTCAAAACTTTGCAGAACCAGTTCTTCCCTCTATAAATAGTTTCTTCTAGGAGGAGGAAAATGTGGAGGGCTGCAGCTGTGGAAGGGCAGTGGAGATTTAAGAACATAAGAATGGCCATACTGGGTCAGACCGAAGGTCCATTTAGTCCAGTATCCTGTCTTCTGACAGTGGTCAGTGCCAGATGCCCCAGAGGGAATGAACAGAACAGGTATCATCAAGTGATCCATCCCCTGTCGCCCATTCCCAGCTTCTGGCAAACAGAGGCTAGGGACACCATCCCCGCCCATCCTGGCTAATAGCCATTGATGGACCTATCCTCCATGAATTTATCTAGTTCTTTTTTGAACCCTGTCATAGTTGTTGGCCTTCACAACATCCTCTGGCAAGGAGTTCTAAAGCTTGACTGTGCGTTGTGTGAAAAAATACTTCTTTTTGTTTGTTTTAAATCTGCCTATTAATTTCATGTGGTGACCCCTAGTTCTTGTGTTATGAGAAGGAGTAAATAACACTTCCTTATTTATTTCCTCCATACCAGTCATGATTTTGTAGACCTCTATCATATTCCCCCTTAGTCATCTTTTATTTCCAACCAGATAAGTCCCGGTCTTATTAATCTCTCCTCATATGGCAGCCATTCCATGCCCTTAATCTTTTTTTGTTGCCCTTTTCTGAACCTTTTCCAATTCTAATATATCTTTTTTGAAATGTGGCGACCACATCTTTGCAGCTTGTGGTATTTTTCTCTTAACTGGATAGCTTCAGATCTGCTTCAATTACAATTTAATCAGCCAAGATGAAAAAATGTGTTGGATAAGACCACTGTGCCCTCAGAGTGGTAACAAACCTCATTACTCATAAAGGATAGGAAAGGCAGAGTAGTATAGGCTGAGATCCTCCATTTAAGTTACAGTTAACGTAATTGGAACCATCCTCTGTAAGCTACACACTCTCTGTAAGAAATACCTTTATAGAAAATAAGTTTGTCCATTTCAGCTTCCGTTTTCAGTGTAACAACTAAGTGATCTTACAGGTAGGTATTCCCAGATAAAAGACTGTGGTGTGGGGAGGTGTTAGGCAAGGGAATGGGTATGAAGGGATTGTACCTGTTAAGACTAAGTGCATGATCTCTGGCACTGAAAGCGTTGCACCTGATGGGGAGCGGTGGGGTTGGTGCTCTACTCCAGCTCTGAAAGGGTAACACTTCCAGAAGAGTGAAAAGAGGAGGTGGTGAATTGATCTAGCACATGGCTTCTCGAGCTGGAGGTAGTGAACAGGTCCTCCAACAATCACCCTTCCTTCCTTCCTTTAGGTCTAAATGGGGGACGGAAAGGGCATGCAACCTTTTTCTCTTGTAACATGGGATTATGCTATGGAAAAAATTGAGAAACACAGCTCCAGAACAGAAAGGAGGATGCCTGCTGTGGAATGACTGGGAAGGAAGGGAGACAGCCAGAATCATGGCTGGCTGACAAAAGGCTGCTCTCCCTCATTTGGCCATTAACTGTCTCTTCCCACAATCCTCCTAGTGGTTCTGTCTCCTTATGCTCCATTTCACTTGGTCTCCTTTTTGCTCTTCCCCATTCACCTGCTGATTTCCAAGGCCTTCCCATGCCTTTGATTTCTCTCTTAATGGACACTGGGGCCCAGCTTCTTCTGCTAGGATCTAGTGAGGTCCTCAATCTCCTTTCAGTTGTACTATGGTGAGGCTTCAAAATCCTGACTCAACCTACCTGCACAGTCAGGAGAGTAAAAAGCGTATCCATTTTTTTCTAAACGTACTGGAGTCTCAAGGCCACAGGGCCAAAACTGTTCTAATATAACGTCACACGTTTTCAGGATCTGACATATCCAGTATGCGTAGTCCAAATGTCTTTAACCTGGGAGGGCAGGGAGTGCGATCGGAAGGGCTTTATAGCAAATGGAAACTTCAGCATAAAACAACTTTTATTGAGGAAATTGAGATAAGGAGGTTCAAAACTGGATCATTGACATTGTCTGTTTAAATTGGATTAAATTAGCACTAAATCCCCCTCCTATAGTTTTTAAACCCCCATATGGGAGCTCTGAACAGAGAAGGCAGATCCAAGTTTGTTTTATTTGGCTTTATTTATCTTGATCATTTTTACTGCAAATACCCTTTCTCCTTTTAATTGAACAGAAGAACAGTTTGCCCATTTTATACAGCAGTACGCGTTACCTAGGTACAACTGCACCAAGTGTCCGTGATCCCACTTTGCTAGATTATACAGCCAGTGGTCTTTTTTCACGTCTTCTAAGATTGAGAGGCTCAGCATGACTATTAGAAAGGAGAGAGAGAGAGAGAGAGAGAATGGAAAATACCAAGGGCCATGAGGCACTGTATGGCAAAACACATCTTGACTTTTAATATTTTGCGGGGGGATGAGAGAATTAAAAAAAGGAAAACTCTCATTTTGAGTGCTTCTGATTTCATCTTATGGATACTTTTAATCAGACTTCTCCAGATAAATATTAAATATCACCTTATCACCAGCACTATGAATTGTGGATCTGGGTTCTCTCCAATTTTAAATGTGATAATATGACAGATAGATGTCAGAGCTCAGTGTGAAATGAGAGACCACCAAAGGGCTCATGTACTCTAAGAGTTCAGTGTTTGAGGATGTCTCAGGGATAGCATGCTGAAGAGTTTGTCCTTAGCATGTCACCATGATCTCTTTCTTGTCCATCCACAACCCCTATTTCCTCAGTCCTTGATCTGTTACAGAGTTTTGCTGATGTGAATGACAAACTAGATGAGAACAGCCGGGTGTATAATACCATTGGCACATCAGACCCTGAGACAATATTTTAGTTTAAACATGCATGTTTTTTTCCTTTGCCTAATTTTTGTTATTGTTCTTTGCAATGATTACATTTTTATTCTCCCCTACCTCTTCACTTCTTTAACTGCTCACCTTTTTTTCGCTTTTTAAAAGGATATCCATCTTAGTTTGTGGCCTAATATGTAGTTTCTTTAAAATAAGGATTGAGGATGGGGAATACAAAACCTAACATGACAGAAATGTTCCCATGGCTCTTTACTTAAATAATTGACACCAGCTGTTCAAACATCTAAACAAGTTCCTGCACTGTTGTGAACTTAGAGAGCTGTAACAGCAACATTTATTGCTTTCCAAACTCATTCACGTTGTCAACCACTTCCTAAAATAGAAAGAACGAGGAGTATTTGTGGCACCTTAGAGACTAACAAATTTATTTGAGCATAAGCTTTCTTGGGCTAAAACCCACTTCACTGGATGCATGCAGTAGAAAATACAATAGGAAGATATATACATACACAGAGAACATGAAAACATGGGTGTTGCGATACACATTATAACGAGAGTGATCAACTAAGGTGAGCTATTATCAGCAGAGAAAAAGCCTTTTGTAGTGATAATCAGGATGGCCCATTTCCAACAGTTGACAAGAAGGTGAGAGTAACAGTGTGTGTGGGGGGGGGGAGGGAATAAGCATGGGGAAATAGTTTTACTTTGTGTAATGACCCATCTAGTAGCTAATCGCTGCAGATTTCACCAGTGTGAGCAGAAATCAGTATAATGCAGTATATTGCTTCCCTGTGGAGTCTGATTGTAATTTGTGACTTTGGGAATATGGCAGATGAGATGATTAGAGACCAGCTCATTGAGAAAACAACTATGCTTCGTGTAAGAGAACGCTTACTTCTAGAACCTTACACTAGAAAAAGCAATAACCATTGCTACTCAGATTGAGTCAGCTACAGCTGAAGCCAAAATAATGAGCATGGATACAGGAGGCACAGTCCAGGCTGTCACTCCTTTGCAGAAAAATTCACTACCACTGTAGACACACAATTGCAAGAGGAAAACTAATGAAAAACCACCAAATCAGCAAATTCAAAATACAGTAAAAGCATGCTTTTGCTGTGGATCCCCACAACGCCTTGCAAGCTACACAGGATGTGTGACAAAAGTAGCTTAGTGCAATCACTGCAAAAAGATTGAACATTTTCAATCTAAAGTATGTCGCAGTAGCCAGTTCAATCAACAGGTGCATGCTGTTACAATATCAGATGTTTCTGTACTAAGCATGGACGAAATCACTACTGCACGTGTTCCAGAACAGATAAAGTGCACTGTAAACGTTTCTGCCATACCCTCAGGCAAACCACAGTCTATTCAGTTAATGTTGGACATTGACTCAGCAGTATCTATACTACCTGATTCCATCTATCTGCATTACTTTAAAGATGTGCCTCTTACTGAACCCAAACTTGACTTGGTGTGCTATTTGAAAAAACATATTCCAGTACATGGCTGCCTGCCAGCAATAGTTACTTTTGGTGATTGCTGTGTTACTGCGCAGTTCTACATTGTCCACAAAGGCACTCCTTTCCTTTGCAGAGATTTATTGGTTGCTTTAAATCTCAGGGTAGTTAATGGACAAATTGATCTTCCTCAGGAAAGCACTCTTGTGGTACACACACCAGTTTCAGCTGGGACCCAATACCAGGTTGAGGAGAAACTCAGCTGTGCTTATGGGTTTCTGCATAAAGTTAAAATGCGGAATAATGTGATGCCTGTATGACAGAAGTTACGGCACTTACCATTTTCAGTCAGGGAAGCTGTTTCAGAGGAACTTAGAAAACTTCTTCAAAAGGACATTATTGAAGATATCGACTCCTCAGAATGGGTTTCACTTATAGTAGTGACACAGAAGTAGGGTGGAGGCATTTGTCTTTGTGATTGATAGCCATCCTCTTCCTCACAAAGAAAAAGTGTTTGCAGAACTCCATGGAGCAAAGATGTTTTCTAGTCTTGATTTGCAGAGTGCATACCATCAGGTTATGTTGCATGAAGATAGCAGAGACCTCACAGCATTTATTACACATGAGGGTCTATTTAATTTTAAACGTGTTGCATACAGTCTCGCATCTGCCCCAAGTGCCTTTCAAAAAATGATGTCATTGATTCTGAAGAATCAACGTGGAGTTCAGTGCTATCTGGATGATATTATCATGTTTGGAAATACTTCTGAGGAGCATGACAATAACCTGCAGTCTGTACTAAACTGCATCAGCACAGCAGGTCTCCAGCTCAATAGGTCCAAATGCAAATTTAGACAAACTGAACTCTCCTTTCTGGGGCATACAATTTCACAGGCTGGACTAAAACCTGATCCAGATCATATCCTGGCAATTTCAAATGCTCCTCCTCCAACAGATTTGCAAACCTTACGTTCCTTCTTGGGTCTTGCCTCCTGGTATGCAAAATTCATTCCCAATTATGCTTCTGTCATTGAACCATTACGGGACTTACTACAGAGAAGTTCAACCTTAGTGTGGACAACGGATGCACAAGCTAGTTTCAAAACAGTAAAAGACTTGATTGTACATGGTCCAGTACTTGCACTGTTCAGTCCTGGATTGCCCACAATTGTAACTACTGATGCTTCTGATTGTGGACTTGGGGCTGTTCTCACACAACTGCATGAGGACAGCACAGAGAGGACTGTTGCATTTGCTTCAAGGACACTAAGTAATGCTGAGAGAAAATATTCTACAGTCGAAAAAGAAGCACTTGCTTGTGTCTGGGCTACTGAAAAATGGAGAACTTACCTGTGGGGCCGCACATTCAAGTTGCGCACAGACCGCAGCCCTTTAACAACATTGGTCACCATGAAAGGACTGGGAAAAGCAGGATGGTCTGCAAGACTACTCTCTTTCAATTATGAACTGGAATATAAACCTGGAAACCAAAATGTGGTCGCTGATTGCCTTTCAATTATGAATTGGAATATAAACCTGGAAACCAAAATGTGGTCACTGATTGCCTTTTTCGCCTGCTTTGCCTTCACCAGATGGTCCACTGGAGGATGAGGATGTGGAGGTTGCACTTATTACAGGCACTCTCACTGCAGTTACAAGAGAATGATTTCAAGCTTCTTGTTCAGCATGTCCAATTCAACAAAAACTATGGGAATTTCTGACAAAGAGATGGCCCAGGCACCCTAAAAACCTTGACCCAGTTTTGCTGCCTTATTTTAGAGTTCAGGATGAACTTTCTTTGCTTGATGGCTGTGTGCTACGAGGTACACACTGGCTCCTTGTGCCAGAAGAAGTACAGTCAAAACTCATACACCTGGCACACGATACTCATCAAGGAATTGTCCAAACCAAACAACGACTATGGGATCTGTATTGGTGGCCAGGGATGGACTCTCAAGCATAAAATCCTGTGTCACTTGCCAAATGCATGATAAGACAGCAGTGACATGTACCCCTCCATTACAGCCTGTTCCTCTTCCTGAATCTTTATGGGAAAAAGTGGTGATTGACATTGTAGGATCCTTTGATACTGCTCCAAGTGACTGCCGTTATGCCATCACTTTAATAGACTATTTCAGTAAATGGCCTGAGGTAGCGTTTACATCACAAATCTCTTCTGCTATGGTAATTAAGTTCCTCTCTTCAGTTTTTAGCAGGGAAGGTAACCCCAAAGGACTGGTTTCAGATAATGGTAGTCAATTTACTTCCCTGGAGTTTGAAACTTTTCTAGCACAGAGGAACATTTTACACAGAAGGTCATCCCTATATTACCCTCAAGCCAATGGGGAAATCGAACGGTTTAACAGAAGTTTGAAAGAGAGTTTGCAAACGGCTAAACTGGAAGGGCGATTGTGGATACCCTTCACTACTGATTTCTTGCAAACATATCAAGCTACACAACATGCCACAACGCAAAGATCACCCGCAGAGTTATTGCATGGGAAACAAATGAATACTAAACTGAACATCGCTGGTTTGTTAAAGGCATGACCTGATGCCCCAGCCGAGGATGATGTGAGAAAAACAGTTGAACAGAACCAAGCTAAGACTAAGGCTTTCACAGACAAGCGACGGGGTGCTAAGGAACCAAAGTTTGAGTGTGGTTCCTTCGTTAGAATACAAAAACCTGGAATTTTACGCAAAGGGGACCATAAATTCACAGCTCCTCTTAAAATCATAGAGAAGAAGCCTATCGACTTTCTGATGGGTGGGTATGGAATGCTTCTTATCTTGCACCTGCCTATGCACCAAGAGGAGATTATGTCAACACCCAGTCTGCATTGGATGACTTCACCATAGTATCAACACAACAAGACATTGCACTGGAACCGGGGCTTGAGAGATGGCCTGTCAGACCCAGACGACCACCTGTCTGGACTAGAGACTATGTTATGTAGCATCTACAGCGTTTTCAGTGTAATATTTCTGCTAACAGTATAGTGTCTTGTTTCATATTTGTTCCTGTGGTTAAAACAATAATGTTTATCTTAATTGGGAGAGTTTCTTAAGAGAGGAGGGAATGTGGTGTTTAGATGTTGCTTGTAATTATTAGAATTGGGAGCACTGGCTGTTGGGAGTCTGAAAGGACAGGAAACAGGAAGGAGGGGGGAGGAGTTGAGAGGCTGTGAGAAAGCTACAGAGGGTGCAGCAGCAGCTTGGTAAAGAGATTTCCATTTTGAAAGTAAAGTCCTATTGAAGCTTGTTAGTACCTTGCCTGGTTGATACAACACGTTCCTGATTGAGCTATGGTTAAGAAGTGTCCTTGCTCAAAGACTGACAAGTGCTAACCATTATAACAGAAGTCTCTCTGTGGATGATCTGTCCATGGATCAAAGTTTGAGAACGCCTGTGCTTGTTCATGAGGTGCTAAATGTGAAACTGATTAGGACAAAAGTGAAACCAGCCTGTCTATATTCTTTGCCTGAGCTGTGATATTTAAAAGTAACAGCAAAAATGGCAATTTCAGTGTTTTTTTCAAAGCAGTGCAATATGAGCCTGAGTTTGCAGTTTGGATAATTTAAGATATTGTTTCCTGATTTCAACTAGGAATATATTTCTCCAAGAGTTTTATGCTGACAGTATTCCTTTAATACTGACCGGGAAAACCGAGAAGTCTGCTGCTTGCCAGGGGCTAAGATTCGTGATGTGACGGAGAGACTGCCGAGACTCATCAAGCCCTCGGATCGCTACCCCTTCCTGCTTCTCCACGTGGGCACCAATGATACTGCCAAGAATGACCTTGAGCGGATCACTGCGGACTATGTGGCTCTAGGAAGAAGAATAAAGGAGTTGGAGGCGCAAGTGGTGTTCTCGTCCATCCTCCCCGTGGAAGGAAAAGGCCTAGGTAGGGAGCGTCGAATCGTGGAAGTCAACGAATGGCTACACAGATGGTGTCGGAGAGAAGGCTTTGGTTTCTTTGACCATGGGATGGTGTTCCATGAAGGAGGAGTGCTGGGTAGAGACGGGCTCCATCTTACGAAGAGAGGGAAGAGCATCTTTGCCAGCAGGCTGGCTAACCTAGTGAGGAGGGCTTTAAACTAGGTTCACCGGGGGAAGGAGACCAAAGCCCTGAGGTAAGTGGGAAAGCGGGATACCGGGAGGAAGCACAGGCAGGAATGTCTGTGAGGGGAGGGCTCCTGCCTCATACTGGCAATGAGGGGCGATCAACAGGTTATCTCAAGTGCTTATATACAAATGCACAAAGCCTTGGAAACAAGCAGGGAGAACTGGAGGTCCTGGTGATGTCAAGGAACTATGACGTGATCGGAATAACAGAGACTTGGTGGGATAACTCATATGACTGGAGTACTGTCATGGATGGTTATAAACTGTTCAGGAAGGACAGGCAGGGCAGAAAAGGTGGGGGAGTAGCACTGTATGTAAGGGAGCAGTATGACTGCTCAGAGCTCCGGTACGAAACTGCAGAAAAACCTGAGTGTCTCTGGATTAAGTTTAGAAGTGTGTGCAACAAGAGTGATGTAGTGGTGGGAGTCTGCTATAGACCACCGGACCAGGGGGATGAGGTGGATGAGGCTTTCTTCCGGCAGCTCACGGAAGCTACTAGATCGCATGCCCTGATTCTCATGGGTGACTTTAATTTTCCTGATATCTGCTGGGAGAGCAATACAGCGGTGCATAGACAATCCAGGAAGTTTTTGGAAAGCGTAGGGGACAATTTCCTGGCGCAAGTGCTAGAGGAGCCAACTAGGGGGGGTGCTTTTCTTGACCTGCTGCTCACAAACCGGGTAGAATTAGTGGGGGAAGCAAAAGTGGATGGGAATCTGGGAGGCAGTGACCATGAGTTGGTTGAGTTCAGGATCCTGACGCAGGGAACAAAGGTAAGCAGCAGGATACGGACCCTGGACTTCAGGAAAGCAGACTTCGACTCCCTCAGGGAACGGATGGCCAGGATCCCCTGGGGGACTAACTTGAAGGGGAAAGGAGTCCAGGAGAGCTGGCTGTATTTCAAGGAATCCCTGTTGAGGTTACAGGGACAAACCATCCCGATGAGTCGAAAGAATAGTAAATATGGCAGGCGACCAACTTGGCTTAATGGTGAAATCCTAGCGGATCTTAAACATAAAAAAGAAGCTTACAAGAAGTGGAAGGTTGGACATATGACCAGGGAAGAGTATAAAAATATTGCTCGGGCATGTAGGAATGTTATCAGGAGGGCCAAATCGCACCTGGAGCTGCAGCTAGCCAGAGATGTCAAGAGTAACAAGAAGGGTTTCTTCAGGTATGTTGGCAACAAGAAGAAAGCCAAGGAATGTGTGGGCCCCTTACTGAATGAGGGAGGCAACCTAGTGACAGAGGATGTGGAAAAAGCTAATGTACTCAATGCTTTTTTTGCCTCTGTTTTCACTAACAAGGTCAGCTCCCAGACTGCTGCGCTGGGCATCACAAAATGCGGAAGAGATGGCCAGCCCTCTGTGGAGATAGAGGCGGTTAGGGACTATTTAGAAAAGCTGGACGTGCACAAGTCCATGGGGCCGGACGAGTTGCATCCGAGAGTGCTGAAGGAATTGGCGGCTGTGATTGCAGAGCCACTGGCCATTATCTTTGAAAACTCGTGGCGAACCGGGGAAGTCCCGGATGACTGGAAAAAGGCTAATGTAGTGCCAATCTTTAAAAAAGGGAAGAAGGAAGATCCTGGGAACTACAGGCCAGTCAGCCTCACCTCAGTCCCTGGAAAAATCATGGAGCAGGTCCTCAAAGAATCAATCCTGAAGCACTTGCATGAGAGGAAAGTGATCAGGAACAGCCAGCATGGATTCACCAAGGGAAGGTCATGCCTGACTAATCTAATCGCCTTTTATGATGAGATTACTGGTTCTGTGGATGAAGGGAAAGCAGTGGATGTATTGTTTCTTGACTTTAGCAAAGCTTTTGACACGGTCTCCCATAGTCTTCTTGTCAGCAAGTTAAGGAAGTATGGGCTGGATGAATGCACTATAAGGTGGGTAGAAAGCTGGCTAAATTGTCGGGCTCAACGGGTAGTGATCAATGGCTCCATGTCTAGTTGGCAGCCGGTATCAAGTGGAGTGCCCCAGGGGTCGGTCCTGGGGCCGGTTTTATTCAATATCTTCATAAATGATCTGGAGGATGGTGTGGATTGCACTCTCAGCAAATTTGCGGATGATACTAAACTGGGAGGAGTGGTAGATACGCTGGAGGGGAGGGATAGGATACAGAAGGACCTAGACAAATTGGAGGATTGGGCCAAAAGGAATCTGATGAGGTTCAATAAGGATAAGTGCAGGGTCCTGCACTTAGGACGGAAGAACCCAATGCACAGCTACAGACTAGGGACCGAATGGCTAGGCAGCAGTTCTGCAGAAAAGGACCTAGGGGTGACAGTGGACGAGAAGCTGGATATGAGTCTGCAGTGTGCCCTTGTTGCCAAGAAGGCCAATGGCATTTTGGGATGTATAAGTAGGGGCATAGCGAGCAGATCGAGGGACGTGATCGTTCCCCTCTATTCGACATTGGTGAGGCCTCATCTGGAGTACTGTGTCCAGTTTTGGGCCCCACACTTCAAGAAGGATGTGGATAAATTGGAGAGAGTCCAGCGAAGGGCAACAAAAATGATTAGGGGACTGGAACACATGAGTTATGAGGAGAGGCTGAGGGAGCTGGGATTGTTTAGCCTGCAGAAGAGAAGAATGAGGGGGGATTTGATAGCTGCTTTCAACTACCTGAAAGGGGGTTCCAAAGAGGATGGCTCTAGACTGTTCTCAATGGTAGCAGATGACAGAACGAGGAGTAATGGTCTCAAGTTGCAGTGGGGGAGGTTTAGATTGGATATTAGGAAAAACTTTTTCACTAAGAGGGTGGTGAAACACTGGAATGCGTTACCTAGGGAGGTGGTAGAATCTCCTTCCTTAGAGGTTTTTAAGGTCAGGCTTGACAAAGCCCTGGCTGGGATGATTTAACTGGGAATTGGTCCTGCTTTGAGCAGGGGGTTGGACTAGATGACCTTCTGGGGTCCCTTCCAACCCTGATATTCTATGATTCTATGATAATATTTCTGTACATTTTGCTCTTCCAAGTGTGTCCCACGTTTCCATCCCCACTGGTTACCTCCAAAGCTCTCTGAATGTTGCCCTCAGATGATTAGACAGGCCTCCTTTTTCTGTTGCAGAACAGCAGTGGAATCTTAAAGAACTGTAAGTCTGAGAGCTACAGCAAAGCCAGGATACACTAAGTACAAAGAAACCTACCTAAGTATATAACTGATACATAAAGGAAAGAATTAAGAGTAGCAGCAATGTTAGTCTGTATCCGCAAAAAGAAAAGGAGTACTTGTGGCACCTTAAGACTAACAAATTTATTTGAGCATAAGCTTTCGTGAACTACAGCTCACATCATCGGATGCATGCAGTTCACTTATTGTGCAGAGGGCTTCCTGTAAGCCATGGAGGGGTAGAAAGGGCCATGCAAGAGGTATGAATAGGCTATGCATAAGGGACTTGGGATCGGGGGGATTTGCTGGAGCCATGATTACACATATTCATTGGTGCAGACCCTTCCAGAGAGATTGCAAAGTATCGAGGCTGTTATTCCAGCTTCAGTGGGGCTGAACTGCAGATTCACAGCCTGCCTATGGTTCTCGAGAGGTAAATTTAGTCTTCCCACTTTAGCTCCATGGAAATCCCCACAGAAACACTGATAACTTACTTTGTGTGAATGACTGCAATGTTGTTTTCGCCTTGTTGGTCCCAGGGTATTAGAGAGAGATAGTGGTGAGGTAATATCTTTAATTGGACCAACTTCTGTTGGTGAGAGAGGGACAGCTTACACAGAGCTCTTCTTTGTGTGAATGGGGCATACCTGAAGTTTACTGAGGATATAATTAATTACTAGTACTGGTTGAAAATTGAAGAAAGTGTCATGACAATTTTTTTAAGTTGTCTATTTTGTAGGGTTTGAAACAGAACAATTTTTAATTTTGTGATTTGTTTTTCCATAAAATATTGGACTTTCAAAATTGCATGTATCTTCCCCTTTTTGCTACTGCATGTAATGAAATTAATGCCCTGGTTTTTCACTTTCAGTTCTAATTTTTCAAACTTCCTCAACTTTTGCAATAGTGTGGGGCAAAGTTACAAAGTTGCAATTTTCCTTTTCCACTGGGTAACTTTTCCAAAGTTAAGGGAGTTTTGAAGTTAGCTGACAAAGGAAAAATGAGAAAAAGTGTGGGGGAAAGGAGATACCCTTTCTATTTTAATTACATCTAATGGCAATTACGGAGAAGGAATGAGGGGAAACATCACAAATTTCATTTTTTGAAAACAAAAAAGATTTCAATTTCAAAACTAAAGAAAATTTTCCGTTTCATTTCATTTAGAAATCTCTTTTTCCCACAAAAAAGTCCTTTTTCAGAAAACTCCAGTTTTTTGGCAGGAATTTTTTTGAGTTGAAACATTTGATCGACTCTACTAATTAAAAAGCCATTTTCTTTAGCTACTTGTGAGCACTGTCACAAGTATAAATAAATTACTGCTAATTTAATAGAACCCACTCTCCAGAAAATTGTAATAAATCTTGATATTTCCTGTACATTTTGGAACCCATTTTTACAATTGGATTCATACAATCACACCTTTGCATCTAAATGGACTCCCATTCACTTGTACTGGGGTCATCTGACAGGATTGGGTGCTGAGCTGGATGCAAAATGTCATCAGTAGAAGCTAAATTAATTCAGAGACACCAAACATATGTGGTGTTTGCCTTCAGTGACCTCAGCCTCTCCATAAAGCATCTTAAACTGTCCAGACCTCAAATTACATTATTTCTGACAGGTTCTGATCATTAAGCTTTGACACCAGAGGCCAAGCTCCACACTGGGAAGTCACATCAGTGGTTTAGCGGCTCAGTAAACCCCACAAACACAATCCACCTCCTGCTCATCTCAAGATTAATAGGTTTCAGAGAGTCGAAGGCTCTCTAATGTGTTCCCCAACTATCTGGACTAATTAATTCTGGCCTCATTTAACCTAATAAATTTTTTTTAAATCATTCAGTTAGCCCCATTGTGGTTCATCAAGCCGAATGGTTAGTTATGTTCATATCTCAGCATGGCTTTTGCCATAAAGCACTCATCACTAAGCTGGAATCTTAGCTCTTACCCGTGTGATTCCCCCCAAGCAAAAGCCCAGCTGGGCAAATGGGATCAAATTCTGTGTTGACCCTGGACATCCTTTGCTGAAGGCATTAAAGCAGCATGTGGGACCAGGTTTCCAAGTGCTTACCACCCACCACTAGGCCAGGTTTTCAAGAGCTCTTCTCTCAGTGAGGCACCGACGTAGGACCAGATTTTCAAAAGTGTTCAGCACCCAGCAGATTCCATTGCAAAACCGTTGACCAAATTTTCATTCAAGCTCAGTGCGCAACCTGCTGGGCCTTTCTGGCAATCTGGCCATGGATTTTGGAGCCTAAATGGGAGCTGAGCAATTAGAAAAGCTGATGCCAACTGTGGGAAATAGGGCCTTCTGAACACTGTGGCCATGGTGTGAGTCAAGGCAGAATTTGGCTCGTGGTTTGCAAAGGTCTAGTGACACCGTAGGGAAATAAAAACACGTCAGGCCTGATTCTGATTATTGAAGTATATGGGAGTTTTGCCATTGACTTCAGTGAGCTCAGAATCAGACCCCTCATCCTGCTTCTTCCGTTACTATATCAGTGGATGATTTTTGTCACTTTTGTTTTAAACATTGTTTTTTTGTTCAGTAGAAATTAGTCTTGTCCAGCAAGAAGAAGTTAACCATTAGCAGTGCATTCAAACCAAAGTAATTCTTGCTTTCAAATCTTCTTAATATTTCCTAGATTTTGGGGGCAAACATCTCAGTGGGTTGTGAAAACGTGGCAAAAAGTTTCCATTCTTCTCAATAATGTAGCTTATTTTTTTGTTTAAGACCGAAGAAAGCTTTTGTTTTGGCCAAGGACACCTTCATAAATGCATAGTGTTTGCATTTGCCTTATGCTTTCCGCCATACAACACATCACTCCGGGATTCTGGCTGAACACTTGAGCTTTGCAAAACAAGCTATCCCAAGTGATGGAGATGTGAAATCTTCAATCTGTGAAGGAGAGCATAGCTACAAGCTGTTAGCTCCCTGGGTCCTTATTTGTACCGAATACTGTTTAGTAACGCTTAGTAAAAACCCACCTTAATTCTTAGGGGATCTGTCTCATCCTCTTTCAATCACTCTTCAGAACTCTTAGAACTAGATGGAAAAGCTCCCATGAGATTCATTCTTGCCTCCATATGAAATTTCAAAGATTCTTTGATACATTCAGCTGCTTATTGACTAGAACAACTTCTAGGCCCTTTGCAACACATTACATTATTTGTTGTTGAGCTTTAGAGGAACTTTTGTATTACATTTGTCTGAAAATTGTTGCTTTCTTTGTACAGAGGAGCATTAGGAAGCAGAATAGAGAGAGAGTAATCACATAAGCCAGGTATCCTTCACTGCCTGAGACTTGTCTCTTTTGTCACTGTTCATAGGTACAATCACTTTGGATAATAAGGGGACATGTTTCCCATAATATTCTTACAATCCTGTTTGTCCTCATCCATGTGAGTGGAGAAGCAAAGCATTCTGACCCACTATTGGTCTGTCCCACCCCAGATTTTTTGAAAATGTGATTGCTCTGCAGTTGTGTTCAGAGCAGGCTGCTGTTTTGCATGCTTGTGGCTAGATAAGGTAGGAAAGCCATTGTCAGTGGGCATATCTGAACTGTGAAATATTAAATATTAAACCAATAACTGCAACTGAAATGACTAACTCTAGGAATGTTACAATGGACAAAGTATGGACCTGGTGAAAGGATAAAAGTACTTCATTGTACAGTAAATAAAATTCCCCTCAAGTGAATTGCAATATGTTATTTCTTTCAAGCTGAAGCCATACCGATCAACAACGACTCTAGAATGATTTTTTGTAATTAATAATAGAAAATGACATTTATTTGGACTGAGAATTTCAAAGTTGGGTGAACTGCCCTTTAGATACCAAAATACAGATTTTGATGCCTAACTTTTTTGGAATTTTTTACCAAAACAGTTAAATGCTTGTCTAATGTCTCTTTATTTCATGTGAATATGCATGTGATAATACAAATCATTTGCTGAATTAATGCAGATTATGAAATACATGTTAAAAATCACAGTTGATATAAGACTGTGAATGAAACTGATTTGTTAATTTATGGGGGGACAAGCTTGGTGAGGAAATATCTTCTATTGGACCAACTTCTGTAGGCGAGAGAGACAAGGTTTCGAACCACAGAGCTCTTCTTCAGGTCTTGGTCCAATAAAAGATATTACTCACTCACCTTGTCTCTAATTGCGTTGAACCGACACAGCTCCAAATACGCTACATATGTTGATTTATGGGGTTGTTCTACAGGTTTTGCCATCAAACCTCCTTTGTGTTGATTTGCTTCTTGAGTCAAAGTAGGGCACTCCTATTTGGTACAAGCAAAAGCGTTTGGTACAAGCGTTCCTTACCTACTACTGACCAGTGTTTACCGCTGCCATCTGCTGGCTGGGATCTAACCGCTCTAATGCACATGGTACTGCCCTGGTTTACAGACAGTGCACCCCACTGCTGCTCCAGTTGGTGACAGTTCTTTTGTGCCAAGGGAAAGATCCTCAGCAGGTCTGAATTGTCACAGCTCCACTGACTTTAATGAAGTTGACATTACTGAAGTCAGTGGAGTTATGATGTTCTGTCCCTGAACCGATACAGTTCAGCCGGTGATTGTGTTGTCTGTATGTGTACAGCATATATATGTATTGTGTATGCATATATATCTTTGACAGAATTCTTCATGGCCCTTCAAAAGCTTCTGGCAGGATGGAAAATTAGGACAGTATTTTCCAAGCAGTTTCTCTGTGGGTGAACAGAGCTTAATTGGTACTTATGCTCCATTTAATTAGACTCCATGTTTTGGAACAGCTTTGGTACAATCTGCTTAACTTAAACACCAACTTTGCTGAATGGAAGGAAATAATCTTTTGGAGGATGTTGTCTCATTTTTATGTGACATATGCTGTATTATTTGATTTGCAGTATTTATCCTGTGCTCCCTCCACCCTCTCTCATGGATTGAGGCTGTCAGGGTACTCAAGGGGAGTGCCACCTCAGCAGTATGTTGCTCTCTTGTCCCTGGCTACACAGAAGCCCTTCCATGAGGTCTCAACATGAGGACCAAGCAGCAATGCAGAGGACCCTTACCCACAGAGTTTCCATGGAAATCTGAGTTTGGGGTGTGATATAGAGGGACAAGTGCAGATTTCACAGGACCTGCAAATTAAAACTTGTGTATTCCATTCTCCAATGCGGGTTATTTCCAGAGAGGGGAGAATGGTTCCCTCTTTTTTTTTTTTTTTTTTTTTTGGCTAGTAGATAATGGCTGAGGTTTTCAGAGCTATGTAAGCACAGTTAGCTGCACAGTTCCCATTGCAATTAATGAGAGTTGTTCATTTAAACACTCTAGGAACCTTTGAAATTCTCAGCCAACTAGGTTGTCTTCTGTGTTTTATTCAGCACTGTTAATACTCTAGGTGCTCAATAAATAACAAAACAGAGCCATGTTTTACCAGAATAATTTTCCTTTTCTACTTTTCTGTGGCTGATACTCACTGTTGTTATTCCAGTTAGTGTAAGCAGAGGGTAATCTATACCATCTCCTAACAGAGCAAGTGCATGGGTTTGGATCCAGACTTATCCCTTCTGGGGTTTTGCCTAAAGAAGCAACAAAACACCAACCTTTTTCTGGGGTTTGGCTGTCCATAAATTGACAACTATATCTCTTTCCTTAGTCCCCTCTGCCTCAGAAACATCTAAAAACACTTTAATGATTTTGGATTGGAGTTCACAGGACCCTCCCGCTCTGATTCCAGGGTGAGCCAGCAATTCTCTCTCTCTCTCTGTGCATGGTCCTAAAACCCGAATCCTGCTACAGTTATTTTGAAAATCACATGTTAAGCCCTTACTTTCATATGCTCAGGGCCTTCTAGGGGAAAAAATCCTTATTGGCTGAACTTTTTCATGCTAATCTTCAACCCAAAGATGATTTTGTAAATTTGAGCAGTCTAGTTTATGGGGTTGGGGAAAAAAATCTTGTTTCTGTTGTGAAGATTAAGGTATTTTTTCACCCACATTCAAAAAAAGATAAACTTTACAAGCTGAAAATTCCTCGATAGTGAGTAGTACAAGTGATGGCAAAAATAGTTTTCCACACATGAAGTATTAATCTCCACTAAGAGCAGTTATATTATTTTACATGACTGTGGGATAATGTAAATACATGATACTGCTGCTTAAAGTTGTGTATCACTTTTAATAAAAAGAGTCTCCCTGCCGATTTCACTGCTTACTTCCACAGTTTCAAAATCAAAAAATCATGCAACTGGAGAACTCCACAGTCTAATAGCAGCAGAGAACTGTTGCTGTATAAATAGTTCCCCATGGAATTTGTTCATTTACATGTGCAATTACTTACTTTGGATGCACAATTGCATATTTTGCATGCAGAGGTACCTGTTTTGTTTCAGTAGGTTGTTATCTTGCCAATACGCCAATAATTCAAAATTTAGTCCAAAAAATTCTTCTCTCACTTCTAGCCACTGGAGGCGGTGGGATCATGACCCCCATCTTTGATGCACCTTCCAAAAATACAGGTGACGATGAAGGCCCTCATGGGAGGGACTGGTCTTGTAATTGTCTGGCCCTGTCTTGGGGTCAAAGCACCTAACGGTACTTCTACCAGTCCTCTTTACACACACATTCAAAGACTAACTCTAAACTCCTCCTATGTTCCTACCTTGGTTTGGGAACTCCTGAACTATTCTATAGACACACGCTCCAGCAACTGAAGATTTTTCAGTAGAGATGGATCTGAGCTGCAAAGACTGGATCCAGATCAGACCCGGACTTCCCTACAGTTGACTGATGGTCAGATTCAGGGTGCCAGGCCTTTAAAGAGATGGACTCATCTAAACTTCACCGAAGTCCTGGTTGGGAAGGGCCACGTTCACCACTGTCCTCCACCTTGTGTCGTCACCTTATACAAGTGCAGGGTGTTACCATTCTGACTTGGCAGTGTTTTACACCCACTTGGCCCAGATGTAAAGCCATGCACATGACACAGGGCTATGGTGAATTGGACCTCAAGACTGAGATTTTCAAAGGGACCTAATAAATTAGATGTTCAGCAACCAGTGACTTTCCATTGCTGGCTCAGTCTCTAGCGCTCAAGCTCTGCTCTTCAGTTTTCCTTCGACCTCTGTTATAGTGCAATGAAATGTATGAAAGCTCCAAGGTCTGAGGTGAAGTGACTTATCTTTAAAACTCAAGTTAAAACCTCTCTGAGTGCATGTATCAATTTTTATATATTTTTTCTTCCATTCCAGGAGCACTGATAACCCAAGGGCTATGTGTCCTTGAATTAGGCAAGGCTTTAATTATTTCTTCTGATAGCTTGATTCATCCTACATGGTATTTACCATCCATTGATTGTTTCCTCCCCCTCCCCCAGTTCTCTGCCTGAAAGCTTAAAACATGCTGACATTTATAGAAATCAATGCATTAATAAATCAGGAAACTCAGAATGTCTGATTTGCTTTTCAGTGAAGTAGAACTATTATCGCTGCTGAAGTTTTGCAGAGAGAGAGAGAAAGTCCATTTGTAATAGATTGCCTAGGCTCATCATAGGTAGTTGATGAATAACCTTTCCAAGAGAGGGGAAAAAAAACAATTTAAAGTTGAATTATTTCATTTATAATTCAGAGTGCTTCTGCGAGGGTTTCATTTAATAAGTGCATTGTGGAGAGTTTCCCAGGCTTAGTTCTCAAAAGCGAGCAGTTTTGTAGCTTGACATATTCTTCCTTGCCTCACTTTTTGGTGCTGTTTTAAAATTGGAATTGCAGGAGGTGGTGGTTGTTTTATTTTACTCATGGTCTGAGCTTAACCCTGCATCAGTTACTTGAAAGCGCCTCTAGAAGAAGGTCCCTTCAAAGGCCAGCTGTTTATTCAGCAACAAGTGCAGGCTCAGTGGAGAAATTGGCCTCCTTATTTCATTTTTTATTTTTTTCTACATTAAGAAAGCGTCTTCCTCTAGTGAAGACCTGCTAAATAGAGGGCAGAGTACACTCCGGTTGACCCTGGGACTCTAGCTCTCCAAGGGGTTGTCTCCACTTACCTGGGGATCAACGTGTGGTGACAGATCCCTGGGGGGTCGATTTAGTGGGTCCAGTGAAGACCCTTTAAATCAACTGCCGATCACCCTCCCATAGACTCTGGTACTCCACCGGAACGAGAAGCATAAGGTAAGTCAATGAAAGAGTTTCTCCCTTTGACCCAGCCTGGTGAAGACGCAGCAATAAGTTGACCTAAAGGTATGTCGACTCCAGCTTCATTATTCACGTAGCTGGAGTTTCATAACTTAGGTTGACTTATCCCCATAGTGTGGACCTGCCCCAAGAAGAGTAAGGGAAGTTGACCAGAGAGCATCTCCCGTTGACTCAGTGCCATGAAGACATCGGGATAAGTTGACCTAAGCTACGTCTACTCCAGCTACTTTATTCACATAGCTGGAGTAGTGTAACTTAGATCAGCTTACCCCCATAGTGAAGACAAGCCCTTTAGAAACTGTTCTTTAAGGTAGTGAATCCCAGTCTAAGATTTATCCTAGCAGCAGGATGGTCATGTGCTTAAAGCTCTGGATCAGGATCCAGGACACCTGGATTCAGTTCCTAGCTCTGCTACAGGCTCCCTGAGTGTCCATGGGCATCTTGACACTGCAATAAAACCCGCAGCTGGCCCAGGTCAGTTGGCTCAGACTAACTATAAAACAGCAGTGTAGATGTTCAGGCTCAGGGTGGAGTCTGGGCACCAAGACCCCATGAGAGGGGAGAGTCTCAAAGTCCAGGCTCCAGCCTGAGCCCAAATGTCTACACTGCTAGTTTAGAGCCCTGCAGTCCAAGCCTGCAAGTCTCACTCATCTAACCAGGGCTCTGAGACTCGGTGCCATGGGTTATTCATTGCAGAGTAGACGTTGTAGACATTGTAGGATTGTCCCTTATTATGTATTTGTGTATTTTTACAGCATGCAGCACCGTTAGGCCCTGATCTCCATATAAGGGCCTGTAAGTACTACTGTAATATAAATGTAACACCCCTATCCACCCAGTTACCTCCTTTAATGCCAGTTTCCTTATGGGTTTGGATGGATGGGCCTGGGTTCATTGGGATTCCAGCACAGCAGGGTGTAACTTCCTTCTTCTCTTCCCAGATGTATTTACTTGGCAGTACCTCCACCCGCCTCTTACCTCTTCCTGGGAAGATCACCAGGGAAGCTTGGAAGGAAAATTCTAAGCACGGGGTGACCCTGAGTTTCTTGGCAGATAATTGAAGACTCCCAGGGCATAATGCAAATATACACAATATATTCACAAGAGTAATTGTATTAAAAAGGAAGTAAACGTAACATAATAGGGTAGAGTGTCACTGGTGTCCTCCCTGTTCTGATAATACCCATGAATTTCCTCACTCACGTGACCTGATATAACAAGACTAAAATTTAGTGTCCTGTTGTTACCAATACTTCATAGGTGCCCTTGATGACCTGTGATGACAATATCTTTTGTAGCAACAATAAGCAACTTGGCTGACTGGGTTCAGTGCAGCCCAAAGGACTCTCAGTGGGGCTAAGATGGGAAGTCACTCCATAAATTTAATAGACAGTAGACGATGAAATCCCCATGGCTTGAGGATACAATTCAGGGAGGAGGGGGTGTCCCAAACAATTTCCCTGACAGTCTATCTAAAAGATGGTGCGCTCACAACTCTGTGAATGATCCTCCAGTTCAGAGCTGAATCTTGAGTCCTCAGCTGTTGCAGAGGGGCTGACAGTCTCAGTTGGCAGGTGTCTTCTTCATACAGGAGTCAGGATGTTTCTGCTCCCGAGACAGCCCCTCCCCATAAAGGGATGCAGGGATTGGGTGCAGATTATAATAATGTATACTAAAAATCCTAACTCCTAATCTCCAGCCCTGGAGCTCTGATACAGTCACAGCAGGTGGGCAGCCCTGAACTAGCAGCCAGAGCAGTACTTGCCATGTGGTGACTAATTTACCTAGGGAGCTGAAGGACTAGCCTAGCCTGATGGGATGGGGAGTTTTCCCAACCCAATTGTACAAACTGGGAGTCAGCTTGAACAGGAAACAACCAAGTTTGGGGATATTGCTTCCAGGTGCCCAAAGGCCAGTTCTCCATTTTTCTCCTCTCACAGTACTCCTGGGCATGGGCATCTCACTGAGGACCTTCCTTATTGGTCAGGCTAGCTCTACGTTCCTGGGCTTTTTCTTGTCAATCATTTGAACTCTCCCCCTTCTCTCAGACACTGCTCCTCCTTTGAACAGATATGCTAGTGGTCATCCAGGAATGCCTCCTATCACTCCCCTGAGCTGCAGGAATGCCCATTCATAGAACCAGTGTCTCTCCTTTCTCCCTCTTGGTTTCCTAGCAGACTTTCCCTGCGTTACAAGCGCACACAAACCCAGGAACCCTGGTAAACTCAATGAGGATTACACAAATGATATCTATGCATCTCCCAAACTAGCCTCCTTATGAGAATCATGTCAAGTTTCAGATGTTAATTTCTTTCCAACCAGCACAAACCTTGTGTGTCCTCACTTTAGTGACTTACATTATTCCTATCACTTTATTTATAAAGCACGTAGGGATGCAACTTGCTTTATATGCAGGCCTCCACCCAAAGGAGCTTATGTTCATTATTACAGTGAATAGTGTATAGATGACTGTCCTGCCCAATCCTGCAGCCAGTCAGAATTTGGGTGGGGGGCACCGCCACTCCAGTGAGGTGCCAAGCACTTTGCAGGAGCAGATCCTGGTATGGTGCTGGTATATCAAACCCCATCCATCAGTCTAACTGTGTTCTACCATCTTCACTTTTACTCTCCTGTTTTTACTCCACAGGGAAAGATATTTATTAACACATTTATTGACTTATAAAGCCCAACTCCTGTAACTACACTGCATTGGCACTTGCATAGAAATACTGAAGTGGTTCCATGCACTCGCTTACCTTTTTCACCTTAAATCAAAATGTTAACAGAAGAACTTGTTCCTGAATCAATCTTCTGATGAGCAGAACAAACCCACATCAATAGTCTGGAACAAGGTCACTTTGGTGGCAATTGCTAGCAATGTGTGTTATGTTATTTCAGTTGGTAAGCTGTCCAGCTAAACAGTGATACAGGGTAAACAGAAGCTTTTTGATATGCATCAGGTAACTCATCGTACATGAGTGTGTACGCAACACCTGTTCCATTTTCAATTTGCATTGTGTAAACACGTGGCAGCTGTTTGTTGCAAACTGAATATATAGCATCCTGGGAGATGTCCCGTGGTCTTTTGCTTTAGCTACTGAGAAGCATGCATCCTGGGATTGTTTTCACTGTGAATTGTGGGAAGCCAAGCAGGTTCAGTTTTTTTAAAAATACGTTTCTACTGTCTCCACCCTATACTTCTTTTCTGTGCTGGCTCATACCATTCTCCAGGCCACTATGGTTACAAGAGAAATCATGCACAGGCTGCTTGGCCTATACTACAGCACTCAGACCTAGATAGACTCTGCAGTGGACCTTGCCCATCACACCACTGACAAGATGATGTGGGAACAGGAGATTATTCTATGGCAACAACAGGAGGATACTCTGCAGAGGTGATAGCAGGATGAGGCAGAAGAACAAGAGGACACTGATGTGTTGGAACAAGAGGACGAGTTCCTGGATTAGCTACAAAGCATTCACTGCCATTTCTACACCTGGGAAACCAGTATGAACTGTGGTGGGGCAGAGCTGGGATGACCAGCAGCATTCAGAGAACTTCAGGATAGGAAGGGCTACCTTTCTTGCGATGTATGCAGAACTGATGTAGCATTCTCTGGAGGTATCCCAGAGCTTGAGAAACAGCATACCAATTTGCAGTGCTCCATACTCATGGAGCAATGGGTCGTCATTGTCATCTGGAAGCTGGTCACCCCAGAATGTTACCAGTCTGCAGCCAAACAATTTGGCATGGGGTGATCAACTTCTTGGGGCCATTTTCATGCAGGCCTATCAGGGCATTGATAAGGTGCTATGTAACCAGACCGTGAAGCTGGGTAATGCTCAGAAGATTATTGATGGCTTTACATGCATGAGTTTCCCAGAATCTAATGGGGCAATTGATGGAACATGTGCCATCATTTTCACACACACACACCAACAGGGTGCAGAATGTATTTCTACATGGTGCTCCAAGGACTGGTGGACCAATGTGGCAGGTTTACAGACCTGAATCCAGGGTGGTCAGGAGAGTCCATGAGGCTAGGGACTTTCAGAATTTGGTAATATTTAAATTAATGGAGACAGGACTTTTTGCCCCCCGGAGAACGGTGGACATTAATAGTGTGGAGGTTGGTCCAGTTATTCTGGGGGACCTGGCTTATTCCCAATGCTGTAACTAATGAAACCATATACAGGCCACATGCACAGAAGGAACATTTTAACTGTTGCCTGAGTAGTTGCACAATAGTAGTCCAGTGTGCATTTGGCCATTTGAAAGGCAGGTGATACTGTTTATGGAATAGGTTTGAAGCAGCAGAAAGAGTTCCTAACCATTATAACTGCACGTTGTGTTTTGTGCTGTATTTGTGAGAGGAAGGGGGGAAAACATAACTGTGGTGCAGAGACTTGATCAGAGGTTCAAGCAGCTAGCAAGGCATCCTAGAGAGAACACAAACACCCTTGAGAATGTTGTCAAGGATGCCTGCTGTTTGTGTTTTGAGTCACATGCTTGAGCATGTTAGCCCATCAGGATGATGGGGGGCTGGGATGGAGATGTTGCCAGCACTGGGACATTGAGTGTGGGTGGCTGAAGTTTAACATTCCCTATGTGCTTTGGTAAACCCTATGAATTATTGTAGCTTTATTTAAAAGATTTTCTGTGTTTAATACAAAGATGACTCATAATGGATATATTGTAATGGCTTTGTTATTAAAGAAGAATACCTAATAACAGAGTTTAAATGAAACTAATAGAAAATAAATTCTATGTAATTGGAAATACATTTAACTAACCACTCTTCTTAAGTAATGAACTTTACACAAACCTTTAATTACGGCAACAGTGCAATCAAAACTCAAAGTGCAATGGTAAGAACATTTCAAATATAACAATTTGGAGAGCATGCATAAAGTTAAAGGCAAGTATACATCTTGGCTCCATCTCTTCTTGTCCACATAGGTTCTGGGGTTGAGTGCCTTGGTTCAAAATTCTTAGGGGCATTGCTGGGCTCCAAAGAGCTGACTCCCAAATGAAAGTGTCCAGAGGTTGGATCTGAGTGGTAAATGGGAGCTTCTGGGAGCAGTGCTGCTGGATGCGGAAGCTAGCGGTTCTTGCTGGTCCCATTAGGCAGCATTGTCCAAGGCTGTAGAACATGTCTGGGTCTCAAATTATGGGCCTGCAGGGACTGCTGGCCTCACAGGGGCATGTTTTGTGGGAGGACATTCTAGTTCAGGGTAGCATCCATGCATTGCCTCTGCATCTCTGTCTTTTTCCATGCTCTTCTTCACCATGATTGTGCTGTCCTTGGCCAAAGCCACGCTTTCCCTCGGTTCTGTCTCTGATCTACCAGGATCTCCTGGACAGCTCTATTTCTTTCTTCATCTGGATGCTCATGTATAGCCTCCACTTCTCAGCCAACTTGCTTTTCCTCTATTATCTGCCATGACTTCTGCAAACATCTTGTCCCGAGTCTTCCTTTTGCTCCTCCTCAGGATAGTGAGCTTGTCAGCAGTACACAGAAGCCCTGTCTTTGTTGGTCTAGCTATTGAAGGTGCTGTATCTGTGGGGGCAGAGGGGGGGAAAAACAGTGACTTATTGTTCATACTCCAGACAGGTCATAATAGCTTTCTTTAGTAGTATATGTGACCTTACCTCCCCGAAACTCATTCTCATTCTTGGGGGAACCTCAGAAATGTTAAGTGGTCTGCATGTGCAGAGCGTGCTTAGTGCATTTGCCTTTCAGTTTGCCGTAAATGCTTTTATGCTTCTGGAGGGAGGTGGAGTGGTTGGAGCTATGATCCAGGTTTGGTTCTGCAGTTTTGTTTGTGCCCTGGAGGTTCTATTGTGGTGTCAGAAGTGTAAAGGGGGGGATTATGGAGGGCAATCTGGATAGTAATCCCTTCTACATCCTCTTTAGACCATCGTCACTGTTGATGACAGTACACTGAGTTGGGTGAATAGGAGGTAGAGCAGCAGTTCTCAAACTGTGGGTCAGGACCCCAAAGTGGGACTTGCTGGGGCCCAGGGTTGAAGCCAAAGACTTAGCCGGGGTGGCAGGGCTCAGGTTACAGCCTCCTCTCCCCCAGAGCTGAAGCCCTTGGGGTTTGGCTTTGGTCCCCCAACCCAGGGCGGCAGGGATCAGGCTTCGGCTTTGGCCCACTGGCTCGGGGTGTCAGGGCTTGGGTGAGTTTAGGCTTCAGTCCCCTATCCTGGGGTCTTGTAGTAATTTTTATTGTCAGAAGGAGGTTGCAGCACAATGAAGTTTGAGAATCCCTGAGGTAGATAATGGTCATTCAAAAAGGCAATGGGCAGGCCATCGAGATGCACGCTGAATTTATTCACCAGAAGCATGGCAGGAGTGGAAGAGGCTTGCAAGCTATACTGGGGCCAGGAGTGTGCAGCTGTTAGCTATAATGCGTGAAACAGAATCGAGCTATTTCTCAGTATTACTTTTTGCTATATCTCCTGCCCAGACACTGAGAAGTGCAGAAAAAAATAGACTCCTATAGTAATTGTCAACTACAATGCATGTCGTAGGGCATTTGTACCTCCGCAGGGACCAGCATTGTTTCTGCCTTGACCAGGCATGCTGTGTGCAGTTAGACCTCATGTAAATGATGAAAACTAACCACATCCTGTAAGCACCATCTCAGTAAATGTTCAATGTTACATGTTTTCAGATGGGGGGGGACACAGGTCTGAACATCATTTGTCATATATGCCGAGGGGAATTCTGCATCAAAAAATTAAAATTCTGCACACAATATTTTAAAATTCTGCAAAATTCTGCAAATTTTGTCAAAATAACACTATAAAATCATGCCAGTTTCAAATATTTATTTTTTTTAATTCAGAATACCTGTCAGCCAGTATTTCTGTAACAATACAGGCACACACAAAAATTCCCTCAGGAGCAGAGAGTTAAAGAAAGCCCTAGGACAACCGAATTCCTGTTTCTGCCCTCACCCCCCTAAAGCCCAGCTGGGGGGGCAGACACACCCCCTCCTAACCCTAGAACCCAGCTGCGGACCCTCCTCTGTCTCCCACCCCCAGCCCAGACACTCACACTCCAACCCTCCTACAGTCCAGAGATCCAGAGGGAGAAACAACCTGATGCTGGATCCCGGGCTTGCATGGAGTTTCCTGGGCACCACCACCTCCTTCCCTCAGGGCGTACTGGGAACTGCAGCTTCTGGGAACCCTCCAGCTCCCTCAGCTTCCCGCCGCAGTGTCTTCTACTTGCGAGCTGGGATCTGTCGAGTCCAGCGGCCCTTAGTGGAGACCAACGTCTCTACAGCCCATTTCTGGGGGGGGAAGGAAATTCTGTGCATATAACATTAATTTCTGCAAAATTCTGAGTTGTGCAGTGGTGCAGAATTCCTCCAGGAGTCGATACCAGACTGCTGGGCACACTGGAAATGTCTAGATAAGTGAATGGATACATGTAAGTATTCCTACTACATTTATATGGAAATAGAGGGTGGTATATCTCCAAATAACCTAAGTAAGTCTGATCAAAAGTTTGTGTTATGCTAATATTAGATTCAAAAGAGATTTCTTTCAAAGAACAATCGCAGCCAGTGTACTATGACTCCTAAGCAATGGATTCTGAAATGTGAAAAAAGAATCTACTGCAGCTCTTCAAACTGGGTCACCATGGTTATTTTAGTTTAATCAAATCCATACTTGGCTTCAGCACTATTAATTAGTCATCTGATTCCCACCTCATTCATTAGTATTATTAGATCAATTCCTAAATGTACTGCAAACAGCAATCCAAGAGCTGATTAGGAGAAACTAGCATGTGTTTTAAGCACGGAATTGATTTCTACATTCCAATTTAGGTTTTGAAAAAATGCATATCACGGGAAGCCTTGCTGTAATGGATGGTGCTTTGTCCTACAAAGTGGTAACTAAGGTACAGAATTACCCATTTGGAATGAGGAAAGATTTATTTGCACTGGTTGTGTGAGTGCCAGCAAAGCTGTAGGGGATTTCTATGGGACAGCTCTGAATGTACGTATGAGGTCGGTTAAGGCTGGTGAAGCTCTGATGCATCTCAAAGTGTGTAAGCATTATTATTTTCATTAAACCAATGAAGATTTACAAAATGTCCTTTGATCAGTTCCTGATCTGTTGAAGTGCTGCGGAGATAGTTCATTCACAGCTGTGTTGAAAGGGACTCCACCAGACTTTGGATATCTTGAAATAGCTCTGTTTAGACTTAATGTTACTTTGAGAAATCAGTCAGGTCTGGTGTTATGTTTTTGGGGTGCAACCCAAACCAGTAAGAGGTAGTGTCATAGCTTGTCCTGTAACCCCGAGTGCCCTAAAATGCTCTTCTGCTGTAGTTGCCTGTCTGGATGCTCCCAGCCATCATACAATCATGCACTGAATGTCTGTGTATTAAGCAACTTCGGTTCAACAACTTTGACTCCAGTAGTCTGTTTGTTACAGGACAACCACATTCTGGTCTTCACCAGCCTTGGAGTTACTACTAGTCAAGTGACCCCAACACACAACCCAGGCCTGAATTTCCCCAAAACCATCTGCCCTGAAATGTGCAGCCATCTCCTGAAACATTTAGAGAAGTAATAAGGTCCATGGTTCCTTTCAAGAGACAAATACACAGCAGTTTGTTTCTTTAACTGGAGCAAGCACAGCACAAGTTGGTTTAGATTAAAAGAATAACAAGTTTATTAACAAGAGAGGGGTTTTAAGTGAGTTGAAGTATAAAGGATAAAGTCAGAAATGGTTACAAGCAAATAAAAGTGAAAAGGATTTCTAGAGACTGACTTAACAAAACTACAAAATGAAGGCCAGTTCTTTGTGGGGAGGGGTTACTTAAAAAGCAGCAGCTTTAGTTTGGAAAATAAACATCTGGAAATAAATGTTATATTCTTACCGACCTCCTTCCAGCTAGATGGCTGGTCCCACCCACCCTTGGTCAGGATCTCCCACAAAGTCCAAAGTGCTTGGTTTCTTTGTCTTCTTCGGTGAAAGATGATTTGGGTTTTTTGCCCCTCTCTTTTATAGTCCAGTGAACCTTTCAAATGGATTGTTCTGAAGGTTTCCCCCAGAGAAAGTTCGTTAGTTCATGCTGAGTTAAAGAGCCAGGAGGTCTGGAAGATAAGGCTCCCTACTGGTTCTTTACCCTCTAGTGGTTGTTACTATGCCAATTATCTCCGTCTGCTGCAATCTGTGATACAAATGAATAGCACATTGAATTTGGACACACCTGGTTTGAAGTGTCTGCCTCTTTCCTTTGTTTGGAGAAAACCTGTTTATCAACTCCCCTTGGCATGCCTGGCTTAAACATCTTTTAGTCACAGACTTTAAAGCATAATATTAGTGAGTATCCATAATTTCACTTGTAGCATTGTTATATATATTTTACAATGATATTATTGACTATTAGTTTTCAAATACGTCACAAGCCATATTTTGTACAAAGAAGTCATTGCAGTAGTGCATAAGGTGTGAATACAGGAATGCCTAGGGTCACACCTGATCTACACTTAAAAATTACATTATCCTAGCTATGTCACTCAAGGCTGTGAAAGATTTTTGCACTGATCACTGTAGTTAGATCAACCTAACATACAATGTTGACTTGGCTAAGTTGAGAGAATAACTCTTTTGTTGACCTGGAATCCGCCTCTCAGAGAGATGGATTAACTATATAAAACGAAAAACCCCTTCTGTCAATGTAGGACGCATCTACGCTACTGTGCCACAGCAGCACATCTGCGATGCCACGACTATGCCACGATAGCATAGACATGGCCCTAGGATAATATTGCTGTGGTGACTAGAGGCATGGAAGAAGCTATCAGTGCTATCAAACATGGCCCCTGCAGGGTATTCTGTTATTGTGCAAGGGGTAGCCTGCCTTTTTTTGGATTTCGAGATCTGTGGTTCATGTCCTGCTAGATGAATTCCCCTTTGTGTATTCCAGAGATGCTTTTTCACATCTAAAGAGCTGATTTACATAAAATATTTTGTGTTTCCTGTGAGGTTTTGCAAAACTCTTAGTGAAGGGCAGTATATTCTACAGGCAGTATAAAATGAAGACAGTTCTTTTTTTTTATTTTTTTTATTGGGGGGAGGCAGAGAGAATTACTTAAAAAAGAACCCGCTATAGTTTGAAAAATATATAGCAAATATTCATCATAGTACACACAGAACTCCTAAAATCAAGCTGTAAAACATTAACACCAGCAAACATGATTATAATTGCCAAATATCCATTGACTACCCAGAAAAAGACTTCAAGTCACATAAATAATTTCATTAGTTAAAACTGCACTTCAGATAAAATAACACAAGAGGTTTATTTAAAACTTAACACTGTTAATAAAAAGGCACACTGGTGCATAATATTTTAGGGGGAAACAATATAGCAATTGTACATTGATTTTACCAAGAAAGCTAATGTTAATAAAGATGAATGAATACATCAACGTTATTTTTGGGTTAATATTCATCTTCAGTTCAATTCTAATATACATTCCCAAGTATTGTATTTCAAAGATAAATAACATGCTGCAGAATTTTATTAGAGGTAGGTCAAAAGATCTAGAATTTCCTTTGTGAAAATGTCTCCCCATTCAAAAAAGAGACTATTTTTAATCCCACTTTGAAGCTGTATCAGTACCTAATCACAATGGCATACAGCCTGTACTGGGATAAAGATAATATAGGCATGCCCTACTGAGACTGGCTTGACAGAGACTATATGAAACCACTCCTTATCCCATCTCCTCCCTGTCATTCTCAGCAGTCTGTCTGGAACAAAAGGATTCTCAGCTCTATAAGTCATGTTCTGAACTTGGAGGATGTCACTGTTCAGGCTGGTGAACATCAGTATGATCTGGACAGAAATGTAGCCATTGGGAAGATAGCCACCTTCACAATAGTATAGAAAAAGTTGTTATGGCCTAGCTGGATTAATAAACTGAATACCCATCAGATACTGTAAAGTGGGCACCCCTGAATGGATGAAATGTATCTCTGTTTCTTCACCCACATCCTGGGACTGGGTACACCATCCCTCACACCAATCCTGTAGAAATTATCGAGCTTGAGAGCAAGATTTTCAAACTAATGAATTTGGGTGCCCAACTTGAGAAGACTTTAAAGGGCTTTGATTTTTAGAAATCACTGACCCACCTACCCTCTAAAGATCAGGCCCCCTTTAAGGTATTGCAAGTTTGGAGACCCAAAATCCCTAGTGGCTTTGGCAAATGTGCACCCAGGATCTGTATATTGCTTTTCCACAGAGCCACCTTTAAAAGGAAATTTAAGGCTGCTGAGGCTACTCTTCCAGGGAATGGGGCTCATGGAGTTGGTATGGAAGCACAAAACCTTTGATCAGATGCCCTTTGAATGATTTGAGGATGGGCAATAAGGGGCTGTGTGTGGTATTTACTCCATGATGGTTCTGTAAGGATGCTGCTCTTTCTCACATGTTAGAGGGTCCTGTAGCCTGTAGAAAGAACAACACTCATAAGGTCTGCAGCTGAGGCAAAAGTTGGAGAAACTAATGCTTATTATGGACCCACTCTCACATTGCTTACTGAAATGGAACACCTAATGAGCATCAGGTGTTGGATCTAGCCCAAAATGGAGTGTGTTCTTCAGAGTCCCATATGGACCTTTCTGTTGATCTCTGTAGAGCATCCAGCTTAGTGATTGATTAACATTTGGAGGAGAGACATAGGTTAGCCCATCAATATCTGAGAGAAGAGAGAACCATCTCAGAACATTAGTAAATCCACACAAGAATCCTCACCACAAATATTAGCCATCAGACAATTAATTTGAAGTCTTCCTAGGCTCTAGACAGTCTCTTCATTTTGAGACAGTTTGAAGCTCTCCATTTAACCCACTAGAATTCAGTGTCTTTATTTTATTCTCTTTCCCTTTCATGGTCTAAATTACGAAATTTTAGTAATCAAATATACTTTGTGCTTCAATATCTAAGAGCAGAGATTGACTGTCCTGCTGCGTACAAATGGGGATCAACAGCAGGATAATTTAACTGCCTTCTTTCTTATTGCTCTTTGATGTTCATTTAGTCTTTGCTTCATTTGCCTAATTGTCTTTCTAAACCATGGGGGATATTTCAAAAAGTAAACCATGGGTGGGTAGATGAACAAATAATCAAACCCTTTAGTTCAAAAGATGGCTTGCAATGATAAACAGATCCCCAGAGTCACTTGTTGGGGATAATTTTTACACCCCATTGCTGTAATCAAGAAAGGATCCAGACTACATATGCAGAAATTTTCCCACAATGGTCAGTTTTGCTGGGTTGCAATACATGAAGCGCCCAGGGATCAGAACTTCCCTTGAGTTTGTCTTAGCCAGGAAACCCACTGAAAGACACTGTATCTGCAAAACTATTAGTAATGTTTCTGAATGACAATGACAATTAAGTCCCATAAGATAAATATTAATAAGTATTTTCGTACATTTTTGGGTTTGTTACTCTATTACCTACCTTTTTGAAGGAGGTCTTACTACTCAGTCATACCAACAGTTATGCCCATGGTCATGGCAACTACTAGAATGAAGTTAGAGCAACTGCAGAGACTGCTGTAATTTACAGCAGTTTGGCATGGCCATCAACGGACTAATCCACAGCACAAAATAGTTGGAAGCATAAAGCACTTTGGCTGCTTCCCCCAACAGTACCTCCTCCTCCTTGACCACTTTCTCAGCATGTCCATAGACTTTGGGTTATGCAGGGCTGCCGTTACGCTGTTCTTGCACTGGGAGAGTTCCCAGTACCACGCTAGCTCTGTGGCCTCTTTTGGATGGCTGAGCCACTGTAAAGGGGCCAGTGATTCCAGAACCAGGCCCAGTAGGTTTGATTATGATATAAATCTACTGGAGTCACTGAGGCTACACCAATCTGAAACTGGTGGGAATGTTAAATCAGACCTAATGTTCTATTAACTTGTGGATACCATAACTCTCATAAAAAAAGAACTGTTAGATTCTCTTGTTTTTCACCCATTACTTCATCAGATCACTGAGACTTAGTGGTTTCTGTCAGGTAGAAATAACATGTGAAGTGGTGTTCTTGAAAGTCAGACCCCATTTCACATCACTCACTAATAGTTGGCTTACAGGAATTACCTAGCTGGGCTGGACTTGGTAAATTAGAGACAAATTGCAGCCTCCCAGAGCCAGCAAGTACCCCAGTTGTGAAAAGGTTTCTACTTACACCAATCTACATCCTAATAAGAACATTATCTTGGAGATGGCAGTGCTTAAGAGCTTTATATTATTACACAGATTTTTATTTTTGCTAGGGACTCCATATGGTGCCCTAAGGTATAAACTTGTACCATGCTAAAACAATATAAACTTGGGGAAATTATCCTTTAAGATCTAGGTAAAAAGCACAATGTTGAATTATTTTCTTAACGCTACCCTGTGTCAATCTGAGCTACCTTCGGTGCAGAGAGATGCATAAAATTGAATTGAAGATGTGATGCAGAACGTATTCAGCTTTTCACTTTAACAGACTGAAACTAAAGGTGCTGCTAGATTCTGTGGTCTGTGAAATACGGATATTGTAGGAAATACATTAGCTTAATAAACCATGCAAAAATTATTCAACTGTGTAGAGAGCTGCGATGTAAATGTTGTTCATTTTTATTTCATTTTTACTGAGACTGGTGTGGTGCCAAATGGCATTGCATCATTTTGTTTCAAAATACAAAGTGTGCTGTCCCTGTTTAAAAGACAGGGACACTGTCATAAATGTAACAGGAAGGGTAAACCCCTTTAAAATCCCTCCTGGCCAGAGGAAAAATCCTCTTACCTGTAAAGGGTTAAGAAGCTAAAGGTAACCTCGCTGGCACCTGACCAAAATGACCAATGAGGAGACAAGATACTTTCAAAAGCTGGGAGGAGGGAGAGAAACAAAGGGTCTGTGTGTCTGTTGGTATGTTGCTTTGCTGGAGATAGAACAGGAATGGAGTCTTAGAACTTTTAGTAAGTAATCTAGCTAGGTATGCATTAGATTATGATTTCTTTAAATGGCTGAGAAAAGAATTGTGCTGAATAGAATGACTGTTTCTGTCTGTATGTCTTTTTTGTAACTTAAGGTTTTGCCTAGAGGGATTCTCTATGTTTTGAATCTAATTACCCTGTAAGGTACCTACATCCTGATTTTACAGGGGTGATTCCTTTACTCCTATTTACTTCTATTTCTATTAAAAGTCTTCTTGTAAGAAAACTGAATGCTTTTTCATTGTTCTCAGATCCAAGGGTTTGGGTCTGTGGTCACCTATGCAAATTGGTGAGGATTTTTACCAAACCTTTCCCAGGAAGTGGGGTGCAAGGGTTGGGAGGATTTTGGGGGGAAAGACGTGTCCAAACTACGTTTCCCAGTAAACCCAGTTAGAGTTTGGTGGCAGCAGTGGTTATTCCAAGGACAAAGGATAAAATTAATTTGTACCTTGGGGAAGTTTTAACCTAACCTGGTAAAAGTAAGCTTAGGAGTTTTTCATGCAGGTCCCCACATCTGTACCCTAGAGTTCAGAGTGGGGGAGGAACCTTGACAGACACAATCAAAAGAGTTTAGGGCTTCTATTATCATTAATAGTGTAAACTGATATTGTTGTGACTCTGCAGGCAAAGTCAAACGTATTTAAATAATACAGGGAAACACTGAGAAATGGGACATTTTCATTCTACCCCATTCTCAAGATACTTCAAAACTAAATAGGACTGGAAAGGCGGGAGCACTTGTAAAGAATTGTTCACCCACAGATATGTTTCTAGTGCAGGATGGGATGGGGCAGTGGCTTAGAGATTGTAATTGCCAAAAGTAAGGTGAGACCCTCATATAATTGTATATCTCCAATCAGTTGTGTCCCCTCACTAGATGTAAATTAATCAAGTTAAAATCCTGCCTTATTTTGTTCAACAGAGTATGTAGGTTCCCTTTAATCACTTGTGCAAGCAACAGGGCATGAACTGTCCATAGCATATACGAAAGGTGGGTTGCTAACCGAGGGTTTGTCCAGTCCCCACTAAATCAGCTAGTGTGCATCCCCAGAAAATCAGCTAGAGATGGTAGGCAAATGGTGTATGTATGCATGTATTATTCCTGCTCAGAGAAGCAGCAAAATGCATCACATAGCATGGTTTCCAACTATCTTTGAAAGCTACTGTATCACAAGTAATGAAGTTATCTGATATTTTATGTTGTGCTGTAACTTCCACAGTACAGCTGTGCCCTGGAGGCTTTTGTATGGGGGTTCCATGTGTTTGGATCTCCAAAGTGCTGTTATACAAAATGAGCAAAGATAAATTGAAAATCTTTGCAGTTATTCAGGAGATGCATAGAGGCATCCTCCACAGGAGACGAAGTAAACACATGTATTAGCTAGTCTTTCAGTGGCACCTTGTTACTGTTAGGATGAACTGCTGTAGCTCACAGGTGGTGTTGCAGAATGGAAGTTCAGGATTGGGAATTCACAGCAAGGATCTTTCTAGTAAGCTGGAAGAAGGCATAAAAAGAGAGATAATGACATCATAACTTGGTCTCTCCCCCCTCCCCCCAACTCAAGACTGGGAACAACATCTGGAGGACAAAGACTTTGAACTGAGGAACTTTGGTCCCAGGCTGAAACGTAGTCCCAGCCTGTGTATTGAGGAACTGTAACCTACCTGCTTGTATCATCTGTCAGGGTGAGAAAAGCTGTTTGAGTCAACTCTTGCTTAGACTAAAAGTTTAGGTTTTAGAATGAATGTTTACTTTTTATTTTCTTAAGGTAACTATTCTGGCCTTTATGCCTATCACTTATAATCACTTAAAATTGATCTTTCTATAGTTAATAAACTTATTTTAATGTTTTATCCTTACCAGTGAGTTTGTCTAAAGTGCTTAGCAAATCTCAGTACAGGTTACAAATGCTTGTGCATGTCTACTTTCCTATGAAGAAGTGGTGAACTAGGTAATGAGCTTACACTGGCCAGGCCTCTAACCAGGGCAAGATGGTACAGTTCCGGTGTGCAAGACAGGGGAATTGAGGGAATTGGCTGGAGCCTCTCTATTGTGGGTTCATTCGTGGCTGGTAGAAGCATTCATGTAACTCAGTTGGGTGTGTCCCAAGGGATAAGAAATGGATTCTGATATTTCACATTCAGCTATTTGCATTTGGGTTTCTGAGGAACCTTCTCCTTGTTGGGTGATGTATTGTCTTTGTCTTTGGGTTTTAGGGTTGTTACTTTACACCACTGCTTTCTTTTCATGTTCTTATGAAAACTTTCATGGACATTGTCTGCTCCTCTGCTGTTTTTCTGAAGGTCCTTTTCAAAACTGTATGTGTTTTTACATCTATTCCCAGAACTTGATTCAGTGCCTGTGTATGCTACACAATGAAATATATATGGGGGGGGGGAGCATGTGACGTTACAGACTCAGTTAGCATCAGATTCATTTTTCATCTTGGTGTGTGGTTGGTTTGTTCATTAGCCCTCACTTTATTTCTTGAGGGGTACAGCACAGAGAATAATTGAGAATGAGCTGGACTTTGGCAGTTTTTTTCTGAAGAGAAAGCTATTATACAATTGCAGAAAAATATGTAAAAGTATTAAAAATAATAATTTGTGTTTAAATGAATCAATTAGGTCTAGGGCCAGATACTAAATTACTTCCATTCCTGCAAGCATTAAATATGCAATCACAACTATAATTCTAAAGGCTTTGTCATCTAATCATGTTGTCTGCACCCGAGTCTAAAATTAGCTGAAACCCCATCCATCAAGCTGGGCTCAGGGGAGAGTGAAATAGGAAAGCTTGTGATGATTGCCTAGCTCTCAGCCCCTTTCCTGTAACGGTTCAACAACTGAATAATATATTTGGGCAATATGAATAAAAATGTAAGCTCACCTTTGCCTTGTCGTGGGTCCTTATAATTCCATTTGCCCTTTTGTAAGGGAGGGGATGTCTGCTTGTGTTTTTTACAAGAATTCAATGTTATTCCATGAAATTCAGCGTGGCCTAAGGATTTTAGGGGGCAGATCTTCAGCTCGTGTAAGTTCATCAATGGAGCTATGAGAACAGTAAGGGCAGGCACAGATGTGCCGTAGCAGTACCGGCTTCCTTCACACACACTTCCTTGCCCATACAGCTTACCTGCAGGGCTGCTCCCATAGGGATGAGCTTGTGTGGTTTGGTGTCTATGGCCCATTTGATCTTTGGCCTCAAACTGGCAAGGGAATTCCTACCTAACTCAGATATAATTCAGATGGTGACACATTCATCTATCAGCAGCAGCTGAGCAAGTTGTGCTCGTTTGTGTGTTCTGTTAGTCCACCAGAGATCTTTCTGGTGGTGCACAGTGATTGGCCAGGAAGAGATCAGGTATTCGGAACTGGAGAATGTGATGAAGGGGAACATAGGAAAGCATTGCATACAATTTAGGTATTTTTGTGTGGCACTAACTAAATGGAAGCTAAGAAAACAAATGGAAGCTGAACTGACCCAGAGGTAGGAGCTTCACAGCATGGAATGAAGGCCGGGAAACTTGTGTACATTGATATACTGAGAAATGCTCTAAAGATCTACGTGACTCTTCATAAATGGTTGCAGACCAAATCTAAGGTAAAGAGAGTGAGACAAAGTGGAACTAAATACAGTTCTAAAACAAACAAAAAAGCCAACCTAACTCTTTTTGTTTAAACCTAATTTACTAATAACACTTCCTCCCAAGGTGCATGAGAATTGTATCAAATTACTGTGCTGCAAGTGTGGTGACTCTGAACAGGCCACCAGCCCCATGGACTTTGTTATTCCTCCACTAACCGATTTTCATTTCTACAGCCAAAGAAGTATTCTGACCAGGATGAGGAAGAAAAAGATGCAAGGCTCCCACCATTGGAAAAAGGGAGCCCTTCTGTCCAAACTTTTAAGATTGCATGAGGGAGAGGATTTGCTTTCAGAAGCGCTCAGTATCAGAACGTATTGCTCCTTCGGTGTCATGTTGCATCCCCACCTCATTGATCTCTGCCACTGATCGCATGGTTGCATGACCATTGCACATCTTCCTTCATGCAACTTCCTGTGTTTCATTGTCATACAGGGGAGAGGGAACCCTGACTTCCTTAACTGCCCTTCTGCATAAGAGAGAGAAGCAACGGACTGAGATATGGCACATCCAAATAGGAACCAGAAGATCCCGGATCTCTTTAAGGGCCCATCCAGCTTCACTTAAAAAAACAAAAACAAAAAACAAGACAATAGTGTATATGGTTTTAATTTTATTTTTGTTAAATTGTTTTCTTACTTTTTCCTAGACTTCGCCCGATGGTCTTACCTGTCTCAGAGAGGTAAAATTTAAACCAATTTGACTATCTTGGTCATTTAACTTTCAAAGGAAGCAGTTTCCTAAGCAAGAGCAAGGTACTACTTGATCAGCTCTGCTCCCCCTTCACATGTTTGTTAGCAAATGAAGTAAAGGTGATTGAAGATTACCTACCTCCCAGGGTATATTTTCAGGTTGCGCAATTCCCCGTACCTGGGTAAGAAGTGTCCTGTGTGTAGCCATAATCTGCAGTCATCCATTCTTCTTTCTGTTCCATGATTTATTCTTTGATGTGCTGTGCAGCGTTAGATGCAGCAGGTTAGCTCATTTATTTAGGGCTTCGTTTGGTACAAGTGGAAACCACCTACAAATGTGTAGACTAGTTCTTCTCCCTGCCCCCTTTCATTCAGACTTACTCTGACTTTCACTTATAATTCACCCTGTGGAAAAAAGCTGGGAATTTAGAAGAAAGGCAGAGAAGAACATAAGGTCTTGATCCAAAACCCACTGGAATCAATGGGAGGACACATAGTGATCTCGATGACCTTGGGAATGCATAGAGTGAATACGGAAAGTGTATAAAATAATTTCAGAGCACCTTCCACAGTTCAAAGTGTGGAGAGAACAAGTGTCTGAATCATTCCAGCTCTCCTGCATATAAAAGAATTAAATGTACCAAAAGGAAACAGAAGGCAAAGTGTTAGTGAATAAGATAAGTTTACATGAGTCATTGCAAGTATTAGCAAAAGGATTCCCAGACTGTATTTTCCTATGTTCTATGTCACATTTTAATACAACCTTTCTCCACAGTTGGTTTTCACCAAGACTCTTACAGGCATCATATGTTCATTAAGCTTAACTGTTTGTGTAATTAATTTCAGTGCTGTTGATTTAGTGAGGAAAATTAAGCTGAAATGATCTTTGATGTTTCCAAGAAACGGGGTGGATATTGAGAGGCCAATGTAGAAACAAAAAGGAATTAAAGTCTCTTTGGTATAGAAATTAATCTCTCCAACCAGGCAATAATAATGATTTATTAATAAATTATAGTTCAACTTTAATTAAATATGTTTCATATTAAATTTATATTTTAGTGGGTACTTGATGCAATTTTTTAATTAACATTTACCATAAGGAAATCCTACTTAACCCTTTCCAGGTTGTGTGATACATCAATATGACTTCCTAATCCATCACCTAAACTGGCAGTCTGGAAAACATCATAGTTTGTTGACTTCCATGGGAGTAGGATCGAGCCCATAGCTGACTCCCAATCTAGTTCTGCAAGCATACCCAATTTTACGTGTTTGCCGGATCAGGCCAAAAACTGAGGGTTGACCACACAACAAGTCAGTGTGCAGCAAGGAGGGTGGTGAAACACTGGAATGTGTTACCTAGGGAGGTGGTAGAATCTCCTTCCTTAGAAGTTTTTAAGGTCAGGCTTGACAAAGCCCTGGCTGGGATGATTTAATTGGGGATTGGTCCTGCTTTGAGCAGGGGGTTGCACTAGATGACCTCCTGAGGTCCCTTCCAACCCTGATATTCTATGATTCTATGATTCTATAAGCAAGGGTGTGAATCTACAGCATACTAGCTTGCCATGCAGTCCCTGCTACCACATACTGAAAGCTCTGTAGTGCACTTTGATGTACTGCTCTTTGAAATGGGAGTAACTCAAAGTGGACTACAGAACTGTTAGTGTGCCTGAAACAGGGTCCACAGAGTGAGTTTCTGTGAAGCAAGCTAATGTGCTGTAGACTATCACCCTTGCTTGCTACGACTAACTCGCCATGTAGACAAGCCCCAAGGCTCACTTCTTCTATTTATGCAAACACTTACTACTGGGTGTATAGCTTATTAATGTTGGAACCTCACTTAACTTCAGTGAGACCACTCATTGGGGTTCTGAAACCATACATTTCAAAGTTCTTGACAAAGGAACATATCATTATCACCATTTTTCTGATGGGGAAACTAAGGTGACATGTCTTGACATAGGTTATGTACCCAGATCAGCAGTAGTGCGGTGTTTGATGCTCAAGAGAGTACTGCTTCACAAGAGTTTACTGACTGTGGCATGGCTTGAAACATCTTTATTCAAGATTTTGCCCTATTAGGGACAACCACTCAGTCACTTATTTTGGTTGGTTACAGTGACCATGGCAGGGGGCTGTATATACAACCTGTTGTGACACTATATCTGAGTCTAACATCTGATACATGCCCAAGTGATGTTGTTGCTGATTTCATCTGAGGAGACTGATGGGTCTATTTATTTATTAAGTGTATCTTAACCCAGAACATTGATTAGGCATTCTTTCATAGTTTGTAAAATAAGTAAATAAATATACTTGAATATTTAATCCCAACAAAGTTTTTGAAAGCAGCGGTATCTTATTTTCAGACTGGTGGTATATTATCTGCCCTCTAGTGGTAGAAGTAGTGAATTAATGAATGTTTTTTCTATTTCATGGATACTGCCTGCCATGGTAACTGATTGTTCTGTTTGACCTGGAAATATGTAGGCAAATGTCTGATATGCATTACATTTTTTAGAAATTAAAATTAATTAACGAAGGAAATTCAATAAATGGCTTTTTGTCTAATATGACAGTTAAACATTTTTCTTTTCTTGAAGGACACGATATAGAAGCCTTAATTCTAGTGACACTGAAAGATTTGTGGGGAAAGATGAAATATTGGACCCACTCCTGCTCACTTGGAAATCAATGGAATTTTTTTCCTTTGGTGTCAGTGGGAGCAGGATTGTACCCTTCTGTCAGATCTTGTGTATAAATAGCGAGTTCCATTTGTGCTTGAAAAAATCTTTTTCCCTCATGATGAAATTATATATTTTGTCAGGATGTGTGTGGATGTGTACATAGGTTGACAATTTGATGTTATTTTGGCTCTTACAGAAAGAGGCTTAAATTATTCTCTTCTGATACTGGAGATTTACAAAAATGTAAATTCCATTCAGTGTCGTTTACAATGGTGAAATTCACTTTGAGAGACTCATTTTCAAGGGGATCTAGGTAAGGAAATGCTCAAATTTTAAAGGTAACAAAGGTATAATTAGAATAAATATAGGGGATTATAAATCAGATCTGAAAAACAAACCCTGTTAAATAATTTCCAAACTGTGTGTGTAGTTAAAATATCATGTTTGATCTATTTTAAGGAAAACTCCATCTCCATTCTCAAGCAAACAGCAAAAGCAATAGAATGCAATAATCTTCACCAGCAGCAATCCATAAAACATTCATGCTTATGTAACAGTGTCAGGGTTTTTATTCTTTAGAATATCCTTTATTCTTTATACTTTATTCTAAAGTAAAGACACTATTTATTCAGTTTGATTTATGAAAAAAATACATATACCAAAAATTACAGTCTTGACCAGTAAGAAAATCTCCTCTTACCCCATCCACCAGGCTAATAATGTCCTCTCCTGTCTCTTACAGGCAAAGGCCTGAAAAAGAAAGATAAGTTTTCCAATATGCCCTTAAGGTCAGTAGGCTCTGGCTCCTTTCCATTAAGAGGAAAGCAAATTCCAGAGTGGAAGGTACTGCTGCGAATCCCACCTGTTTAAACCAGTTTGATCGTAGCAAGTAACAATTAAGTTAAGGTGCTGAAGCTATGGCATGGCATGAGGATCTTGCAAGGTTACAGGACTCTGACCAATTTGATCTGTATTCATAAAAAACACTAACGAATTACATCCAGAAAAATAACAAAGAAAACATAACCTAGATAGAGCTACTATAATGCAGGTGCGTAACTGTTTGGAAAACTACTCCCAGAGAGTAGTTATCAGTGGTTCACAGTCAAGCTGGAAGGGCATAACAAAAGGGGTCCCACAGGGATCAGTTCTGGGTCCGGTTCTACTCAATATCTTCATCAATGATTTAGATAATAGCGTAGAGACTACACTTATAAAGTTTGCGGACGATACCAACCTGGAAGGGGTTGCAAGTGCTTTGGAGGATAATTCAAAATGATCTGGACAAACTGGAGAAATGTTCTGAAGTAAATAAGACAAAATTCAATAAGGATAAATGCAAAGTACTCTGTTTAGGAACAATCAGCCATACACATACAAAATGGGAAATGACTGCCTAGGAAGGAGTACTGCAGAAAGGGATCTGGGGGTCATAGTGGACCACAAGCTAAATATGAGTCAACAGTGTAACACAGTTGCAAGAAATGCAGACGTCATTCTGGGATATATTAACAGGAGTGTTGTAAGCAAGACATGAGAAGTAATTATTCTGCTCTACTCTGTGCTAACAAGGCCTCAGCTGGAGTATTGTGTCCACTTCTGGGTGCCACATTTCAGGAAAGATGTGGACAAATTGGAGAAAGTCCAGAGGAGAGCAACACAAATAATAAAAGATCTAGAAAACATGACCTATGAGGAAAGATGGACAAAATTGGGTTTGCTCAGTCTGGAGAAGAGAAGACAGGAGGGGGGGGACGACTGGAGGGGAAGAGAGATAAGTTTTCAAGTACATACAAGGTTGTTACAAGGAGAAGGGAGAAAATTGTTCTCTTTAATCTCTGAGGATAGGGCAAGAAGCAATGGGCTTAAATTGCAGCAGAGTTGGTTTAGGTTGGACAATAGGAAAAACCTCCTAACTGTAAGAGTGGTTAAGCATTAGAACAAATTGCCTAGGGAAGTTGTGGAATCTCCATCATTGGAGGTTTTTAAGAACAGGCTAGATAAACACCTGTCAGGAATAGTCTAGTTATTACTCCTGCCTTGAGTGCCAGGGACTTGACTAGATGACTCCCTCGAGGTCCCTTCCAGTCCTACACTTTTATGATTCGATAAAGGAATAAATGCTGATCAGAGAGAACAGTTGTAATGTCTATTCTCTGCAAGGACTGCTAAGCAAATGGATAATCACATTGTATACTTGGTGGAGTTTCCCGCTTGTCTTTAGAAATAGCTCCACATAGAGTCCACTGTAGAAGTGTCAAAGGCACAGATCACTGCTGCAAGATCTAGATCCAAAAGAAAAAGTTAGCAACATTAATCACTATGCACACATGGGGAAACATACTGCTTAGTTACTATGGTTGTCTGCATCTCCAGCAGCTGCTGAGGACCCCAACAAGAACTCCAGGTTGAGTAATTAAGTAAAACTGTCTGTTCAAGGACAACATCTCTATAATGATTCTTACTGGTGGAATGTTCATAATGGTGAGTGCAGTAAGTTTTCATGGGTGAAACATAAAAGGAAAGAGGTGATAACGAAAGCAGTAGGAAATAGTATCAATGGAAAACAAAGAAAAAGCGCCAGGTTTCAGTTTCAAATACTTTAGAGTGTCATGACCAACCATGACATTCAGAGTTATAGGGAACAGTAATTTGAGTATTCCTACTTGGGGTGACACATACAGCTAAATATGGATTCTCAAATAGATATGTCAGGAACAGGAAGTAGAGGAGAACTATGAGCCAGGAAATAGAAAATCCACCCAGAGGAGAACCCATCCAGGATATATTCTTACCCATAGAGAGGAACTGACTGAGAATTTGAGAGTACACAGTGACCACAAATTCCTGTCGACAAACAATATTAAGAAATGGATTCATTGGGCACTTCAAAGTGTAAGAATTCAGTTGACTATTCTAAGATATCAGAAACCTAGGTCCTCAACAAATACTTATATGTGTGTGTATCCCTGAAGCTAAGAACATGTGTAGGTACAAAAATGAAGCAGTAAGGTTCTATAAAAGGACATATTAAATTCCATGAGTGTGGTAGATGACTGGAGGATGTTCAAACAAACATGAGAATTAAATTGCAAGAAATTTTGTTACCACTGAAAAACAGGAAACCAAAACTGGCCAGTATGGCTTCATGAGCAATTTATTGAATGACCTGGAACTACAAAAAAAGCTGTACTAAAAAGGGACAAAGTTGGAAGGAACCAGACAAGGTTAGTTAGTTAATCAAGGCTTGTGTGGAAGACATAAGGACTAAAAAAGAAGCACATTTAGTCAATGCTAACCAAATGAAATAAGGAGAACAAGTAAGGCTTTTACAACTTCATTTGGAGGGAAAGTAGGCACAGTGAGGAGAGAGACCACACCAGTGACACGTCCAAAATGGATGAACTACCTGCTTGTTAAAAATCTTATTTTAACCAGAAAAAATAAAAAAGATGTATAGGAAATTAGGAAGAAAGGAAAACTTAGTCGATATAGCTACTGTTCTAAAAATAAGGTATGGGAATGAGTGGGAAAGATGAATAAATCATCAAGTCTGCATGATAGATATCTCTGGGCTAACAAAATAATTAGCTAATGACATTATTAAACCACTGGCAATTATTTATTTAAAAGTGCTGAAGAACCAATGATACACTCGAGGATTGGAAAAGAGCAACTGTGTTACTGAAATTTTTCTTTAAAAAAAATCACTCCTGGCATTTAGTCTCCAGTAACACGATGGAATAAATATTGAGAGAAAACCTTGTGAGACACTCTTATGTTCACACATCACTAAAAAGTGAGATTCAGTGTAGGAAAAATGCAGCTTTGTACCTCTGAGGGTCAAACACACCCAATTTCTATACACAGAGACGTACTTGAAAAGCTGAGAGTCTGGAAAAGACTGAGCTGATGTGTGATAGCGGATAGCAAATTGGAGGTGTACATTTAATAAAGACAATGTGATTTAATGCAATATATTTAATAAAGACAATATGATTTTTAGATGATATGCAGGAGCATTGTATCACAAATAAGAATATTGAGATTACCGTGATCAGATTCAGGAAAACGTTGATTAATCCAGAGAGAAATGAAGGAATAAAGGCCTGGAGAAACTGACCTAGAAATGAATGAAAAAAACTAAGCAATGACTAAAAAATGCTGTGAAAACACTGTAAGAATTTTGAAGAGTCTGAACAATGAAGGCCAAATTCTCTCCTTGAATACTCACGTGCAGCTTGTTAGGGCTCCGCTGCCCTCCCTGGGTTCTTGTCACCCAGACAGAAAGCAGAAGGCCAGAGTCCAAAGTGCAGGCAATGCAATGCCTGTTGGAGTTAACAAGGAAGCATAACCATAGCTCTGTACACCAGTAGAGCTTTTCCTTTTCCCCTCCTCCTCCTTAGCAGGCTTAATTATATTGGTAGTGCCCGTCCCTGGTCCCACCCCTTACAATTTATGGTCATGTTCCGTTTTGGAGGGTCTTGAGTCTGGAGGCTTCAGTACCAGAAGAGTGAGGTTGTGTCCTGGCCAAGGCTACTTTTTCTTTGGCTTTTTGTGTTTCTCATACCTTGCCCCTCCCAACTGGTTGCTTGACCTTGTCTTGGGAAAGGAGTCAAGGCAGTTGTATATTAATCTCCAACCATATCCAGCAACATTTTAGCTCTATTTCTTATCTTTTTTTATTATACTAAAAAAACCATCTTGTTGTAGGCAGAACCAACACACTTGTTTCTTCCTTGTTCACATATGTTGATAAGGACATAAGGCACAAACAAGTATATTTGAAAAACCTCAAAATTCTCTCTCTGGCAAATAAACAGGCCTAAATACTGTGACAGGGTCGGGCAGAATGACTATAGGAGAGTAACAGAAGGCAGATATACAAGCCCCAGGCTAAGTAGGTCCCTTTTCCCTGGGTAAGGTAACAGGGAAGGTTTTTTTTGTTTTTGTTTTTTTTTTAAATAGAAATAAAATTTATTGGTAACGCTTACAGAATTACCAAAGAAAACAAAACAACTATGCAACAAAACAACGCAATCAGAAGGTATAACACAGCAGCTTTCAGGAGGGAGAAGTGTTCAGGCTAGCCTGGGCCCAGAGCGGGGGGGCTTCCTCGACACTCGTGGTCTTCCACCCCCTTAAGTTACCTGGTGGCCTAGAGCGGGGGGGCTTCCTCGACACTCGTGGTCTTCCACCCCCTCGAGTTACCCAGTGCCGCGCCCAGTGTCACCGATCCTCCCTCTCCTGAGAGTGCCCGGTAAGATGGGCACGGCTGCGGGGTGGGCGGTTTAGGGAGGGGGGGTAGACACCCATGTATTATAGGACCCCTCCTAGATGACAGGAATGATGGTATCCACAGTGGCAACGGCTGGGGCTGGCGTCTCTCGCTCTTCCCCTCAATCAAAGGGTCAGACGGAGGGAACCGGACGGGGTCACCGAGCAGAGAACCCCAGACAGCGCCCACCGCTCCTCGAAGGCTTCAAGGGAGTTGGTGGACGCTGCCCAGAGGAACTCCGCCCGGATACATGAATGTACTGAGGATCGGAAAACGGCCCCACAATCGCAGGACGTTTCATGTGCCAACCTCCTCTCTCTGGTTTTATAAATGGCTGTTTTAGCCAAAGCTAGGAGGAGGTTGACCAGAAGATCCCGCGACTTTGTGGGGCCACGGATGGGAAGTGTATAGATAAAAAGGTGGGGGGAACAATGAAGCCAGAAGCGTAATAGAATATTTGTGAGGAGCCGGAAAAGGGGCTGCAATCTGGCACACTCTAAATACACGTGCGCCAGGGTTTCCCTCACATTACAGAAAGGACAAGTGTCCGGAATGGGGGTAAACCGTGTCAAAAACACGCCCGTGCTCACAGCTCCGTGAAGGAGCCGCCAACTGATGTCCCCGACGGGCCTTGGGACCAGGGTGGAATACAGGCTGGCCCACCGAGGTTGCTCACCCTCCAAAGGTGGCAGGAGATCCCGCCACTTTGTATCGGGGCAGGACACCAGGGTGTGGGCGTGAAGGGTGTGAAGCGTAAGTGTATATAAGTATTTCCGTGAAGCAATTTGAAAGCTAACCGGATGCAGTTCGTGCAGCCGGCTTGCAGTGAAAGGGTGAGGGGTTTGTTGGGATCTACGGGGTGGGGGCCCGATGGAAAGGTCCGGCGGGCCTGGGGTAAGGGATGGGCGGGGTGCGCCCTCGCACAAGGCTCGGCTAACATAAGCCCGAGCAGCGGGGGTCAAGGCGGCCTTTACCTCCTGAAGTACGCGCCGGGGGGTATGGAGGCTGGAGAGCCCCATGCGCCGAGCGAGCATCAGGGGATCCAGCCAGTCTCTCCGGTCGTAGTCCGGGAGGTCTCCGACCCTCGTAACTTCCGCCAGGACCAACCTCTGGCGCACCGAGTGGGACTCCGCCACCTGCACACGGAGCTGGGGGTTGTGTAGCAGGGGCTCCGTGAGGAGATCTGCCCCCACGGTGGCCGCCACGGACCTGGTTGTTAGAAACAATTTCCAGGTCCGGAGGAGGTCCTGGTAGAAGACCGGCAGCCCGGAGAGGTCTCGCGGAAAACCCCTCGGAGAAAGATAAAAGAGCTGCCGGTCATATCCAAGCCCTTGGAAACGGCGCAGGAAGGCGTGCGCCAGTATGCTCCATGCCGAACTACTTGCACTATAAAAGAGCCTCTGCAGGGCCTGGAGGCGGAAAACGCGGACACTTCAGGCCCTGCCCTCCTTCCTTCAGGGGTAGATGAAGAACTCCAACAGGGGCCCAGTGCATTCCTGACCAGAAGAACTCTAGAATCAATCTCCGGAGGTGGGTCAGGAAACCCGGGGCCGGGGCCAGGGTGTTGAGCCTGTACCAGAGCGTGGACAGGACTAGTTGGTTAAGCACCAGTGCTCTACCTCGGAGGGAGAGACATCGAAGAAGCCTCGTCCATCTCCGGATCCGCTCTATCACCCCGCCCTCTAAAAATTGCCAGTTCTCCGGCGGGGAAGGATGTGTGGCGGAAAGGTAAACGCCGAGATAGAGCAGTGGACCCGCACTCCACCGGATGGTCTGAAGTGCGGGTGGGAGGGAGCTCACCTGCCACCAGTCCCCCACCGCCAAGCCAGAGCTCTTGACCCAGTTGACTCGGGCGGAGGAGGCTGCCGAATAGATGGCTTGGCATGCCTCCACTCGCGCCAAGTCGCCCGGGTCCTGGACCACGAGGAGTACGTCATCGGCGTACGCCGACAGGACCAGCCGCAGCTCCGGCTCCCGCAGCACCAACCCTGTCATCCTCCTGCGGAGGAGACAGAGGAAAGGCTCGATCGCCAGAGCATACAACTGGCCCGAGAGGGGGCACCCTTGCCGCACTCCTCGCCCGAAGCTGACCGGTTCAGTCAGGGTCCAGTTGAGCCTAACCAAACACTCCGCGGAGGCATACAGCACCCGGAGAAAACTCACAAACTGAGGTCCAAATCCAAACGCCTGCAGAGTGCTCAGGAGGTACCCATGGTCTACTCTATCAAACGCCTTCTCCTGATCAAGAGACAGGAGGGCGAACGATAGACCATCTCTCCGCCCGAGTTCCAAAAGGTCTCGGACGAGAAAGAGGTTGTCGAAAATGCTGCGACCCGGGACAGTATAGGTCTGGTCTGGGTGGACCACGTCCGCCATCACGGACCCCAGCCGCAGCGAGATTGCTTTCGCTACGATTTTGTAATCCGTGCTAAGGAGTGAGACGGGACGCCAGTTTCGTAGATCGCGGAGGTCCCCCTTCTTCGGCAGCAAAGCGAGCACCGCTCGCCTGCATGACAGAGGGAGGACCCCGCTCTGCAAGGACTCAGCCCAGACGGTAACTAGGTCTGGGCCGAGAATGTCCCAGAACGCGCGGTAAAACTCCACGGTCAGCCCGTCCATGCCCGGAGATTTATTGGTGGGCATGCGACGGAGGGCTTCCGAGAACTCGGCCAGGGTGAGAGGCAGCTCTAGTCGGTCTCGGTCGCCCACGCTGACCGTGGGGAGTTCCTCCCAGAGCACCTCGCAAGCGTCAGGATCGGTCGGGTCCGGGGAGAAAAGGCTTGTGTAGAAGTCACGGGCCCTCCCACACATCTCCTCCGGACCCGTGAGGGGGGTGCCGTCTTCCGCAAGAAGGCAGGTGACGTGTTTCTTGGCCCCCCTCGTTTTCTCCAGGGCATAGAAGAAGCGGGAGCCGCGGTCCATCTCCCGAAGGAGGCGGATGCGGGATCGAACGAAGGCACCTCGGGCCCGGTGGTCCTCAAGGGCCCGGAGCTCCTCCCGCTTCTCCCGGCACGCTCCGCAGAGGGACGGGTCCTCGGGATCGGCGGCCAGGCGCCTCTCCATCTCTAAGACCTCCCGTTCCAGCTGCTCTATCGCCGCATTTCGCCGTCGGCTGGTGCCCCGAGTGTAGTCACGGCAGAAGAGCTTGGCGCGCACCTTCCCGAGATCCCACCATCGCCGCACCGAGGGAAAGGCACGCCACTGCTCTCGCCAGGCCAACCAAAACTCCCGGAAGGACATCACAAAGCTCTCGTCCTCCAACAGGCTGTTATTAAAGTGCCAATAGGCCGGCCCCGGTCTCTCTGCACGGAGGGAAACCGTTACAGCGACTAAATGATGATCGGAGAATGGGGCCGGCCGAATGGCGGAGGAGTGGGCCTGTGAAAGATGGAACCGGGATAAGTAAATACGGTCCAACCGAGAGTGGTGTGACCGATGGGCCTCCACCCGGACAAAGGTGAACGTGGAGGTGTCATCTGGGTGATGGTCGCGCCAGACGTCCACTAGGGAGTGATGGTCGACTATCCCTTGGAGAATATTCGCGGCGGCCGGACTCGGTTCGGCCCCTGAGTGGTCCCGTTCCTCGAGGGTGGTGTTAAAGTCTCCTCCCAGGACCAGGCACTCATGCGAATCCAGGGTGCCGAGAAAGTCGGACACCTGCTGATAAAATTGTGGCCGCCTGGAGCTCATTTGCGGGGCATAGATATTAACAAGATTAACCACGAGCCCCTCCATACGGACTCGAAGGTGCAGCACGTGGCCCGGCACGGCCTCATTGACCCCTAGCACCTCAGGCCGTAGGTTGGGGGAGAATAGGGTTGCCACTCCAGCCTGCCAGGTCGCAAAGTGGCTAAAGTATACCCCGTCTCCCCACTCCAGCCGCCACCTGTCCTCGGCGGCCGGGTCTGTATGGGTCTCCTGCAGGAAAACTACAGAGTACCTCCCCTCCCGAAGGTAAGAGAGCACCTGGGACCTGCGGAGAGCCATCCTACAGCCCCTGGTATTCAGGGTCGCAATAATAAGAGGTGTCATACGGAGGGCTGGGTGGGTGGGGGTCTCGTATTGGCGGGGGGGTTCAGGGCCCCCGGCGGGTTGCACAGCAACCCATGACCCATCCCGTGGGTGAGTAGATCGCTTCGGAAGCTGCGGGCTCGCTCGTAGGCCGCAGCACCGCGCTTTCCTTGCCCCCTGCCCTCCTTTATAAGGGCCTTTGTGGCCTGGAGGAGTTGATCAAAGTCCCCCCATAGCCGAAGAGCCAGCTGTGCCCTATCGCGGGCGCCACGGGAGTGCTCTAGGAACTTCCGTAGCGCATGCCGCAGCTCATGGGGGGGTGGGGTTACAATTCCCGAGGTATTCCCTGATGGGCCTCTTAATACAGCCTCGTGGTCCGCTAAGGCAGGTAGACAGGGTGCGGACCACCGACGGGGCGTCTGACAGGCTGGGGTTATTAAATTCATTTCACGCCTTGGGGTGGAGGGGGATGGCAGGGGAAAAATTGCCACTCCTAACGGGTCGCGACTAGAAAGTGCAAAGACTGCTCCCTGGGGGGAGTCTGCAAAAGGCGGAAAGGAAATAACCCCAGGGGCGGCATTAACATTGCAGGAGGAGGGACCTTGGGCAGGGGCAGGGGTAAGGCTCTGGGATGCAGGAGGCGAGCAACTAAGGGAAAGTGCCTCCTGAGCAGAGTCAAGGGTTAAGGGGGAAGGGGAGGGGCTCCCAATAATGCTAGGTGCTGGCTCCATGGTGGTTTTAGCGGTCACGGCATCAGGTGGTGGACCGCCTTCTGCAGGGTGCTCACCCGGGAAGGCAAAAAGGGGGAGGGAGCATGGGGAAAGGGAGGCTGGGGTAAGGCTGCCCAGCTCGAGGCCAGCCGGCAGCAAATCATCCCCTCCCTGGGTGACCGGGGTCAAATCTAGGGCCTCAATCTCCGCATACACGGAGGGGAGGCCAACTCCTGCCACCCCGGGGGCCTCTCCTCTAGGGCCAGCCTCAATGGCCGCCTCGGGGTCCGCGGGGGGTTTGGGTAGCGTCCAGGCAGAAGGGGTGTCCTCAGGAGTCTCGGAGGGGAGGGTTTCCCGTGGAGGGGGGATTCTGCCCTCCAATGCCAGTCCGTCTTCCCCTCCCGACACCGGCGGATGGATCTCGCTCGCGGCCGTGGCGGGAGGCTCGATAGCAGTGCCTCCTTTCCTGGTCTTCCGGGGGGCTTCCGCGTCGGGTGGATGCAGCGGAGCTCGAGCCTTCCGCTTGCCTCGCTTCCCCTGGACTAGGGTCCAGCCCTCCATAGCATCATCTGGGGGTTGGTTAGCAGGGGTCGTGTCGGGGGGCGGAGGCGATGGTTTAGGGGTTCGGGGAGGTAGCGGTGGGGCAACATGAGGGGCGGGGGCTTCTCCTTGGGGAGGGCCCTCTCTTATACCCGATAATATCCTTGCCACACCCTCCTCCATGGGCTCTATTGGGGTGGTACTAGCAAGGGTGGAAACCCCTTGCTCGCCCGGGCATTGTAGGGAAGGTATCTCTTGGGCCCGGACGGGAGCAGCGATGGGTCGAGTAGGAGGAGGGTTGGTTTCAGGTACTGGGCAGCCAGGGGCATCGGCAGCGACGGTGCCGATGTCCTGCCGGGTCTCGGGGGTTTCGGGTGCCCCTCCCCCCCGAGCCAAAGGGCAATCTCTGCGGATGTGCCCCGCTGAGCGGCAGAGGTAGCACCGGGCCTCTCCGGTAGAATAAAAGACCCGATAGCGGGCTCCCTCGTAGGGGACTAGGAAGGACCCCTCAAGCGCCTCTCCGTCACGCGCCCCTGCCGGTGGTAGAAGCTGCACTTGCCGGCGGAACGAAAAAATGTGACGGAGGGTGGGGTCCTTGCAGCCCAATGGGAGAGGGCTGATGACAGAAACAAGTTTCCCCAGGGTGGAAAGAGCGGGTAACAGGGCAGCATTGGGTAAGAAGGGAGGAACGGAGGTAAGGACGAGGCGAACGCCCAGGTCTTCCAACGGTTCTAGGGGGACAAACACCCCCCCTACCGTCAGGCCCCTCTCCACCGCCTCCTGGGCGGCATCCTCCGAGGCTAAGAAGAAAACGACCTTCCCATACATCTTGGAGGCCGCCACAATAGCCGTGGATCCTACCACCTTCGCCAACGCCTGCACGTATGTCTCCACGTGGGGCGAGGCGGGCACCAGGAGGCAACGGACGCCGTGCTTCCTGGTCAAGGCGGGGAAAGGGCCTCGGCCGCTGGTGATGGTGGCGGAGGCGGGGGGGGGCGAGATGACGAGGCGGCAGGCAGGGGGGAGCCCGCTGCCGCCCGGGCATACGTCCTGGGGGCCGGGGGAGGGACAATCGCAGAGCTGGTGGAGGGAAACGCTGGGAGGGGCGCCACGGTTGATGACGAGGCCGCAGCGGTGGGGGCAGCCCCTGCCATGGAGGGCTCAGTGGTTTTAGCGGGGCCCTTTCCTTTCCACCCGCCCTGGCCCTTCTGGCGAACCGGGGGGGGTTTCCTAGAATCTGGGGGTGGGGTGGGTGCAGCAGCAGCAGCAATCACCCTGGTGCCTCCTGCTACCGGTGCCCCAGCAGGGGGGGTGGTAAGTACCTTAACAATAGTAGTAGGGGGGGGACCTTGGGGGGTGGGCTGGGGTGGTGGTGGGGAAGGGACAACTAATTTTATTGAAGCAGTCTCGCCCCTCTCGTTCCCCGCCATTGTGAGCAGGGAGAGACAGGGAGACACCGGAAGGAGGACGGGGGAGGGGAGAGGGCAGAATAGCCCCTTCTTCCACTGGCTGCGGACGGGAAGGGAAAAAATGCCGAGGGAGGGGGGCTGGGAGGAGCGGGGGGAACAAAATCGGGGTCCAGTAAAAGGGGCAAATTGTGGGATAAGCAATCGGGGGGGGGGTGCAGACCCACACACGTTTGTCCAAGGAGTCTCGGTTGGTCGGTTGTTAGGTCCGGTCCGGAAGGCAAAGTTCAAAGCAAACAGCTGGATCCGAAGGGAGATGGCAGATTGCCAGCAAGGACAGACTGCGGGGGGGCCGTGACAGTTGTAATAACGATGGGGGGGTAGGGGCACCGATGGATCGGGGGTGGGGGTCTCCACGCCACACCCCCTGTGCCGCCACAAACGCAAGTAATCACAGTCAAACTCCCCCCCACGAGAGTATAATTCAGAAAGTTACTCAGTCTTACGGCCTCCATCACGATGATTTATATTATTTCTTCTGTCCGATGAAATCTCCGTCTCCGGCTGTTTTGGCTGTGTTCCAAGACCTCCGGTATGTTAAGAATGCTATAAGGTCCGAGCTGCTGGCGAAACGGCTGGGTCTGGGGGTTTCCACTCCCCCCCCCGGACAGCAAAATCGGCAATCTTCCCCCTCCTCCTCCGGGGGCTCAGCTGAGGCAAATAGCTGCGCCCGAAAGCAGGCGTGGGGGGGGATGGCCGGCGAAGGACGTAGACGAAAAAAAAACACAAAAAATGAAAAGAAAAAACAAAAAAGCGTCTGGCCCGGTCGGGGGGGGACTAAGGCAGGTGCAAAAAGTAAGAAAAATCCGGGCCACGGGGCTTTAGGAAAGAATAGAAAGCAGATAGCTGAGGAGCAAGCAAAAGACGTTCCGTTTCCAACAGGGAAGGTTCCAGAACAATCAGGAACCTTCTGGAGACTATTAAGACAGGCTGATTAGAACACCTGCAGCCAATCGAGAAGCTGCTAGAATCAATTAAGGCACGCTAATCAGGGCACCTGGGTTTTAAAAAGGAGCTCACTTCAGTTTGTGGCATGCATGTGAGGAGCTGGGAGCAAGAGGCACTAGGAGCTGAGAGTGAGAACATGGACTGTTGGAGGACTGAGGTGTACAAGCATTAACAGACACCAGGAGGAAGGTCCTATGGTGAGAAGAAGGTGTTGGGAGGAGGCCATAGGGAAATAGCCCAGGGAGTTGCAGCTGTTGCACAGCTGTTCCAGGAGGCACTCTAGACAGCTGCATTCCACAGGGCCCTGGGCTGGAACCCGGAGTAAAGGGCGGGTCCGGGTTCCCCCCAAATCCTCCCAACTCCTGGTCAGACACAGGAGGAGTCGACCTGGACTGTGGGTTCAGAAAAACGGCCAAGCTGAGGGCTGCCGTGAAGCTCCAAGGCGAGCAAATCCTCCAGTAAGCGCAAGACCCGCCAAGGTAGAGCAGGAACTTTGTCACAATGCATAAATAAATAAATATAAATATTACCATCACTAACACAGCTCTCATTGGCTGCCTGCATATAGGTGCACAACACCCTTACAGAGTTCATCTTTAAAAAGGGAGAGGAGGAGTTTATAAAGCCACCGGTGGAAATAACTATAAAAAATGGGATCCAACTGAGCAAAGTTCAAATGTAAATATCAGATGTATATAAAAAAAAAATACTAATTGTGAGATCCATTGGAATAGTGGGGAATAGTTACTCATACGGGGAGCATTTGGAGGCTATGTCATTTTGGTCCTTTAAAAACCAGACTGGACAAAGTGATCATGAAACAGCTTTGAAGTGACAAAGGGAAGACAAAATAACACAGTAGGCCTTTTCTGTCTCTGCTGTATACAGTGTGATTCTGTGAAATGATGCTTGTTGTCCTGTCAGAATGACATCTTGTTGGTGTGTAGTAGTAGGATGAGCCCAAATGTTCAAATCCTCACCAAAGGAGAAGTGGATTATTATTATTAGGATATACCACATACTCTGGATTGATTTTACTATGAGAATTACTGTCTGCCATTTTCAGAATGTATGGGTTTGAAAATAGTTGATTCTATTTCAGTATGGTCACGTTTGTTTTGGTAAAGTTTCTAAATGCCTCTTGAAGGAAAGGATCATGGAAATTATAGAAATAGAGGGCTGAAATGGATCTCAAGAGGTCATCTAGTGCAGGATGAGTAAGTAGAATGTGAAAGGGATAGCTCATACAGTCTTCATCATAGACTTGAGTGATAGATACTGATTCCTGAATGTAGAAAGGAATGTGTTTTTAAAAAGAATGGATTCTTATTTTCCCTAACCTTAGTCCTGGAATTTTTTAAAAAGAAAAAAGTTTAGAGAAGTTGAGCAACATAAGTGCAGGGGAATGGACTAGATGACCTCTCGAGGTCCCGTCCAGTTCTATGATTTCTTAGCATAGGGAGTGAAGAAAGTCGTTATATACAGCAAAAATCTGCCTGACTTTTAATAAGAAAATATCTGTCCTCTGGGACCAAAGGTTGTGAATTGGAAAGAATCTGTGCATTCAGGACAGGCTGAAATAGATGAACGACACTGATATTCCCATTGAATGAGGCTGGGATTTATCAAAATGTAGCATGTCACTACTGAAATATTGTGTTTACCAAGTATTCTTTGATATGGGAATATTTTTAATAGCTGGGATGCTGGTATTCATTCTTCAGTTCATGCAAAATATGGCTTCATAAGCAAAAGAAATAAGTTTTTTAATCCCCAGGCCTTTAGACCTTATTCATTTAAAACAAACATGGGGCTGCAAATGAAGTTTTGCATAGGTAAAGTCTCCCAGATCTTTCCCTTTAATTATTGTTTGTTTTCAGAATATGAATACCAAATACTAATTTAGGAAACTGATCGCCTAACAATGGAGAAACCAGTGATACTGTGAATTCATAATTTTATAAATGGTATCAGTCTTCCAAAAATAATGAATCAATCTGACAATTGCTTTCCAATGAGCCTGCCTTAAATCTTGCTGAAGTCACTTACAGCTGTGCCAAGGAGTTGTAAAAGGCTACCATCCTGACTTCATAGCATTTTTTAACTTCTTTTGCAAAGATGTAAATGACAACACAAGGTGTGAAACAGCAGGGAGTTGGATCCAGTGAGTCTAACTTCTGTTGCCAGAAAAGTTATCATTCCTCTGATTTCTAAACATTGTTGTAACTTTTCTCTTTCAGTATTTCTTTTATTATTTTATTGGGAATCAAAATGAAATTTGCAAATGATATTAAGTGTAGGATTTTTTAGTTTTATTTTTGAGGAAGATTGGCACTAGATTTAGTTTTTATAATTTTCTGGTACATTCCTAGGTCTCCATTAGTTTTGAAAAATAATTTAGGGTACAGTAATTTTATGTATACAGTTCTCTAATATGCTAGGATGCACAACAATTAATTTGTATATTTTCAAATAATGTTTAAAAGAGCACATACTGTTTATAGAGCTGTTCATCCTGTTACTTTATCTGATCTAGTGGTCTATAGCAATCCCTACTGGTACCCCATCTTGTGATTTATCAGTTAGTATTTTGATCCATAAGCATTCCAGCTTCTGTCCTTCTGAATTGTCAGTAACCTTAAAGCAGACTCTGGAGAACCAAGGTGGGACAAGCATATTCCACAAGTGAGAGCCCCCTGTGGAAAATACCTACAGCCTCTCATTTAAATCAAAGGGCCTGAGTTCAAATACCTCATTGGATTGCAGCACTGTCTGTCACCAAGTAAGATATGCAAGATCTGGGAGATGCAGGAAAAATTATTTTTTAAAAAGTCAAGTTTAAATAGCCAAATCCTTGTTGGGCAAAAGTCGAGTCAAATTAATTGTTTGTGCTTATATTCCACCTGCATTTTTCACCTAGCTTCCACAGTGATTGACACTCTATAAATACCTTAGATTAGATCAAACCAATAGGCAATACTACCAGAATATTGACCCATGAGAGGTCACAGAAAAGGGTGTGGAAGCTGAGCAGTACTAAAGGAGATAAGTTCAGAGAATGTGAACTCAGTAAGGGGGAGGGGGAGGGGGAGTGAGTAATGCTTAATCCTAAATATTGCCTTTGTGCTGCACAGTTTATTAAAACATGAGAAGGGAGTGGGATATACAACTGACTGTGACAGGTACAAACTGGCTGATTGTACATAGCAGAAGAGAACCCAGACATGTTTGGGCAGATTGAAAATGTAAAGTTTTTAATTAATTTATTTCAAGGCACTCATGAAAAATCATATTCAGACTAGAGGTGGGTCTCCCTAGGTTGGATCCATTGATGACTGATATTCTCTTTCTTTCTGTTTCCCATTTATTGTCTCCTTCCCACTTTAAGACCTTTTTCTCCACCGCACTCTTTTTTTCCCCTCCTTCCTCCCCCATATTCCACCCTTTCATCTTAAAAAGAAAAGGAGCTTTACATACATAGAGAACATGAAATAATGGGTAATCTCCCCACTGTATTTTCCACTGAATGCATCCGATGAAGTGAGCTGTAGCTCACGAAAGCTTATGCTCAAATAAATTTGTTAGTCTCTAAGGTGCCACAAGTCCTCCTTTTCTTTTTGCGGATACAGACTAACATGGCAGCTACTCTGAAACCTTTCATCTTAGGACATCTTCTTCCCCACCCATCCTTTTTTTCAATGACCTCTGTCTTTCTTCTCATCTCACAGCCCCTTCTTTTTTCCTTTCTTCTCCATCCCCCTACTCTTCCTTCTAACAGTATCTCTTCCAGACTCTCTCCTCTCCGTGGTCTTTAGTGGTGTCTGTTCGTTCTTCTCCTTTCCAGGACTCTGGCTCCCTCTGCTGATGGTCCCAACCCTTCTTTCCCCTTCACCGTTTCATCCACTTCTGCAGACCATTGCGCTCTGCTCACAGTTTCCTTTCTGCTACTGCCTCTCAGATATGCTCTTCTCGATCTAACTAACCTTATAAAAAATTCCCTATGCCTTTACTCCCTGTCAGTCTCTGAGGATCCCTTTGACAAGATGTCTCCCTCTGCTGTAGTGTTTCAATTAAAATTATCTGAAGCTGAGTGCTAAACATCCCCATTAGACAAATGTTGCAATTATGTGCAGTGGCATTCATCTTAATTAATCTACACAATCCCATAAAATGATTATCATATTTGGAAGCATACTGGTGACCAGCCTGAAATTTCTTCTGCTGAACACACATTGTGGGGGTGCTGTGGGAGGGAGGGGACGTATACGGCTATTGATTATACATATTTCGTAATGACACGGACTGGTAATGTGATTGTCAGTCTTCAAATTACTACTAGATCCATGCAGATTGAATACTGAGTTAGCTGTGATAAGGGGGAAAGAGGAAAACACAGCAGAGATATTCAAATTTCTCTTTTCCAGTCAGGAATAAGAATATTCTAGGTTGTGGCATCTAGTGTCCTGTAGAAATAATTAGTGAGAGGGAGAGTCTTGTAGTGCTTCCTATATCAAAATGCACAGTCTCTTTGACATGGCTTTTCAAAGTTCATTCAAGTCCATGCCCTGTCATCTTGGCAGGACTGATTTTACTATTGCTGATGAGTGGGTGAGTGTCAAGTCTGATAGCATTTAAAAACTCCCCACATCAGTTCATTCCACTACCGAGCTATTTGAAGAGTTATACATATACCAAAGTTTAGGCTAAATTTTCTTTTCTGTACCGTAAGCCTATTCCTTATTGCCCTGTTTTTATTGACTAGGAGTATGTGTATGTCTCTACTAGAATCACAGGGTGTGATTGCAGCTCAGGTAGACATACCAGAGCTAGCTTTAATCTTGCTGGTTGGGTCCCAGAGCAGTGAAGCTGTGGCAGCATGCGTTGAACCGGGGCTACACAAGCCTCTGCAGAAGCTTGGGTAATTACTCATGGGGCTAGCTGGCACTGAAGTGTGTGCCACTGCAGCTTCTCTATTCTATGACATGAGCTCACTAGATTAAAGCTAGCTTGGGTATGTCTATGCAAATTGCCATCACGCCCGATAATTCCAGTATAGATGTACCCTAAGACTCATGGTCCAAGAGGAAATTAGGTTAAAAACAAATAGTCAAAGCTTACTTGATCTTTTCCGTAGATGTCATTAACCCAGCCATTAAAACTATGTGTACATACTATTATAGTGGGAAAGCCATGAAAAGCGTAGTTAAAAGCATTGGATCACCCCTACTTTATATTTCCTGTAATGATCTGCTGTTGATAGCTTAGATTGGAGATGACAAAATTTGGACCTGGATTTGAATATTTTAAAATTCAGCACCCACAGATTCTGACTTCTGAAGAACACAGACATAGAGGATGGAAAGATTCCCCCCATGCTCTGAGGCCAGTTTAAATTCACAAGAAATCTAGCACATAGGATCAATGACCAGCAAGGTTTAAAGGGCTGATCTCTGCTCAAAGCTCCAATGTAGACCAGGAGAATTTTCCTTCTCAAACTTATATTGACAATTAGTTTATCATTTCTCTGTGCATTTGGGCAGGAATCAACCGTAATTCACCATAGGAACCCAAATGATTTTTACAGGATATGAACGGAGTAGTTTTGCCATAAGCGTGTACTACAGTCATTGAAGGTCTAGAAAAAATGAAATTTTTCTGAAGGTGAGTTCATCCTGGAAGTGCTCACTGACCTTTATACCATAGAGGTGGTGAGGGTTCATGGCTTAGGGAGGATTGGTGCTTTTGGGACAGCTGTGATGAATAGTCACATCTGGCTTCAGGAGTATTATTGATAATCTCAGACTGGCATACAGTAACCATCTGTTCAGATCTATGCTTTTTTGGGCACTGCTAGCTAAATGAGATTTCTATAACCTACAAGTCACATGGGAGGATTTGGGTGGAAGCATGTATGCATGTGTCCAAATCCATGTACTTTCATAAGAAAAAAACTTTTACACCAAATCCACATGGGCACTTCACGGCTTACCTATTTCACCCAAAAGGCCATGTAAGCAGAGGGCCAAATTCCTCCTGGATGCAACTCCATTGGACTTAACCTGAATTACACCTGGGATGAATGTGATCCATAATGTCCTTAACACTTCAAGCTCTTTTGATAATGTACAAAAGAGAGAGAGTTTCTTTCTGTTTCCACTCAGTGTAATGTCATGTCTTAGTATAATACGTTTAAGCATGTCTGCTCTGTCACTTACCACTGATGCTTGCATGCTCTTCTTTAAGACTGGTTTCAGAGTAACAGCCGTGTTAGTCTGTATTCGCAAAAAGAAAAGGAGTACTTGTGGCACCTTAGGGACTAACCAATTTATTTGAGCATAAGCTTTCGTGACTAGCACCCTAGGATTACTCCTTTGCACTGTGCAAGTATTTAAACAGGTAACTTCTACCATTTCTTTAGTGGAACTGTGATTAGCTACTTGTCCTCCTCTTCATGTCCTCAATTTCTGCCCTGGGAGCAGAATACTAAATATTTACCCCCTAATAAGGAATTTGGGGTATTTCTCTACTCTTTAGTTTTAATTTTGCTTTTAAAGGATTGAAACCAGTTGTATAGAGAAACTCCGTGTTAGCTTTTCTCTCTTCTTTTTGTTCTCGAGATACATCAATATTCCAGTTATTTGACCTGTCTGTCTCTTTAATATAGCAAAGGTAGCAATCAAAGTAAATATTTCCATGTCTTTTCTTTTAGATAAAATTGAAGATGAACTGGAAATGACCACGGTGTGCTATCGGCCGGAAGGACTGGAACAGCTTGAAACACAAACCAATTTCACAAAGAGGGAACTTCAAGTGCTTTACAGAGGATTTAAAAATGTAAGAACCAAAGCATTGCAATGAATTGGCTAATGTATATGTCATCACCATCCCTCTGCTGCATGGTATCCAAACTACTCACCTGTGTTCCATAGCTTTTATCCTGGTAACAATGACACAGAGATTTCATTTTGGAGGCCTGGGCTTTTTGAAGCAGAAGGATCTGAGTTCTAACCCTCCAACCACAGTGAAATATACATGAGAAAAGCCTTATAAATATTTTTTCTTGGCATCATGATCTGCTTAAAACTAGAACTGAATGAATATCTATCATGTGATTTACTCAGCAAATTTAGGTGGTTTGCCCTTATTCCCAAATATTTGCAATCACATAGCAATTTCCTCAAATGCATTTGTAGGTTGAAATTAACTCACAATATTATTTTCTGATTTTTTTTAACTCTTTGGATAGATCACAGAGTTTTCTGTGAGTAATTGGTTCTTGGTATTAAAAACTGAGCTCTCTTGGTTAGTTGCTAAATATGCTGGAATGCCATATATAGGACCCTACCAAATTCACGGTCCATTTGGTCAATTTCACGGTCATAGGTTTTTTTAATTGTAAATATCATGATTTCAGCTATTTAAATATGTAATTTCACAGTGTTGTGATTATAGGGATCCTGACACAAAAACGAGTTGTGGGGGGGAATCACAAGGTTATGAGGGGGAGGGGGGGAGTGTGGTACTGCTACCCTTACTTCTGCACTGCTGATGGTGGCGGCCCAGCCTTTCCTGTGCAACTGGAAAGTGGTGGATGCTGGCCAGGATCCCAGCTCCAAAGGCAGAGCCGCTGCCAGCAGCAGTAGTAGTAGAAGTAAGGATGGCATGGTATGGCATTGCCACCCTTACTTCTGTGCTGCTGCCTGCAGAGCTGGGCCCTCAGTCAGCAACCGCCAGTCTCCGGCCGCCCAGCTCTGAAGGCAGCGCAGAAGTAAGGGTGGCAGTACCATGAACCCCCTAAAATAACCTTGCAACCCCCCCGCAACTCCCTTTTGGGTCAGGACCCCCAATTTGAGAAATGCTGTTCTTCCCCGAGAAATCTGTATAGCATAGACCAGATTGCATGGAGGGAGACCAGATTTCACTGTCTGTGACGCATTTTTCATGGTCATGAATTTGGTACGCCCTACCCATATACTAACACATTATTAACTATTTGAATATATATCAACATTTCTCTTGGATAGGTCATAACTGTGACGGGCGGTGCCAGGCACCCCTCCCACCCTGTGCTGTGTCAAATACTGCCCTATCTCATTACAAATATCCTGTCCAGTGCTAGGAGATCACACATGCAAGCTTGATAATCCTTTTCCACAAGTATTCATTGGAGTAACACTTTGTTACCGGAGTACTCACAGACAGTAAAAACAAGATGTGCAGGCCTAGGAGAAAATGAATTTTTAAATTCAAATGAATACTCTGAGCTTTTTATGACATAATGCCACCACAGCTCTGTGAGAAAACTTTGTCTACACATAGATCTCCCCTGATTCCAGTCATCTGCGTATCTGCACTGGTATACCCCCTTCATGTGGCTTAGTGTTATTTGCACTGTCGATATTTACCCCAAATTGCAGCTTTAGCATGGTAAATCCATAGTGTTGATGGGTAAAGTTACATCAGTGGCTGGAACTGGATAGGGTGACCAGATGTCCCAATTTTATAGGGACAGTCCAGATTTTTGGGTCTTTTTTTTATATAGGCTGCTATTACCTCCCACCCTCATCCTGATTTTTCACACTTGCTGTCTGGTCACCCTAGAACTGGAGCAGATCCCCAGAACCCTTAAATACAGCAATCATACTTCACACTAAGATTCTACATATGCAAGGTTAATCAATGGTAGATGTGGTTAGCATGTTACATACATGACTAGGTTGTTTTATAGATTGTTATAAGCATATTAGTAGAAGGTATTGTAGATGGTTATAAGCCACGGCTGGTAAGCAAACTTTTGGACTCTCTAATAATTATTAATTTATGTATTAACACATCTATTATTCATTTATTAACTGTAAATGGGACCTTCACCTTAATATAAAAGATGATTGCTTTGTCTCTCTCTGTGCCCCATTCCTGTTGTCTCTGCTCTCCTCTACTCACATACATGCCCAAAAAATATCACACTTTCTCTGCTCAGTTGATTCAGGATGCAAGCAGATTCACTTATGATAAAGTACATCAAATATCTCTGCCAAACAGATATGTTCTTTATAATATAAATTAAATTTCACTCTGCACTGATCATATATTTTCATTAACATTTCTCCTTTCATAGAGTATTTTGCCATATATATGCTACAGGGAGTATATGTATTTTGCATGTGTATTTCCTGCTTATCTATCCATGCATTGGTACTTTTTTAAATACATAGAATACCTTCTTAATATGTTGATTTGCTGGGACAGATTTGGGCTGAATTATTAGTTCTTTCATTTAGTTGAGTTTTCAAAGAAAAAATTATAGCTCTTCATAAATTTTACATGCAGCATATACACAATGGGCCATATGCTATGGTAATTTACACTCTGCCCATTCTAATTGATTTAAGTGGCAAATCTGGCTCAGTGTCAGTAGTATCTCCTGACCTGCCTGTCCCATGGAAATTCCAGTTTGCAAGCCCTGGCTGCTGGCCCATGAAAGCTCTGTGGGACTCAGCCCGATCTCGTAGACCAGTGACACTCAGATTACAGTGGTTCAGGAGCCAAATTACTGATCAACATTACCCAAAAGAGGCACAGCAGTGTGAATTCATTGTTTCATTTACTGTAGTATTATATATTCATATTTAGACAGTATGACAGGAAATATTTAGTGTGTTTGTGTATGTGCATGTGGGTGTGTATATATATATATATATATTATTCTCACAGCAAAATGACTGACCAAGTATTATTTTGTGAGCTATAATTGGTTAATAACATAGTAAAAGCATCCTGATTGGTTAATAACTTAGGCTGGTTAATCATTTAAATCACACAGTATTTTAATATCATGTGTGGAAAAGAGCTGCAGGAAACACATTTAAGAGCCACTTGCACCTCACAAGCCTCAATCTGAGTACCACTGTGTTATATTCTTTTTACCAAAGGTAATCCCATAGAAGTCAAGCACTACTCCACTGCTAAGTATTACTCTCAGGAGCAAGGGTTTGTGGAATCAGTTTGCAGAGGCAGCCCCCATTTTGAGGAAGAACTTAACCACACCCTACAACTGCAGAATGCTGCTTGTGGGTGGAATCTGTCTGTCCATAGCACACTGGCTGCATTCTAACATGTGAATTCTGCTGAAATCAAACCAATTACCCTGGGCTAGATTGTGATCTGAGCACGGGGTCCTGTGAAAGCTGCCTCACCTCAGCACTTGCCCTAAGAGGCGCGTGTGCCTGACAAACCAGTCTGAGCCACAGTTGCTCCGTAGGGTGGGGAAGCAAGTTACTACACTGTTACTTGAAAGGATGCCATTCACATCTCCCAGCATGTGTAGGGTGGGTGTGGCCAAAACAACACCAGTTCCTGCCCATTTACTTCTAGGGAGAATATTAAAGATTGGGTGGACAGGTGTACTTTTCAACAGACCCAAGAGCTGAGTGATAAGGTGTAAGGTAAACCCATATTTCCTTGCTCAGCTGAGTAAGCCAAGGACAGAACCTAGCCTTCAATTTCTCTGTGTAATTTTTCCCCATTAAATGTTTGTTTTACTTTGTTCTAAGCACATTACAAAACACTTTTCCCCGTATTAGCCACAGGAGATCAGGAATTGTTGTATGTTTCTAAGGTCTCTGAAATACCTTGTTATATTGGTGGCGAAATCTGTGTGTGTTCAACTTTGCTGAATTTCATTGCTCATCAGTGTGAGTGATTCAGCCATGTGCACTGTAAAATGGACAGGTACTGCAAATTTCAGCATGGCAGCGCTCTCAATGCATCTGATTCTTGGCCCCTAACGCTTCTGTTCAGAGAGTAAATGTGCTATTGTTTTGCAATATGGAGAAATTACTATTCAGCAAGAATAATTATTAGCAAGTTCAGTTAGTCAGTGACTTTGCCCATTTTCTAAATTCGGCATCGTTGAAGGTATTGGTATTAATTCACATCGCCACCACAATCCTGTTTTGCTCCAGATTGTTAGGACAAAGCAATATTAATGCTATCCTTTCCTTCTGCTAAGCACTCAGTATGCTTAAAGTATTAATATGTTGTGTTTCAGACAAAACAAAAGGGCAGCTTTAGAGTTTTTCAATAAATCATTATTGAGATGGGATGAGTAATTATACATGGCGGCCGCACTGACTTAGCTGTTCCCCTATTTCCTATAGCTTTTAGCCGTCTGTTTTTTGTGATGGTGTTACAGTGCCATCTGGAGATTCAAATTCCCAGTGGATATATGGTCACTTTTCTATATCTTGCTTCTACTTATTTCCTTTCCTTGGATGATTGTGGTGGTCCTGCTTAATTTACATGATGGCACCTAGTTGTTACAACGATGGACACTTTACAAGTGCATATAATGGGCCAGATTGTCTGCTACATCCAATTTAAACTGGGTGAAGTAAATGGGAGTAAAGGTCTATCAAGGAGTGGCTCACTGACACTCTGCTTGGCCCTAAATCCAGATTAGAGCATCCTGGAGGCTGCTCTAACCTGAGCCAGTTTACTACCCCCAACCTTTCCAAGCTCATTATCAGAAGTAAAATCTCCACAGCCCAGGAGACACCAACTCAAAGCAACACCAGACACTGCCAGAACAACAGATACAAACCCTGCAGACATATCTCCACTCCTATGATATTCAGCACCCCCATAACACACCTTTCAAGAGCCAGGTGTCCTTTACATGCTATTACAACATGTAATGTACCTCATTCGGTGACTTAAATGCCCCCATAACAACTATGTGGGTGAAACATGACACTCCCTACGCTCCTGAATGAACTCACACAGAAGAATGATAAAAGCCAAAATGCCATATCACCTGTGGGTGAACACTTTTCACAAAACGATCACTCTATACCTGACCCTGGTCCTCATCCTGAAAGAAAACCTGCACAACACTGTCAAAACACAAATCTGGGCGCTTATATTCATAATTTGCAAGGTACTAAAAATCATGGACTGAATAGAGACACCAGATTTATGACAACAATCACTTACGCCTTTTTCTCTGCTTCCCCCTCCCCCCCCCCGCCCCTTATCCTTCCTGCGTCCCTACCCCCCCCCCCCCCGACTGGAGAACTTTTAACTTCATCTTCAATGGTCCCTTGAAATGTGTTCACTATTTATGCTGAACAACCTGTTCCACCTTTTATTTAGCTGTGACAGTCTGGATATGTCTACCCTGCAATTAGATGCCCAAGGCTGGCCTGTGCTGGCTGACTTGGGCTCACAGGGCATGGGTAAAGGGCTGTCTAATTGCAGTGTAGGCTTCCAGGCTTGGGCAGGAGCCTGGGCTCCAGGAACCTGCGAGGTGGGAGGGTTCCAGAGCTCAGGCTGCAGCCCAGCCCCGAAGTCTACAATGTACTGAAACAGCCTGGCAGCAATTAAACAGCCCTGCAGTCCCATCCCAAGTCAGCTGGCACAGGCCAGCCATGGGTTTTTAACTGCAGTGTGTACATACCCTCTGAGTACATTTCCCAGACTTGAAGAAGAGCTCTGTGTAGCTCGAAAGCTTGTCTCTTTCACCAACAGAAGTTGATCCAATAAAAGATATTACCTCACCCACCTTGTCTTTCTCATGTTCAGAGTAGTCTATTTACACCCCTAGAGTTAGCCAGCTTTCATAATGGGTATAAACAAGGGGCAAGATTAAACTGTACACAATTGGTCTGATTCCAGTTGTGTTGAATTTGCAGTCAGCAGCCTGCATAAAGAGAAAGGTAGGACCCAGGGTAGTGGACTGCTCCCCTAGGGGAAACAAGGCCCTTCAGAAACTCTTTTAAAGTCTTACTTCTTTGGGGATTGATTGTATGAATCTAAAATGGCTGGGCCTTTTATAGTTGATCTACTGATTTGTGAAGGGTTCTGGGTAGTTAAGGAAACCAGTTCTTGACTGCAAAAAGTATTTTCTTTAATGTTAAATAACCAAAAAACAAAACTACAGAACCATCAGCCCCTATTCCAAATGTTCTGGTCTTCCTTTCAGTGGGAATGTCAGTACAGTTGTAGTGGTGATGGCTAATAGATCTGGTATAAAGTCAAAGCAATGCTTTAGTGTCATCCGGAAAATCACATCTTTGAAGACTGAAATGAAGAGCCATATGAAAAGCTGGTGTTCCAATAGAATATAATCCCTACAATAAATTTTAGTCCCTGGAAACAAAAGCAAAGGTAGCAAAATCTGAGGGTTTACCAATTTTAACGTAAATTCCAAAGCTGTATTGAAAGAGACAAGACAATACAATCCAGAGCTGTTGTTACCCATTTTTAGATAACTGAGATGATAGCAATGAGTGTCTTCCATTTCAGTGGAGATAAGTGTTGACTTCTTAGTGCTCCTTGGTATGTACATAGTGCCGGTGTACACTTACTTTTGAACACTGCTAGGTGTTTTTTTTTTTCTTTTCATCCACTCTAAGCACTTGCTAGTCATCTTTTGACATCACTTGACTGTCCTTGAAAGTAATGGGTAATGTTGATTTCTTATTCAAACAGCAAAAAGAATTGCAACTGATTCTCTTTATGTGGACTCAGCTCTTTAGTTTAGCATTTCAAAATCAGTGCAAGATGCTGGATTTGCATACCTGCCCTGTGGTATTGTTTATGTTCAGTAGTTAGTGGGTTTCTGGAAAAAGTGCATTTGGTTTCAGCACCTTAAAAAGCAAAGCCGCTAGTGGTCACTTTTCTCATTCTTCTATGGATTTAGACACCTTGTTAGATATGTAAGAAGAGTGCAAATAAAAAAAGAAGCAACGTTCAGCTAAAAAAATAATCCATTGTCATTCAAGTCAAGGGTAATGTTCCCAATGTCTTAAATAGTGCAGCATTCAGCCCTGCAAATAGTATTGTAACTCCTTACTAGATGTGCATTAATACTGCCAAGAAACTATCCAAATGATCAACTCATTAAGGCTACAGTTTAGTCATGGTGGTCATGGCAGTCATGGATTCCGTGATTTTACCGGACCTCTGTGACATCTAGGGCCTCAGGAGGCGGAGGCGGGACTGTGTGTCCCTACTTTGCAACTGGGGCTGGCTTGAACCGTGCACCCCAGCCTCGTGGTGTCACAGGGTTGACAGGGGCTGCAGCTGGGGCCACGTGCCCTAGTCTTGTGGTGTCCTTGGGCTTGGCGGGGGTCTGCAGCTGGGGCCGGACACTTCAGCCCCGTGGTGTCCCAGGGTTGGCAGAGGCTGCAGCCAGGGCTGTGATCCCCAGCCCCTCAGCTTTCCACAGTGGCAGCACCAGGGGCTGTGTGCCCCCCTGCCCACGGCTTCCCAGGGCCATGCACCCCTTGGCCCGCCGGCTGTGCCAGGCTTGGCGGAGGCCGCAGCCAAAGCCACACACCCCTGTCCCACAGCTACGGCCAACTCTGGAGCAGGGACTGTGTGCCCCCTGTGGCTGCACCCCCCCCACTGCAGCTGCTGGCAGGGAGCTTGGCCTGTCAATCCCCCCCCCATGAGACTCCATTCCTCCACCCTGCCTAGCCCTGCCTCCAGGTTATTTTTAGTAAAGTCACAGACAGGTCACAGACAGGTCACAGGCTCCGTGAATTTTTGTTTATTGCCTGTTACCTGTCCATAACATTTTACTAAAAATAACTGTGATAAAATCTTAGCCTTGCAAACATCAAACACACACAATGTCCTGAGGACTATTGTACCAATAATAATGACCACTGTTGATGGCATCACACCAGGCATTGTGCAGTGAAGTTCCTAAATCTGGCTGAATCCTGTAAATCTGTGAATCTTTGGGGCCGCCATCTGGGTGGCGCCAGGAAGGGTCAAGGCATGCACTCCTTCGTGTGTCAATGGAGAGTTGAAGAGCACAGTGTTCTGGGATGTTTGTATCCATCCTGGAGATATGGCTGTAGAGCCTGCAATGCCACTTTTGAATATAATGAGTGACTGAAGGAAGGCCAGATCTCTGGGAGATTGTAACATTTCGTACAAAGTCAACCCACTTCATGCTAAGGATTTGGCACATGGGTGACCAGATGTCCCGATTTTACAGGGGCAGTCCTGATATTCGGAGCTTTTTCTTATATAGACGCCTATTACCCCCCAACACCCCATCTTGATTTTTCACACTTGCTTTCTGGTCTCCCCAGTTGGCACTGACAGCATATATGGAATGCCTCTATCCACCCCAACTCTGTGTGTAAGTGGGTCCAAGTTTCTGACCCATATAGCAATACATTGTGGTACACAGATCTGACCAATCCTGAACATTGTCTCATTGCAAAGATGTTTTTGTATCCATAAGTGAGACATGGACTTTGTGCAGGAGGTGTTGAGACCTATTCATCAAAGAAAGTCCAGTTTGCTGTGACCATTTGAACTATGCTTGTAGCCTAAGTAGATTAATTCATCAGTGCTCTCCACAGTACTCGACCCCACCTGCAGCAGGGCTTCTGGTGGCCCAGTTCCAAGGTTCTGGACCTTGGTCTACTGCCATGAGACATTCAACCCATAATGTAGGTGGTGTACTTCAGACCTTGGAGGATGGGGCTGAAATTATCTGACTTCTCCACAAGCAAAGCAGTGTCATTGGCATAGTCTTGGTCAGTGAATGCTTCTCGACCAATCTTGATTCCAATGTGTGGAGTGGCAAGTCCTAATATCCAGTTGATGGTTGACAGAATAGTGCTGGGGTGAGAATGTATCCTTGCTGCACACCACAGGTTGTGTAGAAATGTGGCAAAAGTCATGAACCCACATGTACTCTCGCACCAGTACCAGAGTAAATATCCTGCACCCGATATAGCAGAACATCTGGAACACCAATTCCTTTCAGTGTGAACCAAAGTGCTGAAACTATTCTTAAGTAGGTAAACGTTTTCTGCCTACCATGGAATTTCAACTGAGCATGGGGCATACCTGCTTTGTTTCACAAGAGCTACATCTTTTGAGTCAGCTTGATTATGTCATGTTGAAGCACTAATGAGGACTCTTGAGCATTATTTGGCTCTTATAAAACAAAATTGTGATCAACTAAGTGCAAATGAATTGGAACTAGCATACACATCGGAACACAATCCAGTTACAGAAAGCTGAAACAGGATGATCAATGGCAGCATTGCCTTTCTGAAGCATTCCTCAAGGTTTGATTCAAGGCCTCGCTCAGCTTCCAGATGGAGTGTCAGAAGCAAAAAATAATCATGTGGGAATTCAAGAAGTGTAATCATGCATGCAGGCCAGAACTGCTGTCACAACACGAGCCGCTTCTTATAGAAGCGTTGACATAGTAAGCACCCACAGCAGCAGTTTCTAGTCTTTTCAGGCTTTTACAGCAGCATGTCGATCACAAAGGGGGCTAGTGGCAGGATGGGGCTTTTATCAAGCCAGGATTGTTAATTTATCATGGAAAAGGAAGAGGTTAGAGGAGACTCTTCAGAGAAGCATTTACAATTATGAAAGGTAGAGTGACAACTGATCAGTTCCTACATTTTAACCTGTTTTAAAGTTATATTTGCTGGATGAAAATAATGGCAGGTACATTTTTGAACAAAAAAAAAAAAGAAAGAAATCTTCACATAATATCTCCAACCTGCAGAACTCAGTACTGTAGGAGGCATAGCCACATACTGTAAAGTGGTTGAAGTTGAGAAAGAATGGTTAATTTAATTATCAATATGTTTGAAGATATGTTTATTGCCGACAGTAAAGGCAATTAGCTTCTTCAAGGCATAAATTTATCGTTTTAGGGGTCAGGAAAGAATTTATTTCCCTGGAATAACTATTGGTGGAAACTAGATTTGACTGATCAGATCCTATGCCCCTATATTCCACTGCAAGCTACCATTAGAACTTTTGGGAAAATATTGTACACCTGTGTTAACCTATCCCTTCTACTAATTGCCATGTTATTCTACAGGAACAGTCCAAAATTATAATCGAATAATGCCCTGCAGACTTTTGGCTCTCTCTCTATAATAACGTAGCATTTTAGTAAGGAATGAACACATTATCATCAGTGCTTCTGTTATGTGTTTAAATCTACCACTAATGGACACTGCAATAGTTCATGTGGCACACAGCTAGAGGAAATCAAACTATAAACCTATCTGCAAGCATTACAGAAACATTTAAATCAGATCCACTTGCAGGTATCTGTCACCTGTTTGGGAAGTTCCAAACAAAAGGCAAAAGCCTATTTTAATAAGAATTAGAAAGAAAATGCTTGGGAAACTAAAAACCAAGTTATGCTTCTATCTTATGCTGTATCTGAACACAATTTATGTCATTGATGGTCTGGGCCACATGTTATTGTGAATAGATTCAGTAGCTCTGTGTATATAAAATTAGGATCTTACAGGGGAACAAAAAAGTAGATACATTCTACTGTGCAAATCAGTTAAAACTGTGCCAAGAAACAAATATTTCTCCATAGGCACAGAAACGATAAATGCGCAAGAGAGCCAGTACAAATCGGCCCCATAACACGAACAAGATAAAATGCAGAGCATAACAACACTGATCCTATACTTCTGCTTAAATGCTGCTGTTCAAACTGAGTCACAGACTGTTTTATCTGTCATCACAAAAGACACAGATAAGACAGTTACCTTTTTTTGTAACTGGTGCTCTTTGAGATGTGTTGCTAATGTCTATTCCATTGTGGGTGGGTGTGCTCGCCACATGCACCGGTGCCTTTCCCTCGGTGGTATCCGTGGGGGACTGGCTCTGGTGCCCTCTTGAGTGGCACGCGAATGCCGTAGTGTAGGGAGCATTGACGGTCCTCCCATCCTCAGTTCTTTCTTGCTGGAAACTCCGACAGTGGGGAAGGAGGGCGGGTCATGGAATGGACATGAGCAACACATATCGAAGAACACCAGTTACAAAAAAAAAAGTAATTGTCTTTTCTTCTTTGAGTGATTGCTCATGTCCATTCCATTGTAGGTGACTCCGAAGAAGTACCACTGGAGGCGGGTAGGAGTTCATGGATGTGTCAGTTGCAACACAGCTCTTCCTAAGCCAGTGTCATCTCTCGCTTGCTGGGTGATGGCATAATGGGTCATGAATGTGTGTATCAAAGACCATGTCGCGGCCCTGCAGATGTCCTGAATAGGGACATATGCAAATAAGGCCGCTGAGGATGCTTGAGCCCTGGTTGAGCGGGCCTTCACTATAGGCAGCAGCTCAGCCTGAGCCAGATCATAACAGATCTGAATGCAGGTGGTGATCCTCTGTCAGGACACCGGGAGGCCCTTCAACCTATTCACTGTCACAATAAAGAGCTGGGCCTTCAGAAAAGGGCAACAAAAATGATTAGGGACATGGAGTGTCTGCCATATGAGGAAAGATTAACAAGACTTGGAATAGCAGCTTGGAAAAAAGACAGCTAAGGGGGGATATGATAGAGGTCTATAAAATCATGACCGGTGTGGAGAAAGTAAATAAGGAAGTGTTATTTATTCCTTCTCATAACACAAGAACTAGGGGTCACCAAATGAAATTAATAGGCAGCAGGTTTAAAACAAACAAAAGGAAGTATTTTTTCATGCAACGCACGGTCAACCTGTGGAACTCCTTGTCAGAGGATGTTGTGAAGGCCAAGGGTACAAAAACAGATCTAGATCAATTCAGAGGATAGGTCTATCAATGGCTATTAGCCAGGATGGGCAGGGATGGTGTCCCTAGCCTCTGTTTGCCAGAAGCTGGAAATGAGCGATAGGAGATGGATCACTTGATGATTACCTGTTCTGTTCATTCCCTCTGGGGAAACTGGCATTGGCCACTGTTGGAAGACAGGATACTGGGCTAGATGAACCTTTGGTCTGACACAGCATAGCCGTTCTTATGTTCTTCTTATGTTCATAGTTGGAACCAAAGTCAAAATGACCTGAGTTTTCTGGATTAGCCTTTAAATACCAAAGTGCTAAATGCTTTTCAACCAGGCCATATGTGAGCAAGTGCTAGGTGTGTGTGCTGGGGTCGGGGAGAGAGTTGAGTGTGCCAGTGGATGTGTGTGTAAAATCAGGTGCAGGTTTAGAAGCCATGTTTTAAGACTTTTGCCTTCACTGTCATAAGGCACCCACTAGAAAATTTCTCTTTTGAATCATTGCTTTTCAATAGAGATGGGCTGGTTTTCAAATCTGGTTTTCAAATGTAGATGGGCTTATGGATTTGGGGCTTAGAATGACACCCCTCTTTCTTTGTTGCAGAGCAGGAAAATATGAGAGCGGTGAAGAATTGTTGCTGTAACCAAATATTTAGGTCACTTCAAGTGGCTTCTAGAGTTTTGAAAGACACAAAAATGGGAGAAAGAAACATACAATAGCCCACTTCAAAAGACATCATGAGTAGATGTTTTATTAGGAGCTTCTCACTTAGAAGATGGTGGTCTAACTTGGAAGTTTACCATACAGTTGCTGTATTTAGCAATCATCATTCAGCATTCAGTCTCGGCAAAAAGGAAAAAACAAGGCCGTGATCCTGCTGCCAAAATGAAGTGAGATACAAGATGGCTTTTTATTCTTTGCTGAAAGCCTAATTCTGTAAGGTGCTGAAGACTCCTGTTGGGGGCATTCAGCACGTGAAAGGATGAGATCTCATGCTGAGTTTGAGGGTTGATTTTTGTGGCACTTGAGCTAGAGTAAGGAGAGGACAAATGTCATGACATGCAGACACAATTAAATATGAATTCAGGGTCATTGAAAGGCTGGTTTCTTTTTATTTCATTGAAATCTGTCCTAAATTACTGACATCCAGATAGTAGGTGGACCAGTTTTAGATTTCTTTATGTACAGGAGGAAGATGGTCTAAGAGACTGGGATCTTCTTGCACTAGTTTCAGTTGACGAGGGATATGAACTTGTGTGTGAGTCGTATCTGTCCATTGGCAACATCCAATACAAATCTCCTCCTTTCTCCCCTTTGACATTATCTTCAGTGGTTTACACAGGCAAGGTAATTTGAGATGATTAATTCAGTCCACTTGTTCAGATGCCCTCTACTCTTTGGTTTATACATGCACATTGTCAGCATGTGGTGTCAGCAAATGAGAGCTTTTAAAATTCTCCCTTTCATGCATTTTCTTTCCTTCATATTCTGTGCTTTATGCAGGAATGTTATGTCAAAGAACTTTATGTTCTTTAAAGATAACTAAAGAACTCAAAGATAAGTAAATGACGGACCTGGCTATCCCACCCAGCTTTTTTTGTGGTTGCAATTAAAATGGATTTGATCCCAGATCTCTAAATATTATCCATCCCTAATTAGGCACTCTTATGCTGCTTGAGAATGCATCTGGCTGTCTTTGAGAATTAACCTTCTTGGATGTATTGGCATATAGGAATGCATTCATAAATAAATGTAGTTGGGGTTGGTCCTGCTTTGAACAGGCGATAGGACTAGATGACCTCCTGAGGTTTCTTCCAACCCTGATATTCTATGATTCTATGAATGTCTTTCCTTTTGGGTCAAAGACAAGTATAGGATGAAAACACAATGGATTTTTTTCCCATTGTGTGGAACCAGCCAAGCTTTGTCCATAGATGGGCTGGCCGAAACATTTTTGGGAGGGCCTGCAAAACAATTTTCATAACTCCAAACTTAACTGACTCTTTTAAGGTTGACTTGGCCGGATATGAAGTCCCTCACCAGCAGCCTAGAGTCCTCCTGCTGTTCCTTACAGTCTTGGTGACTGATTTTCCCGGGCTGTTGTCATGCAAAAAAGGGCTGGACATTTTTTTAAATTGAAAATTGAGGTGGCATTTCTAGATCCTGCAAATCAGAAGACTTGTGGCCTTGAGCTTTGCAGGGCCTGCCATCTGGCTTTCTGCAGAATCAAACTTTTCAATCAAAACCAGGCGTGATCCTTCACTGACTACAGTGGTGGGGTTGAGTATGCAAGGAATTCTAAAAAGGGCCCTTTGTTAGGACAGTACCCAGGTGGGATGTTGTCATCATAACCCTAGATCACCCACTCATCGCCACCTTCTGAACTGGTCTAGCTGTGCCTCAGTTTTCCATCTGTAAAATGGGGATTGGTATCTCTTTTCTCCCACCCTTTATATCGTCTATTTAGACTGACAATTCTTTCACTTTCTGACTATGTATTTATAGCACCTGCCTGATCTTGGTGGTTGTAGCCTCTAGGCACAACTGTAAAATAAAAATAAGCAGTGCTGTTTGGATGGGGAGGAGACTACCTATTCATCCAGGTGGAAAGATCTAGTATACCATTGTACCATAATCAAGGTGGAGAGCTTTGCTGTTGTTGAGTTGACAAATGTGCAATCAGGCCATAAATGGTTCACAACTTCATGATGGATATTGCTAACTTCATCATAGTAAGGCTATCTTATTTTATCTGTCAAAGGTACTTAATGCCATTGTATCTGAGGATGTCACAATCTGTATTGTATTTAGCCTCACTACACCCCTATGATGTAAGGAAATATTAAACCCATTGAACAGATGGGGAGCTGAAGCAAAGAGAGGTTGAATGGGCTTGCCCAAGGTACCCAGGATGCCTCTGGCAGAGCCTTGAACCCAGGTTGTTATAATATAAAATTATTGTTTCTACATGCTTTGAATTTGATAAACACTTGCCAATGGCAGCTTTTCTGTTACCTAGACATCTGTACAGTGTGTGGACATCAATATCTTATACATGATTTTAGTCAGTTCTCATCTTCAGATATATGTGAGGTGTTCATGGAAGTCAAGTTTTCTGCTGACTTCCATGGGATTGTATGTCACATATAGGTCAGCACAGAATTTGATCCTCTGAGATTTGTGTGTGCATATCCAAGGGTGGAACTGCACTGTTAATATGAGACATAAGCAATTGTTTACTTTGGCTTTTCCATATCTAAAATGTTACCCCCTGCCTCGTGAAAACAGGTTAATGCCACAGATAATTGCAATATTGATATCCAATATTTTCAGATGAACCATTTCAAAATTGGTTGAACTGCCAGAATTGTGGGAAGGAAAATGAATCAGGAAACATTTGAAATGTCTGGGAATGTTGGATTGCTAAATCATGGTTCAAAATGTTATTGAATCTCACTGAAGTACTTAGGCAGTAATTTAACTGGCTAAAAATGCAATACATTTCACTTCAAAATACAAAGAATTGCTAACTGTATTGTATGTTAACATAAAAAGCATTATAATTGAATTCCAGAACATTTTATTTCACCACAAGCTGGGTGACCTTTTTTAAACAAACTTCTTTAAAAGGGTTTGACTATAATGGCCGGAAGTAGGCTTTGAAGTTCACAATCCATTAAAATGAAAGGGCAAGATTTTTCTGTCTTTCTGCAGAGGAAGCATAATAGCAGTGCATTGACTTAAAGGAGACTGAAGTACGAGTGAAAGGTGCCTTCACAACCCAAAATACTAGAAACTTTCGTCTTATTTTCTACATTAGTTTTCTTTAACAGGGCACCCAAAAAATCCCTGCAGCCTATACATTATCTCAAAACTCAGTGCAGGTTTGCAAACCTATACCAAGTTTGAGTGTTCGTTCAATTCCTGAACTAAGAAAAACCTACATATTTTCAGGCTTCATTCTGAAAGTTTGCATTACCCAAATTCGAACCAGTGCTGTGATCCTGGAATGTAAACAAAATCTTACTAGGACATAGATCAGACAAGTGACTTGTATCTTTTTTGTTGATTTCATACAAATCTAACTGTGGTTTATTGGGTAGATAGGACAAATAATTCTGTCTACAATTCAGTTGTAAAACCTAGGAAATACCATCAATGTATAGTTTGTCAGAGCACTGGGACCCATATTAGAAAACAGCAGCTGTAACTGCAGAAGTTAGAGGGGCTGTAGGCTGAATACAGACCAGAAGTCAGAACCAGTTGTGTTTTCATCCTGGCTCTGGCAATATCTCTCTATGGGTGTGACCCAGTTCCCACAGAAGTCAACGGAAAGATTCTCAATGAAGTAGCCTTGGGTGAAAGTTACTTAACCTTTTTGGGTCTAATAGTGGTTACTATTTATCACCATCACTCCCAAAACCTCATTGGTCATTGGGAAACCATCACTGATGAGCAGTCAACCAATTGTCCCCCTAATGATTGTGAGTCAGTGCTTGAGTCTCCACGAAGTCCATTCCTATCTACTCTTTTATGTTGTCAATCCATCTCTTCTCCTGTCTACCTCTTCTTCTCTTCCCCTGTACTATCCCTTGGAGATGATCTTGGATAGGCCAGAGGATCTTGTTACATAGCTGAACCACTTCTGCTTGCGCTTCTTCACAGTTGTCAGAAGGTCTTCAAATGACCCAGCGCATTGGGTGTTGATGTTGCAGACCTCTTCATGAATGACATGGTCAAAGTAGGAGATGCCCAGGATTTTACAGAAGCATCTCATCTCTAGTACCTGCATTTTCCATTCAAGTTCTGCTGTAAGGGTCCATGTCTCGCACACGTACCGAAAAATGGAGATGACCAATGTGTGCAGCACTTTAAGTTTGGATTCCAGGGAGATGTTCTTATTCCTCCAAATTGGTTTTAGCATTGCCACTGCTGCTTCTGTTTGCACAGTTCTTGCCTGAATTTCTGCCTTGGATCCTTCATCAGTGATGATTGCCCCCAAATACTTGAACTGTTTCACTGTCTCCAGCAATTGTCCACTGACAGTGATACAGGGCCGGTTTTGTTCAATATCTTCATAAATGATCTGGAGGATGGTGTGGATTGCACTCTCAGCAAATTTGCGGATGATACTAAACTGGGAAGAGTGGTAGATACACTGGAGGGGAGGGATAGGATATAGAAGGACCTAGACAAATTGGAGGATTGGGCCAAAAGAAATCTGATGAGGTTCAATAAGGATAAGTGCAGGGTCCTGCACTTAGGATGGAAGAATCCAATGCACCGCTACAGACTAGGGACCGAATGGCTAGGCAGCAGTTCTGCGGAAAAGGACCTAGGGGTGACAGTGGAGGAGAAGCTGGATATGAGTCAGCAGTGTGCCCTTGTTGCCAAGAAGGCCAATGGCATTTTGGGATGTATAAGTAGGGGCATAGCGAGCAGATCGAGGGACGTGATCGTTCCCCTCTATTTGACATTGGTGAGGCCTCATCTGGAGTACTGTGTCCAGTTTTGGGCCCCACACTACAAGAAGGATGTGGATAAATTGGAGAGAGTCCAGCGAAGGGCAACAAAAATGATTAGGGGTCTAGAACACATGACTTATGAGGAGAGGCTGAGGGAGCTGGGATTGTTTAGCCTGCAGAAGAGAAGAATGAGTGGGGATTTGATAGCTGCTTTCAACTACCTGAAAGGGGGTTCCAAAGAGGATGGCTCTAGACTGTTCTCAATGGTAGCAGATGACAGAACGAGGAGTAATGGTCTCAAGTTGCAGTGGGGGAGGTTTAGATTGGATATTAGGAAAAACTTTTTCACTAAGAGGGTGGTGAAACACTGGAATGCGTTACCTAGGGAGGTGGTAGAATCTCCTTCCTTAGAGGTTTTTAAGGTCAGGCTTGACAAAGCCCTGGCTGGGATGATTTAACTGGGAATTGGTCCTGCTTCGAGCAGGGGGTTGGACTAGATGACCTTCAGGGGTCCCTTCCAACCCTGATATTCTATGATTCTATATCTGAGTTGGTCCCATCATGTTTGTTTGTCATCAGCTTGGTTTTCTCTGCACTGATTTCCATGCCATATTTTGCGGAGGTTACATCCAGTCATTTCACAAGGTTGGCAAGTTCATCTTCGCTGCCTGCCAGGCCATCAATGTCATCATCGAACTGAAGATTTGAGATTGTTTGCCCCCCAATGCTGACTCTACATATGTGATCTTCTAGGGCATCAGTCATTATGCGCTCCAGTAGATGTTGAACAGTGTGGGCGAAAGAAGGCACCTTGCCAGACTCCAACAGTGGTGCGAAACCACTCTCCTATTGTGCCATTGACAAGAACTGCATGGCTGGCCTTGGCATACAGTTGTTCAATGAAACATGCAGGAGGAGCAGTGGGGCTATTCTGTCCCCAGACCCACAGGGGCGTTATTATTTACAAGGACTTAATAATACTTACTATTAACGCCATACAAGGCTAACATCACTAACTTACCACCAGTGTTACTTTGAAGATTAGTGAGTTAATGTTTCTATAGGACATTGAAGATGAAATATTACTTGGTATTAATCTTGTTTATTATCATTCTATGAAGGCCTTACATGGCAAAAGACATGAGTCAACTTCCAAGGTTGTCCGACAAAATGGGGATTGAACTGTGCGGGGGGTTGTTGGTTTTCTTTTAAATTGTGAGCCAAGCTTATGGGAGCTAGAGAATTCTAGCCTTAAGTCTTTTAATTTCTTCAGCTGCACAAACCATGCATACAGTATGCTGCAGGAACAGGAATGTAATTGTGTAAATGCTCTCTTTGGGCATGTAGTTCTCTGCAAATGAATCTTGACAGGGTTTTTCTTGGTTTTCCAACAGGAATGTCCTAGTGGGGTTGTTAATGAAGAGACGTTCAAACAGATCTATGCACAGTTTTTTCCACATGGAGGTGAGTAAAGTGCTTTGTGACTGTCAGACTTATTGAAGCATGTCTTAAAATTCATGTCTGCCAGCTAGCAGCAAAACTATTTCAGCTAATGCATACTGTAACTTTGAATCAATTTTTTAAGTTTTACTGAGTTTTTTTTAAATATGAAAATACAAATGAATAAGAAAATAAATATAGACCCCCTAAAATACCTATTGCATGGAAATACAGGTAAGCCTGCACTAAAGATCATTACCATGGTCAACCTCCTTTTTTAAGATGAACACTGGTACAGTGGTTAGGGCATTTGACTGGGAGTTAGGAAACCTAGGTTTCATCCCTGCTCTGCCTCCCAGCTCCTGCATCACCTTGAAGAAGTCATTTCCCTTTTCTGTGCCTCTTTCCTGTACCACACACAATCTCTCCACTCTGTATAGAATATCAACCCTTTGGGGCACAGACTTCTCTTACAATTGTCTTTACAGCACCTAGTACAGTGGAGTCTCTGTGACGGGTTTGGTCACAGAGACCCCCTTGGGACAGTCACCTGACATGCTGAAACTACCTCTGAGCCCATTTTCTCTGTCAGCTTGGGAACCCTGTCTTGTTGAGCCAGACCTGCAAGCCTGCTGCAACACAGACCCAGGATCTGAACCATGTCCCCAAAGCTGCAGGCTTTAAGTGAAAACCACTCAGCAGGTACTCCTGTCTCCAGGACCCAGACACCCAGCTCCCAATGGGATCCAAACCCCAAATAAATTTGTTTTACTCTGTATAAAGCTTATATAGGGTAAACTCATAAATTATTCACCCTCTATAACACTGATAGAGAGATATGCACAGCTGTTTGCTCCCAGGTATTAATCACTTACTCTGGTTCAATAATAAACAAAAGTGGTTTTATTAAGAATAAAAAGTAGGATTTAAGTGATTCCAAGTAATAACAAAGTAAGTTACCAAGCAAAATAAAACAAAACATGCAATTCAAAGCCTAATACATTAAGAAACTGAATACAGGTAAATCTCACCCTCAGAAATGTTCCAATAAGCTTCTTTCACAGACTAGACTCCTTCTTAGTCTCGGTCCAATCCTTTCCCCGGTACAGTTCCTGTTAGTTCCAGCTCAGGTGGTAACTTGGGGATTTCTCATGACTGCTACCACCCTTGTTCTACTCCATCCCCTTTTATAGCAAGGCAGGCCTCCTTCTCTCTCTGGGTTCCCACCCTTCCTTCTAAATGGAAAAGTACCAGGTTTAAGATGGATTCCAGTATCAGGTGACATGGCCACATGTCACTGTAAGACCTCATTCTTCATCCACAGGCTGGCCCCGACGTCCACAAGAAGGCTTGCAGGTAAATAAACCATCTACAGTCAGTTGTCCTAGTCAATCGGAGCTATCAAGATTCTAAGCCACCATTAATGGCCCACACTTTGCATAATTACAATAGGACCTCAGAGTAATACTTTAAATTTCTAGTTTCAGATAGAACAGTGATACACGCATACAAATAGGATGAACACACTCAGTAGATTATAAGCTTTCTAATGATACCTTACAAGAGACCTTTTGCATAAAGCATATTCCAGTTACATTATATTCACACTCAAAAGCTTATTTCAATAAACATATGGAGTGCAACGTCACAGTCTCAATCTTGATTTGAGCCTAGGTGTTACTGTAATGAAAACCGTGATGGGGTATACAAACCCCATACTGTGACTGAACGGTGTAAAAGGCAATACTGGACCCAGGTAGCCCCACTCACCAGACCTGCCAAGCATGCACTGACTGGAGGAGCAGGTTAACAGGGACCTCAGAAGCCCAGGCAAAGGGTGTTGGACAGGCTACAGGAGAGAAGAATCCTTCTCCAGGAAGCCAGACAGAAGAATGAACCTGAGAGGGGACCACAAAGTGGGTAAGACCTTTGGGCAGAGCCTTCTCTACCCACCCACCCCTATGAGAACCTGTAGAGTGCTTCTCCTTTGGACTATTGTTCGGAGGGGATTGCCTGTTTGGACAACAGGGGCCAGGCCCCAAACTGAAGGGATCTATAAGTAGGAAGTAGCTCAGGGAAGCAACTTAGACTCACTGCAGGGAGGACCCTGCCAGTGTTGCATCCCACTATGCTATCCAGCTCTCCGAGCTCCCTATCACACAAATGATACCAGAGACAAGTTTAAAGCCCTCCCAACATTTCTAGTGCCGCACAGTTTGACATGGACAGATCAACCTAATTATATAATCAATTTTCACTAGTTCCTTGCGTCACCAAATATTTAAGATGGATTAGACTGAATATAATAGCATAATCCAGGAGTACATATTGCCTCTTAAACTCACAAATAGAATAAGGCTTCCATGGCCTTTTCAGCAATAACAGGAATCCAACCATTCTAACTCATAGGTTTTGATACAAGAATTATTTCATATTTGAAAATCAGATGTTATAACTCTAAATATTTTTAACAAGAGATGTCCATATGAGGAGAGATTAATAAAACTGGGACTTTTCAGCTTGGAAAAGAGACTAAGGGGGGATACAATAGAGGTCTATAAAATCATGACTCATGTGGAGAAAGTAAATAAGGAAGTGTTATTTACTTCTTCTCATAACACAAGAACTAGAGGTCACCAAATGAAATTAATAGGCAGCAGGTTTAAAACAAACAAAAGGAAGTATTTCTTCATGCAATGCACAGTCAACCTGTGGAACTTCTTGCCAGGGGATGTTGTGAAGGCCAAGAATATAACAGGGTACAAAAACAGAACTAGATAAATTTTTATGGAGGATAGGTCTATCAATGGCTATTAGCTAGGATGGGCAGGGATGGTGTCCCTAGTCTCTGTTTGCCAGAAGTTGGAATGGGCCACTTGATGATTACCTGTTCTGTTCATTCCCTCTGGGGCATGGCATTGGCCACTGTCAGAAGAAAGGATACTGGGCTAGATGGACCTTGGTCTGACCCAGTACACCTGTTCTTATGATGGCCATTTAAAATATTTTAAGCTACCTTCCCTTTAACTAAACACATGCTGCCCTGCATGGGTGCCACGTGGGGGAGGGGCAGAGGCCTCCCCCACCCCACTCCCCCAGCTGGTAGGGCTGCTGCACTTGCAGCCTGGGAGGCTGTGCAACATGGAGCCACAGATCCCTTCCCCCTAGAGAACAGCAGTGGCAGAGGAGCTCAGGTCACTACTGCTGCCAGCTGGTGGGAGCACAGGTGCCACTCTAGGGTCCCTGCATGCTGCCCAAGGGGGAGGGTGAATGCTGAGGACTTGGAACTGCTCCTGTGGGTGCTGTGTGGGAGAGAGGTTCTGAGGATCTGGCTTTGGGGATGCTGGTTCCAGGGAGGGGGATGGTGGCCCAGAGAATGGTGTTGCCACTGCCAGACTTTTTTCACTGCATGGGACCACCCAGGACCCCAACTCCATCACTTTCTTCTAGCAACGGTGCAGGATCAGGCTGGCTCAGTCCCAGGTGTCAGCCCAGAGCAAAGGTCCCAGCCTGGCCACCAGGGAGCCCTAGCACAGGGTTGGGGGATGGTGAAGAAAAGCACCAACCTAACCCAACAATTCAACTTCATGGCTAAGGATCAGATCTGGTAAGGTCTGTCCCCCACTCCTTTGACCCACCCAACTCCAGTCCCAAATCCTCACCCCCTCCCAACCAGGGAATCTACCCCAATCTCCCATCTCTGCCACTGACAGTGTTCGGGAGAATTTTCAGAAATGTTCAATAAATTTCTGATTTCACCTTCCCTTCTTGAGACCCCAACTGGTACCGCTGCTGTCCTCTAGTATTTGTCTGAAGCTCTTCATCAGGGAATGCTGTTAGAATGCTAGTAGAAGTAGATTTCCTTCTCCTAGTAGCATGTGTATGTTAGTGTGCATGTGTGTGTTTGTGAATATCAGTAACATAGCAGAAACAAATCTCACAACATTGTATATGTCTATATGTGGATTACGTATGCACCTGTGTTAATATATATGCATTAATGTCTATGTGTGTGTGTTTTTCAGGATTACAGAGTACTTGAGTTTAATAGATATATTTCAATGAGCTGTTCTAGTAGTTGAAAAGCTCATCTATGTGCCCAGCTCCTTTACAGACTTGCAGTATCAGTGTCTTGGAGAAGGCATATTGAAATCTATTCCATCACTTGCTCTTTCTATTGAGGTTGATGCAAGCTCTCTATTATGATTTTAATTGATGACCCATTCCCTGGATACATGGTTCTCTGCTAGAGTTAGGCCTGGGAAGACTCCTTTTACACGCATTAGTAACACAGCATTAGGGTTAAAAGTGTGTTTTGACATTGCCCATATTTTTTTCTCTCACAAGTTTTTTCAGAGTGTGTGTGTCATTTTACAATCCCATACAGTGTGATGTTTCAGATTTCTCTTATTTTTTACAACTCTTTACATATGAAATTGTACATCCTGGGTATAGTAAAACTTCTATGAATCACAAACATTTTGCATTTGTGTGATTTTATCATCACAGCCTATTCTCTCTGTTACTAAACACTAAAAGCTTCTGTTCTTCACAAGACTTCACGTATACGGTTTGCCATCTATCAAACAGTCCTAGTGGTCTAGTATTTTTCGATGTATGTTATATGCCATTGAAACAAAACCTTTTAGTTTAACATTGTGTAATAAGGTCTTTTCATAAGGGTGCATTACTGATAATTCTTTTATTCTTATGGAAGTATTTAATTATACAACTTTTAGCTTAAAGATGCAGCAGCCAGTTTTGTATTGCACTCTTACTTGTTTTACTATGTGAATGGTAGTAATTGAGTGTTGCTTTAGAAATTGTAACACCTTTTTCATTCCAAATGGTTCCACCTCCTAAAGGTGGCCTGTAGAAATTCTGGAAGGAAATATAAATCACCTCTCAAAGTAGAGCACAAGCAAATGAAGGTCATCATGTCGTACATGTTTCATTTTTCTTCATATTGTTGTGGTTTCTGCTATTAAAAGCTGCCCTTCATCTGGCCTTAGAATCTGTTCTTGCTTTAGATGTAAGGACTTCTAAAACCATCTTTAACAATGTTTAAGGTTCAGTGCAGGCTCTGTGGAAGTCCTCTGGAACTTCTCGAGGTCTCAATAAAATCTGTTCCGCTTTTCAGCCATTATCTTATTGCTTTAAATGAAACTAGAGTGACTGGTGTCAAAATACTCAGTAAACAGGACAAATCCAGAGTTCAGATGTCCCTAGTATTTTTCCTTTCTAGCCAACCACCTGTTCTGTTGTATGGCACAATGGGCCTCCATTAGAGATAGGATTTGCTGATTTAGTGAACAACTGGATTAGACAGTGAAAGGCTTTTAAAAAGTACCTGTGGGTCAGTTGGTTATATGGACTGCCCAGCAATCTGTGAGCTAGTGGAATATTCTTGTTTTCATAATTCCTTTCGAGTCACATCCCAGTGAAGGCTAGCACCAAAATTTGGTACCAGTATACAGCCTTTTAGAGTATTGCAACTCTAGAATACCTCCAGTGCATTTTATATATAGAAAAAGATGGATGTGAAGCCAACATATGGGCTGAATTCTTTGTTGCCATACTTGAATTGCCCCATGGGCTTAGGTTTCCTTTCCCTCCAGACAGTGATTCTTCTTTTCTTATTTTCCCAGCCTTCAAATCTTGATCATTGCCATGTTGATAAATTCTTGTTTATTTCAAGGGTCTTTTCCAAGTACTGTTAATGAGCCCTGAGTTGTAATTCTTCACTTCTTTATACCAGTTTACAGAAACAATTTCCAAAGAAACCACATTGGTTACTGGAGGAAAATGAGGCCATGCATGTTGCTATTGTCAATAGTGAAAGTGTGTGCATAATAAGTTTCAAGATAATCAATGTCTTTGTATTTTTCAGATGCTAGTATGTATGCCCATTATCTTTTCAATGCGTTTGACACTGCACAGACTGGATCAGTGAAGTTTGAGGTAACTAACTTACATCATATTTTGGTCATCTTTCTCAGACCATCTTCCACATCCTCTCTTCACTATGAACTATTAGTATTTTCTGGATAAATTGTTGGAATCTTTAGACAAAAATCAAGCAGATCTTTTCTGTAGGTGGCGTTGCGTTTTCTCTTTCTCATGTTTAATGTTATCAGCACCACAGGAAAAGTTAGTTGTCGAAGGTGGAGAAGAGAGAGCAGTAGAGAGATTTGACAGCAGAATCAGTGGGAGAGGGACAAGAGTGGGGGAGGAAGATGCAGAGTGGTAGATGTCAGTGACATGGATGGAACAGAAGGGCCTGTGATACTTATGACTTCAATAGTGGTTGAGGCTACTGCTGAACATGCAGATGTAGGTTAGAATTAGATTTATTGTCTTCTGGATTCCTTTTTTAAAAATAAGCTTATTTGTATAACTAACTAATTGAGCAGCCATCTTCAGGCCTTAAGCAAAAGTTGATTTGGTGCTCCAGCTACAAAATTCTATTATTAAAATTCACCCTTCTATGTATACAAGCATTTGTGGTACATGGGCATGAAGTGATAGATCTAAGCAGGAAGGACTTACGAGTTTGGAGCACGGTTCATTGTGTGTCCCAGCATAAAGCTGTACTCTTCTACCATATGACCAAGAATATTAGTATGTTCTAGAAGGGGCAGAAATATGTTGTTCCATTTATTATGTGTGTGGTGGAAAAGGTACCACATGAGTAGAGTGGTTCTCTGTGACAACACCTGTGTGGATGTGAGGTGGACTATATAACGTTAGCTATCAAGTTAATCATATGGCAAAAATTATACTAATATCTGAGTTATCCTCTGAGCATGTCCATTATGAATTAGATGTTTTTAGAAACCTAAATAAACTCAGACCAAACTAAATGCTTAGATAGTTAATGATACACCTTCTCTATCTTTAATGCTTATTAGTTTGTCCCCATTATTGAGCTTTTCCGAAAGCTCAGCAAATCCTAATTCCTCCCTGAGCCCAAGGAGTGAAGTTTCTTACGGACTGCTGCTGTAATGCCAAGCCCTTTGTGGGGTCGTGGCCAGTGGGCATTGAACCTGGGATCTCTAGAACTTAAAGCATAAGCCTGTGCTGCCTGAGCTAAAAAGAACTTTTTCTGTTAGTCAAGGCTGTAGCAATCTGATCAACCTCTTTATGTGGCCCAGCGGCTACTGGAGGGTGGGAGGGAGGGAGAAGAGAGCCCTTATACATTTAGCGGAAAGAGTTTTATGGTGACAATATTCTCCGAACAGGAAGTAAAGATGTTTTAAGAAGTTACTTTTTTTTTAAAGGCTTAAAATAAATTATTTCTTCTTCATTGAACCAGGGTTTTGTGATGGCACTATCAACTTTGTTGAGAGGAACAGTTCATGAAAAGCTAAGATGGACATTTAATCTTTATGACATAAATAAAGATGGATATATAAACAAGGAGGTAAGGCATTTTATGGCATTGACATCTGTTTAATTTCTAAAAGGACTGACTGGCTCATGTTGCACCACGTAATTCATGTTTCATGCAGCTAATTAAGTGCCAGTCAGCACTGGGTTTGAGCATTTCCTTTTATTAGTATTCAAGAAAAAGTGCATGGTTACTTTCTATTGCATAATTGTAGAGCCTATATTTTTTCTATGTTGTGATGTGTTTTAAAAAAAATTATTTAGCCAGGAGCATATTCTGCATTCATAAAGGTATCTATTGATTCACAAAGGTAAATCTTGGGATTGGTATCAAATTACTGGTATGAGAGTGACTATGAGCTGTAGCTCACGAAAGCTCATGCTCAAATAAATTGGTTAGTCTCTAAGGTGCCACAAGTACTCCTTTTCTTTATGCTAATGCCTGTACGTCCCTGAGCATGCCTAGTGTTAGCTAGAGATTTTCTGAAGCCTTGATATACTTAGAAAAAGCTGAGTGTTTGCCTGTTCTGTAAAAAGCACAGTGCCTTCTCTCCCCACAAGCTTGACCCCCGAATGATTTACTAGATCTACAACAAAATATTCTCTGGAGAATGTGCATTGAACAGTGCTGCTGAATTCTTCCACCTGATGCATGTACGCTGTTTATAATGGCAGTCATATACATGCAGAATTGAAGAAGGGTGGTTTAATGGCTAAAGCATACAAGTGGGAGTCAATAGACCTAGGTTTTATTATTGGCTCTGCTTCAAGCTTCCTGGATAACTTTAGGCAATTCAGGGTAGATAAGGGCCTTAATAGATTTTTTTACACCTAGAAAATATAGACAGAAATAATGTCACTTAGATATTTATTGATCTGAATGTGTGGGCACAATCAAATGATTAGTCATCCAGCTCACATTAATTTACACAACTACTTGCAGGTACAAAACCAGAGAGCAGGTTAGTAACATCTGTCTCTTAATTTTTCTCTTCTTCAATTTCCTTATTTGAATATTGAGGCTGATACTGTTGTGGCAGCTGCCACCAGATGGTGCTGTTACATGAAGTCTTTCACATTTTTCTTTGTGCAAGTAAGCTTTTAATCTTGGTCTTGAGGGTTCTTTCTCCTGGTAAGTATCTTTGGGGGAGCTGTGGGAAGCAGCAGGATGTTTTACTCTTGTCTTAATCTCCTTAACTAGTCAACTTCTGGAAATCAGGCATTTAGGTTTTGCTGATATCCCTGAAAGAGGTATTTGCCTACATGCTGTTTGTGAGCATACCTGTTCCAGGACTGGTGTCTATAGTGTATAAATAAAATAAAAATATATCCAGACTCCACGTTACTGATTCATCCTCCAATAGAAAGGTGATATACAGGGCCTTGACACCTGCTGTCACTCTCAGAGGGGTGACAATGTTTACTTCTCCAATGTTTGGTGGGGCTTAATCAAATCAACCAGATTATGCCACATTATTGCACCAAATTTATTTCAATAGGACAGCCCACAGAATATAGTACTACTTAATGTAAAGATGGCAAATTCTAGCTCTTAATATCTAACGAAAGACTTTGACATCCTTGGATTTCAAATATTTGGCACTAGGGAACTGCAAAGGGGAAAGACAGACTTGGCTTATAAACTGTATCAGAGGAAGGAGGTTAATGATGTCTATAGTGTATAAATAAAATAAGTTACACTAAAAATATACCCAGACTCCACGTTACTGATTCCTCCTCCAATAGAAAGGTGATATACAGGGCCTTGACATCTGCTGTCACTCTCAGCTAGAAACTGAACTAGTTATTTACATCTGTTCACACCAGAGTGAGGGCCCTTGTCAAATTATTCTTTGTTTTCCCTATCACCGAAAGAAGACAGTCTAAATTATTTTGAAGCATCTCTGTCGATGAAAGTTAAGCAAGCAAATAATGTAATGGCTTTACTGCAGCATGGTTGGATTTATAGATACGAAGACCAAAACAAATGGGATGGGATGCATCTGCACGCTGTTTGCACAATCTCATTTTCAGAGTAGGATGATCAAACACATGACGAGCCCAAAACTAGCTGGAAGTGGTTGCATCTACTTTGAAATAAAAGTCCTCCTTCCAGCCCTTTGCTTCTTTCTGCGTATTAGTTTGGTTTGGAAGTATTTGTAGTCAAGTAGCAACCCAACCCCTCCTCATTTTTTGATTATTTTTGCCTTTGCACATCCAGGTTATAGATAAAGAAGATTATCCCAAGCTTAATTTTGATCATTTTCTTCAAAGTAACCTGAACTTTCCCTTTAATCAAGTCTTTATTAGAGAAGATTTGTCACATTTGATAGTGGTTCAGCAACAAAGAAAAATCCTTTCCCCAGCTCAAAAGAGCTTCATCCAAATATTTTATTCTCAAACTTTGGGAATGTGGGTTGTAACAGAAAGATACAAGTATTCAAAGAGAAAAGAAAAAACAAGGGCCTAGCTCAGATTCCACCACTGGCCAGTTCTTCAGCTGCCAGTCGCAGCAAATTACCTCATCTAAAGCTGTCCCCTCTCTGACTGCCAAGGTGCTGTTTATGTAGAGTGCTCTGATCTACCTTCTGGTTGTGCCTTCAGCCACTTGGCCGCCTCATTAACCCCAGCTTCAACCTGCAGGACAGATGAGCAATTAGTTAACTGATTTGGTACCAGTCCTAAGATAAGGCCTGTGCACCTGCCTAATGTCCTCCTGATGGCATGTTAAACTTCCCTTCCTTATGCATGGCTCTGGCAGCTACATGCAAGTTAATGATCATGCAACTGAAAAACTGTGGTTTAACACAGGTATCCTGCCAAAATTGCCGCTCTCAGACACAGATCTGCTGTCCAAGAGTGTATAAGATTACTGAACGTGTATTCCCTGCTCCTTTTGCCTACTGGAAGCCCTACTTTGAAATATGTTCATCTTAATGTGTCCAAATGCTGTATAAAGGCATATATGCAAATAAGACCAAATCTCAGCATCCAAAAGATTTCAGGAAGGCCCATAGTCGACACTAGGTTCTGAAAGACTGCCAGTAGCTAATTTCCTACTCTTTGTAGTGTGCTCACTGACCGTCTCTGCCCACCCTCCTTTTAGTGTGCTGTTGTCCAGTGTTTTGGCTGGTCTGTGATCAGTTTTGAGCTCTTTCCAAGAGGAATTATGTCTTGATCTATATTATCTAAAGCACTGTGTTCATCTGTGGTGTTACAAAAATGCTTAGCAATAATAAGTGCATTGAGACAACTGAGAAAGGTGGAGTAAGATTGTAAGATGTTTGGGACAGGACTGACTGCTGCTTTGTGTCAGTACAGTTCCTAGCACAATGGAGCACCATTCTTGGTTGGTCCTTAGTCACCACCATAATAGACGTGGTCAAAAGACCACAAGGTCTATTGTGGGGCCAGTTCTGATCCGTCTCTGTGGATAGTGCTGGAGGTGATTCTTCCCAATCACTGGATGAAGATTCACTGCCTTTGGGGGACTGATTCGCCCAGGGAAGTTGTACAAAAATATCACTGTGTCATAGTAATTGGGCTGAGGACTGAGCACATTGTTTGAGACTAAACACTAGCTGTAACCGTTGCACTGAGTGAGGAGACTCACAAACTGAACAGTCAGCCTTCTTCATAGGCCTGAGATGGCATTTGCTGCAGTGCTCCCAAGCAAGATCTGAAGATGTGAAACTGGGGGAATTATAGTGGCCTCACAGGAGCCTTTGCAGACTGATTGACAAGTGATAGCAGAGCAAGAGAGATCCATTTGTAGACTAGCATATGTATGATGATGTCCATGTGTATACCAACAGAGGTTTGTGCTATCTGGAACTATAATAGAAATGCTAAGGGTAAGACCTAGGCCTAGGCCTTCCTTAATATTAGGAAGAGAGCAAAGAACTGGGCCTTATTCAGTAAAAGAAAATAATGTATGGCTTGTTTGTATTAATTTCCCTGTTGTATGTTTGCATGTCACTACTCCAGGAAATGATGGATATAGTAAAGGCAATTTATGATATGATGGGCAAGTACACGTATCCTGTTCTCAAGGAAGATGCTCCGAGACTGCATGTAGAAGTTTTCTTCCAGGTACTTAGTTGATTTCTAATGCGTTTCTCTTGCCACGTAGCTACCAGCAAAACCTGAGCAATGACACTCAATCATTCTGAATTTCAGTGGTAGCCTCTGTCTAAGTTTGGAAGGTACTGTAGTTTTATGCAAGTTATAAAATGACATGCTACATATGCAAAAATATATCCATGTTATGAGAACTAAAAATGTTTCTTTGTTTTGTTTTGCAGAAAATGGATAAAAACAAAGATGGTGTTGTAACTTTAGATGAGTTTATTGAATCATGTCAGGAGGTAAGGACAATCATATTGCTGCCATGAAAGCAGAGAAGATGGTCTCATGCCACAAAGTTCATATCTGTTCTGCATTTCAATCCACTCCAAGTGTCTGGGTGCTCAGGATCCCAGGTTTCATTCTATTAGATGTTCAAGCCAGCTGAAAAATTCCGCTCTGGGTTCTGATCTGTGAATCTTCCTGAAGATCAGAGTGCTTGGAACCTACATGGTTTTGGTGCAAACTGGTCACTGAATACAGTCTGTTCATTTCCAGTGCTGATGGCCAGTGCTTTTATTTTCCCATGTGAATTCCTGATTTCTTGTTACTGTACACAACTCTTTGGGAACCTCACATAGCCTTTAACTTATGTAGAGAGACATTTTCAGCCTCTCAAAAACAGAAAAATACACAAGTGTTTTTTTTTCTGGATAACATTAACAGGGACTACCACAATGTCTGTGCTGTCCAAAAGCATAAAATCTGCCTAGGAACCTTTCAGTTACAACACTGACTCAGAAAACTCATTGATGTTCAAGGTCAAATGTTAAAAACAAGTGCTGTAATCAAACTGATGATGTTTCCAAAATGAACATCTTTGGCAAATTCCATAAATTAAACTGGCTGTGGTAATTATTTACTGTTATTTTTAGTGCCTACACAAAGACCAGCATCTGCATTAACATGCAATTAGCCCAACATCTGTTTTCTTGGACTCCAGTTAACTGTGTGACTGTTTGGTCAGGGATGTTTCCAGTATTTAATCCGTGCAATAAAAGCCTGTGCCTTGTATAGAGTTTAAAACAGCACTAATTATCATTTACCAAGCATCAAGCTTTCCCTAGAAACTAATCCTTGTTCTCTCATCAAAACGTTTCAATTCTTCAGGTATTTTTTGTGGGGGCAGGGTAGAGAGGGAAGAGGGAGTTTTCAGCCAAAGCAATTGGTCAGATTCGCAGAATGTTTCGGTCACCCAAATCTGCATTTTTTTGGTGAAAAAAATTTTAGATGAAAAATTTCATCCAGCTCTACTCAGGAGTGTGCAACTCATCCCTAATTATTAGATGACTAATCCAATGTCTTTTCATTTTGGTTGCTTTATTTTTGATGTCTTCTGTTTCCTTGCTTGGGTTTTGGCCCCCTCCTTTATTTTTTTTTATCTGTTGGTTTAGTCCCCATTTTTGGTACCAGTGGAGTATTAATCTTTTTACTGGTGATTGACTTGTCTTATGGTTACTAGGTTTGCCTTGGGCTAGATGTGTATGATCATTGGTACGAGAAATTTAAGCTGCTTCACTTTCCTTTGAGATTTTTTTTAAATACTCTGCACTGTGGTTTCTGTTCAGTGCTTGAATACCTTGCTGTTGGAATGCATGTTGTAGATTGATACAATACAAGGATGGTTTCCTCTCAAATAGGAGACTCCAAAATTTAGATTTATCTTTTTTAATTTAAAAAATAACCCTGTAATGGGAACTGCAGATGCCAGGTGTCTTTGAGGATTTGCTTTGTCATCAGTTAAATCTGTAGTCATTAATCTTTTGTGGATATGGCGTCCCATGCCATGTACTGCACTTCACCACACCATCCCCTACTAAACTGAGTCACATCAGTAGCTGGAGTCTACTCCTATGCTCATTTGGGGCTGGTGCAGAGGTATGCTGCTCCTCCTATTAAAAGTGTGTGTGGTAGGGAGGGAGTGGGATTATGCTGGCCTCTAATCTGCTACCTGTGGAAGACTGATCTTGTGAGAGCTCTCTGTTTCATCGAGTCAGTGTTCGGGATTGTTGGAGGCCTCCACAGGACTGATCTGCTGCTGATGGGAAATGGATCCAGCAGAGAGAATCCTATTTCTTTGCAAAAATGGGGGTGAAGAAAAACTGGATTGTATTGGACCTCAAACAGTTCCTCTGGTGACTGTGGGGGGAAATCTAAATTATCCTATGAGTATGGGATGACAATAAGAGATTCTCTGAAGCAGGAAGTCTGTGGTAAAAATCAAAGGGTCCACTGGATTGTAAAGAGTTAAAGGGAGCAATTAGGGACATTGTGAGAAAAAACATTAGTGAGTGTCAAGGTTCCTCCCCCACTCTGAACTCTAGGGTACAGATGTGGGGACCTGCATGAAAAACCTCCTAAGCTTATCTTTACCAGCTTAGGTCAAAACTTCCCCAAGGTAACAAATATTACCCCCGTTATCCTTGGAATGGCCGCTACCACCACCAAACTGATACTGGTTACTGGGGAAGAGCTGTTTGGACGCGTCCTTCCCCCCAAAATACTTCCCAAAACCTTGCACCCCACTTCCTGGACAAGGTTTGGTAAAAAGCCTCACCAATTTGTCTAGGTGACTACAGACCCAGACCCTTGGATCTGAGAACAATGAAAAAGCATTCAGTGTTTTACAAGAAGACTTTTAATAAAAAAATAGAAGTAAATAGAAATAAAGAAATCCCCCCTGTAAAATCAGGATGGTATATATCTTACAGGGTAATTAGATTCAAAAACATAGAGAACCCCTCTAGGCAAAACCTTAAGTTACAAAAAAGATACACAGACAGAAATAGTTATTCTATTCAGCACAATTCTTTTCTCAGCCATTTAAAGAAATCATAATCTAACACATACCTAGCTAGATTACTTACTAAAAGTTCTAAGACTCCATTCCTGTTCTGTCCCCGGCCAAGACGACTACAGACAGACACACAAACCCTTTGTTTCTCTCCCTCCTCCCAGCTTTTGAAAGTATCTTGTCTCCTCATTGGTCATTTTGGTCAGGTGCCAGCGAGGTTACCTTTAGCTTCTTAACCCTTTACAGGTGAGAGGAGCTTTCCCCTGGCCAGGAGGGATTTCAAAGGGGTTTACCCTTCCCTTTATATTTATGACACGCCCCCCAAATCTCAGCTAGGGTGAAACACTGGCTGGGATTTCTTCCTGGAGCTCTAGGAAAACAGAGTTAATAAGACACATGCATCTCTAAATATACTACCAAGTACATAAAGATTAACAATATTTTCCACATCTCAAGGACGATTTTAACCAGTTGATTCTGGGAAACTTTCACGGGAGAGTGCATCAGCCACTTTGTTAGAAGCTCCTGAGATGTGTTGGATGTCAAAATCAAAATCTTGGAGAGCTAAACTCCACCGAAGAAGTTTTCTGTTAGTTTCTTTGACGGTGTGAAGCCACTTTAGTGCAGCATGGTCGGTTTGCAGGTGGAAACGCCGTCCCCAAACATATGGGCGTAGCTTTTCCAGAGCGTAGACAATGGCATAACCTTCTTTTTCAGTGACTGACCAGTTGCTTTCCCTCTCAGACAGTTTTTTGCTGAGACACACTACAGGGTGGAATTCTTGATCAGGTCCTTTCTGCATTAAAACTGCTCCCACACCACGCTCGGATGCATCTGTGGTTACTAGGAACGGTTTGTCAAAGTCGGGGGCCCTTAGTACAGGGTCAGACATGAGTGTCGCTTTAAGCTTGTTAAAGGCCTTCTGACACTTTCCGGTCCACTGAACAGCATTTGGCTGTTTCTTTTTGGTTAGGTCTGTCAGTGGGGCAGCGATTTGGCTGTAGTGCGGTACAAATCGTCTGTAATAACCGGCCAAGCCTAAGAAGGATTGAACCTGTTTCTTTGACTTTGGGACAGGCCACTTTTGGATAGCATCCACTTTGGCCTGTAGGGGGCTGATAGTTCCTTGACCCACCTGGTGTCCAAGGTAAGTCACTCTGTTTAGGCCTATTTGACACTTCTTAGCCTTAACAGTTAGTCCTGCCTCCCTTATGCGCTCAAGGACTTTTTGTAGATGTTCCAGGTGGTCTGCCCAGGAATCCGAAAATATGGCCACATCGTCAAGGTAGGCGACTGCATATTCTCCTAATCCCGCTAGGAGACCATCTACAAGTCTTTGGAAAGTGGCGGGTGCATTTCGCAGCCCGAAAGGGAGTACATTAAATTCATACAGCCCGAGATGTGTGATGAAGGCTGACCTTTCCTTGGCAGATTCATCTAGCGGTACCTGCCAGTACCCCTTGGTTAAGTCCAAGGTAGAGATGAACTGGGCCCTTCCCAGTTTCTCTAATAGTTCATCTGTGCGTGGCATGGGATAGTTGTCTGGGCGAGTTACAGCATTTAGCTTACGGTAGTCCACGCAAAAACGTATTTCCCCATCTGGTTTGGGAACTAGAACCACTGGAGATGCCCATGCACTTTCAGAGGGGCGGATTACACCCATCTGTAACATATCCTGGATCTCCCGTTCTATAGCAGTTTTAGCTTGAGGAGACACCCGGTAAGGTTGGACCCTAATTGGGTGAGCATTACCTGTGTCAATGGAGTGGTATGCCCGTTCAGTCAGTCCTGGGGTGGCTGAGAACGTTGGCGCGTAGCTAGTGCACAGCTCCTGGATCTGCTGTCGCTGCATACGCCCAAGGGTCATGGAGAGGTTCACCTCTTCCACACCACCAGCACATTTCCCTTCGTAGTAGACACCTTCAGGCCACTCAGCGTCGTCTCCTCCCTGGGCTGTAAACTGACAAACCTTTAATTCTCTGGAATAAAAGGGCTTTAGAGAATTAATATGATACACCTTAGGCTTTCGGTTGGAGGTGGGGAATGCTATGAGATAATTAACAGCTCCCAGGCGCTCCTGGACCACGAATGGCCCTTCCCACGATGCTTCCATTTTATGGGCCTGGAGCGCCTTTAAGACCATGACCTGGTCTCCTACTTTGAAGGAACGCTCTCTGGCATGTTTATCATACCAGGCTTTTTGCTCTTTTTGAGCATCCTGTAAGTTTTCTCTAGCAAGGGCTAAAGAGGTTCGGAGGGTGTTTTGTAGGTTGGTTACAAAGTCCAGAATGTTAGTTCCTGGAGAAGGTGTAAATCCCTCCCATTGCTGCTTCACCAACTGCAATGGCCCCTTAACCTCACGGCCATATACAAGTTCAAATGGGGAAAACCCTAAACTGGGATGTGGTACAGCTCTGTAGGCAAAGAGCAACTGCTGCAATACTAGGTCCCAATCATTGGAGTGCTCATTTACGAATTTACATATCATGGCCCCCAAAGTTCCATTAAACTTCTCCACCATGCCATTTGTTTGATGATGGTAAGGAGTGGCAACCAAGTGATTTACCCCATGAGCTTCCCAAAGGTTTTTCATAGTTCCTGCCAGGAAATTAGTCCCTGCATCTGTGAGGATGTCGGAGGGCCAACCTACCCTGGCAAAAATGTCTGCTAGTGCCTGGCACACACTTTTAGCCCTGGTGTTGCTTAGAGCTACTGCTTCCGGCCATCGGGTGGCAAAATCCATGAAAGTCAGTATGTACTGCTTTCCTCTGGGTGTCTTTTTCGGAAAAGGACCCAGAATATCCACAGCTACTCGCTGAAATGGAACTTCAATGATGGGGAGTGGCTGGAGAGGAGCTTTGACCTGGTCTTGGGGTTTTCCCACTCTTTGGCACACCTCACAAGACTGGACATAGGTAGAAACATCCTTGCCCATTCCCTCCCAGTGGAATGACCCCCCCAAACGGTCTTTGGTCCTGTTCACCCCAGCATGGCCACTAGGGTGATCATGGGCTAAGCTCAAGAGCTTGGCCCGGTATTTAGTTGGAACTACCAACTGTCTCTGAGGATGCCAGTCTTCCTGGTGTCCCCCAGAAAGAGTTTCCTTGTATAAAAGTCCTCTTTCTACAACAAACCTGGATCGATTAGAAGAGCTGAGAGGCGGTGGGTTGCTCCGTGCCGCCGTCCAAGCTCTCTGGAGGCTTTCATCTGCTTCTTGTTCGGTCTGGAACTGTTCCCTTGATGCTGGAGACATCAGTTCCTCATGGGATTGTGGACCTAGGCTTGGTCCCTCTGGAAGCGATATAGGGGATGGAGCTGTTTCTGTTGACTGTGAACCGCTCTCCGCTGGTGTACTATGTTGGGATTCAGGCTCCGGCTGAGCCTCTTGTGTAGGGTTATCGGCTGCTGCCAGTTCAGGTTCGGTGGGGCCCTCTGGTGTTGAGGTTGCAAGTACTGGATTCAGTGCTGACACGGGGTCTGGTGTTGGTTGTTCGGCTGGTTCCGGTTCTGGGACTGGTTCCGTCTGGGTCTCTGGGACTGGATCCACTACTGCTGTTGCAGACATTGGCCTGGGGTCCAGGTCCATCACCTCTGACTGGGTCCTGATAGAAGTTTCCGGAACAGAGCTAGGCCTCACGGCTTGTTTAGCCTGGTTGCGGGTGACCATTCCCCCCCTCTTGGCCTGCTTCACATGATTGGCCAAGTCTTCCCCCAACAGCATGGGGATGGGATAATCATCATAGACTGCAAAAGTCCACATTCCTGACCAGCCCTTGTACTGGACAGGCAACTTGGCTGTAGGCAAATTGAAAGAGTTGGACTTGAAGGGTTGAATCGTCACTTGGATCTCTGGGTTGATTAAATTGGGGTCCACTAAGGAAGCATGGATAGCTGACACTTGTGCTCCGGTGTCCCTCCACGCGGTGACCTTCTTCCCGCCCACACTCACAGTTTCCCTCCGCTCCAAGGGTATCTGGGAGGTATCTGGGCCTGTGGACCTCTGGTGTGATTCCGGTGCAATGAACTGTAACCTGTTGGGGTTCTTGGGGCAGTTGGCCTTTACATGCCCCAGCTCGTTACATTTAAAACATCGTCCAGCTGACGGGTCACCGGGGCGAGGTGGGTTGCTGGAGAACGGGGTGGTGGGACGATAAGGGGTCTGGAGGGTTCTTTGGGAGGTAGGTGGGGCTTTGGGCGGCCCCCGGTAATAGGGTGTGGTCTGGGGTGGTCCCTTCTGGTCTCCGCTCCAACTGCGACCAGTTTTCTTCTTCTCTGCCACCTCCACCCATCTGGCTCCAATCTCTCCTGCCTCAATTACAGTTTTGGGTTTCCCATCTAGGATGTATCTTTCTATTTCCTCAGGAACACCCTCTAAGAATTGTTCCATTTGCATTAGGAAGGGCAAATTTACTGGAGATTCAACACTTGCTCCTGATATCCAGGCATCCCAATGTTTTACAATGTGGTAGGCATGTCGGGTAAATGACATGTCTGGTTTCCACCTTAGGGCTCTGAACCTCCGACGAGACTGCTCGGGTGTTATCCCCATTCTGACTCTCGCCTTGGATTTAAACAGTTCATACTTGTTCATGTGTTCTTTAGGCATTTCAGCTGCCACCTCAGCTAAGGGTCCACTGAGCTGCGGCCTCAGCTCTACCATGTATTGGTCAGTAGAGATGTTGTACCCAAGGCAGGCCCTTTCGAAGTTTTCTAAGAAGGCCTCAGTATCATCACCTGCCTTGTAGGTGGGGAACTTTCTGGGATGGGAAGTGGTACCTGGAGAAGGATTGCTAGGGTTTGTTGGTATATTCTGCTGGGCCTTTATCCTCGCCATCTCCTCCACATGCTTCCTCTCTTTTTCCTTCTCCTCCTCCTTCAGCCGCATGAGTTCTATCTGTCTTTCATGTTCCCTTTGTTTTTCCTCAGCCTGAAATTTGGCTAATTCCAGCTGTAGTCGAGCTGAGGATTTGGCCATTCTAACCTCTCTGTTTTTAACTAACTTTACACCCGAGGTTTAGAAATAAACAAACAAAACTTGGCTGTAAAATTTTGCTGTGCTGGAATAGAATACCTATTCTCTGATAGTGATTGTCAGCCTACAGAAAAAGACAATTCCCTTGTCTCTGCTCTGGGCCCAAATTAAAGCAAAAAACCTCCAACTACTTGGAAAACTGCTTACCCAGCCCAAAGAAAAAAAAAATTCTTTTCAAACCTGTGCTCCTTGTAAAACAAAAAAAAAAAATCAAAATCCTAAAAAAAACCCCTGCCACTTTTGTCTCCAGGCAAATGGGTAGAGCACACACCCCCTATTTACTTTTAGGAAGAAAAGAAAAAAAAAAAACCTCTGGGTTGGAAGACTGTGAATTTCCCTGCAGGAGTTAAGTACCCTGCCTCCAGGCAAGAAAACCTGCAATTCACAAGATAATCCCCTTTTGTCTCTGCTTGGCCACAAAGCAGAGAGAAACCAAGCTGCTTTCAGTTTCAAAGCTGCCTTCTGGACTTCCTAAAAATTCCTTTTTAAAATCTGTATTTCTAGTTCAAAAAATCTCAACTGGGTCTCAAAATGATTTCAGGTTAATCCCACCACTGTGCCACCATGTCAAGGTTCCTCCCCCACTCTGAACTCTAGGGTACAGATGTGGGGACCTGCATGAAAAACCTCCTAAGCTTATCTTTACCAGCTTAGGTCAAAACTTCCCCAAGGTAACAAATATTACCCCCGTTATCCTTGGAATGGCCGCTACCACCACCAAACTGATACTGGTTACTGGGGAAGAGCTGTTTGGACGCGTCCTTCCCCCCAAAATACTTCCCAAAACCTTGCACCCCACTTCCTGGACAAGGTTTGGTAAAAAGCCTCACCAATTTGTCTAGGTGACTACAGACCCAGACCCTTGGATCTGAGAACAATGAAAAAGCATTCAGTGTTTTACAAGAAGACTTTTAATAAAAAAATAGAAGTAAATAGAAATAAAGAAATCCCCCCTGTAAAATCAGGATGGTATATATCTTACAGGGTAATTAGATTCAAAAACATAGAGAACCCCTCTAGGCAAAACCTTAAGTTACAAAAAAGATACACAGACAGAAATAGTTATTCTATTCAGCACAATTCTTTTCTCAGCCATTTAAAGAAATCATAATCTAACACATACCTAGCTAGATTACTTACTAAAAGTTCTAAGACTCCATTCCTGTTCTGTCCCCGGCCAAGACGACTACAGACAGACACACAAACCCTTTGTTTCTCTCCCTCCTCCCAGCTTTTGAAAGTATCTTGTCTCCTCATTGGTCATTTTGGTCAGGTGCCAGCGAGGTTACCTTTAGCTTCTTAACCCTTTACAGGTGAGAGGAGCTTTCCCCTGGCCAGGAGGGATTTCAAAGGGGTTTACCCTTCCCTTTATATTTATGACAGTGAGAAGCTAAATGATATCTCTGCATCAGTTTTCACCACCAGCACTGGATCGACCTGATCTTTCCTGGTAACAAAGATGAGGTACACTCAGAGATAGAGGTGACAGTTGAATTTGTGCTGGAGAAAATTATTAATTGATTTAAAATATAGTAAGCTGCCAGGCCCAGAAGGTATACACCAAGAGTTCTGAAGGAGTTGAAGTATGAAGCACCTGAGCTGCTAACAAAACCATATAACCACTCATTAATAATAAAAAGAAAAGCTTGTAGCGCCTTAGAGACTAACCAATTTATTTGAGCATAAGCTTTCATGAGCTACAGCTCACTTCATCGGATGCATCGGATGCTGTAGCTCATGAAAGCTTATGCTCAAATAAATTGGCTAGTCTCTAAGGTGCCACAAGTACTCCTTTTCTTTTTGCGTATACAGACTAACACGGCTGCTACTCTGAAACCTGTCATTAATAATAGCCACTTTTTCTGAGTATTTGAAGGTAGCAAATGTTTCTGCATATTTAAAAAAAGGTTCATGGGATGATCTGGGGAGTTATAGACTTGTAAATTTTACATCTGTACTGGGCATACTCGTTGAATCAAACATTAAAAATAGAGTAACAACACATTGGATACAGTCCAACCAGCGTGGATTCAGCACAGGAAAATCATGTTTCACTAATTTCTTAGAATTCTTTGACTATGTCAGTAACATGGGTGCAGAAAGGACAACCAGATAACATAATTTATTTAGACTTCCAAAAGCCTTTGAAAAGGTGTTAGAGGTGAAATATTTTCTTGGATTAAAAACTGGGTAGGAGTCAAAAAGCAAAGAGTAGGATTAAATGGTCAATTTTTATCATAACAAAATGGTTAACAGGTGGGTACCTTCAAGATTCGTACTAGGTCCCATGTAGCTGAGTACTGAGGTAGCAAAATTTGCAGATGATACAAATTTATTTGGGTTAATCAGGACCGGAGAAGACTCTGAAGAATTTTAGAGACCTAAACAGTCTAGATCAATAGACAGCATGATGGCGGATGAAATTTAATGCTGACAGATGCAAAATAAGGCACACTGGAGGGGGAAAAACTAAACTACTCTTGTAGTTAATTTAGATATCTATAAGGTGTAACAACTCAGGAAAGGAACCTGGGTGTCAGTGAAGAAAACTCAGTTAAATCCTGTGTTCAGTGTCAACTGTGGTCAAAATCCCTAAAATGATGTTAGGATGCATAAGGAATGGGATAGAGAATAATACCAAAACTGAAGCCTTTTATATAAATCAATGTGCAGCCTCCCCTGGAATCCTGTGCGCTGTATGGGTCACCTCATCTCAGAAAGGACATTTCAGCATTGCAGAAGGTTCAGAAAAGAGCAGCAAGAATGGTCATAAGACCTCTGCAAAAACTCTCCATGCAGAGAGATTGAAAGGATTGGGGTTGCTTACCTTAAAAAGGGGACAAATAAGAGAGGGCACAATAAAGGTGTATAAAATGAGTGGTCTAGAGAAGATAGGTTGGGAGCTTCTGTTGTCCCTGACTCATAAGACATGAGCAAGGGACATTAAAATAAATTAAAAGGTGGAAATTCAAAACCAATAAAAGGAAATGCATTTTCACACAACTTGTAATTAAATTGTGGAACTCAATGCCACAGGAAGTCATTGACACCAGGAATTTAATAAGATTCAAAAGGGGATTAGATATTTATATGGATATCAAGAATATTCAGAGTTGTTATAATCAGTGATAATAGAAATTTCGGCAGGGATATCAAGCTTTTTACTTCAAACTTTAAACCCATCTCTAACTATTAGAGGTCTGGATGAGACGTATGGGGTAGGGAGGGAGACAGGTTATCCCAGATTATATGCCTGTTTGTGGGGGTTCTTACACCTTCCTATGAATCATATGGTTCTATCCTCTGTTGGAGACTGGATGGACTAGATCCTGAACTAGGTGGACCTTAGGCCTGATCCAGTCTGGCAATGCGTATGTTCCTATCATAGGCTCTGTTTTTGGGAATTCGAGCAGTGGTTGCCCTAAAAACAGGGGCCCTGATTCTCCACTGAATTGTACCTGTGTAAACATTTATACCTGTGCAAAGTGAGGGCACATTGCTACCAGATCAGACTGCACAGGTGTAAATGATGGATAAAAATTGGAACAAAAATGTTTGGCATCTGCTGGACCTTTAGATGTTGGGTTTTGAAGACTGTCACCCCTTGCACACCTGATTTGGAAGTACTGTAAATGGAAAAGTGATAAGCTACCATCCTCTGGTTGGATGACACTGAATGACTGCTCTCTCCGGCTGTGCTTAGCCCAGTGAAGATGCATGCATGGATGTTTGCTGGTGAGAGATCAGATGTGGGAAACAAAGTTAGCATTTACATGGGACTAAAGGAACTGCTTGTTCTAGGCCAGATTCAAAAGCAATTCTTTTCTGCAGATGCAAAGGATTGTGCTGCAGAGACCATGTGGAATTTGTATTGAGTTTCTCCCATGTTCATTAACAGTGGGTGATTTCTCTAGGTTTTATATTGCAAAATCTGTATAGGCATGAATGATTCCATCGGTGTTTGTGACTGTGTCCATTGCAGCAATTGCCCAACCTCAGGTATCATATCATTCAAAGAAGAAAGATGATCTTGTGGGTAAATCACTGAACTGGGATTTGGGAGATCGGCACTGAATTCCCACCTCTGCCACAGATTCCCTGTGTGACTGTGAGCAAGTCATTTAATTGGAGTATGTCTGTTCCCCAGCTGTAAAATGAGGAAGATATTTCCTTCCAGCCACTCTGTGTGGGAGTTGCCTGTTCAGATTTTAGGCCCTCTGAGGCAGGGACTGTCTTCTACTTTGTGTCTCTACAGCACCTCTCACACTGAGACCCTGATCTTGGTGTGTCTAGGCGTTACACAGCTATAACATCAGTAATTCAACTTGCATAGTGTTATAACTGTTTTTAATTTAACAGCAAAATATTATTTTCTTTTTTCAAAATATACAGCCTCTATTTGTAAATCTGGCCTAATCTGAAAGAAGAACAAATTGAGATCATGCCTTCTAAAGGCAGAATAGAGAAAATTAGAGACCTCTGCTTTATCATGCAATTCAACTGAAGACTAAATATATGTCACATTACCATTGACTAGTAAAACCTGCTTCCCTTGTCTAAACATTGATAATATCTGATAGTATAATAGTATTTGACTTAACTGTGGTAGGATGCAGGGGCTCTTCCTTGGTCCATGGAGAACAAGGGACCAACCTCAGTTCAACTCCTGCCTCCTTCCCCTTGCCCAGGCATTCAAGGAAAGGACTTGGGGATGAGTTGGCAGAGAAAGGAGTGTGTTTGAGAAGCAAAAATTCCTCTGTTGCTGAAGAGGGGAAAGAGGGAAGGGGTTGAGTCTGCTCTGCTACCTCCTCACAGACCTTTCCCTGGGTCGTTGATAAATGGCTGCCAACCAAGGCTAAGATCACTGGTATCTTGCACTGCAGCTCAGCTAGTTCACAATGCATGGTAGATCAGACCAAAGTCACGGATTTAAAGAGACAGGTGGGCGGAAATATAAAGCTCTATCATTTGACTCAGCTTTGGGTATATCAAACATCAAGCTCTATAGTAAATTTCCCTCATGAGAAACTTTTTAAATCAGTTTTTCCCCAGGTATAACCCTAATTTTGTCATTTGGATTCAGGAGGTGGAAATCAAGGGCATTTGAGATTTCATGTATTTCAATCAGAAAGTAGCTGCACTTTAGTGGTGGATCAAGTAAACCCTGGGTACAGTTTGCACATCAGTTTAAGGCCTATGACTTCAATTGGACAGTTCAGGTGTGTAAAGTTAAGCACACATGTAAGTGTTCAAAGTCAATGGGGCTCCATGCAGGCTGCAAAGTCTGCCCACACGGAGCTAAGAACAGGCCCCACTTCAGTAAAGGACTGAAACATGTGCTTCAGTCTCTCGTTATTCAGCAAAGAATTTAAACCTGTGTTTAACTTCAAGCATATGCTAAGTCGTACAGAGACACACTGCATGCTGCCTAATGAGCCCAAGTGCTGTGCTGAATCCAGGTCTAAGCTTGTAAGCATTGAATCAGGCTCACCTAGGATGCTACAAAAATGTAGCCACCACATCCTGCAGCAATAAATATTTGGTACTGGCTGTGCTGCAAAGTGCCATAGAAAGCTTTAAGAACACAGCTTTTCAATACCACTCTTAAGTGTATGTTTTTCTCATTGCTTCCAGGATGACAATATTATGAGGTCCTTACAGCTCTTTGAGAATGTGATGTAACAGCATCTGGAATGCAGCATAGGAACCAGAGACTTTGTACGTAATGAATGCCTTCTTTCTGGATGAAGGCTTTTTACAACTCTGCTATGTTGCGTGAACAAGGATTGTGTAAGGCATCTCCAACCGAGCTTCGTTTCCGAATGCAACAAACTCCCATCTCTCCTCCCCAAGAGATACTGACTGGAAGTTATTTCATTTTGGAAGCATGCTAATATTTTAATAAAACCTGATGAGTGAGACCTGCTGCTTAAAGTTAATGAATAATATACAACCTTCTGTTTGCTAGTCACAAGTTCTGCTGCTTTTAATCTATCAAACTTGATTACATCTGGTAGCACCATATCAAGAGCTTGCTAAGCCATTTATTGTGAGTGGAAGCTCAGTCCATTCCAACATAGAACAACGTGTTTTATAAATGTCCTCTTTATTTTGCTTTGGCAGAAACCTAATCTACCAGGACATCTCTGTTTAGATTTTGAAAACTAACACCAGATTTATTTACTATATTAAATGGAGGGGGTCCAATTCATTTAAAAACCATATATCCCACTTTACTCAACATTCCTGATTTTTCTCTTACGTAAACTGGTGTTACTCCATTGAATTTCATGGAGTTGCTTCTAATATACACCAGCCAGAGGAGCATCAAGCCGATATACATTAGAGGAGAAGAATATACTTTTCCATATACAATTTCTACATTACAGAATGAATCCCATTGAGTAACATTGAGTTCCTGTGTGACAAGATGATTTTAACAGGCTGGAACTGTGCGGGGCATGCTTTTACCATTAAATGCCCACCAGTTTTCCCAGCCACAAAGTGGGCCTCTAGTATACAGTATGCATCTCCCACCTGAACAGCTACAATGGACCATGGTCCTTTCTGTATGGTTTGGAACACCCTTAATAAATATATCATTTGTAGTTTTACATTGTTTTAAAACAAGGTATTTCCCAATGTTTGGATTTATTTGAACTTTTAAATTTTTCTTCTGAGACCCCTCTTGGCTGCGAGAGTAAGGGAATATGTTTGGCCAAACGTAGCGAGGCAACTTAAATCTTAGTACTCAACAGTCCAGAATAAGGCCCTGATCAAGTAACTGTCTCCACACAGGTTCACAGAGGGCACTGGGAAGGCTGATTGCACTTGTACAGCAGCAAGCAGTTGTGACAGGCAGGCAGCTAAAGGCAGAGGAACCAAGAAGGAAAAAGAGAACAACCTAACATAGTCCAGGATTGCCATACGCCTACCATATAGGAAACACCTATATTTTTATTAGAGACTATATTACAAATATACCGTCAGCACTGAAATTATATTTTAAATATTAGGTAAGTGGAAACTTTCCCATATATTTTGCATATTATAAATCACTTGTTTCTATAGCCCTATATTTTATAAAACCTATTGATCCACAGACATATTGCTGATGTGGACATAGATCCGATTGATACCTGTGCAATGCTGTGTTTGCACCACCACTGAGGATGCTCCTGTAACACGTCCTGGCACAGGCTTACACAGGCGTTGGGCTTGACTCATGTGAGGAGCCCCACTGAAGTCAGCAGCTATTCAAGTGAGGAAAGTTTTAGTGCCGGCAGGACTGGAGTCTTACTCTGCTTTTCTGGCTACCTCACACCAAACACCAACAATGAGTTTGTTCCTTCAAAAGATGTAGGACATGGCAACTCCCACCAGTGTGCTGTGCCTTGCAAAGGGGTGAGATGCTGTGAGGGTAGCACAGTCCAGTTGTACTATGTCTCCTCCATCTAGCTATTATCTTGATGAATAAGTATGTAGTAAATCAAAGGTGGAATAAATCAGAAATTGTATCCTATTGCCTCTTCATTTTTCTTGCAATCCCACCTTAGGTACAGAAGCTTAAATTTAATACAGGCAGGGCCGGCCCACAACATTTTGGCACCTGAGGCAGAGAGCTCAAATGACACCCCCATACCCCCTTGCTTGGGCCAAAACTTTGAAACTCTGGGTCCTAGTGGCGCCCCCCCCACACACACACACACAGTCTGGCACCTGAGGCGGCCGCCTCAGTTCGCCTCATGGTAAGGCCAGCTCTGAATACAAGGCCAATTTATTTACACATAGTGCAACTACAAGTTTTCAAGCCGAATTATTAATTTCATTTTAAGAGAAAACAGCCAAATAAAAAAAGGAAAAAAGTGACTTAAAGTGACAGGCAGTGTGTATTTTCTGTAACATGCTGTATCAACTCTGCTCACAAAATGGCAGTTGCAGCCTGTGGACTCCTAGAAATGTAAAGGTGTAGTACGCAAAATAAGATTACTAGAGAGACGAGGTGGGTGAGGTAATATATTTTATTGTACCAACTTCTGTTGGTGAGAGAGACAAGCTTACACAGAGCTCTCCTTTATTTCAGCCTCACTCACCTTGTCTCTAATATTCTGGGACCAACGCAGCTACAACAAACTGCATACAAAAATAAGATTATTTATGAAAGTTGTCAGTTACATACACCCAAAGTGTTTGTGTTTGTGTGAGGAATGGGAGATGTCACAAGGGCCACAGACTGGGGAAAAAGTCTAAATCAAGCCAGCTCACAAAGAGGGGGTGCATTTTAGGCACTGTCTTATCATAATCTTAGACCAGTAGCTTTGATAACCACCCACTGTTTTCAGACCATTATAAGCACAGTACCTGAGGCCACACCCCAATACCTAAGGCCAAATTAATTTCTTGGGTAACACTATTGACTTCAGTAGAATTACATCAGTGATGAGTTCGGCCCCTGATGTTTTTCTTGGTATAAACTTTCAGAACTGCTGTATTGATAATGCAGGTTACCTTCTTGTTAGCTGGAGACAAAACTGTAGTGTGTTAGTTTGTTAATCCATGTACGAAGTCACTGCTGTACTAGGGTGCACTATTGTCCAGACTGTTCTAATGTTTTTAAGTACCTTCTGCTGAGTTTGGCCTCCATTCAGCAACACACACAACCTTAAGCACATGACAGGTCCCATTGGCTTCCACTGGGATCATTCATGATTGCATGTTGCTGAATTAGGGCCTGAGTTAGTGGCAATGCTGCTTTAGCTTCTCTTTTTGGGAGCCAAAGGCCCTGATTCTGTTACTGCCATTAACCATGGATTCTGTATGTGTAGGGTGGCCACAGAACATCATGGCCCTAATTGTGCTCCTGCTGAAGTCAATGGTAAAACTCACTTTGATTTTAGTGGTACAGGATTGGGCCCTATGACAGCATGATAATGTTTCCACCCTGGGTTAATACTTCAGTTCCAATTACTGTTACTGATACCTAAAATAGCAGGATTAGCACATCTGACAGCTGTATCTTCACGTATACTGTAGAAAGTATCAGAAGTCATTCCCCCTTACTGAACAGTTCTAGTTGTAAATTCAAATGGTGACAGAGTAACTTTCTTTAAGAACTCATGTATTGTCCATTGTATCTTGTATCTCATCCCACAATTTATCTGGCAATGTCTCATCCATAGGCTGGTATGCATCGATGCACAGTAAGCCTTCTCTTTATGAACTGTGTGCAAAGCACGCATGGATGAAAAAGAGCCAGTAACTGTGAGAGAATTTTATTCTGCTTAGAAATGTCTTTTGGTTTTAAATCCTCTATGAATGTTAGTTTGTAAACTTGCAAACCCTCCCATGATTCATAAATGGGGTCTGCAGTATTTATGGCAAATACTTACTACTACAGCTTATTAAATAAAACATACTGTGACAGTCTGATCTCATCCCATCATGAAACCTACTACCAGTATTTGGAAGGCAGTTATTGTGCTGGCTTCTCAGTTGCAGTTAGAATATCCATCAGTGCTATCAGCTGTACACGTTTTCTCAAAATTGTGAATGTTTAAATAATGGCCAGATGATTTGTCTGACTTAATTCATTAGTTAATCTACATAACCATGCCAGCAGTTTTAAAGCACATAACATGCATATTAGGCAACAAATCTATTGAAAATAAGAATGTCAGTAATGATGCAACAAATGTAATGTGTCTGCTACTTTTGATGTTAGTTTTCCTGTTACTTTGAAAGCATTGCAATGTTGTGAGTAATCATGAATAATGTGACCCATGATGATACTGATATCATATGAGAAATGGCAACGTTCAGATGCTCTAGGCAGAATATTGGCATCCCTGGATTGTGACACATGCTGAACGACAAACCACCATTGTGTCAGCCTAAGAACTCTGTCGATGTGCGTGCAGCAGTGTAACTTTTTTCTTCATCGTGGAAGGACCATGATGGACTTAAGGAAGTATGGGCAAATAATATAAATTGTGCTAACTGAAGCCATTTTACTGGAGCAGAAATGCATTGCTTCACAAATGCTATTATCCAATGGCAATTTGTATGATATTTTGTTGAACAGTTTTAAAGATTTTGAGTTTAATAATAAAAATAAAAGATGTACAGAAGGGAGTCTTTTTTGTAGCCTGCGGGTGCTCAGGTCTTGAAGGGACACTGTGGGGTTAAAAATCCTGGACCAGATTTTTTTTTAAAGACGGGCCCCTCTTCCAAACACACATACCTGTGTATGTGCCAAGTGGTATTGCTGAACCAGCACTGTGAGCATAACATTTACCTACACATGGGTTATGTGCATGTCTAACTTAGGGATGAATCAGTGTATGGGTGCAGGGGCATGCAGCTAACTTTGAAATTCTTCTCCCCAAATATAGATACTAATCAATGCCTTCACCTGTATCATTCGTAACACCTTGGGCTAGTGAAACTGTAAGGCTTATTTCTTGTGACTATTTTGGCTGTTTTCATTGAAATAATGTCAAGAAAATATCTAAACAATCTATTTCTTGGGCTAAAAAGAAGACCCATCCATGTCCCTTTAGCCACAGTCTAAATAGCTATTCTGACACTTAGATAAATGCAGACATTTTGCATTATACATATTTGCTAAGCTACATATTGTAGGGCCTGAAATATATACAGACATGCAAAGGAGAAAGGGTTCTCTTGCATACATGCAGAAGTTAGCTGTGTGAAATATGCTGTTGGTCTGATGCCACTTCCAAATGGACCGGTGGCTGCACTACCTTGATTGACACCCTCCTTTGGCCAATTCTCAGCAGACTAGGCAGGCACTGGGTGGACATGAAGAATGCAGTACTCTCTTGTCTGCAATAGACGGGGTGAGGTACGTTGGCCTGTCACTGTGGAGAAATTTGCACTTATGCTGCCTGCCTTCTACCCGTTCTTGGGTTTAAAAGGGTTTGGGGCTAATCCAGCACTTTTCATTAGCATTGAAGTAACTTTTACCAGGAGGCTGCCTGTAGGAATGACAAGGCACAGTGGAGTTTGCACATACAGCCACATGCCCATGCTGTCTTTCTCATTTTATTCCTCAGCCCCTCCCACTCAGACCAGAAGATCAGGCTCATTCTGCTGTTTAGCTGCCCCTCCCTGTAGCCAAACTAAAACCACATGTTTCCATATACCTCTGCAAACCATGTTCCCAAGACCTTCTGTATGAAATTGGTGCTGCTGCAAAAGGAGCAATAGCTAAAAGCTGAGGCAGATTTGGTCATGGTGGCAGATGTGAGCAGTTAGCCTTGGAATAAACAGTGGCTTTGCTTAAGTGAGAGACTGGCTTGGCAGTCCATTCTCATATAGTGCAGTCACACTGAAATCAAAGGGGAGGGGTTTGTATAACAGGAGCAGGCCCAGCCAGGATTTCTGTACACACAATTCCACTTCAAGAAGCAAACAAAAATCATCACCTGCCCTTGTCCTGATCTGTATGTGTAATTCGCAGAGTAGTCTACAATACATTCATCCCCAGACAGTGAGTCTGGCAAGGAAAGTGAGAATTAGGCACAGATAGCGAAAAAGAGCAATTGCATCTATATAGACAATCAAATCAAACGTGTTAGTCTGTCTTCAGTAGCTGCGGGAAAAGCATTGTGCAAGACCGTGAAGGAGCCAGGCAGTCCTTGCCAGATGGGTGCATCCTGGAAGTATGTGGCCTACTTCTTCTAACTGGCCACAACAGCAAAGGAGGAATTACCAAATCCCCACTTACAGTCATTAGCAGCAGAGCCAATCGCCCCAAATCAGCAGTAATTGAAACTTACCCAAAGGTGGCGGGAAGGCCAAAGCCAGGGGGCTGGATTGCTGGATGTGTCATGAGATAGGCCTGGGTGCTGTTGGAAGCTTGTTGACACCCACTACACCACCTGGAGGTGAGATTGAGGTTCTGCCTGGGAACTGTCCAAAGAGTGTACCTTCGCGCTAAGATGGTGGCTCTGTATGTAGATTAGGCACTACTAGAAGGGGGAACTTGAGCTGGGCTGTGAGCTAGTAGGTACAAACAGAGTCTGAGCCAATTCAGCTTCTACCATTGATGCGCTCTGGTAGAAATCCTTGGGCTACATCTGGCCAAAGATCAGACAACCCATGTGCAGGGCTATTTAATCATTGCGCTAAGGGTTTATATGGGGCATCAGTGGTGTGGTTTCACCCTCTGGTACGTGAGGCAATTTACTTTACCTTTCTGTACCTCCGATTGCTCTGCTGTGAAATGGGGAAGATAGTGGCAGACACACAGGGATGGGGGTGAGGGGCTGAGTTTCTTTACAAAGTGCAGATGTTACAAAGTGTTATACTAGTAATGATTACATGTGTTGTTGAGGCAAGCATAATAGCTGGAATCTCTACAAAAAATAGAGGATATGTTCTCCCTTTGCTCTCCATATTCAGCAACCAGACCAATCAGAGCCAGAGATAATTCCAGTCAGGAGCCATAGGCCCTAATTCTTCCCTGCATCAGCCGTAGGGCCAGTGCAGGCAGAGTAGGGAATTGACTTGCTGCCAGAGTGCTGGAACAATGTTTATAGTGGGGGTGCTGAGAGCCATTGAACCAAACTGTGAAGCCTGTCTATAATGGAAACCACTTGAAGCCAGGGGGTGAGGCAGCATCGTCTAGTTCCAGCACCTATGCTTGCAGCTGCCTGATTCTGGAGATGCTGAGGATCAATCCATCATGCAGCATATGTAAGGGCAGCCTGAAGTTGCACCCCAGCTGAAATAGCTGTAACTGGAGAAAAGAGTCCATGGAGCAACCAACATGGGTGCCTGAGTGCAACTGAGCACTCACAACCCCCATCAGCAAGGGTAACACTGTGATCTTGCTCTTTATGAAGATAACACTGTCCCCTGGAGACCACTGTTATCTTAAATTAACTTATTTCCTCAATTTTAGTCTTTTACCAGTTTCAGTCAGTATCTTATGAGCTTGGTTCTGCACCATTCAGCTTCTTTGCACCACTCTGATGTTGCAAAGCAAAACTAAACCCAACGGAGCCAGACACATCCTGCCTGGGACGATCCTTGTGTGCACATCATAGGGTTAACTTAGAGACACTAACTAGACTCCTAGGTGACTCAATTACTATGGACAAAGATTTTCAATGGTTCCAACCTGGATTGCTAGTGGAAAGAAAAATGACTCCTTGATATAAATGTTATTAAAAATAATATCAATAAATCCTATCCCTAAAACGAAAACCACTGTAAGCAGAGTCTGAATGAGCTCTCCCTTGACATCTAGTGGTCAGCTGTGGAAAAAGACTTCAGAAGCTAATTCCGGCTGCATGGACACACCCACCCTGCCTACATGCTCAGCATGATGGGATTGCTTGCCCAAATGATCACTTGTAACTGGTGTTGGATACTCAATCTCCTTGTTATTGGGGCAGAAGTATGTGACACTCTCTACCTCAGGGGAACACCCAGCGCTCCCATGTTCATCCTTGTAAAATGATTGTGTAGTATACAATACAAAATTTGTCATGTTGGGTGTCTTTGGAATGCTCATGATACACACATAACGTTGTTATAGTGACGTTATAGTAATTGTTACAGTAATGTTATAATTTCATGTATATAGTTATGAGGCCGAAAATGTGTCCTCATGGCTTAAAATAAGCCCAGACAAAAACTCTCCAAGAGCAGAGAGGCACTTCACACCTCATCAGGGCAGGTATGGGACAAACCCAGCCCAGCCTCACAGGAACAAAGAACGCTGGCCTAGACAGTAACAAAGGATTTCTTAGACTCTCAGTGAGTCACCCCCCACATTATTTGGTCAGTTTGGGACTGCGATGAGGTAATGCTCACCTGACTCTGAAGCAGGGTGGTGCAGGAGGACAAAGCCAAGAGGAAAGAAAGGGAGAGACATTTGCCATGCTCGTCCTCTCTCTTCCATGTACCTCTACAGACACTACACCAAGTGACTGAAGCTCTGATCAAAAGCGAGAGCCTGGCTGAAGAGCAACCAGACAGCCTGTGGTGAGAAGCATCTAAGTTTGAAAGGGCGTTGAAAGTGTTAAGATCAGCTCAGAATGCGTTTTGCTTTTATTTCATTTGACCAAATCTGGCTTGTTATGCTTTGACTTATAATCACTTAAAAATCTATCTTTATAGCTAATAAATCTGTTTGTTTATTCTACCTAAAGCAGTGTGTTTGGTTTGATGCGTGTCAGAAACTCCCCTTGGGAGAACAAGCTTTGTCAATTTAACAAAGTAATTGATATGTACTAACTCATATAAGCTTTCAGTGTCCAGCGGGCATTACTGGACACTGCAAGATGGAGTTTCCTAGAGTTGCATCTGGGACCGGAGATATTGCCTAGTGTCATTCGGTTACAAAAATCCAAGGAGCAGCTTATATGCCAGAGGCTGTGCGTGAACAGCTCAGGAGTGGGGGTTCTCACAGCAAAGCAGGGTAAGTCTGGCTCCCAGAGTCAAGGATTGGCGTGACCTAGCAGATCACCGGTCCAGATAACACCCAAGGGGAACGTCACAGAGAAATAAAGGGTTGTTATCCTTCTTGTGTGAACCATGGGCAGCAGAACTGTACCTAGGATATCCCAATGGAGGGACTCCCCCTTAACTGAATGGCACTCGCTAGGCAGGAGACATGGGTTCCAAAGCCCAATGAGTTGCGAGAGGGTGGGGATAGGGATCTGTACCTATCTGGGATAGGGTGGTGTGGGCCCTGTTTAAGGGTCCTAGGCACCATTTATAGATTCATTGATTCATAGATATTAAGGTCAGAAGGGACCATTATGATCATCTAGTCTGACCTCCTATGTGGCGGTTTAATACAAGACAGGACACGGCTTTAGGCAAGCAAGCAGGCTGGTTTGCTGACGGGATTGCTTTTGTTAGTTTATTTATTTATTTATTGTGCATTATATATTTTGATTGCAAAAGGCATTAACAAACTAAATAATATGATTTTGATTGATATTTTTATTTATTAGCCTTTATTTATTACAATTTTTGTTTTTAGGCTTTGAGCCTAGGCCAAGGAAGCTTTCCACAGTTGATGTCCTTATTTTGACTTTTTAATGGTCCATGTTCCCATGGTCCATGTCCTTGGACAGAGCAATGTGTGCATTGCTTTTACACAACAGTCAGGGTGTGCCCTGACTGTTTCCAGGTGCATGAACGCTACATGAACCCTTCACTCCTGCACAATGCAGGCCACCGAATCTCACCCACCTACTCCTGCAATAAACCTCTCACCTATGTCTGAGCTATTGAAGTCCTCAAATCATGGTTTAAAGACTTCAAGGTGCAGAGAATCCTCCAGCAAGTGACCCGTGCCCCATGCTGCAGAAGAAGGCAAAAAAACCCCAGGGCCTCTTCCAATCTGCACTGGAGGAAAATTCCTTCCCAACCCCAAATATGGTGATCAGCTGAACCTTGAGCATGTGGGCAAGATCCACCAACCAGATACCCTTCCTCTCTCCATGGTATAATAAAAGAGCTAATTTAGATTCAATTGAGAGTCTTGTTACATGCTGCAGAGCTGAAATCACTGATACCTAGGTCTAAGTATTAGACCTACTTTGGGACAGTGTCTCTAGTGCAAGAGACTTCCCAGTGTGCACCAGCAGTGAGGCTCCCCCATTAACAGCTGAAATCACTGCGAGCTGAAATCACAGAGAGTTGTGTTAAGTGGGGGTGGGGCTGAAGACATTTTGGTGTGTGGCCAGCCGGGCGGCTGGCAGAGAGGTGCGGCAAGCGTCCAGCAGGGCAGCTGGCAGAGAAGCGTGGCAAGCGGCCATCGGGGTGGCTGGTGGAGAAAGCCAGAGCAGAGCGCTGCAGAGCGGCGTGCCAATCAGCCATTGGGGCAAGGAGCGAGTGCCCGAGCAGCAGAGTGTGGAAGGTGCCTCCATCCCCACCCCCACACAGAGGATGGGAGGTGAACTCTGCAGAGCCTCTGAACTCTGGGGCTGCACTGGCCAAGGACAGCAACTGTGAGTGGGGTGCAGAGAAGGAATGGGCACGTTAAAGGGACTTTTGGGTTGCTGGAAAGGGGGACTTGGGGGTGGGTCTTTTGCTCATGGTTTGTTTTTATGAACCCTAGTTGCGGTGTTTTCCCAAATTAATGCTGAGCTATTTCCCTCCTTTTATTAAAAGGTTTTGCTACACTCAGACTCTATGCTTGCGAGAGAGGAAGTATTGCCTCTTCGAGGTGCCCAGGGGGTGCTGTATAATTGTCCCAGGTCACTGAGTGGGGGCTGCAGCCAGTTTTGTGTTGTATTGTTGAAAAGGAACCCCTAGATACTGAACCCCGCGCTTGTTGCTGCTGGTTCCACCTGGCAGAAGGGTTACACCACTTAAAACTCTTCTTTTATAGTTGATTAAACTATAATCAAATTGAGGTCAAAGTCATGTCAAATAAACAAATTAGCAGCAATACTGCAGTTAAGGGCTTGTTTACATGAGGGGTTAAACCAAATTAAGTCAAGTTAAATTGATTTGAAAACACTTGCATACACACAAGGCATTCATTATGGCACACAGACTCCATATTTATAGCAAACTCGGGAATCCTCTTTCCAGAAAGCCAGGATCTTCTCAGAATCCTGATGCTGGCCAGGTAGAAAGCAAGCTCAATTCCTGCTGTGCAGCAAATGAGCCCAATTCCCCGCAAGAAAACCAGGCTGGGATTGTAAAGGCAGATCCTCTCGAGAAACTCTCAGTAGGTAAGTCTGTCCTTACAATTTAAAGTCATCAATTCAGGCAAAGCATGAGATTAACAGAGAAAATCCTTATAAATCCTAAAACAGGAAGTTCAAGGATGTAGCTGCTTGTTTAGTTACAAACCACCAGTGGAGAATTTTTATCCATGGCAGTGACATCAACTCTTAGGTGGGTAAATATTGTAGGATTGATACCAAATTATTATTTATATCTAGATCACAGTCTCAAGGGCAATGGAGATTTCCTACTTACATTTCATTCAGTGGTGGCCAATCTGTTTCCTTCCCTTGTCACCTCCCACACAGATACAAATATAACTAAAAGAACGAGAAGTACCTATGGCAGCTTAGAGACTAACAAATTTATTTGAGCAAAAGCTTTCGTGGGCTAAAGCCCACTCATTCCATTTAAACCAGAAATAATTATAAGTTTATACCAAGGCACTCATATATGTTAATTCTCTCACACTTGGACAATGTGGCGCAAACATAATCTCTCCTACACCACCCTCTCCCATCTACCTGTCAGGGGGCATGGTTATGGGAGTCCCTGTCAGAATGGCCCCATGGGACTGTTGCTTTCTAATGTAAATTATACCAGTCTAGATACTACTCTAATTTATGCCCGTTGGACCAGCCTAGCTGCCAGGATGCTCCATGACCAGGATAAAGGTGTCCAAAAGCTTCCTTTACCTTCTACCCTCATAGCTGTGCTGACTACTCTTTGGCTGAAGCACTGAAGATCTGTCCCTGGATTACTGGATTCTGGTGAGTTTCTGAGATTTTTTTTTTTTTTTTTTTACCAGCACCAGCCTTTGGATAATTCTTCCAAGGAACAGGGAACTTGTTTGCAATAAATTCAGCCTTGCTTGACCATCATGAGTAAAATCATTTGACTCTGACTAAAACTTTATTGGCCGCACATTCTGCTTAGAAGCGTCAGTGAAAATGAGCTAGGATAACTAGATTCATAGGCTAGAAGAGACCACCATGATCATCTAGTCTGACCTTTTCCAAAACACAGTTCAAAGAACCTGTGACGAAGTGGGGGTTTTTCTTGATTTGTCTTTGTTTTTTCCAATGGTTTGCATGCAGAGGGGGTGGGACTCAGTTTCCCTGGGTGTTACTGGTTTAACGAGGTGATGGGAGAGGGAGTTTGTTGTTACAGAGGACAGGCAATGGAACGTGGGACCCCAGCCAATGGCCTGGAGAATGGATACCTCAGCAACTGGTGACCTGGTGACCGGGAGGCCCAGCTCAGGAGTCACAGACGGTTCTGGCCAGTGGGAGGACAATGGGCTGGGAAGAGAGGATCCTGGTGACCTGACCAGCCAGTTCCAGCCAGAGTGGGCCAGAGGATGGAAGAGAGGAGAAGAGGCCCAGGCAACCCTGTTTACCAGGGTAGAAAACAACGGACAGAGGCGAGACTTAGTGGAGGTGATATCAGATGCCCAGCTGGGAAGCAGTGGGGCTTGGGACTAGAGAGAGAAAGCAGGCAGAGCCCATCTGGATGCAGGGGAGACTTGGATGTGCTGTGCTGTGGGAGGCCAGGCCTGAGGTTCCTGAGAGTTTCCTATGCTGTGTTCAGACGCTCTATACTCCCTCCTGTTTTATGCTGGCTGAGAGTCACTCCGGTCAAGAGAACAGGGTTGCATTATTCCCTCTGGGATGGGAGGACCTGGGGGTCTGGAGCGAGTGGACTCCCTGAGGGGGCCCACGGTGAGAGATGGGCATGCTAAGGCTCAGAAAGGTGTGGTTCCAGGAGGCGGAGGGGCTTAACCCCCGAGAGAGAGTGGACCCCTGAGAAGGGCTGTCACACTGAAGGGGGTTCCCGCCAGGGACCGCACAGGGCCAACAGTGGGCATGACCTGGGAGTCCATGACAGAACCTCACCCAGTAATTTCTGCATCCAGCCCATAACTACAGCTATAGCATAGCATCTAGAAAGACATCCAGTCCTGATTCACAGACATCAAGTAATGGGTTTCAGAGTAACAGCCGTGTTAGTCTGTATTCGCAATAAGAAAAGGAGTACTTGTGGCACCTTAGAGACTAACCAATTTATTTGAGCATAAGCTTTCATGAGCTACAGCTCACTTCATCAGATGCATACTGTGGAAAATATGGAAGATGTTGTTATACACACAGACCCTGAAAAAATGGGTGTTTATCACTACAAAAGGTTTTCTCCCCCTCCTCCTCCCCACCTCCAAGTGATGGAGAATTCACGATGTCACCAGGTAAGTTGTTCCAATAGTTAATTACACTCACTGTTAAAAATGTGTAGCTTATTTCTCGTCTGAATTTATCTAGTTGCAGCTCTTAACTGTAGGTTTCAGAGTAGCAGCCGTGTTAGTCTGTATCCGCAAAAAGAACAGGAGTACTTGTGGCACCTTAGAGACTAATAAATTTAGTAGAGCATAAGCTTTTGTGGGCTATAGCTCACTTCATCAGATGCATAGAATGCACCATCTTGATTATCACTACAAAAGCTTTTTTCTCCTGCTGATAATAGCTCAACTTAACTAATTAGCCTCTCACAGTTTGTATGGCAACTTCCAACTTATCTGTATGTATATATATATCTTCTTACTATATGTTCCATTCTATGCATCCAATGAAGTGGGCTGTAGACCACGAAAGCTTATGTTCTAATAAATTTGTTAGTCTCTAAGGTGCAACAAGTACTCCTATACTCTTAACTATAAGCTCTCATTATGCCTCTTTGTGCTAGATTACTTATAGAATCATAGAATAACAGAGTTGGAAGGGACCTCAGTAGGTCATCTAGTCCAACCCCCTGCTCAAAGCAGGACCAACCCCAACTAAATCATCCCAGCCAGGGCTTTGTCAAGCCTGACCTTAAAAACCTCTAAGGAGGGAGATTCCACCACCTGCCTAGGTAACCCATTCCAGTGCTTCACCACCCTCCTCATGAAATAGTTTTTCCTAATATCCAACCTGAGCCTCCCCCACTGCAGCTTGAGACCATTACTCCTTGTTCTGTCATCTGCCACCACTGAGAATAGCCTAACTCCATCCTCTTTGGAACCCCCCTTCAGGTAGTTGAAGGCTGCTGTCAAATCCCCCCTCACTCTTCTTTTCTGCAGACTAAATAAGCCCAGTTCCCTCAGCCTCTCCTCGTAAGTCATGTGCCCCAGCCCCCTAATCATTTTTGTTGCCCTCAGCTGGACTCTCTCCAATTTGTCCACATCCTTTCTGTAGTGGGGGGACCAAAGCTGGGTGCAATTTTCCAGATGTGGCCTCACCAGTGCCGAATAGAGGGGACCCTGATCGAGTCATCTCTTTACTTGCTCTTGGATAAACTAAATAAATTGAGCTGCTTTAGTCTCTCACCATATTCCAATCCTCAAATCACTCTTGTACCTCTTTTCTGAACCCCCTTCTATTTTTCAATATCCTTTTTGAAATGTGGGCCCAGCACTGGACACAGTAATTCAGTAATGGTCTCACCAGTGTCCCATTCACCTTCCTATTTCTGCTTTATATTCCCATATTTATACCTCTGAGGACACATTCTCCTGCTTAGCTACAGCATTACACTGGGCGCTCATGTTCAATTGGCTATCTGCCAAGAATCCTAAGGTCTTTTCAGAGTCACTGCTTTCCAGGGTACAGTCTCCCCACAACCCCCAATCTTATAAGTGGGATCTACATTCTATATTCCTAGATGTATGACCCTGCATTTGGCTAGTTCAAATGCTTGTTGTTCAAATGAGCCCACCTTCCCAAGCAAACCAAGTCAGTCTGTATAACTGATTTGTCCCCATTATTTATTACTGCACTGATTTTTGTGTCATCAACAAATTTTACCAGCCAGGATTGTATATTTTCTTACAGAACATTGATAAAGTTATTGAATAGCATTGGACTAAAAACAGAGTCCTGTGGGAGCCCCCCAGAAACATGCCCATTCAATGTCAATTCCCCACTTACAATTACTTTTTGTGAGCTATCAGTTAACTAGGGTTCATCCATTTAATATTGGCTACATTGACTTTGTCTACTACTCATTTTTTAAAAGCAGAATGTCATACAGGGCTAATCAAATGCCTGGCAATACAATTGTTTTTACTAACCAGACTTTTCTTCCCATTTCAAAAAAAAAAAAATCATCGAGTTTGGTTGACAAGTCATATGTGCCTTAAAATCATGTTGCTTGGCATTAATCATTCTCCCATCTTTTAATCCTTTACTGATTTGTTCCCCATATCAACCTTTCCATGATTTTGCCCAGGACTGATCTCAGGCTAACCAACCCATAGTTTCCCAGGTCATCACGTTTATCCTACTGACACAATATTAATTACTACTGCTAAGAGTTTCTTGTATCCTTAGTACAAAGCTCAGGCTTCCCCATAGCATCAACTCCCCTTTAGTTAGACAAACGGGTTTGGTTTCTGTAAAATGAATTTCCTGTGGAGGGAGAAAAACATGGGAATACTAACTAATCTTGTGAACCCAGAGAACTCATATTTATATTGCTCATTCCATGTTTGTTCAAGCAGTGAATAATAGTATGAATATATACCGGGTTATACAATAGCACCAATATTTGCACTTTAAACTTGTATATACTACGATGTACACAGTTTTCATTTGTAACACTAGATGTCACTGGAGCCTCACTGAATAGCCAGCAAACAGATTGCATTGCTGAAGTTGATCTGATTACTTGAGGGATAGTGCCAAGTGTCATGTAGAGCTAAGTCAAATTGTGGCTAACCAATATATGTTTAAACAAATTTTGCATGTCCGGATTTGCGAAGTCATTTTTAAAAAATCATCACACCATATAATTTGTACTAGCATGTCCATTAAATAATTATTGAATGTGTCTAAAATTCAGATACCTGGAGCAGGTAAAATGTGAAGAACTGGGAAGCATTTTTTTTTATGTGCACAGATTTTAAGCTGAAGCAAAAATCTGCTCCCTTGTTCACCTCTAGTGCCTTGTGCAGGGCTAGCTGAACTCTGCAGCAGTCAGTGTATGGAAGCTGCACAAGTTGAATCTGGGCTGCCGGTTCTGGTGGCAAAATCTGGCAATGAATCAACTCCTACAGCTTTACTTGGGAGGTTCTTTACAAACACAAATCTCAGAAAACCCTCAAACTTCAAATCCAGCCACAATATCTGACTGCATGGCCAGCTTTAGATCTCAGTTTCACATGTGTAATTCCAGTAAATCCTCTGAAGTCAATGGAGTCAATCTGGATTTACACTGGTGTTGCTGAGTATCTGGCACCCTACATTCTGCAGCTAAAGTACTTTAGGTGGTGCATTGGTGGAGAGGGAAAGTCAGAGGCCTGTGAAATAACAGCAGCCTCCTGAATCTATCCAGCTACAGGAGATTATCTCTGTTTTGAGGGGTTTCCCCTTGGCTTCAGTTGCATCATGCTGACTAAGGGTATGTCTACACTACCAATTTAGACAGATTTTATTTAAGTTGACATTGAGCCTCCGATTTAAGCAAGTTGATTTTGCGTGTCGCCACTACGCTCATAGTGTCAGCGGAGTGCATCCTCACTGGCAGGACTTGGGTAGCTGCACTGTGGGTAGCTATCCCACAGAGCATGTAGCCGAGTAGAATTATGGGTTGGGCTTGCAATGCCTTATAGGACCAAAGCATTTGTGCGGGTGGTTATGGGAACATGGTGTTAGTGTCCCATGATGCATTTACCTCCCTCCCTCCCTCCTTCTCTCCCTGAAATCAATGGCAAAGAAACCAAGTCTTTTTCACACCTTTTTTTCCTAGGCCTGGGTTACACATGCAAATGCCATAGCACGGCAAGCATGGACTCCGCTCAGCTGTACCCTGTTGTTGTGAGCATTACAAACACCTCGTGCCTTATCCTGCAGCATTTGTGATGCCACACAAGCAGCCGTGCTGGAAGCCATGGAACAGAGCGATTTGCAGATGCTGGTGACAGTCATGCATCACCTTGACATGGTGGAGCATTGCTTCTGGGCCTGGGAAACAAGGACTGACTGGTGGGAATGCATAGTTATGCAGCTATGAGATGACGAGTAGTGGCTACAGAACTTTCGAATGCGTAAGGCCACTTTGGTGGAACTGTGTGAAGAGCTTTCCCCAGCCCTGAATCACAGCGATACTAAAGTAAGAGCTGATCTGACAGCGGAGAAGCGAGTGGTGATAGCTCTGTGGAAGCTTGCAATGCCAGTCTTCTACCGGTCAGTGGGGAATCATTTTGGAGTGGGTAAATCTACCGTGGGTTCTGTTGTGATCCAAGTTGCCAGGGCAATCAGATTTCTGCTGAGAAGTATAGTGACTCTGGGAAACGTGCAGGACATAGTGGATGGTTTACCCATGATGGGGTTCCCTAACTGCGGTGGGGCGATAGACGAAATGCATATCCCTATCTTGGCACCAGACCACCTTGCCAAAAAGTACATAAACCAAAAGGGGTACTTCTCAATGATGTTGCAAGTGCTCGTGGATCACAGGGGCCATTTCATTGACATCAAAGTGTGATGGTCAGGAAAAGTGCATGACGCTCACATCTTTAGGAACTCCAGTCTGGTCAGAAAGCTGCAAGCAGGAACTTTCTTTCCAGACTCCAAAATAACCACTGGTGATGTTGAAATGCCAATCATGATCCTGGGAGACCCAGCCTACCCCTTGCTCCCATGGCTCATGCATCCATACACAAGCAGCCTGGAGAGCAGCAAGGAGTGGTTCAACCATAGGCTGAGCAAGTGCAGAATGGTGGTGGAATGTGCCTTTGGACTTTTAAAAGCCTGCTGGCATAGTTTGCTTACTAGGTTAGACCTCAGTGAAAGCAATATCCCCATTGTTGTTGCTGTGTGCTCCATAATATCTGTGAAACAAAGGGAGAAAAACTTCCAGTGGGGTGGGGGATTGAGGCAGATCGCCGGGCAGCCAATTTTGAGCAGCGAGACACCAGGGCAATAAGAACAGCATATTGAGGGGCACTGTGTCTTTGTGAGGCTTTGAAAACTAGTTTCATCAGTGACCCTCAGTGATGTTACACTTATGTGTGTTGTTCCTTATCGAGCTGTCCCTTCATTGTAAGTACTACCCTGTAAACTACATCCTTGCTGACCACAGTGTGCTGAATGAATAAAGAACCTTTTCTCCTCAATCCTTTAAGTTTTATTATGCACACAAACAATGAGAGACAGCAAAGAAAAGTAAGATAACCTGGGGCAAAAGGGCTGATAACCCGGGGCGGCGGGGGGGAGAAGGACAGCTTGCTTACAATTACACCGCAATCACAGGTGTGGGAATGGGCGCCTTCTGGTCCTTGTACCCTCCCCTGGTGTTGAGTGCATCCTAGGACGTTTGCAGGAGGAGGATATGAAACTTGGCAATGATGGCTGCAGGTTCAGCATTGGCTGCAGCGGGACTCTAGCATCCAGTTGCCTTTCTTGAACCTCAACCAGACACCTCAGCATGTCTGTTTGCTCCCTCATAATCCGCACCATCTCATCCTGCGTGTCACGCTCGTGTTCCCTGCATGCACTCCTCTCCTCGCGCTCCTTGTACAGGCTGTCAGACAGTGCAATCCTCCATACTCTGAGCTCCATCTTGTCACTCTTGGAGGTGTGCATTAACTCATTGAACATGTCCTCCCAAGTCTTCTTTTTCCTTCTTCTAATCTGGGAAAGTCCCTGTCCCAGTGTGGAGGATGTACTGACGGACAAGGTTCCAGTTGCAAGGAACACAAAGCATAAGGGTAGCATTGACAGTGCATACATTGTTTCTGGTGCAAGGTTAAATCTTTTTATAAAAGAAACACCCCCTCAGTGCACTCCCCTGCAAGCCACACTATAAGCAGAACCGCTGGCTACTGCAAGAATTGGTTTACTGCTCCAGCCATGGTGAGTAAGGCCAGGAGGCATGGGAGAATGGTCTTGTGCTGTAGCTTTTGTTAAGACAACAGGGGTCAGTGGTTCCAACCTCAGAATAGCCCCCTTTCCCACACCAACCGTGATGGTGCTTGAGGACAGGCACCAGCGTAAAGCCCCACAAATAGTTTGATTCTTACAAAAGTGGCACTGGGTTGGGGTGGAAAGGAGACAAACAGGAAGCAAGCCCCACCCCCTTTTTTAAAATGCTGGATGCAATATGTGATGATCCCTTCCCAGCACAACCAGGGCATGCTCGGGAAAGTGTGGTTGTGTGACCCAGAATTCACTTGTCGAATTGCTTGTGGTTTAAGGGCTAGCATTTAAAACTTCCCCCATTTCCCCTAGGTGATCGTATGCAATATCACTCTCCTGAGGGTAACAGAGGCGGAAAGGGAGCAGATGCTGCAAGCGTCTGGGTACAGATCCAGTCCTTATGTTGCAATGTTGTGTGCCGCAATGATGCCAGAAGAGTTAATACTGTAGTGGCACAGAAAAGTGTCCTACCATGGTGGACAAAATAAGGCAGCCCTTCCCATAAACCTTCTGCAAAGGATTGCAGAGTACCTCCGTGAAAGCTTCCTAGGGATCTCCAGGGAGGATTCCAGGGCCACCCCATTGCCCATAAATAGTCTTTTTCAGGGAACATCTCTGTGTAGCTGGAGTTGCCAATGATAACCATTACCCCAATTTTTTGTATTCAGATTCAACATTAAAAATAAAAGCATGTAAACTCTACAGTTTGATTGAAAATGTGTACTCACCAGAGGTGCCTTCCCCGGCATCACATTCCGCCAGCAGTTGGTCCTGTGAGGGGATGGGCTCCAGAGTTAAAAACAGTTCTTGGCTGTGGGGGAGAATGGATCGTCCACTTGCCTGCCTCGCATTCTCTTCCTCCTCCTCCTCTTCCTTATCAACAATGTCCTCCTCGTTGTTGCCTAAGGTCACCCAGGGCTCCTGGGAGGTATCCACGGATCATTTTGGGGTAGTGGTGGGGTCACCACCAAGAATCACATGCAGCTCCCCATAGAAGCAGCACGCCCGTGGCTCAGAACCAGAGTGATTGTTTGCCTCCCTTCTCTTCTGCTATATTTGGCGAAGCTCCTTTATTTTCACGCGGCACTGCTGCCTGTCCCTGCTGTAGCCCTTCTCCTCCATGCCCTGCATGATTTCGGCATAGATGTTAGCATTTCTTCTGCTAGATCAGAGCTGTGCCTGAACAGACTCTTCTCCCCACACGGTAATCAGATCCATCACCTCCTGTGTGCTCCATGCTGGAGCACGTTTGCGGCCTTGTGCATCCATGGTCAGATGTGCTGATGAGCTCTCCACGCCAACAAAACAGGAAATGAAAATTCAAATGTTCCCAGGGCTTTAACTAGTTTCCTGTGTATCTGGCTGACGTGTAGTGGAGTTGAAAGTGCTCTCCAGAGTGGTCACAGCGGAGCACTGTGGGACACCTCCTGGAGCCAATTCATTAGAATTACACAATGCAGTGTCTACACTATCCCCATGTAGACATGTGGATGTCGACTCAAGCGCTACGCCTCTCATGGAGCTGGAGTACAGAAGTTGATTTTAGAAGCCCTTTAGGTTGGTGGAAGGGACTCGTAGTGTAGACACATACATTATTAACTTGACCTAACACGGCATATTTGGACTGAAAATCAACCACAATGAGACAGATATCATGACCTTTAATATTGCCTCACCATCACCAGTACAGATAAAGGATTATGTTCTCACTAATGTAGAAACATTCACATACTTGGGCAGAATCATCAGCCAGGATGGTGGAACAAGCCAGGACATACAGAACGAAATCAATAAAACCAGGAACACCTTCAGAAGCTTAAATACAGTCTGGAAATCATCAAAATACAATATCAAAACCAAACTCAAGCTTTATCAGAGCTGCGTACTTTCGACACTACTTTATAGTGCAGAATGCTGGGGAATGAGAAAATATGACATGTCCAAACTGTCTTCATTCCATACAACCTGCCTCAGAAAAATCCTCCTATCTTTTGGCCCAGAACAATCTCAAACCAAGGTCTATTGACACAGTGCAGCAAACAGGATCTGAGCACCATCATTGTCAGGAGGAGCAGGAAATGGATCGGTCATGTGCTTCGGATGGAAACTGATTCCATCACCAGAGTAGCAATAAGATGGACACCTGAAGGCAAGCGAAAATGAGGCCACTCGAAAACAACATGGCGAAGAGCTGTGGAAGCTGAGCTGAAAAACCTGGGGCACAGCTGGGGAACAATTGAAAGACTTGCCAGAAACAGACAGGAGTGGAGGAGTTTTGTGACTGCCCTAAACTCCAGAGGCATAATAGGAACATGATTATGACAATGAATGCGGCATATGTCGACCTAACTTTGTAGTGTAGACCAAGCCTAAGATATTATGGTCCATTAAACTTGCAGTTCAGATACTTCAACAGCCAATGTGAAATCCTGGCCCTTTTGAAGTCAGTGGCAAAATCTCCATGGACTTCAGTGGGTCCAGGAATTTACCCCTAAGTGGTGGAATTTGGACCCTCAACCAGGTGTGAGCACAAAACTGGGTTTGCAGTAGGGCCACCCTAAGAAACCAGCCCTGTTGTCAAGTTTTGTTGGGATAGCAAATCCATCCAGGTACTGACAAAACTTGCTCAGGGTCATGAACCCTGGTAGAAAGTTACTGTGGGAATGAGATCATTCTGGTCAGCCCAGATCCTCATTGCAAAATCCTTTGACGTCCCTTCTTCCCTCCAGACATTCTCTCCCCATGCAGAAGCTCCTTCCCCCAGCAGCTGCTTCCGGGCAAAGCCAGACCTTGGACTCCTCAGGCTTGGGGCAGGTGATCTAGAAAAGTAAAACTGAATCTCTGCTGCTCTGCTTTTTTTAAAGCATGTTTCTAGCCTTTTGCTTTGTGACAACAACCTTCAAATTGATATAAAGACCCCTCACTAGCCACGAAAGCAATAAGCAGTAGGGATGAGGAAAACCTAACAGTGCTATACACCCATTTTTAAATGTTCAATTGAGTCCATTTAAAGCAGAGCTTGTTGAAATGTTTAGAGCAAGGGCACAGTTTTCTGTCAGAAAAAGCTGATTTGGTTACACTGAAATGTTTTGTGGGAATATATCAATGTCATCAACATTTTTGATGGGAATTTGTTTATTTTGACTTATGATATAAAACAATGTAAAAATCAACATAGTTGGACTTTTGTTATATTATAAGCCATAATAGACTATAAAAGTAATAACAATGAAATAGTTCAAAATGTGTCATTTCACAAAAGATGTGCAGCTTTCCAGCCTGATTTGCGACAAAACCAAATTTTGAAATCTCGGAATTTCCCATTAGACAGAAATTCCATTTTCCAGCCAGCTCTACTGAAAAGAATTGTTTTGGTGACATGGCTGTAATGGATACTCATCCCTTCCATGCGGCAGAATGATTAATCTTTTGTATCCCTGACCCATGACAGGGGGCTGGCACAGGAAATCAAGTTCAGTGTCTTGGTGATACTCCTGTTTGTTGCACCTTTCTTATATGGCATCCGAAAAAAGCTGTCATCCAGAAAAAAAAGAGCAAATTCATCTACTCACCTGGAAATGAACATGGCTATGATCTCATGAAGGTGTTTGCAACACTTCCCATTTTCTCTGGAAGTAAGCAGTACTGAGGAGAAGTTGAAGTGTGTATGAAATCCTCCACAGCTGTACATGTGTCAGGACCAGAGGAGAGCTGGGTGAGTAGCAGGGTTTTATTGGTTTGCTGGCAATTCCAAATTCAGCTGTCTGGTGACATCCTGGATCATTATATTAAAGATTTAGGTAATAAAGCTAAGTCACATGGACTTGAATAGCTAAGAATTGCACTAATTAGAGAGCAAGTTAATGGATAACAAGGTGAAAACAAAGTTATGGATTTGACTTTGTAAAAATCAGGGGATAGATATAGTGCTAGTGGAAACTGTGCTTGCCCAATTAACAAGCGGTGAGAAATGAGGTAATGATCTACCAACGGTACTTATGTAGCCCCCATCACCACAGCACCTCACAGTCTTCAGTGTACATCCCTGTGAGGAAGGGCAGTGCTGTTGGCCCTATTTTACAGGTGGGAAACTGAGGCACAGAGTGGCTAAGTGACTTGCCCATGGTCACAGAAGTTCATAGACGAGGAGGCCTCTCCAATGTTCTAGGCTAGCCCCCTAACCGCTGAATCATCCTTCCTTTCAATGCCCACTTTACAGAGGTGCGGCAAGAGTTAATTGATTAATGCCTGGCAAGCGTTTTAAGATGCTCAATAAAAGTGAAATGTAGTTTGTCCAAGAGAAAGAGGAGGAAATCAAGAGTCAGAACCCCCTGCCCCCATACCTGGGCTCAGCCTCAGTGTTTACACAGACACACGAAGCAAACCCGCTCCCTGTGCCGCTGCTGGGACTTGTCTCCTTCGATTTTATTTAGCACTTAGGGGAGAAAAAAAATTATAAATGTTATCTGTCTTGTCCTTTTCTATGTTCCTCCTCTCTCGGTAGGTATTTATAATGCACCCATCGTGGTGGTATCTGGGCCCTAGGTACCCAGAGATTAGTAGAGGGTAATGCTGTGTCTATGCTATTGGTAACTGAGCTGGTGGGAATGCAGTGGAGTGAAACATATTAGTACAGGGTATCCACACAAAACACGCTCTTTCAAGTACAGTTCTACCCGGTGCCTACACATGGCAATCAAATCCATAGTAGTAGCTGCACTGCTTTCTGGGTATCGATCTTACATTCTTTGGCAGAACTTCTTGAAGCAATGGCTTAAGGGGCATCTTGTAACACTTTGTGGAGTCCAAGGGAATTATGGGAGAAGGGGTCAAAATCCCACAATTCCTTTGGAAACTCAGCCATTTCTGAGGCATATCCTCAAAATGGGGGTTAGGAAAGGATGGGGTTTGGTTAGAGAGAATTTTGTGTCGGAGCCTCTGTTGAGTTCTCATAAGCTGGGTGAGAGCCCTCCCGGGTTTGTCAACTCCCAAGTCACATGCCTGAGAGAACCCTGTTGCCTCCCATAAGGCCCAAACACCCTGCTTCCCTTCCACAGTCTTTGAGAAGGCAGGGATTAGCCCTGCACTCAGCTGTAAACCAGCACCTGTGTCTGGGTGGAGACAAACCCCCAGTTAGAATAAGGGACCACTGGGGGGTGCTATGGGTAGTCACACATATCTCCCCGCAGGAATAGTTCCTAGTGCCCAGCTAAGCAGAGGGATGCTCTGTGACCCAGTCCATGCAGCCCCCAGCCCCAGACTGTTAGTCCCAGCCAGGGGCCATCCCACCACTTGCTGGTCATGGGTGCTTGGGTGCAGGGTAGGCTCGAAGGGTGAATCCCCGTCTCTGTGGTGTCCATCACCGTTCTGGTCATGACTTCTGTTCTGAGTCTAGGCTGCTCCTGCAGCCTGGCTGTGTCCATGCCCCTTACCTGCTCCCTGGGCCAATCCCCTCACGCCAGGTTCCAGCTGTGTTTGGGCCTGCTCCCTCCAGCAGCTCCAGCCAACATGTGTGTCTCTCCATTACTGAAGTAGTGATGCACTGATAGTGAAATAGAGTATGTTGATAGATTCTTGACACAGAGGTAAGGTGTGCAAATCAGCTTTATCGAATGTACCAATGTGCAGGCTAGCTGTAACCTGTGCACTAGAAGAAAACTCAGCAGAAATATGACTTGCAGACTATATGGGCATGAAATGCATGACCTGGAGATCTCTGTTTTCAGTACCTGCTATCAGGTAGGGGTGGAGTTTCCTGAGAATGCACAGGAAGGAGCAGGTGAGGATGGGATAATATATCATAGGTTCTTTGCTGCCTGCTGAAATCTGTCATTCAGAAACCCTGAGTCCCTTTGTGTCCCTCTGCATTAGCAGGAACACAGCTCTTCTTCTTTTCCTCAGGATTGGTCACATGCTTGTCACCCAGACACCTGGCTCTGCTCCAGGTCTATGATATCCTTAGCTGCAAGGAGTCTCTCTTTTCCAGGACAGCTAGGCATTGACTGGGTAGATTATTTTTGGTGGCTGGTAGGGGAGGCTTGTATTTCAAGGCAGGTGTTTTTTGGAGCTCATTTTCCTTGCATGCTGACCCAGTGTGTATTCCATAGTGACTAGATTTTCAGACTAGTGCTTGACTGATGATAAGTGATTAATGGATTTTTTAGTTTGCTGGCAGTTCTGAAAAATTTAAAAAAAAAATTCATTTTGGATCAACCCTAAAATGAAATTTTTCAGAATGTTTGGCAAAATCAAAAGTCAAAAAAATCATTTTCAGCTGAACACATTAAAATGAAGCAATTTTGAGCTTTTTTCCTTTTATCAAAAAATAAAATTAAAAGTATTTTTGAAACAAAAAGGTGAAATGTTTCACTTTTAAAATGTTGAAACAAAACATTGACTTGTTTAGATTTTTTCCTCAACAGAAACAATTTTCTGAACTCTATAAAAATTTGCAAAATATTTATATCAAAACATTTCTGCAATCTGCAATTTTTGCCAAAAAAATGAGTCAAAAAATTTAACCCAGCTCTGTTTGTAATAAATAATGACAGCAATTGCTGGGTCTGTTAATTGACAGTGTGCTTTCTATGCTAAGAGATGTTGCAAAATCTTGGCCCCATCTAAATCCATGGGAGTTTTGCCATTTAATTCAACGAAGCCAGGTTTTCATCCAAGCTTTTCATTCCTTACACAGCAGTCTCCCCTCCCATTCCCCACTCCTCAGCATCAGCTCTACGTTTTTTTTTCCAGCTATGCCTCCAAAGTTCATTTATCTGTATGACAAGCAGCATCCACCCAAGGAAGTCATTCAGGTCATTTTCAGTAGGAAGTCCTGTTTGCAAAAAGGGTGACTCGTCATGGCTAGCCTCAGTGACTGAGTTGGCTGTTAGTGGATTCAGAGAGTGCCTAGTATTTGGTAGTAAGGTGAGTACCAGGGCAAAGCTAAAAGTGGAAGGGGAAAATATTTTGCTAGTGGCTGCACGATTGTGCTATAGTTCTGTAGAAGAATCCGCAGAATGAAATGCCGGGCAGCAGAGAGCGTAGTTCATGGCTGCATGCGGTTGCAAACTAGTTCAACACATTTCTTTTCAAGGATGGCTCTGTGGCCATGCTCCTCAGAACTCCCAGAGACAGTGAATCTTCTTCCTGTGCAATGCCTTCCTGAGCTACTGCTCGTGCAAGCATCTCTGCACCACTCCCAATGCCAGGCTCTCCCTCAGCAGTGCAATAGAGCCCTGAATTGGTTCATTTGGATTTTAGGTTTTGGTTGCTAGGGATGGAAAAGCACAGGTTCCTGAGACCTAAAAGAAAATGCAAATTATACATTGTAAAACCATGTCACTAATGTGTATCCTGGGCTTACAGACAGGCAGGGTGAATATTAAATAAGTCATTGAAGTACTTGACACTGCTGTCACCTGAATCCCATACTTAGTCCAGTAGATCAGTGGTTCTCAAACTTTTTTTTTTTTTGCGGACCACTTGAAAATTGCTGAGGGTATCGGCGGACCACTTAATGATCTTTTCCAAATGTCGTTTGTACCATTAACTAACTATTGTAAAGTGCTTTGGATAAAAGCGCTATCTTAAAAAAAATAATTAACTTTTTTTGTTCTACAAATAAAAGCATGCAACTCATATTTTAATATCAGTAGTCTTACCTTTCTAATGCGATGGATGTGCCCCCCCCACACACACACACACACACTGTGGCAGTCCCCGAGCTGGGTCTGGGAAGGAGGACCATCTCTCCCTCACAGGTGCAGCCCTGGAGCGGGGGAAAGTCACCTCTTTCTCTGGCCGCTGCAGCCCTGCACGTCCCAAATTCCCCCCACCTACTCTTCTTACCCCACTGCCCCTTCCCACCTACTATCTATTTCCTACAAGGCCACCACCTCACCTTACATGTGCATCCTGTCCAGGGTCCAGGCACCTAATTAGTGGAGCCACACCTGTGTGACTCCACTAATTAGGTGGGTGGCCCTTCATTCTCTCGTATTCAGCCGCCCAGGTGCGCACCTTAGAGGGAACTATCCACCTGAATGGAGCTCGCGGACCACTGGTGAGAACCTCTGCAGTAGATTATGCTCAGTTCAATAGCTGTCAAGCACTGTAAACCAGCACTGCTATCGGTAAGCAAGCAAGTTCTATTTGTCCATGTTTCAAGTGGCTTGATCAGAGGAATGGTCATAGGGATTTCCCATCACTGGCAATTTTTAAATAAAGTCTTGATGTTTCTTCTAAAAGATCTGCTCTAGGAATTATTTTGGGGAAGTTTTATGGCCTGTGTTATACAGGTGGTCAGACGAGAGGATCATAATGGTTCCTTCCGGCCTTGGAATCTATGAATCCATGAAAGGGCTACAATGGAACTGGCCATGGCTAACTGTTTATTCCAGACTGGCCCACCCAAGTGCACACTCAAGTGCTGGAAATGCCCTAATTTCAGAGTGTGTTTCTCTCTCTCTCTCTCTCTCTCTCTCTCTCACACACACACACACACACACACAATGTTGGTTTCTGAGCATCTGTGGGTGGAATCTGTGATGGCTTTAGTGGCTTGCTCTGTACACTGCTAAATGGTTGAGTTGATTTGGGTGATTGATGATGGGAACCCTACTGTCATGACCATATATCCAAACCATATGACATCTTAAATCACTTTACAGAATGAAATGAGTCTCATTTCCTCATGTGATTTATCACTTTGAGGCTGAGCCAGGTATCTACTTAGCATGAGCCAGCTGATCCACTATGTTCTCAGCCAGTATAGCCTCAGGAGCTGTGTGCACCTTGCTGGATTTATTATTATTGGCCAAGTGGGTAGAACTCTGGATTGGAAGTCAAAGGCCTTGGGTGCTCGTCCCAGTTTGGTCACTGACTTGCTGTGTAACCTTAGGCAAACGTCTGGTTCTTCTCCCACCTTTGTCTCTCATGTCTGTTTCAATTGTAAGTGCTTTGAGACATGCACTGTCTCTTAATATCTGCTTTAAAGTGTCTAGCCCAATGGGGCCATGATGTCAACTGGGGCCTGTAGGCAAAGAAACAATAAAGTGGTGTAATGGTAGGCCACATTGTGTGAGGCATGGTTCCCACACAAGACTTTAATCAAGTGAGCTCCGCAATTATTTATGTTCCATGTAGCCACTTTCAAATGACTGCTGTTTTGGGCATAGGCCTGTTGAAAAAAGGAACACAGCAAGAATTTGTCTAATGGGGGGGTGTATTTTTTTCTTTTTTGTTTTTTTTCCCCCACTCACAAACAGCTGAATAGTTTTTGCTCAAACTTTGCACAAAAAAACCTCACCTTGGGGCATAGGCTTAGCCGGGGTGGCCAACCCGAGCCTAAGAAGGAGCCAGAATTTATCAATGTACATTGCCAAAGAGCCACAGTAATGCGTCAGCAGCCCCCCAGCAGCTCCCCCACCCCTGTTCCCAGCACCTCCTGTTCAGCTGTTTTGTGGCGTGCAGGAGGCTCGGAGTGGGGGGGGGCATGGCAGGCTCAGGGGAGGAGGTGGGAAGGGATGGAGGGGGGGCAGGGCCTGTGACAGAGCCAGGGGTTGAGCAGTGGCACTCCCAGGCACATTGGAAAGTTGGCATCAGTAGCTCCAGCCCCAGAGTCGGTGCCTATAAAAGAAGCCGCATATTAACTTCTGAAGAGCTGCATGTGGCTCCGGAGCCACAGGTTGGCTACCCCTGGGCTAAGCATTGGAAATTTTAGACCCCCCACCCCAAGCAGAAGATACCTGAGTGCTAGGAGTACAATGGAATCTCAGTGTTTACGAACACAAATCTTACAAACAACCAGTTGTGCAAACTGTATTTCCTGATGAAAAAGAAAGAAACCACACAACCACATTGATGTTGATGAAGATCAAGTCCATGTCGCTTTACATTTTGATGCCATCAGTGTATTAAAATAGCTTTGCAGCAGTATGCCGGACAAGAAGAAAGTGATGCAGTGCATCATACTGCAACTTATGCACCTCACCTCCTGTAATTTTGAGATGTTCAATTTTATGAACATCTTGATTTTATGAACTCATCAATTCCCCCATTAGTTTGTAAAACAGGCATTCTGCTGTATTTGAAAACAGGGTTTTATAAGTGAAAATGTTTTGAAATCTCAGCGATAGCAAGCAGTAGCAACCACCTGCTATAATACCCATTTTGTAGTTCAGATATAGCGGTACAGGAAGGGTAAGTGAGAAGCCCATGGTTACAAAGAAAGACAGTGGCAAGGTCAGTAATATAACCCAGAAATCCTGATTGCCAGTCTACTGCATTGACAATTATGAGCATAAACTCTCATGCAACATATAACATGAAATAGTGAACAATATTCCCACAGCAGGTATCAGTTTGCCCCAAGGGACATTACTGCTTCAAACTTGCAATGATACACCTAACCCAAGCCCCTACAGCATCTCAGCAGCTAAAATGAGTGATCGGAGACTCTCACATTGTCAATGTGTTGTTCCCACACTTTAATGAAATCTAAGAGCTGTGTGTTAAGGCTTTCAGTCACCCAAAGGTGCCAAGCTGGAATAAAAGCTACAAAGCCATTTTTGTGATAGTGCTAATAAGTTACGTAGATCTGCATGTGCATATTTGTGGCTGTTGAACGTACCACAGTTAATGCCTATGATTTGCCAAGGTGTAGGGGATAGGCTGCCTCTGTGTTACTACACACTTTGGGGTTGAAGAGGGCTTGTCTGGCAGCAGCAGCTACATGATGGGGGCCAGATCCTCAGCTGGTCTCAATCGTCCTAGCACCATTGATTTCACTAGAGCTAGGCCTGAATCCTTATATGCAATTTCAATAGAGCTCTGACAATTGACACCAGCTGAGAGTCTGGCCACTGGTCACTGGCCTAGATGTCCTTGAGGTTAAGGGTGATGCACCGGTGTAGAATCTGAACTGGGCCTGGCATCTTAAGAAGCACTGAAGCGACTGTCATCATCAGCTTCTGCAAAGCCCTTTCACAAGGTGCAGCAACACTCCCCCTGCTGGCCCAGTGTGGAAGGGGGAGAACATGGCCTCACCCTGGTCCCTCTCCTCTCTGCACCCGATGGCATTTTTGCCACCAAAGACAGCACTGAAGTGCCCAGGTCTTTGCAAGCTGGGAGCATAAGAACCAAAATGCCCCTTGCACCTTGCTCAAGGGGAATGGGATGAGTCTCCCTGGGTCATCTCTCACCTCTTTGCACTCCCACACCAGAACAGACCCTTTCTGTTTTTATGTTTTAACACTAAGATCCTGAGCCTGCAAGTTGTTCCATGCAGGTGAATCGCTGATTGGCACAAGTTGCAGGATCAAGGCTGAAGTAACAGAAAAGGAAAAATAAAAGGAAGTCACAGATGTTGGCCCAATGACAAGAAATAAAGTGTGTGTATTATTATTTGTATTATAGTGGAGGTTAAAGGCCACATCTGAGATCCAGGTGCCATTGACTAGATTCCACTGTTCCTTTCACTTTCTTCTCAGCAGCACTGGACACACACAGTAAGGGGAAGCTGTTTTGAAACTTCTTGTTAAAATATTGCCAACACATCCTTGCTAAACTGTGGAGTGTTTTTTGTGACCTGGGAAAAAAACTGCACTGGTGCCTAGGATCCTGCTCCACCAAAGTCACTATTATTTGTGACTTAGGTCCATAGGTTAAACGCCGTGTCATCCAGAATGACTGGTCTCTGCTTGATGACATTTATTCATACTCGATTGGGAATGTTGTTCACTTAGAAAACATGACATTAGTGGTTGAAGCACACAGCTCAAAGTCAAGAAAGCTGGGTTCTATTTCCTCTGCCACTGCCCCCCTGACCTTGAGCAAATCATTTCACCTCTCTGAGCCTCTGTGTTCTGAGCTCTCAAATATGGGATTTTAATACCAACCTACATCACAGGGTTATTGTGAGGCTGACTTCATTAATTAGTGATAGGCTGAAGGTGATCTGGATGTCAACTGCCCTGAAGTTTGGTTCTGGGATTTCTATTTCACTCATGATTAGATAGAGGCCACACGGAAAATTCAGATCCAGGCCCCATTTTGGATTCACTTTCATAAGTGTTGGAATGTTTGTCTGTAGAGTGAAGGCTTGGGCATATTTCTATAAGTAGTGCTTAGTTAGTAGATATTAGTGATGCAATAGTAGTTATTAATAATGTCCTTTCATATACTCAGGTTATGTCTACACTGCAATTTGTAGGTGTGATTGCAGCATGTGTACACATACCTGAGCTGGCTGCAGTCTAACTATCAATGTTAGCTTGAGTAGCAATAGCAGTGAAGTTGTGACTGAACACAGCAGCACAGCCTGCCCCAACTCACCTGGGATGTTGGGTACCTTCCCCAGTTGCTACCATTGTGTCACTGCTATTGTTATTTGAGTTAACTTTAATCTATCTATAAATGATTGTAACATATGTAGAAATACCCAATCTAGCTAGATCAAATGGGTCATTTCTCCATGAGGTTTCTAGCCTGCCATCCATGCTCTACCAGCAAAGTGAACTCTTGAGTTCCAATCATGATTTGGAGATGTTGACTGCACTGTTATCAAATTGTCTTCAGGTTTTCCTGACCTATCTGTTTTTAAGCCCAACACCTGTTAGTATTTGCTCACTCTTAATTTTCCAGTTTACTTCCATGAATTCAAGAGTATTCCCTTTAATGAAAGATGGCACCCTATAAAATTTGTTTCACTTTTTCAAACTCAAATACCATGGCTGGACTTTTTTTAAAGGGGCTGGGTAGTTTTATGACAACTAATAATATTATAGCTCATAAACCTAAGATAATGATGGGGGGCAGTCAAATGTCATTTTGGGGCATAGCCTGCAGGAATTAGGAAGGATTTTTGCCCCTGTGTACAGCATTACATAGTTAATAGGCTAAATTATGATCTTTTGTCTTAGAGCTATCAGGTATCAACCATTACCAGATGGAGCAATAGCATGCTCTGGTCCTTCAAAACAGTCAAATATCAGTTACAGCCATCAGAAAGATTATTTCCTTCATATCAAGTTTTCCTTCCAGATACATATTTCATCACAGCCTTGTATAAATTTAGCATTTTGCCAAATTTGGCAAAGGGCTCAAAATCTACCTTTCAAGTACATGCTTAAGAACAAAACTTTGTGTTCATGAACATTGAAATGACAATTGTTCCGAATATAATAGAAATAAAATTCTATTAAGAAGGTGACTGAATACGGTTGCAAATAATTTTTCCCCCTTTTTACTCAATGCTGGTGTAACCTGCACACCTTCTGGATGTGGTGTTCTGTCCATCTAGTGGCACCGAGACCACTTAGAGAGAGAGATTAATGAATTTGTTCTACAGCCTTAGCTAACAGTTATATGGCTTTTATATATAAAAGTTATATAGCTCATGCAGTAGAGGCTCATGCACTAAGCGCCAGAGGCCCCAGATTCAATCCCACCCGCCAACGACCAGGGTTTGTCAGTTTTACACTAGGACAGTGCTATCCCTTCTGCCTTGGAACATGATGTTCAGCAACACAACATTAATCACCAATGTTTTCACAATGAAGTTCTTTTAGAACTTCCCTTTGCAAGGGTTCCGTTTGGTTGTTGATAGTTTCCATTGTACTGACTTTGTGGTATATTTTGAGACATCACACATAATTTCCCTCAGGATTTAGGTTCCTGTGTGGTGATCTGACCTGTCTCCAGGTTCAACAGTAAACAGGCCATAGTTCCTGTAAAAATACCAGACATTTTCTCTGACTGAATCAGATAGGTCTCAGGTGTGACGCAAATGCACATAATCTCCCTAGTTCCAAATTGTTCACACAACTGTTCACCACAAAACTTGAATCAATTTATTAAAAGCAGCTACAATTCTGAGACTAGAGCTGAATGAGGATCTTAGCAAAAGTAGCTAAGTCGGCTAACATTGTTAACCTGATTTTTTTTTTTGCAACTGTTCTTCGGTTATTTCCTACTCTTCTGTTTCCTGTGTAATTATTGTCGTGTACATGCTCACTAGCAGAACTGTACATGGAAACGGCAAATGTTAAAGGTTAGATTGTGCCTTTAGGCACAGCCCTGCGGAAGGCCTGGTGTGAAAGTAGCATTACCCCTAGAACATGGGAATTGCCAGATTGGATTAGACCTGTGGTCTATCAAGTCCAACTGGCAACACCAGATGCTTCAGAAGAAGGTGCCAGAAATCCTGCATGTGGCTGGCGTAGGATAATCTGCCCCCACGGAGGTCTCCTCTTGATCCCTAATAGCTAGAGATTGGCTTAAATCCTGAAAGAGGAGGTGTTATGTCCCTTCCACTATGTTTGTTAGGAGTAACCCCAAGAGACATTGTGCCTCAGAGAAACCCCATTCAATTAGAATTCCTCCCCTTCTGTCTCCTCCCACCCCTGGGGTGGGGATAATAAACCATCATGGTATTCAATTTTACCACAGTATTTCCTATTCTTATATTTAAGCTATACCATAACTACAGCAATAAAATCAAAAACCTTGGCATGATACATATTTAGTGACAATCTCAGTATCTGAATTTGACCTTCAAGCTCTTTGCAGTTCACCCATCCCTAAAACCCATTGTACATTTTAGCCAAACTATTTTACATCCTGTCGCCTTTCAAAATTAAGGTAATGTTTTACCTTGGAATGCAGTAAATTAGATACAGCAATACTTCCTCATTCATATTGTGACAATAGACTAGTCCTTTGCACATTATCCTTACCACTATGCTATGTTGATAAGGGCAAATGTATTGCTTAATGCCTCTTAACAGTTGGAACTATAGTTAAACACAAAGCATGTTTCTCTAGTGCACTGTCATACTAACAAGACATTTTTGAGATTATTAAACTTCACCTTTTCTAGTTAATAAGATAGTCTCCTTTTTTCATGCTGCATCTACTACAGCTACTTAATTTAATGCAAAAACAAACCTATGTGATCTCCTAGCACCAATTTTTCACCTACGTTTGTTTCTCTTGGAAATAAAAAAAAATTAGTTCATGGGAAAGACACATAATTCATCCCAGTAACTATTTAAAATACTCTACAATTAAAGTTTTGCAAGATCTGTAGTAAACCCTTTAACCTCCTCACACCCATCCCCTCAAGCTTTTTTAATTACTAGAGCCATGTACTTACTACAACTGCTAACCATAATACTATGCAAGGTCACAGAGCAATTCAGTGGCAGAGACAAGAGTAAAATCCAGGAATGCTTCTCTGACCAGTAGACAACACTTAAATAGAATTTATAACATACAAAGAGAACCTACCGCATATGGACAGATTCTCAGCTGAGGTAAATCAGTGTAGCTTCAGTTGAAGTCAACGGTACCACTCTGATTTACTTCAGCTGAGGGGATCTGGCCCTAAAGATCTGAACACAAAGAGCAAATTACTAGAGATGGCTTAAGATGATCGTTGGATTATAACTACATCCATAAAGGCTGCCTCTTGTGAAATATCCAGAACATCAATCGACTGTGGAGTATGGCCTACATTTTTAAAAGTGTATGCACAGAAGTGTGTGCATCCACTCTCCATATGCTTAAGTTGTGCATGAGCAGAAGAGCATGCCCAAGTCAAGGATTTTAGGCCAAAAATCACTATAGCAATTGCCTTATAGAATGGAAAAGATGTTTGGGCCAAGGACTGAATGGGAATGCTTTATGGATAACAAGCTGTCACAGCATAACTTTTGTGAGACAAGCTCATTCCTCAGGTGCTCATTGAGGCACAAGACGTAAACTCTACTGCCAATACCAGCCAAGAAGGGCAGCTACTTCCGTCTTCAGCTGAGCCTTTCCTCCAAAGAATATAAAACGCTTTATACAGGTAACAGATGTATGAACTTGCGCCTTGATCCTGCAAACATTATGCACATGAGTAACTTTAAACATGTAAGTAGTTTCATTAACTCCATCAGAACTATCTACATGCATAAATGTTTGCAGGACTCAGGCCTATATATGACCCACTGAGTAGCCTTCAGCAAGACATTGAACATCTCAGTGCCTTGCTTTGTAAATATGATATAATACTATTTTCATATTCCACATGGTGTTTTGAGATTCACGTTTATAATGCATTTTGAGCTCCTCAGCTAAAAGGTGCTACAGCTGTACAAAGTATTACAGTTTCATAGTTGCAGTAGGGATAACAAAAATATATACAGCTTTCAGAGTAGCAGCCGTGTTAGTCTGTATCCGCGAAAAGAAAAGGAGGACTTGTGGCACCTTAGAGACTAACCAATTTATTTGAGCGTAAGCTTTCATGAGCTACAGCTCACTTCATAGGATACATACAGGGAGCTTCTTACCCACCGCCAAAATGCAGCAGCCTCAGGAGCAAAACACTGCAGCTAGAGCACTGCAACTCCATACAAAAGTTCAAGGCAAGACATGAAATTTACCTTTTCAAGTTCAAATTAAGAACCTGTCATGTAGGTAGACTGTAGTTAATTACAGAAAATAGACTATGAACTAGACACCAACAAGCCTGCTCTTGCTAGAAGTGCTATGGGATTTTTAATGCATGCACAAGTCATCAGGACCTTAGGTTCATATTACCTCCAAAATATATTATCCATATGCAGTGAGAACATACATTTTCAGTCTAGATCACCTTTATTTAATCTTAACAAAAACTCTGCTCCTACCTCTCCATCTGAGAGAATGAGAGAGACCATGATTCATTCTGTAGCATTCTACACCAAACCAAGACACAAAATGGCAGCTGTCTATGCTGATTACAGATGGATTCTTATGTATTTAAAAGTGCAGTACACAGAAAACAAATAACAATGCCTTTTATTTATTACATAGTTACAGGTGAGTGAGGTGGCAACATTTACTGAGGACACAAAATGATTTAGATTAGTGTGTTAGGGAAGACTGTGTGACGCTCGAGAAAGATCTAACAAAACTAGGAACATGTGCACTGTGATGACAAAAGCAAATTAATCATAAACAAATGCAAAGCCGTGCACATAGGAAGGAGCAATTTAAACAGCTTGTAACATGGAGTGCTCTGAATTATCTATAATCACTCAGGGAAAAGTTATAGGCATCATCAGGCAGAGCTCAGTGAAGATATCTTCATGTGTAAAGTGGGTGTAGTACAGTAACACAAGCTATATCAGAAAGGCAATTGACGATAATACATGGCCAAGCCATGATCCCCCTAATAGGGCTGATTTTAAAAAAATCTAACTTGTTTTTTGGCAGAAAAATAGGTTTTTGACTACATGAAATTTTTCACAAAAAGTGTCTACTTTCCACAGAAAACTTGGATTTTTTTTTTTAAACTGAAAAGCCAAATGCTCCAAAACCATAACATTTTGATTTGCATATGCTGGCTCCAGTGCCTCCTGGGAGTTGTAGTTTGGTTGCCTTTCATCCTTAGTCTCCTCTCTGGGTCAGGCTTCCATCTGGACCACACCTCCCATGACACATGACAGCCAGGGATTCCTATGAAGCACTGCCTCCCAATGCTACCATCGTGCATCATGGGAGATGCTATCCAACCAGTGAGTGTGGATTATAAAGGACAGAGGGAACATGAGGCACACAAATGCCACTCCCATAAAGCAGATTGGCAACATTCTAAATTAATAATTTCAGGATTTGCATTTCTCCCCAAAAATCATAATTTTTCACAGGAAAAAAACAACATTTTCAAACTGGCTGTAGTCCCTACTTTAATTTTAAAAAAAGAGAGGGGGAAAGCATGAAGATTTGTTACAATTCATCTTCTCATGCTGGTCTTCAGGGTGGATCCTAAAAAAGTCCAATACCAATAGATTTTACCTCCCTCTCATTCCAGAGATTCATCCCAGTGAAGAGACAGCACAAAACAGATGCACAAAGTACATCCAACTTAACCCTGCAAACCAGTTTATGTGGTGTGTAGGCCTTGCTCTGGCCTTCTGCATGGAGTGAATTCTACCCTTTATTAATAAGGACATGTAAAGATTTCCAATGAATAATGGGGCACATCCTCATCTGGTGCAAGTCAGCATAGCTCCCTTGATTTCAATAACAATATGTAATATAATTTGAGAAACTCTAATGGAAATAGCTCATACCTTTCAAGATTTGGAGCTAAGATTAAGTAACTATTGTGTATTGATTTGAGATGGCAACAGAGTATTGTGCTCCTAATACTGATTAACCAATTCATTGTCTATGTGCTGTGCCTTATTCTAGCAACAGGTTGTACTGACCCATTGTTGTTTTAAAATGTGCTTTCTTTATTAACAAAAATTTAATTAGAAAATCCCATATGCATCTGGGCACGAACATTCAGTACCGATGTGCAGACAGATAAACTAATCCCTTCAGGTTGTAATTATTAAGGTCATCAGGGAAATAGTTAAATGACATTTCAAGTGCAGCAGTTAAACCATATCTGATATAAATCAAGCATTTTTGTTCCTATTTATGGTGTTTTTTGAACCTGTAGGAGTATAATCATGCAACAAAAATGTTAAAGCATGAGACAGTATAGGTCAACAGAATACCTGTGATGTGCGTTTCCCATTATTGTTATCACTGATTATTTATAGATCAGAATGTGCAATGTGTTTTACAGACACATAGAACACAGACATAGTCCATGTCCTAGATAATTTATTATTTAGGCTGGGATTTTCCAAAGTGCTCAGCAATGAGCTAAGTAGGCTTTCAGTGTATTCAATGGGAGAAGAGTTAGGCCAACCCTGAGTACCCCTGTTTTCTGTGCTCCATTTGTTTCACCAGTTCATAAAGTATCCGTGCATGTAATAGTTTTAACCAAATACAAGACAAACCATACAGGCTTCATATTGTGAATGGATCTCAGCTATCACTTTTGCAATGCGTCATTCAAACCTTCATGTAGTGTCCATAAATACTGCCTAACAGTAGTACATTTCATCTGTAGATCTTAATGCACTTTACAAAAGGTAGAGGAGATAGACTAAGCTCCCTATTGTTGGGTATCAGAGAAAGGCACAGCAAGATTCAATGGCTGGAAGTTGAAGTTAATTTTTTCTACATAAGACGTGACTTCTTGACAAGAATGGCAGTTACCAAGAGTGGTGCTAAATTTATCACCACTTCATCTCTAAAGATCATGGGGATGCAGAGGATAGTTATTTTGCCTGATGCCCAGAGAAATTAAGTAACTTTCTCAAAGTCACTCAGGGAGTCTAGCAGAATTGGCAACACGCAACAAACTAACATCTTAACCACAGGCCTACTGTTCCTCTGTGATACACCAGAACTTGAATACTCAGGAGATCTGAGTCTGATTCCATTTTTCCACAAATTCCCTGTGTGACCTTGAAATACATTTGAAGAGCTGCAAACATTTGGTAGCCATTTTTCACTTTTTTATTTCAAGCAGGGTTGGATGGTTGTGATTGATCACATGGTATTGGTTCTAGCTCCTTGATAAGCTGAGTCTACTGCGTATGGTCACTGTAACCAGGCACAGACTCACCAACAGCGCCTCCTGCTGGTTATCCTTGGGAATTAGCATTCCAGCCTCCAGAGCACCCTCTTCAGGCCGGTGTCTCACCTTCCTGCTGGCTCCCGTGTCCCTCCCAGGACCCCGGTGCCCCTTTCACTGGGTGCTGCCCCCGGCAGTACCCACAGTTCTGGGTCTCCCCCTCCCAGGGGAACCCCCCACCCACTATCCCTACCTTGCCTCAGTCGTAGGCTCCTGCCAGTCACCAGCTAGCCCCTGTGCCTTGGGGCAGACTGCAGTATGAGCTACTCATCACTGACAAGGTTGGTCTTGGACCTGCTGCCTCTGTCTACCTGTGGCTGCCCCTGCAACCCCGTACCTAATAGACCTTACCAGGTCCTAAGCCTGGGGCTTTCCTGGGCCTGGGCCTGGGCCTGGGCCTGGGCCTGGGCTCCCGCCCCCACCCCCGCCCCTCTCTCTAAGTAGAGAGAGACTCTCCCTGGGCTTCTGGTTCACAGCCTTTATAGAGCCAGCTGGGCCCTGATTGGGGCGTGGACCGCAGCTGAGGCTGCTTCCCCAATGAGCCCTACTGCCTTCCTTCTACAACAGCCCTCTCTCAGGGCTGTTCTAAACCCCTCTGGGCCCAAGTGGGTGTCCACCCCACTACAGTCATGAAGCACTAGTAGAAGCTATTTTGTCCTCTCATTTCCATAAAGACGGTGTCTGGGCTTTGTGAGCTTTCTCTGAACCAGCCATGAGCCACTCTGTGCTGCTTGCTCCTGCAGTATACAGAGCAGGGTTTCCACTTGCAGCCGTCACCCCTAGATGAGTATCCAGGATGTGAGGGAAGCAGTTGTACTATCTGACGGCTCCCTCTGATGAAACCATACAGAAGACTGGTTCATTTACCACAGACACTGGATGGGGATAAGGGTAGGAGATCATCGGCCTTCTAGACAAGAAAACAACAGAAGGGGGATTGTGTAGGCAAAGGGCTGTGTGGCCTAGTGGTGTTTGGGCAAAGAGGGGTTGTGTGGGGATAGAGGACTGTGTATCCTAATGCTGGGTCGGTGAATGGGGGCCTGAATGGAGATGGAGGGCTGTCTAGCCTAGTTGTGGTTGGGGGAAGGTGGGGTAGGGTGGATATGGAAGGCGTGTGGCCCAGTGGTGGTTGGGTGAACAGGGGTTGCATGGGGAAAAACCCAGAATTCAGATCATTTGAAGACAGGAACCAGACCATGTAAGAACCAGACCATGTCCAGAACTGTTGAGACCATATATTGGCTGCAGCAAAGGAAATTGTGGAGGAAGTGGCGCTCATTTGGGTTTATTCAAGCCTGAAAAAAGGTTTCAGATTGTGTATTTATTTATTCCTAGGAACTCCAAACATTGTTCTAGTTGCTGTACACACATAGAACAAAAAGACAGTCCTTGACCCAAACATTTTACAGCCTGGCTTGAGGGCTCTGGTCTGAGATTCAGATATGTTCTTATTTTATCAGTTTGCCCATTCCTACTATGAGCCCAGTTTACACAATGTAATGGTTATCTAATTCAATCCAATTCAATGGTTATTTTGGTTGCGGCTTTAGAGACATTTGCTTGGCTCTGGAGTTTGCCTTAGCTGGCCCTTACAGTAAAGAATGACTTTCCTTTCAACAAAATATAAAGAATTGGAGCCTACATTTTCAGTCTCTCAATGGAAAAACCTACTGTTGGTTATTTAACTATTTTCTAGAAAAACAACCTGGAAAGATAAATTATTCAGTGGGACTGGCTTGACAGTTGCCTTTGAAAATGCAAAAACTGGGCAGCAATATCTCGGGTTTGAAAGGAGCTCTGAAGGATTCAGAAATGCCCGTGTGCTTGTGTCGTTATCTGAGTCTCCCCTGTAGGTGTTGAGCTGTCTAGACTGAGATTTACATGTATATTCTCCCAGGCTGAACAAAAGAATCAGACAAGATTTCTGTAGGTGGATTTTGGCAATCGTCTGAGTTTTGCTGCTGTTCATGGCAAGAAAGAGTGGAAGTTGATGCCCTTGTGTAGTTGCTGGGAGCAGAGCGTTTGCCTGGCACAAAGTGTACTTACAAAAAATATATGCAGTAGAAGCCAACTGATTTTATCTGCACGGTCTGGCCTGGCAATTAATTCTCTTTTTGTGAGCCAGAGCTGAAACTGCAAAGATGCTGTAATGCTAGATCGGAACTGATAACACATGCCTCCATTTTTAAATCCTTTGCGAGCATAGAAATCCAAATCAGACTACTGTACATAGGCGATAATCTCCTAAACACATTTTTCAGAATACCTTTTTCCCATTATTCTTTATAATAACTATGTGTAAAGCCATCTCTTCAATTAATGGAGATCTTTTCTGACCCCAAATATAATTTAGTGCTTCCCCTTCTTACACACACACACCCCCAACAGTAGTACCCTAGAATAGCCTCAGAGGCTGTACTTCCACTGGCCATTCTGGGTCCCTGAGGAGCAGAAGCCTACCAGGGCAAGAACAGAACTGGCCCGAGGGAGCTGGTGGTAGGGTATGGACGGGGAGAAGAGAGGGAGCAGGCTGGGCAGCTACCATGGGGGGATGAGGGGAGAAAGTGAAGAGGGAGCCCAGCAGCTCTGCTCCCACCAGAGCCCACACTCCTCTTGTAAAAACGGTGTCATGCAAGCCTGCAGGCTTCCCGCTGCAGGTCTCCCCATCCAACATTTCCTACTGGCTCCTGGGCAGCTTTTTCTTCCCTCTCAGACCTCTCTGTTACTTGAAGGGATTAGGGGACCCAGAGCTGCCCAGGGAGTGTGCCACCTCCTTCCCTCACCCCTGCCAGCTGCTCCCCATCCCTGATTACCACCCAGTGGATTAGGATGGAAGTGAAACGATCTCCAGTGCCGGGTACAATAATATAGTGTGGGAGAGAGTGCTCTGTCTGCTACAGAGAGGATGGATGGCCTGGGAGTTATAGCACTGCACTAGGCCTTGAGAAGTCTGGCTTCATCTGCTGGCTCTGCTTCAGAGTGCCTGTGTGCCCTTGGGCAAGTCATTTCCCCTTTCCGTGCCTATGTTCCCACTCTGTAAAGGAGGATATCAATATGTCCCTGTCTCGCAAGGGTGCTGCAAAGGCACCCCCATTATTTCCGTGGGAGGTGCCCAGACACTATGCAGATGAGCATCATAGAGAAGCATACAAGGCAGCAGCACTCCTGTCAAGGCAGGAGCAGGTTCTCCTGATCATCACGTATTCCCACAGCACTCGGCACCCACACAGTGGATCAATGCCTGTTTTGCTATATGTGCCAAACAGCCCTAAGGAAGACTCCTTGCTCCTTCACTGTTTTCCTTTTGCGAGTCTGTCTTGGGGCCAGTCTTGAACGGAACTTCTTTCTGTCTGAGACAAAACAGTGAAAGTGATCCTTGGATGGACCTCCTTCGTAAACATTCCTGACACTATCAGACGGAATAAATGGGATGGTGTGATTATTTCTCTATCCTGAATTTTATCTTCGCAAGATAGCTTGCATTTTGGAAGTCAATATTTCAATACATAAAAAAAAAATTAGGAGTTGAAATGTGAAGACCCTTTTGAAAGACACTTTGTGATCTTGAACTCTAAAAGTGATCCTCATTTCACGCAGATTTCTCACAAATCTTTAATGGAGAAAACAACACAGCTTTGGTTGTCAAAAATCAAGATTTCATTCATTCATCATCTGGAGGAAGAGAGAGGCCAAAGACCTACATTTTTTTCCTGAGATTCCCAATTAGATCTTGTCTAAATACAAATTGCATTGATTTAACTAAAGGAGTTTAAAAACTGGTTTAAGACTGTCCACATAGGGAGTTGTATCAATTTAATGGAATCAGTTTCTAAACTTCTTTTGTTAAATCAGCACAACTTCTGTGCATAGACATGGTCTTACCCCAAAAATGTAATGGATAAACTAACTTCCCGACAAATTAGTAGCCAAAAACCCAAGTGATGGGAATTGGTCTCCTAAGCGAAAGCCCAAGTATTGACATACCGTTGTTCAATATTCATTTCTGCACCATGTTTAGCATTAGTAACCTGTAAAAGACAAACTCAGCGGCAAAATGCATATGAGATGACATCAGGGCTCCTTGGTGTGAAATACAGCTCTAATGGAAGGCGACAGCATCTGCTTTCACGTTGCTGAAGTCAATTCATCAATATCATGAGGGCAAATGTTTTGACAGGCAGCTTGAAATGATTAACGAGCAGGCACACATTTTATATGTAGTTAAAATTGCAAACACCTGCTAAGCCTGAAACTTTATTAAATGTAAAGGTTGAAGCAACCAGCACGTGGACTATGCTTTTTTTAAGGTGTAAATCTAGGCTGAGGCTTATGGGTCTGTTCCAACACAGAACTCCTAGTGACTTCAATAGATATTAGATCAAGCCCTCTATTATTTACATTCTGTGGTCTTCTTGGCCAAAGTTAGACAATGTGAGGTTGGGTTATTAAATAGTGTCACTAAAGGGTGAGATTGCAGACTACCACAAATGTTTCTGTTCCATGACATGCCTTTAATACTGAGAACAAACATGTTAAATGGTTGTCAGTAGAACTATCCAGTGCTGAACTAGTAATGGCCAACTAGATTAGTGCCCTTGAAACACACAGGCAGGATGGGGAAAAATGCCAATGCATGATGATGTTCCTCAGTGTACTGCTATGTAGGACAACTTCTTGGATGTCATTAAACGTGAACCTAACATAAGGTGAGGCAGCATAAGGGTGTGACTAGATTAGATGCCTAGATTCCAGTCTTCTGTCTATGTTTATTGTAGATCGATTTCTTTTTTCCTTTGTCTTAACATAGTAGTTTTTGGTATGTTTAGCCATAGCTGTGTCTGGTGTAATATCCACTTATAATTACATTTGTGCTGTAAGAATGTGGGGCTAAATTCATCACAGTTACATCAGCATCACAAGGACTGTCTTTCTGTTTGTGTAGGGTCTCACTGTTCTATATTTGAGGCTCCCAGGAGCTCCCACAATACTGATGGTAAATAATAATGATCATGCATCCCTTCTATGTGTAGTGGAATTGTGCTGGTCTAAGAGAGAGCAGGATTGTCCCCAGTTCCTTCACTTTTCCACAGAATCAATATGACAAGGGCAGAGGTAGTGCAAGCTTCCCCTGGACTGCAATTCAACTTGTCAATCAGAGCTAGGCTGAGACCACCTCTGAGCACTGCCAGGGAAATGACAGATACTCGAGCATGGAGACTGTGGATGCCTTCTGGAAGATATGTTTTAGCAAACACAAGTTACTGGACTCAGTTCCAGGATAAGTGGGTGAAATTCTGTGGCATGTAGTTTGCAAGAAGTCGGACTAGATGATCTAATTGTTCTTTCTAGCCTTAAAATTCATGAATGACCAATTCACAACACAGGGTGACTGGCCAGCCATCTGATTATAATGACTTAGGGTTTTTTGCTAGTTTTGAGATGGAGTTGAACCAGTGATTTTCTGACGAAAAGGTCTCTGTCTAGTTATTAGTTCCCTGAGCCATCTAGTCTCTCTAGCAGTTACTACTTACAGCACAGCACTTAAGAGCATGCTTGAGCCCTATTGACTTCTGTTAAAGCTAAGCACATGCTTAAATACTTTGCTGACCTGGGACCATACATACCACATGCTTTGAGAAAATGCAATCACTCTATTACTCCTTCCTAAGACTTTTTTTTAAAAAAAAGAATTCATTTATTAAACAATAAAGAAGTGCCTGCTTAAAACAAGAGGCCCATGAATATGGTAGACCTCCTTTTTTTTTTGCAAGTTGAAGCATCTCATCTTTCTTAGAGAACAGATATAAGTCACTTTGGTTGCAAGCCCTGAGCAGTAATTTGTATTCATGATAAGTCATTTATTGAGTTAATTTATTTAAGGCCAGGGCATAATTTCTAATAATGGAAGAGACTCTAGGCCCAATGAAATCTTCTCCCTGATAGGACATTAATATTTTAAGGGATTATAATACTCTGTCAATTGATCTATGTTTTTTAGGGGGTGAGTTAGAAGTTATTGATGATCAGTCTTATGAAAGATCACCTTCAATGTGACTAGTATTCTGCAGCCTGAAGTCTGCATCATGATCTTGAGTGATGGTAGGAAGGTATTTTACTGAGGGAATGGATGCAAGTGAAATGGGGAGGCTTTAATATGTTGCGAGTTTGCAAGGTAGCTGATTGTCTCAGATCTCTACACTTAGAGTGCAGTGAAGGGAGAATTTAATTCAGAAGAATTCACCAACTATCTTGAGGGTTTATTTGACAATCTTGTTGTTGATCTCAATTTCCAAAGACTTTAGACATGGCAAATGAGATAGTGATTTGGGCATGGAGATGTTGTCACATACCCTGAAGGAGGTTTCTTATTGTTAGGGGAGGTTTAGACCTTTATGCTGTATTAATTACATTTGGGAGGAAAATAATTTAATCTCTATGTGGCTGAATTTATCCCTCATCCAGGAATAATGTTTCCCCTCCTTCTAAGATGCTTTAAGATGCCTAAAAGAAAGAGAGTGTTCAAGTACAAAACATTACTGTTTATTTTATTTGTTCAGTAAATCAGCATGGTTGTGTCATTCAGTGGCATGGATGAAGATCACAAGTTACTCAGTGTGATAATAATGTGCCGTTTAGTATGGTAATATGAGTACTAAATATTATTATTATTTATTACATATATTCCCATAGCACCTAGGAGCCCTAGTCATGAACCAGCAGCCCTTTTTCCTAGGCACAGTGAAAACTCAGAACAGAAAAAATAGCCCCTGCTCCAAAGAGCTTATGATCAAAGTATAAGACAAGAAATGACAGCTATAAACAGATGGGAAAGAGTACAAGGAAACAGTGAGACAGTATTGGTCAGTGTGATAGGCAGTGATAGCAGTGCATCAACAGCTTAATTGTTGTCAAGCTTTTTGTAGGCATCACGGTAGAGGAGAGTTTTATTAAGGGGTTTGAAGGAGGTGAATGATCCGAGATAACTTTGCAGATGTTTATGGGGAGCGGCCCCCAAGTCTGAGGGACAGCCTGGGAGAAATGTACTTGTTTGAAAACGTAACAAGCAGGCAAGGGAGGCTGATGTCATTGGCTAATCAGAGATAGGCAGTATCTCAATAGTGAATGAGAAATTATAAGTAGGGTAGAGATGAAGAGCCTTCAAAGCGAAGACAAATAGCTTATGTTAGGCAACGAAGAAAGGAGAGCTGGTAGAGGGACACAAAGAGAGGGATAGCAGTCAAAGTGACTGGCCAGGAAAACGATCTTTGCAGGATCATTCTGAATGGCTATGAGCATGGCAAGGTGGAGTTTATCAAGGCCAGAAAGAAGGATGATGCAATAATCAAGGTGAAAGATGAGAGCCTGGACAAGAGTTCTGGCAGTGTGGGTAGACAGAAGGCCTGTATTGCAGAGGTGTTATGCAGAAAGAATTGGCAAGATTTACTCATAACCTGGGTGTGAGGACCTAGAAAGAGGTCTGAGATCTGGATGACCTCCAGCTTATGGGCCTGAGTGATGAGCAGGATCGTGGTGTTGTCCATGGGGACTGAGAAAGGAGGTAGGTGGGAGGACTTGGGGGAGAAGATCAAGAGCTAAGTTGAACTAGATATTCATGAGGAGGGATCTGCATGTCGGTAAGAAGCAGGAGCTGGAGGGAGCAAGATATGAAGATATTGTGGATGGCTGTGTTCATATTAGAGATGGAATGGGCATTCCAGAGACAGCAAGACAAGGGGAGGAAGGAGAGAAAATGAGGGAGGGAGGAAGGGGAAGGGTGTGATGTTAGGAATGGTGGCATGACAGTGCTGGAGATAGGTGCAGGGATGGGATTAGGAGGCAGAGAGGTTGGGATGAAGGGAGGTCCAGGGCAGGGACAAATGTTGCTAGAGGTGTAGTGGGATGTGGATGTGGGACCTAGGTTTGTTTTAGTGGGAGGATGGAGAAGATCAGGATGGAGCAGACAGGAAGAGGAGTAGGCAGAATTGGTAGGAACTTTAGAGTGATGAGGATAATCAGGAAGGGGAAATGAAGCTAGGCGGGGAAGGGAGGGGAAAGGAGGATGAGGATGGATACTATGACGCAGAAGAAGGGTGTGGTGAAAGTTATGGGGGAGTGGCAGACTACCAAGGTTACAAAAATAGAATATTTAGAGAATAAATTTGCTCTTTTCCATGCAGAAAACAAGAAATATCCTTCACCATCATTTCTAAGCGCAATGATAGTAATATGGGACTCATACTAATAGACAGGGGAAATCCCATGATAGTGACTTGTACTGCAAGATAATAGGGAGGTTATCTTAACATATGAAATGTCATGCACAGGCACCCTGCTAAAGTTACAAATGTTAAAGATCTTCAGCCAGGCTTGCTTTTGACTCTGCCTGTGATAGTTTTTGACACTCTGCAAAATTGCACAGGTTCGATAGATGGAAAGATGTAGTTCCCTTTAATTTAACTACTGCATACAATAGTGACATCACCTGGGAAACAGAAATCCCAATCCTTCCTTAGGGTCTGATGCTGTGAGCACTTGCTACTGGATGCAGTGTTTGCCATCACAAGTAGTCCCATTGGCTTCAAGTATATATAATTAGTTATGCCTCTTAATGCATTGTGTGTGTGTTAAAAAAAGGTATATTTACCAAGAGCTGAATTCTGCTCTTGGCAGATTCCAACTCCACCACTTTGCAATCAATATCCCTACATGTATGATATCTCACTAGCATTATCATGATTATTTCATCCTTATTGAGCAAAATGACCGTTGGCCTGGAAGGGCGTGCAGCCATAATGCACTGCATTTCCAACTATTGTTTTGATAAGATTGCATAAATAATGTTATTTATAAAGAGGAGCCCATGGAGGCTTTCAGGGCACTATGTAGTCATATAAAGGCCTACTTCTGCCAACACTTACTACCAGACGTGGTGATTTACTGGCATGCAGAAATTGAGTTTGCTGTCCAAATAGAATAAATGCTCGTGTCTGAACTATGCTCCTTGGGGCATCACCTGACTTTTCCTATGTTTGCACATTGCTGTGCACACTCTCAGTGCTGGAGACATCCCTTAACAATCTCATCTTTTCTGTGTTATTCTTTATCCCTGTCTTCAGAAAGACCAACCTCCAGTTCCTCTTTTCACCAGTGCTGCTGCCCTGCGCCAGGCAGGCACCTATTCAGTGATGGACAGGGCTCCTTAGCAGCAAAGGCAGAAAGAAGCCAATCAAACCCCTGCACCATCTCATTCCTTGTCCTAAACCCCAGGGAGCTCTTCCTGTGTCTGCTGCCAGCTAAGGGGCCTTTGCAGGGTCCCAGGGGATGGAGAAGGGCACCACAGCAGAAACAGACTGAATCGTGGCAGTGGCTTATGTGTTTGTGATGGGATGTCCACCCCACACAAGGGCTGAAGGGGTTAAAGTGGCTAGGTGGGCCAATTAACCACCTAGGCAGCACATAGAGAAGGAGCCAGGGAGCAAGGCCTAATTAGAGATGAAGCTCAGCTGGCCAGGAACAGGAGGGGCCTGTATGAAGCCCAGTAACTGACAGTAGAAAGGGGCTGCAGAGAGTGAGGCTGCAGTCACTCTCAGGGTGAGAGAAGGCAAAGTAGGAAGTAGCCCAGAGATACAGTAGTATGGTTCAGGACTGTGCAGCTCTCGACTGCTTGTTGTAGGGTCCCTGGGCTGGAATCTAGTATAGAGCGCAGGTCTGGGTTCCCCTACGAGCCACTGAGGAAGCAGCACCATTAGGGGCAGGGAATGAAAAGACTGCCTGGGACAATGGGTCCCGAGAGACTTTGAGAACACAACACACACACACACACACACATGCCCCACCCCAGAAGGGGAAAACTACAGTGACCTGGCCTGAAGAGGGAGCAACTGAGTCCTGAGAGGGAGTGAGGACCCGTAGGAAGGGGTGTCAGATTGGCAGAGCTAATCCCCAGACATGACTACGAGGAGGTGCTCCAGTGGTGAGCAGACCACCCCATGACAGGGCTCCAGTATTCTGCCTCTGAGAGTTGCCAGTAATGGATGCTTAAGGGGCAGGGACAAGAAAGCCTATAATGAGCAAGTCTGGAATAACCTGCCCATAAGGCAAGTTGTGCCCTTATCCCCTGTGAGGCAGAGGTTGGTTTATGCCCAGCAGCTGGTGGGCTTAAATTCCATCTTTCGAAAAATAATTCTATCTAATGTCACTTTGGGTGTTCTCATGATCCATATAAATCTCTCATGCTCTTTTGAATCCCGTTTAGCTCTTAGCGTCAATGATATATTCTGGCAGTGAGTTCCACAGGGTAATGGTGTTCTGTGTGGTTTTTTAAAAGCATCTCCTTCTATTTGCTTTGAAATGGCTGTCATTCAATTTCATAGATTGACCCTTTGTTCTTGTATCATGAGAAAAGAAACACAAGTGCCTGACTTACCTTCTCTATACCGTTCATTATTTTGTATGTATCATGCCCCTTTTATTATTCCTTTTTTTCCCTAAACTAAACAGTCCCAGTCTTCTCAACCTCTTCTTATATGGAAATCTTTCCCTGGTACTGATCAATTTTATCTTCCATTTCTGAACCCCCTCCTATGTCTGCTATGCTTATTCTAAGATGGCCAGAACTGAACAAAGTATTATAAGTAAGGCTGTAGTTTTGGTTACTTTTCCATTATAATTTCTATCCCAATCTTTATGGAGTATAGATTGGCATTGGAGTGGCCCCATTTCATGCCATGAGGGCAAGTTAAACTTGTATATGGTAAAGGAACCATTTGACTGATATGAGCAAAATAATATTGTCACACGCCTGTGCACAAACAATGGAGAGGAATCCGATGGGAGAACTGCTGAGGTGGGAAGTACCATGAGTATAAGGTTACAGGTAGAGGTCTGGGGAGGGAATACAAAGCTTTGCCTGCAATCTAAGTGCCTGCTAGGGGAGGGAAGGTGAGCTATCTGCACCTGCTGCTGCTGGATCCCTGCCTGTAGTGGATTGGTGAGGGGACAGGTTTAGTGAATGAATGAAATCTCTGTTCTGTAACAGTCACACAATATGACTGAGCTCAGACAGCAGTGAGCCGACTAGATCCCCTGTTGCAACAGATGACTCCACACAAGTTTATATTAGAAGTTGAGTTCAGAAATCTAGTATCTAGAGACAAATTGGAAAACAGTTGGTTGGAGTGATATATATTTTTATACACAACCTCATTTATATACATACACTCACATATTTTGCTCAAACAGCATAAATGAACTGCCTGACCAGGAGCAAAGCTTGGCATTTTGGAGGAAGAATTTATTGCATGTAAGTAAATCTTGGAAATCCTCATTTTATTATTTCTTTGTCTTGCTGCATGTATTTAAGCACTTGATCCTGTAAACTCCAGGCAGATCCATATGTCTTTTGAAGTCCCTTTTAACTTCAGTGGGCTCTGTGTAGGCTCACCTCCACCTCCACCAAGCAGTGTGAAGGATCAGGGCTTATGTCCTGGAATCTTACACTATTTGGGGCGGAAGGATTTCTTCTCTTCCCCAATTTCATTTGCACCGGTCTTAATCCAGTATAATATCATCAGACTTCTCTGGAGTCTTTCACTGGTGTAACTGATGGCAGAGTTCTATTGTATTGTATTCTATTGTACTGGCATGATTCTCCTCTTTCTTATGCTGTTGAAGTCAGTGATGTGTGTGTATCATTCACTACACTAGTGTAAATGAAATCAGAATTAGGCCCTATATTTTAAACTATTCACTGTGGATTTGGGGGGATAGTTAAAATTGGGTGATGGAGTGTGTGAATGCCTTAGATTGATTGGTCATATTTGTTTTAAGCATGAGATCCTTGCACTTCCTGTATTCCCACTGAGCTCAATGGGAGTTTGGGCTGTGCAAAGAATATAGGCTCAGGCCCCAAAGTTTAAGATATAGGTAGCCGTGGCTAGAGCTCAGTGTGGCTATGTGCTGTGAAACTTCCCCATGCAACTGCCACTGTTCCCCGCAAGGGTGCCAATTATTTCTGGAATTTAAAGGTCATTTTTCATATGATGTAATGACAGTTGCTTCAACCGAAACTGTCTATTTTGAGCAAGAACAAAGTTCACATGAGTTTGTATAGGACTCCTGAGAGTGCCAGGAAGTCACTCATTCGTTGTTCATGATTTCAGCAAACTTTTTTTAGCCTAGTGAAAACTAAATGCATAAGAAAAGGTCAGTGTCTAACATTGTGAAGATAGTTCTCACTGCTAGCATCGCAATCCTACCCCAGGCATGCATGCACCTTTGCTAGCAGAGTACTGGTGACAGTACTTCTTCTTCTGCTCATCCAGAGCAGTGTCAGTCCTGCCCTACCTGGCTGTCTTGGTGCAGAGGGGCACAGCTTCCAGCTCTCACAGCTCAGTACATGGATGAAGGGGACAGGCGGATACAGATGAAAACTCTTCAGAACGTTCAGATTATCTCCATACCACGTCAAGTGGGGAGCACAGAAAAGACATAATGGCAGGGGGGAACTGTTTGGTATTTTAATCCATCCCTCTGTTGGAGTAGGATTGTTGCTCAAAGAAAGGCGTCTATAGTAGGAGTTACCAAACTGTGATGAACAGAGCACCAGCTGCTGGTGTGCAGAAAGTTGGCTGGTCAGAGGGTGTTGGCTTCTCTTGTTTCCAGTTGTGAAATCACATTAAAAGAAGCTAAATATATACAAAAACTTTCCTAATGTCACTTTTCCATGTAATAATTGCAGTAGTTATAGGGATGCTGTGTGATCACTAGTGGGAGATGACAGGTTTCAGAGTAAAAGCCGTGTTAGTCTGTATTCGCAAAAAGAAAAGGAGTACTTGTGGCACCTTAGAGACTAACCAATTTATTTGAGCATGAGCTTTCGTGAGCTACAGCTCACTTCATCGGATGCATACCGTGAAAACTGCAGCAAACTTTATATACACACAGAGATCATGAAACAATACCTCTTCCCACCCCACTGTCCTGCTGGTAATAGCTTATCTAAAGTGATCATCAAGTTGGGCCATTTCCAGCACAAATCCAGGTTTTCTCACCCTCCACCCCCCCACACACAAACTCACTCTCCTGCTGGTGGGGTGGAGGGTGAGAAAACCTGGATTTGTGCTGGAAATGGCCCAACTTGATGATCACTTTAGATAAGCTATTACCAGCAGGACAGTGGGGTGGGAGGAGGTATTGTTTCATGATCTCTGTGTGTATATAATATCTGCTGCAGTTTCCACGGTATGCATCCGATGAAGTGAGCTGTAGCTCACGAAAGCTCATGCTCAAATAAATTGGTTAGTCTCTAAGGTGCCACAAGTACTCCTTTTCTTTTAGTGGGAGATGAGGAATCCATGGGACAATCTATTAATGCATAGTCCACACTATGTACAAGTTTGAAAACCTCTGACCTACAGACTATTTCTTTTTAACGTGATGTTTCCAGCAGTAGCGCCCGCCCCAACCCCACACAAAGTTTTGTCATTCATTCCAGTGTAGTGTTTACAATATATTTTTCATTGTCAAATTCACTCCTGTGCAGAGGCCCAGCAGAAGCTCTGTGCATCACTTCAGTCCCATTTAAATTGCTCACTAGATGGAGTTCCATCGTGGCAACATCTCTCTCATGTGTTGACAGGCTGGCAGAGTCCTTTTAACTCTTCAGGACCATAGCAACATGCCCATGTCCATTCTAAGTGATTGTAAAGTTAGTTGATGACTAGCTTGATGACTAGGAGGACTAGCATGAATATCATTCAGTTTTATACATAAACTAGGTGCCTAATTTTCCTCCCATGTAAGTAATAAACCAGTGTAATTCTATTGCGTTCAACAGAGTTGCTCCGACTTGACACTTGTGAAGAGAATCAGCCCATGGGTTTTTCAAGTCCACAACTACAAGAGGATGTGCCAAATTTATCCCAAAATTCAGAACTCCATTCCCGCAGGTTATAAACTTTGTTTTTTCCTTCCAATATATAAAAACTGCTTTAATAGTTATTTGGATTTTAAAATTGTAGCCTTGTACCTCAATAATAAGAAGAAAATGGGTCCTTTCCAGATATCTATCTTGCATAACATAACTTTTATATGACTGGCTCCTCTCCTGTCATCACAACAGGGCCTATGTGTCAAACTGGATTTGCATACTCTTGTATGGTAAGTATATCCTAATAACACCTGGTTCTTTCCCAACTGTCTGGCAGAGAAGCCGATGCATTCTAAGACTCCTTGCTAACAAAGTCCCCTGCCTACCCACATTCCAAAGCCGGTTTCTTTCAAGATCAGTTCAGAGATACCTACTTAAAATTCAGGCTTTGGGCAAAAAAGACAGACGATCTCAGGTTTGAATTTCTTCATTTTCTCTTCTAGATGGAAAACTACTGACACATACTTGATGTCTGGAATTCTCCAAAGCCAATTAAATCTTATCCCAGAGTGTTTGATGGCACAGAACGATTAGGAAAGCAAGCAGCAATCATTCTAGTCATACCAAGGACCATTGTCACAGGGTAGTGTGATTACATGGGAGGACAGAGGACATTCCCAGCAACAACATCTTTAGTGTTCTCTGTTGAAGGAGCAGTGCTAATAAATGGGGAGGCTCTAAATCTCTGGCTGTATGCCTTTCCCTGCCACTAGCACTCAATCTTGGGGGTTGCACTGACTCCCAGATAACCTCTAATGACACTGTACCGGCTCCACTTGAGGACTATGCTGTGCTGCGCAGAAGCTGACATGCACTCAAGGTGAACCCTAATTTCTTCACATTCAGGGTGGAAATATCACTGAGTTATCACTTTCTTGTAAGACTTCCAGCAATTCTAGTCATGGTCATGGAAGCATCCAGCAGAGGCAACATGGGAATGAAAAAGGCTGTCCTAACACTTCCGAAAAAAACCCTTTCGAATTTGGTTCTAAAAATGGCTGAAGGCTAAGGGGAGAGAGTGGTCTCATGAGCTGCTGAGCCTGCATGAGACACCCAGGACTCCAAATGGCCATTTGTTCCTAAGGCTTGATTTGAAAATTTTTACAAATTATAGTGGTAAACACTGATGCTAAAAAGCAACCTGATTGCAACAGTGCCTTGCCAAGCTTTCACGTGGGAAATAGGATGGATCAGGTTGTGCCTGAGTTGGTAATGAGACTCTTCATTATAGATGTGTAGAGGCTGCAGGATCAGGTCCTAGATTATGTCTTAAATTAAAACATTAGACTGGTATGTGTTGTTGCATGGTGGTGATATTCCCAGCATTCATGTGGCAGAGGCATTACTGAGAAGGTAGTGTTGTATAATTTTGCTGTACTCCTTGGGTAGTATTTGGATGGCCTCATCTACCCCTTTCCTTTAATCACAGAGAGAAAATAATCATTTACACTGAGACCTCTATGCACTGCTTTGGCAAAGAGGCCTGAAAGTGAGAGTCCTTTATATTTACTGTCATGTAAATGAGAAGCAGGCCCCAGAGACGTACAATATATACTTTTAGAGAGATGAGGCAGATGAGGTAATATCTTTTCTTGGACTAACTTCGACTGGTGGAAGGGTCCAGCTCTAGAGCTTCCAGGAGCTCTTTTTCAGCTCTGGGGAAGATACCTAGAGTGTTTGAGCTAAAAAGTTGGGACAGATTGTTAGGCATAAGGGGTTCACCCATGCTTTAGGAGACAACTTAAAATGAAGTGGGCAGGTAAGGCTTAGCAGACAGTCAGGGCTGGCGTTAGGGGGTGACAACCAGGCAATTGCCCAGGGCCCCATGTCACAGGCAGTTGCTCAGACTTCAGCTTTCGGCCCAGGCGGCGGGGCTTGGGCTTGGGCTTTCTGCCCTGGGCCTCAGCGAATCTAACGCTGGCCCTGCAGGCAGAGGGGGTGAGTTACAAATTGTTGCAATAAGCCAGTTGTAATAAAACCAGTGTCAGTTTAGTCCATGTTTTTAATAGCTAGCAGAGTTATGAATTATACCGCAAATAATGCTTATTTTTCTTACTAACACTTTATGTCAGGTAAACAAGATTGATGACACTACAGATTTATTTTCTGTGTGTGTGTGTGTGTGTCTTTATCATCCTCTTGAACTAATGTTCCTGTATTCCTTACCTATGGTGAGGCAGCATAGGCTGAGTTACAATAGAGATACATATTGGACCAGATCCTCAGCTGGTGTAAATAAGCATAATTTCATTAACTGCAGTGGAGCTACATGGATTTACACCACCTGGGATTCTGGCCCCAGGTGTTTTTTCACAACACTTGCAATTTGTATAACCTTAAAAATCCACAGGGAAAGTATTATTTTTAAACAAGTGCTTTATTAAATTCTCAGCATCTTCAATATAACTGTGAAAGACTAAGCAATATATAACTGTGCTGCATATCTTCTGGAGTTGGAAATAATTTCCCCGTCAGTGAATTTATGTACTAATCTTGCATTTGTTGTATTTTTACTGACAGTATAAGAAAAATCCAACTTAAACAGAGCCTAACATTGTTACTGCAATCAACTAAAATTCTTGACTAGTCAATTAGAAAAACAAAAATATATTGTACCAGATACAATCTTTTTCCAATCTACTTTACTGCAGTAATTTGTAATCTTTGATTTCAGCTCTTGGAATATACAAGTGGAAGAGTACGTGTATTTATTGGCCTGTTGGGATTCTTGTGCTGAAATAGTACCACAAAAAGCAATAGTTTTGGCACTCCCTTCTCCCTATATATTTGGGATCAAGAGTAAATCATAGATAAAGGGCATCATTCTCATTTTAATCAGGCTGGTGCAAATCAATAACTCCAGTGAAATCAGTGAAGTTATTCTGTAAAAATTCTTTGACATCAGAAGCAGGCGCATATTTAAGTGGAGTATAGAATGGTAATGCACTTGGTTTTGTGAGTTTATTCTCTTCCTTCATACACTTTCATCACAGACTTTGTGTCTAATTCCCTTAGTTTTTTATTCACGTCAAGGTAATTTAGGATTATGGCACTATTCAATCCTTTTTATGTCATGGGAGAGTTGCAATGAAATCATTTTGCCCTGGTAATTCTATAGTAATCAGTTATCTAGATGCTGCACTGACATTACATTGTTCTCTCTTTGTAAACTCAAATCACAACAGCATTTCAATGATAGATTTTGCTCTGCTGTAAACTGGTGCAACTTCATGGAATTCAGTTAGGCTCCCTTACACCGATATATTTTGGCCCAATGTCTTCAGGTCTCCACTGAAATCCATTTTGCCATTACAGCCTACACTCTAACCAATTTATAATGGCATCACATACGGAACTCAATAGACTTCCAGTGAAATTGTTTCTTTTTACTGTTTTAACCTTATTTGGAAACTCAGTCTCTGTAGTAGTACAATGGAACCATCTTGAGGATTTTGTGACACGAATGAACAGGGACTTAATGTCACTAAAAAAAGAAGCCTGTAAGAAAGAAATATTGTGTATGTTTTGTCATTTTTCAAACTTAAATACCTCATTTTTCTGAAAGAAGTTGAACTTGGGGAGAGAGGACGTTTACATTCTGGCTGTGTTTGGTTCTAGGAAGTGCTATCTTTCATACAAGTACAGTACTATCTAGCTATCTTCAGTAATTATTTAGTGCCCATTACCATTACACCTGAGTGTTTCACAATCTTTAATGTATTTCTCCTCACTACTGCCCTGTGAGGTAGGGAAATGCTATTAAACCCATTTTACAGATGGGGACAAAGCAACGGAAAGGCTGAGGCCCAGATCCTTAAGGCAATGTAGGCTTTTAACTGCCACTAAAGGTCATATCAACTTTCCAGCAAAAAACCTCTGAGTAATTTAACAAGACATCAAAATTCATGAAGCCACAGGAAGGAATAAATAACCCGTTCTTTTAAATCTACAATGTAACATATTCTCTTTTGGAAAATTATATTTTTGCCATTTTACAAAACGAAGTGAAACCATTTTAAGAATATGCATTGAGACAGACAGATAGGAATGGCCTGATTTTCCATAGCCCTGCACCTTATTTTGTTATTTCCACTGAACAGAGTGTAAAATGTTATCACATACAAATGTCCACTGGTGTAAATGATGACACAAGTGTAGGGCAATGGAGCGCAGATCTGGTGCCTTGACTCCCATCTTTTTTTATAGTAAGCTCTTCTAAGTTTGATGTTAGGAAAAGAATGTAAGGAACCCAGGATGATAAAATTCAGTGACCTCCCAATCATATGTGTAGAACAAAGGCTCTGTAACTTGGTGAACTTTCTAGCTTGTTTTTCACTTGTGGGAAAAAAAACAAAACAAGAGCTGGCTTATCCACATGGCAAAATGAATCAGGTACAACTTCATACTCACAATACTCTTTAGATTTTAATTAGGCTTCAAACTGCAACACTGTCCGCTTTTTGTCTGCTAAGCAGCGCTAGGGTGGGTCACAATCTGGATGGGAGACTACTAACGGGAATATGTGCATTGCATTGGTAATCCAGCAGGTGATGTGCCCATCATGGCATTTATGAGCACTGCTCTGCTGAAGAGGCCATCTTTCACAGGCCTCGATTACAGCACTTTATTCCATTTAACATCTCATGGCACTTTTCAGGAGAGGAGTTGTGTTAATCCTAGTGCTCTGGCCCAACGCCATTTTGAATAATTGAATTCTGCCTCCCTCAGAGCACCCCCTTCCAGTAATTTCAATTAGATACAATGTTCTCCACTTTCCATCCTAAACTGTTGTGTAGTGTTGCTGTGAGCTGCTAAAACAATTCCAGTTGTATTTCAGTGGTGGGCAGGTAGTAAAATCTGGAAATTACATGCATGCCAAATTGGATGAAACGTGGTAGAAATGCAAGAGCCTTATCAGAACGTCAGAATTTACACAGAGAACTGGCGATGTCAGAATATACTTCATTTTGGGAAACACTCCATTCATACCTTGGTTTTGCCCCCACTTGATTCTCCTTATATGATTCCTTTGGGTTCATTGTGGTGCCTAGCTGAAACTGCTTGCCATATTGCTTCATGAAGCTGCTGCCAGGAATGCCATGAGAAAAGCACAGCAAGCCTCTTCCCTCGGTTCCCATATGCTGATCCCATCCATTACGTACAGCAGGTAGGTTAGGACTAGAGAAATCAAGCTCAGATCTGCCCTTAAGAGCACCTGAAACAAACAGCGCAGTGGGGCACTAAGGCAATAGGTCACTGACCCTCAGGCTTGAGAACTCATTAAGCTCCCATGAAAACTTATTTCTCTCCTCTTACATTTAAAATCAGCCGCTGGCAGCACAGGCAACCAATGTTTTTGATTATGCTTTAATCTTGTTATTGCAAGGCTTAATGATGTGCACAATCACCTCTGCCTAGCAATAGGGTGGCAGGATGGCTGCTGCTGGCATCACTTCCTTAAAGAGAAATGGCATTCACTCCAGCATTGGGTGGTTTGCCATCCCTGCTGAAAACTTGCACAGCCCTAGCCCATCCAGGGCAAACTCTCAGCCTTGCCCAAGCTAATCCCAAGTCAGGACTTCTGGATCCTAACAGTGGGCTAGATTCTCCCTTGCAGCTCAACTCAGCGCAGGAGCAGGGAGGAGCCATCAGAGAGCTGGTCACAGCTTTCTGATTTTCACAGCCTGGGCTCAGCATGAGTTAGGCCACTGGAATATGGTCCCATAGAGAGACTACGCCAGTGAAACCTCCGCATATAAAACAGAACTTGATGATGCTTGCACTCTGCCCTGGGGTGTCTTTTCTCTCTCTGGGAATGCCTTTTATATGGTGGATTGAGCAGCTGGTACAGTAACAAAGCCATTTCTGCTGGCTTTGAATCATCATGGAATACCACTTTTCCCAGGGAGTTCTCCACTGGCAAGTTGCAGTCTGAATCCAGCTCCTTTGTGCCTCCTGAGCAGTGCAAATGGGCAGGATTATAATGCACATTTGGGCCACAGTGTGCTAACTGAGATGGATCTAACTGCAAAATAGGAAATGTTCAAAGTTTGGGGGTGTTTTAGTTTGGGGCATTACAGAATAAGGGCCAGCTCCAAAGTTTGAATGTAAATTTCAGGCCATAATGAGAAAACACACTGAGTTAAAATCTGTTCTCAGTTGCTTTCACTGGCCGAAGTCCAGAGTAACTCCACTGACTTGCATAGACTTATTCCAGACTTACATAAATGTAACTCAGTGCAGAGCATAGCTGGATATTTCCTTGCGAATATCTGCATGAAAGCACTCATATACTCAGACACATTTACATGCTCATTTGGAGTGGTTTAATGGGGTTCATGGTACAACATCATGCTCCTAACTTGAGTTCAGCATGACCAAGTAATGAGAATGTCTTAGCAACCACAGTTTGTGCAGATCAGCTAACTCCTAGTTTGTTCTTGTTAGGAAGTACATTTATTTGGGTGTGTGACACTCAGCCATCCATATGCTTTAGGGAAGCTTTTTTAACTGACCCACTCTTTTGTTCAGTGAATTTAATACTGGAGAGGGGCTGCAGGTACATTGTAGTCAGATGAAAGCTAGTCGATCATCATATTGTTCCTTTCAGAAAAGCACAGACCTGAGGAACTCTAAGGCTGAAAGCCAAGATTCAGTTCCACTCCCAGAAAAGTCAACAAAACTATTTTAAAATAGAATGATTTCATCCTGTAGTGAACCCTGAGTTACCTGCCAGTGGTACTATTAATAACCATAGGTTTATCGCAAGCATGACCTAATGGAGTACATAGACTACAACCTTTTAAAGCCCAGTTGTGTTAGAAGCTAAAACCCTGCTGTGAGGAAAGATTAGATGAATCCAGAATCGGATCACTGTTAGGAAATGCTGAAAAGCCTTCCTACTTAATAAAGCTTTTCCACCATAGCCAGAATGCCATTCACATCAATCCTTCTCTCTGCCCGTCTTAAACTAAAAACTCAACCCCAAGCAACAGTTCCTGTGGGAGAAATGGTATCAAATCCAGAGCCTCCATGAAGTCCACTGGGGACCTGAGCATTGCCAGTTTATTTTATGTGAAAGACATTGCTGAGAGACCATGATGATAGGCATCATTACAGAACCCCAAGAGAGACAGAGAGAATGGACTCTGGACTCCATGTGTGTTGAGAGTGCTGGATCAGGCCCTGATGTTCAGATTATAGAAGAAATGTTTAACTCTTGTCCCCCATCCACTCCTCCAGGATCATATCTCTATATGTACGCGTGCACATTTTCCTTAAACTGCTGTAAATTGCATGCCATTCCTTTCTGCTTCACAGATGATCAGTAGAAGTATCACAGCCAGCACTGAAACCAACTCCAGAAATGTACTGCAGATATTTTGTCCTCATCTGTGTGTGGCTATTTCTTCCAACTCAAAGGTAAGTTTTCTGACAAGGATACTAGCTTGGGTGTAGTTGATATAAATGCTGGGAGAAGAAGGAAAATAGCCATGGTCCAGACTCCAATCCTCCCATCCCTTCCGAAGAGGGCTGGATACATCAGGAGAGAGCTGATTATACCATCACAAAGGATAGTGTGATGGGCACAACTCCCTGAGGCACAATCCCTCACTAGTGAGGTGCTGCCCCCTTTCTACAGCTCAGTCCGGCCCTTGATAGATTGCAGCTTTGTATAACTTCCATTAGAGAATCTGGCACCACATGACCCTCCCCTAGTTTTGAGTTTAATTAAAGTGTAAAAGTCTGTGAACTTTTCAAGTGACCCTATGCCCAACTCCAAGGGAGACTGAAACCGTTCATGCCTCAGTCCTGAAACAACATGAAGCTGAGCAATTCTGATCTTTGCTTTGGGATTTGCGGGTTCTTTCAGATCCGAAACCTACAGTGAAATTCCAGGGCTATGAAACCTCCAGGACCCAACCTGCTGCATTTCACACTGCATAGCCTTCGCTGTCATTAGGTACTAGCAGTGGAATGATGATGCACTGCCTTGGGCCTTGTTTTGCCATTTCCACCAGAATAAACACCATCAGACCAGAATTATCCATTCATTTACACGGCTGGCAATATTTTTTTGCAGACACTTTATACAGGATGTAAATGAGCACACAGGGCCTTGTTCCACTGGGAAATTATACCATGTTAGAACACGACCCCTCTCTGTCATTTTAGCTATGTACGTTAGCTGGCCCTTGTCACCTCAATGTCTAAGTGCCTTCATACACATTAGTGATTTCTCTTCAAAACACCCCTGCGTCAGGTTTATGGTCTAACTATGGAATGCCAATTTTTACATAACTAGCAGAGATAGGTCTGAACGAAAACTCTGCATCTGATCACCCCTAGAGTGAGAGGAAAATTGACTTTGCATATTGGAGCTCAGACCCACTTCTGATCATCGGCCATGCAAGCACAGAGCCAAACACAACAACTTGCTTTTGCTTAGTTTGAAAAGTTTTGGCTCAGGCTGTGAATGTTTAATATTGGCTGCCACCTGCACCTCCCAACCCAATTCACCCAGAGGCTGAAGGTAGGAGTCCTCCCTCTCCTGATGGCATTAGCTGCGCAGGGACACTCTGACACTAGAGGATTGCCTGTAAACAATAACAAGCGAGGTGCAAAGCATTTCCTGGAGATCAGTGACCACCAAGGAGGAGCTGATGGCCTGAAGTACATCTTTTGGCTATCAAAAGGTGATGACTAGGGAGGGAGGAGGAATGGATGTATTCACATATGGGTTTTATAATGACAGAGTGCAGTTTTAGATCTTGTAACAAATCAGCTTTGTAATGAGGGATGCCATTTCATGTGTTCCATACTGGACAGTTTTAGAGACTTCTAAATCTCCTCCATTTCTAGGCTGTCGAACCCCGTGTTCCAAATGATCATGAAGGATATAACTTACACCCCATGCCCCACTATTATGCATAAGATGGGGGTAGTGGGGGCAGATCTGCAGGGGCAGTAGGGCTGCTGACAAAAATCTCAGCACCTAATTAACCCAGTCCTCATTGGGCTGCTAAAAGAGCTGTGGATGGCTCTGTCCTGTGATGGACAGACCTGTAGATGACACAGATAGATCTCTTGACTCTTCTTCAACATTGTCTTTTACCTATATAAGGCCTTTATACTCCCACCCACCCAGGTGGTATCTGAGCATCTTCTATGTAAAATCAATAGCAACAGAAAATCCCTAATGACTTCATGGAATGAGTCTCTGGTGCTTTTCTCTTCCTGGGGGCAAAACACTGCTTGTACCTGGGTGTTGTGCTATATTTTTAAAAGGCAGAAGGAGGAGTGATTGGGTGTATAAACCCGATTCTGTCACACCCACTAAGGGGTTAAGAGACAGAGTAGCTACCTCTCCAGCTGCAGCTGATTGGCAGATCACCAACACTTGGAATAAGAGGCTGTAGCGAGGTTGGGAGCTATCCTCCATCATCAGGAAACTGGGAAGAAGCCACCAAAGGAGCAGGACCAGGACGAGAAACACCCGAGGACTGGGGTGAGGTGACTAGGCGAAACCCACTAGACTAAGTGGGTATTCCTTCTCCTGCACTCCATGAGCTAGAAGAAGACTGGACTGGGTTGCTGCTTCTAGGCCCAGAAGAAAGACAACATAAGGATTTAAGGATTGTGGGAACTAAACTGAAAGTCTAGGAGAGCAAGGTCTGAAAGGGCCAGCATATATCTGACGAAGCTGCAGACAGGCTAGAGGGACTGAGTCCCTTCACAGGCCACGAGTTGGGTATGGATTGAGGTGTAGAAGGGGTGTGTCACTGCTATGAATGTCACTGTATGATGGAAAGGCTTTTCCCAGCAGTTTATCACAGAAATGAGAGACTGGCTCTTCTCCCTCCAACCAAATCCCTGGATCAAGATCTGGGTTTGGACAAAGGATTATAGCTTCCAACCAATTCACTTGGTAGGAGAATCTAAATCCAAATTTAGCCTGAACACTAGGGAGGCTGTGATCCAGAGATCCAAGCCAAGTTTGGATCCAGAGCCGGAGACCAGAGCCGTGATGTTGGTTCTGACCTGTCTTTACCTACTGCCGAAGATGGCCAGAGGCACTAAATATGAACCAAAACCCTCGGAAGCCTAGTGCTGCCCCTGCTTCTCTTCTGTTTAAGAAGCAATGGTGCCTCAACATCATTACCATGGTGCAGACACATGTAGCCAGAGACCATGGCTTTATCTGGCAAGGCTCATGCATTCAGCTACAGAATTTCACTGAGATCCTCCACTCTTCTCTGCAGCTGACAAGCCCAGGCTTAGCAGCACAAGTCACTGTGAAAATATTACTTCAATACTGCATACGCTGCACCGGTATCCCACTGAGTCCTATAGCATCCCCTACTGGAAAAGAGTGGCTCTGCAGCACCCTGCATCAGTTTTCTTTTATGTTTGGGGCCCCTAAAAGTCCACACAGTCCAGATATTTAAAACATTCCCCTTCACACTGTCTTTTTAATAGACCTCAAAACCTATAACCTTCACCCCAGTTTCAGCTGGGCTCATGCCCTCCTCCCTGAAGATCTATCCTATCTCTAAAGTTTACTTCTTTCACTGTAGTGCCAAGCTGGGCACATCCCCTCTGCCCTGGGCATCTGTCTTCCTGCTTTCCCACCACCTTTTGTCTGGGGCTTGGCCCTTCTCCACTGGCCTTCCGGACCTCTGCTCATTCAGGGCCCTCCAGGAACTTTGTCACTCTCTGCCAGCATCTCCCACCCACCTGCAACCATCTCCCCCTTTAAAAGGCACAGGTGCCTTCCCTTAAGTCCATCTGGGCAGCAGGTGCACTGGACCCCACTGCCTCTTAAAGGGGACAGTCCAGTTCAGGGTCTCTGACCTGGTTTTCAAAGTCTTGCATTGGATTAGTCCTGGCTACTGGAGGGATTGTCTCTTTCCATCCAACCATGGCCTACTTTGAAGGCCGTATTGCGCATGAAGGGGGAAACTGTCAGCCAGCACAGTGAGGCTGACACCTGGGGCTGGAAGATGCTTCCCAAGACCAAGACACTGAATCACCCTCTCAGATGAGAGAAGAACAGCCACTAACCTTGTTGCATTCAGAGTTAAGTGCAACCATTACTGAGAGTACTCTGCTCATGCTGACAGGGGCATTTTCATATTCAGAGTAAGAAAGGAGGAGACAGAAGCCTGTCTGTTTCTGAAAGGGGCTCATTACCATTATTTTTGTTACTTAGATTGTGAACTCTTTGGGTCAATGGTCATCGCTGTGTTCTGTGTACAACACCTAGTTGAATGGGGTCCTGGGCCATGGCTGGAGCTTCTAGTTAGTTAGTCTATCCTGGGCTTTGCCGCACATTGGGCTACCCACATTTGCCATCCTTGCCTGTCAACTGCCCTTCTCTCCACATCTTCCCATTTCATGTTGAGATGCTTGATGTCGTTCAGAACTGTTCATTTCCATGTTATTCGCGGTCTTCCTCTCTTTCTGGCTTCCATTCAAGAGCAGTATTTGGTAAGCGTTCTTTTTCCATTCTCAGCACATGTACCAACCACTGATGTCTTCTTTTGTATATTTTTTGTGAGAGGGTGCCTTGTCCAGTAATTTTTCTGACTTTTTCAATCATCTTCCTATCTCTATATGTTATTCACAATATTGTTCTCAGACATTTGTGATTAAATGCGTTCAGCTTTTGCACCTCTTTCTTGATAAGTTGCCACATCTCACTGCTATATATTGTGACGGTGAAAACAATTGCTTTGTACACATTCAGTTTTGTCTTGAGGGAGATGTTTTTGAGTCTTCCAAATGCAGCGTTTGCCTTCCTGATTCTTCTTATTATTTCCTCGGAACTAGTACCTGCTTGATGGTACTTCCAAGATATGTAAAATTGTTCACCTTTTCCAGTTTCTCTTCTTCAATTTCGATTTCTGTCCCTATAGTCCCCTTTAACATGACTTTACATTTCTTTGTATTGTATCTCAAACCTGTCTTCTCCCTTACTTCTTTTACTTGGTTTGTGAATTGGCATCTTCACTGATAAGAGCGATGTCATCAGCAAAGTCTAGATCAAATAGTCTTGAATTGTTCCATTTTAGGCCATATGTATCACTGTTGCATTGTTTTAATCCATAGTCGATTACTAGCATAAACAAAAAAGGAGACAGGATGCACCACTGCCTTACACCTGTCTTGATGCTGAATGGCTTAACTCAATCCATTTTCCATTTTAATGCAGCACTTTGAGTTGGCGTAGAATGCCTTCGTAATGTTAATTAATTTTGTTGGAATTCCATATTGTTCCACAATTTTCCACATGGTTTCTCTGTTTACACTATCGAATGCCTTTTAAAAGTCCACCAAATTAATGGCAAGACTGCCTTGGAATTCAATTGTGTTCTCAATAATCAGGGTGAAAATAGCATCGCTGCATGATCTCCCTTGTCTAAATCCAGGTTGTTGCTCAGTAGCTATTACCACAGTTCTATTAATAATTGTGGGAAGCATTCAGTTGCTATGGTGATAGGCACTAATACAAGAACCTGCATAAGTAAACATTAAGGAAGTCATAAGCAAATTCCAACTGTCACCATTCCAACTGTTTCTGGACATAAGCATCTTCCCCAGACAACCATATCCCTCCTACACTGCTGTAAAACACCCCAACCTTTGGATTGTCTGTTTAATGAAGTCACACGCTGATTGCCCACAGTCCCTGTCCCCCACACAATGGAATCAAGTGCTGATGGCTTTGATGAAGTGTTTTATGCAGTTTCTGTTGGACTGCTGTATACATGCAGGGAACGCAGCTGCAGCTGCACAACAGAGGCTCCCAGCATGCCCTGCCATGCCTAACAATATGTATTTGTATATTTTAGAAAGTGCACGCTGGGCCGTAAATTGGACACACACAGCAGTGACACGGTATCGCTCCCTGGATTTGAGAACCTCACAGAGGGCTACAACAAATATCTGAGACCATACTTCGGTGGTACGTCAACAGAACAGTTCAATGTCTGATAAAAGGATTATATAATCAGTAATGTTTGCATGGAGAGAATGACGTTTTATGGGTTTTCTTTAGTAAGCACTAGTTTATCTGTCCCTGTTAAATTAGCCAGTGTGCTCGGACTATGTGCCCAAAGTCCACCCTCACCTATCCCCTCCAATTCTGTTTGCTCAGTGGGACTGCATGTGTATGACTGAAGGCAGAATTTATTCCCTGGGAATATGTTTGTCGGTGGAATAAGGAACAGGAAGCTTAGAGAGTTTTGACACCTGTCTAATTAGATACCTTGGGCTAAATTTTGCTCTGTTACAACCATGCAGCCCCTTTGTTTCAGTTTGTCCCCTTGGTTTGGCTGTGTATTTGTTAATGGTCATCTGTTTTATGAGGCTCACTGTGGCTGCAAATGAATGAAGCCTGGCTCCTTGAACTGCAGCATTGCTCACTTATAACTTCCTTCCTGTTTAGTCCCAGTCTCTGGGGACTTGTTTCCACTGTGGAACCATGTACACTAAATTCTGAACAGCCTCTGCCCAGGCTTTGCCTTACATTTTGTGAAGAGATAGCCTTCTCAGTGCACAGAGCATGCCTGGGTGTTCTGTGAAGTGCAGATGACCAAGCCTCATGCAGTCTGATTATGATCCCTATACCATGTAATGTAGCTGGTGTACATTGGCTTTGTCTTACACTTTTTAGCTTCTCTCTCTTTAACTTCCTCCTGTGGTGATAAATCTCTACAACAGTGGAGTTACCTAGAGTAATGACCACTGCATCTGGTATTGTGGAATAATACCAGCTCTTCATGGAAATTTGTCCCATAGGAGAACAGATGGTTATAAAATACAAGAGAGAAGTTTAAATGCATGCAAGTCAATATCAGCACAAGTTTAATGTGTCCATAACACATTGGGTAAAAATTGTCAGGACTCTGGCTCCTAAATAACTATCACTTTTGAAAATGGGACCTAGCTCCTAAATCACTTTGGCCCTTTTGAAAATTGTCCTTTTTGCAACTTGAAATCTTATTAGGCAAATGAAAAATATGAATTCTAGATAAATTTACAATATCTTGTTAAACCTAACTGACTTTTAGAAAGTGGTTGGCTTCAATTCTAACTGGCAAGATATATAGGATTGAGCAAGTCATATAGGCGAAAAAAGTACACATATTGATTACATAGATATATATGGCCTGTTCCTGAAACGTGATAAGCACCTGCAAATCCTGTTGACTTCAGCGGAATTTGTGGGTGCTCAGCATCAATCAGGATCAGGTCCCTGTGGCCCTAGGACTTAATTCTGCCTTCCCTATGTACCTAAATCTCCCACTGAAACCAATGGGAATGGAGTATTGGGCTCAATGCATATGAATGTTTTTGATATGTGGGTTATGAAGAAAATGTTCTAATAGGTTACTGTGCCATATATTTGCTACTGTGCTGACAGGATTTGATCTTCCTCATGTTCACCCTTATTACAATAAAAAGAGGCAAAATATAAACTGACTTACAGTAATGTCTTCTGACATTTCCTAGGGTGGAGCTGCCCTCTTGTGGTGAATCCTTGCTTGAGTGCTAACAAAGAGGCAGCCACGATATGTGGTTCCTTCAATGTAAAATTGTGTGTGTATCGACCCAATGAAAAGGGATACTTTGCCTCCATTTTGTCATGTGTTTTATTCACTGACAAGCTACCTCCCCTCTAGCTAACTGCTGTTCTTTAAGGGTTTCAGTTTACGGGTGGCGGGGGAGAGGAATAGCTCAGTGGTTTGAGCATTGGCCTGCTAAACCCACGTTGTGTGTTCAATCCCTGAGGGGGCCATTTAGGGCAAAAATTGGGGATTGGTCCTGCTTTGAGCAGGGGGTTGGACTAGATGACCTCCTGAGGTCCCTTCCAATCCTGATATTCTATGATTCTAAGTGAACTTCACAAAGGGCTCACCCATGCCCATAAGCACCAATAAGGCCTGCTTTGTCACCTTGTGTGGGTCCTATGCACTGAGGACAATTTCACCCCATATGTACTGAAATCTGCTAACTAAATTTCCAGTAGGGCCCATTTCCTGACCTGGGAAACACCTGCTCAGGGGACAGGAAACCCCACAAGTTCTGATTTCATTGTTCTACTATGTGGACAGAGTTTTCTTCCACCTCTACAGAAATGGCAGGGGTTTGGCCTCCTAAGCCCACAAATCTTCCTGACCCCAATGCACCACAATGCATGTTCCCTAGAGAGCAGTGACGCCCACTGGCTTCTGCTGTCCCACCCAAGCCACCCCTTCGGGGGGGGGGGGAGGGGACAGGGTATTCACTGTGCACTACCTCTGAAGGGACAACACATGAAGATAACATTGTTGTTTTACACAGTGATTTCCTGTGGGTAAGGAAGCTGGGAGGCAGGGAAGACGGGTACGTAACAGTGGCACAGACAGAAGTAGTCTCTCTGGCCCTGCACCTGGCCCATACCCTCCTAAAGTACATCTACTGAGAGGCTTTTATGAGATCGGGCAAACAAGGGACAATGGAAGAGAGCTGGCAATTCCTCTTCCATCCTCTCCAGATAGGCTCTGGCCATCTGGGTTCTCTGTGCTCAGTGAAGCGAAAGAGACAAATGGGCCCTATCCCAGGAGACAGAGAGCAGATTTCCGAAGCTGGGTGTGCAAAGGAGAACATGTATATTTTCTCCATAAAGCAAATCTCTCTTCCCATATACTTCCAGTGCACATTACAGCCCTCTGTCCTGCGTTCAACTCCAATTACGAGGCAGGATGGAGGTAGCCACATTCAAACAAATCTAATACGCTGTCTGCTGCCAAACAATGGTTCACTGTGGCACAGCACTCACTCACTGTAAAAGATTTCCTTAGATCCCATTTGGCAGGTTCTTGGGGTGCCGGGCTCAGCGCTCTGGGATGGGGAGGTCAGACTCTCTGCACGGACAGTTGGGTGGGTCCCTAGATCAGGTCTCCACTATGAGCATGTGTCTGCACTGCACTCGGGAGGTAGCTTTCATTTGAGCCCAGTGGTCGCTTTCAGTGAGTGGTGCTGCTCACAGGAGAGGCTATGGCAGTTGATTAGACTCACAAAGGGTGACACCTGAATCACTTATAAATCCCTCAATAACCAGGATTGTAGGGAACAAAATCTCACCCTCCCAAGCTCAGGGACAGGCTGCAGGACTCCAGAGGGAGAGTGAGGCTGGGGACTCAGCCTTGCTTTGCATCAGGAAGAGGCTGTGTGGTTCAGTGGACACAACATGACTAGGAGTCGGGGGTCTCAGTTCTATTCCTGCTTCTGGTACCGACTCACTGGGCAAGTCACTTAATTGCTCCAGGACTCGGTTTTCTCCTCTGAGAAATGAAGAGAATAATTCTTACCCACCTCTCTAGAGCACTCCGAGATTGAGCCATTGAAAGTGTTATATAACAGCTTAAGATTATTATCAGTACATCTGCTGAACCATGTATGACTCTTGATTTCTGTGGCTGATTGCAAGAGAAATAGTGCCTTCCAACCCTGTTATTCTATGATTCTATGATTGCCTGGGTGTGTGGACACGAGTGCTGCATGGGATCATTTCTGTCTGCTGATGCCACCGAAGAGGATGGTTCTAGACTATTCTCAGTGGTAGAAGATGACAGGATAAAGAGTAATGGTCTCAAGTTGCAGTGGGGGAGGTTTAGGTTGGATATTAGGAAAATCTTTTTCACTAGGAGGGTGGTGAAACGTTACCTGGAATGCGTTACCTAGGGAGGTGGTAGAATCTCCTTCCTTAGAAGTTTTTAAGTTCAGGCTTGACAAAGCCCTGGCTGGCATGATTTAATTGGGGATTGGTCCTGCTTTGAGCAGGGGGTTGGACTAGATGACCTCCTGAGGTCCCTTCCAACCCTGATATTCTATGATTCTAGGATTCTGTGATTCTAAGTCAAAAGCTTTGGGGCATGAAATTTAGTCTAGTTCTTTGGTTGCTGGCAGCAATAGGGACACCCCTGTACATAGGCCTGGAAGGATTACACTTTTCTATGTAAATGTTGATTGCATCATACATGCTCAAACCGATGAAAAGGTATTTCCATCAGTAATAATCAGAATAGACAGGCAAAACAAGATAAATGCTCCTTGAGAACGTATTAGAGTTTGATTTTAAGGCTATTTACTTTGTATACTTTGACATGTAATATTAACAATTTGTGCTTTAATGGTTACAAAGCTTTAACTTTTTGAATCTGTGTCTACTGTAATTAAATAATTTTCTGACCTCCCTGTAGTTTCCCACAATGGTGAAAATTTAAATAGCTAGATAGAAATCTAAAAAAAGCTTTAAAATAAACATGGATAATATGCATCAAAATTATAAAAAAAAATCTAATTCTTGCAAGGCTACCTATGTGTGCTGCTCGATTGAGTGCAATGAACTGAATTCCATAGTGAATTCTAAGTGACTATTTCTTTTGTTTAGTACACAACAATATAGCATTACCTTCACCCTTTCTTCTCTCTAATCTAAGCCTCTCTATCCCACCCCAGGGAAACCTGTTCAAATAGCATTGAGCCTGGATGTTGCAAGTATTTCAAGTATATCGGAGAGTGATATGGTAAGTGACTCAGTCTCAATTACATACTGAAGAGAAAGGGGCCAGCTTGGCTCTGCTGCTCTGGAGGGGATCCAAGTGTGAAATACCAGAGTTGGAGACCATGGCCAGTGCATCCAAGAGTGACCGATGGTATTGGGTGCCTCTGTTCTTGGGAGCCCAGTGTGGCAATTCCCAGCTCAGCCACAGACATCCTGTGACCTTGGGATCAGATCATAGAATCATAGAATCATAGAATATCAGGGTTGGAAGGGACCCCAGAAGGTCATCTAGTCCAACCCCCTGCTCAAAGCAGGACCAATTCCCAGTTAAATCATCCCAGCCAGGGCTTTGTCAAGCCTGACCTTAAAAACCTCTAAGGAAGGAGATTCTACCACCTCCCTAGGTAACGCATTCCAGTGTTTCACCACCCTCTTAGTGAAAAAGTTTTTCCTAATATCCAATCTAAACCTCCCCCACTGCAACTTGAGACCATTACTCCTCGTTCTGTCATCTGCTACCATTGAGAACAGTCTAGAGCCATCCTCTTTGGAACCCCCTTTCAGGTAGTTGAAAGCAGCTATCAAATCCCCCCTCATTCTTCTCTTCTGCAGGCTAAACAATCCCAGCTCCCTCAGCCTCTCCTCATAACTCATGTGTTCCAGTCCCCTAATCATTTTTGTTGCCCTTCGCTGGACTCTCTCCAATTTATCCACATCCTTCTTTTAGTGTGGGGCCCAAAACTGGACACAGTACTCCAGATGAGGCCTCACCAATGTCGAATAGAGGGGAACGATCACGTCCCTCGATCTGCTCGCTATGCCCCTACTTATACATCCCAAAATGCCATTGGCCTTCTTGGCAACAAGGGCACACTGCAGACTCATATCCAGCTTCTCGTCCACTGTCACCCCTAGGTCCTTTTCCGCAGAACTGCTGCCTAGCCATTCGGTCCCTAGTCTGTAGCTGTGCATTGGGTTCTTCCGTCCTAAGTGCAGGACCCTGCACTTATCCTTATTGAACCTCATCAGATTTCTTTTGGCCCAATCCTCCAATTTGTCTAGGTCCTTCTGTATCCTATCCCTCCCCTCCAGCGTATCTACCATTCCTCCCAGTTTAGTATCATCCGCAAATTTGCTGAGAGTGCAATCCACACCATCCTCCAGATCATTTATGAAGATATTGAACAAAACTGGCCCCAGGACCGACCCTTGGGGTACTCCACTTGATACCGGCTGCCAACTAGATATGGATTGATTACTACCCGTTGAGCCCGACAATCTAGCCAGCTTTCTACCCACCTTGTAGTGCATTCATCCAGCCCATACTTCCTTAACTTGCTGACAAGAATACTGTGGGAGACCGTGTCAAAAGCTTTGCTAAAGTCAAGAAACAATACATCCACTGCTTTCCCTTCATCCACAGAACCAGTAATCTCATCATAAAAGGCGATTAGATTAGTCAGGCATGACCTTCCCTTGGTGAATCCATGCTGGCTGTTCCTGATCACTTTCCTCTCATGCAAGTGCTTCAGGATTGATTCTTTGAGGACCTGCTCCATGATTTTTCCAGGGACTGAAGTGAGGCTGACTGGCCTGTAGTTCTCAGGATCCTCCTTCTTCCCTTTTTTAAAGATTGGCACTACATTAGCCTTTTTCCAGTCATCCGGGACTTCCCCGGTTCGCCACGAGTTTTCAAAGATAATGGCCAATGGCTCTGCAATCACAGCCGCCAATTCCTTCAGCACTCTCGGATGCAACTCGTCCGGCCCCATGGACTTGTGCACGTCCAGCTTTTCTAAATAGTCCCTAACCACCTCTATCTCCACAGAGGGCTGGCCATCTCTTCCCCATTTTGTGATGCCCAGCGCAGCAGTCTGGGAGCTGACCTTGTTAGTGAAAACAGAGGCAAAAAAAGCATTGAGTACATTAGCTTTTTCCACATCCTCTGTCACTAGGTTGCCTCCCTCATTCAGTAAGGGGCCCACACATTCCTTGGCTTTCTTCTTGTTGCCAACATACCTGAAGAAACCCTTCTTGTTACTCTTGACATCTCTGGCTAGCTGCAGCTCCAGGTGCGATTTGGCCCTCCTGATATCATTCCTACATGCCCGAGCAATATTTTTATACTCTTCCCTGGTCATATGTCCAACCTTCCACTTCTTGTAAGCTTCTTTTTTATGTTTAAGATCCGCTAGGATTTCACCATTAAGCCAAGCTGGTCGCCTGCCATATTTACTATTCTTTCGACTCATCGGGATGGTTTGTCCCTGTAACCTCAACAGGGATTCCTTGAAATACAGCCAGCTCTCCTGGACTCCTTTCTCCTTCAAGTTAGTCCCCCAGGGGATCCTGGCCATCCGTTCCCTGAGGGAGTCGAAGTCTGCTTTCCTGAAGTCCAGGGTCCGTATCCTGCTGCTTACCTTTCTTCCCTGCGTCAGGATCCTGAACTCAACCAACTCATGGTCACTGCCTCCCAGATTCCCATCCACTTTTGCTTCCCCCACTAATTCTACCCGGTTTGTGAGCAGCAGGTCAAGAAAAGCGCCCCCCCTAGTTGGCTCCTCTAGCACTTGCGCCAGGAAATTGTCCCCTACGCTTTCCAAAAACTTCCTGGATTGTCTATGCACCGCTGTATTGCTCTCCCAGCAGATATCAGGAAAATTAAAGTCACCCATGAGAATCAGGGCATGCGATCTAGTAGCTTCTGTGAGCTGCCGGAAGAAAGCCTCATCTACCTCATCCCCCTGGTCTGGTGGTCTATAGCAGACTCCCACCACTACATCACTCTTGTTGCACACACTTCTAAACTTAATCCAGAGACACTCAGGTTTTTCTGCAGTTTCGTACCGGAGCTCTGAGCAGTCATACTGCTCCCTTACATACAGTGCTACTCCCCCACCTTTTCTGCCCTGCCTGTCCTTCCTGAACAGTTTATAACCATCCATAACAGTACTCCAGTCATGTGAGTTATCCCACCAAGTCTCTGTTATTCCGATCACGTCATAGTTCCTTGACATCACCAGAACCTCCAGTTCTCCCTGCTTGTTTCCAAGGCTTTGTGCATTTGTATATAAGCACTTGAGATAACCTGTTGATCGCCCCTCATTCCCAGTAGGAGGCAGGAGCCCTCCCCTCACAGACATTCCTGCCTGTGCTTCCTCCCGGTATCCCGCTTTCCCACTTACCTCAGGGCTTTGGTCTCCTTCCCCCGGTGAACCTAGTTTAAAGCCCTCCTCACTAGGTTAGCCAGCCTGCTGGCAAAGATGCTCTTCCCTCTCTTCGTAAGATGGAGCCCGTCTCTGCCCAGCACTCCTCCTTCATGGAACACCATCCCATGGTCAAAGAAACCAAAGCCTTCTCTCCAACACCACCTGCGTAGCCATTCGTTGACTTCCACGATTCGACGCTCCCTACCTAGGCCTTTTCCTTCCACGGGGAGGATGGACGAGAACACCACTTGCACCTCCAACTCCTTTATCCTTCTTCCTAGAGCCACATAGTCCGCAGTGATCCACTCAAGGTCATTCTTGGCAGTATCATTGGTGCCCACGTGAAGAAGCAGGAAGGGGTAGCGATCCGAGGGCTTGATGAGTCTCGGCAGTCTCTCCGTCACATCGCGAATCTTAGCCCCTGGCAAGCAGCAGACTTCTCGGTTTTCCCGGTCAGGGCGGCAGATAGATGACTCAGTCCCCTGGAGGAGAGAGTCCCCGACCACTTGGGACCAGGTCCTCAAAGGTATTTAGGTATCTAACTCCCTTTCAATGGGAATTGGGTGCCTAAAAACCTTTGACAATCTGGGCCATGGTCTCCCTGTGCCTCAGCTGCTCTTCTGCAAAATGGGGATAATAGCACTTTCCTCACTCACAGGGCTGCTATGAGGATCAAATCCACTCATAATTATGAAGCACTCCAGTGCTACAGCCAAGGGGCTATAAGGACTGAGTTAGAGACAGAGACAGGGGCTGACTGTCAAAAGGCAGGAGCTCAGCATGTCCTGAAAGTCTGTCCCTTTTGAGGGTTCTGAAGCTGGGCACCAAAAATGGTGGCACACAAAGTTATTATTCACAATGGAAGATCTTAGCCGTGGGCTGCAGCTGTTGTAGCATTTCATCCCCCCTTCTGTTTCCCTGCAGAGTACCCTCTTGCAGGCTTAGGCATGACACTGAGCGTTGCTCCAGAAGCCACCTCCAGTCCTCCTCTTTAGCCTTCAGATTGTGGAGGAGTAAAGCAGATTAAAGCTGAGGAGAAGTCCTAATGTTCAGAGGGCTTGAAGGGCCATCACCCCAAGGGGAAATATAAAGGGAAACCTTCACCAAATAGAGGGTATTTTCATGAGTCTTGTCTCCCACCCCTTGTAAAACTACCCCTTTCTACATGTATTTCCTCCCCATCCCACCTAAATTCCCCTTGTGTCAAGGAGAATATTATAGAGACATACTCTATGTCTACTCTATGCTAGATAAATAATTGAAATGACCCAGAGGTTTTCCCCTTCATCACCAATATTAATAATTCACTATATTGAAACTCTTAACAGTGCATCATTTCAATCACTTAAGTCATGGAGTAGAACTTACTCCCCCATGTCCCATCTCTCTCTCTCTCTCTCTCTCACACACACACATACACACACACACACACACACACCAGTCTGAGAATCCAATCTGAAGAGCAAGCATAACATAATTTATTTAGCACCTTTCATACTGAAGGATTTTACAAGCCATCCATTGAACACAAGGGAATCGATTCATCTGCCACTGAAATGCAGCCATGTCTGGGCAGGAGCATGGTAGCTTTATAACGGTGCACAGCAATACTACACAATTGTGAAAGCTGCATTTAATTCATCTGCAAATTAAAGAGCCAAGGACTGCCACAAGGTCCTGTTATGTACCCAGGAGGCTCAGTAAAGAACTCTCTTTGTATCCGTTACAACTGAGCCCTGTTTCTTCCTTTATCATGGGGGCACTATAAAAATACTTCAACCACTTGAAACTTCTGGGGGGATCTTAGTCAGGCTGGATATTGCAACCAAGTTGGAATCTGACCAGGACACTAACACTCTTACTCTTGCAAAACGTTCTGTGAGATCTTCAATGACAACAGTTGGTCAAGATCTTGGTTTTTAACTCTCCTACCTAAAATTTCAGTTGCATGGCATCCCCTAGTCCCAGGCTTGGGCTCAGTTTAGTACCGACCTGACAGAGAAGAGTAACACTACAAGCTTTGACCCCACTTCCTACTTTATTTGGCTTAACTAGCATGTTATTTTCTTACATTTCTTCAACATATCACCCTCAAAATGCCTCTCCTCTAAGCACCCACCCATCCCTCCTGAATGATCTGAATATTGCTCCCAATAGTGAATGAAGGGAACAAATATTGTACAGGACCACTGGAGTGACTCACTCGTGGTCCTGCTTATCTCCATTACTCTAAACTGTGTTATTCTTCTCATCATCACTGTGTTATTCTTCTCATCATCTACTATGCATAGTTTTTCCTTCCCTTACACAATCGCCTTCCCTGGCTTAAACAAACAAACTTTCAATAGGGTGAATAGGTTAAATGCAGGTGAGTCTTTGCTCTTGGACTTTTAGCTCTGGAGAAAGACCAATGCAGCTGTTTTTGCATACCTGCTCTCCCTCTATGGCTATTATATACATATATATATACTGCATTCGTGTGTAGGTTACTTATATATTTTTCCCATACTGGAAGCTATTTCATATGTAATTGATGTAGCAGCTTGAGTAAGTCAGTCAACCTCTCTGCTTCTCTGTTTTCTCAGATGGAGATTATGATCCTTATCCACCTTAATACATACTTACTTATGGAAAGGAATTTAAGGTTTAGGAGTGAAAAGCACAGTATAAGACTAAGTATTATGATTATGATTGTTTATTGGGAATGAATACATGAAAAACTTCAAGCAAACAGAGGAACTAAGTTTAGAATTCAAGTCTACCGGCTTTGTCCTGTGCATTTTAAGCTGAGTTTTCGTGTGTTATATGCCCTACATTTAATGCTATGGCTGTATCCTTTAGGAAAGACAGACAGTGGTCTGGATGTTGTAGCAAAGGAAGGTGAAACAAACACACACACAGTTTGTAAAGACTATGCCTCAGCCCCAATACGTTTTGGACATAAGCGGTGGACATCAACACCTAGTAAACATTCTTGCTGCGTGTCTTCTCACATCTGCCTTTCTCCTTCAGGACTACACTGCTACAATATACCTGCGGCAGCGCTGGACAGACCCCCGCCTGGTTTTTCATGGGAACAAGAGCTTCACTCTGGATGCTCGTTTAGTGGAATTGCTATGGGTGCCAGACACATATATCGTGGAATCTAAACGGTCTTTCCTGCATGACGTTACCGTGAGAAATCGTCTTATAAGATTATTCTCCAATGGCACTGTCTTGTATGCATTAAGGTAAGTCACATACTGGTGGTTGTGACAAAGTTCCTCCTCTGCCTTTGTGGGTCCTGTGCTTTCCGGCAGATTTGCTTGCCTCAGAGGTTCACAGCAGCCCTCAGTTTGGCCACTTTTGCCACTGGCTCAAACCTGCTGTTCACTCAGCTAACCTCATCACTGGCCAGCATGGGGGAAAGGGAGGAGAACAATCCCCGCAGTCTCTGTTGTCCCACTGAGTGGGTCGGGGACAGGCTAGAGACCTTCCCCCTCTGATATGACTCACAATCCTGGTCAACTCCTCTTCTGTCAGACAGGGAGTTGGAGGAATGGGGGGAACCCGGGCCCAACCTCTATTCCAGGTTTCAGCCCAGGGCCCTGTGGATCACAGCTGTCTACAATGTCTCCTGTAACAGCTGTGTGACAACTACAACTCCCTGGGCCACTTCCCCATGACCTCCCCACAGCACCTTCTTTGTCCTCATCGCAGAACCTTCTTCCTGATGCCTGACGGCATTTGTATTCCTCAGTCCTTCAGCAGCACGTCCTCTCACTCCCAGCTCCTTACATGCCTCTCCCTAACTGAAGGGAAGTCTTTCTTTTAACCAGGTGCCCTGATTAGCCTACTTGCCTTAACTGGTTCTAGTAGCTTCCTAATTGGCTCCAAGTGTCCTAATTAGCCTGCTTGCCTTAATTGGTTCTAGCAGGTTCCTGATTGTTCTGGAATAGTCCCTTTTATCTTACCCAGGGAAAAGGGACCTGCTTAATCTGGGGCTAATGTATCTACCTTCCACCACCATCCTGTAGCCATCTGGCCTGACCCTGTCATATGGTGAAGAGCAAATTATTAAAACCACACCGGATCAGAATGTATGTAGGCTGGTGTGGCCATCATGGTTAAGAAGAGCTTTGGAGTCAACAGGCCCCTAGTTTTGACACTATTTTCTGGATCTCAGTGTAATTTAATTGCTCCCTCACTGCAGTTGCACATTCCTCCCAGTCAGTACAGTTATTATCTTGTATTATTTCTGTTGCATTAGTCCCTAGGAACTCCAGTCAAGGATCACCCCCCGCCCCCTCCATCTTCCTTGTGGTAAGTGCTGTACAGAGCAGCAACACAGAAGACAGTCCCTGGCAAGGGAGCTTACAATTTAAGTAACAGATAAAAGATAGAAGGTGAATAAAACAGAATAGGCTGGAAGAATGTGGGGGCAGAGGTAACAAAATGAACAAAATTTAGCAGAAAACTGTAAGTCTTGGCTTGCTGCTTGCTTAACCAATACCAGTCAGTGGTGATCTGTAGGTATTACATGAATATTCAGTTAAAACCACTTATGTCATTTTCCTATTAATTTCCCATGCTCAAAGGACCAAACTGTGCTCTCTCTTACACCAGAGTAACAGCCAGAGTTTCAGAGTAACAGCCGTGTTAGTCTGTATTCGCAAAAAGAAAAGGAGTACTTGTGGCACCTTAGAGACTAACCAATTTATTTGAGCATAAGCTTTCGTGAGCTACAGCTCACTTCATTGGATGCATACTATGGAAAGTGTAGAAGATCTTTTTATACACACAAAACATGAAAAAATATGAAAAACTTTTTTCATGCTTTGTGTGTATAAAAAGATCTTCTACACTTTCCACAGTATGCATCTGATGAAGTGAGCTTTAGCTCACGAAAGCTTATGCTCAAATAAATTGGTTAGTCTCTAAGGTGCCACAAGTACTCCTTTTCTTCTTACACCAGGGTTAATCTTGAGTTACTCTATCTCTGCTGACTTAGACGAGACTGGCATAACTGAGCTCAGAATTTATACCTTAGGATGCAAATTCTCTGGCGTTATTAGTGCACTGATTTCAAAAGTCAGAACTATCCAAATACCTGATCAGGATCTTTGGGGTCAGTAGTTTGCTATGAAAACTAGAGACATCCTGCGGTATGTTTTTATTGCACAGCTTCTGAACTCTTTCTCCCCATGTAGAATCACTACTACTGTTGCATGTAACATGGACCTGTCAAAATACCCCATGGACACACAGATGTGTAAACTGCAGCTGGAAAGCTGTAAGTATCTTATTCTACAGATGCCTGAGAATATTTGCCTGGCCTATTTTGAATCTGTTTATTTGTATGTAGGTGTCCATTCAAATATTTGGTTTCAGCCAGAACAGCCTCTGAAAATGTGCCTTTATTTCTGCAAACACAGAAACTTTTCAAGAAGAAAACAGTTCACATTTAATTCTTCAAATATAAATTATTGTTATTCCAGGGTTTATAAGGTTCCTGTCCCCATGGTCCCCATGCACACTTTATAGAAGTTGGAACGGTAATAAACACCACCTTCCCCCAAACAGTCAACAGGTATTGCAGTCTTTCACATAGAAAGAAATTATACTGTCTTTCTCGAAAATCACCTCCTTTTGAGCACACTCGTTCATTAGGGCCAGTCTTTGGTACAATAGGTGGATAATAGGACCCAAATTTTCAAAAGAGTGCCCCTCAGCTATCATCCATACTGCACCCCATTCATACATGCAGTTCATGTTTGTGTATGCAGAAATCTCTGTCTTGAATACATGCCTTGGACAGTAAACTTGAATAAGTCAGACATGCCCACTCGTGAAACTTAGAGACTAAGTGGAATTGCCTGGACTGTGGCTAAGGCAGAATTTGGCTCTACAGGTTTCATTGCTAGGCTGATGGCATCCCCTCTGAATAGGTCTGTCAGTTATTGATGAAACAAGCAAATGCAATGAGTTGGTGATAATCTTACTCTGGGTGCTAATGGACACACGTCTACATTATACAAAAAAAAGTACCAAATCTGCAATTAACCAGCGCCTTTGATGGTATGGTTTGAACTGTTGCTTTCACTGCTTCCCTGGGAATGAACAGTGCATGTTAATCTCTAGGGTCCTTAGTCCAGCATCTTTCACCTGTGCTAAATCACTTAAGTTATTTTCAAAGCAGAGAGAGTTTTTTAACAGGGGGAAGAGCTGAATTCAGGAAATGTGTATTGCCTGTGAAATTGGTGAGCTGAAGCTTAGACCCGGTCCTAGCACAGAAAGGCACAATGAAAGCTTTCCCATCTGCGCCCTTTGTTACAGTAACATAAATGTTGGTGAGTATGGGAACCCGCTACTGCAAGCCCTCAGTGCACAGAACCCCACAGTGGCCCTCTCTGGGACTCCTGTCTGCAAGGCACTTGCAGGAGCAGTGATATTCAGTGAGCAAAATGCTCTGGGTTACTTAAACTCAAAGGCCTGGATATTGCAATGTTGGCCATTTATTGACAAAAGACAATGCATAGATAAGCCAACAGTAGTCGCTAAAGAGAGAGAACCATGGGGCTTACACCAATACACCGTAGCTTTCAGGAGAGGAGATCTCTGCTCCAGAGGCTGAGCAGGGGTCAGCTGATTCCCCCACCATTCCACATGTATTTTTTTTTGTTTTTTTTTTAAGTTGTGAAAAACTGATCTTTATTTTCCAGAAATATACAAACTTATTCTCTCATTTCTCCATCTTCTTCTTCTTCTACTACTCCTCTGATGTACAGGACATTGTTACATCTTATCAAAACTTCACCAAGGTGTCCTGACAATGCACCATCTAGGATAGCTTCTGTGTTTGCAAGCTGCATGTTCATGTAGCTGTCGACAGACACCAGGTAGCCCTTGTACTCCATCCCCCACTTCAGCTTCACCATCACCGGCTTCCCTGTCAGCCCGTTGGTAGGCAGGCAGGCTTCCTTCTCAGCAGTCTGAATGTCCACACACTGCTGCTCCCTGGGGGAAGAGTCTGCTCAGGTGCAGCACTCTCAAAATCTCAATGAAAAAGAGAGAAATTCTTCAGCTCCTGCTGGGACAAAAGGGAGGGGAGCTCCCACCTAGCCTCTAATGGAAGCTCTGTTTTCAGGCATTCTTAAGATGGGGCACCCACACAGGACTTCCAGCCCCTTGCCTCAAACTGAGCACCCTGAGAACTCATCTCCTCCTTCTTCCCTGCCTGTTTCTTAAATTCAGCTCTGCAGGAAGGTCTCTGACCAGTGCTCCTGGGGAAGAGAGGCACTCTCCCCGTCACAAAGAAGTTCATCAGTAATGACAGAGCTTTTCTTGGCTCCATCCTTGAGAATCCCCAGAGTAAAGCAGCGGCCAATCTCCCGTTTCAAGCCACAAAAAAGAAATGCCTGAAATCTCATTATTTAAAAAACAGGTTTGACTTGCCAGCTTCCAGAATGGAGCTCCTATGGAAGTGCATATTATTTTCACATTAAAATCCTATTAGTTCACCATGATTAACTTTATTACAAAGAATAGCACCTGAAATAATAATGATTGGCCTCTTCTTTTAAAGTGTAGCTGGCTTCAGACTTTTTTTAAAAAAGTAATTTGGATTTTACGTCATGTTCAGTTGCTGTCTAATTCCAGTGAAATTACATGCATATTGTCAGCTGGAGATTTCATTAGGATAAATGCCAGGAATTAATGCTATTTAAATATATGCTAGATGAATTAACAACCTCTCATTTATTATAAAGTTTCCCTATATAACCACAATTGCTATTATTACAAAACTGTCCAGAAACTTTGAAAAGTCACATGTTTAGGGTTTGCACACAGGAATTCATAACCTGTGCATATAATTTATGAGTACGTCAGATGCATGCTCCAGTAATTTGTGTCTAATAGAAAACACAATTAGATAAACAATTCAGTAGGACGTATTAGTGGTAGTTTTCCTACAAGGTTTGAACTGGTGACTATTGGCCTACCAGTGTCACTAGTCATTTTTCAGACAGACATTTAATTAAAAGACTCAAACTAATGAGATTAATGGGCTTATTCACTAAATTAATATGACTTTTTTGAGCTGGATGGCTATTCGGTGAGTGAGTAGGAATGTCAGGTTATCAAAAAGATCACTCGCTTTAATTTGGGGTCATGTTATGCTGTCACTTAAATTTCCAGAGCCAGATCCTCAGCTGGTGTAGGTTGGGATAGCTTTGCGGAAGCCAGTGGAACACAGCTGAAGATCCGGTATGGACCCATTGTTTTTAGTGGGGAATTCTATTTCAAAATTAACAGCGGCCCTGATAAATGAGCCTCACAGTATCTGACTCGTCCAGTTCAGGGTTGATAAGCTCCCAGATGTTTAGATGCTTGTCCAAAGCATCTTTGAAGTGTGCATAAATGGGTGGGCGGTTTGGTTAAGAAAGCCACACACACTCATAAGATTTCTGACTCTTCTGCTTCCAGTCACGAGAATTTGTAACCGTTTACAAACTTGATTTTAGTACGGGGCGAAGGGTTGGGGATGAGGATTGTACTTCTTTCATCATTTTCATCCCCAGTAAACCCATATGGCTGAAGTAATTATGCATGGGGATTGTTAATTTCAGTTACTGACAAAGATCACCACTTGCAATCAAATTAGACGTGAGAGGGATTTCCGCCTTTTAAAAAATGTTAGAATATTTTAAAAATAAAATAAAATGCTGTATGCAAATGATATGCCTTGCATGTTGTCATTTGCTGCTGAGCGATGTGGGTGCAAAATGCTACCAGATCAGAATTCGCCACTCATTTACAACACTGGCAGAGACTTACACCCACATGAGCAGGGGTAACTGACTGCACCAGGCACTGAAGAATAAAGCTCATATGGCCTAATTTAAATTTCAATTTGATCCATCAGAAATAAAAATATGGTTAATATAAGAACAACCACTTTCACCAACATTTTAAAGTAATTATACCTATAAAACAAAACCTGCAGCCACCTAATAATCTCGTTGCTTGTGGCTCCATAGCTGAGTATTTCTGATTCTATCCAGTAGAGGGCAGTATGCCACACATGGACTAGTTGGTTCATTACAGTAATGTGGCGTTTTATGTTCTCTGTAGGGGGATATGATGGAAACGACATAGTGTTCACTTGGTTTAGGGGAAACGATTCAGTTCGTGGCCTGGAAAAACTGCGTCTCTCTCAGTACACTGTGGAACGTTATTACACTCTGGTCACGAGATCCCAGCAGGAAACAGGTAAAGCAGGGAGGTGGGACTGGTGGAAGAGCATGTGTGTCTCACAAGCATATATAATTTTTCTTTCCATTCTATGCAGTGATGTCTTTCAAGCCAAGAGGACGTGAGTAGTGAAATCATTAGCCGTTCCTAGTCCCACTGGAAACGAGGCAGTAAAATGGCTTCTATAGGAATAGGTGATATGTTCCTTAGGTGTTAAATAATAATAATATTAATAATAATAATAATAATAATAATAATACCCCTAGCTCTTGTATTACGCTTATCAATGATAGATCTCAAGGTACTTTACAAAGGGAGGTAAATATCATTATTCCCATTCAAGTCATGGAAAATATGGATTTCACATGTACCTGAAATCCACTTGACAATTTTATTACATCAGAAAAACCTAGATTGTGCTTTGTGTGTCTGCAAACTATAAATACTGCATTAAGCATTCCAGGAAAGGCTTAAAGTAACTGGGATCAAAACTAACTTGTTGAATATTTATTTGTTTCCAAAGGTCACTTCTGTCTTGATGCAATGGGAATGTATTTCTCATTACCAGCTGGTTTAAACTTCCTTCCCTAGTGTCAGAGATAATATGACCTTTAAAATCCCTCCTGGCCAGAGGAAAAACCCTTTCACCTGTAAAGGGTTAAGAAGCTAGGATAACCTCGCTGGCACCTGACCAAAATGACCAATGAGGAGACAAGATACTTTCAAAAGCTGGAGGGAGGGAGAAACAAAGGGTCTGTCTGTGTGATGCTTTTGCCAGGGACAGAACAGGAATGGAGTCTTAGAACTTAGTAAGTAATCTAGCTAGATATGCGTTAGATTATGATTTCTTTAAATGGCTGAGAAAATAAACTGTCCTGAATAGAATGGATATTCCTGTCTTTGTGGCTTTTTGTAACTTAAGGTTTTGCCTAGAGGGATTCTCTATGTTTTGAATCTAATTACCCTGTAAGGTATTTACCATCCTGATTTTACAGAGGTGATTCTTTTTACTCTTTCTTCTATTAAAATTCTTCTTGTAAGAACCTGAATGCTTTTTTCATTATTCTTAAGATCTAAGGGTTTGGGTCTGTGGTCACCTATGCAAATTGGTGAGGATTTTTATCAAACCTTCCCCAGGAAGGGGGGTGCAAGGTTTTGGTGAGGATTTTGGGGGGAAAGACGTTTCCAAACAACGCTTTCTCAAAAATAAACCCGGTTAGACGTTTGGTGGTGGCAGTGGAAGTCCAAGGGCAAAAGATAAAACAGTTTGTACCTTGGGGAAGTTTTAACCTAAGCTGGTAAAAGTAAGCTTAGGAGGTTTTCATGCAGGTCCCCACATCTGTACCCTAGTGTTCAGAGTGGGGAAGGAACCTTGACAGAGCCATTTAGCATGCATTTGCCAACCCCCAGGTATATACTGTCAGTTTCTGAATTTACTGACAAAAACAGTTGTGCAGTACTATAATATTTACTCAGAACATGTTAGTCTACAGGACCTTCGTTTAAAATTTGCTTTAAAAATATTTCATTAGTGTGTTGCTGAAGATTATAAAATCATATCTCTAATAAATCCTTGCATATATTTTTATATGCACAATCTGAGTATTCATCTTTAGCCTTAAATGCTTAGATCTTCAGACATATAGTTTTTTAAATAAATCCTTCAAAAGACTACCCTTATCTAAAATACACATTTTAATTTTAATTACTATAATACAAAAAACTTGCTTCCAAAGTCTTCCTGTCCTTTCTGTCCATCCCTTTCTCCTTTCACCCACCCTGTTGAAGAGAGCCCTTAATTCAGGGGTGGCCAACCTGTGGCTCCGGAGCCACATGTGGCTCTTCAGAAGTGAATATGCGGCTCCTTGTCTAGGCACCAACTCCGAGGCTGAAGCTACAGGTGCCAACTTTCCAATGTGCCGGGGGGTGCTCACTGCTCAACCCCTGGCTCTGCCACAGGCCCTGCCCCCACTCCACCCCTTCCCACCCCCTCCCCTGAGCCTGCTATGCCCTCACTCCTCCTCCTCCCCCGCAGAGCCTCCTGCATGCCACAAAACAGCTGATCGGGAGAGAGAGGGGGGCGCTGATTGGCGGGGCTGCCAATGGGTGGGAGGTGCTAGGAGCAGGGTGGGGAGCTGATGTTGGGCTGCTGACATATTACTGTGGCTCTTTGGCAATGTACATTGATAAATTCTGGCTCCTTCTCAGGCTCAGGTTGGCCACCCTGCCTTAATGGGACAACACCCCTTCCTTACAGATAGCTGGACAAACAAGTTTCCTTTTCTTTACTTCTGACTATTTGATGAACTAGTTTTAAGAGAACACTCCAGCAAAATCAGTTGGTTAGTAACCTATAAAATCCTCTGTTATGCCTAAAATCTTTGGAAACTACAGTGAGGCGGGCCAGGTGGCTCGGTGTCCTTTGCTGCCTTGTCCATCTCCCGCCCCTGGGCTGTGAGCCCGGGCTGCTATCGGGCATGGGGCACCAGTTTAATAATAATCATGCGTAGAGCCCCATAAATTCTAAGGACGGTCCTGACAAGAGGTGTTTATTTAAGGAAACAGCTACAGGCAAACAGATGAGCTTCCACACAACTTCGTTCCAGTTTTGGTGTCCCTTGTTTACTAGAGATCACATCCTGTCTGGAACGCTATACAGCACACAAAGACTGTTAGTGGCTATATCATATATTGTATTTAACCAAATCATTACAGACATGCTACAGCAGTTCTATGGTACACAGCAGAGGACACAATATTGCATCCAGTTGTAATGGCACAAAGCATTCCCTCTTTCCCATTGGCCTTCCATGGTTGAGAACTTTAATTCTGTGGTGATATTCCCACTTCCTACCAGCCTACGAAGTAGAAACCTGTGTTCACATTTCAATGGGCTATTATTAAGCTACAAGGCCAACCAGCTACCACCCTTGCTGTTTGCTGTAGAAAATTTAGAGATGCACATTGATGTAGGAAGCATTGTAACAGGTTAACTGGCCTTAAAGACATTATGGGACAGATCCCGAGCTGATGTAAATCGGTGTCACTCCTTTGAAGTCGGTGTTGCTATATCAATTTACACTGGCAGGGAAGCTGGCCTATAGAGAGGAATAAAGCAAAGCTTATGTTCTGTTCTCCCTTGGAGACATTGTCTGGTCAGATTTGACCTAAAATACAGATTGTGTGAGAAAGAAGCTTTTACACAGCACAAGGTTAATAGAAATGTTTCCTTCCATTATGACAGGTTTCAGAGTAACAGCCATGTTAGTCTGTATTCGCAAAAAGAAAAGGAGTACTTGTGGCACCTTAGAGACTAACCAATTTATTTGAGCATAAGCTTTCGTGAGCTGAGCTGTAGCTCACGAAAGCTTATGCTCAAATAAATTGGTTAGTCTCTAAGGTGCCACAAGTACTCCTTTTCTTTTTCCTTCCATTGTGTTTTTTCCATGCCAGTGGCAAAGGTTCTAAAGCACCAAATAACCATCACAACACAGCGTTTGCAACTCAAGCACTACAGCCCTGCGCTAGCTTCATGACAGACTGATGGTGAAATTGACTTGAGGCTGAAGTGAAGTGCGTTAGTCTGATTTCCTTGCCTACGTGGAGAGAGATGCAAGCAGTCGCTAAGCAGCATGAATAGCAATAAATAAATTAGATTGTAAAATTCCTGTAATGTTAACAGAGTGGGGTGCTATTTCTGAGCCTGACCCAGAGCCCACTGGGTTCAATGGAAAGACTCCCATTTACTTCAGTGGGTATTGGATCAGAATTTTAACCTGTCAGAGTCCCTTTAAAATGCTTCCTTGGGAAAAATATTCTGTGCTGCTTGTTAGAGATGAAATGAAGGAACAACCTATCTCCAGGCTTTGTTAGGGTAATAGTGTGAAATATTCCCTGTAAATAATAAGTTGGGGAGTCCTTGGTGAGCTGCCTATTTGTTTTAAATATCTCTTGCTTACCATACATTGTTAATTAACTTACATTGTACATTGGTTTGTTTAGGAAATATGAAATGAATAAAAAGATAAGATGGGTCAGTCCCTCTACTGATGTAACTTGATGTCACTCCAATGACTTCAATGGAGCTGTGCTGGTTCACATCAGCTGAGGAGCTGGCCTATGATGTGCTTGAATCCTAATCAAACCCTCTCTGGAAACCTTGCTTTTGTGGCATGTGTCCTTGCTTTGCCTAACAGGCAACTACCCGAGACTGATACTGCACTTTGAGCTGCGAAGAAATATCCTGTACTTCATTTTGGAGACCTATGTTCCTTCCACGCTGCTCGTTGTCTTGTCCTGGGTTTCTTTTTGGATCACCCTGGATTCGGTTCCGGCAAGAACCTGCATTGGTGAGCTGCTGCCGGGGGAAAGGTACTTGAGGCATGTGCAAGTGAGAGGGCAGAGTGCAGTGTGCAGTACAGCCAAATGCCAGCTTTTCTCAGATGAGCATGGAAATGGAGAATGACAAATGCAAAGGGCCTGGTGGCACTTCAGCTTTGGCATGTGGAGAAGAGCCAGATTAGGAGCATGGAGGGTGGAGGAGTACATTCTAGTCGGAACTTTCCCCCCATCCCCACCAGAGCTCTGCATGGCCAGGGCTCCAATGCGATCCAGGACCTGAGGCACGCCTGCTGTCTATTTCAGGCTCCCCTCCATCTACCAGGGTATCTGCATCTGGGTTAATATTGCAGGAAGTGACATCACTTAGGTTCTGCACTTCCCCCGGAGAGGGACTTTTTGCACTAGCTGAGGGTAAGAAAAGAGCCCAGGGGAGGGAAGAAGAACAACACAGAGGGGCTGGCCTTTTACACTGGTGCGCTTCAGCAGCTGTGGGGCAGAAGCTTCTCTTCCCACTGGATTCCCTGGGTGGAGAAGTTGCATTTTCTGCTTCCCCCATCTGTACAAAGTGGTATGAAGTGCTTACCGTTCTAAGTCAATGGAGGATTTGGATTTGGTAGTGTTACATCCACTGGGCCTTGGTGTAAAGGACTATCCAATAGGTAAGAGAACCAGGCTTTTTGTTTCCTGAAGTTTGGGTGAAATGCTTTCCCGTTGGACCTGAAAAGATGTCCTTCTCTGCCTTACAGGAGTAACAACTGTGCTGTCGATGACAACTCTGATGATTGGCTCCCGGACCTCGCTATCTAAAACCAACTGCTTCATAAAGGCCATTGACGTTTACCTTGGCATCTGCTTCAGTTTCATTTTTGGTGCCCTGGTGGAATATGCAATTGCTCACTACAGCTCATCACAAAAACGTGCAGCTAAAGAGCCTCAAAAGGTACATACAGAGGTTCCTTAATGAGCAAGGTGATATTGAGTCAGCTGTAGTTGGTCCTTGTTAATGGCATATCCAGGGAAGAGTGAACTAGAGAAATAGTCTTCCTGTTGGGAGACGAATAAGAGGTACATGAGTGTCTCTCTCTTGTTCCTGTACCCATTAAGCAATGGTAAATACAACTCCCACAGTCTCACGCAACACTGGCCCATTCCCATGATGCTAGTGTCTGGAATCACTGAGTGCTACTAGTTCCAGAATCCTAACAAATCTGACAGTGTTCACTGATTGTCTAGATGCATGTTAATAGCCAGAAGAACCTTTCTTGCTGGCAAAATTTGGTGAGTAACTGTGCCAAGCCAAAGCATTACACCAGTGGGGAAGACCACTGTGACCATGGGGAGAACTGCATGTTGCAACATGAAGCCTGCAGGGATTTTTCTTTTCTATTGGCATGCAGCCTTATGCTGTGCACCCAGCCAATTTTATAAGCTAAGAGGATTGGGCTGCCTCAGTGCTTGGAATAGAGACCTCCAAGGAATACCTCCATCCTTCAGGAAATGCTGCTGTGATCCATAAGACGTGATCATTCCCCTCTATTCGACATTGGTGAGGCCTCATCTGGAGTACTGTGTCCAGTTTTGGGCCCCACACTTCAAGAAGGATGTGGATAAATTGGAGAGAGTCCAGCGAAGGGCAACAAAAATTATTAGGGGACTGGAACACATGAGTTATGAGGAGAGGCTGAGGGAGCTGGGATTGTTTAGCCTGCAGAAGAGAAGAATGAGGGGGGATTTGATAGCTGCTTTCAACTACCTGAAAGGGGGTTCCAAAGAGGATGGCTCTAGACTGTTCTCAATGGTAGCAGATGACAGAACGAGAAGTAATGGTCTCAAGTTGCAGTGGGGGAGGTTTAGATTGGATATTAGGAAAAACTTTTTCACTAAGAGGGTGGTGAAACACTGGAATGCGTTACCTAGGGAGGTGGTAGAATCTCCTTCCTTACAGGTTTTTAAGGTCAGGCTTGACAAAGCCCTGGCTGGGATGATTTAACTGGGAATTGGTCCTGCTTTGAGCAGGGGGTTGGACTAGATGACCTTCTGGGCTCCCTTCCAACCCTGATATTCTATGATTCTATGATTCTATGGCACTTTCTAAATGTTTAAGTTTTGCATGTAACAACCCTAGCATTATGGGTCATCAACAGTGATAGGCCCTTCAGGTCTAAAGCATAGGGCTCTACCACTTAAGCTAAAGGAGTAACTCCCTTAGTTGAGAGCTGTGTGTAGTCTCTTATCTTCTGTACAGAGCAGTCAATAAAGAAGGATATGACACACTTAGCCAGTGCAATACATGTGTATCCAAATCACATCACCTAACGTTAATTGTGCTCTATCATCTCCTAGGGGCCTACCAAAGAAACTGAAGAAGTCAACATCACAAACATCCTCAATAGCTCCATCACCAGTTATAAGCAGAAAATAAACTTAGCCAGCACTGAGATTTCCAGCGATAACGTCGACTATTGTAACCTGACCATGAAAACCCATGACAAAATTAGGTTTGTGCTGAGAAACAAAATGCACAGGATCATCAGCTATTTCACAATTCAGAATCCCAGCAATGTTGACCATTACTCAAAGTTACTTTTTCCTTTGTTTTTCATGCTGGTCAATGTATTTTACTGGGCTTACTATCTGTATTTTTAGAAAATGACACCTTCATTCTCACATTTCAGAGGAGCTTGAAACCAGGTGGGACCAACCCACCTTTATTCCTTGATACCCCTTACTGGACAGAAAACTCACTGAGCTAATCCTACCACATTACACTCATCCTGGAAAGAAAGGTACATCTTCCATAGCTCATAGAAGGAGCTGCAATTCTCAGAACATTGGGGACCAGAAATACAGCCAGTAAACCCTTATTATTGCTCTATAACCAACATTTTTATCCTGTTCCTTGTCTTGAGTTTCTTTTAATACATGTGGGCCAGAGTGTACTTGTGATTCAGCCACTTTTCTCTCCATAGAATGCTATTAATCTACGATGGCAACTGTGATGCTCTGAATCTCGGGGGAACACCCTTCACCCCCATGTTCATCCTTATAATATGATTGTGTGGTATCCAATGCAAAGTTTGTCACATCAGCTGTCTTCGGAAGGCTCATGATGCGCTGAGCATTGTTGTTATAGTAATGTTATAGGTTGTAATTCCATGTATATAGTTATGAGGCTGAAAATGTGTCCTTATGGCTTAAAACAAACCCAGGCAAAAACTCTCCAGGAGCAGAGGGGCAGTTCATACCTCATCAGAGCATGTATTGGACAAACCCAGCCCAGCCTCACAAGAACAAAGGACGCTGGCCTAGGCAGCAACAAAGGATTGGACTCTCAAGTGAGTCACCACCCCCCTTCCCTTGGTCAGTTTGGGACTACAATGAGGTAATGCTCACTTGACTCTGAAGCGGGGGGGAAGCCAAGGGGGAAGAAAGAACATGATAAAAGGGAGAGACATTTGCCATGCTCTTTCTCTTCCACCTCCATCTACAGACACCACAACCAAGCATCTGAAATGCCGGTCAAAGGGGAGAGCCTGGCTGAAGGTGAGAAGCCTGTGGTGAGAAGGTGCCAGCCTGTGGTGAAAAGCATATAAGTTTGTAAGGACACTGAAAGTGTTAAGATTAGCTTAGAATGCATTTTGCTTTTATTTCATTTCACCAAATCTGACTTCTTGTGCTGTGACTTATAATCACTTAAAATCTATCTTTTGTAGTTAATAAATGTATTTGTTTGTTCTACCTGAAGCAGTGTGTTTGTTATGAAGTGTGTCAGAGACTCCCCTTGGGATAACAAGCCTGGTACATATCAATTTCTTTGTTAAATTGACAAACTCATATAAGCTTGCAGTGTCCAGAGGGCATAACTGGACACTGCAAGACTGAGGTTCCTAGGGTTGTGTCTGGGACCGAAGATATTGGCTAGTGTCATTCGCTTGCACAATCCAAGCAGCAGCTGGCAAAAGTGCTCACTCACATAGCTGGGAGCAGCTTACATGCTAGAGACTGTGCAGGAAAAACCCAAGAGTGGGGGTTGTCACAGCAGAGCAGGGTATGGCTGGCTCCCAAAGTCGAGGATTGAAGTGATCTAGCAGATCACAGGTCCAGATAACACCAGGGGAAAATCACAGCAACCCTACTGCAACTTTTGTTACCTCTTGACAATTCTTGTTTCACAAATTGTACGGGAAGGCAAATAAAAAGCTGAGATTTTGCCTCTAACATTGCACTCCAAATATTGTTTGTGCTAGCTTGTGGGCAAGTGTTTTTCTGATGTCTGTTTTATCATATGGAAAAATGCAGAGTTGCATGGCGCACACACACGCACAGGATTTGCAGACGCAGGGAAGGTCATAGTGATGGAATTTGCAAATGCTGATCCCATTTGTGTGCCCAAAAATGGGTTCTTCATATAACAGCACGTCCATGTGAAAAATGGGTCAGTTAAAGGCCAGCTTCCATCCCCTTTGAAAACCATTTCTTATCTTTCGTTTTAAAAATTAGTCCATTTCTAGCCCTTGTAGTTGTAGAGAAAAGCTTGAAAACATGAAGCCTAAAGACTCCAAACCTACGAGGCTGATGAAAGGAATCCAAATGTAAAATCTCCTGATCTTTAAGCCAATCTCATGATTTTTGTTTGACCTGATTCATGATTTTGACCACTTGAGGTTGGCAATAGGGCACTTGTTTCTGTTCTTGAATAAAAGCCCAACAGCACAACCAGAACATCATGCAGGTGTTTAATCTCAGTACGATTTCTCTCTTCCTGCTTTTAAAAAAAAAAAAAAGTTCCCCTAACATTCTCTGTGCCTGGAGATTTATTGAGATCCCTCTTGAACTCCTACACTCTTGGATTTGAGTGCCTAAAAACTCATTATCTCCCTGTCTAATTCATTTGCTACAGTGTGACACATCACTGACTCTATAGATAATTTTTGTATGACTCTTTTAAAATTGTACCTAAGAGAAGTCCAGGCAGCTCCCATTGCTTCAAGATGATGGCACAAGCTGCCAGAACTGAAAGCCTTCTCGCCCAGTCCTCTTTACAGTTACAGCACAGATAACAGCAGCTGTGCAAGCTGCCCTGCCAAGGTGACTCGACTCCAACGCAATGAGAGAATGTCTACGTGGCATGGGACTAATACAGTCTCTGTAGTCCACACTGGCCTTGGCGCCTCTGCTCAGACACCAACAAGGGAGTAAAGTGAGGTGATGGGTTTTATAATGTAATCAGCTGCCTGCTAGGAACTGGATTGAGTTCACATTTCACGCAAACCACTGAACAGCCCTGACTGGATCTTTAATCAAACACAGATAGCTTAAAAACTGCATCATCTCTCAAGTTCCATGTTCTATTATTAAGCCCTTTGCCTCTTGCACCCTAGACTTACTGAGCAGGTGACATTGTGAGAGATGACATTTGTCAGGGCACTGGAAACCACAGAACTCCAGAAGCAACCTCCCAAGTTGCCAAAGCTGTGTGTAGCATATTCTGGCATGGGGAAGGAGTAGCACTCTGCAGGTCAATGGGTTGTTTAACAATGAAATGCCATCATTTACACCTCCTTCCTCAACAATAATATATTCTTGATGGTCTTTATCCATGCAGTCTCGGTAAGGGACAAAGCTGCCTTTGCAGATAGAGGTAGAGATGGAGTAATAGGTTGTTGTTTAAGTGTAGAACACTATTACACTTCTCCAGAAAGTCAAATTCAAAGCAGCGCTCGGGACCTAATTCTGTTTGTCGGCTCTATTTTGCTCACTCCAAAATCAGCATGACTGACCGCTTTGTTCTAGAAATGAGTTAAATGTGTGTGTCCCTCCACCCACACTTCAAAGTACTGAGCATTTGGGAACCAAATGCCATTTGGTATTGTGTATCTTTATGCTAGAGCGGATGGTTTAATTTCCTGATTTTAAAATAAGTCTCTTAAATAGATTGTATATGGCTGTTTTTTTTCCTTTTGATATATGCAACTTTCATTACATTACTAAAGGCATAATCTAGAAGTTCTTACTCAGGCAAAACTACTGTTGACTGCAGTGTGTGTCTTCAGGAGGAGTTTTGCCTGAGAAAGGACATATCTGCCTGCATATTTGTATTAGAAGTTGTGCAAGTATGAGTGTGTGCTGGGTATGTGACTGACTAAAGTGAGCTAAGTCTCTTACGAGGGTTTGTTATAGAAGGTGGGCAAAGCATATGAAACTTTATGGATTTCTTACTTTAATAACTTTTTATTGAACCATTTTGCTACAGTACATTGTGAAGGATCAAAACCACATATTCATAAATCATACCTTGTATTAAGTGCAGCACCAGAGAAAAAAATGGGAACCGAACAACAATGGCAAGTGAATAAACAAAATTCCAGTAATGAAATGTAGGCTTGTACATAGTGGCATTTAAACTCTATTCCATAAAATGTAATAAAGTGAATGTTTGAAATATAAAACCAAAGCCCTGGAGAGATCATCTGTTCTTTTAAAAATCACCACTTTCTTTTTGCGTCAATTTTTTCCTTTAATCCCAACTAAAATGCTGTTATCTGTTCTAAGCTGAGCTTCACACACAAGCACTTAACAAAGGGAACTTTCTCTATTATAGTGGAAGTGGTTAGCAGCTCCCAGGGTTGAGGCTGAGCACTCTATTTGACAACGCTACCTTTTTAAGAGGGGCTCATAACTTGTTCAAAGAAGTTCTCTGTGAGCTGAAATTCTTCTGCCCCTGCCCCAACTCAGAAAAAAAAACAACCAATATTTTTGAAAGTGTCAACACAATTCATTCTATGTGTTACTAGTTTGGGGTCTACGTTATATAGCATACACACTATATATATATAATAGTACCATACACACATATCCCACAAAGAAAAATCGTTACTTAAAAATTAGTTATGGGTGGTTCAGGGGAACATCCACCTACACAATCCTTTACAAGCAAGGAAATGCCCAAATGTGTTTGCATTCCCATTGAGCTGGCTTTCTGCAAACATTTGAGCAAAAGAGTTTACTGGCCAGATTATTCCTGGAGGTCCCGATTCAACAAAGCACTTAAGCACTTGCTTCACTTTAAGTGCAGGATCCTTCTTTAATGTCCTTTAACCTCCACAGTCACTTTCAGTGACAGACTCTAGCCCTTTATAAATAAGTTCCATACACCTCCAGCATGTACAATAACACAATGCACACACCCAACTCCTCACAAATACACTGCAACACAAAATCTTAAATCTGACCTCAGGTGGGTGCAACTGGAGTAGCCAGGAGGCTGTTCTGTTGGACTGAGCTCAAACCAGCCTCCAGCTAGGCCCAAGATTTCAGAGAAAGGGAGATAAAGGTGACATAAAGCCACCTCGGCCTCGTCCCACCACACCTGCACCAGAACAATGGAGGATTTGTCTCTGCTAGTGTAAATCAGTATAGCTCCATTGATTTCAATGGAGTTGCACCAGTTTACACCAGCTATGGATCTGGCCCCAAGAGTGCAGACTGATTCTTGTAGATCTATCACTTACCTTTGACACTAATGACCACAACGTGTTGTTCACAGTCACCATGAGGCATAGATAGAGTCACTCTTGAGATGCTCTCTTTTTTTTCTCTGAGGCCTCATCTACAGCTAAAACTTAGGTTGACCTAGCCACGTTACTCAGGGCTCTGAAAAAGCTCACACCCAGTGTGACACAGTTAGGTTGACCTAACCCAATAGTTCTCAACCTATTTATCATTGTGGGCCTCAGGTTGAGAACCACAGTGCCCCTGCAGTCCCTTATGCCCAGTGCCCCCCACACAGAGACCCCTCCACTGAATGGAACCATGAACGCAGCCTTGGGCGCGGGAGTGGGCAGCCGGCAGCCTGGACCCTGCTGAGTGGGGCCGGGCAACCGGGACCCAGCCCCTGCCGTGCCCCGCCAGGCGCGCAGGCTGGCAGCCAGGACCCAAGGCGTGGGCCAGGAACCTGGGGGTTCTGTAGCACCCCTGCAAACCGCTACTTCCCAGGGCCCCCCACCTCCTAAATGCTTTCCTGAATCAGGACTCCAATCAGGGAATAATACCAGCTGACTTAGATGACCAACCAACCACAGTGAAAATTTCAAATTTTGGCAGCCAACTATTCATGAATAATCGGAGGGATTAGTCACTGTAGAAATGTAGAAGTAATGTTCAATTTTTCCCTGGACACCTCATGTGATATTGCTTCTGGGCACTGCCACATTTCATGGGAAGCACTGAATGTGCACTTCCAGTGTAGCATGCTACTTAGCAACCTGGTCAAAGAAAACTGCATTCTTTGCTTCTGCTGTGCTAAGCACAACAGATGGAACCACCAAATCCAGCATGGGTTCTGTAAATATTTCTCTTACTGGGTTGTACCAAAGTCCTGCTCTTGGATTTTCTGTGGACAATTTTGTTTCATTTATTCTCATTGATTTTATAATTCTCATAATTTGTAAATGCTAGCACTGGGGCGGAGGACGGGGGAGGAATTTGCAACCAACAATTTAATTTGTGTTTCGCTTTGTGAACTGCCTGCAAGGGTGCAAGGGTGCAATTTTCTCTCACTTAGGCAGTATTCAATATTATTTGCTGAATAATATCTGTGAATAACTCTTGATCTATAGCTTGTTTGCAGGCACTTAATTATGAATACTTGATAGTCAAAATTTAATCTGCTTTGATTGGACACAGGTCCCACAGTGTGTTTCTTTTGCCTTAATTGGGACAAACACTAGCAGATAGAATCAGGTTTCCTCGTGCTTAGGAAACCTCGTGCTTAGGTTTCCTCGTGCTCAGGTTTCCTCAACTTAAATCAGGCAGTTTCAGACCCTGACTTAGAAAGCACCTAAGCACATGCCTAAGTGCTTTGCTGAATCGGGGTCTCCGTAAACATTATGGCCAGTAAACTCATTTGCGCGAATGTTTGTCTGCAGAAACAAGTCGAACACAAAGGAAATGCAAACACAATCAAAACTAAATTATGAAAACAAAATGTGAACTAATATTCACCAAAGCTTTGGGTAGTATGTTCCCCACTCTAGTAAACATACATATTTCTGAAAGCAAAGGCAGATTAGGGGAGTGGGAACACCTTAAAGTAAATTTAAGTATTCAAGCAAATCTACTAGCGGGGAGGGAGTAAGGAGTATAGTACAGGGATAGAAAGAATGAAAGGGACTTGAAAGTAACAAGTGTGAGAAGCAGCCAGGCTATTCTAACCGGCCTCGCTCACACATATGCACGTGTGCCCATACACATACATACATAGGAGGAACTTTCTTAATATTACTGACATCTCATCTGTGGTTATCCACTTTCATAGTAAGCCCCCGTATGATGACATGGGCCAACCCCGGGAGTTTCATTGCAGTGTCGGCTGAGCCTGAGGGTCAGAGTTAACTCAGATTACCCACATGTGAGTTACTCCTCTCAAGTTAGCCTAGGGTCAGTGAGAGCAGCCACGCTGTGAAATAGTCAAGTTAGGGTTTGGGGTTTTTGTTAACTTTCACATGGGTTTATTTCCCTAACCACTATCAGCTTCTGAGAGGTATGGCCCAGCTGGGGATTCCTCTTCCCTTCTTACTCAGAAATCTACAGGGCTACACATGGCAATAAGGAGACACCAACATTGCTTAGACACTCCATTCAACGCCTCACAACTCTGCCTAGCAAAGCAATGTTGCTACTGCCACCCTAGTACATGTTCTCACTGGGCTCCTTCAGGCGCCACATGGCAGCCATGTACTTGGGGATCTCGCTGTTCCGGCATGGGCAGTACAGTCTGTGGTCAGTGTAGTCCACACTAACTAAGGGTGTGGTGTTCCATCCAATTTCCTGGCTCTCTGTCCGTGGCTCTATGTATTTCTTGATTGGGTCCAGTGCAGCATGGTGAATAAGATTCAGAAACTTGGCGTCTTCTGTGTTACCGTGTTAAGACATTGGTTTCCTGGTGATCATGTGAACCCATCTGAGGGATTTGACTCTGTACTTCATGTGCAGTTTTTGGCACTGCAGCTCCTTCTGAATGGTCTCACAGAAAATCTGGTTCTGATGCATCAGGTCAGGCGACTCCTTCTTGTGGCCCCAAACAGCAGTGAAGTTGCTGCATTCACAATGGCACTGCACTCACTCATTTGTGGCCCTAGGAATTCTGGGAGCACATCCTGTGATTCTTAGCAGTAAGCTGCATTGCACTATGAATTCCCTCTGTGTATTGTGGGAGAGCTAGTCTGTCCTTTCCGGGCATATGGCAGGGAGAGGGGGGCGGAACTGTGGGAAGGCATTGGAGGACTAGCGACGCTTGAGTGGAGCCAGCCTGCATCCACACTGCAGAATGGTCATGCTAGCAGCTGACAAGTTGTGCTTGCTTATGTTTTAGCCCATAACACCCCGACGGGCTGGTCAAAGTGAGTTAAAAGCACCATTACATGCAGATAAAGGGGTTTTGTGTGTGGATGGGACTCAAGTTAGGGGCAACACTCTAGCTACAACTTGAGTTAACTTTGCAGGGAAGACAAGCCCTGATTGTATTAACAGGAGATAATTAAAACTGCCTCTTCCACAGAAGAATGACATGCTCCAAAGAAACTGTGAATGGGAGCTAAACAACGGCCACCAGCTGCTTAATGGGCAGGAAGCTTGATTGGCTCTGTAAGGTGCCTGCCAGCTTTAGAACAAAAGGGGGAAGTGTATGCACTGGCAAGCCCCTCCTCTCCCTAGGAGCTCCATTGGCCAGCCAGAGAGAGATGGAAGCTGATTGGCTCCTTGCTCCCCACAATCATTAATTTAAACCCATGCTGGGGGTTTCTTGAGAGTCTTACCCCTTTTAGGGGCCCCTCTGCTCCTCCCCCATAATTATATAATAAGAAACTATGGTTTTAGGTGCTATAGGTCTGACTGATCTCCTGGTTTAGCGGTCAGGAAGGAATTTTTCCCATCAGAGCCAAATTGTCTAAAGCTGGTAGGTTTTGTTTGTTTGTTTTTCTTCCTCCCTCATAGCATTACAGAGGTTAAATTGGAATAGGACTTAGAAATTTAGTATTAGGAATTGTATGAATGTCTAGTTCATAACAACATGTGGCCAGTGGGGATAAAAGACCAAGAAGGCCATTGCCCAGAAATAAGAGCGATGCAATCTCCCTGTGAACTGCAGGCCTAAGGGAAAAGGGAAGACCTGTAGTCTTCATGGAACTGGGTCCCTCTTTAATATCTTCTGTCCCCTTTGCAGGGGGGAGAGTGAGAGGATTCACCAGAAGAAAGTCAGCCCTCAGTTATGGATTTATGATAGGAGCCTTATGAATCCTGCACGGGACCCACTCTGATGCCTGGAATGGGGCGATGGGGTAGATAGCACCTCTCCCCAGTGTGAATTTAATAAAACTGCAGCCTGCCACTTAAATACACCCTTCTATCTGTCCTTGTTCACTTGCACGTCCTGATGAAAAACAAGCAATGTACACAAAGGAAACCGAACCATCGGTGCTTTAAAGGATCAGCTTTGACCTGGGTGGAGCAGGCAGGCCCGCCAACAGGAGGGCCAAAAGGGGCAATTGCCCAGGGGCCCAGGTGATTTAAAAGGGCCCAGGGGCCACCACTGCTGCCACAGTAGCGGCGGTGGTGGCCAGAAGCCCTGGGCCCTTTTAAACTGCCTGGGTGGGCCGCAGAGCTCCTAGGCATGTGCGGGGTGATACTAGCGGTGGCAAAGGCATGTTGAAGTCCTGGCCATGCTGGAAGAGCGCGCCCAGCAGTGCAGCCAGCAGCTCGCTGGGCACCAGCCAGCACAGGCACAGTGTAACCCAAACGTCAGGCAGACCTTTCTAGGGGGCCCGTTGACTGTTCTGCCCTGGCCACAGAGCCGTCCCCAGGGTACGGCGAATTGGGGTGACTGCTCCAGGCCCTGCGCTTTGGGGGGCCCCACAGGCCAGCATGATTGGCCAGCGCGGTTGGTCCCGGAAGTGATGGGTCGATCCCGGAAGTGACAGATTCATCTCTTCTGCCCAGGGCCCCACACCCCTCTAGGGACATGTGGCCCTGGGGCCTGGAATTGCTGTCGGCGGGCAGGGAAGCAGGAGAGAGTTTCTGAGTAATTAATCCTGGCTGGGAAAGGGCCAGCCTCTGTCCAGGTTATATTTGGGGTTGGTAACCAATCAAACCCCACTGATCTCTTCTGCCCAAAGAGGAGGGAGGGAATAAGTGACATCCTGTGTGGAATTTAGAGCTTTGAGGGACCACTACTAACCTACAAATCACATGAAACTCATGTACCTCCTATTGTTCTGAGTAGCCCCTAATGCTGTGCTTTACTGTTCCTTTATATTTTCAGATTGCATTGTACAATGCTGCAAGTATATAGGGGGAAAGAGTAACATTGACCATACACAGTTAGTTAGGATTTGTTTGTGAGAGTCTTTTCCACACAGCATCAGAGAGACAAAAGTGTATTAAATGTAGGAAAATGTGATGGTAAGCCATAAGAAGGGGAACTGAGGGACAAGGGTCAACCTGGTTAGATTTTTAAGTTAATGGCATCCATTGTACAAGTGTGTGGCATTATTGACATGAATTGTGACTGTATAGATTATTGTTGCAACCACTGTTATATATTTGCAGCAAAAATTGTACAAAGGTTGTCGAGTGAGGTGTCGATGAAAGGATCATGATCTGCTGGTTATGATTGTGCTATCTGAATGCATGTATCAATTTTGTAGTTGAAAATATGAATATTGGCTATGTACTTGTATATCAATGTGTTTGATTCTAAGTAGCATTAGTGAAGCATTTGGTCAGCTTCTTGAGAAAAGAATTTGCAGATTAAGTGCCCAATCAAGAAACACTTAACTAACAATGGACCTTGGGAGATTCCAATCCACAAGAGAAGTCTTCCTGGTAACATTTAAGGTAGCATGTGAGCAATGGCTGCTCTCCCTGTAAAGAACTGAGTCATGCATGGACATGTGACTTGCCCATGTGACTCCAAACTCCATCTTGCTGCTGTGATTTTCCACAGTAAGAACAAAGGGGTGTCCTTCCACATGGCAGAGGATATAAAAGACCTTGGAAACCCCTATATTTTGTCTTCAATCCTGCTTCTTACTTCTGGAGGAACCTTGTTACAAACTGAAGCTCTGAACAAAGGACTGAATGACCCATCCAAGCTGTGGATGTACTCCAGAGACTTGATTTGAACCTGCAGTTTATTCTGTCACTGCTACAAGCCTAAACCACTAACTGTGCCATGACTGTATGTAATTGATTCCATTTAACCAATTTTAGCTCTCATCTATATTTCTTTCTTTTTATGAATAAACCTTTAGATTTTAGATTCTAAAGGATTGGCAACAGCATGATTTGTGGGTGAGATCTGACCTGTATATTGACCTGGGTCTGGGACTTGGTCCTTTGGGATCGGGAAAACCTTTTTTCTTTTACTGGGGTATTGGTTTTCATAATCATTCATCCCCATAAGGAGCGGCCCTGGTGGTGATACTGAGAAACTGGAGTGTCTGAGGGAATTGCTTGTATGACTTCTGGTTAGCCAGTGGGGTAAAACCGAAGTCCTCTCTGTTTGGCTGGTTTGGCATGCCTTAATAGTAAAGGAACTCCAGCTTTGGCCTTTAACTGCCCTGCAATGTGCCCTAAATTGATACTCTCAGTAGTGTCCCACCAGAGGCATCTTCGTTACAAAGTGTAAACAATTGCACAAGGTGAAATACAGAGAAGAATCAAGCCATAGGTGCCCCTGGGAGTTTTCCTGGCACCCCTTTAGCCCATGGGCCATGCTTGATTTTTGGGTTCTTCTCATTTGTTCCGTTTCTTCTTAAAAATGTTTTCTGCCTGCCTCACCCCTGAACCAGCATAAGCAACTCTTCTCTGATGCAGTATCAAGCACTCCTGGTACAGCTTGAACTCTGCAGTTTGAAGTCAGAAGCAATTTTTTTACCAAGATGAAAGATCCCAGATGGTTAATCTTATTGCCATACATGTGGCTTACATTATTACCTCAAAAATAAATGTATATATGTAAACATTACCATCTGCAGCAAGGAATCTTGTGCATTTTTAAAAGGTGAACGACCTGCTCAGATATGCTCCTACTGAACTGTTAGCAAAAATCTCTTATTTGCTTACTGTATTAAACATGGCAGCATGTAGAATGCCATAAAGCCACATCAAGGAAATGGGCTTTGGGCAGCTCCCGATTATCGCAGTGCTGTTTGACTGGCCAAAGTTGTGGGGTTTGTTTTTTGTTTTGTTTTTCCTCCAAATCCTCACATGGAAATAACTTTTTTGTTTGGTGGTGGAAGTCAATAACAGTAACCCATTGTGGTGCATAGCCCATCGTGAAGCTGAGATTAGCCAATGGACATGTTAACTAGAGTTGGGTGCTCGGTTTTCTTGAATTATTTATTTGACAAATTTTGCTCTTTTTTTCCTCTTTGTAGCTGTATATTGGTTTTAAAAAAAATCACATCCCCCAACTGATGTAATTCTATTAGTACAAACTCTGTGTAGACCAGGCATTAGAGTAAGAGCTCATACATTTTTAGAAATATTAGCTTCAGTCGTCTTCTGTACTGCGTGCAGTCTGGTATCTTATGTAAAAGCCACATTGCTTTTCCTGCCTAGAAAATGATTGTGGTGCAGTATCTCTCTCTGCTCTTGCTGCAGATGGAACTGGTTGGAAGATTTTCATTTTAAAATGTTTTGTCAGCCTGGGCAAAAAAAAAAAAATCAATCTGAAGTACGCCCTGTTGGACCGAGACAAAGGCCATTTGTCCTGCCAACTTAAACAGGAAACTAGCTAAGCTAAAAGCACTGGGGGTGAAATCCTGGCCCCATTGATTTCAAGACAGCCAGGGTTTCACCCTGGGCAATTCACTCTCACACATTTTTTATTCATATTCACTTTATCTGAGGTTTGGACTCCAGCTTTTATTTCTTTTATCAATCTTTTTATTAGGTGCCCGTAGAACATACAGACCCAAGGAGAATGATAACAAAAACTACTTGCCACTCGCCAATCATAAGAAACTGGGCTATCCTAGTAAAGTGTATATAATAATGCAAATGAAATGGCTCTGGGTTTTTTGATAAATGAATACCTAAATAATGGTCAACAACTCAAAACCCGAGCCATATAGGAATTGTTACCCTGCAGGGAGCTGTATGTCTTGGTTTAAATTAAACTACATCTATTATAACTTAGTACCCATAAAGTCAACAATTGTGCAAAAAAGGCCTTTCTTATCTGATGTGCCTGTATATATTATCCATTCAGTTACATGAGCTCTTTGGTGCAAGGACTGTCATTTGCTAAATGCTTGTACAGTCCCTAGCACAGGGGGCACCTAACCTGGTCAACCTCTAAGTGCTGCCACAATGTAAATGTTAATAAAGTCCCCAGAGCAGTAGTAATGGGGTTGTCCCAGTAAAGCCAAGGCCCAACCCTCAATGTCAGGTCTGTGTGGTGTGGAAACAGACAAGGAGGGGTTAACTGGATGTGGAGCAGATACATCTGGGATTTATTAACCTACCAAGTCCTATTGCCAGGAAAAGGAGGAAGAAGTAAGGAGTGGCCAGTATGGGGGGGTGAGATCAAACTCCACCCAACTGGAGACTGCTTCCCTTCTTGGACCTAGGAGGAGAGGGTGGGACTGATGCTTGACTATGATTAGGCCCTGGAGAGAGAAGGCGTTTTGTTGAACTATTTACACCCTGAAAGCTAGTGGATTACTTTGTCTGTCTCTGCAACACTGGGATGTATGGCTCAGTTGTTCTTGGATTCTCATTAGCTCTCACTTTATAGGAATTGACTATATAAGGATTCATAATAGCAACAGGCTGAAAAATGATCTCTTACAGCCAGATTATGCCTGGTTCTTGGAGGTGTACTAGATGTGGAAGGAGAGACAGGTAAAGTGCTTGGACAGCCTCTTCATCCCCTGAAGCCCCTTATCTCTATTGCACCTTCATAGTAGGTGCCAGAATTTGGCTGCTGGTGTTAGGGAGTTGTCTGCTATTGCTACCTGCAATGCTAATAATGACCCCAACATGGCAGTACCTGGGTGGGCTCTATCCACCCCTCTTCCTAGCCCCCACTCTGTGCTGAACAGCAGCAAGTACTGGCAAGAGCACTGCCAGAACTTCTGATGGGTGCAGCAAGTCCTGCTGTTTATGGAGCTCTGGAGGCAGCATGCCTGGTGGGGTGGCCCCAGCATTACAGCTCTCCTAGCCCAGGACAGCTCTGCCTCACCAAGCCACCTTTGAGTTTTAATTTCACGCATTAAGATGAATGGACAACTCGTGGATTATCTTGTCTGGGCAGTGCTCAACACAGGCAAAATTCTGCACTCGTCTCTTCAGTGTACCGGGTGTGCACTCCAGTACCACCATGTCAATGTCTCATAAGAACGGCCACACTGGGTCAGACCAACGGTCCATCTAGCCCAGTATCCTGTCTTCTGACAGTGGCCAAGGCTTCAGAGGGAATGAACAGAACAGGCAATCATTGAGTGATCCATCCCCCGTCATCCACTTGCAGCTTCTGGCAAACAAGTGTTCCTCACAAGAATCCCACAAGATCTATAGTATGCATTCAAATGCCCTTGAAAACTGACTGCCTCAAACAATGACCGTACGTAGACTGTTCTCTCATTTGACTTCTGTAACTAGTGTACATGTTCCTAAAGAGTGAGTGCATGATAAGACAATATCACTGCCCAGAGCTAAATCACTGCACTGGATCCTACTAAGAAAGACATGTGGTGCTAAAACTTGGCACTGCCATAGCCCTCAGAACAGGGGTGGAAAAACTTTTTGGCCCAAGGGCCACATATGGGAATAGAAATTGTATGGTGGGCCATGAATGCGCTCAAAATTGAGGTTGAGGTGCAGGAGGGGGTGAGGGCTCTAGTTGGGGGTGCAAGCTCCTATGTGGGGCCAGAAATGAGGAGTTCAGGTTGTGGGAGGGGGTTCCAGGCTGGGTTGTGTGAGGGAGGGTGAGGGCTCTGGCTGGGGGTGCAGGCTCTGGGGTGGGGCTGGGTATGAGGGACCTAGACAAATTAGAGGATTGGACCAAAAGAAATCTGATGAGGTTCAACATGGACAAGTGCAGAGTCCTGCACTTAGGACGGAAGAATCCCATGCACCGCTACAGACTAGGGATCAAATGGCTAGGCAACAGTACTGCAGAAAAGGACCAAGGGGTTACAGTGGATGAGAAGCTGAATATGAGTCAACAGTGTGCCCTTGTTGCCAAGAAGGCCAATGGCATTTTGGGAGGTATTAGTAAGCACATTACCAGCAGATCGAGGTACGTGATCGTTCCCCTCTATTCCACATTGGTGAGGCCTCATCTGGAGTGCTGTGTCCAGTTTTGGGCCCCACACTACAAGAAAGATGTGGAAAAATTGGAAAGCATCCAGCGGAGGGCAACAAAAATGATTAGGGGACTGGAATACATGATTTATGAGGAGAGGCTGAGGGAACTGGGATTGTTTCTTCTGCAGAAGAGAAGAATGAGGGGGAATTTGATAGCTGCTTTCAACTACCTGAAAGGGGGTTCCAAAGACTGGATGGATCTAGACTGTTCTCAGTGGTAGCTGATGACAGATCAAGGAGTAATGGTCTCAAGTTGCAGTGGGGGAGGTTTAGGTTGGATATTAGGAAAAACTTTTTCACTAGGAGGGTGGTGAAGCATTGGAATATGTTACCTAGGCAGGTGGTGGAATCTCCTTCCTTTGAGGTTTTTAAGGTCAGGCTTGACAAAGCCCTGCTTGGGATGATTTAGTTGGGTATTGGTCCTCTTTGAGCAGGGGGTTGGACGAGATGATCTCCTGAGGTCCCTTCCAACCCTGATATTCTATGAGGAGTTTAGGGTGTAGGCGTGTGCTCTGGGCTGGGACCGGGGGTTCGGAGGGTGGGAGGGGGATCAGGACTGGGGCAGGGGGTTGGGGTGTGGAAAGGGTTGCAGCTCTGGCAGGGGATGTGGGCTGTGAGGTGGGGCTGGGGATGAGGGGTTTGGGATGCAGGAGGGTGCTCTGGGCTGGGTTGAGAGGTTTGGAGGGCAGGAGGGAGATTGAGGCAGGGGAGTGGGGTGTGGGGAGAGGCTCAGGGGTGCAGGCTCTGGGCAGTATTTACCTCAAGCAGCTCCCGGAAGCAGCGGCATGTCCCTTCTCTGGCTCCTAGACAGAGGCTCTGCTGCACCCTGCCCTGTCCGCAGGCACTGCCCCTGCAGCTCCCATTAGAGCGCCAGAGGGGGCCCTTTGAGCGGCCCCCAACCCTGCACCCCGGCTGGAGTGGTGGAGCAGGGCAAGCCCTGCTCCCCAGTGGGAGTTTGAGGGCTGGCTTAAAATGCCTGGCAGGCTGGATGCAGCCCGTGGGCCGTAGTTTGCCCACCCCATCTCAAAAGCATCAATGGCATCTATTAGTAAAGACTAATAAATAATACTTTTTTTCTTTAGATCTCAAAGCACTGCAGGACTGGATACAGGCTCTCCCGCACTGAGACAAATGGTAGTTCCACCCACAGAATGTGCACATTTAATGCAAGAGACATTGTACAGTGGGGATAAGCAGGGAAAGTTTTGCCTTAAACCAGTACTGGCTTCCAGTTGTTGCTTCAGTATGGCATCTCTGCAGCATCTTTTGTGCCCTCCCTGTAACAGAAAGTAGTGCTTACTTGAATTGCCTTGTGGGATAGCAGCTGAGGCGAAAGGAAAGTCCTCAAAGCTCTCCTTTTTATGCCTTGCCTGCTGATTACATGTTTTTAGGGACAGGTAGCTTTTGCTAATGAGACTTTTAATAATAAAGTTTTCATTGCTTTGGAAAATATTAACTTTGCTGGGTAGATCAAACAAGCCCTGCAGTTATAGTTACAATATCCTAAAGATTTAGCTTCCCAGTAATAATAGGTCTAAGCCTTCGCACTGCCAGAGGCTATAACTATTTTATTTGAAATGAAACCTCTCATAAATATCCAACTATGAAGTCACTTTATATCAGTTGCTGTTATATAAACTGGACAAGGCTAAATATCCCATCGGCCAATATCAGGGCTGCCAGAAAGAGAAGCTGTATGTACAATGCCTGCAAATTGACAGATCTCCTTCTCTTTATTAAGCCATCCTGGGAAGCATTTTGTTTTGCACATTATAGCAACTTCTGTGACGATTGCAGCCATGGGCCAGTGGTCATAGCAGAGTAATCTCTCTAAGCCTCAGAAGGTACGTCTACACTTCAAAAAAAAAAAAAAAAAAAAAGCCCTGTGGCAGTGAGTCGCGGAGCCTGAATCAGCTGATGGGGTTTGTGGAGCTTATGCTATGAGGCTAAAAATATAAGTGTAGACGTTGCTTCTCAGGCTGGAGCCCAGGCACTGACACCCCCCTCCCCACCCCTTTGCCAGGCTCCAGCTTGAGCAGGCATGTCTGCATTGCTATTTGTAGCCCCATAACACCAGCCTCAGTCAGTTGATCTGGGCTCTTAGACTTACTGCCATGGGAAGTGGGGAGGGTAAAGTTTCAGTGTAGATGTACCCAGAGATCTAATCTCCTCTTGATGTCTGTTCTATCAGCCCCACAATGGGCAGGGATACTAAAAGGAAGCTGGGCTTAAGTTTTAGGAATATGCACGCTCTATTCTGCTCTCTGTCAGCCCTGGTCTACACTAGGACTTTAGGTCGAATTTAGCAGTGTTAAATCGATGTAAACCTGCACCCATCCACACGATGAAGCCCTTCATTTCGACTTAAAGGGCTCTTAAAATCTATTTCCTTTCCACCCCTGACAAGTGGATTAGCGCTTAAATCGGCCTTGCTGGGTCGAATTTGGGGTACTGTGGACACAATTCGACGGTATTGGCCTCTGGGAGCTATCCCAGAGTGCTCCATTGTGATTGCTCTGGACACACTCTCAACTCAGATGCACTGGCCAGGTAGACAGGAAAAGAACTGCAAACTTTTGAATCTCATTTCCTGTTTGGCCAGCGAGGCAAGCTGCAGGTGACCATGCAGAGCTCATCAGCACAGGTGACCATGATGGAGTCCCAGAATCGCAAAAGAGCTCCAGCATGGACTGAACAGGAGGTACAGGATCTGATCGCTGTATGGGGAGAGGAATCAGTGCTATCAGAACTCCGTTCCAGTTTTCGAAATGCCAAAACCTTTGTCAAAATCTCCCAGGGCATGAAGGACAGAGGCCATAACAGGGACCCAAAGCAGTGCCGTGTGAAACTTAAGGAGCTGAGGCAAGCCTACCAGAAAACCAGAGAGGCAAACGGCCGTTCCGGGTCACAGCCCCAAACATGCCGCTTCTATGATGAGCTGCATGCCATTTTAGAGGGTTCAGCCACCACTACCCCAGCCGTGTTGTTTGACTCCTTCAATGGAGATGGAGGCAACACGGAAGCAGGTTTTGAGGACGAAGAAGAAGATAGCTCACAGCAAGCAAGCGGAGAAACCGGTTTTCCCGACAGCTAGGAACTGTTTCTCACCCTGGACCTGGAGCCAGTACCCCCTGAACCCACCCAAGGCTGCCTCCTGTACCCAGCAGGCGGCGAAGGGACGTCCGGTGAGTGTACCTTTTAAAATACTATACATGGTTTAAACGTAAGCATGTGAAAGGATTACTTTGCCCTGGCATTTGCGACTCTCCTGGATGTACTCCCAAAGCCTTTGCAAGAGGTTTCTGGGGAGGGCAGCCTTATTGCATCCTCCATGGTAGGACACTTTACCACTCTAGGCCAGTAATACGTACTCGGGAATCATTGTACAACAAAGCATTGCAGTGTATGTTTGCTGGCGTTCAAACAACATCCGTTCTTTATCACTCTGTGTTATCCTCGGGAGAGTGAGAGATCATTCATGGTCACCTGGTTGAAATAGGGTGCTTTTCTTCAGGGGACACTCAGAGGTGCCCGTTCCTGCTGGGCTGTTTGTCTGTGGCTGAACAGAAATGTTTCCCACTGTTAGCCACGAGGAGGGGGGAGGGTTGAGGGGGTAGCCACGCAGTGGGGGGAGGCAAAATGCGACCTTGTAACGAAAGCACATGTGCTATGTATGTAATGTTAACAGCAAGGTTTACCCTGAAAGAGTGTAGCCACTATTTTATAAAATGTGTCTTTTTAAATACCGCTGTCCCTTTTTTTTTTTTTCTCCACCAGCTGCATGTGTTTCAATGATCACAGATCTTCTCCTTCCCAGAGGCTAGTGAAGATTAGAAAGAAAAAAAACCGCACTTGTGATGAAATGTTCTCTGAGCTCATGCTGTCCTCCCACACTGACAGAGCACAGACAAATGAGTGGAGGCAAATAATGTCAGAGTGCAGGAAAGCACAAAATGACCGGGAGGAGTAAGTGGCGGGCTGAAGAGAGTAAGTGGTGGGCTGAAGACAGGGCTGAAGCTCAAATGTGGTGGCAACGTGATGAGGAGGCAGGATTCAATGCTGAGGCTGCTGGAGGATCAAACCAGTATGCTCCAGTGTATGGTTGAGCTGCAGCAAAGGCAGCTGGAGCACAGACTGCCACTACAGCCCCTGTGTAACCAACCGCCCTCCTCCCCAAGTTCCAGAGCCTCCACACCCAGACGCCCAAGAACGCGGTGGGGGGGCCTCCAGCCAACCAGCCACTCCACCACAGAGGATTGCCCAAAAAACAGAAGGCTGTCATTCAATAAATTTTAAAGTTGTAAACTTTTAAAGTGCTGTGTGGCATTTTCCTTCCCTCCTCCACCACCCCTCCTGGGCTACCTTGGTAGTCATCTCCCTATTTGTGTGATGAATGAATAACGAATGCATGACTGTGAAGCAGCAATGACTTTATTGCCTCTGCAAGCAATGATTAAAGGGAGGAGGGGAGGGTGGTTAGCTTACAGGGAAGTAGAGTGAACCAAGGGCCGGGGGGTTTCATCAAGGAGAAATAAACAGAACTTTCACACCGTAGCCTGGCCAGTCATGAAACTGGTTTTCAAAGCTTCTCTGATGCGTACCGCGCCCTCCTGTGCTCTTCTAACCGCCCTGGTGTCTGGCTGCGCGTAACCAGCAGCTAGGCGATTTGCCACAGCCTCCCACCCCGCCATAAACGTCTCCCCCTTACTCTCACAGATATTGTGGAGCCCACAGCAAGCAGTAATAACAGTGGGAATATTGGTTTCGCTGCGGTCTAAGCGAGTCAGTGAACTGCGCCAGCGCGCCTTTAAACATCCAAATGCACATTCTACCACCATTCTGCACTTGCTCAGCCTGTAGTTGCAGAGCTCCTGACTACTGTCCAAGCTGCCTGTGTACTGCTTCATGAGCCATAGCATTAAGGGGTAGGCTGGGTCCCCAAGGATAACTATAGGAATTTCAACATCCCCAACAGTTATTTTCTAGTCTGGGAATAAAGTCCCTTCCTGCAGCTTTTGAAACAGACCAGAGTTCCTGAAGATGCGAGCGTCATGTACCTTTCCCGGCCATCCTATGCTGATGTTGGTGAAACGTCCCTTGTGATCCACCAGAGCTTGCAGCACTATTGAAAAGTACCCCTTGCGGTTTATGTACTCGCCAGCTTGGTGCTCCAGTGCCAAGATAGGGATATGGGTTCCGTCTATGGCCCCACCACAGTTAGGGAATCCCATTGCAGCAAAGCCATCCACTATGACCTGCACATTTCCCAGGGTCACTACCCTTGATATCAGCAGATCTTTGGTTGTGAGGGCTACTTGCATCACAGCAGCCCCCACAGTAGATTTGCCCACTCCAAAATGATTCCCAACTGACCGGTAGCTGTCTGGCTTTGCCAGCTTCCACAGGGCTATCGCCACTCGCTTCTCAACTGTGAGGGCTGCTCTCATCTTGGTATTCATGCACTTCAGGGCAGGGGAAAGCAAGTCACAAAGTTCCATGAAAGTGCCCTTACGCATGTGAAAGTTTCGCAGCCACTGGGAATCGTCCCAGACCTGCAACACTATGCGGTCCCACCAGTCTGTGCTTGTTTCCCGAGCCCAGAATCGGTGTTCCACAGCATGAACCTGCCCCAGTAGCACCATGATGCATGCATTGGCAGGGCCCATGCTTTGAGAGAAATCTGTGTCCATGGTCTGATCACTCACGTGACCGTGCTGACATCGCCTCCTCGCCTGGTATCACTCTGCCAGGTTCTGGTGCTGCATATACTGCTGGGTAATGTGTGTGGTATTTAATATGCTCCTAATTGCCAAAGTGAGCTGAGCGGCCTCCATGCTTGCCTTGGTATGGCGTCCGCACAGAAAAAAGGCGTGGAACGATTGTCTGCCGTTGCTCTGACAGAGAGAGGGGCGACTGACGACATGTCTTACAGGGTTGGCTTACAGGGAATTAAAATCAACAAAGGGGGTAGCTTTACATCAATGAGTATTTCAGGCAGGACTTCACGGAGGGTTCCAATAAGAAATGGTGCACCTAAGTAATTGTTCTTATTGGAACAAGCAGGTTGGTCTGGCCTCTGATTGATATATGGCTAGATTTACCTCGCTGTACCTTCTCTGTGAGTGACTGCAGTGTGACCTAGAGGAATGAGTCCCCTAGATGGGGGTGGGGAGCAAATGAGTACAAAACAAATCTGGTCTATTTCTTGTTTTGATCCACTCCATCTATCTTTTACATCTTTGGCTGGCAGCAGACGGTGCAGAAGGACTGCAAGCCATCCACATCTCATGGCTGCTCGGCAGAAGATGGTACAATAGGACTGCTAGCCATCCTCATCTCTTGCCTGCCCAGCAGAAGATGGTACAATAGGACTGCTAGCAATCCGTATCGCCTGCCTGCTCACCATAAGATGGTTCAATAGGACTGACTGCAGGACTAAAGAGAATGACCTGGTCAAGTCACTTCTAATGTAGTCCCTGCACCCATGTCTGCCCAGGTCCACATCGGCCAGGAGCACCTCGGACATGACAATGACAGCTACCAGTCCTATCGTACCGTCTGCTGCCACAAGGCAATGGGTTGCTGCTGCTGTGTAGCAATGCAGTACCACGTCTGCCAGCACCCAGGAGACATACGGTGATGGTTACCTGAGCGGGCTCCATGCTTGCCGTGGTATGGTGTCTGCACAGGTAACTCAAGAAAAAAGGCGTGAAACGATTGTCTGCTGCTGCTTTCATGGAGGGAGGGAGGGAACGGGGGCCTGACGATATGTACCCAGAACCACCCACGACAATGTTTTAGCCCCATCAGGCATTGGGATCTCAACCCAGAATTCCAATGGGCAGCGGAGACTGCGGGAACTGTGGGATAGCTACCCACAGTGCAACACTCCGGAAGTCGACGCTTGCCTCGGTACTGTGGAAGCGCTCCGCCGAGTTAATGCACTTAATGCACTTAGAACATTTTCTGTGGGGACACACACACTTGAATATATAAAGCCGATTTCTAAAAAAAACACTTTTATAAATTCGACCTAATTTTGTAGTGTAGACATACCCTCAGACTACAGTTCCTTATAATACTGCCAAGAACCAGCACTCTATTCTTTGGTGCCCAGGGGCTGGAGTTAAATAATAAAATAATATATGTTCATTATCACTTTAATCTTAGTTTTGTACCATGCCTACGTTTGCCCATTTTTAATAGTGTGAGATAAACGTGTTTCTGTTCCAAGCTCCAGTATTTTCTTTCTTAATTAAATTGGTACATTTCAGGGTGGCTAAACTGCCCCCTCTCCCAGCCTCCCTGTTATCTTAGCCCACGTACATGAAGCTCTGAGAATAGGTACTGCACTCTTCATGACAAGTGAGCTGAAAGGACCATGGGCCAGATTTTAAAGGTGTTTAGGCAGATTTTTAAAGATATGGAAATAGTGGGTGTTAGATGCGTAGGCACCATTGAAAATCTGTCTAGGCACCGATCTGCATCTTTAGATGCCTACATAGCTTTAAAATCTGGCCCTATATGACAATAATAGTAATGCATTGCTTGATTAAGCATGTCCATGTTCCAAACATTTGCCTTCAATAACATTGGAATATTGAGAAGAGTAGGAGTAATAGCTAGAATGCAGCAGACTGATCTGGACACTGTCCGATCTGTTGCAAATTTCCTAATTCAAACCCCTTTTTAAAGGTTCAGCTCTGTTGCGCAAGAGTATGTCTACACTGCAGAGAAAAGCCCATGGCTGGCCCATGCCAGCCAACTAGGGCTTGTGGGGCTGTTTCATTGCAGTGTAGACCTCTGGGCTAGCGCTGGATCCTGGGCTCAAGGACCTTGAAAGGTGGAAGGGTCTGAGAGTTTGGGCTCCAGTCCCAGCCTGGAAGTCTACACTGCAATCAAACAGCCCCACAGCCCAAGCCCTGCAAGCCTGAGTTGCGGGTATCTAGTTGCTGTGTAGGCATACCCTTAAAGTCCTGCTCTACCCCCAACTTCCACCTTGCCATCATCCTGGCATTAGAATAGCTACCCGTCAGCCCATCTGTCTCCCCTCTTCCCCGCCCACCCACACACAACTTACCTCTTTCCTACTTTTCTTTCCAGGAGGGCAGCTTTGTTGGGGTCTGTGCTAGTCCCTGGGAGCTCCTTATCGAATCTTTGCAAGTACTGATGCATTCCAGAATCGCCTTTGCCCCAGATTTTAATACTAATATGCATTTATGTGGCAACTCTCATATAAAAAGACCTTTGAAAACTATTCATAAAGAATCATTTCTGCATCACTGCAGCCCTGCCTGGGGTGAAGCAAGGCAATTGTTCCACAGCCATGGTACGCAACAGTTGAAAACAAGAACTGACGATGACTATTATATCCACTGCAAATGCATAACTTAGCCTATGAACATTCAAAGCAGAGATGCTAGGGCCCATGTGGTACATCTACAATTTGGCTGTTATTCCTGCTCCCAAGAGAGGAGCAGAGAGATGAGAGAGAGCTCTCCTTTTTGCACAAATTAAGGAGCAACTGTACTTGATTGAAGTGAGCCTATGACTCTCAGAAGCCTTAAGGTTGTGAGTTCAAAATGAAGGGACTAAGGGGATTCTTTAAGGCTCCAGCAAGAATACAGAGGCTACCCAAAGGAATAATGCATGGCCTTTTCTTAGATGAGTGCATTTCAGCCAAGGCAGTTCAGTGGTGAGAGAGAGTATCCAAAGAAAAGACAGAGATAATGTGTCAAAGGATTTCCACCTCAATAGCTTGCTAGGCATTACTTGTAAACCATACTTCTAATAAATCTATTGAAAACATCGGAGCATCGTAGTGAAAATAATGGAAGTGACCTGCAGTAGGAAATCAAGAGAAGGGATTGTCCCTTACAGTCCTGGAGCATGAAAATTCCACCTACCCTGTCTTTTTTTTCTTTTCTTTTTCTTTTTTTTTTTTTGAGGAACCCAATGCTGTTCATTGGAATTCAGCCTGAACTGTAGCGAATTCCCTGCCAGACACATGGGATTGTAAAGTTCAAGGACTGCATACATGTCCTGTTTTGTGTTTTACACCACTAGTTAATGTTGAAAATACTCTTTCTACAGCAGTCTGAGACATGCAAGTCCTATGCTGGAGTATTACCAGGCAGTGGGGAAAGCACACAAAGTAGGTTGTGGGATATGGGGAATGCTGGAAATGTGGGGGTGGTATATGGGAAAACACTGCTGTGATTCTTTAGGTGGAAGTGCTACCACTTTCCCTTCCCTACCTCATCCCCACCACATCCCACACCCGTCCAAAGCCTAGCTTCAGATAAACATCTGAATATTTGGCACTGAGCTTCCAAATCTTTTAAGTACTAGCTACATTATGTGGCATGGGTCAGTGTATTACTGGAGGAACTTACGAAGCTTTTTGGATTCTAACGTTTATTATCTGCATCCATGGTATAGAAGAGAAGAAGCAAAGCAGCACTGAAAAGACCCCCTGCAACACTCAGACCTTGCAAGGAAAACTTTTTTTTTATGTAAGCAGATTTTGTTGTGCAAAATGGGATCCAAGAGCTTGCATAACTCAGATATCTGGCACTAGAATACTGTCGCCGGCTCTGGCTGTGCAGGGTAAAGATTTTGAATGCCTATAGTCATCAATAATGTAGCAGAAGTTGAAGCATGAAAAAGCAACAAATCCATGATGAGCACCAACAGTCAAAGACCAATCCAATTCCAGTGATCAAAAACCTAAGGGGAAAAGCCTGTCTAGGTGACGGACAACCATCATCCTCAGGAGATAGGCATTGATTGTTTCTAAGAATAGCATTACTGTGGGCTAGCTATCAGGCAAATGAGCAAATTGATGGCACCTCCTTTTAATTTTTCAGAGAAAACAATTAAAATATATAGGCTGTATTATTAAAATATGTAAAATTTATAATTTAATTATAAGATTAGAGCTTTATAGCCTGATGGCCCCACTGTATTTTGCATATTAGTGAACAATTGCTTCCTTAAAGCACGCAGTAGAATCATTTACTTGATACTGGAGAATAAGTTAATTATGGATCCCCTGCCTTTGACTAATGGATTTAATAATCACGTTACTGTAGAATTAACTTCTACTTCCCCGTGTTATAGCACTAATGAGGAGATTCATAAGTTAAGTTTCTTAAGAGTAAGATTGGCGTGTGTTCATGCGCACAAAGCTGCCTGTACAGTTCCGGCTTCCAGCCAGCAGTTCCTCCAAGAACATTTTCATGGTAGCCATCACTTTTGCCTCCATCTATCCTTAATCCCCACCAGCAGCTTGCCATCCCCGCAGCTGGCTTTGCCAGAAAGCTTAGTTTTCAGTGTGAAAGGATAATTTCCAATCTAAGGGCCAGGTTGTAAGAGAGGATGTGAGGAACCCTTCCCTCAACACATTTTTGCTCACTTATGCATGGGCCACCCAGAATCTGAGCCAAATTCTGCTCCCCATAACACCAGTGCAAATTCAGAGTAACTCCATAGGTCTCAATGGAGTTCTACTAATATAAAACTAGCAAAAGCTCAGATTCATTCCCTTACTGCTTAGCTCTTCAAGCAGACGGACCAACAGATGCCCACATGGAGGTACCAAACTGTGTTAGCAAAGAAATCTCTGTAAATTGCAAGGAATTTGATCAAAGAGAAGCCCTGGCACATTGGAAAGATTCGTACATAGCACAGTGAGAACATAACTGCACACCTCACAATGCTTGGTTAGCATCCCCAGCCTGGAGACTTGGTTAGGGTCCCCAGCCTGGAGACAGAAGGACAAAAATCTTAGTGCCAACAGCTAACAAGCTTTGGGTGCCAGAGACAATTAATGCTCCAGTCATTGCCAAAGAGCTATAAGGCAGGAAAGTGGAGAAGTAGTACAAAGACAAGAATGCCCAGCCATTACCACACTGCAAGTGGGAAATAACTACATTTCAAAGAGAACTTGCCTGGCAAGCGGTAATAGCTATTCCCTCTGGACCAAGGTCATATATCACTGCCACCCCCAAGAGTCGGACCTACAATAGGAACAGAAGGTCTCTAAACAAAATCAAGGAGTACACTAGCTCTCTTGAGGACATTCATAATGCTGCCAACAGAGGTAATACAAAGCCAGCCAGTCACTGACAATGAAAATCAGCAGGAGCAGCAAACACAAGTTCAAGGTGAAGATCCACCTCAGCTACCAAACAAGCTTCTACAGAAGAAACCGTTTTGACTTCAAGAGGAGTTTTCCTGAAGGAGGATTGAGGGTCTGGCTCACAAACCAGGTGGAGTACTACATTGTCTTGGGTATGGTCTCCTAAACTCAATTCCTCTTTCGCTCAAATAGCCTCTTACTTAAACCAAAATTAATCAGGACATGCAATGTTTACAGTGGATAGTCATATAGCCATGCATTTGTGTTGGGATACTAGGCCTGGCATCTTAAACGCACATAAATAACAGCCTCTGTACGGAGCCCTTTCGGTGATGATTACAGATCTGACAAGGAACTGGGATGCAGCAGGAGTACTGGGACTGTGTAGTGTACAAAGAGATGACAGCAAGGAACTAGGGTAAGGGGAGAAACTGAGATTGGATTAGAAGTCCAATAAGGGGCACTGGGACTGGAAGCCAGTGTGTGGGGGAGGGAGGAATAGATTTGAATTCTAGCCCTTCCTCTGCCACACAGTTCCTATGTGATGCTGGGCAAGTCACTTAAAGCAAACTTTTTACAAGGGGTCACTAATTGTGTTCCTCAATTTCTAGGTGCCTGACTTGAGACCCTGGCATCTGATTTGCAGAAGAACACAGCTACAACTGAAGTCTAAGACTTTGTCTACAGTAATGAAGTAAATAGATCTAAATTACGCTAGTTAAGTTAACTTAATTCGACGTAGCTAGATTGACTTAAAGCGCTGCCGACACTGTGCTGTGTCGATGGGAGAGCACCCTCCCACTGATTTATTGTGTTTTCACCAGACCCGCTAAATCAATGCCGCTGCATTGATTTAGCACTGTTGTGAAGACAATCCCTAAGGGAGGGATTTGAACATCAGATGCTAAGTACTCTGAAAAAGCTAGTACTGGGCATCTCAAATTGGGGAAACTTTTGACCTTAATCTCTGTGCCTCAATTCCCCATCTGTAAAATGGAGATAATAGCTTCTTACCTCCCAGGGGTGTTGTGAAAATAAATACGTAAATGTTTATGAAGCAATAGCTCCTTCAGCAACAAGTGCCATGGAAAAGCCTGTAAGGTGGTTAATAATTCTGTCTTCAGAACAGGGTTTGAACAGAGTGCAGTAAATAAGGCCTAAGGCCACACAGTGAACAATGAGGATACAACAGAATATTGAGTAGCTCAGTGAATGAGGCAAGGGACCTGTGGGGAAAAAAAACAGTGCGTGCTCATGTAAATAAAGACTGTATCAAAATCCATGCATTCAAGGGGGCTGAATTATAGCTTCATAAGCAACCTGGTTTCTGGCATTGCCTAATTTTTGAATCCTTGACTCTGCAACCTTAATATGCTTTTAACGTTGGGGAAAGGGGAAGAGGGTAGTGAATGCAATGTAAATATAGAATTAACATGAATATAAACTACAGCTTCCTAGCTATTCTTTCAGATTTCTTGCGAGACCACAAATGAAGATTTGTGCAGGGCTCTCAACTCTCCCTATAGGGTTCTGCAGGGGAAAACAACGGAGGGAGAGACCTGGTCAACGGTTACCTTTGGAACCCTAGTGTAGCCCCATTCAAGTCTAGGGGAGGTGTTGTACATTGGTCTTTGTTTTTTTTAGCAGAGATCTATCCACTGAGTGCTTACAGAGATAAGGGGCCAGGCTCTGAGGTCCGTACTCAAGCAAAATTGAGCAAATGTCTCCGGATCTGGCCCACAGACTAGAACACCTGACTCCAATGTTTTCTTCAAAAGAAATAATATGTTAGGGTTGTCAAGACCCAGTTTCAGGATGCTTCCACCATATACCATGTATTACCATGTAAAGCCAAGTAATGCAGTGAAATGCTGCAATTTAACATAATACTGCGACATGATGAGAAGCCAGGAAATGAATAAAAAAATTAATTTCCTAAACAATTCGCTTAAAGGAATCACTGTGCAGGGGAAATATGGTTTTGCCATTATCCTGCTGGAAGAAGCATTGCTACGACTGGTAGCAGGACATAATGTGTTCTATCAGAGGAGTTCAGGATTTTTGCTATTATCAATAAGTGCCTATTCCTTGGGGCTCCAGTTACCAGCCTTTCTGCAGAAACCTGACAGCATAATGCTCATTCTTGCCCTGTGCCAGTGAGACCAACTGGTTTGAAGTGAGCTGCATTAGTGGAACAGCTCCTCCCAGCGGGGTTAAGGAGCCAGTTTCTCAGCCCCACAGTGGTACATAGGGACCTTAAAGCCATAAAGGGAATGCTGAAAGTTGCAGTAGGATGTATTCAATGGGTGGCCCAAGCTTGTGAAATCTGCTCTTTCTGGAGCACATGCTACTCTGGAAGTTATTCTTTCAAGATAGCACATCCATCTGGAATCTGCTTCTTCCAGCACATGCCCAATTCTGGAACTTTCTCCCTCAGGTGGTTCTCCAGAGCTCAGGCTTGGTGAGCCTCAGGAAAAACCTACTTGTGAGGCTAGGATTTTGCTTGACTTTATGGCAGGAAATGATGGGGCTTTAACAGGCTAGGGGTTCTGCTATAGTCTGTTGATCTCTTATTAGTTTCACTGTGGTAGCATGTACAGGTACCTTGGCAGTGGGGGTGAGTACAAGTTTCTAAATAACTGCAAATAAGATACAAAAATAAATCAGAATGTGGTTTATTTATTCAGGGATCCCATTCCACCAACATCTCTCCAATCCCAAGCAATTTAAAATGGTTTTTGAAAATTGTCCTGAGAGGGTACCAGCCCGATGCATGGGATGAGGCTGTCTGCCATGAATCTGGGCAATAAGGAAACACTAATGATTTTTCACTTGCCCATAAAAAAAAATCACTCATTAGGGCAGTTTGATTCTGCAAACTGACTACACGAAAATTGCAACTTGCTCTTCAAATCCGCTCTCTGCATATTCATATTTCAGCGACACAAATATATCTCACTGCTTTCTCTCCTGTTAGCCCTAAAGAGCCAACTCAACTCAAAGACAGTAAGCTGGAGACTGTTCCTTCCTGCTTCTCATCAACATAATTGTCAGTTGCACATGGAAGGTGTTAGGGTTGTACAGGTGCCACTGAGGTAACCATCTGAGGACCGTGAGTTGCACAGGTTGGGCCTGCAGTCATGGTAGCAATCTGTGAAATGGACAGATCTTAGGCTTGACTTTCAGAACCCAGGCTGAGTTTGCAGGCCTAGGCAGTCAGACCTCTCTCTACATGTAAAATGAACACTTTTAATATAAATAATTGAGGCACAATAAATCAGGACCCATCAATACCATTTTTAGAGTTGCTTTTGCAGCACAGAATTGCACTTGAAAGAAATTAAGATGAGGATCTTGAGTATGCCAATGATATTGACTGTCATGGACCATGGACTCCTGACCAACTACAGATAATGCTGGAAGAGCTGCAAAAAACTGCAGAATCTGTGGGACTTAAGATCAGTGGTAAGAAAACCAAAGTTATGCAAGTTTCCTGTAAAATGGTAAGGAATGACCTGCTGATGCTGCATGTGGATGGCAATGACAGTGAATGGGTGAATCGCTTATCCGGGTAGTCAGTTGACAGCAGGAAGTTCTATAGCTGCAGAAGTCATATGTCGTATCAGTCTTGCATCTATGTAATTTCACCTTCTTCAAAGGTCTCTGTTTGGGCCATGGGATGTCTGTGTGACAACTAAGATAGGAGTGTTCAATGTGGTAGTGATGATGATTCTGTTACATGAAGCAGAAACATGGCCATTATAAACAGCTGAGGAGAAATGTTTTGTGTTTTATTTCCAGTGTCAAAAGTTATGGCGTGTTCCAGTGGCTTGATTTTTGTCACAAACAAGGAGCTAGTTACAAGGAGCTGCAGTCTTGCACCAGTTGACAACACGACAGCTGCAGTGGTGGCATCCTGTCTGATGTGCAGAAGATGGAATGCTTTTACAGATGTTTTATAGAGCTGAGGTCAAAGGATGGAGAGCAAGAGACTGACCACAAATGATGTTGGAAGATGCCATTTTGAGGGATTTAAGAAGCCTAAACCCTCCCAAACTGACTCTTGCTGAAGGAAGATTTGCAAAGGACTGTTCAAGATGGAAGGCCATTCTGTGCACCACCACATCTACATCACATCCATGTGAATCTGCTGCTGCTGGGTGAATATAGCATTTTAAAACCATTTAGAACTGTGTTAGAGAGCTGCTTTGGCATCCCAGTAGAGCAGTCTTTGAGGGACAGCTGAACACAGATCAGAGTTCATTGGTTTAGTCATAGAGTGGTTAGGATTTTATATGGCTTTCCACGGATACAGTTTTAGATAGTCTTCCAAGGCAATCCCACAATACACAAAACAAAGGCAACAAAGCAAATGCTTGGCAATTTCTTTCTTTCTTGGTTAGTACTTAGATTGTAAGCTGTTGGGGGTGGGAACTGTTTTTGTTCTATATTTGTACAGCACCTAGCACAATATGCTGTGACTGGGGTTCCTATGTGCTACTGCAATACAAATCATAATAACTGCTAATCTAGCAGGTCAATGTAAACTAGACTCACTGACTAGTGCTTTATCTTGTCTCGTGGGTCCATGAACTACCAGCACTTTAGAAATGGTTCCTTAAGCGTCATGGTAATGACCATTTAACAAAATACTGTTACACACTTTAAGCCACATTTCAATTTGTCATTTACCCCTTTTTGAAAATGGCATAATTGGATGTCTTGCTTGGGGTTGCTACCTGAATAGAGGATCAGAAGGGGACTGGTTAGTGAGGGGGAAAGGATGGGGTGTGGGCAGACAAGGAAGGGGTGTGGTTCAATGGTGAAGGAAAACTGTGGAAAGCAGGGTTGCAGAGTGGAGTCTTGGAGACTGAGGAACAAGGAGAGCTGGGTTGGGTAAGAAAGTACTTTGTCCTGGAAGGGTATTTCAGAGGGTTGGGCTTTTCAGTCTGAATGGGCAATACATATTGTAACAAGATGTATGCAGAACAACCAAGTCACAAATGTGACCCGATTTTTGTAAACCTCCTCCATTACCCTCTTCCCCATCCCCCCACTTCTTTAACCATGTTTACGGTTAGATAAGTTCTTTAGAGCAGGAAGTGTGTCTTCCTATAAGTTTGTGGCAACAATCATACTAATCTTACCGATAAGGACACAATCATTTCCTGTTACGTCTGTGTTGTTTTTTATTTTGTGGAGAGCAACAGAATGTTAATGAAAGGAAGATATTTAGACTATGAAGTTGTCTGGGCTTCTGCAAAAGACAATCACCAAGTTTGCCCCTCCCCCTGTCCCCCACACACATTGAAACAAGCTTCCAAGCTTATACACATATTGAGGTAATACTATTTGTATATTAAACCATATAGAAATGTCCCTTTAAATCCTGGGTGAAAGATCATATTTCCACTCTGTGATTCTTCTTTTCTTCTGTATTTATTTAACACAAACCTTGGTTACGAAAATGTGAGCAAATTTGTCTCACTAGAGTCATGATCATCATCATATTGACTTTAATGTAGCTGCTACTTGTGAAAATTACTTCTGGCAAAGCTATTGCTAATGAAAGATTGTAGATGGTTCATGGGGTATTAAACAGACACGAATATGGCCATCTGTTCATATTTCAGTCTTGATCACTTTTATATTAGAGTAAGAAATGAGGCTCAAATAAAGATTGGATCAGCCCCAGACCATGTTAATACTCATTGTGCTGGGCTGCAAAAAGCTATCCAAAATGACCCAAGAATTTCTCACCTGGGACCTTTTTCAATTTTATGAAGCAACAGCTTTTTAATAGCTTGCTGAATTTCCATTGTGCACACCACAGGTAGTGAGAAAAATCAGTGTTTTAAAAACTCATTTGACGTGGCTTTGAAGACAACCGATCTGATTTTCCTCTCACTTGCATTCATTTAATTCCATTGACTTCAGTAGAGTTAATCCTTAGTTACACCTGTTTAAGTGAGAGCAGAATCAGGCCTAATTCTTAATTACCTTATCTATAGTGTTAAATCTTCAAGATATATCTGAATTAAAGTGACATAGTGACTAACACTGGCTATTCAGTGAAAACCTCAGGCAACTGCCCGGCTATGTTAAGGAGTCCTTCCTACTTATTAACATCCTGAATGTCTGCACTGGGCTTTTCCCCAGTCTACCTTCTCTCTGCAAACATGGCTCCCTACAACAAGGAACATTCATTTTTCACTGCATATAAGCCTCTGAAAACTTCTGTGCTTTACTGTAGATTTTCATCCACTGCACTTCCAAGTAATGAAGTTGACATTGGCATTTAGAATCTGTAATGTGAAACAGTATATGTACAATTAGAATTTGATGTGGAAGTGTGAAATATAAAATATATGAAATGGATCAAGAAGGTGGGATAAGAATCTGTTTCCATTAAATTCACTAGTCACATATTTGCTGATTCTTAAAGTTCACAGCATCACTTACATACTTAATTTACTATTTTATAGTGTGACCCTACAGCCAGAGGCAGTGCACAGTACAGAATATGAATTAGCCCAGCCATGATGTAGACAATATGAAGTGTATCACAGGTCTCTTCCAGGCAGGCTTTAAATATGGGCCCTCAGAAGTTAAAAAATAAATGAACCATTTTAGCTGATATTCCCCCAAAAATTCATCTTCAGGCAAGCACGCAGCATGGAAAAGAAGTACAATTTACAGTGTTCCTTGTATCATTGGCCCTCTCCCCAGGGCCTGAGAGAAGATGAGGTCTCCCATCCTTGGGAGCGCTCTGAATCTGGGCTTAGCTAGCCCTGGTCCTCTCCCCTGGCACGTTCTTCCTGTGCCTTTTTATCAGTCCTCTGTTTATGACCTAATTAATCCTCTAGCACCACCCACCTGCCAGCCCGATTAGATAATTACATCCCAATCAGACCAGTCTGGGGGACCTAATTAGTGCTACAGTGATCAGAGTGCTGTCTGACCTGCTAGCTCCCAGCACTGTCACACCCCTATTACTATCATTTTCACAAGGCAGGGGGACAGAGCCAGAACAATGAATCCAGGGACCCACCGCCATGTTTGAAGTTCAGATCTGGTCCAAGTGTGATGGCTTGGGGCCATCTCTACAAAGGATCCATAATGAAATTATGAATCCAAACACACGCAGACTAGGGAGATATTTGGACCTAAATCTTGGTCCAAATGTCCTGGCTCTGGCTCAGATCTAGAGGTAATTCCCTAGTGTGCTGGGCATTGATTTCCACCCATGTGTAGTTCTTTGTGACTAACACTATTAAGGAAGTGAGAGAAAAGAGTGAAATAGAAGAAGGCATGTACTTCTCTGCTCTTTCATCAGTTCATTCTGTACCTCTTCCTACAGCGGCTACAATATAATGTTTTTCAATAGAGCAACTCTGCAAATTTGGCTCAAGGAGACCCTGAGCAAACAGCATTTCACGACCCTTCAACTCAGCTGTCAGAGGGAAGTGTGTTTCATATGTATGCTTTCCAAACTACATTAGAGAAAAGCTTCTAGGTTTGTATGCATTTTTATTTATCAGTTCCAGATCAGGAACCTGATGCTAATTTCTCTTTAAAGCCTCCGCAGTACATTTATATTCCAAAAACAAAAAAGGAGTGTGACGTTTTCTCTTTCTCACTCGCTCGCTCTTGCTGTGTGTGGGGGGTTCCTCCCACCCCTTGGCTTTACTCTAAAGACCTGTGAATTTCATTACAGTCTCAAGATGAAGGTTCTGGAGGTTATAGTAGTGCTGGTAGCCCTGGTACAAGTTTTTCAGAGTTTCCCCACATTGTACTACAGGAGCTGGATGAGATTGTTAAGGGAAGGAGATAGCTGTGGAAAATGCAATTTGGAACTTTGCTCCAAGCCTACACACTGTCCAGCCGGGACTGTATTAGATCACTGTGGCTGCTGTTCTGAATGTGGGAATGTGGAAGGGCAGATCTGTGACTTGGACAAGGTCAATCATTTCTACGGGCAGTGTGGGAAGAACTTGGAGTGCAGGCTGGATGCCGACGAACCCAAATTTGGGGAAATCCCTGAACCACAATGTGTCTGCAAATCCCAGGAAAGTGTCTGTGGACCTGAAGGCAAGACCTATGCGAACATCTGCCAATTCAGTGAGGCTTATTCTGAGAAGAGAAGAAATATCAACATGAAGCACAAAGGACCATGTGAATCAGGTAACATACATAGACATGTATACCAAGTAAACTGTTCTCTAAACCAGATATATAAAGGAGACAAAGATTTGATGTTAATTTCTAGAAATATCTTTTAATGTTTCAGTCTTCTTACAGCAAAATTATGCTTCAGCATCATTATAATTACAATAGTACTTCTTTGAGATTTAAACAAGTAATTCATCAGCTGGTGTTTAATCTTGTGTGTTGTAAGCTTGTTTATTACCATAGTGGATTTTATATCACATGGTCACTAATAAGCAACAAATCTACAGACTAGGTGATCTCCAAATATGTGGCGTGTGAACTTGTATATTACACAAGTTATATGTAAAGTTATATATGACCATAATGGAATTAATGTCACAAAGTCACTAATAAGTGAAAGATGTTCAGAGTAGCTGAACAGAAGTGAAATGTGGTGAGGGTCAACCACAGAGGTAAAAAATCTATAGAATTATTATTTAATGCCTGAATTGATATTGCAGTGGTGGGTAGCAAGGCATGTCTCAGTTAATATGGTGGTGAAACCGGAATGGAATGGAATAGAATAAGGTTTGGAAATCACTTTAATAAAATTCCACTCTTGGTATAAAGAGTTAAAAACAATGTAACAATGATTTTTAAAAGATCTAAAGACCCACTGATGATTACAAATCCACACATTAGAACAGAATCAAACTGGAATAATTTCCCTAAAGGCATTTGCATTCATGGCGATTATATAAAATTAAGAACCTCATTTCAGTTTGTTGAGGCTTTAAACTAAATACACCTTTGGCTATATTTTATTTGCATAGGTAAGAAACAAGCATTCAAATGCAGCTACCCCGCATAGCGGAGTGGTAGGAGAGAGAATGAAGTGATTAGGATAGTTACTTGAACACTGGCTGTTTTTACAGTCTGATTTTAATGTGATTCATCTTTCAGGAATTAGTATCACCATCTCACACAGCCGATTTCTGAGTGACCTAATGCACATTATGGAGAAAGGTCCAAATTACACACAGCGAGACACAAATAGGGACTCAGAATGCACATATAGAGGGACTCTCTATACAAGATCTCAAAGTGTATATATGTTTGCAGTTTATCTGAGATTATATGTAGAGTTCACACACAAATCTGTACACATGAATATTCCTGTTTAAAAATGTAATGATGCATCATCTCCTATCAATTGTTTTATATAGTATAAAATGTTGCTTGGAAGTAGCCTCATTTCTTTGCAGAGAATTTGAAGCTTCTTGTCTCTTCATGACTTTCTCCCCGAAAGTTTATTTAAATTGTTTGCTTGTTTTACTAAGCTGGACTAGTAAGCACTGAGTGCAAGCAGAACCAAATGTACAGGATCCTCAGGTTTGCACATCAGCAGAGATGCCAAAGAACATTCTCCAAATGCTTTAGCCCCACTGCCCCTTGGAACAGAAAGGATATTGCAGAAGACTAAAGTTGCACTGAAAAAATGTGCTTGAAACAGGAGATCCAGAATACCGAACTGTTCCACTGATAACCTCTTGTGGTTCAGAGGTGATAGAGGTGATAGCTTGTACGTTGGTTACTGGTACAGCATTTGGCACAACAGCCTATAGTCCTCGAGGTCCATGTCGTATTCCCGCTGGGCTCTTCCCATTCTTGGCTGTGAACAGACAACCCTGGGCCAAATTCAGAAGTGATATAAATGGTGGGTTTTGTTACACTCCGGTCCACATATATTTGCTCCCTGGACCCAGGGGGCAATTGCATGAGGGTGGAGGTTTACTGTCCGGGGAGAGAACAGAGCAATCCCCCTTTCCTGTAGGGGGTTTGCCAAGCATCTTTAATTTGTGGCCTTGGCTCCATAGGAGTGTTGCTGGCCAAGGAGCTCAGAATGTGCACATCCGTTGATTGTCCTGCTCCCACCCTCCCTCCAGCAATCTCAGTGCCAGGCAGTTCCAACCCCCCGACAGAATGGGGGTTGTTGTCTGCCAGCCCAGCACCCACTCCAGACTTTGTCATGAGGATCCTATATGCTGGCAGGAAGGAATCCAGCTACAGGGACTCCAGCTACATGAATTTGCATTCATGCTGGGATGGAGGAATTGTTGCAGGAAAAGCAACCAACTAGAGGATGCAAGATAAAGTAGCTCCCCCTGCCTCCATCTCACCTTGTCCTCTCCAACCCTACCAGAGTCCTTGCTGACTGAGGTTTGGTAGCACTGCTGTTCTAGTCCATCTGTTCATTCTCCTCTCCTGGCATGCCAGAGCTCCATGGGGAAAGGTTGATACTGACTCTCCTAAAATCCCTCTGCAACCACACCCACAGTGCTGCATACATAGAACTAGTCACTTTAAAGAGAACCTTGGTGGCTTTAGTTTATAGTCTCCTTGCAATTTATCAGTCATACATTGGAGTGGGGAGCAAGCGGTGCGTCCACCTCTGGTCACACCTTCTGTTCCTTAGCACTCCCATTTTCTGCTGCCTACACACTGGTGCGAACAAGGGCAGCATATCAGCACTCCAGTATATTTACAAGTGCTCTTGCAGGTGGCAGGCATTTCAAACACTGATTCTGATCCACTCTGTAATTGTGTAAATCAGTAACTCGTGGATCCTGGGAGTTAGACTACATGACCCTTGCTGTTCCTTCTAACCCTATGATTCTAATACTGATTCTGCCCCTGTCTGTCTCTCTGGCCTTGCACAAATTGTTTAGCCTCTGTGTGCCTCAGTTTCTCCAAGTGTAAAATGGGCATAATAGCTCTTTCCCACTTTTGTAAAGCACTTTGCAATCTAAGGATGAAAACTCTGTAGAAATTCACAGTATTGGTATAGCAGCAGAGCAGAATATACACCTTACTTTATATTTGTGCACTGTGTAATGCACAGGATAATGGGACTTTATAAGAACTTCAGCATGTTTTACTTCAGTGCAATAAAACTTTATGTGATCTTAGGGGAAAACATTAAGAAGTTATGAGAGGCTGCCATGCCAAGTTGTCATACAAAGCTCTTTGAATTGTCTTCCACCAAATGAAAGAATAGATAGGATTTCAAAGGGGAATATTTGCTTAAAAGCCAATTCCAAAGGGTATAAAAGGCATTTTAGCTCTAAAGTGGCAGAAAAAAAGTAAAAGATTAAAAGGTATTTTAAATCATATGTCACTAACACAAATGCCCAAGAATCTAGATGAGGATAGTACATTGAATGTGCTATTCACCACTGCTCTGTGCCTTGTGAGCTTGTTTACAGTGCTGCAAAGTGTGTGTAAAAGGCCACCATTAGGTTATGGCAGTGCTTTATACCAGTTTCACATAGCTACAAGTAACTCCAAAACGTGTAAGGCAGTGGGAAGTCTAGGCCCTGAGATTGGCAATTTGTCTGTGCCTAGGCATTCTGCTGGTTGTCCTTTGTATGAGAAACAGATGTTGAGCACGGATCGGTATCTTTTGGTAGCATTCTGTAAATATATACATCACTAATCTCAATGCATGTTGTTTTCATACTTTTCCTTCAAAGCATCTCCTGTCCCAGGGATGCCAAATAGATTAATTGTATACAGCAACTGATGAATAAACAAATAACAATAAACTCCTTTCATCACAAGAGCAGACTTTTATCTTCTGTCTGCCACAAAAACACACACACACACACAAAGGCAAAGTCACACACAAGAAAAGGCCCTTTTTCCTTCCCTGGAAGGTTGGTTTGATCAATTTCTATAATAGCTTACAAAAATTGTTAACTGTATAGATGACATGCAGATTCTCCACACTTAATACATCCTCTTTCAAACCTTTGCTGCTGTTGATTTCACGAAGCAATAGACCCAGCCCACAGCATTTCTCTTTACAGACAGTAGCACAAAATACCAGATTATTTTAATGGGAATTTTATACTAAAGGAGCAAAGGAATAGTTTACCACCTTGTGTGAATTGTGTTACAGATCAGACAAATAACAGTAAAGATAAATATCATATAGTTTGAGAAATATACCATTTTGTTGTTACCAGATCAACATTCTTTAGTTTGAGTTTGATGTTGGATTGAAAAAAATATAATAGCAATTAGAAAATGATTTCTGCACTTTTTTCAATAGTTTTGGGGCTTATGGCTATTTTTCTCATATCTGTGGCGGCAGCGATAGGTAGGGTAAAATTCATGGCCAAGATTTTCAAAAGCAGCTAGTGATTTTGAATATTCGCTCTCCCTCTAAATCCGTCCTCCTTAAAGCTTCCACAAATGGAGGCACCCCAAATCATTAGCCACTGTTGTAAATCCTGGATCATACCGCTGGCTCAGAGTGGTCCCTGGAGAACTTGGAGTCATCTATAGCTCATCTTCCCTGTCCCTTTGCACAGGTGCTCAGGAGAGAGGTTACAAGGGAAGCAGCTGTGGGGAAATGCTTTTTGGTAGATAATGCTCCAAAGCCAGAAGTCTGGGAGCTTTGCTGTTTAGTCTCTGATTGTGTTGAATGATTTCCCTGTCTTGTCATAAGCATTTACCTTTGCTGAAGGGTAACTGTGTCCTCTTCTGGTGAAGTAATTCTACAAGTAAATAGGCTTTCTGAGGTGAACTATGTGGGGATTTGAGGGGGAACATACTCCCCTGCAACCCAGACTGAGAGCCCTGATCACTAGTCTTTGGCTACTGCTCTAGCCCAAGCATGGTTTGAAGCAAGTGAATTCATCCACGTGGTAGACTCACTGGGTATGTCTATACTGCATTGTATACCCACGTCTGAGCATCCACACTGCATTGTAAACCTGAGTTAAAATTGCTGGGTTCGGGTCTCACAACCGTGCTGATGTGTTCAAACTGCACTGTGCAGACCTTCTGACTGGGGTCTGTGGCTTAAGCTGATTCCACACTCCAGAATGACAGAGCTTGGTTCTGAGTCTCAGTGAGACTCCAGTTCTTACTCAGCACTGCTAGCAGAGTCTGTGGGTCTGAGTCCAGAGGGGATCCAGGCCCCAATCAAACTGATTTCTGTTTGGCTGGAAGAGGGGCTTGGGCTCAAATTTCTGTCTGAACTTGGGTTGATAGTGCAGGATAGACATACCTACTGTGGGCGTTCCCCTGGCCTGCTCAAGAACTCCCCACATTTACTCCCACAGAACGCCACTCTGTGGCATGAAAGGGGTTGCAAACCCCAACCTCCCTACCCCTGTTGCCTCTTCAAAGCTCGTCCTCATTGATTCCCCTACTGAAGCACAACTGGGATGTTTCAGGCCTTATGCTGTTGGTGGAAGGGGAGGCTGGATTTCAGTCATAAAGACTGTGCCAACCTAGAATGAAGTGGAACAGATACACTGCATGTGAGATGCTCCCCTCAGGAAATGCTAGAGCAAGGTATGTGTATTAAGGGTAAAGGCACAGTTATGTGAACACAGACACACATGCAAGGCCAGAGTTGGAGGTATGCAAGATCAGAAACACATGCAAAAAGGAATTTAAAAATTTTAAAATCTGGCCTTCAGTACATATTGTTCTTAAAGTGCTGGATTACCTGAGTTCACTTTGCCCTTGCAACAGGCAGCGAGATGTTTTTGTGAGACCAGATTCTTAAATCATGCTGGGTTTTTTTTAATCTTTTAGCACCTCACTTTTGATTGGAATTGTTAAATACTGCAAATAATTTGTGAATATTCATTCAAATTCCAAGTGCCTGCTTGGTTTGATCAGTCTATATACCTTTTTATTTGCAATGGGTGTGTGAGCTTGCACTGTGCTGAGTGTTCTGGCCCTGATCCAGCAATGTTTTTAAGCACATGCTTCACATCAATCAATCAGATTGCCCATGTGCTTACAGTTAAGACTGTGTTTAAGTAGTAGATTGGAGCTAGAGTGCTCAACACCTTGCAGCACTGGGTCCTGTTTGCAAACAGCCACACAAGCAAGGTTCTGTTCACAGGAATATCTGTAAATTTGAGTTCTTTAGATGAATACTTGGATCAGCATCTGAGCACAGGTATCCAGAAGTAAGAAGGAATATTCACCTGTTTAAAAAGTTTCTCATCTAATCTGTGAGCAGAAATAACAATCTACGTAACGAATAGTAACAAGTCAAGTTAAACATTTTGGCTTCCTATGCTTATCTGTACTTCCATGGGGAGTCTCATTAAGATCAATAGAACGACCAGTAGTAAAGTTAAGCAAATGTGAAAATTTCTCATCCCAGCCATTCAATGTATCCTTATGAATTCCGAGTATATTAGGCAACTTTGAAAATCTCAGCCCTAAAGGATTTGAATGCCTAATTCTCATTAAAACTCATGTGAATTAGGTGTTCAAATACTGTAGTCAGCTTTGAAAATCTGAGTTTAGAAGAAAACCAGGATTGTTTAATGAGCAATATATAAATAGCAAATGAGATAAATTTGCTGGATACTTTATCTGAAATGCATAATTTGACCTGGTTTGTATTTGATGTTGTCAGCACCTAACTAGATCAATTCTATCTGACAGCATGTATTGAAGCTATTGTTTGGAAATCTGGAGCATTGCTTTGCTTTGACAATTTCAGCTGCTGAAACATTCATTCTGCAGAGACCTATTGACTCAAATTTCACAGGCAAAAATGTATTTATTATTTACCAAAGCTCCCATTGCCAAGCATCTGGGACAGGGGATGAACTATGTGGGGATTAAAATAAATAAAAAATAAAACAATTAAACCCAAACTGGACCTAGTGTCCCATAAAATACAGACAACTTTAAAGAAAGAAAAAAAGAGATAGGAAACATATGTTCAACTGAAAAATGTGTGTTAGTTGTGGACAAACATATTGGGGGAAAAATGCAACTAGATCACCAAAAACAAGGCTATAACAATGATCACGTTCGGTTTTTTCTCTGATTGTTGATGTAACAAATCATCTAGTACGTTCAATACAGGCATAGTACATGCTGCATATGTACATTCAGTAGATGCATTCATATAGTACATTCATCCTGACTCTTATCCTTGAACTGTTTATTTTCTTATTGTGTTCATAGCACTGGATGGGCTCCCTCTTGTGGTTAATGTAAACCTTTTCTTCTTTCAGCCGAACGTGTGAAAAGCTAGTGAATAAATAAGGTAGCTTTAAACTACAGTATAGCTGTTTATTTTTTATTGGGTAAAATGGTTCAGATAACTGGTCGTTCATAAGACTGAGATTCTACTGTATTAGTATTTTATGACCTCTATGTAACATGCAAAAATGCATTCTCTTTGCTTTTTCAAAACAAAGTACTGATATGTGCTCAAAAATATTAACAATTTTTAAACATATGTTATATTAAGCTGTGATCAAATTAGGCAAGATAGAAAAGGCTTATGCCAGGTATATTAAGCATTGTTTCACTCAACACTACAAGTCCTCATTCTGCATGTATTGATCTCATTTATAAGCTCTGTAGCCCGGTATAAGGTTATATTGCATGTTTGCATTGTAAACTTCTGTAACTGTGTAACTCACCAAACAGGAAAGAAGCATTAATAAGTGTAAATTGCCGGTCTTGTGGACAACAGGGCCTTTGGAACCAAATGAACCATTGTAATACCTCAAAAGGACAAATACTTTGATTACCTTCTCCACTGGCATGAAGAGGAGTCAACCACTGACACTTCTATCACAAGGATCGGCAACCTTTGGCACATGGCCCACCAGGGTAAGCCCCCGGCAGGCCAGGCTGGTTTGTTTACCTGCCACATCCGTAGGTTCGGCCGATCGCAGCTCCCACTGGCCGTGGTTTGCTGCTCCAGGCCAGTGGGGGCTGTGGGAACTGGCGGCCAGCACATCTCTCAGCCCACGCCGCTTCCCACAGCCCCCATTGGCCTGGAGCAGCGAACTGCGGCTAGTCGGAGCTGCAATCAGCTGAACCTGTGGACGCAGCAGATAAACAAACTGGCCCGGCCCGCCAGGAGGCTAACCCTGGCGGGCCACGTGCCAAAGGTTACCGATCCCTGTTCTATCAGTTTGGAGTCTGGGGAGAAGGGGATAAAAATCTCTGACAAGGAGAAACTTGGTTCTTTTTGCTGCTTGGACTCTAAAGGGGCAAGAATCGCTAAGCAAAAGCCACTCAGCTGTTTTGCCTGGGTTTGCCCCAAAGGACATACAAAGTCAGCTTATGACAGCAATTTCTATTATCTTTTGAAACTCAAGACTGATACTCCTTTGTTTGTGTATCTTACCTACTTTAACCTCATAAATAATTCCTTTTTTTCTTTTCTTATTTAATAAACGTGTAGTTAGCTTATTTCAGGATTTGCTATAGGCATCATCTTTGGGTTGAGATCTGAGTAAGTGACTGGCCCTATGGGACTGGAAGTAACCTGAATATTATTGTGATATTTGGTGTAAGTGACCATCTGTGATGCCTAGGTGGCAAGATAGACTGGAATGCCCAAGGGGACTGTCTGTGCCTCCATGGTAAGACTATTATAGTGCATTCAGAGTTCACACTTGTTACTGGGTGGATGAAACATAATTATAGAACATACCACCAGTTTGGGGTGTTTGCCAGCCTCAGAGCAGACTATCAAGAAGCAGGGCACTCACAGTTGTGAGCCGCTCCACATGGCACAACAATGTTGTGTGACTTTTTCTTACCGCGTACAGACAGTTGCATTTTACCATGTGCATCTATCAGGCTCTTTTCATATTGGTTCCTTGCAGCTCCTGTTATTTCTTTGCCACCTCAGGATGCTCAGAATTTCACAGGTAATGACGTCATCTTTGGTTGTGAAGTGTCTGCCTATCCTATGCCACACCTTGAGTGGAAGAAAAAAGGGAATAAAATGTTTCTGCCAGGAGATGATGCCCACATCTCAATCCAGGTAGATCATACTTATTCCATGTATCATGTTTTATACTATTGAATTGTGTGGAGGAGTTGGAGGGTTAAGGAGGCTATCTCATTTTTACTGACGTTCTCCTGTTGCAGAGACAAATTGGGTGAGGTAATACCTTTTATTGGACCAACTTCTGTTGGTGAGAGCAGGTTCAGGTCTCCTGTTGCTTCACTACATAGCCCAGTTTATCTACATATGATAAAAGGTTTAGAAAACCTGACCTATGAGGAAAGATTTAAAAAAACTGGGCATGTTGAGTCTTGAGAAAAGAAGACTGAGTGAGGACCTGATAAGTCTTCAAATATGTTAAGGGCTGTTCTAAAGAGGATGGTATCAATTGTTCTCCATGTCCACTGGTGGTAGAACAAGAAGTAATAGACTTAATCTGCAGCAAGGGAGATTTAGGTTAGATAGTAGGAAAAACTTTCTCATTACAAGGACAGTTAAACTCTGGAACACACTTCTATGGGAGGTTGTGGAATCTTCATTGCTGGAGGTTGTTAAGAACAAGTTGGATAAACACCTGTCACTGATGGTCTAGGTTTACTTGGTCCTGCCTCAGCGCAGGGGCATGGACTCAATGACTTCTCAAAGTCCCTTCCAGCTCCACATTTTTAGGATTCAATGAACGTCAATAACAGGATACAACACTATTACAAAGCCTATGTTATTATGATAAATAGCTTGCCAGCACGGGGTGCTACAGTATGATCCTGCCTGGGAATTAAGAGAATTCTGCTTTCAGAAGTGCTTGATGAGAGAGGACAGCATATGTAGAGGAAGAAGTAAACCCTGAATGTCGCACTGTCTTGGTTCTCTCTCTAATGGATCTGGTCATGATCCAGCAGTCCTTACGAGGCAAAACTCCCATTAACTTCACTGTGATTTTTGCCTGCATAAGGACAAAGGGGATCTGGGTCTCTGATCGTTAGCAGTTAAGTCGCTGCTGTCAAGATTAAAAGTGTATATTAAATCTAATCCAAGAAGGTATATACGAAGGTGGTGTACCCCATGCTGAGGAAGAAGTTCCTTCACCGACTTGTGTGGCAGGAAAAATAAGAGCTTTCTGGCCTAGAAGGTAAAGTGGCTGCAGGCCTTGGTAGGGACAACAGCCTTTAAAAGGAAGTGTTCGGGTTGTGGGAGGGGCCCTGGATTCCAGAGATGAAAAGTCCTGTGCCTGGACCTGGGTTGAGAAGCCCTTTGTCACCTTTTATGCTGTTCAGACCTGGGCACTGCAGGCAAAGTGAAACAAGTTTGCTTTTGAACTCCCAGCCATGTTTGGGATTCACCACCCTTCTGGAGCCAGAGCTTCCATAGACCCCTGCCTGGAAAACATGGAGCCTAGCACTCAGCCAGCTCAGTGCAGGAGCCAGCTGGTCCAGCCCAGCGGGAAGGGCTGAGTCTCCTCCCCTAAAGACTAAGACACCACCTGTGATTAGAGGGGAGCAGTACCCCCTGGAGAATGAAGGTGGGGCTGGGCCAGCTGGTCACACCAGAAGATAATAGAGGTACAGAGATCTAAAAGCCACCATTTCTACCCACCTGTACCCTCACCCCCAGAAAACTTTAAAGGATGAGAAGTAGGGTCTGGGAGGCATATGGAGAAGCTGGTGTATGGAGCAGAAGGTGGAGTCAGGTGTGGGGCTGGGGATGCAGAGTGGTGTGTGTGTGGGGGAGGTGTCAGGGCTGAGTGTTGAAGAAGTTTGGGGAAGTGGACAAGGGCAGCATGAGTTGAGGAGGCCAAGGGTAGCAAAGGGGAGGGGCACACAGGAGTAGTTACAGCTTGGAGGCCAAGGGGCAGTGGCAATGTACAGTAATTGAGAGCACAGTTTGGCCCCAAACATAATCCAGGTAATTACCCTTGTGAAAAGCATCCTCTTCTCTGGTGTCTGCTAAACCTTGACAGTGTGTTTGCCTTCTCTAAGGCAAGAGGTGGGCCTCAGAAGTATGGTGTGACAGGGTGGCTGCAAATTCAAGGCATCAAGAAATCAGACGAAGGCATCTACATCTGCCAAACAAAAAACAAGTATGGCACTGCGTATGCATCTGCAAGACTGAAAGTCATTGATGGTAAAGTGTTTTTCTTTTGAGTTGAAGAATTTTCAGCATTTGGTTTCAACACTTAGAGCCCGGGTTTCAAATGCATCTGCCTCACCTGGTAATGCAAATCCTCTGTGTTGGCACTTAAACTGATGCTCAGGTGCATAAAGCAGGCAATTGCCTCTCCTATGGTGTGGATCTGTCAGGGGCTGAGCACCCACAGTTCCTACAGACTTCACCTCACAGGGATTGGCCCTTATGTACTAAGGTGAGTGTCCAATTCTGAATGTCCTATTAAGAGGGCCACATTTGAAAACCATGTCCTGTCACTCTATCCTTATCCCTTATCTCTTATCAGCTCTAGGTATTTTTAGTCAAAAATGTGTATGAAGTGCAGTAAACAAAAATAGATAAACTGGTTAATATCATGGGGATTTGCTACAATTTTCACCTTTTTCCACCTGAAAGACACTGTGGATCACAACTGTAAAGTTCACAAGACACAAATTATTCTGCCATCCCTTTTTACACAACCTCCCCTTTGACTACAGGTAGAGTTTCATATCAGAACCATAGCTGCATGTGGCCCTGAGCAATTCTTAGAACTTCAACAATTCTGTTTAATCATTTATTTTTTGAAAAATTAGGAAGGAATTTGGAATTGCTTTTAATAAGGGTGCTTAGAGAAACACGTGAAATAACTTTTACTATTTATTTTTTATTGGGCCCAGTCCTGGAGGCGAAACTCCTTTTTACTTTAAAGAGAATTGTGCTTGCATTGCATGGGCAGAAGCAGGCTACATTGTTCATGTTTCCCTCTTGATATGGTCCTCCTTCTCTTTGCCAAACAATGGGATTAATTTTACAATGGTAATTTCATGTGCAGAGCACTTGCAGGATCAAATTCATGGCTTACTTGTGTTTGGAACAGAGTTAAAATAAGTGTGTTTTCAACACTTGAGTGTGAGCGAGAGCTAAATACTACAAAGCTTCCGTTGACTTCAATGATACAGAAACGAGTCATCAGATATTGCCTCTTTCTCTCCAAAAGAGAATTTACTAATCCATTAACAAGTATGTTTAGCTCACTGTAGAATTCTAAAGTCATGTTATCTTCCTCTTAGTTCTTGCTTTGTATATGTTCCTTTTAATGTGGAGACAATTTATGTCTTGCTGTGCAGGTTCATCCTCTACATTTCAGATTTCTGCTGGCAGCAGAACCACAAGCTACGCTACAGATTATGGAGACTATTATGACCATACTGAAGAGGAGGAAGAAGATGAATCTGGGGACTATGAAAATTGAAATAAGTTCCTGTGTTAGTCTAGACTTATTAAGGGTCCAATATCCTTCCCTTTCAGCTGTATTTACTAGTGTGATCTGTTCTGTAAAGAGTCGTTTCCTTCCCACAGTTTGTATATCATTCTTCTGGAATTTGCAAGTTGTGCTCAGTCATTTGGCCAAAGAGTACTGTACTACATATCAGTAATAATAATAATCAGATAGACCAGGGGATCTCAAACTGGGAATCATGACCTCTCGGGGGTTGCGAGGTTATTACGGGGGGGAGAGGGGGGCACGAGCTGTCAGCCTCCACCCCAAACTCCGCTTTGCCTCCAGCATTTATAATGGTCTTAAATATATAAAAAAGTGTTTTTAATTTATAAGGGGGTCACGCTCAGAGGCTTGCTATGTGAAAGGGGTCAACAGCACAAAAGTTTGAGAACCACTAAGATAGACCATAGGCTGGTATTGTCAGACTATTGAACACAACTGCTAAACATGGACCTGCCTATTAAGTATTCTGAAAAAGATAATCTTCTCCATTTTAATTTTTTAAAATGGTGAAGATTGGATTAACAAAATCAGTTCCGAAATTAACGGAATTCTTTACCTGACATCCATTATCTTCTTTCTGCATTGCCCATGTAGATATCAAGAGAGCATTCACAAACACAAGTAGTTACGATTGCAAAATAGCTTCAAATCTAACTCCTTTCATACTTTCAGGAAGATTTTCCTTTTCTGGTTTGATAGCTTCTAGGGTTAGTCTCAGCCCAAAGTGAATTGTCTTTTTTTTTTTTGAGCTGAGTGCATGAAACAATTACACCTTTCCCACTGTATAAATACAGCAGGTCTCCTAAGTCATCATCCTCGTCAGGGGCAGAAATTTACTATCTGACAGAAGGGATCTGGGACCCAAGGAGCAGTGAGGAAAATCCAGGGCTGCCTGTGCAACCAAACCGACAGACATACTGTATGGCTCCACCCAGAATTATTTATTTACCTCCTATTCTTTCCCTCCATCTTGGAGACCAATGTCCAAGGCATGGATCTTCACTTATGCTTTAAGCAGCATTGTGTAAGCTGGGGCTTTCTACAAATTAATGTGGAGTTAGCAGGAGTGGCTACTCCTGGTCTCTGTCCATACCCTTCAGACACATGGAACTCCAACTGCACAACGGTCACATAGACAAAATTTTGTGGGCTCCAATGCTCACTTTTTTTGTGATGCTTCCAACTAACAGTGCATTTTAGCTGCACACGCTTCTGATCCCTTGAGATATTGCATTCATGGAAATGCCAAAGCCATTTTTTAAAAGCAGAAAATTATTTCTTTTTTAAAACATTCTGGGAAAATTCACATACATTTTTCAAGCAATCTCAATGATTGACCAAATGGAACACAGCCAATCTAATGTACTCTAACGGCCTTCAGTCTTGTTTCTCCACACATTTAAAACTTTAACATTTGGAATATAAAATGATAGCCCTTAAAAATTTGCCTAGATTTAGATAACTAAAGAATTACCTGAGGCCAAGATATTCAATAATGGGTACCTGTAGTTCAACTCTTAAAGCCAAATTTTGGGCACTAAATAAGTGTCCTGGTTTTCAGACATGCTGAGCACACATTACATCCCATTGCACCCAGTGTTTAAAGTCTTGGCTTCAGTATTTTCAATCTTCCCTCCATATTTCCTATACTAAATACAGTGATGTATAAGAAATGCAGGAAATAATGTGGTAATATTCTCTATTTATCCAACTTAAAGTTAGGAAAGTTTTAAGTGAATCCACTGAAAATGGTGCATTGACTTTACATTAATTTAGTTTTTTTGCATTTAGCATATATATATATAATGTGGGTGTTCTAAATGTATGTATTGTGACATTTGAACATCTCCTTTATTCTTAGGATGTTGCTTTTTCTGCCATATGACATTGAAAATTTAAATTTTCTTTAGATTTGCAATAAAGTTGTAAGCTGGATATGAACCCTGTTTATAGGTGCTGAAACTAGCGGTGCAGGGGTGCTGCAACACCCCCTGACTTGAAGTGGTTTCCATTCTATACCGGGTTTACAGTTTGGTTAAATGGCTCTCAGCACCTCCACTATAAAAATTGTTCCAGCACCCCTGACTCTGTTTGCCATGAGGTATTAATGAACTTCATGGAGATAGCAAAGACATATTTGGAGGAATTGTTTTTTGTTGTTGTTTTTGTAGATTTCCTAGCATGATGTTAATTTAGGAATGAAGTTCATGCCATAAGGTCATTGACAAGATCATTTGACTTAGGTTTAAAAGATGGCTTTGGATTTAACCAGTCGCCTTATTGTTATAAGCTATTACCAATATCTCTACACCTAGGCCAAACAACTTACATTTTTGTATATTAGCTAAATGTTTATTAATTTAAAAAGAAACTTGATCAGTAGATTTTATTAATTTCTAAAATGTAATCTATTTCTATTGAAAATACCCAATCCACAGACATGGAGTTCCAGGGGACTTGTTTGTTTGTTTATTTGTTCATTACTACAAACAAGAGATTACCAAAGAAAATAATTTCATTGTGGTAAAGTACATATCAACACAGGGGACCAAAAGATATTATCTTCAAAACATTATGTGTGGAGACAAACTAGAATTCTTTATGGTCTCCTGCTGCTAATGCAAAATGAAAAACAAAGAGAATGACAGCTGGAGGAGAAAAACATATATCGTACTAGAGCTGTGTCAAAAACTATACAGTTGTATGCAAACTAGATAATTTGGCTGGATTCTTTGTGACCACCCTCAGAAAGCAAACATTTCCAAAGCATAGTTTTCACAATTAAATGTATTTTGTTTGCGGATGTGTGTATTTGGGGTAGTTTAACCACTTCATTGCTGTGTTATTTATTGCCATGAAATCCTTATTCCTTTCAGTGGAAATACTGTGCAACAAAAAATGTGAAGTCATTCAAGAAAGAGGGCATGCACCAAGCTGATCTTTTCTTGGCTGCTTTCTCTCTCTCTCTCTCTTTTTTTAAATCAGACCTTTCGAAATTAAATAAAAAGGATACAACAGATTCAGCCTTTTTCAGGTGGGATAACAATATGCATAAACACAAACAAATAGATCCAGTTTAGGGTTTCTCTGTAGCAAGAGAAATTGTTCTTTTTTAAGAAACCGAAAAAGGGTTTTATTCTTTATATTCAAAATTTTTGGTGGCAGAACCTCCACACACACACTCAAAAGAACCTGAGTCTTGGTTTACATTTGCCCTGCTACGCTCTATCTGGGTCTCTAATGGGGTTAGGAGGCAGTTTCACTGAGAGTTTAGAAACATGCACACACTTTCCCTCTGACTATGTTTGATTTTAAATCCCTGGAGTTTCCCACTTTTTCTGCCCATAAAAATGATTGTTCTTGCTCCCTATGAAGACTGGATCCTCAATGCAACTAAGACAAGCAGGGGGAGGGATAGCTCAGTGGTTTGAGCATTGGCCTGCTAAACCCAAGGTTGTGAGTTCACCCCCTGAGGGGGGCCACTTAGGAATTGGGGCAAAAATTGGGGCTTGGTCCTGCTTTGAGCAGGGGGTTGGACTAGATGACCTCCTGAAGATCTCTTCCAACCCAGATACTCTATGATTTTAGCTGATATAGCTACACACTAGACAAGAGTGCACAAAATTGGCATGAGCTCCACATTCCCACAGGTGAACAATGGTGTCACTCTCTAATACTCTCAATTCTGCCCAGCCCAAGAAACAAAAGCTTTAAGTTTGCTCCAGCATTGCATATTGACTGTCTTTTGAGCAAAACATTCACCCAGCAAAAGGTTGCTGTTGCTTATCTTAACACTATGCCTATGAATTTCAATGCATTTGTAGTTATTTTTTTAATCAGTTCCATTATCACAGTATTGCTGCCTCACTGTATGCAAATATCCTGACCTGCTAATATGAATGACGCAGTATTGTAATATACAAACAATTGTGTATAACACAAAGCTGAATAAAACCAAAGGCTTAATAATTTACTGTGAAAGATATAATACATTTAAATAATCCAACAGTAACACATTTGATTAGGAGGGACCCTTAATATTACAAATCTTAAAATGGTACAAGTATTTATAAGTTTTTGTGCAGTTAAATGTTACCTAGCCACTATAGTCCAGTGGATCGAGCTCAGAGTTGAAATACAGACACTTCTGAGCTCTAATCCTCTCTCGCTGTGTAGCCTTTTGGCAATTCACTTCATTTCTGTCTTATCTACAAAATGGGATGTTGTGAGGTTTAATTTGTTGCTATCTATACAGTGTATGTATACAGCACTGGACAGCAGCTAGTTCTGCTGGTTTCTGAGGTGACTTCCACATGGATTACCACATCATACAAGATCCCAGGAAGAGATGACACAACCTTTGGCCAACTCACAGCTTGATCAAAATGTTTTGCCACTACAGGTGTTACTACATGTAGGTGGTGGCAGGGAGCTAGAGTATTGTTCAGTTCTCAGAGGAGTGGATGCTGACAATGAGGTGTGTGTTCTAGTTACTTGCAGAAAATGCAAGGCATTATCCATTAGTACAATGGCCTCCTGCAATGTCTGGGGCAAGCGGTGGAGAGTGTCAAGAGACACTTGCCCAGAAAGCTTGCTGAAAGGTGAGGAACTGTATCATGGGATAGAGCTGGGACACCCCTCTGAACGGATGCAGTTACAACATGTGACCTCCTATCCACAGTGAGGAAAAAGCATCATACTCAGCATTTGTCCACCCAGACTGGAGCTAAAGACTTGCTCCTGAGTAGTGCAATCATCAATCAATGGGACCAATTCCTGTAAAGATCCTGGAGCTGCATTTGTATGTGGATGCAGGACATTTTACTGGTGTTGCAAGTTCTGAGTATTACACTTTGTTGTTTGCAATGCTATTCTGCCTAGGGTAAATAGGGTTTAAGAAACTGTATTTGGAACCCTGCATTGGCTCCTCATTCAGCTTCTTAAGTAAAATTCAAATAGAAAGGAGCTCATCCATCTCTCAGCTGCTACGAAGCATTGATGGACCAGAAGCTTCCTTTGGGAGGAAGGGGAGGACAGACAGAAGAAAGAGGAAAAGGAGAGGGTGTGACCATTGTTATTACAGTTACCCCATTAACATTTCCCCACTGGGCAAAGGGATATTTAATGATATTTTGGTGATAAGGTCCCAGCCATGAACCATTGGGCATTTGTACATGGCTGTGAAAACATCAGGAAGACCCAGCTATGAGCTGTATGGAATATGTGGAACATTTGGTGATATTATTGATACCAATAGTATAAAATTGCAAATAATCTGACCAGATATGCCCTGTAAGGTACCTTCAAAAATGTTATTTGCCAAGTATGATAATCTTGTTTATAGAAAAGGAGTACTTGTGGCACCTTAGAGACTAACAAATTTATTTGAGCATAAGCTTTTCTTTTTGCGAATACAGACTAACACGGCTGCTACTCTGAATCTTGTTTATATGTTTATCACCTTTGTATTGTGAGTTATAGATATGTATGGTATATCTGTATTTCCAAATTTGTGCTGTGTTTCTGTGACACACCCCCAGACAGGTTGGCATCAGTTGCTCTGCATCCTATGCCAGCTCCTCTCTGCCCTTGGCCTAGCCTATTTGATGGCGCATCAAGGGTCATGAGCTGTACAATGAACCCACTGAAAGGAGCCAGGGGATACACTTATGAGCCAGCACGGCGGTGGACAGCTTTTCCATGCCATGTCCTGTGAAGCTTGTTTTTGGGATACAGAAAGTACAAGCCGCATGCAAAGGGAATATAAAGGTCAGCAGCATCTTCTCTATTTTGTCTTCATTCCTGCTTCTTACCTCTGGAGTAACTTTTTTCTACAAACTGAAGCTCTGAACAAAGGACTGAATGACCCATATGGATGTGTTCCAGAGGGACTTTCAAGCCAGCAAACTTGCCAAGTGCTAAGAACATGATATATGGACTTTGAAGTCTTATGTATGTATCTGAGTGCTTTACCATTTAACAACTCTCTTCTTGTTCTTTCTTTCTTTTATAATAAACCTTTAGTTTTAGATGTTAAAGAATTGGCTGGCAGCATGGTATTTTGGGTAAGATCCAAACTAATATCGACCTGGTAATGTAGCTGGCCTTTTGGGGTCAGAAGAACATTTTTTGTAGTGAACAGAGTTTTTAAATAACTTCTTACTGTACTGGACCTATGTGCTGATTGGGAAACAGAGTGCTGGAATGCAAAAAAGAGGACTGTATGATTTCTTTTTTAGCTTCTTAATAACCAGTGTGGGGGATCAGGAGCACAGTTTGTGACTGGTTGGTGAGTCTCACTTCATTGTTAACCACCAGTTTTGGGAGTATTTGCTTTCCTTTTTGCAGTCTGCCCTGACCTTGGCATTTTCAGTGAGAGCTACCCGAGGCACCCCAGGTCACACCAAACAATCTGAATGTGGTTTTGGATAATCACAGCCCATACTTCTGCAATGGAATACTAGATTATCCAGTTAACATTCACCAGGCTTTATATTTATACAAACACCAACCAAAGGTGGACAATAGGCACCTACCCAGCATAATAGGTGTGTGCAGCTCAGAAAGGGTCTACACTGTCATGTTAACTGTGACCCAAGTGGATCCTTGCCTTACTATACACATTTGATGATGAGTGATGTCATGCATGACAGAGCCATTAAGAACCCTTCATAAATATATGTATCTATGGGCTGCTACATCTTCATCTGGGGATCCATGAACCCGCTAACCTGAGCTGCTGCCCTGCCCACAGTACTCAAGATACAGACCCCAGACTTCTGCATCAGAAAATCTGTTCCAAAGACAGAGTATCTTGGCCCTGTCGGGTAACTGAGGCTGGTAAGATGAGGAAATTGTTCAAGCAGGTATATAGCCCCAAACAGCAGATAATTGCACAATGTTCCCCGCCCACCTCCTACTGCCAAGCAACTCTGCCTAAAATTGCTCTGTATCCTGTGCCAGCTCCTCTCTGCCCTCCTAATGCACACTGCCTCTCTCCTTAGTGCTCAGTCTAAGGGACGAGGTGGGAATACACATGGGGGAAGACAGCTCAAAATGACAGAGCAAGGCAGGAAGTAGTAGGTGTTTTGGCAGAGTAGACATAGGGCCAGTTTAGATTTATTTTAGATGAGAGTCCTGACCTGGCCTTGTCTTCCTGAGGCTGCCAACCTGATCCTTTGCCAAATGCTTAGTTCTTAAATTGTTATAACTAATTGGCTTTGTTCTTTACAAAGCTTTGCACAGCAGGAAGTACGGTTTAGGTGCACAACATACAAGCCTGAGGAGAGCCTATGCATGGGGCACATGTGCTTAAGAACCAGCGAGCCAAAACCCCCTATGCATGTGGTTCCTAATCCACAAGTGCACAGTACAACAAAAGGGCAGGGCTTATGCAGAGAACGGATGTATCTAAGGAGGCATGGACTGACGTTTGCAGGTTATGGTGTATGAGTGCTCTTAGGCCTCACTCTTGATACTAGGCAGAAGTAACCTGTTTTCTGTACAGCAGTGCTCAATTAATGCACAGTCAGGATTCCCTGCATTTCCAGTCTTGTTCATTGCTTTTTAAGATTCTTATACATATCACACTTTACAGTTGTTCTGAGTAGGCCCAAGGCCTTTCCGTAAAATGTAGGAGTTTTTAATCTTATAGTTACCACTTGTACTAACAAGTTTCTTTTAGCAGTTAGTCCGATTCATTACTACACTGCATCAGATCCATAGCCAGAAGAAACGCACATACAACCTCCATGCTATAATTAAGCAATTGGCCATTATTTTTATTATCCCTGAGACTTTCTTTTCAGTTTCCATTCGTAGTAATTCTCTCTATTTTGGGGATATTTGTTGGGCTCCTGACCCATTTTCCCTTTAGTTTTTTTTTATTATTATTAATACTATGATTATTTTTATTACTTGTATTGCTGTAGCATCTAGGAGCTCTAGTAAAGGACCAGCACCCCCACTGTGCCAGGTGTTGTACAAAAAGAATAAAAAGACAGGCCCTCCCCGTCCCCCTTTCCTTGTGTGTATCTCTGTGCCATTTTGCATGTTTTGCGACTTTCTCTTTCCCGATTGCTTATGATCATCCAGGTACTACTGCTCTTCCATGCGATAAAGAAAGGGTGGCGATTTTGGTGAGGTACATGTCTGGGAGTCAGGGGATATGGGCTGAGGCCAAAAATTCTTAACGTGGTCTTTGATTTTTGAGGGCCAAATTTCAGCCTTCCCTATGCTTCTTCACCAATGGCAAAATAACTCGTGTGACATTCTCTTGGGGCTCCATGTAGCACCACGTAGGAAGTAAAGCAGATGCTTTTTTCTGATTACTATATTTGGATTTTGAACTAAAATGAGCCTTAAGGTAAACCCATTCCACATGGATTTAAGCAGAGGATCATTTTCCTACACCAAGCAGGGGATTTTGGAGTCATTGAGTCACTTGCTAGCAGTGATGTGTTCCTCTGCCTCTACCAGCCACCAAGACCACAGCAGCAAAAAGACTATTTATTGGATAAAGGTCCTGATCCACTTGATTCAATAGAGTCCCGGACATCTTGACTCACAGCAACGTCACCATTGATGGCAATGGTGGCACGTACAGGGCATTAGTCTTATGGCTTTTGTCCAATTACCACATCCCTCCAGCCTAGCATGCCGTCACCCTCAGCATCCCCTCCACTGTATGCAGCAAGAGAAATGGGACCATGCACCACACTGAACAGAGGAAATGAAGTAACAGTCCATCTCCACCAACCCTCTTGCCCCCATCTACTCTGGACTGGATTGTATGCTCCACCTTATTAGCGCTGGCTGCTCCGTGCCTCCCATCGCCCCCAGCACGCTCCACATTCCGCTCTCATGTCCCCCTGCTCTCAGCTGCCCTGCTCTGCACTGCCTCCCCCACTCCCTGCTGGCTTACACTGCATTATTCCCCCCCTCGCCCTGCGTAGCTGTACGGCGTGGCTCTCTCCGCTCTCTGCTGGCTGTGCGCTGCCTCCCCTCTGCCCATCTCATCACTGCATACACTCTGCGACACTTCCCCCCCCTCCCCAGTTTACCACTGCATTCCCCCACACTTCCTTTCTGCCCCCATTCTCCTTTCGCTCTTCTCCCCCTCCCCAACACTGCATCGCCCCCACCACCCCAGAAACACACTGCATCCCCTTTCACCCTGCCCCCCTCCCCCATGCACTGTATTGCTCCTCCCCCTTGCTGTCGCCCCGCCCCTTCACACTGCCCCCTTCGGCTCGCTTCCCTTCTCCCTCACTGTATCGCCCCGCCCCCCCGGCTCCACACACTGCATTCTCCCCCTCCCCGGCTGTACACGCTGCCCCCGCCCCGGCCCGCCCCGCGTTGCCCCCTGGCCCGGGCCGGGCACGGCCCCCACGCCCGGCTCCCGGTGCCGCTCGGGAAGATGGCGCGGCACGTCCAGGTCAGTGCACCGCGGGCCGGGGCGGGCCGGGCGGAGGAGCCGTTGGGAGCCGGCCTGGCGGTTGGAGCTGCTGTGGCGCGCTGGGTCGGCCACGGAAATGGCCCCGGGGGCAGCGAGCCAGGCAGGCCGGCTGGGGGTGTGCGCCGGGGAACCGGGCCATGGGGTGGGGCCAGGCTGGGGATGGGGTAAGGGGTGCGTGGGGGGGAGGGGAGGAGGTAGTACCAGAGTGCGTCGTGGGGTGTGCCAGGGTGGGGAGGGGGATGCTGGGGTGGGTCGTGGGGGGGTACCGAAAGGGGTGCCAGGATGGGTCGCGGAGAGGAACTAGGGGGGTGCTAAGGTGGGTCGGGGAGGGGTGTACCGAAGGGATTGCCAGGTGGGTTGTGGAGGAGTGTACCAAAAGGGGTGCCAGGTTGGGTCGGGAAGGGATGCAGGGGGGTGCCAGGGTGGGTCAGGGAGAGATACTGGGGGATGCCAGGTGGGTCGGGAGGGGTACCAAAGAGGTGGGTTGGTGGGCACTGGGGCGGGTTGCGGAAAAGACGGTGCCTGGAAGGTTGCAGAAAGCTGGAGGGATGGTGCCATACTCTACAGGGGGAATAATACTGGTACAGTGCTAGTGCCTCTGGGTGTGAAAGGGGGACCGATGTAGCAAGATAGCCAGTGCAAAGGTACTCCCAGGATGCAAATGATATAGGGAGCAGGAACAGAGCTGTGCAGGAAATGGAATTTCTCTTCTGCTGAAAATTTGACACGTCTGGGGGAAAAAATCAGAACAGAAGTTGGACATTAAAATTTCTGAGGGAGGGATATTTAATTTCCCACACATCTCTACTCCTGCTTCAGCTTCCTGGGTCATTTATAGACAGTTGGCACCTTTGCACCTGACTCCTTTGCATTGGCTGTCTTGCTGTGTTTTCCAAAGCATTGCTGCAGCTACTTCAAACCAGATTGGAGTGCATTTGGGAAATACAGGCATCAGTTGCATGTGACCACGTGGGTTGGTATCATATTAGGAGAGGGTTATGCCAATTCCATTTCTGCTTGGAGGGGCAGTGTATTTCCTATGTCTGCTCTCTGTAATCTGTCACTGGCTTTCCCCACAGTAATGGTGTTATTTTTTAAAATAGGCTAGTGGAAAATACCTATATTCAATCATCCACTTTAGTTTCTTGCAGCAGAGAATTGTGCCCTTCAGCATGTCCTATTTATTAATTCAGTGTGCTTTTTGAAACATCATGCAACAAACACAATACGTTGATTAAATAACAAGTTCCTGCATATTGACAGAATTCCAAGTAGAGGACACAAGTTAGTCCCTGCCTACCAGCGTGCATCTTTCCTACCGTTTGCCTCAAGCAAAAACCTGTCTAATAAGGTATGTCTGCATTTATGACGGTGTGTAAATTACAGGCACTACAGGAGCTTCTGGAGCCTTTCCCCTCTGGAGCCTTTCACTGTGGCCAGGAAAGGCTCTGGCAGGGGGAGGTAGTGGGACACTACGCTGCTAAAAAGAGCGGTATAGACATGGGAGGCACTGCGTGGCATGCAGTGAGCCTTGTATGGTATAAACCCTAGAGGTACTGGTGTGTAAAGCACTCTAAGCCATGTGTCACGATCTACACTGCTATTTATACCCATGCTAGCTGGAAGTGCAGTGTCTGAACTCTGCACACCGTCTTAAGTGTGGCTGTACCTATAGATGTGCCTTGCAGAGTGCGCTGAAGGGCGGCAGGCCCTGTCTCGGATAGACCAACTCATTTAGGGCTAGATTATTTTCCTGTTCTGACTATTGTCTAGTGTTTTGTCCAGTGTAGTTTTAAAAACCAGATATGATGTGCCTTCCCTCATTTCCTTTGGGCAGTTACTCCACAGCCTAATATGTGTCATTGGCATGAGGTTTACCCAGATATTCAGCCTAAATATTTTCTGACTTAATTTCAGCCTGTTATTCATAGTTGTACTCTGATATACTGTACCAGATAATTCATTTCCATCCTTTGTGCTCACATTCAGCTATTTGGAGTCTGTAAATCATCGCTTAGTCAAGCTATAAATATTTAGTTCTTTTAATCTGTGATCATAAATCATTTGTTTCAGGGACCTGATAACCTTTATTACTTTATTCTGGATTTTCTGAAATTTATCAGTACTTTATCTGGTATTTATCGAGGGCTGAATGCAGAATTCCAGATGTGATATAAAGATGGTCAATAATCTTGTCCATGACATGGTACCTCAGTAGATGCTGCCTAAAATTGTGTTGACCTTTTGGAGCACAACCATACTGCATAGCAGACTTATGTCTCTTTTCCCAGTCACTATTGCTTTCAGGTCTCTCTCATTACTTTTGCTTCCTTGTTTGTTCCTCTCCTTCTCAGTGTGTATTTTGGATTATTTACCCCCAGATGTATTTGCTTGCTTTTTTCCAAGTTTCATTTTCCTTTTAATCTGAATGGGAGTGGTTCACTCAGTTTTGCATCTGGGATTGTTACATGTTAGTTACTTTTTTTCCTATAAAATTCAGAGACTGATTTCTCTTTCAGCTTCAGCATCCCCTAGATGTACAAATTATCTGTAACCCCCCCTCCCCCAAGTGGCTATTTCCACAAGTTTTTAATGTGCAAACTGTATATGGCCATTTGAAGGTTGTATTATACAAATTCAGGGGCAGCCAATCAAATCCAGTGAAGGTTTCAATGGTTACCTTTAAAAAAAAAAAAAAAGTGATTCTTCATACTTCTCAGAAATGTATTCTCAGAGTTACTGTCTCCCTTTCCTTGACAGAATCGCTGGGAAACTACATACCATGGTTAATTAAACCAAATTTAATTAGACAGAGATTCTGTTAGCGGTTTGTCTTCAAAATTTTCTTGGACTGCCATTTAGCTGAGTTTTGATGGTTGTAAATTCAATCCTTTTATTTAAAATAAAAAACAAAGCTTTAAGCATTCATTTATAGGTGAAGGTGTGGACGAAGAGGAGCAAAGGCAGCTGGCTTCAGAGTATCCATTCTAAACAGGGCCTGTCACATATTAGATTAGGCCTATTAGGATTTCCCTGGCTGTTTCTTTCTAGGTTACACTCAGAGCTTGAAATATTTAGCAGATGCCTTCTAATAGAAGGACTAGGTCTACTAACTGGTAGCTGATGAGAAAGATGAGGGTGCCTACCAGTGAAATCATGTTAAAAAGTCCAGTTTCTGGGAAGTCAAAGGATGTTGGGATTTCTATTGGTATACTATCCCTGAACCTTGTTCAAGGGGCTTCATCTTTCATATCATTCTCTAGCTAGTTAGGTCTCTAATAAATCTCAATTCTCTGGCTGATGGACAGGAGAAAGGATCTTTTCTCTCTCTCCTCCCCACTCACCTGAAGACCTTCTTTGAGTGTTGTTAGGTGGATAGATATTTTTGCCGTTTTGCCTGTCCTCTAGCCTCTGAACTATGAGGGTCTCCTCCCTATGAGTAGCTGCATTGTCTGCCTCTGCTGATCCTAGTTTTTCCAAGCAGCAATACAGTGACAAGAATCATGTCAATTTCATTTTAATTTTTCCCCAAAGGTTGAATAACACCAGTGAAACTGAGTAGTCTTGTCAATTTCTCCTTGCTGCCATTTCGAAAGATATGAGCTATTGGTGTGTAGACTCAGGAAGACAGAACTGTGTTGCATGTATTCTGAAGGATATCTTTGCAACCAGAAATGAAAGCTTCTCTGTCAGAGAATCTAATGGCTTTTTGCCAGGGAAAACATCCCATTTTTTGTTCTCCTAATTCATTTCATTGTTCCCTCCCTCGTTTTGCTCCTTTGTTCTTCCTGTGTTTGTCTTGTTCCAATTAATCTCGGTACTAACCTTCTGGATAGTGAAGAGGCAGTAATGGTTTTTTTGGGACTAGCCATTAAAGGGTATTCTAGAAGGAGACACTCTATACCTAGAGATCAAGGTCCAGATTCTTAAAGGTATTTAGGTGCCTAACTCCCATTGAAATCAGTGGGAGTTAGGCACCTAAATGCCTTTGAGCATCTGAGCCCACAGGCCTCACCTTTGTAGTCCCTCTTAGTTGCTTTCTGGCCAAGATTTAACTTGAATTCTGGGCCTAAATTTTTGTAATCCCTGCCATTATTTATAGGTATTCTGAATAATATGATTTGATATTGTTGGAAATTCTGCCTTTGGAAAGTTGTACTTAGAGGAGGAAGTGGCAGTGGCCACTGGTTTACATTTTCAAATTCTGTGATGACTTTCTCTGAAGTCTCCTCTGCAGCCGCTTTTACTATTGGAGTAAAAAACCCCAAAAATGCTTGGTGGCATCCTCTGTATTTGGAAATGGTCATAAATAACAAGCACCTGCCTAGTCCTGGATTAAATACTCTGGTGTTGAGGAAACATGACGTTTGCCTCCTTTGTGCCAGCAGCTATATTAGTGGATGGGCTGGTATTTTTTCCCCCGAGGCTCTTTGAAGCAGCTAGAGTTGTACAATGATCTTCTTACAATTAATATTTCAAAAGTGAAACACAAACAGTAGCTTGGAGGGTGCATTTTTGCTTCATTTGAATTCTTTGCAAACAGATTACAGTAGTTTCTTCAGCGTTTGCTCTCAGGCTTCAGTGTGTCAAGAAAATTTTAAATGGTTGCTAGTCCTTTGAGGATACGACTTTCTTTTCTTCTGCTGAATGATCAGGATACGCATACTTAAAAAATCATTCTTGTTTTAGAGCTATTATCAGCACTAGTGAATTTCCTGTACTTAAAATGGGGAATGTCTCTAAAGCTGTTAATATTGTAACATGGAATATCATTTTACTCCTTGAACTTGTGATTTCAGTAGGTGTAGCTGAGGAGTAGGATATCTCAGTTTGAGTAAGGGCTGGTCTATGCTAGGATCTTATAATGATATAGCTACATCTCTCAGCGGTGTGAAAAATCCACGCTCCTGAGAGACCTAGCTATACTGACCTAACCCCGGGTGCAGACAGCACTAGATGGGTGGAAGAGAGAGCCCCTTGGGGAGGTGGATTACCTATGCTGACAGGAGAAGCTACACTAAAATGCTGTAGCTGCTCTCCTGTAGGGTTTTAAGTTAGACATACCCTAAGAGGGTAGTGTGGTCCTGTATTTACCCAGGCTAAACTTTATTAAAAGACAGCATTCTAGGAACGTAACTTTTCGCCTTGAACAACCTGAGTCTTTGTATCCTTCCTTAGATTTGCACACAGAGGGTCTCTGCTACACATGGATCTTGCCCCTCCCTACCTGAAAGCGGAGTTGGCCATCTCGGCAGCACTATCCCCCATCCCTTTTACGTATCCCACAGAGGGGTCTCACATGGTTAGGAGATGGAGGGTGGAGTGGCTGGACTGGAGCGGCCGTAGGCACACAATATTCCTCCTTCAGCCTTACACAGTTTAGTCAGGAAAGATAATGCAGACCCAGACAGTATTATCTTTTCCACGGAGTACCCATCCACTGGGATCCCACAACCAGTGTGTGTTCCCTGGTAGAATGGTTAAATGAAAGGCCTTGTTGTTTACCTCATGGGAAGGGCATGGAGGACAACAAACTCCACCTCTCTCAGGAATGTCCTCTCATGGGTTTGCCATCAGGGTTTGACCCAGGCCAACATTTGTAGAAATGTGAAGGTACACTTAGGAGAAAAATGCTAGCTAGATTTTTTTTGGTGCGGAGTCCTTGTTTAGCTGTGGATGCTTTTGTTTGGAAGCAGACTTAGTTGTCTGCATCTTGAATTGAGGGTTTATTTTTTTTAAGTGAGGAATCATGAGTGTTGTTTTGTGCAAGATCATGCTACTGGTTAGCAAAGGAATGTCTTTTGAAAGTGTGTGCTTTCCCAGGGAATAAAATCTCTTAACTGTCTCCTGTATCTGAAGCAGTGCCAATGGCCTATGCTGAAAGACAACTAGACTGAATTTTTCTCAGTACATCATTTGGACAGTTCATATGGTGAGAAGCACCACTGTTAACTGTAATGAAGTTAAAGGTTTTAGTAAAATTGCTAATTTTGGAGACACTTTGCAGAATAGTAATGTTATTGCTGGGAGATCAAAGTCAGGGAAAGTAAAGGTAAGATAGGAACTGTTCTAATCCTGATAGCATACGATCTATTTGAAACTGATGAGAAAAAGCTCCTCATCATCCAGAGTGAATAGCACTAAGGTAGCTAATATATGATTAGTTATTATGATTTGTTTGTTTTTTAATAATTACATTAAATGCAGATTGCGTGCATTGATTAAGAACATAAGAATGGCCATATTGGGTCAGACCAATTGTCCATCTAGCCCAATATCCTGTCTTATGACAGTGACTGATGCCAGCTGCTTCAGAAGGGAAGGAACAGAACAGAGTAGCTATTGAGTGATCCGTCCTCCTGTCATCCACTCCCAGCTTCTGGCTGTCAGAGGCTTAGGGACACCCAGAGCATGGGGTTGACTATCTTGGGTAATAGCTGTTGATGGACCTACCCTTCATGAACTTATCCAGTTCTTCTTTGAACTCAGTTATACTGTTGGCCTTCAACATCCCCTAACAATGGGTTGTACAGATTGACTGTGCGTTGTGTGAAAAAGTACTTCCTCATGTTAGTTTTAAACCTTGTGCTTGTTAATTTCGCTGGGAGATGCCTGGTTCTTGTGTTATATGAAGGGGTAAATAACACTTCCTTATTTGCTTTCTCCACACCATTAATGATTTTCTAGACCTCTGTCATAGCCCCCTTTAGTTGTCTCTCTTCTATGCTGAATAGTCCCAGTCTTTTTAATCTCTCCTTGTATGGAAGCCGTTTCATATCCCTGATTGTTTTTGTTGCCCTTCTCTGAACTTTTTCCAGTTCTAATATATCTTGTTTGAGATGGGGTGACCAGAACTGCGCGTAGTATTCAAGGTGTAGGTGTACCGTGGCTTTATATAGTGGCATTATATTTTTTGTCTTCCTATGGTTTCTTAATGGTTTCTTAACCTTTCCTAATGGTTCCTAACATTGTTAGCTTTTTTGACTGCTGCTGCACGTTGAATAGATGTTTTCAGAGAGCTATCCATGATGACTCCAAGATTTCTTTCTTGAGTAGTAACAGCTAATTTAGACCCATCATTTTGTATGTATAGTTCAGATTATTTTTTTTCTATGTGCATTACTTTGCATTTATCAACCCTGAATTTCATCTGCTCAGTCACGTGAGATTCTACTGTAACCTGTTCTCAGTCAGTTTTGGATTTAACTATCTTGAGTAATTTTGTATTGTCTGCAAATTTTTCATCTTACTGTGTACCCCTTTTTCCAGATCATTTATGAATATGTGGAACAGCACTGGTCCCAGTACAGATGCTTGAAGGACCCTGCTATTTTCCTCTCCCCACTGTGAAAACTGACCATTTGTTCGTACCCTTTGTTTCCTGTCTTTTAACCAGTTACTGGTCCATGAGAGGACCTTTCCTCTTAGCCCATGACTGCTTACTTTGTTTAAGAGCCATTGTTAAGGAATCTTGTTAAGGGCTTTCTGAAAGTCTAAGTACACTATATCCACTGGATCATCCTTGTTCACGTGTTTGTTGACAGTCTGAAAGAATTCTAATAGGTGTGATTTCCCTTTACCAAAGCTTGGTTGACTCTTCTCCAACATATTCTTTTCATCTTTATATTTAGTGCTACTGGGTGCATAAATTTTTCACAGGAAATCATAATTATGTTTAATCCCAATTCTTTTCATTAGTTTAGATGGGAAACTGCTCTACACACTACTGACCTGTGTATGCAGATTTATTCCCAAGAATGTTGCACGTGCATTGAGTTATATAACTACAGAAAGAAATCCTGGAGGAATCAGAGATGATCTATGGTTTATCTCCTGCTGTTCCCCAGAGTTGCATGGATGGAGGTTATAATTCAGAAATAATGTGGCAGAGGAGACTCAGTGGACTATGTAATTAACGTGTATTAAGTGTCCGAATGATGGTGGGTTAATGCCAATTTTTATTTGCCAGTGAAACTTTAACTCAACAAAAATGTTGACCTTGGTACCTGCTACCACTTCTTTTTTAAAGGATTGCAGATTTATCCTCATCCCAATTTTTTAGTGGCAGTGTAAGTTATCTATAATGGAGGTGCCTAAAGTGAAGTCTGAGTTTATTAGGGAAGATTTTTTTAGGCCAGTTTCTAGGAGAATGAAGATAGTAGCAGTAAAGTGGCTTCCACTTCCTCCAGTGGGATGGTACTGGGTTTGATACTTAGAGAGACAATATCAGAATATGTGGGGGAAAATGATTCGTTGTGCAGTTCCAGGTACATAGTTTAGAGGCTGCTAATATCAGGAAAATAATACTTGCTGATTAAAGGAGCTGCTTCAGCATGCAGAGATTAGTATGCAGGTCTTAATTGCAAGGTCATCTTCAGTGCTCTTGTACGTGCCTTTTATTTTTGTACTCCTCTCTAGTGGAGAAGGGACTTCTGTAAGGTCTCTTTTGCAATGTAAAGTGTAGGAGAGACTAAAATGACCTTTCTGTGAAAGAGGCGGACTCTGAAATGCTGAAACATTCCAGACATGACCTGAGGAGTTGCTATGGCCAGTCCCCAGGGTGCTATTTTGTTTGCTTTTGAGTTGAGATGTCCTGCAATGGGAGTTCAGTGAATGAAAGAAAAAACCTGCTAAAATAGAAGGGAGGGATTGGACTGAAGTTTGTAGCTCAGCATGAGCTCTAAGGAAGGAAATTGAAGAGAAGTGACCCAATATTCCATGGAGCATTTCAGGGGATGCAGATCCATAAGTATGGATCTTGTTTGAAGATCTATTGTGCCAATAACTGTCAGAGGGTAAAGTGAATATAAACAACTGTTGGTGAGTGAGTGTTGGGCAGAAGAGAGTTTAATTCCTTTGAGTTAGTGTCTTGTTTGGGCGTTAGTGTACATATGTTGTTTTTTCAGGGTCTTATTTTCATTCATTAGTTTATATTTATAGAGGAATAAATAAATCTTCCCTTTTTATGTGACCCAAGGAGTGAGTTGCTTGAAAGGGAAATGTTTTATCTTTAGGAGATGCAAACCTTTAAGAATCAGAGGGGTAGTCATGTTAGTCTGGATCTGTAAAAGCGGCAAAGAGTCCTGTGGCACCTTATAGACTAACAGATGTATTGGAGCATAAGCTTTCGTGGGTGAATACCCACTTTGTCAGATGCATGTAGTGGAAATTTGAAAGGGCTCTTTGCCCCTCTAACCTTTAAGGGAAGCGCTAGGGGGATATGAGATGTGTGTTGTCTTAATACTTCTGGGGGAATTCTCGCCACTACGCAATGCAGAATTTTGCAGATATTAACGTGTGTGCAGAATTTCCTTTCCCTCGCAGAAATGGGTTGTAGTGCTGCTGACCACCACTAAGAGCTGCTGGACCCTGCAGAGCCCAGCTCGCACATAAAAGACACTGCCGGAGGGAGGGAGAGGGTTCCTGGCAGCTACAGTTCCCAGCAGGTCCTGAGGGAAGGAAATGGCACATAGGAAATTCCCTGCAAGCCTGGGCTCAAGCATCAGGCTGTTTCTCCCTCTGGATCCCTGGCCTCTGAGGGGGAGGGGAGTGAGTGTCTGGGCCACAGCTGGGCTCTGCAGGGGAGAGGGTGCGGGTATCTGGGCAAGGAGGACCCTGTGGCTGGGCTTTTGGGGGGAGAGGGTGCAGGTATTTGGGCTGGGGGCAACACATTCAGTTTGCCCAGTGTGTGTGATAGTTTCAAAGCCACTTAGAGATCTGGATGCCCAGTTCCCATTGATGGGAGCTGGTAGTCCAAATCCCTTTTAGGGTAAATTTACCCAGAAAATGAAGGTGTGATTGTAGCATGGGTAAGCATACCCATGGGCCAACAACCCGAGTACATATCCAGGTACTCTGCAGCCTTGTACTGGGAGAGCCAGCCCACTTTGAATCCTGTGCTGCCACATCTTCACTACTATTGTTACCTGAGCTAGTAAGGTTAAAGGTAGGATGGATATGCTTACCTGTGCTGCGGTCACACCTTCATTTGCAGTGTAGATGTCTCCTTAGACAGCTCTTCAAATCTCAGCCTGAAAAATTTCTGTTTTAGTCACTAAAACCTACCAGTGGAAGAACGTGTTCACCCTTCTCATGATAATTGGGGGGTGAAGTGGGGGGACGGGAGGGAGGAAGGAAAGAGTATTGTAATTTCTTATTAGAATAGTGATTCAAAGTAATTGCTAACTGTACTGACCCTACGTTGTTCTAAAACAAGTGTTAAGTATGAAATGACAGCTGGACTTTTTGTAGACTTGGGCCTCAGTCTTGCAAAGAGTTAAGCCATGCTTAACATAAAGCATATGGATAGACTCAGTGACTTTCTGTTGGTCTTGCATAGATTTCTCTCTGGTCTTCAATCTTCATTTGGCTTCCTCTTAAACAGTATCTTGTTGATTCTTTCTCTTTTCCTCCTGTGTTGCATTATCTCTCTCTAAAATGTACCTCATGTTATAGCTGCTTTTTGCATTTAGTACTTTCTTCATTGTGCTTTCAAATATTGACTCTTCAGTCAATAGCTTACAACATTTTCATGCTATTATCAGATATGCTCAATAAGCCAAGTGTTGATTTAAAGCTTACCTTCGCTATCTTTGGAACTTACAGCTAATGTTAGAGAGCAAACTTTTTTTAAAAAATACATGTTAAATTTGGATTCTTTTTATTAACTTTACCAGACCTGTTGTTTCTGTTCTAAATTTCAAATTAGGAGTAGTCCATGGTAAAAGAATTGTGTTATGTCACTTAATTTTAATCACTGGTGTAATGTCTTCCATTTTAGTACTGAGGTATAAAATCTGTTTGTCTCTCTTGCACATAAATTTTACTGGAGTTCTGTGCCACTCTTATTGCAGTGGGAATTGGGAGGGAAAGAAGCTACTGGGGTTTGATTGCACTTTTCTGGAAAACTGAGCATAGGTAGCATTTTATGTTACTGTACTGGATATATGTCAGTGTTTGTAAATAGCCAGTACTATGAATCTTAAGTAAGGCTTCCACAGGTGAAAGGCGTATTTGGAGGTTTCAGTATTGTTCTTTCTTAACAGAGTTTGGCAGAGCTAGAAGTACTATGTAACCAGCTCTATGAGGGGACTGATCTAGCACAGCGGATACAAGCAGAGAAGGTGCTCTTGGAGCTTATTGACAGCCCTGAATGTCTCAGCCAGTGTCAACTTTTACTAGAACAAGGAACAGTAAGTACTTGGGAGAAGTGTAAAATCTGACAATGTAAACATGCATTTATCATGAAGCCCACATTGGAGGTCCAGGTAATGTCAGTGTAAACGCAGTACATGTGAGATGCTCATCTCTTATAACAAATTGAGTTTTTTCCTTCATAAATAAAATTCCAGCAATCTGTCTACACACACAAATTGGTATTAGAGGGTGGGCTTTGTGGGATTGACAGTACCTAGCATTAGAAAGCAGATGGCCAGAAACAGGGGGAAAACCTAACTATGGGGGAAAATAGATGTAAATGTTGGTCTAATACTTGCAAAAGGTAGGAACCTTTATGCCACCTATTGCTCAGTATTGCTCCTCAACATGATTTGCTCCAGCACTTTTACAGTTAAGTCCCCTATGCTCCTGCTCGTCCAAGTTAGAATGGGACAGGCTAAGAATGGTATGAAAAGCCTTAAACTATGTTTTCCTGTTGTCTTAGTTTAAACCAGTCTCTTAGCATTGTTTCAGTTTTCTTTTTAGAGTACGAGGAGTCCAGTGTCACCTTAAAGAAAAGACTAACATATTTATTTGGGCATAAGCTTTCGTGGGTAAAAACCCACTTCTTCAGATGCATGGAGAAGTGGGTTTTTTACCCCACGGAAGTTTATGCTCAAATAAATCTGATCGTCTTTAAGGTGCTACTGGACCCCTCGTTGTTTTTGTGGATACAGACTAACACAGCTACCCCTCTGATTTTTAGAGTATTATGTCTTTTTTTTGTACTGATATTTTACTTGCAGATATTTTGTCAGATTTAAAAGGTGGTGGGGGAACCAACCCTGAGTTAAACCTTCAGTCCTTCATAATTATTACTGTGTTTTGGAACATTATGATTTCAGATGACATGCCTAAGACATGTCCGTTATCTGGAAATCATTGACATAGTTGGTAATGCCTTGGAAGAACTTGACTCATCTATCATGTTAATGGATGCTTAAGGAGTTCTTAATTCTGTTTATCATTATGATACAGTTAGGTTATTGCAATAGATGTTGCAAAACGCATTCTCAGTGGGGGGAAAATGAAAATATTCAAAGTTAGTATAGCACATTGGCCTGATCCTGTAATCCATACTCTTGAGTAAGGATTACTTATGTGAGGATTCCCATTCATATGTGGTTGCAGCTGTGGTCTCTTCATTGAACAATGGTCTGGTGAATCGAGTGTTTTGGAGCCAGGACACCTACTACTTTCTATTTTCAGGTCTGCTACTGAATTTCTTTGACCTTTAGCAAGTCAGTTAACTTCTTTCTGCTTTAATTATCCTCTCTATAAATTGTTATTTGTTGACTCAGCTTTGTAAAGTGCTTTGAGATCTTTGGATAAAAGGTGCAAAATCTTATTTTTAGAAAGGACTCAATTATTCTGTGTCTTCAGTAAGACTTTTGTTCAGGATGTGAGAAATGCAAGCATAAATATTGTTCTCTTCAATTTTCGGTGCATAGTAATTGCATTACAATCATTCAAATTCCATAATAGTATCAAGTAAAACAAATATAGGTCCTGGTCATGCAAAGATTTACACACATACTTAATTGTAAGTGTGTGCATAAGTCTTTACAGGAGTGGGGCCATAATGTGAACAAATGTAACAATACAGTTGAGCTACAGAATTGTTGTAATTAAGATACAGAAAATTCAGAATTCTAGTAAATTTCCTTTTTCGGTGTATGTATGATTGTCTGAGATCATGTGTAAGACTGATTTAATATGTGGTACATTTTCTCATAGGGTGGGTGAATGGCTTCTATGATCTAATAAGTCTTTTCCATGTATAATAACTATCAACTGACATCAAAATGGTGCTCAACAGCTTTGTTGTTAAGGTGTCGTTTCCATTTCTGTTATTGTGGAGGCATGGTAGTGGCTCCATTGCTAAGATTATAGTTGTGCTGAAGCTTACACTTGAAGCAGGAATTAAACCTCTTGCATTTATGAAGAATATAATGTATCCAGCTACAGCACTTTTTCCTCAGTAATGAATTTTCAAGTAAATCTGTTAGTTACAATCATTTTAAAATGGCACATCTAACTTGCTTTTGAAAATTTATAGCAAGTAAATTCCTTAACTCGGATCTGTTTTATTTACATTATGTACAAATACATATAAAACAAGGTCTGTCTTTACTAAACCGTACATATTTTTCAGATGTAATGTGTATTGTTTAATTGATCTGAGATTATTAAAAATCATAGTGTATATCTATGTGTGTGGTGTAGCCCAGCCCATAGAGCTAGCTTTAGCATCAATTTTACTTAGCAGTAAGGCAAGGAAGCCTCCAGGCCTGTATCCTGTAAGACAGTGGCTGTCAACCTTTCCAGACTACTGTACCCCTTTCAAGAGTCTCATTTGTCTGACATACCCCAAGCATGGACAGTGGGTGCCATCGGCTGGGGGAGGATGTTCCTCCGCAAACAGCCAGGCATGGCCCCACCCATGCTCTGTCCCCAGGCCCCTTTCCCCTCCAGCTTTCGCTTGGCACGGCTGCTCCAATCTCCCTGTGGGATGGCCCCAGCTCCGGCCCTCCCCGTGCTCTGGGCCTGGGGAGGCTGAGGCCGCATTGTCTGCCCTCCTGCTGTTCTGAGGCTGGGGTGTGGGGCTCCCTCCCACTGCTCTGGGGTGGGGGTGCTGCAGCCACATTGCCCGCCCTCCTGCTGCTGCGCTGCTCGCTCCAGGGCTAGGGGGGTGAGGCTGGGGCACCAGCCTGGGGTCGGGGGGGGTCTGGGATGGAATGGGGGGCACAGAAGGGGTGGGGCCTTGAGCAGAAGGGGCAGGGCTTGGGGCGGTTTGCGTGCTGCTCATGACCAAGTTTCATCTCACTTAAAAACTACTTGCTTACAAAATCAGACATAAAAATACAAACTTGTCACAGCACACGATTACTGAAAAAATGCTTGCTTTCTCATTTTTACCATATAATTATAAAATTAATCAATTGTACTTATATTGTACAGTGTATAGTATACAGGGCAGCAAAAACAAGTCGTTGTCTGTCTGAAATTATAGTTTGTACGTACTTTGCTAGTGCTTTTCATATAGCCTCTTGTAAAACTAGGCAAGTATCTTGATGAGTTGTTGTACCACTTGGAAGACCTCAGCATACACGTACCCCTGGTTGAGAACTACTGCTGTAAGACAAAAAGAAAAGGAGTACTTGTGGCACCTTAGAGACTAACCAATTTATTTGAGCATAAGCTTTCGTGAGCTACAGCTCACTTCATTGGCTTAAGCAGTTAGCATAAGGTTTGAGGCCTATGAACTTTGGCACAAATAAGTGGCCCAATGGTAACACCTAAGTTTTGGGGAAATGGGAATAGAGTGTTTAAAAGGGAAGTTTGTACATAACATTTGGCAACTGCAGGAATATTAAACTGATACTAGGCTTGGATATTTTAGTATAGAATTATTGGCAAATACTTAACTATGAATTTGCCTTGACAACAAATTGGTGTATACGGTAATAAGTTGAAATCATTAATATACTAAACTCTAGGATAAGGGCACCCCAACATTAGTAGGTGTCAGGGTTCCCTTCCCACTCTGAATTCTAGGGTAAGACGTGGGGACCCGCATGAAAGACCCCCTAAGCTTATTTTTACCAGTTTAGGTTAAAAACTCCCCAAGGCACAAATTCTCCCTTGTACCTTGGATTAGGTAACGCTGCTACCACCAAGTGATTTAGACAAACTCAGGGAAAGGACCACTTGGAGTTCCTACTCCCCCCTAATAGCCTCACAAGCCACCACGCCCCCTTTCTTGGGGAGGCCTGAGAAAAAACAAGATGAGCACAGACCAACCTTGGGTTTTTTTAGGAGACTAAAGAAAAACCCCAGTCAGATTCAAAAAGAAACAGAACTTTATTGGAGAGAAAAAAGGTAAAAGAAGTACCTCTGTAAAATCAGAATTGAAGATAATCTTACAGGGCAATCAGATTCAAAAACACGGAGGATTTCCCTCTGGGCCAAACTTTAAAGTTACAAAAAGAAAACTAGGAATACACCTTCCTCTCAGCACAGAGAAAATCACAAGCCAAAACAAAAATAAGCTTATGCATTCCCTTGCTAGTACTTACTAATTCTAATGGAGTTGGATTGCTTGCTTCCTTGATCTGTGCTCAGCAAGCACACAGAACAGAAAGACCGAAACCTCCCCCTCCCCCCCCCCCCGCACCACTTTTGAAAGTATCTTGTCCCCTTATTGGTTCTTTTGGTCAGGTGCCAGCCAGGTTACCTGAGCTTCTTAACCCTTTACAGGTAAAAGGATTTCGTGCCTCTGGCCAGGAGGGATTTTATGGTACTGTATACAGGAAGGTTGTTACCCTTCCCTTTATATCTATGGCAGTGGGGTAAGGAAACACAAATAAGAAAAAGGGGAGAAACCCCTACTGAATATGTGTTAGGCACAGCGGCATCAGTGTAACATATTATAAACACCTATATGCTTGGGAAGAGAGAGATGTATGTTGCCCTTGAGAGGTGCCAGGATGATGGCCACTGGTGATAGTGATGAGGAAGATAATGGATAATATTTCAGGTTGTTCTGCAAGGGATGGTGTGAGTATATGGGTGTTCAAATGTACATTCTTTATTATTTCTGTCTACCTTGCTGGCTTAGAGTGTTGGTGACTTTGCTAACTGTATTATTAAACTATTACAAATACAGAAGTGTGAGTGTTGTAACCATACATATTGGGGTTCCCAACTGACCAGTAATTTTGATAAAACTGGGGTTGATCTTGAGACAAGAATCCGTCAAACCCTCGGAGTGTTAACTGGAAAATCCTAAGTAATCAATATAATTAATACACAATCCACAGATCAGGGAACAGTGGTTTGAAAGGGTAAGAAATTCAAGTACGTAATTAATTTTGTCGGCCAGATGCTGAACCCCAACTCAGCAGCACAAAGCAAGTGTAAAGCTACAGTGGAGGGACAGCTGGGGACTTTTCCAACAGAGGTAGTGCACAGCGGTGGGAGGGCTAGGAAGGAAGCATGCCAGAGGTGGAGGTAGGCAGGTGCAGATTGCTCTATCTGATCCTGGGTTGGTGCAGTGCTTCCTGTGAGGCCACTGAAACCTTAAAGTGGTCCTATGGCTGTTTTGGCTTCCAACAGGCCCAAGATCAAGGGAGTAAAAAGGTGGATTAAAGCTGTGCTTTTCCCCCAACACTTTTGTGTAAACAGCTGATAATCTGGCCCAGGGTTTTTTGACTACTGTATGGTATGGAAGTTCTAAGAATGCAGTTTTAAGATGTTTGTGATTAAACTATTAAGTAATATAGTGTTAGAAGGTTGATGTTAAAATTGTGCATTGTAGTGTGATCTTCAGGTCTTTCATGTGTGCATTTAGGGAGATAGTATTGTTGAATTGAAAGTGAGTCTGCTAGAGGGGAATTGGTATAATTGAGTGACATAATGGAAGTGGGCTAATACTTGAAGAACTAGCATTTTATTAGGTGTGAATGTTGCCTTTTTGTGTTTTATGCAGTTGTGAAGCAATACCCTTGAGAAAATGACAGAGTGTGAGTTGTAATAACAGTTTTGAATGTTGATTTTTGCCAGAGTCATCTTTGAAATCCCCAACTCAATTTGCTGAATTAAAGAATATCTTTAAGGAGTTTCATTCCAAGTGCAATTACAGTTTTCATAGAGAGATGTCTGGTCTGATCCATGGCATTGCCAGAGGTGTTGCGGATCACATCTCTTGTGGTCTCAGATGAAGAACTTAGTTTACTTTTCAGTCTTCAGGGCTGTAATGAAGCTTATTTTTACCATCATGCACAAAAAACTCAAATGCTAAAGTCATGAGTATTAAACAAACAAAGACTTCAGATGTTCGAATCCAGGATTCTTGTGACTAAATCTAGAGTGTGACAAATTCATCCCTTAGTTATAAAACATCAAATGATTTAAAACCAAATATTTGAAAACTCAGCCAGTGATAAGAATGGGAAAATGTTGTTAGAAAAGTAGTTCCAATCACAAGTCTACATTTTTTGAGGGTGCTGGACAAGGGGAATGGAAGGATCTTCTTATTTCCTATATCTTGGAAATTTTAGTGATTTTTAAAAGCAATTATGTTGTATTTATATTTAATTTTTTGTGTATCGAGTATATAGCCAAATCATTGTCTGACCAACTGTATTCCTACCTGTTCGTTCTGCTTTCTTTTTGCATAATCTTTTTTTTTTTTTTTTTTTAATAAAATGGTATGGTGTTTGTTTCTATAGACATCCTATGCTCAGCTTCTAGCAGCAACATGTCTTTCCAAACTTGTAAGCAGAACAACTCCTTTACCCATCGAACAAAGGATTGACATCAGTAAGTAACTTGTATTATTTCTATTAAAATTGTAGTTGTAGTCAGAGAATGACTCTAACCTGACACTGTCAGGTTCTGCTTTTATTCTCTTCTGTTAACTTCCAAATAAATTTTTTTCACTTTCAAAGCCAAAAATAGCTGGATTTTCCAGTTGCCAGAGCAGTAAACACCTGCTGGGACCTAGAAACTACGTTAGTCCTTTCTATGCTTTATTGGACAAAAGGGAGAGAACCTGACCACATGGGTGTAAAAGAGAGCACAGTGCCCTTTCCTGCTGTCACTTACTCTTGTAGAGGGGTCTGACATGATGGAACTCATGTCCTGCTCTTGCCAGCTCCTTATTTGACGAACTCACTGATTGTGGATGCAAATATACATTGCATCCATCAGGGGTGTAGCGGTGGCTGTGTTCCCCTGCATATAGGAGAATTTTAGGAGGAACCCAGTTTCCCATCTGTAAAATGAATATAATAGTTGTCATCCTTACCTACCTCACAAGGTGTAGTGAAGGTTAGTGAATGTTTAGAAACATGAAAATTCCTAGATATTAGTACACCTACTAATCTCTTATATTTACATGTTACTCCGTTTTTTCCCCTTCCGATTAGCTCTTGGAAGTTGTGATAAGCAAGTCAGGGCAGAGTTCACTTCCAGACTTAGGACCCTGCACAAACTTACACATGTGTTTGATTTTAAGGGTGTGATATTAACTTCATTGTGGCTACTCATGTTCTTAAAATTAAGCAAGTGTGTAAATCTTAGTAGGACTGATCTTTGAATAATTAATCATTTTGCATGAGAAACATCTGAAATAGATTAGAATTATCAGTACTGTCAAATGTTATTTAGACCAGGGATGAGGAGAACACAAACATTTTAGAATGTTTCAAACAAGTTTTAGGTATTTTGCAAGAGGTGTTAATCTTGTAGAAAAATGTCTGAGAGGCCTAGGATTGAATGTACACAGAGGAAAGCCTTTCAGATTAGTATTGAGGCTCCCTACTGAGGAAATATATAGAAGTGTGCACTACTTTGGCTAGTGCTGTACCTGTTCTGTGGAGAAAGGATTGAATCTACAGGGTTATGAATCCACCTTTCTTGATGACTAATTTCAGCCTACATGTTGTTTTTCTTTTGAAAATGAACTTTTGTACAGGTATATGATAAATCATCCTGCAAGTGTATAAAACAGAAATGACCTTCCCTTCCACTCCCCAGGAAACTGTTTTCTTATTTGAGGAAGGTGAAAAGTTAGGTGAAAAGTTTTCTGCCCTAGGAAATATGCCTCGACAGAACTGAAAGCAGCCTGTACATGCGCATGCCTGAGAACACTGTTGTTAGTTTCTTGTATTTCATAAATGAGGTATGAAGGCTGCTGTTGCATTTAAGGCAGAGTAATTGATGCCCAGTACGTGGGACAAAATGAATGATTAAATTGGTTAACTGGTCAGCATCCTTGGTATTCACAAACTATTGTCAAATGTATGTTAGAATAATAATTACATACATACTTTGGTGCAAATAGCTCCAATGTAGTTAATAGTTTCCATGACTTAATTTTTTTAAATTAGTGTCTTTTATACTAAGCATAAAAAAAATTACATCACATGACCTAGATTCCCACATTTGTTATTATGGCTCAAGTGTGTGTTTTTTAAAAGAATAGTGAGGTTGACTAAGCATGTGTCTTTACAGGGAATTACATTCTGAACTACATAGCCTCTCAACCCAAACTGGCTCCTTTTGTCATCCAGGCTCTTGTTCAGGTCATCGCTAAGATTACAAAATTAGGATGGTTTGAGGTTCAAAAAGATCAGCTCATCTTCAGAGACATTATTGCTGATGTAAAAAAATTTTTACAGGTAAGAAAAATTATCCAATCATGCTGCTACTTAAAATTACATAGTCTTGCATTAAATTTATCTCTCTTCTCACTTAATGAATAGCTTGCTGAGTAACCCAAAGGGTATTTATACACATAGATTAGAAAGGCAGGGACCAATGCCAAAAAAAATTGCTTAGGTCAAAGGACCAGAGCAGACCTGCCAGGTTTAAGGTTTAGTTTTTAGCAAACTGCCAGGGCATGGAATGCTTTATTCCATTCCCCATTTTTTTTCAAAGGTATAAAACACTTGTTTTTCACCTTGGCAGTTTGAGTTAGCAGACTTTAAAATCATGCCATTCTGGTTACCATCTTTATTTTTCCCCATTTGAATTCTAATAGAGTTTTAGCAGCTATTATCTCAAAAACATGAAGAAATGAGTACTATACCATCTGAAAGGTGGGAATCTCATCCTTCAAATGGAATAAAGCATTAACTCTGACTGTGGTGATTATTGCAATAATGGCTGCTACAATTGTGCAAACAGTGGTCAGTTGTAGGACCAGTACAAAAATTTTGCAGGACCAGTACACTTTTCTAAACACTGGTCCTTGATAATGGATCAAAAAGAAAAAAGTTTCTATATTTGATACAGTGGTTGCCATTAAAATCTTTACAGTGTTGCCTTTGTGATAACATGTCTGCCATACTCATGTAGCTTATTAACAGGAATATGGAGAGATACTGCCCTAACTGTAACTACTTGTAAAGGTATGTGTAAAGATTTTTACTGTACTGCAGAGATGATTTATAAAGTGGTTTTGATAATGACATGGTCAGCATTCCTCCTCTCTCATGGTCACATTAAAAATCTTTTCCTGCGTGACCCAAAAAAGCAGAGCTGATTGCTTTAAAAGAAAGAAAGAAAGAAAAAAGAAAAGAAAAGAGAGAGTTAGAATGTGTATTCTGTCTCAGTGGGGATGGAGTCACAATTTGTAAGGAGTCTGCCACTTAGGCAATGGAAGTGGGTAGGTGGTTCCCAGTGTGGGGTTGGCGTTGTGGGCTTTCCTTGTCTTATGACCTAGTGTGTTTAAACCCAAGTCACAATAATTGAGCTTTTAGTTAAAGGGATATGAGCGAATAAGGGAGGGTTACTCACCTTCCCCTCCAGCATTTGGGGCCATCTTGCTTCCCACCCAACCTTGGCTTCATCGATCCTGGCACAAGGAATCTGATTGGACCCAGTATGCCCTAGAGCAGTTAGGTTAGACAGGGCCAGGTGGCAGGGACCAGCATGAAAATCTGCCGGGTGAAACTAGCATGGTGGTCAGGGAAAGGTGAAACCTCCCACTCTGCTACATGAGCAAATTCTTTCTGACTCTGAAAAACAACGATCTGCAATGATCGGCTGGCAGACATTGCCAGAAGCAGTAGCAAACGATTCAGGGTGTGTGTGGGTTGTTGTGATGCCCTCAATGGGAGTCCTTATGAGCAGTCCAGAGGAACGTGCAGGAAGATTACAAATGTCATTGCCTCTTATCTCAGAGACATAGGTGGAGCTTTGAAAATAAGGAGACTAAAGACAGGTAATACTTTGTATTGGTCGGGTGGCATATTGGAGCATTGCACCCTCAGGGATGAGCTTGACTTTGTACATGGAAGGAAGGCTAGGCGGGGACTTTAGCTGCAAGGGATTGCAATGCACACATAGCTGAGTAAGGACCCAACTGTTTTGGTTAATTCCTTTTAAGGTTTGGAGTAAAACAGTTCAATAAGGTTCTGACCAGTGATCTTTAAATGAAAGTTGGTGTGGAGAGTTTTATTGGTGCTGCTTGGTGAGTGGCACAGATACATTCTTGTGTTTTTTTTCTACTAGTCTCTAAACACATCCATAATCCCTAGATTAGGAACAACATTAAAACTCAAGAATGTAAGGAAATTAGTATCAAAATGCATACATGGAATGGGGCGGAGGGGTTATTTTCTTTCCAGAACTAATTTCAGTGAAATATCTGTAGTGGATTTGTCCAGATATTTCTGCATTTATTTCTTTAAGGGATGGTATTATGTATTGTTGGTCCAGGACGCTGTCTGTGGTGGTGTTTCTGGCTACTCCACAAGGAATATAATGGGTGCAACAGTTTCAGTCGTGTTCTCTGCCATTGAATGTCAGATTTATGCTTCATTTGTTTCTCTTTTTCAAAATAATTTGATTATAATATGTAAATGGAATTTTTTGAGCTAAATTGGGAATGACAATAAAAGATGGGCTGTAATATTTATTAAAAACAAACTCTTGAGTAGTATATTGTAGCTTCTTTGCAGTTATTTTTTTAAGTGTAATTGGATTTTACATTTAATATTAATGATTGCAGTATGAATCTGCATTGGGTAGTTCACTAATAATGGAGGCTTAAATACAAAAAAAAGCTTTGCTACTTAAGAGATTTTTCATTAAATTAAAAATTCCTCTAGAGGAGAAAATGAAGCTATAAATTTACTAGTGAACTGAATTTACTATTGAAATTGAAAAAAAAAATCAAGCCATAATAGTATATGTTGATAATTAGTGAATAGCAGCCTTAGCTATGTCCATCTTAGTAATCATATGTGAATTTGATCCAGTTTGAATTAGAATGTAATTTACTGTGTAGAGAAGGTGTTTAGGAATCAGGACTCCTGTGTTCTATTCTCAGGTCTTCCACTAACTCTCTCTACCAACTTGGGCAAGTCTATACTTTAGTTCCCCCCTCCTCTCCCCCCATTTGTAAAATATGTTTAGTATTTTCTTATTACCCAGGGCGCTTGTGTGATGTAATGAATATATGCAACCTGCTTTGAGGTTCTGATATGAAAGACATTAAGGTGTTTAAGTTACTATTCAAGATCTATTTAAATAAGTTCCCATAGTTATCTGCTCTGTGATTGTGGAACACTTTTACTTTTTCTGTTTGTAGTACCCATTTTCTTAGTTTGAACAAAAAGCAAAACCAAACCTGTAGAGTGCCACTTGACCAATATCAAGAGTGCCACATGAGCAATGCACATTTAAACAGACAAAATAACAGTGACCCTGAAAAAAAACCTTGTTTCTGTGCACTTCCCGTACCCACTTTCCAAAAGAGGCCCTTCCTACTCTGGTCCCATCAGGAAAAGCCTGAACATATATGTGGGCCTTGAAGTGTGCTGAAAAGATTGACAAAACTGGCATCTGTCAGGCAAAAGGGAAGGAAATTAATTCCAGAGTCAAAGACCCTCTTCTGAGAAAACACTGTCACCATACCCTAGATGTATAAGTCTTGGGACTATCAGCTTGGGTAATCAAGTTGATCACAAGTGCCAGGTTAGAACACCGGTGTCAGAGGAGGGAGGACATAAACCATAAAGAGCTTTCAAATCAAAACCAGCGCTTTATCTTTTACCTAGAAGCAAACTGGAAACCAGGGCATTCTATGGAGCACAGCTGTAATGTATATTCCATGGTCCTGATTGTCCACTGCTCTGCACCTTGTATAGTGATTCACACCAGTGCAAAGCAGGTGTTTAAAAAAAACCTCTTACCCCATCATGCTGATTTGGTAGCCTTGTACACCTACTGTGCACAGGTATAAATGACTATACAAGGTGAAGGACAGTGGAGAATCAGACCCCATGTGTAAGCAATGAAAGTCTGCATTAGCTGAAGTTTGAGTGCTCTTCAAGGTTACTAGATTAATCCAGTCTGGAGGTGACAAAGGCAAGGAAAACTGAGGCAAGTTCCACATTTGAGAGAAAAGGTCTACACTACTATCTGGATGTTCCGAAACAGCTGAGCAACTGTTGATTGCAGACTTTGATTCAGAGGATTATGTCCACCTTCTGTAAGAAAAGGCAGTAGTCTGTAACACTAATTAGTTTACCCTTGATTTTAAATATTTTTTAAAAAGTGATTATCTTAATCACGTTTTAATATTCAGTGCTCTGTAATGCCCCAATGAGGGGAACTCTATTGTGTTCTTATTGAAGTTCAAAGTAATATTAAATCATTTCTATGAATAATATGCTAAAGAGTTGTTTATTAGTAGTAATTTCACACTTACACTTTTATAGAATGCCTTTCATCTCAAAGCATTCTAAAGAATTGTTCAGTTGTGGGTCATACCCTCTGATATGATCCTGTGTGGCTCCCATTGAACAACACTAAATATATAGAGGAATTACTTCACCGGTAAGATGCAGACACTTGCAGGATGGAGTATGTCAGTCAGGCCAAAACCAGCATTCTGCTTGCCAGCATAACGGGGAATGTTTGACCAGACCTCAGTGCAAGTCTGTACTCTTCTGAAAAGTACCATCTGATCTTTAATCCACCCAGGACGCTTTTTTTTAAACTCTCATCTAAACTATGTGGGACTCATTACAGCTACCTTGGAAGGATAAAGGATTGAATTAACTCTAGAGAAGTGTTTAATAGTTGAGTTCCTCTAATGTAGATATTCAGAATATATATTTCTAAACGGAAGATATATAATATCATCCTTAAGTTTTAATGTTTTATGGTGAGATTTTGAAAGCCGCTTTGGGGATTTGGACTTGCAATTCATACTAGTTTAATGAGAATTGGACATCTAAATCTTGTAGACAACTTTAAAAATCTCAGCCTAAAAATTTAGGTTCACCCAACCTGTTTCTGCTAATATTAGAAATGTCTAGTGTTACATTTTAGATGTATAGATTAAGGAATTTATCTGTTTTGTTCTGTAGGCAACTGTGGACCATTATATCATAGGAGTGATGATTCTTTCAGAACTGACTCAGGAAATGAACCTAGTAAGTATGTATAGTTTTTTTCCATTTGTACGAGATGAATGTAACTCTGCTAAAGCAGTGTGTCAGAGTCCCCCTGCACACTATAGAAGTGGTATTAAAAAACAGGACTTAGACTTGGAGGATTCTTTTGTTTTAAAACCCCAGGTGTTTAGAGGACCAAGACTTCTCAATGGGTGGGTGTGACCTAAAAGTAGGTTGCCCATCAGCTGCGGAGTGGGAAGGGGGAAAACATTGCCAAAAAATATATAGCAGCGAAGGCACGGTGAAATAGGCTTCAGCTGTACAAGCCCACTCAGAACACTGGGTACATATGTTGCTGGCCCATATCATACACACGACTATGTCTTGACTGTTTTTTAGCTGTGCAAACTAGATTAAAATTAGCATAGGTATGCCTACCTGAGCTGCAGTTACGCCTCCAAATGTGGTGTAGACATACAATCTCAGCAGCTGGCTCTTTGTGGTTTTGTACATAAAGTTCAAAGAAGAATTATCCTGGAGAGTGAATTTTGATTCTGGTGTTCATGGTTTGGGATGGAGGGTAGGGATCAAGCTAGAAATGGAGTGTATTGACCAGAGAGAAGGAAAAACACCAAAATTAAAGCAAAGGAAAAATGATTTGGTGACCTGACTTGGTACAACACTAAAACAGGAACAGTCAAAGTGCAGACCAGCTCTCCCTCTCTTACAGAACTCCACAGTGTCGGAGCAATTTCACATGAAATCCATAGGTGATGTTTTGCAGAACAGCTGCTGAATATCTCATCGCTTGCTTCTGCTTGTTCTTGGTGTTGCTGTAGACCTAGTAGGTCAGCATCATGAGTAGGGACTAGGATAAAACAGAAATAATAGGTAATATAGGAAAAAATAGAACAACAACGACGGATAGGAAAGCACAGAGTCAGTGGGTGTTGGTATTGGTAAGAGAAACCAGGAGGCCTGGACTTGGTACCAGACCATAGTCTTCATCTGTTGTGACTAATGCCTCAAGTGCCAGAAATGCCCTTTCACTAGTCTTAAGGACGAAAAGAGACTTCTTATTTTTGTGGCCTTATTTTTTTTTAGGTTGATTATTCAAGACCTTCAGCGAAACATCGTAAAATAGCTACCTCATTCCGTGATACGTCTTTAAAGGATATTTTGATGCTGGCATGCTCTCTTCTAAAGGAGGTAAGACTGTTTTATAACTGAAGCTAGTATTAAAATGCCTTAAAATGAGGCTTTTATGTTTTTACTGCTTTAAATTTATGCTAGGTATTACTCTGAGTGGACAAGGTCAGTCTGGACCTAGACTGGTGTTTGCTTACATCAAATTAGAACACACACGAGCAACCGATAAAATGGTTGAATTTTTGAGTGCCTGTCCAGTTTGTCTATTTGCTTCTTCAGTTACGTTCTACCTTCCACAGTAGGCAGCACGTATCCTGAGCTTTTCTTCTTGTTTCCTATGTTGTTTCCCTAGTTTAGTTTTATTTTAGCTTAGTTAGGCCTTCTACTTTAGTGTTATTAAAAAAGGATGATAAATCCTCTTTATGTGGCAGAGCAGCTTGGTCTGACCAGGGGTTTCTGCCTCTTTTGTTAGCCCTGTGAGCCTCTGTGTGGCACTCTGAGATAGTTCAGACAGTAGCATAGCTGGGGAGGAGCGGGGCAGCAGTCGCTCCCCCACTGAGCACAAGTGGCGCCTTGTCAATGTCTTGGCGCCTTTTCAATTTTCCCCTGTTGAGGGAACAGGGGGAGCGATCCAAAAAAAAAGGCACCACCCAATGTGGCACTTTTACTCACCCAGTGGCGCTCCGGGTCTTCGGCGGCACCACGGCGGCGGGACCTTCACTCGCTCTGGGTCTTCGGTGGCACCTTGGCGGCAGGACCTTCAGTGCTGCCGAAGACACCTGGAGCGAGTGAGGGCCTGCCGCTGGAGTGCCGCTGGGTGAGTAAAAGCGCCGCAACAGTTGGTGCCTTTTTTTTGGATTGCTTCCCCTGTTCCCTCCATCTGGCTACCTGGCTGAGTTCAGACCCCAGCCTCTCCACAGGCTTGACAGCAGGTACTGAGGAGCAGCCTTCAGAAGCCAAAGAGTCTCAGGCCCATGTAGGCTGAAAGGACTCCAAAACTGGGCCTTACTCTTTGCGTCTTGTCTTCCCTGCTGATCAAGGCTGTTGTTGTGCTTAGGAAGCTGCTGAGCTCTGCTTCTTTTAAGCCCAAGCAACTGCTTGCATTTGAGAGTAGTCTATTTTGAAAAACAACAATTGCTTCCCACTCCTTCAGTGCTTTCTTTGCTAGTTGTTCAACACTTGAGGAATATCAAATTATTTATTTAGGTGGGTAACGCATGTAGGCTCAAAACCACAGCGCCTCCTGCTGGTTGCTCTGGGAATTCGCTCTGTCCAGATTTGGAGCACCCTCTGCAGGTGGTGTCTCACCTGTTGCTCTGCAGTGTTGTCTGAGATCCTCGTTGCTCCCTAGCTTGCAGTATCCTCTTCTGGACACTGCCCTCCCGCAGTGCCCCCTACTCCATTCTCACCCCCTTCTCACACACATGCCACACCAAACATTCTACAGCCTAGTTGCCTTCAAGCTCAGCTGAACTAAAGTTAAATTGATACTCCCAAACACTGAAAAGTCTGCATGTGTTCAGCCCAGCCACCCTTCCAGGTAGTAGTTAATATGTAATAATTAAAACATCTGTATAATGCCAACTTCTCTTCAGGAAACTATAGTAATAAGTATAGCGTTTACTAACTTATTTAATTGTGCACTAAACTAACATTTATCAAATCACTGGTGTAACTTCTACCTATAAAATGTAAGCACTCACATAAAAGTTGTATAAAAGCTTAGCAGAGTAACAAGTGTAATTGGAAAATAAAAATAAAATAGAGCAAGCTCTTGGTTTCCAAGCTGGGTTCTTTATGTCTCGTGCATCCTCACCAGTGATGAAGATTCAACAATTACAACTCAGTTAACAATTCTGCTGATGGCTCAAATAGATTCCAGCTCCCTCTCTGAGTCAAAACTTTTGGTCACTAAATCAACAGATATGACTCTGAATATAAACAGGGAGCAGATTCACTGAGTAAGAAGGGGCTGCATTTTGATTGTTGTTTTGGCCAGAAAAGTAACTCTTTAAGGGAAAATTTCCCAACCCAAGAACAACTTTAGTGACTAATATGTTTGAAGCTCAAAACTCATTGCCTTTATACTATATGTTCATAGTGGTAGTCAGTTGTTTAATTTGTGGTTGTGATGGCTTTCTTTGTAATTCTGTAATTATGGTAATTGCTGTAGTTAGAGAAGGACCTGTGTAAAACTCATCTTACTCAGAATATATGCTCCTTGTAAGCCTCCGAATCCCATCAGTGAACTTCACTGACAAAAGTGTTTACCCTTGGCTCTGTAGGGCTAGCTGAGGGACAGTGAGTTGTATTGTATTCTGGTCTTGTATATCACCAAACTGTTAGCTAAATTCAGATTACAGGCTTTGTACTACTGATGATGTTGTAAAACAGGAAGAACCCATTCTGGTTCTCATACCCCAGAGGAGTTTCTGGAGCTTTTGAATTGTAAAGTGAAAACATGCTCTGGAGCAAATGAGGGAGAATGAGTATGGAATCCCAAATGTAAAATTTAGATACATTCTTCTAAGTTTTTAACCACACTTTAAAGATTAGGTCTGTATCTTGGAGATTCACAATTTATATACCAATACTATAGGAAAATGTATCACTTTACTTGCCTTTTTGAGAGAGAAGAGAACTGTCTCTTGTGGAATAAAATCGAATTTACTCTATCCTTTATGGGCAAAAAATCCTTAAAACTTAAAATTTATA